>NW_026575042.1:12875000-14338029 GCF_905146905.1 Nyctereutes procyonoides
TGTTCAAAAACCACTGTGACTCTCCATCTTCCCGTGTATACCAGTTATGGATTGCCATGTAACAAACTACTTCAAACCTTAGTAGCTTAAAGCAATGACAGTCATCTTTTAAAAAAAAAAAAAGATTTTATTTATTTATTCATGAGAGACACAGAGAGAGAGGCAGAGACATAGGCAGAGAGAGAAGCAGGCTCCATGCAGGGAGCCCAATGCAGGACTCGATCCCAGGACTCCAGGACCATGCCATGGGCGGAAGACAGGCACTAAACTGCTGAGCCATCCAGGGATCCCACAATGACAGTCATCTATTATGATCATGAATCTGTGATTTGGACAGGGAAGGGTGATCTCTGCTTCCTGTGGTATCAGCTTGAGGCCTCACCTAAGGGCGGGTGGGGGGGGGCTGTCCATCTAAGAGAGTTCAGTCAGGCTGCAAGTTAGTGCTGTTGCCTGGGATGTCAGCTGGAGCTAGGCTCCAGATGTCTCTCTATGTGGTTCTCTCCATGTGGCTACCTATAGCACGAGAGCTAGATGTCAAGGACAAGCCTCCAAGAGAGAGCCAGGAGGAAGCTGTATTGCTGCTGTGAGCTGGCCTCAGAGTCAGATAGTATCACTCTGGCTTCTTCTAGCAGTGGTGGCCATCACAGATGCCCATAACTTTCAAAGGCTGGGGATAGTCATAAACTCCACCTCTTAATAGGGAGTAGCCAGGTTCTAGAAAAGCATGTGAGATGAGAAATATTTTTGTGGCCATTTTTTTGTAAACACAATCTGCTGTACCATGTACTGTCTTCATTCCCTGGGATGGGTTTCTGCCATGTAGGGACGTCATGGCCATTCATGATTTTCAGGCTCCCATCTTTAGCATCTCTTGCCTTGGCCCAGTTTGGAATGGATCTTTGTGGCAATTATGGTGGTAAGAGATTGAATAATGTGGTTTGTCTTGCTTTGAGTCAGGGGTCTACCAGTGTACCAACCACTGTGGCCTAAGGAGCGAGGACAGGATTAGGGATGAGATAGGCTCAGAGTCAGAAGAGGGGAGGAGTGCTATCATGAGCTGACAAATCAATAGCTGTGCACCACATGCAAGAAGTCCTGGCCTTAGGTTTGTTCTCCTGTACTTGCTAGAAAGGCTGCCCTTCCTGTGCTCCACTGGGTGACAAAAGGCATACAGCCAAGGCCCTGATAAATGGGCTCCCTGGTTACAACCCTAAGAGAAGACTTGTATTACTTTATAGACCCAATTCTGAGAATGTAACTACAGCTTTGGGTGGAAGTTGTAGAGATTTATGTTTAAAGAAACAAACCCAGCAGGCTTAGCAATAAATGAGATTCATTTCTTTCTGGAAGTTTCTTCCCTGAGAAGGGATGAAGTTTCAGGCTATATAATCCTTGATGGCTGCAAGCAACCCACATATGTTTCTCAAAACAACTTCTTTGGTTGAACACTTCAGCTTTTGAATGCCAACTTTGGCCCTACAAAACAAGAAGCTTGAGGTGCCTGGGTGGGTTAGTCGGTTGTCTGCCTTCAGCTCAGGTCATGATCTTGGGGTCCTGGTATTGAGCATCAGGCTCCATCAGGTTAAAAACTACCACCATTTCCACTACCAGTTTAAACTTTAACAAGTAGAATTTAAAATAACATTTGAAATGCCTTTCAATAATTTTATTCTTCAACTTTGGTAGTTTCCAAAGGAGTTGGCTTAGGGGCCGTGGTTTTGTTCTTTATAATTTCTCATATTTTAGAAAACCTAATAAGCACTATTTCGGGGGAAATAAAATTCCTCCCTCAATAGAGGGATCCTCTCCAACCTGTCAAGTGCTCCTGGAACTCTTCAGCAGGAAAGAACATACTGCCCGGCAAGGCTGTCCATCTTCTGTTGGCAGATAGTTATCACCCTGAGAAGGTTATTACATTAAACCTGAACCTGCTTCTCTCTTACCCAAGAGAGCATTTCTGGCCCCCCTACCAGGGGGCACACTTCTGTTGTTTCCCCGGACTGCCCTCTGGATATCTTAAGATCCTATCAAGTTCATCCCACACTATCCATCCTGCCTTTTTGTCACCAATTACTCCTATCCAGGATTCACCATCCTGTTTTTCCTCAGGATGGATCTTAATTTTCAATATTCCCTCTGACAACAGAGTCCCTGTGTTCAGTTCAGTATGTCTTCATTCTGTCACCAACTATGCACAGGGCACCTATTGCCAGGCAGGCTCTGAGATCTAATTAAGGGCGAGGAGGACCTGATCCCTACCTCACTAAGTTGACAGTGTCTCAAAGAAGACAGGAACTGTCAGAGTACCAGGGACTGCTATTTCTTGGGATCATAACTCCTCTTTCCTATCGTATAGCCAAAAACTGTGTCATTCTTACTTGATTTCTGCAACAACCCTTTTTTCACATGGATGGGGACAATGCCAGGGACCTGGTGTCCTGTACCTCTGTGGGTTTATTTATCTTACACTTAAATACAGCAGTGGTTTCCATTTTATCTTGTGGGTTTCAGCTCAGCATTCTGATGTGTTGAAATCATTTAAATATGGATCACGCCCTTTTTTAATTTGCCCTTTCTCCCAGTTTGGGATCATTGGCAAGGTTGAAAAGTGTGATTTTTGAAATTTTTGTTTTTAAATTAATTTTTTTTTTTTTATGATAGGCACACAGTGAGAGAGAGAGAGAGAGGCAGAGACACAGGCAGAGGGAGAAGCAGGCTCCATGCACTGGGAGCCCGACGTGGGATTCGATCCCGGGTCTCCAGGATCGCGCCCTGGGCCAAAGGCAGGCGCCAAACCACTGCGCCACCCAGGGATCCCTTTTGTTTTTAAATTAATAGTTGATTTTATAAAATGTGGATGAAGCAAAAAGCAGTATGACATACCACATCAATTCAAAGACCGTCATATATACTTGAATGAATGATTATGTACTCTAACATTTGAAAATTTTTCCTTTTCTGAAGTCTCTTTTCTTGCTATTTTCCAAATCAAGTGATTGTTTTTTTCCAGGGAGCAGTTCAATATACCTAGATTGGCCACAGCATCTCAAACATAATTCATGACAGATCTGAATTACAAAGAACTATAATATCCGTACATTAACACAAATATCTGTTCTTTGGAGGACTGCCCAAATTACCATCCCTCTACTAATCCCTGTCTTACTCCTTTAGAAAGGAAAACTGGATTATTTGAATATAATGCCCAATTTAACTTCATTTGTAAGAAAAGGATACCTTTTAAAAATATATGTAAGGTCAACAAAGGCATCTGCTAAACAATTTTGTTGGTAATTTTCAAGTCCTGGACTAGTTGTGAAGGTTCTATTTTTATGCTTGTTGTTGAGAACATCAGGTATCAACAGGAAAGCAAATCCTACCGAGTGAGATCAGATAATCTAGACAATGGGTTGTCCGGCCACTGCTACAAAGCTGCTGCTTGAGCCTGCCGAGTTCAGGGTCTCTTCCCAACCCTGGAGCAACCTTTGGTTCCATGTGCTTCACAGAGCAGCGATCAGAGGCAGATCAAGGGACCTGGATGATCTATCATTCTCTGATTTATGTGGGGAGCTAACATTCAGTGAAAACAGGTAAATAAAAATGGTTTCTGCTTGTGCTGGTGCAGTTCATGCCTCAGGGCTGGGTGCACGCATGTGGGTGTGTGCCTTTGTGTGCACTCAAGTGTGTGGACTGCTTGCCGGCACAGACCTATCTCTGCCCAGTGGTTTCGGAGCATGCGGTGTCAATCAAGTGAAATTCTGAAACCAAATATTGCTTCTCATCTTGCTGTTTATGGGCACTGACAGATTTCTTTTATTATCTAAATTAAAAACACTTAATGTCTTCCGAGAAGTTTATGGACTCATCACATATGGGAGTGGTCTGGTTTGATCATCTTGGAAAGCAAGCAGTCTGGAAGTCCTTAGAGAAAGTAGATGTGCAAATACATACTGATAGCCCAGCATTCCCCACTCCTGGGTATAAGCCTCAGGGAAACTCTTCCTGCAGCTACAAGGACATGTGAGAACATTCACTGCAACATCCTATGTGTGAAAAAGGGTGATGGTGTCCATTACCAGGAGAGTAGAGAAGAAAGCTGGCGAAGAGAGGCAGACCGTGGAGTCCTTGGATCAGCTAGAATGAAGGAACCGAAGATATATACAATAATATGGACAGATCTTGAAAATAAAAGGTTGAATGATTAAACTTTAAAAATAGAGGGAGATCTAAACTAGTGCTATTCAAAGTACGGCCCACCGCCCGGCAGCCTCAGCATCCCCAGGGAACCCCGTTAACGAATGCAGGCTCTCCAGCCACCCACAGATCTGCAGAGTCAGTGTCTGGGATGGGGCCCAGGAATCTGTGTTTTTCTCCAGGTAATTCTGAGGCAGCTGAAGTCAAGTTACCATTTACGTGCATTTCAAACGCATATACACATTACACAATTCTCTGTACTTTTCAAAGGTAGGGTCGTGTCCAAGGAAATACTACACATTGCAGTGTGTGCTCATGGGGAGAATCCAATAAAATAAAATGAATACAAGAGTGAAGCATGGCTCAGAGAGAAGATGATAGTAAGTGATAAGCTGAATAATACGAGTACCATAATTTTGTAATTGAGGTTAAAAATAATCTGTCTGATTCAGAAAAGCCCAGCAGACTACTAGAGAAAGAGGGACATCAGACATGGGAGGAAATCTCTTCTGCTAATGTTCTAAGTTCACGGAATCCTGTGGCCAGCAGCGGTGTACACTGTGAGTTGAACTGTTCGTGCCTGCATATGAATAGAAAATCAGTTCTTCCCACTCTTGCTAGGCAGAGATCTAAAGAGCATCACTTCGAGGGGATGCCCAATTATGAGCCTGCCCAAAATGTCCGCACATTTTATTCTTATTAAAAAAGAGAGGTTACTTTGTTTTAAGACACCTGTAAAGCAGGTGAGAGGCCAATGTACATTCTCCAGTAACTATTTAGCTAGCAGATCACATAGAACCTGGCCAGAAAATTGGGTCTGAAGAGCCGTTGACCCAATGACAGAGAGGCTGAAATGACCACAGAATGGCCAACTTCTCTCCCTTTTTTTTTTTTTTTATTCTCTTTTGTTTCAGAATCTTACTTTTGACTGTTGGGAAAAGCAGAGGGGTGGTTTCCTTGGCTAAGTCCTCAAACATTAGGTAAGGAAGGTGCCAAAGGATCAGAGGCACCTCAGAGGTACGGTGTAAACGGGCTGGCACTACCCAGAAGTTCTGCAGGCTGGGAGTGGACATGGCAGATTCTCACTGGGTTCTGAGAGCAAGACCACATAATTATGATCCATTCTCTTTTTTTTTCTTAAATATTTTATTTATTTATTCATGACAGACACAGAGGGAGAGGTGGAGACATAGGCAGAGGGAGAAGCAGGCTCCCCATGGGATCATGACCCGAGCCAAAGGCAGACGCTCAACCACTGAGCCACCCGGGTGCCCCTTATCATCCATTCTCAACCCAAGGATGTTCCTCAGTGATAAGAGGTACTATAATCTACAGACTTTATTCCGATTCCACTGCATGACCCATTAGTGTTCTTTTTTTCCCCACATAGTATCTAATCCTATACTATGGATTGCACTTACTTGTCATCTTTCCTTAATCTAGAATAGTCTCTTAGTCTTTCTTGTCTTTCGTGACCTTGTCATTTTTCAAGTATATATGGGCCAGTTGTTTTGTAGACTGTCTCTTCATTTGGGTTTGTCTGATGGTTCTTAGTGATTAGGTTTGGTTTGTGTATTTTTGACAAGAATCCCACAGAAGCACAACTGTTGTATCTTTTTCAGCACATCTGTCTGGAGGCACAACCCACAGGGATGATGTTAACCAGTCACTGGGTTAAGTGCCTGTCAGATTTCTCCATGTAAAGTTACCATTTCCCCCTTTGTAATTATAGTAATCTTTTAAGGAAATAATTTGAAGCTATGTAAATATCAAATATCATGGGTGTTTTGAGAGTAAAAGAGGGTGCTATTGACATTTAAACTGGGATAACAGAAGGAAACTGGGATTATTCTGGGGAAAGTAGGACATATGGTCTCTCTAGTTCCGAAGGATTTTTGTGACTTCCTGGTCAATGGCCAAGCTTTTCCCAGCTACAGCTTGTGGATTACATTCATGGGTTACATGAGCCCTTTTCTGAGCCTCTCCTAGTCTGCCTCCATTTCACCCTGCAGAGATGTCCATCAGAGACTTCTAATACTTAAGTGCACTTCCAATTCTCTCTTTGTCTCTCTTTGTCTCAGACTCAGAAATCCTCGAAGGCAAGGAACTCATCATTTCATCTTTAATCTCTTAGGACCTCACTCACTTGGAGCTGGTACAGGAGAGGCACTTCCTAACTGTTTGAATTCATACTGGCTTTTTATGAACCTTGGCTTTCTCACCTTTTGCAAAAATAACAAACTTTACTGAGTTGTCCTTAAGAATCTACTGTCATGAGATTTTATAAGTGGAAGTGCTTGGTAGCTGGGAAAGTGACAGAGAAGTCCAAGGTAGTGCTGTGGGGAGCTAAGAAAGGCCCAGATGACAGTAAGCACAGTTGGATCTCTTCTCACATGTGGTAGGGAATAAAGCAGACTCAGATCTGAAATCCACTTGTCCACTCCTATTCCTAAGAGTCATTCTTGTGGCTGTCTTTGCTTTGGTAGCCTCAGGACCTAGCACAGAACACACCAGAGGTGGTCAATAAGTATTCTAAAAGAACACCTGCATGAGTGAGTGAATTTAATCCCTATCTGCCGCCTTCGTGTCCAGTCCTCCCAAAAGAAATGTAAGAACTGGCCTTCTATCTGACACAGTCCTATGCAGCCATTCAAAAAGAATATTCATGAAGAGGCTTATAACAAGAAAAGAGATTGAATTAGTAATTAAAAAACAACAACAAAAAACTACCCACAAAAATCGTCCTACACACAGATGGCTTCACTGGTAAATCCTACCACATATTTGAAGAATGAATATCAATTCTTCATAAACTTTTCCAAAAAAGGAAACAATGGGAGGGAACCCTTTCCAACTCATTCTGCAAGTATTACTTTCATACCAAAACCAGACAGACATCATAGGAAAACTATAGGTCAGTATCTCTTATGAATATAGATTTAAAAATCCTCAACAAAATACCAGTATGTATAATCCAGCATTAAGAATTGTACACCATGACCAAGTGAGATTCCACCCCAGGAATGGGAAGTTGGCAACATATGAAAATTGATCAGTGTAATATACCACATGAAAAGAATAAAAGGGGGAAAGCCTCATGATCATCTCAACAAATACAGAAAAGGAATTTGACAAAACACTCCTCATGATAAAAATATTCAATAAACCAAGAATAGAAGGAAAATTCCTAAACCTGATAAAAACAAAACAAAACAAACATCATGTTTAATGGCAGAAGACAAAAATGATTTCTTCCTAAAATCAGGAACAAGATAAGAATATCTGCTCTCATAGCTTCTATTGAACATTTAACTAACTGATAAGTCATTTAGTCAAGAAAATAAAAGACATCCAGATTGAAAGGGAAGATGTAAAACTATATGTCACCTATTTGCAAATTATATGATCTTATATGTATAAAATTACAAAAGGTCTGCTAAAAATTATTAAACTAATAAACATTAGTTTAGCAAGGTTGCAAGACATAAAATCTATATACTAAATATTTAGATACACTAACAATGAATGTTCTGAAAATGAAACTAAGAAAAAAATTCCAAAAATTTTTATAATAGTATAAAAAATTTAGAAATAAATTTAACATAAGAAATGCAAGACTATGGGCAGCCCTGGTGGCTCAGCAGTTTAGCGCCACCTTCAGCCCAGCGTCTGATCCTGGAGACCCAGGATCGAGTCCCATGTCGGGATCCCTGCATGGAGCCTGCTTCTCCTTCTGCCTGTGTCTCTGCCTCTCTCTCTGTGTCTCTCATGAAAAAAAAAAGAGAGAGAGAGAGAGAGAGAGATGCAAGACTAGTACATTTGGAGTACAAAACACTGCTGAAAGAAATTAATAAAGACCTAAACAGGTGGAAAGATAGCTCATGACTATAGTTTAGAAGACTTAATATTGTTGAAATGGCAGTAGTCTCCAAATTGATCTACAGGTTGAATGCTGTCCCTATCAAAGTCCCAGCAGGCTTTTTTGAAGAAATTGACAAGCTGACCTTAAAAATTATATGGATATTCAAGGGACCCAGAATAACCAAAACAATAAAAAATGGAGAACTATTCTAGAGGGCTTACACTTTTCTATTTCTAAACTTACTCTACAGATATAGTAATCAGGAGAGTGTTGGTATTGGGTATGTCATGGATCATGACATAGAATTGAGAGTCTAGGGGGTACCTGGCTAGCTCAGTCAGTAGAGCATGCAACTATTGATCTCAGGATCATAAGTTCAAGCCACATGTTGGGTGTAGAGTGTACTTAGATTTTTTTTTTAATTAAAGGAAAAAGGAAAGAAAGAGGGAAGGAAGAAAGGATAAATGAAAGAGGAAGAAAGAGAAAGAAAGGATCTAGAGTCTAGAAAGAAACCCATTTATCTATGGTCAGTTTGTTTTTGACAAAGATGCCAAGACCATTCAGTGGGGCAAAAAGTCTCTTTGATTAATGGTGCTGGGACAACTGGATAGCCACATGCAAAAGAATGAAGTAGACCCTTACCTCATGCCATATACAAAACTTCACACAAATGGATCAAAGACCTAAATGCAAAAGCTAAAACTACAAAACTCTTGGAAGAACACATAGGCTTAAATCTTTATGACCCTGGATTAGGCATGGTTTATTAGGTATGAAACTAAAAGCACAGTGAGAAGAGAAAAGGTAGGTAAATAGGGCTTAATCAAAATTTAAAATTTCACATCCCAAGAATGCAATCAAGAAAATGAAAAGAAAAAAAAATGAAAAGAAAGAAAATTTACTGGATCGCAGAAAATATTTGCAAATCATGTATTTGGCAAGGGACTTGTGACTAAAATATATAAATAATTCTTACAACTTAAAAAAAAGAATTCTTACAACTCAATATTAAAAGGATAGTCAATTTAAAAATGAGTGTGTGTGGGGGCACCTAGGTGGCTCAGCCAGTTAAGCATCTAACTTTTGATGTCAGCTCAGGTCATGATCTCAGGATCATGGGATCAAGCCTCGTGTTGGGCTCCATGCTGGGTGCTGGGTATGGAGCCTACTTAAGATTATCTCTCTCCCTCTCCCTCTGTCCCCTATCTTTCTTTAAAAAATAAATGAAGGATCTGAATACACATATCTTTAAGAAGATATTACAAATGGCTAATAAGTACATGAAAAGATGTTTAACATTATTAGTCATCAGGAAAATGCAAATCAAAACTGTAATGAGATACTACTCATACTCACTAGGATGGCTATAATTAAAAAGACAGATAATAACAGGTGTTGGTAAGTATGTGGAAAACTTGGAACATTGTGCACTGTTGGTGGGATTGCAAAATAGCATAGCTGCTGTGGAAAACAATATGGCAGTTCCACAAAATGTTAAAGTTACCATAAGACCCAGCGATTCCAGTCCTAGGAGCATACCCAAGAAAACGGAAAACATATGTCCACACAAAGACCTGTACATGTATGTTTATAGCATATTCCATAATAGCTACACAAGAGGAAATGGCCTACATGTCCATGAGCCGATGAATGTGGTATAGCCATGCCATAGAATATTATTCAGCCATAAGAAGAAATGAAGTACTGATCCATGCTACAACATGAATGATCCTTAAAAACATTATGCTAGAGATGCCTAGGTGGCTCAGCAGTTGAGTGCCTGCCTTGGACTCAAGGCACGGTTCCAGGGTCCTTGGATCGCGTCTGCTTCGGGTTTCCACAGGGAGCCTACTTCTCCCTTGCCTATGTCTCTGCCTCTCTCTCTGCATCTCTCATGAATAAATAAAAATCTTAAACACAAAACATTATGCCTATTGTAGGGTTCCATGTATGTGAAATGTCCAGAACAGCCATTTCCATACAGACAAAATGTAGATAAGTGATGCCAGCCAGCAGCTGAGGGCAGAGGACAATGGACAGTGACTGCTAATGGGTATAGAGTTTCCATAGAGGGTGACCAACTGTCTTGGTTTGCCCGGGTCAGAGAGATTTCCCTGAGGACATGGTGGGGCTTTCAGTATTAAAACTGGGACAGTCCCAAGCCAACTGGGATGAACTGGTCACCCTATTCCATATCTGTAAACGGATATGTCATATTTGGTTGTCTCTGTGTTGCTTTCTAGCTCAGCTTGCAAATTCGTTGAGATTTTATTTGTGAAAAACAAAAAAATACAACACATACTCAAAGACAAAACAAAAACAAAAACCAAAAAAACAAGAAAAACCTGTTTTTCTTTCCCTATGTGGTAAACAATACTCTTGGGCAAGTTTGTGTTCATACCTGAGTCATTCCCAGAGTATCACAGGCAGCAGCAGCGCTCCCCAATTGTGGGAGAAGCATGGGTACCATATAGCTAAAGAATATCCCTGATCCCAGTAAGTTTGTGATCCGAAACTTATTAAACCAGAACATCTAGGGATGGGACCCATGTCATGAGTATTTTTTTTCAAAGATTTTATTTATTTATTCATGACAGGTACAGAGAGAGAGAGAGAGGCAGAGGGAGAAGCAGGCTCCATGCAGGGAGCCTGACACGGGACTCGATCCCACTCCAGGATCATGCCCTGGGCTGAAGGCGGCGCTAAACCACTGGGCCACTAGGGCTGCCCTGAGTATGGTTTTTGAAAGCTGCCCAGGTAATTTAAATGTGCAACCCAGTGTGAAAACCAATGGCAATGTGATCTGCCCAGCCCCCTTCACTTCCAGCTGGCACCAGCTCCTCCCATGACTGGATCAGCAGCTGCTGAGGAATATGAGCTGAGCCCGTCAGAGTCTCTCTCAGGAATTTGAACTAAGACATGTTGGGGAAAGCATGATAAGGCTGGAGAGGCTGTGGTAGGTCACAGGTGGAGAATTGGAGAGGGTTGAGGGAAGAGTAGGGACTAAAGGAAATTGAGGAAGACAGTGAGCCAGACAGGGACCCAAGCAGATCTGCACACAGTCACAGACCAGCTGTGCTAGTCCTGCCCTGCTTCCATTCTAGTGTTTTCCTAATTGTAGTCATTGTGTTTTTATAATAAATCCTCATTTTCTTAGCAGTAGGGTACATTGTATTGTCTACAGAGAGCTGCAATAATATCTCCATCTCACATTCTCTCCTCAGTGTGACCTCACCACTCCCCCATTGGGATCTGGCTTGTAATTCCTCTCTCCTTGACGGTGAGCTGTAGCCAACAGAATGCAGTGCAAGTGGGGTGCCTGGGTGGCTCAGTCAGTTAAGCAGCTGACTCTTGATTTCAGCTCGGGTCGTGATCTTAGGGTCCCTGGATGGAGTCCCACATGAAGTTCCAGGCTCAGCGGGGAGGATTCTCTCTCTCCCTCTCTCTTTGCCCCTCACCCCGTTTCTTTCTCTTTCTCTCTCTCCAATAAATAAATAAATCTAAAAAAAAAAAAAAAAAAAGAATGCAGTGCAAGTAATACCATGTGACTTTCAGGGCTATGTCAGAAAAGCTGTACAGCTTCCAAACTGTTGTCTTGAGATCTTCACTCAAAGAAGTGTGAGCCACCACATAAGAAATCTGACAACTCTGAGACCGCCATCTGAATAGGTCACATGTAGGCTGTCCAGTAGACTGTCCCAGCTGAGACTAGCCATCCGGTCATCCCCACCAAGGCACCATATTGGATCCAGACCAACCCATCTACCAGCTGAGCGCCACTGAGTAACTTCAGCACCGTGAGAACTGCTCAGCTTGAGCCCTGCTCACATTTGCTGACTCACAGAATCCATGAGATCATAAAATGGTTGTTGCTTAATCAGCAAAATTTGGCGTAATTTGTTACAGAGTAATAGTACCTGGAATAGGTAGCCTAAGAAAATCTGTATTCCTTGTCATCAGAAGAGCATGACAAACCCACTCAACTCTATCCCTCAGGATCTGTCCCCATTCCTTACTTCGTTCACCTTAATTTAGTTTTCACCAGGTGTCTGGCCCTCAGCCACCAATCTGCCACTACCAATAGGTGAGCTTGAATTGTGGATAGGAATTGCTGATGATTTTCAGTCAGAATCGTTCCAAAAAACCCACAGCACAATTATAAACCCACAGCACTATTAAAAGTGTTACAAGAGGGCTGCTTGGGTGGCTCAGTCGGTTAGGCATCTGCCTTCAGCTCAGGTCATGGTTACGGGGTCCTGAGATCAAGCCCTGTGTCAGCTTCTTGTTCAGTGGGGAACCTGCTTCTCCTTCTTCTTCTGCTACTCCCCCTGCCAGTGCTCTCTCTTGCTCTCAAATAGATAAATATATATATATATATATATATATATATATATATATATATATATATTTTTTTTTTTTTTCGACCTGAGATCGAGTCCCATGTTGGGCTCCCTGCATGGAGCCTGCTTCTCCCTCTGCCTGTGTCTCTGCCTCTCTCATGAATAAATAAATAAAATATTTTTTTAAAAAAGTATTACAAGAAAATATAAGGAATGTATTTTTTTTTTTTTAAGAGAAAGCTCATGTGTTAGGGGATGGGGTTACAGAGAGAGGGGGGGGGAAGAAAGAGAATCCCAAGCAGACTCCACACCCAGCACATGAGCCTGATGCAGGGCTCAATCTCACAACCCTGAGATCACAAACCAGCTGAAATAAGGAGTCAGACATTTAATCAACTGAGCCACCTTGGCACCCTGACACAAGAAACATTTTTTGGCAATATCCAGCAATGGATTTTTAACATACAGCAAGTAAAACTCAATAAACAAAAAGTGAACCTCAATAAAGTTAAATAGGGCAAAAGACAGAAATTTGCAGTTCCAAAAAGAAGACCTGATCTTATTTTATGCACATCCTTTACGTCCCATGGTTAAGGGACAATAAACACTTTCAACCCTGTCTAATTTTAGTCTTCCAAATAAATGAACACACCTGAGCATTTTCTGTAAGTTGCTGACTGCTTATTGCAGACAACTTTATCCCTGACTTTTGCAATGCTGCTGTCTGAAGACTGGCCACAATTTTTGCAGAAATGATAGCCCTGTAAGAAAATTACTGGGTTTCAGTCATGAACATACCAACTGTAAATTCAATCACATTGGTAATTTTGCAGTGTTTGACTTAATGACCAGTGTGTGTGTGTGTGTGTGTGTGTGTTTTTAAGATTTTATTCATTTATTCATGAGAGGCAGAGAGAGAGATACAGGCAGAGGGAGAAGCAGGCTCCATGCAGGGATCCCGACATGGGACTCGATCCCGGGTCTCCAGAATCAGGCCCTGGCTGAAGGCGGCGCTAAGCCACTGAGCCACCCGGGCTGCCCGACCAGTGTGTTTTTTATTTGATGAGCAGGTCCTTCTGAGTGTCTCATATTTCTTACAAGTAAACTTCTTTTTCTAAATGCTATTATCTCTCAGTTTTGACTTCACTGGTAATCAATAAAATGCAAGTTAAAATATCAAGATACTGTTCTCACTTATTAAATGGACAATTTAATAAGTGTATTTTAACAATAATAACAACAGTTGTATTTTTCCAAGATATTGCTCAATGCCAGCTAGATGGGCTGCCCACCTGCAGGACTGCATGACAATTGGTTATATTTATTGAGAGCTTTTAAAATATACCCTTTAAGCCCTGTAATTCTAGTACTGGCAATTCAACAAATGCCTATAATTAAGTTGTATATGCTAAAATAAAAAAAAAACACTAAAATGCCATCAGCTTTAAATAGTTAAATACATTTTCTAAGATATTTGATGGTATGGGAAAATGTTCTTGATTTAATGTAAAATGAAAAAAGTGGGATCATACAGAGTGATCGAAATTTTTTTTACAAGAAGACCATATACATGGCATTAAAATTTTTGAGAAAAGAAAGCATTTTAATTACCACCCCTTCTCCTTCTTTAATGGAAAAAAGGACGAATTATTCTATTTTGCTGCCATTTAAAACAGAACACTAAAACTTAGTAAGTTCAATTAGTTTGGGATTATATGTAATGTTCTATATTAAGGTCAGTTAAGGAGAGTGAGATTGGATGTGGTGGTTAGAAATGAAGACAGGAAGCAAGAGGGAGAAAGAGAGATAGTGTCATGTAGGGGAGGCAAAGGGAGAAAAGAAAGACCTAGAAATTTAGGCAGAATGAACAAATGAAATCATGGGACACTGTTTCATGTTCTGTGTCTCTGTCTATCACACACACTGTTCAGGCTGTTGTTTGAAAAGGTTCTGTAACAGAAGCCAACAAAGAAGTCAGCCCTCTTAACTGACAAGAACACAGACTCTTCTGCAGATACAAGCACCAAAGTGAAAAAAAAAAATGGTGTTCACATCAAATCCTTGTCAATGGAGCTCATGCAGGAGCACACAGGCTGGGGTGTGCAAAGGACATCAGAGACTTCTCAGAAGTTGTGGTAGGTTGTTCTGAAGGGAGGACAAATCTTGTTGCAAATGGCTCAACACACTTCGGTGGAAATCACCAGCAAATAGTATCGTGCACGTGCTCCCACCTCCAGGAAGCAGGAACATCAGGCTCAGGTTACTGAATTATTTATTGGAGTTCTAATTTAAAGGAATGAAACCAGTTTTTGAAAAAATTAGAAGGGCATGATAGGGGGTTGGTAGGGACTGGCAGAAAGAAAAGCACAGCCTGTTATTTGCAAAGGATGTGCACACACAGGCAGATGCACACAGGGGTGCAGACCTGTAATGTAATCAGAGAGGCAGTGTACCAGCAAATGAAGCAAAAGTCTTTAGTCAAGATCAAAACACGAGTAATTGCAGATGGCAGGCCCCAGGTCTCGCACCACTGGGCATGTTTTGCTGGCTTCTGTTGATACAGAATTAGCCCCATGGAAAGAGCTTTGAAATGCTGAGTCAGGGGCACCTGGGTAGGTAGCTCAGTTGGTTAAGCAGCTGCCTTCAGCTCGGGTCATGATCTCAGGGTCCTGGGATCGAGCCCCATCCACATCAGCCTCCCTGATGGGGAGAGAGTCAGAGTCTCAGCAGAGAGTCTGCTTTTCCCTCTGCCCCTCCCCTCTTCTCATTCCTGCTCCTCTCTCTCTCTCAGATAAATAAGTAAAATCTTAAAAAAGAAAAAAAATGCTGAGTCAGACGAGATCTGTCCTCTCTCAGACTGAGGCTCATACCTTGAAGTGCCCAGGTTCCAGAACTCTCTACTGGATTAAAAACCTCCAAGGAGTCTACTGTAAATAATAGGGCAATGTCCTGGAGTTGGAATTAGGAGGAGTATCACATACATGGGAGATTTAACACTTAGTACCTGGAAAACAAAGCAGGGTTCCTTGGCCCAGTATGAGAGAGTGGCTGAAGTGAACAGCTTAGCAGTTCAGCTCCCCGTGGAGGGAACCCAAGAAGCTATTTGACACCCATAGGCACCCTGCTCGGTGTGGATTTCAGGAACCTCAGGACCTTTGATTCTTGCAGTCACTCCTTTCAGTAAGCACAGCACCTCAGAGGTGGCTGAAAATAGTGTAGACAGAAAATTCAAAGCCCTCACACGTGTCTGTGACTTGGATAATGACAGGATGTCCAGGACAAACATATCTTCCTTCCCCTCCCTCCTATTTCCTTTAACTGGGAAAAGTGGCCTCAGCCACAGGGCTGGGACATCCCTGTGACACTGGGTGACACAGATGTGGGGCAGGATTATACATGCCCAGGAGACAGAGACAACCCCCCAGTGAGCCGGTAAAGCCTTTCACAGATATGCAAGGTGGAGCCGTACTGCCCACTCTGGCCTGTGAGGTGGATACCAAGGCTATCGCCCTGAGATCCCAGTGATGTGACAGGGACAGAGACACATTAAGAAGCCATTGAGAGGGAGCAAATCCCCAGGGAGATGAGCAGGGGGAGGGAATGAGGTCTGGTTTTTGCTTGTTGCTTCTGCAGCTTCCTTAGCGAAGATAAAATCAGGATTGGGTTTATTTAAAAAGAGATAAATCCGGGTGTCTGCCCAAGATGTTTGTTCTTCCTGTATTTAATCTGTTGGCAGGAGCAACGGAGATGCCATTATTGGGTAAACACTGCTGAAAGTGGTAGCCATTCCTTGCAGAGCAAGTTTGAAAGCTGGATACTGAAAATGAACCAAGAAAAACTAGTGCATCCTTGGCAGCAGGCCCTTTGCAGGGGCTTCAGCTGTGTTTTCATAGAAACATAGACCATCTTTGTCGACAGAGCTTTGAACACCCCGTCAGAGAGGGAGGTCAGAGAGCAGAAGGCGGAACTGGCCATCACACCCCAATTCCTTAGAAAAGGGACATGTGGGCCCTTTCCAGAGAGCCATCCCATCAGTTTTGCTAAACAGAATTGCAATCTTTTTTTTTTTTTTTAAGATTATTTATTTATTTATTTATGAGAAAGGCAGAGACACAGGCAGAGGGAGAAGCAGGCTCCATGCAGGGAGCCCGACGTGGGACTCGATCCCCAGACTCTGGGATCATGCCCTGGGCCAAAGGTGGCGCTAAACCACTGGGCCACTGGGGCTGCCCAGGAGCACCTATCTTTAAAAAAACCAGAAAGGCAAACAACCCAATGAGAAAATAGAGGATAGCATAGAGCATTCACGAAAGAGGAAACCGGAAGGGCCAATATATACACAGGGGAAGAGGCTCCACCTCTTTGGAAATCAGGGAAACATATATTAAAATGTTGACCAGATACCACTTCAGACCCATCAGATTGGCAAAGAGACTACAAAAATTAGTACAACAATGTTGATCCTAAATCTGGAACAGGGAGCATTCTCATGTATTGCTGGTCGGAGAATAGATTGGTTCAAAATATTCGGAAAACAATTTAGCGCTATTTCAGCAATCTTGAAGTGTGCATACCCCGTGACTTACCACTGTATACGTTTGAGAAAGTCCTGCCAATATATATATATATATATATAAGATTTTTATTTATTCATGAGAGACACAGAGATAGAGAGAGAGAGAGGCAGAGACACTGGCAGAGGGAGAAGCAGGCTCCACGCAGGGAGCCTGATGTGGGACTTGATCCTGGGTCACCAGGATCACGCCCTGGGCTGAAGGCGGCGCTAAACTGTTGCACCACTGGGGCTGCCCAGTCCTGCCAATATATACAGAAGGCATGCATAGGAACACTTTCCTACTATTTTCTGTATTAGAAAAAAAAATCCAAATGACCCACATGCCATTAGTAGGGAAATGGATAACTCTATTGGGGTTTATTCATATAACAAAATTGGACTACAGTTAAAAATAAATGAATTTGAGCTATTTTGTGTAATAAAAATGTTTAATCTCCTAGAATGGAGACTAAAGAGGGCAAAGGTACAGGAGAAAGTCAATTTTACAAATAAGTGTATTACTTGGACCTGCACACCATCAATTCTGCTGCATTGAATTGGTAAAGCAAGTCACAGCGCAAGCACTGATTCGGGGGGATGGGGAATAGATGCCAACTGTAGAGCCTCATGGCTAAGGGCGTGGATTCAGGGAGGGGTACGGAATTGGGGCCATGATGGACATCTGCACATCACCATGTCTTTGTGCTATGTCTGTCTGTCAACATTATTGTCAGACAGAAACCAAGGGGAACAGAGCGTCCCCTAGACATCAGCTCTGGGCTAGATATTGGACACACCTGAGGTATCAGCAGAACTTTCTGGCTCAGAGAGATACAATCTAGTCAGGAAGACAGAACACATGCACACAAAGATCAGTGACATTCAACTGCAGGAGAGAACTGACTTATGCATTGAGGGAAAAGTAGGATCCAGTGGCCAGTGGAGTAGGGGACACTCTGGGGGAGGAGAGGAGGCTGGAGGAAAGGTTGGTGGTAGCCATGCCTTTGTAAAACAGATTTTTAAAAAAATATTTATTTATTCATGAGAGACATAGAGAGGCAGAGACACAGGAAGAGGGGGAAGCAGATTCTCTGTGGGAAGCCCGATGTGGGACTCAATCCCAGGACCCCGGATCATGACCTGAACCAAAGGCAGATGCTCAGCCACTGAGCCATCCAGGTGCCCCTGTAAAACAGATTTAATGCCCCATGACCTGAAATAAAATAAGTTATGGGAAAGTGCCTGGCACATAGTAGCTTCTGAATAAATGTTAGCAGAATCTAGAAATTTAGCTCTAACCCTTATCTCCCTCCATGTCCCACTCTCTCAGCTCCTACCATGCTATGTTTGTCCCTTACTCACTAGGCCCTCTGCCATCACAGGGCCTTAGCACATGCTGTTTCCTTTACTTAGAACACTTCTCCTTCCCCTCTTCAATTCTACTGCATCCTAATATATGGTCTAAGGGTCACCTCCTCAGGAAAGCCTGCCCTGACTTCCCAGGGTCAGCCAATATCCTAATGACAAGCTCCTTTCACCCCTTATGTGCCCTCAACAAGCGTCTGCTATTCAGTGATGTGGGTTGAATAACCCGTGTGCAGTACTGCCCTCAAGTGACTCTTCTGGGCATTTGCAACAATTTGTTTTACATGGACTCCCAATGGCTTTCACACTGACTGCAGAATCAAATGAGAACAGGACCCAACGCGTGCATGAAAAGGTGCTTGACATGCCTAATCATCGAGGAAATGCAAATCAAAACCACAGTGAGATAGCACCCTCCTGTACTACTGTGGCTATTATAGAAGAGACAAGAAGTGTTGGCGAGGTTGTGAAGGAAAAGGAACCCTTGTGCACTGTTGGTGGGAATGTACAGCTGCTATGGGAAACAGCATGGAGGGTCCTCAAAAAATTAAAAATAGAATTGCCATAGGATCTAGCAACTCCACTTCTTGGTATATATCTGAAGGAAATATAATGGGACAGCTGCAGCCCCATGTTCATTGCAGCATTATCCACAATAGCAAAGAAACAAGCTAAGCATCTGTCAGTAGATGAATAGATAAAAAGATGTGGTACACACACACACACACACACACACACACACCCCTGAATATTACTCAGCCATGAAAATACGGAAATCTTGCCATTTGCAGCAACATGGATGAACCCGGAGGGCATTATGCTAAGTAAAATCAGCCAAACAGAAAGGCAAATACAGTATGATCTCACTTAGGTGTGGAATCTGAAGCAGACAGTAGAGTGGTGGTGGCCAGGGACTGGGAGGGGGAAATGGGGATATGCTGGTCAAAGGATACAAACTTTTGGTAATAAGACGATTAAGTTCTGGGGACTGTAGTTAATAATACTGTACTGTATGGCTGAAATTTGCTAAGAGAGTAGGTCTTGCAGTTTTTCGTCACCATTACTATGGTAAGAAGGTAACTATATGAAGTAATGAATACATTAACTAGCTTGACTGTGGTGAGCATTTCACAATATATATGTACCTAGAATAAAAGTTACACCTTAAATATATACAATCATTGTTAGTTGTACCAGTAAAGCAGGAAAGAAAATGAGAAAGGGTCCCTGATTGAGTAAATCCTAAGGAACAGGATGCAAGATTCATAAGTTCCTTGAAGAAAGGAAATGTGAACTTCTGTCCAGGCCTTCCCATGGACATGTCGATTTTATCTTATATAATTGCTTCTGGGCCCCGGAACCCACCCCCCCCTTCCTTCTGTACCTCATAGATACCTCCTTCACTCCGCTCTGACTTTGTAAGTGCCTCACCCAGACAACACCTCCGCTCCTCATTCCCTTTTGATCTGTAGTCTAGAATGTTCGCTTGCCCCCAGTCATCTTTCTATAGAAGGCCCTAAGCAATTCAAACCAAATACGGATTTTTCTTTTTCTTCCCAGATTCTTTCTCCCTGGGAACGGTGAAAAGCAAAGCATGTGTTTTTTGAATTCTCAAGAAACCTGCCACTACTGCAGATAAGAAAATTAAAGGCCTAGAGAGGTGAAGTAACTTGCCCAAAGTCACACAGGTTCAGAAATTGAATCCCCACCTGACTCCAAAGCCTTGAAACTAGATGTGGACTCATTTTACGGGGGCCAGCAGCTTCCATAACTTGGGGGCAGGAGGTGATCTCTCTTTAAGAAAAAGAACACAGGGATCCCTGGGTGGTGCAGCGGTTTGGCGCCTGCCTTTGGCCCAGGGCGCGATCCTGGAGACCCGGGATCGAATCCCACGTCGGGCTCCCGGTGCATGGAGCCTGCTTCTCCCTCTGCCTGTGTCTCTGCCTCTCTCTCTCTCTCTGTGTGACTATCATGAATAAATAAAAATCTAAAAAAAAAAAAAGAAAAAGAACACAAATTTAAGGAAACAAAGGAACAGGGCCATAGATGGGACTAGCACAAGTAAGAGACCTTGAAGCTTACATTTCATTAGCTTCCTAAAGGAAGTGGTCTCTAAATGAAAATCAGACCCCTCCAAAGATAATGGACAGGCAACCCAGAGGGAAGATCAGGATGCAAAGAGGTTTTTTCTTTCATTATATACTGTCCTCTCCTTGCTGAAACTTCTTTAGAGCATGGAAGGCCCATCCTTGGCAGTATTTCCCCCATTATGTTCCTGCAATCTTTCCTGAAAAGAAAGAGCAGGCAGCATATTTCGGCTTTGGTCAGAATGTGTCAGAACACGAGGGAGAAGAAGAGAGGAATTTTGAAAAGACAGACATAAGTGAGTGTCCAATATCATGGAAGGGAAAGAGATCCAGGAGCAAAAAAAAAAAAAAAAAAAAAAAATCGGATGTCTAAGTGGATACAGGCCAGGGTATAAATAAAACTGCTGTGCATCAAAATTTGTGGTCGGTTTTGAGTTAAGAAGTTGAAATGAAAGATAGACCCTGGACAACTAACTGCCTAGCACCAACTCAGCTGAGTTCATAAGAAATGCATGGCCTTCTAAACGCTTGACCAAAAATCAAGGAACAGGGAAAGGAGTGAGGTGGTTTTTTGCAGGCTGCCGACAGCCTAGAGAGGCCTCTAGTGGACAGGCGTGTCATGATTCACTGGAACCCAGAATGTTCTCAAAGGAGCATCTTAACCCCTCTCAGCTTGTTTTTTGAACAAGAGCCTCTGGGATTTGGCTTAAACAATGAAAGTGTGGTATTTCAAAATTTTTTTTGTAAAAGATTTTATTTATTTATTCATAGATATGCAGAGAGAGAGAAGTAGCAGAGACACAGGCAGAGGGAGAAGCAGGCTCTATGCAGAGAGCCCGACGCGTGACTTGATCCAGGGTCTCCAGGATCACGCCCTGGGCTGCAGGCGGCGCTAAACCGCTGCGCCACGGGGGCTGCCCTGAAAAAAAATTTTTTTATGAATGTTTCTTGTTTCAACGTTCCTTGTAATTGGCTAACTTAATGATCCATTTTGTGCCTGTATAAACCTTTAGCACCACCAACTATTAACAACTGTTAGTTAAGATAGCTACTTTAACAAAATTGTTGTTTTGAACAAAATTTTACTTTTTTACTGTGAAATGGGTAGGAGAGACTTCTAAATTCTTGATGAATACAAAATTGCACATTTTTGGGATTTATTGGTTCACTGCAGGTCTCTATTATAAAGGAATCCCTAATAGAGGTTATGGAAGTAATTAGAAAAGAAAATGAGTCCGAGGCAGGAATTGAAGCCATCCTTTTGAAGGTTAATTTGGCAGTCTGTTAGAATATGAAACACACATGCCTCTGAGCCAGCATTTCCACTTCTAGGACTTTATCCTTTAGATTTACTCATAGAGACCTATGTGCAAGGCTATTTACTGCAGCAATTATTATAAAAAGAGAAATGGAGAAAACAACTTAAATATTCATCTGCAATAAATTATGGACTAGTCATAAATAAAATATGCCGATATTTAAGGGACATGAGAGATTCATATTCTTCAATAAGTCTATAAAAGAAAGTTTTAGGGGTGCCTGGCTGGCTCAATTGGTAGAGCATGTGTCTCCTGACCTCAGGATTGTAAGTTCGAGCCCCACATGGGGTGCAGAGATTACTTAAAGCCTTTTAAAGTTTAAAAAGTTTTAGAACAGTATTCTAAAATCTTATACAAGGCAGCCCTGGTGGCCCAGCGGTTTAGCGCCGCCTTCAGCCCAGGGTGTGATCCTGGAGACCCGGGATCGAGTCCGTCGGGCTCCCTGCATGGAGCCTGCTTCTCCCTCTGCCTGTGTCTCTGCCTCTCTTTCTCTCTGTGAGTCTGTCATGAATAAATAAATAAAATCCTTAAAAATAAAAAAATAAAATCTTATACACACATGAACTTAGGACGTGTGTAAATTTGCAGAAAATTGATTTTGCTAAACTACGAACAGCTATTCCTCAAAGAAGGTGGTGTAACAAACTCTTAAGGCAAACTGCCTGAGTTCAAATCCTACCTTTAATAATGACGATCTCTGTGATTTTTGCCAAGTTCTTTAGCCTTCTTTGTATCTCAGTTCCCTCTTCTGTATTGAGGAATGACAAATTCTGAGGATTAAATAAATTCATACATACAAAGCTCTAGAATAGTACTGAATGTACTTTGCTACTATTATTTTAACATACACTTTCAAAAACTAAGGGTTGATATAGTCAGGTAAGTAAGGTAAAGGGGATGTGAAACCTCTGTACTACCTTTGCAACTCCTTTGAACCTATAATTATTTCAAAATAAAAAGTTTTTTAAAAGGCAGTTTAAAACAAGCAGGTGATAAGAAGACTGTTAAGATGGAATGTTATGTGAAAAAAGCAAGATGCAGAGCACTATATCTAGTAAGCTCTATTTTGTGTAGAAAAATGGGGATAGGGGGCAGTCTGGGTGGCTCAGTTGGTTAAGGGTCTGCCTTGGGCTCAGGTAATGATCTTAGGGTCTTGGCATGGAGCCCACATTGGGCTCTGTGCTCAGTGGGGAGACTGCTTCTCCTTCTCTCTTTGCCACGCTCTCAATGCTGTCAAATAAAATCTTAAGAAAAATTGAAAAATGGGTAAGCATATGAGAGTATAGATTTGTTTATGTAAAATGAAATTCCAGGGGCACCTGGCTGGCTCAGTGGGGAGAGCGTGCAACTCTTGATCTCGGGGTTGTGGGTTTGAACCCCATGTTGGGTATAGATTACTTAAAAATAAAATCTTTTAAAAATAAATAAATGAAATTCTAGGAGGGAACTGACAACCAGAGCAGTAGAACCACAACCTGGCCAACACTTGTTATTTTGCCATTATTTTCTAATTTTTATTTATTTTTTTAATATTTTATTTTTATTTATTTATTCATGGGAGACACGGAGAGAGAGAGGCAGAGACACGGTCAGAGGGAGAAGCAGGCTCCATCCAGGGAGCCCCATGTGGGACTCAATCCCGGGACTCCAGGATCATGCTCTGGGCCAAAGGCAGGCTCTAAGCTGCTGAGCCACCCAGGATCCCCTATTTTCTAATTTTTAAAGGGCATATTTAATAGGACCTTACTTCTGGAAAGCCTGTGCAGCTTGGATCCAAAGTGGGTATGTTCCTTTTTTTGTCTTTTTGTTTGTGATTTTCTGGATATCAAAATTCAAACCCAAAACCTGTTGATGGTGCTGGACTCATGATCATAAGTTTTCAGCAGACACACTTTTCTCCACTGGAACCCCTTCCTTGATTGTCCCTATCCATGGGTTTTCTAGCCCATTTCTTTCCCTGACAGAGTAGCCCTTGGAAAGCTCTTGTTCCAGCACTGACTTTACAATCTAAACCCTCAGACAATGGAGAGGTTTCCACACCCTCCTCTGGAAGCCACAGAACCACTCAGTGACTTTACTGCTCTGGTTAGTCCCTAATTATTTTAACCTCCTGGGCATTTCCCTCACATTCCTGTGAGATTAGATCTGGTTATATATGCTGGTCATATCTTACTAGCTTTACTAGGTATTTGAGGTGGTGGTAGGTAGTGTGGATTTCAAATATATTACTCCACTGTGTAGCTGGAACTGGAAGGCCTCCACCCTACGATTATGATTATATAAAAATGTCATCAAGCAATGGGAAGAAGACAAATGGAAATTGACATGTTTGAGGAGTGGGATTAGAGATGAAATCTTTCTTTTAGAAATTATCTTTATGTTTTTGTTAATGCAGCACAATTCAGGAAAAAAAGAGCTGGGCTAGATAAACTCTTAACGAAGCTGATAATTTTTTTTTTTTTAAAAAAAGGGCCAGGGGATCCCTGGGTGGCTCAGAGGTTTAGTGCCTGCCTTTGGCCCAGGGCGTGATCCTGGAGTCCCAGGTCAGGCTCCCGGCATGGAGCCTGCTTCTCCCTCCTCCTGTCTCTGCCCCCCTCTCTCTCTCTCTATGTCTATCATAAATAAATAAATAAATCTTAAAAAAAAAAAAAAAAAGAACACTTTAAAAAAAAAAAAGGGCCAGTAGCACAGGTTTGGGGCATTAAATGTTTATTAAATCAAGCCTTTAAATTATATCCACCTACAGTCTGTAAACAGATACAGTACACATGTAAGTAAAAGGCTCTTAGATTAGAAGTGGTGGAAAAAACTAAAGATCCCTTTGTACACAGGCACCTCATCACTCCGTGGGCTGATGCCATGGGGCCATGTTTTAGTTAGATGAAAAACCAGAAGGAGTTTTAGCTCAACTCAACCTGCTAGGATGGATTTCAAGACAGATATTTGTTCCACATTATAGTAGGTTGGATTATAGCAAGGCAACAGTGAAGTTTTTACATTCACAGATTGGCTGAAGTAGTACAAATTAGGCTTTTCCTCTAGATGTCTCCCTCCCTATTACCATAATTAGTAAGAAATGAGAATTAAAATAAATGATGGACCACAGGCTTACAAAAATAGATAACTCGTAGAGTAATAAATATCTACAGTTAGCAGAGCACAAACTTATAAAATTTGCCTCTTTCCATAATATGCAGGATATCAGAAGTATGTTCAAAAGATATAGTCTGCAGACCAGATTGGCAAGATAACACTCATAAAGAAAAAACAGTCAAGTACAAAACTCAGAGTAGGAAGCTGAATGCAGATGAGAATATATGTAAAACAAAATCCTAACTCTTCACATCTAATTATCCCACTTAACAGACACACAATTAGCTTACAGCCCTTTAAGTATCTTTAAAAGTAACACTTTGTTATCTATGTACACATTTTTAAAAAGATTAATCATGAGACAAGCAAAAATTGATTAACAGTGGCACTAAAATCAATGAAAATTGTGGATTTCATGTGCTTTCATATACTTCTGTGTATGAGGATTTAAAATGCCTCCCCCAGAATGTTTTGGATTGAGTTTTTTAAATTCCCACAAAAATCTATTCTACAATCATTTCAGGTATAGAAGGAAAAAAGTCCCAAGCTGAAAAAAAAAAAAAAAGTCAAAATCTCACAAAGTGACTGAAAATCCATGAATACATAAGTGACATTCATATATTCCCTTAACACTTACCAAGTGCTATGTAAGGTAACTATAATGCTGTCCTGAAATCAATCTCTTTTAAGAAGATACAGTAATTCCCATTCTAATTCTAGAATTAAAAGCACTTATTTGACATAATGTGCGTTTCAGCGAGGTTGACATCTACTTGGTTGTACTTGACAGTGTCACCTTAAAGCTTCATCAAAGATTCATTGCAGGCCTGAACTGTAAAAGTTCATAGCTAACAATACCACAGGTAGGTAGTTCTTCATCCTAACTTTTCCGAGGAGTGAAGGGTATGCTTGAGCTGTCCTCGGGTCACCTCAGCCTAGAGCAGTGTTCCCTTGAAAACTTGGCAAGTTTCTTTGCCAAAAAGAATCTTCATAGTCTAATGTATTTGGAACTCACTGGGTTCGACACGTTCTACTGATATGCTAAGATACACTCTACACCTTCAGGAGGGGTGTGCTGAGGCAGCTCTCCCCAAACGCACTTGGCCTTGCCAGAGAACACCTAGAACAACCATGGGATCCCAGGATGCTCATTTCCTATGGCATGTGGTTTGAGAAATGCCAATGTAGGTAAAATTTCTAAAGTAGTGGTTCTCAAGTTGTAGTGAGCATCAGGAACACATGGAAGACATATTAAAGAATAGATACCTTACCCCACTTTGGAGCTCTGGAGTGGGACTTTGGAACCTGCATTTATGAGAGACTCTAAGTGAAGCTGATGGGAGGACGACATTCTGAGTGGCATCCATCTAGGCAACAACCCATGCAAATCTCAGCTGCAGGAAGCCTTGCCATGGACTCAGGAAAGGCTGCACATGGCATCTGCCACAGCCAATTAGCTGGGGGTCAAGTCAGCCCAGTGATGCGTGAGGTCTGGGCACCCTGGTGGGGTGGAGGAACACTGGACTTGACACCCAGCTCTGCCCCGACTCCCCAGGTGATCAGTGACTGCAACTCAAAAGAGGAAATAATAGGAGTCCCATCTCAGTGGATCTGTGAGGCCTACAGGAAATGTTTGCACAAAAGGACTACCTAACAAAAAGCATCATCCAAAGGTCATTAATCAGTAGAATGTGCTGGTCACAGCAGGAAAATCCCAGATGCATTTTCTGCCTTCCGCCACTGCTGAGCCTTTAGGAGAAGCACATTCTGGCAGCTAATGAAGAGAAAAGAGGCTAAAAATGCAGAAAACTGCAAAGAGGAAGATACATAAGTGGATCATCTAATTAAAAATCTCTAATTGTTAAAAAAAAAAGACCAACCCACAATCAAAGTAGTTAATTATGCTGGCTTTGAGATAGAGTTTAAGTTACAGTATGTTGATCTTTGAACACACTCACGCCTCTGTTCTACCATGTTAATGCTGGTTCAGTTTTAACATTAAGAGAATGAGAAGAAGAAGAAAAAAAAAAAAACAAACCTTCACTCAAATGCATATGGAGCTGATGTAAAAAATTTAGCTGAGATTCATTCCCATCCTTCCAAGTTACCATGGTGGGAAAATTTCAAAAGTAATTTTTAAAAAGGACCTTTAATTTTGGTTCATAGAAACATCCACAGCATGAGAAATGAACGCAGACTCACACGCTCACACATGTGTCTATTTGTTGCCCACCACATCTTAGCTAGTGAACTGCTTCTTGCAGTTCAAAAATGAACTGGTAAAAATTCATCCGCACCCATGACGAGATGATGGTCAAGCAAACATTGTGTTGCCCAGTCTGTTTCCATCTGAATGGAAAAGACTGATCAGAAAGGCAGCGCGTTCCCCAACACGCTGCACCAGCCACTTTATACATGCTCTGGGTGGCTCTGGAGACAAGCCAACATCTCTTGAACGGGTTTGCCTTCATAGCAGATCTGATACACTGCAGTAAACAACGGGAACCTGGTTGGGAGGAAATGTGAAAAAGACGAGTTAGGCTATCTGGTTTACCTTACAGAACAAATCAGTCTTCCTCTTCTGCCTATCAGATTGTAGATGGGTGTGCTACATTGGACAATAAAGCGAATGCCTTCTATACTCCTATTTGATCGGCAGAAAGCCTCTGCACTGTGGCTCTAAGGTGTTGGTATGACCTAGACCATCCTTCACCTACTTGTTTGGAGTACACAGTCTACAAACAAGTCACAGGGTAATTCCTGCAGGGGCATCTCTGATCATTTATGTGAAGAGTTGTAGCTTAGACTCTTGGTCAAGTCTGGAATGAATCCAAGTTTCTGTCGATATTTTAAGAGACTGGAGAATAAATTTTAAATTGCAAGGAGGTATTGCTTTCCCTTCTCCAAAAGGGATCATCCAAGGATAAAGATGAGGCAGCCCACACATCACCATAAATAGTTCGGGTCTGGAACACTCCTGCAAGAATCAACGTGGGCACCCACAATTAGCAGAGCACTGATCTCAAGTTGGAAGCTGGGTTTATTTTGCCTTTTCTTCTAAGATGTGAACACAGATATAAATATAAATGAAAGTTTGAAATGGCTGAGGGTATAAAGGGAAGGGTTAATAATCTATTGTGAGAAAAGACAGCAGTATCCCAGGGTGCAGCTGGTTCATCAAGTATTTTAAACAGCAGATATCACTAAGGAAATAACAAAGGTAATTTCAATCAGGCTTTTAAACACACACACACACACACACACACACACACACACACACACACACTCAACCCAAAGTGAGCTTGACAGGATCAATAGCATCTTAAAAGCCATTCTGAAAATTTTCTAGTTGGAATTCTATAATGACAACTTAATTTAAGAATAGCAAATAACCCTGATAGGTCATATGTCTATCACTGTGGGTTTTTTTAGGTACAGAATATTTTATTTTTTGGAGTCAGGGGGACAGTCAAATCTGACCCCACAGCCTATCTGCTCTGGGCAAGTTTCATAACCCCTCTGTAAAATGCGGCAGGACCTGTTGTGTTTTTGTTTTTGTTTTTAATTTTATTTATTTATCCATGAGAGACACAGAGAGGCAGAGACACAGGCAGAGGGAGAAGCAGGCTCCTAGCAGGGAGCCCGATGTGGGACTCGATCCCGGACCCCCAGGATCACACCCCGGGCTGAAGGTGGCGCTAAACCGCTGAGCTACCTGGGCTGCCCAAGACCTGTTGTGTTAAGGTCTGTTGTATTAAGTGACTTACATGTAACATACAGAGAGTATAACTTGGCACATGGTGGGTGTGCAGTAAGGGACAGTTTATATTCACAGCCACACGATGGCCAAATAGGTCCTAGCAAGCTCCTGAAGGACAGAGCCTCAGATGTTTTGTTCACCTCTGCATCCTTGCGGCCTGGCACAGCGCATGGCTGGGGGCAGGTGCTCAGCAAGTATTTGTTCAATGAACTATTGAGAATGGGAGTTAGAGCCTGCACATTTCAGCTCGTTCATCTTTCCATGGCTTAGTTCTCCTGATCCTACGATGAGAACAACTTATGTGTCCCCAAAGCAGGGTGGCAGGTGATGAGTGGCCCACCCAAAGCCATTCCTAACCCCTTCACTTTTTACCAATAGCCTAAGGCTCAGTTTCCCAGCCTTTCTTTCTCCCAGAATTAGCCAAGGAAACAAGTTCTAGAGAACAGGACTCAACATCTCTGTTGAGGGCTTTGGGGGAAGATACTCCTCTCCTTGAGAGGCACTGGAGACTGTACCTGCTCCATGTCACGGAGTGCAGCTGTGTATATGATGCATGGAGCTGCTGCAGCCATCTTGACATTCTGAGGGAATACTAACAGTATCACTGAGATTCTAATCTAGAGGCACTGTGCCAACACCAATAAAATGACCTCCAGAGTCCTTGTTCTATGAGAAAAATAACCCTATTGCTCAAGGCATTTTTAACTGGGCATTGCTCTTGCAGCCAGAACCACTCCTGACTTTCATAAACAGAGCTTCCAAAATGGATTGTGTAGATTAGATGCTAACATGAGATTGGGAGTATGGGGGGGGCGGAATTTCTATGGAAATTGCAATTTCTAAGGAACTTGTTTAATCCTCACAACCACCCTATGAGGGGGATAATTTCCTTATCCTCATTCCATAGATAAGGAAACTGAAGCACAGTTTCTGACTCTGGAGCCAACATTCAACCACTAGGCTATCCTGCTCATCTAAATGCTGTTTTATACAGCATAAAATACTACAAGGCCAATTAGATCAGTTTGGAGAGGTTTCTAAATGAGATTAGAAGTGAAAGGAGGGCAAAAGACAGTATTTCAATGAAAAATATAGGCATCAGCCAATCAATCAGCCAGCCCACTAATGGCTACTAAGGACTTAAGATGTGTCAGGCTTCAACCAGGTGCAGGATGTCCTCAGAGAGCTTACAACATTGTTCTGGGCTGAGTTGTACCCCTAGCCTCCAATATCCAATGAAGTCCTAATCCTCAGTACTTGTAAGAAGAAAATTAAAAAGGGGGTCCATAAGTATGGGCCCTAGCCCAATATGACTGATGTCCTTATGAGAAAAGGAGATTAGGACTCACACATGGACAGAAGGAAGACCACATGAAGACCCGGGGTGAAGATGGCCATTTAGAAGCCAAAAAGACAGGCCTCAGAAGAAGGCAGCTGCTGGCACCTTGACCTTTAGACTTCTAGCCCATGAGAAGTAAATTTCTGCTGTGCAAGCCCCTCAGCCTGTGGTATTTTGTTATGGCAGCCCTAGCAAATGAACACAAACACCTGATTCTCACACATGCTCATAAAGATGCATGCACAAGGAAATCAAATCAAGCAAACTTTGTAACAGCAGAAAAACCCAGACAACTTTACTGTCTATCCAGAGGAGACTGGTTAAATAAACTGTGGTTCTCCCACACAGTGGAATGTTCTGTAGCCATTAAATGAGATCTATTGGTGCCGATGTGGCATGATCTTCGAATCACGCCTTCAAGTGAGGAAAAGCAAGGGGCAGAGCACAACGCAGAGCACAGCACCCATTACATAAAAAGAAGGACATACTAACAGTTCAGACAGCTGCCTGCATCTAAGGTGGGGATTTGGAGTCATTTTTCACTGTGTGCCTTTTTCTAGGACTCAAAGTTCTTTTTTTTTTTTTTAACCGAGAGCATGGGCACCCCCCTCCAAATCTGAAGAATGAAAGTAACATTGTATGTTCATGTAAAAAGCCACAGCAGCTGAGCAGCAGTTCTGTCTAAACCTGGACTCAGGGATCCCTGGGTGGCGCAGCGGTTTAGCGCCTGCCTTTGGCCCAGGGCGCGATCCTGGAGACCGGGGATCGAATCCCACGTCGGGCTCCCAGTGCATGGAGCCTGCTTCTCCCTCTGCCTATGTCTCTGCCTCTCTCTCTCTCTCTCTGTGTGTGTGACTATCATAAAAAAAAAAAAAAAAAAAAAGTAAACCTGGACTCAGGGATGCCTGGGTGGCTCAGTGGTTGAACGTCTCTCTGCCTTTCACTCAGTGTGTGATCCTGGGGTCCTGGGATCGAGCTCTGCATCGGGCTCCCCACAGGGAGCCTGTTCCTCCCTCTCCCTGTGTCTCTGCCTCTCCCTGTGTGTCTCTCATGAATAAATAAATAAAATCTCTTTAAAATAAAAATATAAACAAACAAACAAACCTGGGGTCAGCAAGCCACAGCCTGAGAAACAAATCTGACCTATGGCCTGTTTTGTACTGCCTGCAAGATGAGGACAATTCTTACATGTTTCGAGGGCCATAAAAGGAAAAAAAAAAAAAAGAATATACAACAGAGAGCTCTATGCGGGCTGCAAAGACTAAATGTTTACAATGTTGTCCTTTACAGAAAAACTTTGCTGACCACTTGTGTAAACAATATGTTCAAGGCAGGAAAGTTATTTGCATCTGAAGGGTATGGATGAAGGCGGCTCTGAGGACAGGCCCAGGCTGCTTCAAGGGTGGTCAGGGCTGACCTGTACATCCAGGCAGGCCCAACAGCAGGAGGACAGATGCACACAGAAGTCTGAGAAGGAGGTATTGGGGCAAAGGGAAATCTGCTTCAACTGAAGAAGGGGTTGTAGAAGGTTACAGGACATAAGTGTTAGAAAGTTCAGTTGGTACAGAACCGAGAGGGCTGCCCCAAATGCCAACCTAAGGACTCATCATTCTGGATGAGCAGAAGGCCTGTGAACTAGAATACTCGAGCTGGAAGGCACCATGGCAATCATCAGGTCCACTAGTTCTATTTGGTGGGTAAAGAAAACTGGGGCACAGATAAGAATACGACCTGTCCAAGACCACATGGCTGGGAAGCCGCAAGGTGGCCGTAGGTGCTGTCGCCTGCTCACTGCTCTTTCTGTTAGCCACAGAGAAGGAAAGACAGGAAGACCTGGGCAGTGATGGCTGGGATGACAAGGGGGAAAAAAAAAATCAAGGTAAGAGATAATGCCAAGGGAGAACTGCAGAGCTCAGGGGCTGCCTGAGCAGTGCTGGGAGGTGGGTGCAGGGGAAGGGAGAGCCCCTACAGATGTCTACACTGCAACCTGGAGAAACCATGTCCCCTCCAAATGGGCAGTGACCTCATTAAGCACAGGCACAGTCTGTTTAATTTCTTTTTTTTTTTTTTTTATTTATGATAGAGAGAGAGAGAGAGAGAGGCAGAGACACAGGCAGAGGGAGAAGCAGGCTCCATGCACCGGGAGCCCGATGTGGGATTCGATCCCGGGTCTCCAGGATCGCGCCCTGGGCCAAAGGCAGGCGCCAAACCGCTGCGCCACCCAGGGATCCCGTCTGTTTAGTTTCTAAACAGAAGAAAGAAAATGGGACAAGACGGAGGAAGGGCATCTGCTCAGAGCCAAGTTTCACTTGCTTGATTATACCTGCCTTTTTTTTTTTCTTTTCTTTTTTTAAGACTTATTTGAGAAAGAGAAAGCATGGGCAGGCGGGGCAGAGGGAGAGGAAGAGAGAATCTCAAGCAGACTTCAGGCTGAGCTCGGAGCCTGACAGGGGGCTTACTCCCAGGACCCTGAGATCATGACCTGAGCCAAAACCAAGAGTCGGACACTTAACTGACTGGGGCTCCCAGGTGCCCCTACACCTGCTTTTTAAGAGATTTTATTTATTTGAGAGAGAGAGAGAGAGAGAGAGAGCACAAGCAGGGGGAGGTGCAGAGGGTGAGGGAGAAGCAGCCTCCCCGCTGAGCAGAGAGCCTGATGATCTCTCTTGATCATCACATCTCTACCTCTACATGATCTCTTACCCTGAGATCATGACCTGAGCCGAAGGCAGACACTTCACTGACTGAGCCACTCAGGCCCTCCAACACCTGCTTTTTAAAATCAGGCAGGTACTGATCCCAGAATGCCAGTTCCAGTCTACAGCCTCCCCAAGTTCCATGATGAATATAACACTAGCCAACTCATCCATTCATAGAAGCCTAGCAAATACATCCCATGGTCGCACACAGGTGCCACTTTAAAACCATGATTGGGAGACAGTTATCATCCACTAGCACTCAAGTATTTTCTAAAGACTTTTAAAAAAATTCCTGACAACTACTCAGTGTTTATTAAAGTAGCCCCACCACACTCAAACACATCACCATTTGCCGTTGAAGTATGTAGGGAAAACCATGCACCTAGGAGGTGTTTTCCTTTTAGTCATGATTTAACGGTAATTCTCCTCTTCTGGAGGCCTGTTTATGACTTCCATCTCTGCCTGGCTGGTTTTGAAAGCCATTTCAGAAAAATATAATGCTAATGAAAGAAGGAAGACAAATGTCCTGTCTGCCCTCATTTTCAACTTGCCACAGGGAACTCTATGGGTTGATCAGTTTGTACTGGTCCAGAGAGGAAAGCTGGGTGTAGGGGAGGTAAAGGCATGTGGTCAGGACCAAGAGACACATGCACTGACCTGAGGAGGAGGGAGACACACCAGAGAACGAGCAGACACGCCTATAACCATCACTGGCTCAGGGAGACGAGTGTGCACTGTTGGCCACAAATGGCAGTGTCTGCTCAGCCACCCAGTCCCCTCTTCTCCCGGGCAAGCAAACGTCCCCGCTCCCTCCTGAGGAGCCAAGGACCCACAGAGTATGCTGTGTATGCCTTTATTAGGTGGTGTCCTGCCATCAAGGTTATGGAAGACGGCTCAGCAAATGAGCAAGATAGAGGGCCACAGGGCAGCCGCAGAAAGGCTGGCGGCTTTTGTGGTGCTACAGGGTTTATTTCCTTGATCGGGGGCAAATCAAAGTATCCCAAGCCCACCTTTAATAGCTGACCAGCCCGGTGGGGCAGTGGAGGCTGGATGCACCCATCCATCCACCGGACACAGAGACTGCAGAGCTGCTCCCCAAACCTTAACACAGGTCACTTCCAGTGCTAGAATTCTGGGGTAATTCTCTTCTTTTCTGAATTGTTTGGCTTTTTATTAACAAGACTATATCTTTTTAAAACAAATAACAAGGTCATCTTTTTTTTTTTTTTTTTTTAATTCAAAACTTATGACATGTAGCTCTTACCAAACACCCTGCAGGATAAACTAGAACTTCAAACTTCATGTTTCCTAACATGCTTTATAAAACTGAGTTCTTCTTAGGGTGCCTGGGTGGCTCAGTCAGTTGAGCGTCTAACTCTTGATTTTGGCTCAGCTGATGATCTTAGGGTCCTGGATCAAGCCCTTCATCGGGCTGTGTACTGGGTGTAAAGCCTCCTTAGGATTCTTTTTCTGTCTCTGCCCTTCTCCCCTGGCATCTTCTCCCCCCCCCACCTCCCCTTTCCCCTCATATGCACCACCCTCTATCTCTCAAAAAAAAAAAAAAAAAAAAAGAGAGATGCCTGAGTGGCTCAGTGGTTGAGCGTCTGCCTTCGGCTCAGGGTGTGTACCCAGGGTCCTGGGATCAAGTCCCACAGCGGGCTCCCTGCGAGGAGCCTGCTTTTTCTCTACCTGTGTCTCTGCCTCTCTTTGTCTCTCATGAATAAATAAATAAATAAAATCTTTAAAAAAAGAGAGAGAGAGAGAGGGCAGCCCCGGTGGTGCAGTGGTTTGGCACCGCCTGCAGCCTGGGGTGTGATCCTGGAGACCCAGTATCGAGTCCCACATCGGGCTCCCTGTGTGGAGCCTGCTTCTCCCTCTGCCTGTGTCTCTGCCTCTCTCTCTCTCTCTGTGTCTATGAATAAATAAATAAAATCTTAAAAAAAAAAAAAAAAGAGAGAGAATTGAGTTCTTCTCCCTGAACTTGAGCCTAGTTCGTATCAACACTCATTTTCAGGGCAGGAAGATGTTCCTCACACTAAGGGCAGAACTATTCCAGTGGAGTTCCGCACTCAGCCATACCCACATGTACCCACAGGGCTGGTGGTTGAGAGGGGGGCAGGCGGTGGCCCTTCTGTGGGCTCAGGGAGAGTGGGGAGACTTACTTGTCAACCATCCCCTTCTGTTTCAGGATCCGGTACACTTCGGCAGAAGTCTGAGGTCCTTGGAGCTTCTGTCCATTCAGCATCTCTTTCTCCAATTCTTCGATGGTCTTAAAAACAAGGACGAAAACCCTATTGTAAAGACTAGAGGGGGGGGGCGCCTGGGTGGCACAGTCAGTTAAGTGTCTGACTCTTGGTTTAGGGCTCAGGTCATGATCTCGGGGTCATGAGACTGAGCCCCAGGTTGGGCTCTGTGCTTGAAAGTGGGGTCTGCTCGAGATTCTCTCTCACCCCTCCCTCTGCTCCTCCCACTTCCCCACTGTGTGCATGCACACACACACTCTCTCTCTCTCTCTCAAATAAATAAATCTTTAAAAAAAAAAAGTATAGAGAATCACTTATTTCAAGAGGCGAGTTGGGGGGCAGGGGTGGAGCTGCCATCCTCTGCTGCAAGCCAATGGAAAGAGACATAGAAGCTAAAAGGCTAAGGTGGAGGTACTTTGAAGCGAAAGCAGACAAATGTCAACAGGATATGCCCAGCAAATGACAAATGCTGGCCTCTATCTTCACTGGCCGGCGGCTCGCCCCAGCCCAGGGGTCTCAAGTTAGGGCAGATGGGCTGGCGGGGGGACAGGCCAGGGGCTACCTTCCCAGTTCTGGCAAACGCCTCGGCCACCCTGCGGTTCCGGCCTCCGTAGCAGGTGGTGATGAGGTCGGCCACGCCGCAGCTCTCCAGGAAGGTGGCCGTGGACACCTGGCCCTTGCAGAAGATCCTGGCGAAGGCGATCATCTCCATGAGCCCCAGGCGGATGACAGCTGCTTTGGTGTTGTCCCCGCTGTGAAGGCCGTCGCAGAACCCGGCTCCCACTGCTACAATGTTCTGCGAAGGAGATGGGGAAGCCCAGGGGTGCCTGTCATACACCGCCACTGACGAGGATGCCGCAAAGGTGAGGCGGACGGCAGCACCCCCCAGTCCGCCCTCAGAGTACTCCGCAGGCTCCCACCCAGCCCCAGCCCCTGCTCTCCTGCCCTGACTGCCAGAGGTGAAAGAAGGGTCTAGACTTCCACTCTCCCGTTTAGAGGAGCCAGAGCTCAGGCTGGGGTTAGTAGGAAGCAGCAGTTGGGAAGCACCAGCCAGAGAATTAGGGTGGTTGATTGGAGGCTCTGGTTAAATACTGTTTGGACAAATTGCACCCCCACCCTTTAAAATCAAATGCCTTATTGAACTATAAGATTCCCATGGAAAAGTATGCAGGTCCTAAGTATATGGCTTGGTGATATTCCCACAAACCGAACATACTCTTGTAACCAGCACCCTAATGGAGAAACAGAACATAACCAGTGCCCCCAGAAAGCCACCCTCACACCCCCTCCCAGGCACCACCCCCACAAAGGTAACCACTCCCCTGACTTCTAACAACACAGGTATTTGCTTTGCCTGTTTTTAAATTTTACGTGACTAGAATTGTATGGTATGTCATCATTTGTGTTTCTGTCTCAATTTGCCATCATGTTTGTGAGATTTAGTTGTATTTTTACATAAAGCATATTTATTATCTTGCTGCACTGCATTCTACTGCGTGAATACACGGCATAGCTTTTTTCAGCCATTCTCTTATTGATTGGCAATGGGGTAGTTCCCAGTCTGCGGCCACCCCAAATGGTGCTGCTGTGGCCATGCTGGCGCATGTCCTTTGGTGACCATGTGCAAGCATTTCTGTTGGATGTGCACCTGGGAGTGGAGGTGGGTCAGTATGTCTGCATATGTGCTGCTCAAGTTTCCGCCTTTTGTTTCACTTATCCCTATGCAGGCATTCGTGGGGGCCCCGATCTTGCATGGCACTCTGCTCTGTACAGGGCAGATAAGACAGAGACTGCCTCTTCAGAAGCTGATAATCTGGTTCAGGGATCAGCAAACTAAGAGCCAACTGCCTGTTTTTGTAAATGTTGTACTAGAAGCCAGGCCCCCTGCTCGTTTGTGTGCCATCTGCGGTTGCCTTGGTGCTGTTAACAGCAGATTTGAGTGGTTGTGACACACACCGTATGGGCCACAGAGCCCACAATGTTTCCTATGTGGCCCTTACAGATAAAGTCTGACATCCTCTGGCCTCATAGGAAAAGAAGACGTGTGCATGTAATTATAACCTGGGCAGAAACGGATGTTCCACAAGAGGTACCAAAAAACCTGATTTTCATTTTAACCTATGTGTACTAAGCATGCCCTATGTGGGAAGCTCTACACAGGGCCCAGAGAGTGGGGCTGTGGGACATGGGGGCTGAGGGTGCCACCCAATGAGGAATGGCAAAGACAGAATGGGACACAGAGTTTGTGCCCAAAGAATGGACAATACAGTTGCCGTAAGAGGCAACAGAGTGCATCAAGAGACAGAAGGGCAAGAGTGTGCTGAGGAGTGGTGGGAGCCACAAGCTTCATTTCAAAGCAGGGAAGGCTTCACGGAGGACGGGTGTCTGAGCTGGGCCTCAAATCCTACGTAAAACCAAACAAGTAATGCCTGCATGCACCCATTCACTTGGGACTTCAGTAAAGTCCCTGGGGTTCCTAGCCCTTTCCACTTTACCAAAGCTCCTTCACCAAGAACACTTGAAGCCAGGGAAAATGCAAATATTTTGCCTTTGTCTAACCATACTAGCATTTTTTCCATAATACCTGGTGACTACCTATGAATTTGCCTGTAGAGATCTTAAAATATGAAGCTAATTGGTAACAAATAGGAAATCAGGGGCACCAAGGTGGCTCAGTCGGTGAGCTTCTGCCTTGGGCTCAGGTCATGATCCTGGGGTCCTGGGGTGGAGCTCCACATCTGGCTTCCCTGCTCTGAAGGGAGTCTGCTCCTCCCTCTGCCCCCTCCCCTGCTCATGCTCTCTCTCCCTCTCTCTCCTGTCTCAAATAAATAAAATCTTAAAAAAAAAAAAAAAGGAAATAAAAATAAGCACATCTTTTCCTCAAAAACAAAGCATTTTTTTTTAAATTAATGAAAGAATACCTCTTAAAACATCAGGCCTGTGAAATCTGAGGGATGAGGTTAAAAACAGAACAAACTGGAGAGAAAAATGTCTTCCCTGGTTGATATGCAGTTTCTAATAAAATACATGAAGCATAGCATTGATGCGGCCAGGCTCACCCAGAGAAACAGAGCTGGCCATTTAAACACAGCTATCGCTCACCAGGAGACTGAAGACACAAAGCCATTGCAGATGGAAAAAAAAAAAAAAATCACTGAGCCCTGCAGAAGCTTTTGTCTACTTCCAATACACCAATAAAACAGAAGCCTCTCTTCCAATGAAGAGGGCTAGAACAAGGGATAGGAGTGGATGGCTCCCAGAATCTATCTTGATCTCTTCCTCAGGAATAATCCCAGGGCTTTCTCTGATTGCTGGCTATTCTTCTCAAGGCTAATGACACATAAAAGGAAAAGTTAAAAAAAAAAATTCTCTAAAAAATTATCAGAATGCTGGCATAAGCATGTGCGGGTTTTAGACGAATTTGCACTCTTTCTGTGCTCTAGATGGTCTCCCAGGGAGGTTATACGCTGTTCTAACAGACCAACAAAGTAGCTTCCAGGTGACTCACTCTCCCCTTACAAAGGCCAGACTCCACATAGACCTGACTTCCTACAGCTGTAGGTGGAGCTGACCAGGAACCGGGTCTTCTGCATTAACAGCCCAAGCAGAGAGCCCAAGTTTGTTTTCCTAAGGTACTAACTTCTGTTCGTACTTGCAAATGCCTCCCAACCCCTTCCTGCCACACAGGCAATGGAAACTGCAGGTTTCATCAGCCCCCCATGGCACCTCTCCATCCTCAAGTACCATGGCCTCTGCTCCCTGAGGCAGGAAGTGGGCAGCTCCTGGCTTGGTGCACTCTTAGGGTCTGCAGCCTCCCGTGAAGGGAGAGGGGAGAGGCAGTGGGAAAGGAGCACTGAGATGCTGAGGGGCGAAACAACCCTTCACCACCCGTGCAAAGATGAGCCGGGGATGGTAAGAAGACCCAAGGCTGTGTCCAAACAGACCCAGACACCCCTCCTGGCAAAGCAGCCAGACTAAGGGAGCCATGGGAGACACCAGAAGGATGTGCCTTGATACCCGGTTGGCCTCTGCTTCTCACTCTGCCTCACCGCTGTGTGACCCGAGAACCACTGCTCTACCTCTCTGAGCATTCTGGGCCTCAGGGATAACATTCAGGGCTTGGATAAAAGTCTTTCAAGCCCTTTCGGGTGGTGGCATTTCCTCCAGAAGCCGGGACCGCTGTGACCTGCCCTGAGTCTGCAGATCAGTGGGATGGTACAGAGGTGACAAAAAGACACCTGGCGACATGGAGGGGGTCTGAGTTCAGAGGCCACCAGGCTAACCGTCGGGTGAGCCCGCTGAATGGCTATACTGGCATGACCATATCAACATGCCAAGGCCTAGGATCCAAACGGTTAGACTGGCGAAATGGCTCTCTAATGCCTCCTGCACTGTCTCTTGTGTCCCCTTCACAATGTGACCCCTCCTGGAGGTCACTTAGCGAACCAACCTCAGTGCATGTCTATAGATTGAATGAGAGATAAAACGACTTCCTTCCAGAGGAAGAGGGAGGGATTATTATAAAGTGCCTATAGTGAGTCCACTGCACACACAGTCTCATCTGAATTCTGGTGACAGCCCTGGCACATGTATCCCTCGCCTCCAGTCTGGCTCATGGAGGTTGAGCAGCTTACTGAGAATACTTTGCTGGTTAATGAGGCAGTCCCAGTGCTTGGAGCCACAGGGCCACTCTGTTCCCCATGGTATGGCAAACTTGGTCCGACCTCTCCTCCCCCACAGGGTCGGAGACCTTCCTGAACCCTCTGCCATCAGATGTCCAAGGAGAGTGCCTCTCTGGCCTGCAGGTGGGCTTGGGAGATAAGGACGGTAGGCTTAGGAGAAGAACAGATTTATGGGGGGAAATAATGAAAATAGGTTAACTTTATTGAACTGCTCTAAGTGCTTCCAGTTGTTATTACCTGATTTAATCTTCACAACATTCCTACAAAATGGGTCCTATGATCATGCTCAGGGAGAGGTGAGGAAACTCCCCACACAGGGTAAGTAGCTGGCAGCCTGGCTCCAGAGTTCTCTCCAGGGGGGTAGATCACACTGTGCTGCTCTAGATCAGTAAATGAAAGGCACAGAGGGGCCACTTTGGATTTAAGATAAGAACTTTCTAACAGGATAAGCTGACCTCACCCAACCAGAAGGGCTTGGAGGTAAAGGAGTGAGCTCTCAGTCACTGGAAGCATCCAAGTAGGAGCTGTGTGGATAGAGCCCTGAGCTCCAGAGCAATGCTTCTTCTTTTTTTTTTTTTTTAAGATTTTATTTATTTATTCATGAGAGACACAGAGAGAAGCAGAGGCACAGGCAGAGGGAGAAGCAGGCTCCCTTTGGGGAGCCCGATGTGGGACTCGATCCCAGGACCCCAGGATCATGACCTGAGCTGAAAGCAGATGCTTAACCACTGAGCCACCCAGGCATCCCCAGAGCAATGCTTCTGACCCTTCGTGTCAGTGCTCTTAGAGAAAAGGCAGAGGAGGCTACTCATGGCCTGGGACTGCAGCCACCTTCTTGGCCTTTATGTGACCCCTTCACCAGAGGGCACACAGGTGAGGACTACCTTAGTTTCCCCTAGATGGCTGACCTCCCCACGGTGGGGGTGGAGAGGCGAGGAGAGAAGTAGGAGGCCACTGCCGGGTAAACTCCACCCTTCCAAGGGGACCCTGGGCACAGATCCAGTTTAATCGCCTTATGATGGATCTTGAAACCCTCGCTCTCTCCCTCTACCACTTATCAGTGTCAAAAGAAAAATAAACACACTGAGCCAGTCAGATCGTGTTTGAATAGCATCCGAGCAGATGTCCTCTGAGATCGCTCAGCTGTGAAAGTTATCATTATCCACTGTGCATTTAAATCTGCTTTAAACTATTCTGGAGCTAAAAATACCATGATTTTCAGAAGACAGACGTGCTTAAGCCCTTCCCCATTTCCTGGGTTATGGCACTGCTCAGAGGCAATCACTTGCCCTGAGGTGCTGTCTTTGCAATTCTGAACCGGGGCGGGGTGGATGGGACTTCATTCCTTCCACTTCTAGCCTCTCATGGAAAGAATGTAAAAGTGGAAAAGCAGCCCACGCTACCTGCAGGTTACATAAACACTCTCACTGCCCAGGACGCAGACTTCCAGTGAAAGCCTGGCAATGGTCACTGCTGTATGGGCAACACTCCCTCTGATTCTGCCAGAGGCCAGCTCCTGGTGCTCTAGGCCTAAGGGAGAACTCTGATTGCAGAGGGCACCATGTACAGCTTGCAGATTGGGCTCCACATAAGGCAGCCTGGCTGAGGTTCAAGGAGGGCTGAGGTCAAGCTCACAATTAGCCCACCAGGCTGGGCACCCCAATGAGAAGGCCTTAGATTCAGCAGTGATATCCAGCAGAAGGTCCTGCAATGATCTAAATGTTTTCTTTTGTTTTAAGATTTTATTTATTTATTCATGAGAGATACAGAGAGGCAGAGACACAGGCAGATGGAGAAGCAGGCTCCATGCAGGGAGCCTGATGTGGAACTCAATCCCAGGACCCCGAGATCATGACCTGAGCGGAAGGCAGATGCTCAACCACTGAGCCACCCAGGTGCCCCATGATCTAAATGTTTTATATCTGCTCATGCAACAGAGTCGTCACTGGCCACCTGAGACTCACTTAAGACTTATGTGGCAACTGTCTTTGAATGGGGTTACTGTGACTCTGAAACTGAACTGTTAATTTTTTTATTTAGTTTTGATTAATTCGAATGTCAATGCAAATAGCCACAGGGCTGTCAGGATCCAGCAGTGGCCCTGGCTAGCCATGAGGCATGAGGCTGTGTATCACAGCTTGGTTTATCTCAGTCCCTGGAAGGAACTTACATGCCCTGACATCAGGGTGCTTAACCTCACTATAGAACAGCCCTACAAGGGAATGTCATGTGGCTGTGCCACCGATAATGGGTTTATCCCCCAATCTACTTTCTTCCAGAGTCATAGAGTCCCTGACTTTCATGTAAGTATATAGCTAACTAAGGGAGGGAAAAAAACTATTTCCCAATGTCCCTTGCAGCTAGGTATAGTCACACCATTAAGTACTGCCCACTGAGATGAAGCCAAATTATTACAATGTGACTTCCCAGAATGTGCCTTAAAGGACAGCCACCACATGCCCTTTATTCTTTCTTTTTTTTCCCACCCTATTGCCTGGGAGGCAGATGTGACCATTGGAACTCTGGTCATCATTTTATTTTTATTTATTTATTTTTTTTTGGTCATCATTTTAGAACACGACAAGGACCTTGCAAGCAAGGAATGAGCCTGGCTCCCTGAGAATTCTGTGGTATGAAGCTATCACATGGATTCAGGATTTGTACATAAGAAGGAAATTAGCTTCTACTGTGTCCAGCCACTATTATTTTGGGTCTCTGTTAATGAAACCTAATCCTGATAAAGCATCTGTTAAAAATAACATAAGTTTGAGCTGTACAGTTATGATTTTTGTGCTTTTCTATAAGTGCCACTTAAAATTTACATTAAAACAAAGATACACCCTCAGTGAAAGAAGCCACACGTAGAAGAGTAGATACTGTACAACTGCATTATGAAAGTTCTAGAAAATACAAACTGTAATGTACAAAAGCAGATCAGTGGCTGCCTGGCTGGGGTAAGGAGTGAAAAGGACATGAAGAATAGCTTGGGGATCATGGAAATGTTCTATATTATGGTGGTGATTTTCAGGGCACATGTACACAACTTTTAAAACCCACTATATTAGGTACTTTAAATGGATGCAGGTCATATACATGAATTATGCCTAAATAAAGATATTTATTTTTTATTTTATTTTTAAAAAGATTTTATTTATTTATTCATGATAGACACACAGAGAGAGGCAGGGACATAAGCAGAGAGAGAAGCAGGCTCCCTGTGGGGAGCCCAATGAGGAACTTGATCTCAGGACCCTGGGATCACGACCTGAGCCAAAGGCAGGCACTCAGCCACTAAGCCACCCATGTGCCCAATAAAGTTGATATTTTAAAAAGATATTCCTGGGCAGCCCAGGTGGCTCAGCGGTTTAACGCCACCTTCAGCCCAGGGTGTGATCCTGGAGACCGGGGATTGAGTCCCACGTCGGGCTCCCTGCATGGAGCCTGCTTCTCCCTCTGCCTGTGTCTCTGCGTCTCTCATGAATAAATAAATAAAATCTTAAAAAAAATAAAAAAGATATTCCCAGGGTGCCTGAATGGCTCAGTCAGTTGAGCATCATCTGTCTTCAGTTCCAGTCGTGATAAAAGGGCCCTGAGATCCAGCCCCACGTCAGGCTCCCTGCTCAGTGGGAAGCCTGCTTCTCCCTCTCTTCCCCACTCATGCTCTCTCTTGCTATCTGTGTGTCTCTCTCTCAAGTAAATAAAATTTTTTAAAAAATCAAAAATAAAAAGATATTCCCTTACTGGAGATTAATACAGGTTAGAAGTAAAGGACATTCTTTTTTTTTTTTAAGATTTTATTTATTAATTTGTGAGAGACACACACAGAGAGAGGCAGAAACACAGGCAGAGGGAGAAGCAGGCCCCATGCAGGGAGTCCAACGTGGGACTCGATCATGGGACTAGAGGATCAGGCCCTGGGCTGAAGGCGGCGCTAAACCACTGAGCCACTTGGGCTGCCTAGTAAAGGACATTATAAAGGCAGTAAAACTGCACTGCTACAAAATGATTTTGCATAAAACCTTAAATTTTCTTTTTGGTTTTATTCTTGTAACGAGCTGTTCTTTCTTTCTTTCTTTTTTTTTTTTGGTAACTTAAATGCCCTCATGTTTTGGAATACATTCAAAAAAGAATGTACATTTCTTTGCTAGAATGAAAATTACTAAAGACTGTTAATTTAATGTGAAAGAATAAAACATGTCAAACTACTTGAACAGTAAGATCCAGTTTTTGTTTTTAAAAGGGCCATATATATATATATATATATATATATATATATATATGTACCCTCACTAAAAGGATTGGAAGGTATACGAAAACCATCAACAATGGTTTTATCAGGATTTAGGAATTATCGGTGACTTTTACTTTCTTTACATCTTTTTGTTGGGTGAAACACAATGATTGTGCACTATTTTTATAATCAGAAAAAAACAAAAAAAACCCCTATTAATTATGTAATAAAAGAAACGCACGTCCATTTGTCCTTGCTTTGGCAGCCTCTGACAAGGGAGAGGTTCATCTTAGTCAACAGGACCAAATCAGAAAAATCAGGCTGTACATGGTAACCAAAGAACACCAGACTAAGATTCTTGGAACCCATGTTCATACTTCAACTGTGCCAATATTTGCTACATTTGAGTGATTTGATCTCTTTGGATCTCTGTCTCCTTATCTGTATGATGGAACAGTTAGACTCAGTTACTGCCAAAAGAGCCTGTTTCTCGGTTTTCAAAAATCCCAGCTCTGATGCAAGGCAAAAATCCCAGCTCTGATGCAAGCTGGCAGGAATGATGGTAACTGATCCTGTTTCAAAGACAGCCAGAGGAAGGACGATAAATGTTCCTCAACCCCCATCAGTCTCTGCCCCCCAGGAACCACCCTCTGTCCTGGTAGCAGGCACAGATCCACTTACAGGCTTCCTGCCAACAAAAATGAAGAGCAAGTCTAAGTTCAGACACAAGACCAGCATGAGGTCCCATTAGTAGAAGCTTTTCCAGAACCCTCCATCCAGAAGCTTTCTTCTCCCTCAAGCACCCTTTGTTCTGGGCAGGATCTCACAGTTTCTCCACCCACCACCAGAAATATCCAGTCACTTAAAAACTGCTTTGGAACAACACAGACGGGTGCTGAGCAATTAGGCGTTCATGATGCTCCTGCTGTCAAGTGGTCATTAGTTTAATGAAGGACTATTAAAAACACATAAAAATCTCAACCAAAAAAATAAACAAAGCACAGCCAAAGCCAGTGCCTAAACTGTGTAACAGGGCCTGCCCATAATGTGAAGAATGCCCCACACAAACATTCAGAAATAGAGGTGTGTGCTCTCCAGGAGCCCCAGTCTTTCACTGGCTTTCATTCTTAAAAATCCTCATGGTCCAGGAACATGTGACCACACAAACACACACGATACTATTCTACAAAGTGGATGTAAATTCTGATGAGAGAAAAAAAACACTGTATCTACAATTTAGAGAAAGAGCAGGGAAGGCATTCTTTGGATTCCTGTCTTTTCAGCTAGCTTTCAATCTTTGCAATTTTTACCTGACAAAGCCTAAGCAAATGCCAGATTGCGTGACTTCCTTCCTGAGGTGCTCAAATTCCTGAAAAGTGGCTTTTGCTACAAAAGAAATGACTCAAAAGTGACTCAAAGGGGGGTATTCATTCACACTGAAGCTTTTTTTTTTTTTGAGAAGGCAGCTCAAGCAGCTGATCCTAGTGGGAGAAGGATGCGAAAGTGCAGCCCAGCTCCCAAACTGGCTGTCTCCCAGGAGTCAGGCTAGAGAGGGACCCGCCACCAAGACTTCCACAGGCAGAGTGGAACAGGTCAGGAGCCCGCGTGGAAACTCTTCCCTTTACCCTTCCCAGCCACTAGCCAATAGAAGCTGCTTCTTTAATTGGACCACTTCCCTTTATGGACAAAGCTAAAACTATTCTTAGAAAGGCCTTTGGCAGCAACAGACTATTTTTCTTTTAAAAAGAACAATCAACCAAGCCATGAAACCAAACGAGTGGCATAATTCAGAGGGAGTTAGTCCCCTTCCCTACTCAAGATGATATGTAAGAGAAATATATGAATTCATAGGGGGAAAAAAAGAATGCTTTGCTCCCCTGTAAAACTCTACCTGAAATCAAGGTATTCTCCATGCTTTTTAAAATATTACAGCTGCCAATTTCCCAAAGAGCAAAACACCACACTTTCCCCCCTCCACCCCGCCCCCAGATTTACAAATAAAAGTGAAGCAGAATGGAAGAGGAACTCCAGCCACTCAGGACAGGCTAGGAGAAAGCAGGAAGTGATCCACAAGGCTCTCGATTCACTATTTTTCTCTGAAGGACAAACACAGAACACAGAGCCCAGTCATCAGGATTAGATTCGATAATGCGGACAGTGGCAGGCATGGTGAGCTCCTTCCTTGAGCAGAAATAACAAGGCTGACTTTACCTTAAGAGCACCACAAAGTTCAACAGTGTCTGCGTCATCGACCACGGTAATTCGAAAATTTGGAGTCTGCAGAAGTTCTTTGAAGAGAAGGCCATTCTCCATTATTTTGCTGCCTATTGACAGATTAGAGAAAAGGGAATTAGTAAAAATGCCTAATCTTAATTTCCACATCTAACAGTTTAAAATGTTTTTCGGATTACAATAAGTAATGCATATTCATCATAGAAAATGTCGAAAATTCAGAGGAGTGGAAATAGGAAATAAAAATATTCTGTAATTCTAACCACAGACTATCGTTAACAATTTGGCACACATCTCTTAATCTACTGAAATATGAATATACATAGTTTTTCTCAGACTTGGGAGCACAATACATATATATATTCCCCCACTTTGTGGCATGAATAATTTTCAATGACATTTTCTTTTTTTTTTTTTAAACAGAAATGAATTTTTATTTTATTTTTTTTAATTTTGATTTATCTATGATAGTCACAGAGAGAGAGAGAGAGAGAGGCAGAGACACAGGCAAAGGGAGAAGCAGGCTCCATGCACCAGGAGCCCGATGTGGGACTCGATCCCCAGTCTCCAGGATCGCGACCTGGGCCAAAGGCAGGCGCCAAACCGCTGCGCCACCCAGGGATCCCCTCAATGACATTTTCGACATAATTTTAAATAGCTGCTTGGTGTTTTACTGGGGACATGTATTCTCTTTCATCTAAGTATTTTTCTATGTTTAATACCTAAAACTGTTGCAACTCCTGCTACCTTTAACACTTATGAATTCACCTTCCATGTTTACATCTGTAACAGATTTCAGGTTCAAAATCACCCACTCTGTCCTTTCCATGGGAAGAGAGTACATTCCTTTCCATTAATGTTAGGCTTGACCACGAGTGCTTGGGCTCAGTTCAAAGTACATGGGGCATACCTCCCCACCCCTTAACTTTGGGCTGCTCAGTCATTTGATTTGCTTTGGTCAATAGGACATTAGCAGACGGGGCGCAGGTGATGTTTCCAGTCCACTCATACCGAAGTAGGGCTGGTTTCCTTGTACCTCTGCCTTCAGTGTGAGAAGAACATTCCCTAGCTAGCCCATTGGGCCCAGCAGGAAGATGAGAGACACATGGAGTGGAGCCACCCAGCCTCACGGCCCCCAGCTAAGAGCAGCCCACCACCAGGCGACACACAGGTGTTAGCTGTGCTCATTTTGTCTGCCGCTGAGATTCTGTGATCGATATTTAGAATCTATGGCAATGGAGAACCGATACAAACAACCACTTCTTTTCTTTCTTTTTTTACAATCACTTATTTTCATTGACTGATCAGTGCAAGATGGAAATGCATTCAAAGAGTACTTGTTTCTGGGCAGCCCCAGTTGGCTTAGCAGTTTAGCGCCACCTTCAGCCTGGGGCATGATCCTGGAGACCCCGGATGGATCGAGTCCCATGTCGGGCTCCCTGCATGGATCCTGCTTCTCCCTCTGCCTGTGTCTCTGCCTCTCTCTGTCTCTCATAAATAAATAAAATCTTAAAAAAAAAAATACTTGTTTCTGCCACTGCTACACCATGTCTCCTGGACAGCACCTAGAATGGGATGAATGCTGTGTTTTTATTTTTCCTTGTTTTATTTAGGTACTTGGTATTAAAACTAAAACACAAAACTTTACACATAAAGCCTGGTGTGAAATCTGCTCTGATTGGTGAGGGTGTAGGGTGGAACTAGGCCTGGAAATCAGATGATAAACCCGGTCCTGGCTCCCAAGTCACTGTTGCCACAAAGAGATGGCAGAGAGCTGACTGGGGGTCTGGCTGCCTCTAGGTCCTGAAGCTTGTTCCCACACGTGTCACTACAATCACCTGGGGATCTTTAATTACACCCACGCCTGGGCGCAAACCAATTAAATCAGTCTCCACGGTGAGCAGACAGGCATCAGTAACTTTTGAAGCTGCCCAGATGACTCCTGCAGACAAGTTTGCAAACCTCTGATTTCACCTCCTCCAGATTCAGGCACTCTCAGGACTGTTGGAGGGTTAAATAAGAAGCAGATGTGAAGACAGCCAATTAGCACACACGGAGGTCCTATAGAATAATGATGGGGAGGGACGGCTGGGTGGCTCAGTGATTGAGCGTCTGCCTTTAGCTCAGGTCATGACCCCAGGGTCCTGGGATCGAGTCCAGCATCGGGCTCCCTGCAAGGAGCCTGCTTCTCCCTCTGCCTATGTGTCTGCCTCTCTCTCTGTGTCTCTCATGAATAATACCTTTCAAAAAAAAAAAAAAAGAATAACAATGGGGAGAGCCGACATATGCTTATGACTGACTTTGGACATCTACAGACAGGCGACCCGGAGAGGTTTACCCACTTGCCCAGAGTCACAGGGGCTCGTAGGAGACCGAGCCCAATTCTAACCCAGGTGCTCTGGCTCCAAGGCCCATGTTCTGACTCTATGCTACGCTTCCTCGGGGCGGGGAGGGGGCAAACCCAAATAAACATCACAGAGTTGTCTTCTTTCAATGAAGAAAAAAGATGATTGTCAACAATTATTATGCCCATAAGTAATATAATGTCAAAATAACCCAGGGGAGAGTGGACGATGCATGATGGATACATGGGGTTCATGACCCTGTTCTACCTCTCCTTTTGTTTGAAGAAATTGTCCATAATAAAATGTTTAAAATCAGGGCACCTAGGTGGCTCCATGGTTGAGCATCTGCCTTTGGCTAAAGGTGTCATCCTAGGATCAAGTCCCGCATCGGGCTCCACATGAGGAGCCTGCTTCTCCCTCTGCCTATGTCTCTGCCCCCCCCCCTCTGTGTCTCTCTTTTTTTTTTCTCTGTGCCTCTCATGAATAAATAAATAACATCTTTAAAAAAAAAAGTTTAAAATCTCTACATCCAATACTTAGAAACACATTCTCTATTCTACAAGCATTGCTATTATCTATTATTTACTTGAATTCTCCAAATATTAGAACTGTGTCTGTTTGAGCAAACTGTCCTCTTCCTTTTTTAAACAGTGCATCAGACCATGTGGGTGATTCTGTGCAACACTGTTGCATCACCTGGGTTGGGTAAACTAGCCCCCAGCCTCCACATTATGACATCATTACGGTCTTTCTCCTGTGTCCTTCACCGCGGGCCACCGCTCAGTGCCTACAACACGAAGAACTGTGAACCCCACAGACTAGCCCCTTGCTCAAGTCACTGTAATCCAGCTCTGCAGCTAGAAACGAGCTGTTGCTGTGGGTAATCGGACAGACAAAACAGGCAGGAAGAAGAGGGCTGGCTCTCCATCTGCCACTGATTCGGGTGGGGTCTGTTGGGTCCTCTGTGGTTGCAAATTATACACTGTCCCTCAGAGGGGTGGGCTTGATTAATGTCATCTCATTTTTTCCCATATGTACCTTAAAAAAATTATGTTAAGTCACAGGTAGGAAAGCACTAACTATGATTATCAGTCGTAAGTAGTGATGAGGCAAGCAGGGACCCAGACCATCTGGTCCAGAGCAGGTAATGCCCAACAGCCGTGGGGAAGGGCTGCCCCAAACTGAATATAAAACTGAGACAGGAAAGTCTCCCTTCTGTTTCATGCCAGGTTTTAGAAATAATCAACCTATGTAATAGGACACTTTTGAGACCCTCCTTTTGGTGTGTGATTCCATATTTGTGTGTGTACTTGGAAGCTCCAAAAGGAGCTTACGTATCCTTGACACTTTGCAGATGCTGGACACATAATGGGCTTTGAAAATTTTTTCTGAGGTGACAGTGAAAATCTCCAGTTCTTGAAGAATGAAGAGTTCTCGAGAATGAAGGGAACTCTCACCACAAGGGGGCACCACAGTTCACCATGCTGGGGAGAATTTTTACAAGATACTGAAAAACAAGGCTATTTTTTTCTTCTTCCTCTGCGGAAGATTCAAGTAAGCTAAAACTCCTGAATCTACCATAATTAAGAAAAAGTTGGTCGCTAATGTCATCAAGAATCAGAAATTAGGATTAACCACAGTGCAATTATCAAATGCAAGAAATTTAATGTTGGTACAATTATCTAACATCCAACTCACATTCCAATCTCACCAATGAGTACAATGCTGTCTTTCATGGCAATCTTCCCTCCCACAATCCGGGATCCCACCGCATTTTGCAGGCACTCTCTGGAGTTGTCTTTAATCGGGGACACTCTAACGTTTCATTGTCTTTCATGACATTGGCACTTTTGAAGAGTGCAAGCCAGGTGTTTTAACATAGCTTTTACTTCGGGCTTGTCATTTCCTCATGGTTTAATTCAGGTTATATAAGACAATTTAGAAAATATCATCTTTGTACTTTATCTTCCAATGTTTTACTTAATTCAGGTCTCTTGCCAACTGTGATCCAATCCACAGAGAAGGCAGTGGACCCACTGGATAAACAGAAGCCAGAGAGAAAGAGACAGAATTTCTGTGCATCTATCTTTATAAAACAAAAGAGCCTAATGTACCCAACTAGAAGCTTTCCTACAATGAACAGGGCTGAGAGGTACATAAAAATTCTAGCCAAAATCTATAGGTAGACACAGGTTTCAATCAAGGATTGGAGATAGTATCTCAGCCTTACTAAATGAGTAGGGCAACCAGCCAATTTCCAACTGATTGCCAATTTATTATTGGCAAGTAGGATGCAGTTGGAACAACTAATTAATTTTTTAAAATAGAAGTAATTATATAATTTCACAGGCTACATTAAAATCACAGATGGATAAAAGAATTAACTGTGAAGAATATAACCCATATAGACTAGTATACATATAATTTTTTTTTTTCTTTTTCCTAGAAGGATACTTAGAAACTGCTAACAGGGATTCCCTTTGGGAAGATGAAGGCAAATTACAACTTTTTTTTTTTTTTAATGGATACTATTGTTATTGTGGAGGAACACCATGTTTTCAGTCTGGAGAACAGATGTAAAAATACAATGTTTTTCTTTTTCATATAACAATTCCTGGGCAGCCTGGGTGGCTCAGCGGTTTAGAGCCGCCTTCAGCCCAGGGCATAATCCTGGAGACCCAGGATGGAGTCCCGCATCAGCCTCCCTGCATGGAGCCTGCTTCTCCCTCTGCCTGTGTCTCTGCCTCTCTCTATCTCTGTGTCTCTCATGAATAAATAAAATATTAAAAAAAGAAAGATTCTTTTTTTTTTAAGAGAAAGATTCTTTTAAAAAAAATCCTGTGACAAGAACAGATTGCCTTTTCCCTTATTTCTTACTGTTCAAAATGTTGGCATAGAAAATAAGTCACATAAGAAGTTTAATGCTTCTTGCGATAAATGTGAGGTGCTGGCCATTTGGTAATTGAGGGTGGAGGATGTTTGCACAACAGACCCATCCTTGGCTACTTCATACTGCGTCAGACTGTATTTGGCTAAAATTGACTAATCTCATGATTTTAGATAAATGGCTCCAATCTGCTAAACAATTTGTCGAATTAATGAGATCAGCCCGCAAAGTTCATGGTTTCTTCCAGTAAGGCAGTGTTAGGTAGAGAACAGATTCATGACTATTCCCCTCTGCCCGTGTGATCTTGTGTAACTCATTTTTCATCTGTAAAGCAGGGAATGGTCTGAATGACACCAGAGGTTCCTTCCTTGCTCTGCTAGCCTGTGATTTTCTGGAGTTCCATGGATATGTTTGTGAATGGAACTAGTCCCCTTCCATGAAGGGGGGCTCCAGAGGAGGGCACAGAGATTAGATAAGCCTTTATCTTCATAGGAATGATCCCAAGTCGCTGGCGAGTTAGGAACCAACTAAAAAGGACACTATTATATGGTATTGAAAGAGCATGAGCTTGGAGTCAGTCCCGTTCCAAATCTTGCGTCTACTGATGACCAGCTGTATAATCTTGGGAAAGTCACTATGACTCCCTGAATCTCCATTTTCTTAGTAGACCCTATAAGAAGTTCTGTGGATATATTTTTTTAACTTTTTAAAAAGTTTTTAATTCCAGTGAATTAACATACAGTCAGGATTATTTAGTTTCAGGTATACAATATAGTGATTCAGCACTTCCAAACAACACTCAGTACTCATCATCAGTGCCCTCCTTAATCCCCACCACCTATTTACCCATCCCCCCACCGACCTCCCCCTCTGGTAACCAGCAGCTTGTTGTCTATAGTAAGAGTCTGTTTTTTGATCTCTCTTATTTTTCCCTTTGCTTGTTTTTTGTTTCTTAAATTCCACATGACTGAAATCATGTGGTATTTATTCCTCTACTTGACTTATTTTACTTAGCATTACATTCTCTAGTTTCCTCCACATTTTTGAAAATGCTAAGATTTTGCTCTTTTTTATGGCTAAGATTCCATTGTACACATATACCACATCTTCTTTATCCATTCATCCATCACTGGATAGTTGGGCTGCTTCCACATCTTGCCTATTGTAAACAATGCCGCCATAAACATAGGGGTGCATGTATCCCTTTGAATTAGTTTTCTTATATTTGGGGGGTAAATACCCAGTAGTGTGATTGCTGGATTGTAAGGTAGTTCTATTTTTAACTTTTTAAAAGATTTTATTTATTTGTTTTAGAGAGAGAGCAGGAAGGGAGCAGAGGGAGTAAAGAATCTCAAGCAGACCCCACCAGCTCAGCATGGAGCCAGATGTGGGGTTCAATCTCAGAACCCTGAGATCATAACCTGAGCCAAAACCAAAAGACACTTAATGAACTGAGCCACCCAGGTGTCTCCTATTTTTAACTTTTTGAGGAACCTCCCTCTTGTTTTCTGCAGTGGCTGCACCAGTTTGCATTCCCACTTGTTGTTTCTTGTGGTTTTGATTTTAGCCATTCTGACAGGTGTGAGGTGATAGCTCATTACAGTTTTGATTTGCATTTCCCCAATGAAAGTAATAACTGAGTATCTTTTCATGGGTCTGTTGGCCATCTGGATGTCTTCTTTGGAAAAATGTCTGTTCAAATCTTCTCAATTTTTTCAATTGGATTATTTGGTTTTTGGATGTGGAGTTCTATAAGCTCTTTATATATTTTGGATACAAACCCTTTATCTGATATGTTATTTGCAAATATCCCCTCCCATTCTGGTTGCCTTTTTAATTGTTTCCCTCACTATGCAGAAGCTTTTTGTTTTGATGTAGTTCCAATAATTTTTCCTTTTGTTTCCCTTGCCTCAGAATACATATCTAGAAAGAAGTTGTTATGGCCAATGTCACAGAAGTTATTGCCTGTACTCTCTTCTAAAGGATTTTTATGATTTTAGGTCTCACATATAGAGGTCTTTAGTCCATTTCAATTTATTTTTGTGTATGGTGTAAGAAAGCGGTCCAGTTTCATTCTTTTGCATATTGCTCACAAGTTTACCTAAAATTGTTTGTTGAAGAGAATATCTTTTTCCCATTGGATATTCTTTCCTGATTTGTCAAAGATTAATTGACTATATAATTGTGGGTTTATTTCAGGACTTTCTATTCTGTTCCATTGATCTACATGTCTATTTTGTATTAATACCATACTGTTTTATTCCTGCTTTGTAATATAACTTGAAGTCCAGAATTAAAATTCATCCAGCTTTGCTTTTCTTTTTCAAGATAGTTTTAGCTATTCAGGATCTTTTGAGGTTCAATACAAATTTTAGGATACTTTGTTATACTTCTATAAAAAATGTTGGTATTTGGATAGGGATTCCATTAAATATGTAGATTGCTTTGAGCAGTACAGACATTTTAACAATATTTGTTCTTCCAGTCCACGAGCATGGAATGTTTTTCCATTTATTATTATTTTTAGAGCAATTATAAATGGAATTGCTTTTATAATTTCTCGATTTCCTTATTGTTGGTGTATAGAAATCCAACAGATTTCAAATCTTCTCATTTTTTCAATTGGATTATTTGGTTTTTGTATCCTACAACTTTACTGAATTCATTTACCAGTTCTAGCAGTTTTTTTGGTGGAGTCTTCTGTGTAATCTCTATGTAGTATCATGTCATCTTGCAAATAGTGAAAAGTTTTACTTCTCCCTTTTTGATTTGATGCCTTTTATTTCTTTTTTGTCTGACTGCTATGGTTGGACTTCCAGATTGTGTTGCATAACAATTCCAGTGGTGGAAGCAGACATCCTTGTCTTGCTCACGATCAAAAACTCAGTTTTTCCCCATTGAGGATGATATTAGCTGTAGGTTTTTCACAAATGGCTTTTATTATATTGAGGTACATTCCCTCTAAAGCTACTCTGTTGAGGGTTTTTATCATGCATGGATGTTGTACTTGGTCAAATGCTTTTTCTGCATCTATTGAAATGAGCATATGGTTCTTATCCTTCCTCTTATTGATGCGATATTATGTTGATTGATTTGCAAATATTGAACAGCCCTTGCAACTCAGGAATAAATCCCACCTGATTGTGGTGAATAATTTGTTTAATGTATTGTTGAATTTGGTTTGCTAGCATCTTATTGAGAATTTTTGCATCTATGTTCATCAGGGATACTTGGCCTGTAGTTCTCTTTTTAAATGGTATCTTTATCTGGTTTTGGTATCAGGGTAATACTAGCCTTATAGAATGAATTTGGAAGTTTTCCTTCCTTTTCTATTTCTTGGAATAGGTTGAGAAGATTAGGTTTTAACTCTTCTTTAAATGTTCGATAGGATTCACCTGTGAAATCATCTGGTTCTGGACCTTTGTTCATTGGAAGTTATTTACTGACTTTATTTCTTTGCTGATTATTGCTCAAGTTTTCTACTTATTCTTGTTTCAATTTTCATAGTTTATACGTTTCTAGGAATTTTTACATTTCTTCCAGGTTGCTGGCATATAGTTTTTCATAATATTCTCTTCTAATTCTATTTCTGTGCTGTTGGTTATTATTTGTCTTCTCTCATTTGTAAATTTATTTGTCTCTTTTGTACTTTTTCTCGGTAAGTCTGGCTAGAAGTTATCAATTTTATTGATTTTTTTTTTCAAAGCAACGGCTCCTGGTTTCATTGATCCGTGCTATTGGTTTTTTAGTTTCTATATCATTTATTTCTGCTCTAATCTTTATTATTCCCTTCCTTTTGCTGGCTTTAGGTTTTGCTGGTTGTTCTTTTTCTAGCTCCTTTAGGTATAAAGTTAGATTGTTTGAGATTTTTCTTGCTTCTTGAGGTGGGCCAGTATTGCTATATATTTCCCTCTTAGAATCACTTTTGCTGCATCCTAAAGGTTTTGCACTGTTGTGTTTTCATTTCATTTGTTTCCATATGTTTTTTAATTTCTTCCTTGATTTCCTGGTTGACCCATTCATTTTTTAGTAGCATGTTATTTAACCTCTATGTAGTTGTGGTCTTTCCAGATTTTTTTCTTGTGGTTGACTTCTAGTTTCACAGCACTGTTGTCAGAAAAGGTACATGCTGTGATTTTGATCTTCTTGTATTTGCTGAGGCCTGTTTTGTGGGCTAATAATACATGATCTATTCTGGAGAACATTCCATGTGTATTTTGCTGTTTTAGGATGAAATGTTCTGAATATATCTGTTAAATACATATATTCCTGTGTTTCATTCAAATCCATTGTTTCCTTGTTGATTTTCCATTTAGATTATCTGTCCACTGATATGAGTGGGAGTGTTAAAGTCCCCCTACTATTATTGTATTACTGTCAATTAGTTCCTTTATGTTTGTTACTGTTTTATATATTTGGGGGCATAAATATTTATAGTTGTCCTTATCTTCTTGTTGGATTTGTTCCCTTTATGATTATATAGCATCCTCTTTGTCTCCTGTTACAGTCTGTTTTAAAGTCTGTTTTGTTCTGGGATGCCTGGATGGCTCAGTGGTTGAGTGTCTGCCTTCAGCCGAGGGCGTGATCCTGGAGTCCCAGGATCAAGTCCCACATCAGGCTCCCTGCATGGAGCCTGCTTCTCTCTCTGCCTGTGTCTCTGCCTCTCTCTCTGTGTGTCTCTCATGAATAAATAAATAAAATCTTTAAAAAAAAATAGTTTATTTTGTCCGATACAAGTATTGCTAATCCAGCTTTTTTTTTTTTGACATTCATTTGCAGGATACATGGTTCTCCAATCCTTCACTTTCAATCTGCAAGTGTCTTTAAGTCTAAAATGAGTCTCTTGTAGGTAGCATATAGATGGCTCTTGTTTTTTTATCCATTCTGACACCCTATGACTTTTGATTAGAGCATTTAGTCCATTTACATTCAAAGTAATTATTGATAGATATGTATTTATTGCCATTTTATTACTTGTTTAGTGGTTGTTTTTGAAGATTTTCTCTCATTTATTGTCTTTCTCTCACGTTTTGCTGATTTTCCCTACTGATATATTTGGATTTCTTTCTCTTTATTCTTTGCATATTTTTTAGTGGGTTTTGATATATGGTTACCATCTGGTTTATACATGGCCTCATTTGCACACAGCAGTCTATATTAAGTTGGTGGTTGTTTAAGTTTGAACATATTCTTTCCTCTTCTCCTCCCTAAGTTTTAGGTGTGTTGTTATACTTTAAAACTTTTCATGAGTTCCTGGACTGATTTTTTACAGAAATATTCATTTTTACTGCTTTTTTGTTTCCTACCTTTATACTGTCACTTTTGGTCTCTCTTTTCTACTCAAAGAGTCTCCTTCAATATTTCTTGCAGGGCTGGCTTAGTGGTCATGAACTCCTTTAGTTTTTGTTTGTCTGGGAAACTATTTCTCCTTTTGAGTGACAGCCTTGCTGGATAGAGTTTTCTTGGCTACAGATTTTTCCCACTCAGCACTTTGAATATATCATGCCACTCCCTTCTGTTGAAAAATCTCCTGCTTGCCTTATGGGTTTTCCTTAGTAAGTTATTGATTTCTTTTATCTTGCTGCTTTTAAGATTTTTAAAATCACCATATTTTGCAAATTTAATTATGTCTTGGTGTGGGTCTGCTTGTTGATTTTTTTAAGATTTATTTATTTATTTTAGAGAGAGAGAAAGAGAGAGAGGAGAGTGGACGATGAAAGGGGCAGATGCATCGAAAGATGAATGGATAAAGAAGATGTGGTTTATGTATACAATGGAATATTACTCAGCCATTAGAAACAACAAATACCCACCATTTGCTTCAACGTGGATGGAACTGGAGGGTATTATGCTGAGTGAAGTAAGTCAATCGGAGAAGGACAAACAGTGTATGTTCTCACTCATTTGGGGAATATGAATAATAGTGAAGGGGAATATAAGGGGAGGGAGAAGAAATGTGTGGGAGATATCAGAAAGGGACACAGAACATAAAGACTTCTAACTCTGGGAAATGAACTAGGGGTGGTGGAAGGGGAGGAGGGCGGGGGGTGGGGGTGAATGGGTGACGGGCACGGAGGGGGACACTTGACGGGATGAGCACTGGGTGTTATTCTGTATGTTGGTAAATTGAACACCAATAAAAATTAATTTATAAAAAAAAAAAAAAAAGAAAGGGGCAGATGGAAAAGGAGACAGAGAATCTTAAGCAGACTTCACATTGAGTGCACAGCCAGATGTGGGGCTCAATCTGATGACCCTGAGGTCACATAACCTAAGCCGAAACCAAGAGTTGGATACTTAACCAACTGTGGCACCTAGGCACCCCCGCTTTTGTTGATTTGGGTAGGAATTCTCAGTGCCTCCTGGATCTGGATAGGCTTATTTCCCCAGAGTATGGAAGTTTTCAGCTATTTTTTGTTTAATTTTCTTCCCCCTTTTCTCTCTGTTCTAAGACTCCTGTAATATGATATTATTACATTTGATGGAGTCACTGAGTTCCCTAAGTCAATTCCCATTTTGCATAATTCTTTTCTCTCTCTTTTGTTCAGCTTGAATATTTTCCATTATTCTGTCTTCCAAGTCACTCATTTGTTCCGATGCTTCTTCCATCCTGCTGCTCATTCCATCAAGCACATTTCTCATTTCATTTACTGGGCCTTTTATCTCTGCTATGTTATTCCTTATCACTGCATGGAGGGTCTTGCTCGTGTCTTTCATTCTTCACAAGCCCAGTAAGTATCCTTATGATGAATTTTTTAGATTCTCTATCAGGCAAGTTACTTGTATCTATTTTGCTTAGGTCTCTGGCCATGGTCTTGTCCTGTTCTTTCACTTTCATTTAATTCTTCTGCCTCCTCATTGTCTGCCACTCTGTGTCTGTTTCTGTGCGTGAATAAAGTCAGCTATGTCATCTTCTCCTGAATGTAATGGCTTTATGAAGAGGAGGTCCTGCAGTGCATGTCTCCTGTTCACCAGAACCTGGCACTTCAGGAGAGCATCCTCTGTTGACATGTCTGACATGTCTGAGTCACTTTTCCTTTCAGTGCAGTTGTCTTCACTGATTCTCTGCCTGTTGTGGCCTGTGCTCACTCTCTGTGGTGTTAGTGAGACCCAGGCAGGCCAGCTCTAAGGGGATGGTACCCACTGAGGAACTTGGGAACAGGGTGATGTTGTTAGCAATATTTATGTTGGGCCTCTAGTCCTAGGCCGGATCCCCCAAAGTGCCACTGTGGCTGGGAGCTGCACATGGGGTGGCTGGGAGTGTAAAGCTGGGCACAATGTGGGATGATGGCTGGGTGTAGCTGGGCTCAGTACATAATGGTGGCTGGGGGCATGTGGCCTGATGTGGTGGCTGGGCATGGTGTGAGACAGTGGCTGGGGGCATAGAGCTGGGTGTGATTTGATGGCTGGGTAGTGTGGGAAGTGGCAGCTATACAATCAGTGTCTGGGCAGGGCATGCACACAGCTTTAATCAAATGTGCCCTGAGCCCTGGGCATAGGCTGTAAGTGTCTGTGCAGCCTTGCTTTTCACAAGTGGCTCTGTGTTCATGTTCGGGGTTGGGGGCAGAAAATAGTACCTGTTGATTCCCTCATTTTCAGAGAAGTCCTTCACATGCTTCACAATCAATATGATCAGATCTGTTTCCCTTTTGCCCCCAGTATTGTGTAAATGGCTGTTTTTATGTTGCCTCTCTGCTCAGGCTGCTGTCTCCTTAAGAGCAGTGACCCAGGGGCACCTGTTGAGCTCAGTGGTTGAGTGTCTGCCTTCGACTCAGGGCATGATCCCAGAGTCCTGGGATGGAGTCCTGCATCGGGCTCCCTGCCGGGAGCCTGCTTCTCCCTCTGCCTATGTCTCTGCCTCTCTCTGTCTCTCATGAATAAATAAATAAAATCTGTAAAATAAATAAATAAATAAGAGCAGCAACCCAGCCATCACTTGTCCTCTAGGCTCACCCAGTGCTGAGTTAGCTGATCTCCAAAGTTCCAGGTTCCAAGTCCCTCTTGTTTTACAAACTCACAAAATTCAGCCCCTCTGGTTCTTAAAGCCAAATGTTATGGGGACTAGTGTTCCCATGTAAGGTCCCTGGTGCAAGGGCTCAAGGGTTTGAGGGCTTGTTTCTCTGTCATCTCCATATACACAGCACCCTCCTACCTACAGGCAGCCTCCCTCCACCTTTCTGACCTTCCTAACCTTTCAGATGCTGCTGCTTCTCTTTATTTAGCTGTGGAGTATTCTGTCCATCTTTGGATCACTCTCTAGTTTGTTGACTTGGATGTGACTGATACCTAATTGTAAATATGGGATGGCATGAGCTCGGGATCCTCCTGCTCCACCATCCTCCCAAGCTCCAGAAATTACAATCTTAGTTCTAATTTCACATTTTCTCATACTGTTTGAATCTTCTTACCTATAAATATCAACCTGAGTTGAATATAGTCTATTTTGTTTTCATTATATTATTATTTTTTAAAAAGATTTTATTTATTTATTCATGAGAGACAGAGAGAGAGGCAGAGATATAGGCAGAGGGAGAAGCAGGCTCCCCATGGGTAGCCCAATGTGGGACTCCATCCCAGGACTCTGGGATTATGCCCTGAGCCAAAAGCAGATGCTCAACGGCTGACCCACTCAGGCATCCCTCTTCATGATATTATTTGTGATACCTCTGTTCTCCCCAAATATTACTTCTCAAAAGAAAAAAAAAGCTTCAAGTGCCCAGATATATGGGATTGTTGGTGGAATACTATCCAGCTATGAAAACGTTATGTTGACCGACTTTGCAAGTTGTTTGTTACACATTAAGTAAATAAAGCAATTAGAGGGGTGCCTGGGTGACTGAGTCAGTTAAGTGTCTGCCTTTGGCTCATGTCTGGGATCGAGCCCCATGTTGGGCTCTCTGCTCAGCAAGGAGCCTGCTTCTCCCTCTGCCTGCCCCCAAGCCCCACCGCTTGTGCTCTTTCTCTCTGTCAAATAAATAAATAAGATCTTTTAAATTAACAGATAAATAAAGCAATTATAAAACAGTACATAACTTAAATATAAATATAAATAGTTTGCACTCATAGAAAAAAATAATGGAAATTAAATGAAACAATAAGAAATGGTTTTCTTTTGATTATCCCTATTTTCCACAATACCTATGCAATTAAAAGTAAAAGCGAAAAGCAAAAGAAGTAAAAATGTCCTAACTTGCAGGCATGTGTAAGAATCAGGAGTTACCTTTCCCCCATACATGTTATTTTATTCAAGAGAGCCTGATCTCTCTCAGAGCTCTCCTTTTACAAAGCTACAAGGAGAAATCATTCACATTGCTGGTATGTTTGGCAAGGGTGGAAGTAAGTTCTGGAGTGGAAATAAATTTAAGCTTTTGCAAAGCATCTGCAAATATAGCAATATTACTTTTTTATCAGTCTTTTAATATGGCACACAGGCACATGAGAATTCCAAAGGCCCTTTTGAAAGAAGTGGAAATCTTCACAACACCGATATTGTGTAAGAATTGAAAGAGCTTTCTAATTTAGGAACCAGGATGGCCAAGTTCATGCCTGGGTTCTATATTGGCTAAATGACCTTGGGGCAGGTAATTTACTGAGTTTTGGATTATTCATCTGAAAATAGGGATCATTCCCACCAATTTTTATTGTCCCAATTTTTAGTTTATGTGCTGCCAAAGCAAGCACATTCCCACCAATTTTTAGATTACACTGGGATCCAGTGAAGATCCAGATACTGGCATTTGTGAGTAAAAAAAAAAAAAAAAAAAAAAACCCTGGGCATTCTAAAGCCAGCGCAGCCCCATAATCACCTGCTTCTCAGTATAAGCAACCTTCCATTTTTGTGTTTAACCTTGCTAATTCATTATCGGATCATAGTATGTCAAAATGGTCCCCTGGCCTTGACTTTCATTCTGAAGGCTGCTGAAACACTTCAGTTCCACAGAATGACCTCCTTACATTAAATCCCCACCTCACTGAATAGCCATTGAGGAAGATTCCACTACAGAAAATACCAGAAATCAGAAATGTATGTTGTAAAACAATGAATGCCCAGGCTCTCAAGACTCCCCCCACAGCCAGCCTCACCAATGGTGGTCTCACAGAACTTCTCTGCAGCCACCTCACTGGCAATGTTGGCTCCCATGAGCACACTGACGTCAATGCCCATCTTCTCTCGGATGATGTCAGAAATGAGCTTCAGCCCCTCAGGACCCTCGTCTATGCCCTGTAAGGATGTCAACAAGTTAGGGGAAAACAAAGCACCAAGTGAAAGAGGCATGACATAGTTACTTTGCTACTAATGTAGATTCAAGCATTCATTGGGAATAGACTTCAAACATAGCACTTACAAGAGTAACATACATACCATGTCAGTACTATTGAAAGAATAACAATAAAATGAAAAGAAAATGAACACGTAACCACCTGGAACATGACCTATACCACTGAGGTCCCATGTGTCCCCCACTAAGTTCATCCTCCTTCTCACTACGGTCCCCACCTCCACTAGGGTGAACCACTATCCTGAAGGCTGTATGCAGTGCTCCCTTCTGTTCTTGACCATTTTGCCACATAAAAGCTATCCCTACACAATATGTTAAGCCATCATGCCTGCTTTTGAAAGCCTGTAAGTGAAATTATACCATTCATCTGTAAGGTACTGTTTGGTGCTACATTATTATCTTAGAGATTCACCCATGTGGCTGCATGAATATTCTGGTTCATTTCTATTTACCACTGTGTAGTATTCCAAAATGAAAATCCATTACTCATCTATCCATTGTATGTATAAATGACATGTGAGTTGTTCCAGTTTGCTTTCATAAACATTCATCTATGAAGCACTTGAGAACAAAGGCTCTCTAGAGGGTTCTTTATGATGTGGCTCTCACCCCGGGCAATCTGATGAAGATTTATGTACTCATTCTCAGAATTTCATATGCATAAAGCAAAATGTATGAAATGACCCAGGGAGCCAATCATGTTGAAACATAATTATCAAAATGTTAAGAAAACATATATACCCAAGTTTGTGACAAAATGATATATGTACTGTTTTATTAATGCAATTAGAAAAAGATGATTTGGGGATCCCTGGGTGGCGCAGCGGTTTGGCGCCTGCCTTTGGCCCGGGGCGCGATCCTGGAGACCCGGGATCGGATCCCCACGTCGGGCTCCCGGTGCATGGAGCCTGCTTCTGCCTCTCTCTCTCTGTGTGACTATCATAAATGGATAAATTTAAAAAAAAATTAAAAAAAAAAAAAATTTAAAAAAAAAAAAAAGAAAAAGATGATTTGGCAGGTTTAACAATTACCATAATTTCAAGGTCATGATCAGCATAAATGATACCTTGAGATAACTAGAGCCATTATAAAGTGGCATGAAAATACCTGGGACTTCTATTGACAACAGGGCCACAGGTCCTGCTAATGCTACTGTTGTCGCAAGTCTGGCCTGTGGCTGCCACTCATGTAGGACAGCAATGCTCATTTCAGTTAGAGGTTACAATGAATAAAAATGTAAATTTTCTCCCCACTTTTAAGTCCATGAACCTTCTGAATTCTGTCTAGGGACCTGTGGGGGTGGTTTGTGGACTTCCAGTTAACAACTTCCTTTAGGGAGTACACTACACCCAGGAGTAGAAACTAATGAGGATGCATTTTCCAGCAACACAAACCAGTGGTGACTTCCAGAACACAGGCTGAGACCCATGCCCTGAACAGGTTCTTTCTGACAGCAGGGCTCATCGTGAAGAGCTCATCCTCACATCACTGCCCACCATGATAGAAAGCAGCTCCCTGCCTGAAGTTGAGCTCAGCTAAGCTCCTGGGATACGCGTTATTGATTAAATTCCAGGCATCTTAAAAAAAAAAAAAAAAGAACCAGAAAACAGAAAAACTGCCATCACCTCCCTTTCAGCTCCTATTTCCAACAGATGGAAGTGAGAGGAAATAAATTTTCCCCCATAATCAACATCCAGCAAGGCTTTTCCTGCCTGAGGTCACAAGAGAGCTACCTTGATGAGGGTGATTCCCAGCGCTTCCTTGGGCACTCTTCCGGTGAGCTCATCACAGATTCTGTGAATAAATTGGTGAGGGATGACAAACACCAGTAGGTCTGCGTCCTTCACGGCCTCGCCAAGGTTTGGGACGGCGATCTGTAATGAGCAGGAGGGAACAGTTATTACTCCTCTGCGAGATTGCCTCTCCTAATGATTTCATTCACTGGCCATTCATCAGATGCCTACTGTGTGCAAAGTCCTGTGCAGAGAGACAGGAAAGGGAAGTGTGGGGCAGCCTGGGTGGCTCGGCGGTTTGGCACCATCTTTGGCCCAGGGCATGATCCTGGAGACCCACATCGGGCTCCCTGCAGGAAGCCTGCTTCTCCCTCTGCCTGTGTCTCTACCTCTCTCTCTCTTTCTGAGTCTCTCATGAATAAATAAATAAAATCTTAAAAAAAAAAAAAAAAAAGGAAAGGCAAGTGTGCTATGCGTGTGTTCCACCTTCCCCTTTGGGACCCATCAGAAGCTAGGAGGGTCCTGCCTCCGTTGCTCGCCAGCAGGGCAAGTGACTTAGCTGCTCTATGCCTCAGTGTCTCTGTCTGTAAAAAGGAGTCAATACTGTGTGGGTTGTTCTCTGTTGCTCTCCTAATTCCCCAATTCATTTTCTGCCCTTCTCTGCCCTGTTTTCCCCAGCGAGCTGCTTTCTGTGGACTGTTTCCCCTGGGGGCTCTTGCTCCCTGCCTTTCAGTTGGCCTCAGCTCCACTGCTAGGAGATCCAAGGTGGGTGGAGAGATCTGCCTCATGGGGCCATTCTAGCCCAGGCTCACAGAGGTGCTGGCTTGACTTCATTCTAGTTATACCTCCTGACAGGCAGTCACTCTTCCATGTCTCCTCAGCTCCACTGCTAGGAGATCCAAGGTGGGTGGAGAGATCTGCCTCATGGGGCCATTCTAGCCCAGGCTCACAGAGGTGCTGGCTTGACTTCATTCTAGTTATACCTCCTGACAGGCAGTCACTCTTCCATGTCTCTAAGCTCTGGTCAGGCTGGTTTGGTGACATGAGTCCATCCCCTTGCCCTTTCAAGGGTGGTTATGATTTCCTGCTATTGCTAAACTCTGGGCATGTCAGGAAGCCCTTTCTGTTCCCTTGACTCTGCCCACACCTCTGTAAACAGTCCACACTAAACTCTGCTTGGTAAAGCACTTGAGAGTGCTGTCGTGAAGAGTAAGTGATATGTACTCAATACATTCAGCTCTTACGGTGATTTTTTTCCTTCATATAAATATGAAGATGGGTTTTAGAATGTAACATGGGCAGAGAAACGCACACACGTGTGGACGCACACACACACACCTGCACTCACCGTGGTGAGGGCAACTAGGGAAGACACAGGGCACATGGTCTCTCATACACTGCTTGTTGCCCAGTGTCCGTTGTCCCCTTCCTCCTCAGCGTGAGAAGCCTCAGTATGGGGGTAGGCTCAGAAATGCCCAGAAAGAAGGCTACATTCCTCAGCGTTTCTTGCAGCTGGGTGCCCCATGTGTTTAAGTTCTGACCAGCCGGCCATCAACTGAAGTGCTGTGTGTGACTTGGGGGGGGGGGGGGAATGCCCCTTGAGGCCTTTTCTCCTTCTTTTGCCAGAGGGAATATAAAGAGATGATGGCTGGAGTTCTGAGTCACCTTGGACTATGAAGAGGAAACCAAATGCTGAGATGGCACAGCAGGAAGGTAAAGAGTTCCTGACACCATTAACACATCATCAACATGACAGAGGTCTTTTACAGGAGAGAAGGGAAAGCAAACATCTAGGTCACTGCTATAATAGGTTTTCTGTCATATGCACCTGAACCAAACTGTAACTGAGAGAGCTCCCATTAAGCATTCCCAAATGGTTCCCAAAATGAAGGGACTGGAGGAAGATTCTTTTTTGAGGAAGTCCTGCTATTTGCCACGGGTACATCATTCAGGGTGGCTAAGCCTCCTAGGAAAGCTAGTTTGGGTGTGGTGATGCAGAACACAACTCCTCATTGAAATTCCTTCTCACCTTCCTCCATGATCACAGAGCCGAAGGCCAGTCACTGATCACCTTGCCAGAGACTGCATTTCTCAGTAGCCCCTGCAGTTACACAGGCCAGGGACCAAGTTTTTATCAACAGAACGTGAGAGGGAGCAGTGCTCACCACTTACGGCCCGGAGCCCCTAAAACCGCACACTGCCTCCTCTGCACTTTCTCTCCCCACTTTCTATTGTCGAAAGCCGTGGCAACCCAGACCTAGGAGATAGCACAGGAAATGAGGAAGAAAGATGGCACCAACCATGGCAGTGTGAGGCAAAGTCACTAGACCACTGGTATGGGAGAGGGAAATAAATCCTTTTCTCCTTGAAGTCACAGGATTATTATGTCTCTTCTTTTATCTTAGCCTATTCTCTTAACTAATACATGTGCTAAGAGTTACTCCCCCCACCCCTCAAAGAATCCCCCACGGAAATCTATCTAGATTTATTTCATCCCCTTATCCCTTTGATTGGGATGGACAACTTCTATAATTTACCACCCAGCCTGGATTCTCCTTCTTTTTGGCAAAAGTGCCCCTAAATTTCATTTCAAAAGCGATCGCTTCCCCTTTTTAACCATGGAGTTTGGGTTGGGTCAGCTCCTACCCTCCATAGATGGCCTTTTTGTTCAATGCGCACATAAAACAAGGTGCACTAAGGAGATGTTTGTGGAGGCTTCTTAGTGACAGTTGCTTCCTTACTCTTCTTCAGCAGCTACTGGGTCTTTTCTTGAACAGTGTGGGATGATGGTGTGACATTTGAAACAGCTGCAACCATTTTACAAATGTGAGGGGGAGAACTTAGTCCTGCCCATAGGCTCCCTCACGAACAAAGCCAACTTTGTGGAAGGCAGAGCAAGGAAACCAAGGAAAACACAGGGCCTCGTGGACTTCACTGAAGCCACTGGTTCAGGCTGTGCCTGAAATGAGCCCTACCTGAATTTTTAGTCATATGAACCAAATCATTCCCTGTCTTAGTTTAAGTTGGTTTAAATGGCAGCATAATCATTCTCCATACAGCAGATCATGACCCAAAGCTTACTGGCACTTCCCTTATTCACACTCCCCAGCGCAGGGGAAAAGTTGTTTTCCTCTTCAAAGGAGATTCTTGGATTAGTAATCTAGGCCAAGCAGCCATAGGTGGCAAGGATGTGTCACCAAAACTCTACCTGCCTCCCAGTTCCCTCACAGTTGGAGATCCTACCTCCACCAAAAAAAGAACAATTTCTTATTCTATTCCATTACCCTCCTGATGTCAATCCCCAGCTACGTCATCCGTTACTGGCAAAACTTTTTACGTTCTTATATATTTGCCTGTGATCCACCCAGTCCCCTCCCAGCCTTTATGAAAACTCTGACCCCTCATTTCACATTGGATAACTAACTAGCCCTGCTAAGGTGGGGGATTTCTGCTCTGTACACACTCATACAAAGCCTGACAGTCTGAATTTTAGTTAAAATCTTTTTTCTCCTCTAGATCCGTTTCTCCTCTTCCCCATCCATCCCCAACACACACACATGCACGCGCGCGCGCGCGCACACACACACGCACACACACACACACACACACACACACACACCTTTTTGCCCCCTTGGGGTATTTCCCAACATGGTGAAAAGGAAAAGACATTAGAACCAAAGAGAAAATATGGAAAAGATGTACGTTTGAGCTCCATCTCTGCAAGTGATCAGCTATGTGACCTTGGATAAGTGACATATCTTTGCTCACCTTAATCCCTTATATATGAAGGGAGTACAAAAATCAATTTTCCTACCCAGCTACTTTATAGAGCACTTTCAAATTAAGTAATGTAAATAATGACAGTACTTCAAAATGATATGAAACAAATGAAAGAGATTACCCATCAGAAAAATCTACCTGCTTCCTACAAATTCTTACCTTTTAAAGAGTCTGTGTCCCATTTTTAAAAACATGCAAGGAAGCTGCCAGCTGGTCTGGATTTCTTCTGTCTCTTACATTTCCTTCTTCAATAAATCAAAGAACCTGCAGTTGGTTGGGAACATGACGACTCTCCAGGACAGTATGACTGGGGACTCACTGTACATACAGACGTCCTTCTACTCTCCTTGTTGGAGTGCTTGGGGGTTAACCCACAGAGGCAATGTGTAATATGAGCTGCATTTCTATGGTGCATATGGTCCATTCACAGAACACTATTTCTCTTACACAGTATCAAACGAGATCTCCTCAACTAACTCAGTAACTGGAATACCCTGTTTGGGAATAAAACCTTTAGCTTAGTCTTTGCCTATTTTTCACTCTGAACAAAATCAAGACACTGCTTTAGAAATGTTGACCTAGGGAATCCCTGGGTGGCTCAGTGGTTTAGCACCTGTCTTTGGCCCAGGGTGTGATCCTGGAGTCCCGGGATCGAGTCCCACATCAGGCTCCCTGCATGGAGCCTGCTTCTCCCTCTGCCTGTGTCTCTGCCTCTCTCTCCTCTGTGTCTTTAATGAATAAATAAATAAAATCTTAAAAAAAAAAAAAAAGAAATGCTGACCTATTTCACACACTTCCCGTCAAAATCTTTCTGAGGGTGTCCACCATTAAAGAACCTGGGAAAGACAACTCAGAACAAAAGGGCTTGTCTTTGGTAGGCAAGGAAGATAAATAATCAAGTCAGAACCAAGGCATCACAGTTGATCCACTTAAAGTTCAGATTTTCAGGAATCCAGGGCTCTTGGCCCAAGGTTTTTGTTATCTTTTCTAAAAGATTCATTTATTTATTCATGAGAGACAGAGAGAGAGGCAGAGACATAGGCAAAGGTAGAAGCAGGATCCTCACAGGAAGCCTGATGCAGGACTCAATTCCAGGACCCTGGGATCACCCCTGAGCCAAAGGCAGACACTCAACCTCTGAGCTACCCAGGTGTCCCTCTTGGCCCAAGTTTTTATACACACACACACACACACACACACACACACACAAAATCATTTAAAACAAAGTTGGTAAATGCACGTGGAGAAGCCTAAAGGTTCTTCGGCATCCCCCCTGGACTAGTTATCACTGTATAATAATATATGGACACCTTGGCCTAGCTTGATCACCAGTTAGCTAACTGGAGCACCAGAGGTAACTCACCTGCATTCTCGAGGGAATGAGTATTTAGATCAAATACAACAGTATCTGAGTAACACACATAGCAAAGTAGAGGTTCAAAAATATTACAGTGCCCTCCTATTCTTCTAATCTCAGTTTCGGCCAAGAGCATAGGTGAAATTTATGTCCTTGGCTCTATATTCAGAAAAATGATCCTCAGATACAGACAACCTTATCTGATGAATCCTATGTAAACATGAGGTTGCTTTGAGAGAAACACAGCTGTGAAACACCTGGATTCCCCAATACTACACCAAAATATAAACTGATTGTGGGGGGAATCCCTGGGTGGCTCAGCCGTTTAGCACCTGCCTTCGGCCTAGAGCGTGGTCCTGGAGTCCAGGGATAGAGTCCCACATCAGGCTCCCTGCATGGAGCCTGCTTCTCCCTCTGCCTCTCAATCTCTCTGTGTGTGTGTGACTCATGAATAAATAAAAAAATAAAAAATAAAAATAAAAAAATAAACTGATTGTGTAGACTAGTGGTGCCCAAAGTGTGGTTCCTGAGCAACATCATCACCAGTAACTTGTTAAAAATGTAAATGTGTGGGTGTCATCTGAGACCTAATGAATCAGAAACCCTCAGGTAGACCCAGCAATCCCCATTAAACTCTCCAAACTATTCTGAGGAGCATTTAGATTCAAGAAGCAATGGTGACGATGAGTCCTCTAACAAAAACCAGAAAGCTAAACCCAGGGAGGAAAGAGTTAACAGTGAGGCTTCTACTGACCTGATATTCTAATTTTCAGAAGCTTTCAGCCAAAATTAATAGTTATTACTACAACCCTATTACTCAAAAGTTAAGTGGCCATTTTTTAAAAAATTATCTCAGTCTAACCTTATATTGCCTAAGATACCACTTAAAGCCCTGAAACACAAATCTTCACCCAGCTTTGTTCTTCCTCACCACGTCCACTGTCCCTAGCACTCCTTCAGACCGCAAAAAAAATCCAGTCACTATTCTAGCTGTAAAGGAAACATCAGCCAATGCAGGCCTCTGCAAGAAACCAAATCCAAAGAGTTAGTGAGAAAGGAAAATATAGGGGTACCTGGGTGGCTCGGCGGTTGAGCGTCTGCCTTTGGCTCAGGTCGTGATCCCGGGGTCCTCAGATGGAGTCCCACATTGGGCTCCCTGCAGGGAGCCTGCTTCTCCCTCTGCCTATATATCTACCTCTCTCCCTGTGTTTCTCATGAATAAATAAATAAAATCTTTAAAAAAAAAAGAAAGGAAAATATATAAATTCGATTTCAAACTTAGAAGTTTTTATGCTTCAAAGGACAGCATCAAGAAAGTGAAAAGTTGAAGAAAAGAAAAAATACTTCTGAATTATATATCTGAAAATGGACTGGTAATCTAATATGTATTAAGAATTCCAGGGGTGGGAAAAAAAAAAAAAGAATTCCAGAGGTGGGATTCCTGGGTGGCTCAGTGGTTTAGCACCTGCCTTTGGCCCAGGGCGTGATCCTGGAGTCCCGGGATTGAGTCCCGCATCGGGCTCCCTGCATGGAGCCTGCTTCTCCCTCTGCCTGTTTCTCTGCCTCCCTCTCTCTCTCTCTCTCTCTCTCTCTCTCTCTCTCTCTCTGTCTCTCATGAATAAATAAATAAAATCTTTAAAAGAAAAAAAAAAGAATTCCAGGGTTGCCTGGCTAGCTCAGTGGGAAGAGCATGCAACTCTTGTTCAAGCCCTACATTGGGTATAGAGTTACTTAAAAATAAAATCTTAAGGAAAAAAAAAAAAAAAAGAATTCTTACCACTCAATAATAAAAAGAAAACCCAATTTTTTTAAATGGACTAAGATGGTGAATACATATTTCTCCGAGGAAGATACATAAATGTCCAATGAGCACATGAAAAGATGCTCAACATCGTTAGCCATTAGACAAATGAAAGTCAAAATCACAATAAAATATCACTTCATATCCACTAGGATGGGTAGGGTCAGAAAGTTAGATAATGACAAAGACATCAGTAAGAATGTGGAGAAAGTGGAACCCCCATACACTGCTGGTGGGAATGTACAATGGTGTGATCGATCATTTGGAAAACAGCCTGGCAGTTCCTCAAAGAGTTAGTTACCATACGATCCAGCAATTGCACTCCTAGGTCCCCACTCAGAAGAACTGAAAACGTGTTCACACAAAACACCACATACTAATGTTCACAGCTGTATTATTCACAAGAGCCAAAAAGTGCAAACAACCCAAATGTCCATCAACTGACAAGTGGATAAATACAATAGGATACATCCATAAAATAAAATCTTATTCAGCCATAAAAAGTGCTGACACATGCTACAACATGCAGGAACCTTGAAAGCACAATGCTAAATCAAAGCAGTCAGACAAAGAAGATCATATATTGTATGGTGCCATTTATATGAAATGTCCAGAATAGGTGGACAATAGAAAGATTAGCAGTTGCTTAGGGCTGGGCAGGGGATAGAAGGATATACGAAGTAACTCCTACATGGTGTGGGGTTTCTTTTTAGGGTAATGAAAATATTCTAAAATTGATTGTGGTGATATGTGCACAACTCTGAATATACTGAAAACCACTGAACTATACACTTGAATGGGTGAATTACATGATCTATGAATCATACCTTAGTAAAGTTTTATTTTTTTAAAATTTTTTTAAAAGATTTTATTTATTTATATATGAGATACAGAGAGAGAGAAGAGAGAGAGAGGCAGAGACACAGGCAGAGGGAGAAGCAGGCTCCATGCAGGGAGCCCGATGTGGGACTCAATCCTGTGACTCCAGGATCATGTTCTGGGCTGAAGGCAGTGCTAAACCGCTGAGCCACCCAGGCTGCCCAGTAAAGTTGTTTTAAAAAGGAGTTGGAAAAATAAAAAAATAAAATAAAAATAAAATAAAAAGGAGTTGGTAAGGCTCAGAAGGCAAGATGAGAAGCAATGACAACAGTATTTCACAGATTTCATGCTGTGATCGTAAATCCTAGTGCTACGCTGAGGCTGATTAAACCTGCAGCAAGCAGGTAGAGAAGCTCTCTATCTGGAGGAGGCCCCGAATAGACAGCTATAAAGCAGGATCAACAATTTTTATCCTATAATGGCAGGAAATGGGAAGTAGTCTTTCCACCCAGGTTTCAGAGAAAACTGCAAACCCAGACTGCCCCAGCTTTTAGCCAACAGGTGATGACACAGTGATATCATTATTACAAGAGGTTGGGGTGGGGGTGGCGGTGGGAAGTCACGTCATAAGGATGGGCAAGAAGGTCAGTGGGAAACAGTGTAGGGGCCTCAAGGAAGAAAGACTCACAGTCTCAAGTCAGCCCACCAACCGACATGTGTCACAAGTTAACAACCCTATGTTGACGGAAATGCAGCATCTGCCTCATAACTATAAGGGTCTTATCTAACACTAATTGACTTCTTAAATGATCAAATGAGATAGCTGGAAAACTCTGAAATAAACATCAAACTAAAAGAAAATAAAACCAAAACAAAACACCAGCTTTTAAAACAAAATGCTTAATAGAAAGCTAAATATATATGGACCACCTCATTTACTCTTTGCAAAGTCCCTAAGCGTAAGTAAGGCACTGAACACAAGCTCACTCGGCGAGCATGCAAGGCCAGGCCCTGACTCCCAGGCGAGTCCTCCACCACCGCACTTCACCATCGCTCGACTTTATTGTGCAGTATTTTCTATGAACAGTTCAAAACTATAAAGAGTAGAGAGGGAAAAAACACCTGTGTACCTTCCACCAGCTTAAGAAATAAACCTTTCCGACCCCTAGGTATCTTCTGCCAAGCACTGGCAAGGATGTGGGACAACATGAACCCTCAGACACGCTGGCAGAGCATAGACTGTATAACCGCTTTGGGAACCAGTGATGTGGTGTAGTGACATTACAGCTGTGAGTTCTCGGTGACCCTGTGATTCCACCCCTACAACACCTGGAAACCGTGCAAATGTCCTTCCCAGAGAATGGACACATTCACTTCCATGCATCTACGAGGCTTCAGACATCAACAGAGTCCTGGGAGTGGATGGTTCCTCCTTTCTCTCCTCACTCTGTGGGCAGGTGGTGGGATCAGTCAGTGTGGGGACTAGGCTCTGAGTGGCAATGGCTTTTGACTCTTCCATGTCAATTCTGGTTTGTTTCTTTGAAGATTATTTATTTGAGAGAGAGAGAGAGAGAGCATGAGTAGAAGCAGAAGGAGAGGGAGAAAGAGACTCCCTGTTAAGCAGGGAGCCCCCGCCCCCACCCAGGGCTTGATCCCAGGACCCAGAGACCATGACCCAAGGTAAAGGCAGACACTTGACCAACTAAGCCACCTAGGAACCCCTGGGTCCCTTCTCTCTATGTCAATTCTTTCCCTTCCTTCTTCCCTCTTGGCCCCTGCTTCCAGCACAAGTTGGCTTCACAGAACCACTTGACAGGTTCCCCTCCCCCCAAATCCCCTGAGCATTGCACCAGGAACTATGGAAGAAAGAAAACCAGAAAGTCAGGTTCACACACTTGGGGCAGGTGGGGGTGAACAGGTTGGCACAAAGTAGAGTGGAAGGAACATATTAACAAAGTATGTGATTTACAGAAGGGAAGGAACCATTGATTCCAACAAGAATGAGAAGTGAAACCTGGGAATTTCCTACTCCAAACATGGGTCAAAGATGACCTTAGAAGCCTTCTATTGCAGTGGAAGTAGCTGCTCCCTTTGTTCCTCCCATCGGATATTTGGACAAGGTAACTTCTAAGCTCAGAACCGTAGGGAGCCTTTCTCTCCCCACCCACAACACCAAGAATAGCTGCATAGAAATGCTGCCTGACCCTGTGCGGTGACCCAGTGATCAATGTCCAGAAGACAATGGATTCAATGGGAAGAGCCCACCAAGAATCACATTCAAACCCTAGCCCCTAGCTATGAGACCCTGGGCAAGTTCATTAACTTCTCTGAGCCTTGGTTTCTCATAAAATCAGAACTATTGTCATAATAGAAAAACTAATAATATCAACCTAAGAGGGTTCTTGAGAACATTACATGAGATAAGATATGTGGACTACTTAGAACAGTGCTTGACACTATTGAATACTGTAACCAAAAGCCAAACAGCAATCTCCAGTGAGCAAGGTCTTTGCAAATCCAGACTTCCTGGCATTTATCAGTTTACGAATCTGTCTTCCTTGCTGGACTCCTTGAGGGAAGCAACATCATCTTATTCCTCTTCCTGTCTTAGGCAACCAACACTGTGCTTTGCATGCACTGTACACACTCATAAAGGTTGATAAGTGAATACATGCAGGGATGAGTGTTTTCATTAACAAAGAAGATGAGTCTGCCAGTTAACCAGGGAATTAGGCAGTCATAATGGTCTGGTCTTCAAACAGACTTACACAAAGCCACCCAGGGGTGAATCTGGCAGCAGAAGCTCCCAAATTCCACTCAAACAGCATGGTACACTCTTTTGGTTCCTCTGGCTTGTTTCTTCCTCCCCCTATCTATTGCAAGTCACTGGAATGAGGCCAGGCAATTATCTGTATTTTTCCCTCTCAGACCTAATAAGCTTACATTTTAAACTGTCAGTCTTACAATTTTCTATTTTCTCCAATCTCCTTCTATAATTCAGGCCTTGACCCTGATTTTAATTACAGACCAGTGCATTAGCTATCCTTGTGTGGAGTTCAAAGTCCATGCATTTAGAAAGGGAGTATCAGACTAGGAGTCCAACAAGCAGCCAACGGCAAAGCTGTTAGTTCCAACTTTGACAGGACCAGCACTTTGAATGCGAAGAAAGTAGCCTGTCATGGGTTGAACTGTGTGCCTCTCCTCACATCGACCCCCACACCTAATTCATATGTTGAAGTCCTAACCCTAGTACCTTGGAATATGATTGTATTTGGAGCCAGGATCTTCAGAGGTAATTACGTTAAAAGTAAGGACATTAGGGTAGGCCCTAATTCAGCATGACTTGCGGCCATATAAGAAGAGGAGACTGGGGACCTGCGTGGCTCAGTCAAACATCTGCCGTTAGCTCCGGTCATGATCTCTGGGTCCTGGGATTGAGCCCTGCCTTGGGCTCCCTGTTTAGCGGAGAGCCTGCTTCTCCCTCTCCCTCTGCTGTTCCCCCCAGCTTGTGTGCACTCTCTCTCTCAAATGAATAAATAAAACCTTTAACAAAAAAAAAAAGGGAGGGGGGAGAAGAGATTAGGACACAGACATACAGGAAGAAGACGGCCGTCTACAAGTCAGAGAGAGAGCCTCAGAAGAAACCAAACCTGCCAACACTGTCATCCTGGACTGGAAGACTGTGGAATTGGGAGAAAATAAACCTCTGTTGTCTAAGCCACCTGTTCTATTGCACATTGTTACGCAAGCTAGCAAACTGATACAAACCCTATCCTCAGAGTCAGGAAAACCAAAGCTGACTACGCAAAGAAGTTGGTAGTAGAAAGGGATGAAGGATGAGGTAAGTAGCTTTCCCATGTCCCCAAGCCCAAGAGCTAACTCAGCCAAGCCCAACTTTCAGAATGAACCAAAAGTACTTTCCGTCCCACAGTCTTACCACATTTTCTGGCAGCTTGTGTCCAGGGAGATACTTTACATTTTCATGGTCATTATTTATGATGTCTGTCAGTTTTCTCCCATTAACCGTTTCTTCAAAGACCCACATCTTAACTGTGGAGGCAAACTTCGTAAGTTTCTTGACATTATTACCAATTATTTTTGCAACAGCTGAACCCCTATGAAAGAAACAGTGGAGAAGAAAAAAAAAATTAAACTCACTTGGGCAAAAGGGAAAAAACATTCGATTGTAGTTCAGAAGAATCACGTTCTGATTCTGATTCAGGAAATGGGATTTAAAACTTCAGATGGGATGTCGTATCAGCCACAAGCCACTTGAAGCTCAGTTGTTTGTACCTGGAAAGACCCAACCCCCAACCCCACCCCACTGCCCTGTGATCAGGAAAGCCCCGGAATTTGGTACAAGGTCAAAAACAAAACACCACCCCCCTGAAACTAATAAACATCAATCTTGGAAGAGAGCATCACAGGCAGAAGAGAAACCCACCTAAAAAGATGACATAAAACATAAAAACACTTGGCAGGGACTCTAAACCTCCGAGGCAACCAGGCTATATTTCAAATCCATCGCAGAGATTAAAATGTAGCTACCGCAGAGTAAATTGTGTTCAGGTGAACTGCAAGGGGCCCAAGTTGCAGTCATAATGGGAAGACAAGAACCTGAGTGAATTCCAGAAAAGGAGCAGAGGGAGAGGGCATGGGGCTCGGCTGCCTGGGTATTAGGTGCCCCCAGCAGGCTGCTAGCCCCCCAGCAAGCTCCCTTTTTCTTCTGTATCTCTAGTCACCAAACACATTCTGGTAACTAATTAGTGTCCCATAGGTTTTGCTACAGGGGAAGAGAAGGCACTCCAGCTAGTTAAGGCCAGGCCTCTGGACAAGGGCCGTGGGTCTGGGGCTGGTGGCCTCCACAGCAGAGGTGTTCCTGGACAGCCCGGGCACCTGTGCCCATCTCACGCGCGCTGAGTGCACAGTGGGCCACGGGCTGCTGATTGGGCCCGGGTGACTCTGAATGGAGAAATACTTTGTTTCTTATACAACTTTCCTGGTGTGGGAAGGAATTCCTCTTACCTTATTCACCTCTGAGTAGGTGATAAGGTTTTAAAAGCAAACAACACATTGTCTTTTCCCTATTGGATCACTGGCACAGTGGGCACTTGGTAAGTATTTGATAACTGAGATAAATGAATGAATGGGTGATTGAACAAAGTTATTGGTGAAACCGAGGAGGAGGCAGGACAAGGTCCCTGATGACCTCACATGTAATGTAACGGGAGTTTCCCCCTTGATTTTTGTCATGTCATTTTCAGCACCAATGAATCCCAAAGGATGCACAGCAAGGCCTAATGGACTTAATGTTTAACAGTTTTAATATTCATTTGAATTTTCTGAACTAATCATTTCAGCAGATGCTATGGGTTTGCCTTTGGTTGCAGTTGCTTGGCTTCCCCAACAGGAGTTTGTAAAAAGAGAAGCAAATATGTTCTGGTAAGATCCCAGGAAGGGATCTGGTGGTTCTGGCTTATTTTCCTGGATTTGAATTCCTAGTGCCTAAGAGCCCCACCCTCCTTATTTTGCTCACTTCTCCCAAAGCCAAGGAGCACAGGGAGCCTTGGCTGTTACCTCCCTGGGAGTCCATGAGTAGTTATTTCCCAGATTAGAATGAAGGGGATAGTGATCCTGGGGACAATCTTGGCTCTCTCCTTCTTTTTTTTTTTCCTTTAAGATTTTATTTAAGAGAGAGAGAGGGCACAAGCAGTGGTGGGTGAGGAGGAGCAGAGGAAGAGGGAAAAGCAGACTCCCTGCAGACCAGGGAGCCCAATGTGGGGCTTGATCCCAAGACCCAGAGATCATGACCTGAGCCTGAGCTGAAGTCAGACGCTTAGCAGACTCTTAACCCACTGAGCCACCCAGGTGCCTCTCCTGGCCTCTCTTCTACAAGGAGAACTGGATGAATAGGTATTTAGCTAACAAACTGTCCTGCTGGCATAGAATAAAAGTTTCACAGGTAAAGCCACAGAGCTTTGATACATACAACAGTACAATAGCTTACCCTATTCTTTTGTGAGGTGGGATACCACCAAAGTTCTGGACCGTGGCGCAGAACAGCAGTTCTCAACACTGGCTGTACGTCAGTCCCTGCAGAGCTTTAGAAAACTACAGATGCCTGATCCTACTCTAGAGGTACAGATTTCATTGGTCTGTGGTGTGGCGTGGGACTCAGGATTTTTAAAGCTCCCAGGTAATCTAATTTACAGCCAAAGTTGAGAACCACTAGCTTAATTTATCCATTTATCTCAGGAAAGGGACAGTGATCAGAATTGAGGAAAGAAGGATGGAATTTTTTTAAAAGATTTTTTTAAAAAGATTTATTTATTTATTTATTAACGATAGACTCAGAGAGAGAAAGAGAGGCAGAGACACAGGAGGAGGGAGAAGCAGGCTCCATGCCAGGAGCCCGACGCGGGACTCGATCAGGACACAGGATCGCGCCCTGGGCCAAAGACAGGCGCCAAACCACGGAGCCACCCAGGGATCCCCTTTTTTTAAAGATTTTATATATTTACTTGAGAGAGAGAGCATGGGGGGGGGTGGCAGAGAGAGAGGGAAAGCAGACCCTCCACTGAGCCAGGAGCCTGAGGGACAGGGCACTTGATTCTAGGACCCTGAGATCATGATCTGAGCCAAACGCTGAGATGATAACCAACTGAGCTAGCTGCCCAGGCACCCCGAGAAGCATGGAATTAACTCAAGAACAAATCTAGCAAGGACAAGAACAAAAAGATTCTAGTGCCTACAAGGCCTTGTCTTGTTCTTTATAAATAACTTTACATAGTAATCTGAGTTTTTTTGGGCTCAGGACTTAAAACACTGTATTTTATTGTTTTAATCTCTTTTACAATCTAATGCAATCTCCATGTTGAACCAAACATTTTCTTTCCTGCCCACCTTTTTTCTGTGTAATTTATTAAACCTCTAAAAGTGTAATCGACCTCAACATTTAATAAAGGCCATATATGAGAAGCCCACAGCTGACAGGACACTGAGTGTTCTTAACACCAAAAATGTGAGACTGGGGCAGGCAGGAACTTTTTATTTTAGGAAATAAATATTTATTTAATTGTTATTTTTATTTATTATTAACTTTTTAAATTCTTATGAAAGATGTTTATTACTTTGATTTGTGGTGTTTTTTTCCTGGGTATATTCATATCTCCAAACCCATCAAACTGTATACATTGAATATGTCCAGTGGTTTCTGTATATCAATTATACTCTGAGAAAAGTTGTTTTGGTTTTTTTTAAAAGAAGTATATAATCCACACCCCAAACTCCTTTGTGGCTTTGAAATGAGCACTCTAGCTGTGCTCATTACATGTGTTACTACTTCTGACCAATGTGAAGAAAAAGGATCAGAGAGAGCAAACCAAGTGTTTTGGAGGAACTTAAATGTTTTGAAGGGACTAGAGGCTTGTAAGTGGCATACCCTGTTTCAAAAAAAAAAAAAAAAAAAAGTGACTGGCCTGCAGAGAGAGCCAGTCCCCAAACACTCACAGCTATTAGAATTGAGATTAAAATAAGTGTTGGCTACAGTCCACGCAAGCAGTTCTGTGTGGCTTGGTTGTGATTGGGGCTGGGTTGCCAGACACACTGGTGGAGCTCTCCACATCTCAGGGATCTTGTACCATTGCACGAGCAGAGTCAGGCATGGATCTTTCACTGTCAGGATCAAGGGCATGAGCAGCCATTTCCACGCTTGGCCCAGTTCATCTATCTAATAAATGACAGATGGGACAGTGATCTTTAAGGTCCTTTCCAGGTCTATGATTGAATCCAGTGTATTCCAGAGTGAGAAGTGGGTACCAAGGATATCCCCAATGGCTGAGTGCTACCCACACACAGGGCACCAAAGGACATTGACTCCCTTATTCCCTTTCAACTCCCATGGCCTTCTGAGAGAGTGCAGAATGTCTCATTTGAGTGCTACTGTGTTGTTACCATCTCTCCAGCATGTGCTAATTTCCCTTCTTCATGAAGTCTCTAAGTACCTCAGACACTGAGCCTTGGCAGGTAGCAGTATTTGGCAAGAATTCTGTAACACTGTTTTGTTTTCATCCTACTGGTTGTTATCTCCAACATACGATGTTTATGGTAGTGATAGAAAGTTTTCTTATAAAGTCAACTTTTAAACAAAGTTTAACAAGCAAATAATAACCCAAATATGAAGCAGAGCCAAAAGTCATAATGGCGGAGCCTATAAAATGGGGGTTTAATCCTGCCCAAACTTTTGGCCTTGCCGATTAGGACACCGAGGATCAGAGTCACTCTGAACTTGTGCCACACAACCAGGTAGTAGCAGAACTGGGCAAGGGACTCGGGTCTGCTCATGGCCAGTCCTGAATCTTTACACAGATATATAAAATCACATTTCCCCATGAAATCATATAGACTGATTTGCAACTTCTATAATGCTATGCAAATGAAGTTCAGAAGGGACATGGAGAGGTCATGTTCCAGTGCCAGCTATATACTGGGGCTTGATTTAAGATCTCCTTTCATCTTTACTGCAGCCCCAAGAGAGGTACACATTATCCCCTTTAACTTCACAGATGAAGAAGCTGACTCTCACAAGTGTCACCCAAGTCATGCTCCCATTAGCACCCAGCAGTTCTGACCCAGATCTGTTTCCAAGGCCCACACTTCCCGCAATTTTGTTTGCCCTCACACAGAGCAGAATCATTTGTGGAAAATGCATGCTGAACACCCATCACACATAGATACTGCTGAGCACTGGGTGGTACAGGGAACAGAGTACAAAAGTCCACACCCTCATGGGGCCTGGAAAGTGAGGTTGCTCCAGCAAGCTTATAACTGTGCCATGAGCCGAGGACATGGTGACACTCAATCATGTCACGTCCAGGATGGTGACACTCAATCATGTCAGGTCCAGGAGAGCCCAGAGGAAGTGCAACTATGGCCGAACTCTGAAGATTGAAAGGGTGTCACCTGGGGGAGGGAGTGGAGTACCTTCCAGCCCTGGAGCAAAGGTGCAGGAACAGGTAGGGCCTGGAGATTATTTGCTTTTATCAGAAGCCAACACTTCTAGGGAGGGGAGGCCAAGGGGGAAGGAGGAAGAGGGAGAAGGTAAAGGGGAGGGAGGAGGGGTGAGATGAAGGGAAGGAAAGGGAGGGAAGGAGGGAGAGGATGGGACTGCAGAGGAAGAGAGAAGGCGAAGAGGACAGGGGCAGGGTCCAGGCCTGAGAGGGGTAGACCTACCAGGTGTCTGGCACTGGCTTTTGTTGCTGTTTTTCTTGAAATATCATAGACATATAACATTGTGTAAGTTTAAGATGTACAACTTGTTGATTTGATACATTTATATACTGCAGTAGGAGTACCACCACAGCACTCCTTTAAATATCTTACCCATTTTATCTGTTTCATGCCTCAGCAATCCTTTGAGGCAGGTTTTATCATCATCATCATCATTTACATATATTATATACAATATCCATCTATTATCCTCATTTTTAAGGGGGGGTGGGAGGGGCAGAGGGAGCTGGGAGAGAATCTTCAGCAGGTTCCACGCCCAGCATGGAGCCTGACATGGGGCTCAATCTCCCTGAGCTCATGAACTGAGATGAAATCAACTCAGACATTCAATCGACTGAGCCACCCCCGGTGCCTCTCTTATCCTCATTTTGTACATGAAGAAACTGAAGCCCAGAGACCACATAGGTGGTTAGTAGAGGACCAGAGAGTCACACTGCACACCATGTCTTTAACACTCTGCTGTCCCTCCCTGGGTCCCAGCTGTATGGACAACACCCTCCTGGGGGTCCTAACCTTCAGCCTGGCATACCTCCACCCTTTCCCCCTTGGCATTCACCCTCCTGCCTTCTTGCCCCTTCCTCTCTAAAAGGGTATGATATTTTCATCAGGCTGAGGATGTGCTGCATCAGCCAAGGAAGGGTCACCTACCAAGCCAGGTGTGATCCCGACAGAATTCTGGTGGCCCATGCTCCCCCAGAGACTGCAGAATCTTTCTGGGACAGAAAGGACCCTATAAATACCTCCTACTGTTTACAGAGAAAACTAAGTGAGGGGAATTAGCAAGGGTTTGGCCAGATTTTCCTCATTCCATGCCCCAGTCTCTTCCAGAGCTGATCCTGACTGTGGAGCCAAGGGAAGAGGGTGGTCAATTTTGTTTTAAATACCATCTACTTTTTTTACTCATAAAAGCAACACATGGACGATGAAAAGGCAATTATGAATAATCTCACCACCCAGGGAGAACCACTGTTAACATTTTGTGTAATTCTTTGCATTAAAGGGCTTTTAAAGTACAATCAAATGCCAGAGTATTAGATGCAAATGTGAAAAATGCAGTATTTTAAATACAGATGCCACTCGGTGAATGTTTATTTGATCTCCAGATCGGGAAGCTTTCTAAGCTTAAAATCAAAGGAAGAAACCACAGAGGGAAAAAAAGATCAATGTGCCCAACTTCACAAAGAAAAGGAGGGGTAGAAGATGAATAAGGCCTTTCTATCGATCAAAATTCAAAGGGCACAAGACAAAGCTTATGACAGAATGTTACGCTGAACAAAAATACAAGATGCAAAATGTTCTTGCCACATGACATGCGATTAACAATTAACGAAAGACATACCACCTCACACCCATTAGGATGGTTACTACAGGAGAAAAAAAAAACAAACAAACGAAAGAGGAAAATGATGAGTGTTAGTGAGGGTGTGCAGAAATTGGAACCCTTGGGCACTATCGGCAGGCATGTAAAGTGGTGCAGCTGTCATGGAAAGCTATACAGTGGTTCCTCAAAAAAAACTGAAAATAGAATTACCCGCATGATCTGACGATTCCACTTCAGAGTATGGACCCAACAGAATGAAAAGCCAGGACTCAGATGTTCAGACACCCAAAGTCACAGCAGCATGACAGAGGTCCCCCTCACCTGTCCTTTCTGTCTTCCATGGTTTCACTTACCACACCCCTCAAATGCCAGGTCTCAATCCCTGCACCATTCACCTCACTTCACCCCATGATGTCACCAGCTGATCATCTCACATCATCACAAGAACAGGGAGTACAGTAAAATTAGGTATTTTGGGAGTGATGAACCACATTCACATAACTTCAAATACAGTATATTGTTATAACTGTTCCATTTTATTATCAGTTATTATTGTTAATCTCTTACTGTGCCTAAGTTATAAATAAACTTTATCATAGGTACATATGTATTTTTAAAAACCCACAGTCTTTATAAGGTTCTGTACTATCTGCGATTCCAGGCATCTACCGAGGGTTTTGGAATATATTCCCAGTGGGCAAGGAGAACCACTGTATTTGCAAAAGTTAAAAGGTAAAAGAAACCTAAGTGTCCATTGATGGATGAATGAATAAACAAAATGTACTCTACAAACACAATGAAAAATTATTCAGCCTTAAAAGGGAAGAACTTCTGACACATGCTATACACAGATGAACCTTGGGGACATTATGCTAAGTGAAGTAAGCCAGCTACAGCAAGACAAATACTGCATGATTCCACTCATAGGAGGTACTTAAATGAGCTCTCTCTTGCTGTTGGAATCCAGCCACCAAATGGAGAAGTCCAAACTGGCATGCTGACAAATGAGAGACACGTAGTCCAGACACTATCAGCCTGGCAAAAACCTGCCCACTGCCAGATTCACAAAGAATGTTACCCAGGACCAAAAGTCCCAGCTAACTCATCACAGGACCTCAGCCTTATGAGTGAGGCCAGGCCAGACCAGCAGAAGACCCTCCCAGCTTAGTTCAGATTGCTGATCCCCAGAATCACTGATTACCGTTTGAAGCCATTAAGTTTCGGGGGATATGGTTAGGCAGCAACAGAAAACTGATTCAGTTCCCAGCTCCCAAATGTGGAAGGGACTGAGCCCCAGAGGAGAATGACAGCAAAGTGCCACTAGTATAACTTGAAGAGAACCCAGATAACTTCTGGCATGCTGAACTCAATTTGTAACGTCACCAAGCATGGAGGTGAGGGATGAAGAGAAGAGAGAGAAGGGAGACCTGGCTGGTGAGAACCCCCAAAACAACTTACCACCAGCAACCACTGAGAGACCTGGAGACACTATCTGGCTTGCTGTAAAGACTTAAAGGACAGGAGACTTCTCTATCCAATGGGATATCTTAGAAGAGAGTGGGCTCACCCAGGCAGTGCTCAGAGATTAAGGGGTGGAAATGCAGGTAACACTTCCTAAAATTAATCTAGCAGATTGTTAGAAAAACCGCATATTTGAGTGAAAAATCTGTTACTTAATTTTTAAGTAATCTCTACACCCAGCATGGAGCTCAAACTCAACCCCGAGATCAAGAGTCACATGCTCCACCAACTGAGCCAGCCAGGCACCCCTCATTTTAGTTTTTCTTAAGTGGAATATTGTTATACTAGGCTTTTGTTGGGAGGGTAAGATATTAAGATATTCAATATTTCTCTGATGATGATATTTGTCCTCAGGTAAAAGTATGCTTCCCACTGAAAATAACAAGAATTTATAGAAACATGGCCATTAGATGTAGAAGGATCTGGGGCTTCAACTACACCTTATTAACTTCTAACCTGGAAATGTTTTCTCTCCATCTTTACTTTGTCATCTAGAATAGGGAGAACTGCATAGGCTTGTTTGAAGGCTTAAATGAAGTAATGCACATACCTGATATGCAGAAAATGACCTCCCGAGGAGAGAGGAAATGGAAGAGAATGAAGATGACAGACATGAAAGGCTCAGGGAAGAGAACTTCGAGCTCCTGACCCACCACTACAAAAGCAGCCATGATTTGTATACAGATCTTTCTCAGCTTCCAGTGGGGTTCTGTCCCAATAGACCCACTGTAAGCTTCAAATATCCTAAAACTCATTTAGTCTCCCTCACCTCCTGAACACCACGGCTTAGCCTCACTGACCTGCAACATGCCCAGAACACTTAAATGAGCCTACAGTTGGGCAAAACCATTGAACACAAAGCCTATTACACAATGAAGTGTTGACTAGCTTAGGTCATTGACTGAATGCTGCACTGAAAGTGACAAACAGAATGGCTGTCCTTGTCCCACTAGTTCACCATCGTGATTGGTGGCTGACCCAGCGCTGCAGCTGCCACCCGGCATCACCACGGAGGATCCACTGCATGGTGCCAGCCCAGGAGAAGATCCAGATGCACAATTCAGAATACGGTTTCTACTAAACACGTGTCACTTTTCTGCCATCATAATGTCAAAAAAAGTGTAAGTTGAACCATCATGAGTTAGGGACCTTTTGTACTGAACAGGGGACAGAGGGGATAGAAATAGGTGATTAAATATCAGGGCTTTTTCTGGTTTTTAGTTGCACAAACTTCTCATTCTGGTTCACAAGGGAATTCTGGATATTTTCCCAGCTCAGTTCCCACCCATCTTATCATTAAATTGGGTTTTTTTATTTTGTTTTGTTTTGTTTAAAGATTTTATTTATTTGTTCATGAGAGACACACAAAGGGGGGTGGGTGGGCAGAGACACAGGCAGAGGGAGAAGCCAGCTCCATGCAGGGAGCCCAACATGGGACTTGATTCCGGGTCCCCAGGATCACACCCTGGGCCAAAGGCAGACACTAAACCGCTGAGCCACCCAGGGATCCCCTGATTGTCCTTCTGACTCCCAAAGCAGAGGTATGTCAGTGGCACCTATGGACAGGGAAGGGATTATTTCTGACCTCAGAGGAGCTACTCTTTAGCCTCTGAGACCGCTTCTGAGTGCTCCATGTGGGCATGTAGCAAGAATCAACCATAGAAATTGAGGAGCACAGACAAAAGGGTGACAGAGCTGGGCTAAGGGCCACAACACAGCATTTAGATGGTTCCACCAGGTCAAAAAAAGATAGTTACCCACATCCAGCTCTGGTCATCAGTGCAAAGTAGGCCAAAGCTCTCCCTGCCCTTCAGTCCAGCTGTGGGGTGACAGTGAAAACTAGGGCAAAAGGCAAACAACTCCGCATATCAGTTACACCCTTTGTCTTTTACCTTCTCTCCCCTCTCTGCCTCTGCTTCTTGGACAGACTCCAATTGGATCCATTTGGTGACTTAATGATGGTGCTGGTCAAGGTTGATCAAATAAACACAGTAACAGTAGCTGATGTCTGTTGAGTACTGGTCACTTTGTACTTTCCCGGCTCATGTCATTTAATCCTAACCAAAATCCTAGACAGCAGGTACCAATATCATAACCAAATGATTCTTGAAGAAGCAGTTTGCTCAAGGCCTTACAGCTGCCAAACAGGGAATCAGGATCGAAATGCAAGGAGTGGGAATTCCTAGCCCCTCCTGCATTACTCTACCCCCAAAGGAGTTTTGGGGCTTGGACATATGTTCTCTACCACAGAAGTTTGGCTGTAAATACAGCCCTGAAGGTTTCATTGCTAGAACTGGATCTTGCCCTGTGTCTGGGTAATTTTCCCCAAACTTCTGGTAAAATAACTTTGTTTCATCTTTGGTGGAACTTATGAAGCTTTATGGGTTTGTTGTTGTTGTTTTGAGTTACAAGGGCCATGAAAAGCCATGCAAATCAGGAAGTGCCTCCTGCATCCCAGGGAGTGGGCAGCATTGCAGGGCTCAGCTAGATGTACGAGGGCCCCCTCTGGCCTCCTCTTTCTGACCTGTCTGTAGGAAAGGAGGTGCCAAAGGACAGGACAAGGGCATGTTATACAACCCCTTGACTTTACTCCTGTGTCATTCCTGGCTAAAGCTCCCGGCCAAGTCAGCTAGATTCATAATCTGTATTGCAATGAATGGTCATTTACATGGGGGAGACATTCAAATGTGAGCATGACAGCCACCTTTTAGCTATGGGTTTAGATGTGACAGCACCTTATTTACACAGGCATGTTCAGCTACTTCACAGTTCCATGTTTAAACATGGCTTAAGCAACTTCACATTCTTGAAGCAAGAACCAAATCTGGAAGGGCAGGTCCATCTCTAGGTAATATTTTACAAATAGCAAAAGGCCAAAGTCCTGTAAGGAAAAATCTGTCCCATCTTCAGGGAATATGAGTCAGCAAGTATAGCTTCGGTGGTCATTCTGATGTAGGTGGTCTTTGGACCACACTGTAAGAAACACTATTTAAAATATAACATCTAACTAACCTTGTGACAAATATTACATTCCACTTTACATTTCTTCTGATTTTATCTTCTCATGTATCTCAGCCCAGAAGGTAAATTCCTTATAGGCAGGGATTGTGCACCATTGTGCCTGTATCACTGGAAAGGCCACAGTATCTACACGGGGCAAACACTGAAAGCCTGCTGACCAGACCTGAACTCCCTCCCAGGGCCCCAGGAAACTATCCATGCTGTTGTCATTTCAGTTCCCCAATTTCTGAATCTCTCTGGGGAGGTTGTGATCCTCTCTCTAGGACTCACGTGGCTTTGCACCCAGGGCAGTGGCAGGCGAGCAACAATGTTCCTGTCTGATCCCATAATTAATGGAGCTGGGCAGCCAGCCCAACCCATCAGGATGGCACATTTCTCAATTGCTGCGCTCTAAGGTCACTAGCCAAGTTCTACTCCATTTCCTTGGGCTGGAGTGGGCCAAGAAAACAGTCAAGTACATCAGAGTGAAGGCGTGGGAAGGCAGCCAAATCCCAGGGGAGGGAGCAGGAGGTTTACTTCGTTACTCCTGCTCCAGGCTCAAATCCAGCATGGCAAAGCCGTGCTACTTCTGTACCTTGCAAATTAGGAAAAGGCTCTGTCATCTGTGGTCTGTGTCTTCTTACAGAAGAGGAAACTAATGTTAAAAGAACACGTGCTAAAGAAGTACTTTTCCAGTCCTCTGGCCAACAGGGCCGCTTATAATCACACTCAAGTGACCTTGGGATCAACTGGCAAAGGCACCCTGGAAGTCCAAATGAAGCTTTGCTGCAGAGAGGCACCCACTCCACTAAATGTTGTGGAGAACATTCTGTTGTTGGTTCAAAGAAAAAGTTTACGGGAAAGTGCATAAGATCCTAGTATTAGCAGGGCAGAGCGGGAAAGGAATATATTTAAGCATTTGCTTGCATCAGATAGAATTCCTCCAGAAAGGCCAGAAGAAACTGAGGATACTGGGTTTCCTCCAGGAGACATCCTGGGGGACCCGTGTGCGCATAAGATATTTCATTAGGTTTTTTTTTTTAATATATTTTTTTAATTTTTATTTATTTATGATAGGCACACAGTGAGAGAGAGAGAGGCAGAGACACAGGCAGAGGGAGAAGCAGGCTCCATGCACCGGGAGCCCGATGTGGGACTCGATCCCGGGTCTCCAGGATTGCGCCCCGGGCCAAAGGCAGGCGCCAAACCGCTGCGCCACCCAGGGATCCCTCATTAGGTTTTTTTGTGGGATTTTTGGTACCTTCTGGGTTTTGAATGTGACTATATTATCTAATCAAATATACTTACATTTTAAAAAATTAGTTTTCAAACATTCATTTAATTTTCGTTTAGCAAATACCAGGCACTTAGGTAGATGTGGTTCTCAAGCGCTAGAAAGGGAGGAGTGGAAACAGATAATTAAATAAATCGTTACCTTGCCTGATGGAGGTAGGGGTGTGGCACAGGGAGAGGCCACAGGCCTTGATGGGATGGAAAAGCAGAAAACCTGATAAGATTTCCTCCAAGAACTTTCTGGGCCAAGTCAAAGAGTACGACCAAGTAAGACAAGTAATCAGGACCACTCCTAGCGCTGCGGCTCTCCTAGAAGTCTGAACTGTGATGAGCATCAGGCCACAGAAAACCCCAAGCACTGAAAGGACACAGCTCTGAGCTATTCTCCACCAATCCTTCGTGTGTGTGTGTGGGGAAAGTGCACAACAATGGAAAAATAATTGAAAAATATCAGAAGCAGTATTAAACTCTGCTTCGTCCCCTTCACCTGGCCCCACGTTCCTTCCTCTACATCCACCCAACACGCCAGCGCAGCAAAGTTTGATAAAGGGAACGAAAAGAACTGACATCTACAAAGCGCTTCGAAGAGCACCTGTCACAAAGTGCTCGCATAAACGTTGAAAGTCAAATAAAGCCCAGCGGAGGTGCAAGCTTCGCAAATAACCCTCCAGAGAATTCCCAACGCCTCTGGGCCCCTCCGGGAGCCCGGCCTCTGGGCACCTGGGTTTCCTCATCTCCAAAGCCTACTAAGGTCCTGGGCGCAGCAGAAGCGGTGGCGAGACCCGCGCTTGGAGGGGCAGCGCGGGTCCCGTCCGCGACCTGGGTGCCAAGCGCCCTTCAGCCCCTCTCGGCTTCGGCTTCCTCAATACCGAAACCACAGTAAAAATGCTCCCGTCTGCATCGACTCCCCGACCGGGGATCCGCCGAGGCGCCCGCAGAACGCTCCGAGTGGTGCGCGGAAGCCTCGGGCGTGGCGAGCAGGTGGCCCCCGTGCGCCCGCCGCGCGGCGACCGGGGCGCAGACAGGTGCCCGCGGGCGCGCAGGGACCCGCCGCCCGCTGCCCTCGGCGGGGCCCGGCCCGGGGCCTGCGGGGCCAGTGCCTCGGCGCGGCCTCCCCGGAGCTCCGTGCCCACCCCGCCGCCAGGCCGCCCGCCCGCCCCGCCTCCCCGCGCGCGGTGCCCGGTGCCCACGCTGCGGCGGGGACGCGCGGCCCTCGCCCGCCCGGCAGAGGGGCTTCCCGGGGGCGGAGCCCACGCCGCCGGCCGCCGCCGCTCACCAGTTCCCCGAGCCCACGATGCACACTCTCAGGGGCGCCGCTGCCATGGCCAGGACGGAACGCAGCAGCCCCGCCGCCCCAGCCGGCCGCCTGCCCGCCTGCCCGCCTGCCTCCGCGCGCACCGCTTTGCCCACAGCGGCTCGCCAAGGCCCCGCCCCTCCCGCCTCTCCGCCAATGGCCGCGACCACCGCCGCCCGGGCGCCCCGGGCCACAGCTGACAGCCGGGGAGGACCCGCCCCGCCACTCCCGAGAACCACTGCGCACGCCCGAGCCCGGCGGGCCTCCGGGCGGGGCTCCGGCATCGGCCCGCCCCCGCCCGAGGCATGCCGGGACTTGTAGTCCGCGGCCCCGCGGCCCCGCGCCCCCGCCGCCGCGCGCCCCTGGACAGCTGCAGCCGCCGCGCCACGTGCGCACCTTGGGTGCTTGCTCTGCGGCTCCCCCGCGGCCCCCGGCCTGCGCCGCGGCCCAGCAGAGCAGGCCTGCCCCGGCTCATCGCGGTGCCCACCCCCACTCGCGCCCTTCTCCCCACGCGGGAGGAGCTGCCACACTGCACTTTGGAGCCAAGAGAGGATCCCAGGTTGACTCGAGTCCGCTTGGCTTGGGCCAGGAAACAGTCTGGCAGCCCTTGAACTTCTTAGTGAATTCGTGTTTCCTGAGGCCTTCTGGACATAGCTGGACAGTCCCTGACTTCAGGATGGACACTTTCTAGTTAGTTAAGAGAGAGGCCCGGGCTCCCGCGGCATCACACTCCCCCCCCCCCCCCCCATTTGCGTGGCAGGACATGCCACCCCGTTGTCTTCGGCCCAGGAGAGTTTGTGGCTCGGAGATTCGACACTGTGCTTCTGCTTCCTGACGAATAGAACATTATTCATTCTGAGTGTCACTTTCCACCAGGCACCGTGCTAGACACTGTGGGAGGAGGACGAAGTGGTTTACAACGCTGGCTCTCAAACTCTGCTGCATATGAGAGCCTGGAGCTTTAAAAAAAAATCCCCATGCCCTGGATCATCAGAATCTCCTGGGATGAACCACTAGCATCAGAATTTTTTTAAGAAAAATATTTTATTTATTTATTCATGAGAGGCACAGAGAGAGAGGCAGAGACATAGGCAGAGGGAGAAGCAGGCTCCCTGCTGGGACCCTGATGCAGGCTTGATCCCAGGACCCCGGTATCTCCCCCAGACCCAAATGCAGACACTCAACCACTGAGCCACCCAGGCGCCCCACGAGCATCAGCATTTTTTAAAGTTCAAGAGGTGATTGCAAAAGGTAGTAAAGATGAGCACCAAAAAGGTAAAATACCAGTGTTGACTGACTAAAGAAACAAATGCTCTAATCCCTAAGAAAAATACGAGGCCTATTAGTCTGATGGTGAGAGGATTGACAATTATTTTTGTTTTCATCTTTACATTGTAGGAAAGATTTATCGATATTATGCTTAAAGGAGTGAGTGAGACAGATTTTCTCTATTCCTTCACCGACGGTTTGTTCTCAATTCTTTGCACTAATGGAAAGACATCTAGGCAGGGATGATGTGAAAGACTGACTTTTGAAGCCTTACTAGTTTTTTTCTTGCATTTTTGTTAGAAAATGAAGTTGTCAAAATACATAGTGAATTAATGGACTTGGGGAACATCTGGACGTTGCAAAGATTTATACCAAGTGATCCATTTTTCACCTTTGCCTGAAAGCTTTATACCTCCTTGAAAATGCCTACTCTCCAGTTTGGCAAGGACACCTGCGTGATAACGAGCTACCAGCTATTCTGTGGACATACCCTCCAAAGCATAATCACACGGTGTTATTAATCACCCACACAACACATTGTGCCAGAACGTAGTTATCATTTATTTTATAGATTGGTTACAAAGGTTAAGACAAAAACTAAGTAGGTGAAACCCATGCACATAAGCAAGTCAGAAGAGATGGCATACAGTATGATTATATTTCTGTGGCTATAGAAAGAAGCAAAATTAAATGTATCAGTAGTGATACATAAATGTGTAGTAAAACTGTAAAGGAAAATAAGGGAAAGATTAAATGCAGGATTATGTTTACGGTGGAGAGGAGGTTTGGTTATTTTTTGTGACTTTTGCTTATATCATAAACATTTATATATACATATATATTTAAAATGAAAATCATGGGAATGAGGAGAAGTGACAGTACAGAAGAGTGAGGAAAGCCAATTTTGAGGTAGCTGGTCTTCTGACCCGCTTCTGGTCATTAAACATGGCAATGCTGACATCGTTGGCCTTCTGTATGTTACCCTCCCCAAGAGGGTGGAACAGCCCAGAAGACTGGAGTTAGCCAGTCTCATTGTGCCAGGGCTGACTCTCTGAGGACCTGGAGAAGCCATAAGGCATATATGACTTGGTGCATGGGCAGGAATGTGTCTGACAACATGACTAGTGTGTACATGCATCATTATGGTAAAAACTGGCTGGGCATCTATGAGAAGTGAGGCAGCAGTTTGGAAAATCAGCCCAGAAACTTCTTAGCTAGGTCACTGAGTTCATGAAGTATACCTTTTTTTCTGTATTACAAGGAGGCAATGGCAACAGTACTGCCAAACTTTCCTAGATAATTAGACTCTCCTTTCCCCTAGCTGGAGATAACATTTTCCCCGGCTCTGTTAAGCCCTCACCACAAACCTCCCAGCCTCCTGGAGGCCTTTATGATTTCCACCAGCTGCCAGGTCCCAAAGTCAAGGCTGCACGTTATGTGGCAGCAACATTCCACTTGCAGGTAGCAAAATCTGTCCTGGTTATCACTTGCTGCATAACAAACCACTTCCAAACTTAGATCTTAAAACAACCACATTCAGTTATTTAGCCCCAGAATCTGCAGCTTATGCCAGGCTCAGAGGGGAAGGGCCTCTCAGTATAGGGATGGACGTTCAAATAGGCTTGGAGGACCCACTTCCAAGATGGCTCATTCACATGGCTGGCTAGTTGGTAATGACCGCTGGCTGACAGGTCTGGGTCTTCTCCACGTGGACCTCCCCAGAAGCAGCTTCCCCATGGCAAAATGTCTGGTTCCACCAGCAGGTGTTCCGAGAGAAACAAAATGGATGTTACTGGTTTCTTAAGACCCAAACCCCCTAAATTATCACAACATCACTTCTGTCATGATCTTTTGGTCAAGAAATTACAGAGCCCAAATTCTAGAGAAGGACATATAGTAAATTCTTACACTTAAAGTAAGCCAGATTTTAAAATGTTATTAAAATCATAAGAGAGGGGATCCCTGGGTGGCTCAGCGGTTTGGCACCTGCCTTTGGCCCAGGGCGCGATCCTAGAGTCCCGGGATCGAGTCCCACGTCAGGCTCCTGGCATGGAGCTTGCTTCTCCCTCTGCCTGTGTCTCTGCCTCTCTTTCTCTCTCTATGTCTATCATGAATAAATAAATAAATCTTTAAAAATAAATAAATAAATAAAATCATAAGAGAAATTATCATTTACAGTATTGTATGTAATATTTATTGAAAAAAATCCAATATAAGTGATGTGCTCTGTTCAAACCCATGAATTTTTTAATGAATTTTTTAAATAAATACAGTATAGTACTATAAATGTATTTTCTCTTCCTTATGATTTTCTTAATCCCATTTTCTTTTGCCTTGTTGTAAGAATACAGTGTATAATACATATTTAATGTAAAATATGTGTTAAATGACAGTTTATGTTATCAGTAAGCCTTCCAGTCAACAGTAGGCTATTAGTAGTTAAGTTTGGGAGGGAGTCAAAAGTTATATAAGGATTTTCAATTACAGGGGGTGGTCAGGACCCATAACACCTGCCTTGTTCAAGGGCCAACTGTGTATTTTCATATTACAAGTGAGAAAATTGAAGTACAGACTCAAGATTTTCTAAACTTCCCATAGGGAGTCAGGGCCAGGCTTTTTGGATTCCATACCTTATACTCATCTGATTACACATTCATTCAACACATATTTACTGAGCACCTACTATGGGCCAGTCACTGTGCTGGGTCCCAGGGATTAAATATTAGGCAAGAAAGGCAAGATCCCCTTCCTCTTTTTTTAATTTTAATTTTATTTTTTTAAAGACTTTGTTTATTAGAGAAAGAATGAGTGCGAGCAGGGAGGAGGGGCAGAGGGAGCGGGGGAAGCAGAGTTCCCTCTGAGCAGGGAGTCCACCGCAGGGTTGGATCCCAGGACCCTGAGATCATGATCTGAGCCAAAAGCAGATGCTTAACCAACCACACCACCCAGGAACCTTAGGCCCCTTCCCTCTTAATTACTTAAATTTGGAAGGACATAGAGGCCAATTAATAGGTAATTACCTATAGTGTGGTAAACACTACTGGTTTACTATGGCATTCCAGAAAACAAAAACAAACACAAAAACAAAACAACAACAACAAAAAACTGTCCCAGAATTGAGTTTCTGGGAAGGCTTCCTAGATAAAGTAAGATCTCTGTTGAAGCCTTAAGGAAAAAGTGGTGTCTGCAAGGTATGGGAATAGGAGTACACAAGTGAGTTCTCCTTGGCAGAGGGAACAGCATAGGCAAAGATTCAGAGACTAGTGACATGGGCAGGAACTAAAAGAACTTCAGTAGGATGGACGAAGAACAAATCACCAGCCTGTGTCATAGGAAGAGTCCTCCACATGAATTAATTCACAAGAGAAGGTCCAGGAGGCAGAGAAGAGGGAAGAGCCTGCTGCAGTATTATATATGAGAAGTGACAATGGATTAGACTGGGATGGAGACTAGTGTGATGGGAAGAAGTGGGTGAAACAGAGATGTACCTATGAAACAAAAAATAATAATAATAATAATACTATTTTCTTGAGTGGAGAGAGGAAGACATCTAGGATGACTCCAGCTTTCAGGCTTGGGTGAATGAATGACTGTAATTTGCTGAAACAGGGAAAAAAGAATAGATATGGAGAGAAGGGTGATGGAGAAAGGATGATGGAGAAAGGATGATGAGCTCTGGGCAAGTTAATCTGAAGGAGAGGCACCTGGCTAGCTCAGTCATTGGAGTGTGGAACTCTTGATCTCAGGGTTGTAAATTCATGGGATGCAGAGATTAGTTAAAAATAAAATCTTTTTTAAAAAAGCTAAGTTAAGTTTGAGGAGTCCGTTTGGTATTTGAATTCAGATTGCAGGGAAGCGTCTGGATATGTTGATCTGGGATAGACACGTTTACAACTCATCAGCATGTACGTAGGAAGTCCAGTAGTCAGCGCCTAGAAAAATGCCAGGCACAGAGTGGACACTCAGTAAATGTTTGTGGAATGAAAGTGTTTCAGGCCACTCAGATTGGTCAAGTAATGAAGGAAGACAAACCAGGACAGAAGTCTGAAATGTACTTAATATTCAAGAGAAGGGCAAAGGAAGAAGAGCCTAAGAAGATAAGAAAGGAGCAGCAGAAGGTAAAAGTATGGTATTGCAATTGCCAAAGGAAGATAGCATTTCAAGAAGGAGGGATGGTCATAGGGGGGCTTGAGAGTGGTCAAGTAAGATAAAGCTGGAGAAAGGAAGTTGTTGGCAGAGCCCTTGAGGATGGTTGTGTAGGTAGCACACTGCACAATGCCAGTGGGCATTGCAGATTGGTAGGCTTAAGATGACCATTTTCTGACAGATGGAATCAAGTGCCTTAAAGTAGGGGCACATTTCCCAGTCTACACAAAGGTTAGTTTATGGGCTAGCCACCACCCTGCTTGTTGGTGACCCTGGCAAGAATAGTTTAACTTCAGTTTTTACACAGAGTATAAACCCAGCTTGCAATGGGTGGAAGTATAACTGGAAGGCAAAGAAGTGGAACTTGAGAGTGTGTAGACAATGTTTTCTAGAAGTTTGGCTGACAACAGAAGATAAGGGGTAAGGGCCTATGGGAAAAGGAAGGCAAAACTAAAGAGAAACGGGAAGAATTCTTAAGGTTTGGGGGTTTTGTTGTTTTTTTGGTTTTAGTTTTGGTTTGTTTTATTTTATGTATAAAGACTAGAACAGGTTATGTAGAAGAGGCTAGGACATGTTGAATACTTCTAGGAAGGAGCCAGTGGAGTGGGAGAGGTTAAAAATACAGGACAGAGAGTGAGAGCGAGAGAAAGAAAGTGAGAAAGGAATTAGCCTTAAATTAGGTGAGACTCTGAGGAGAGGACTATGAGTGAATCAAAGGAGCCAGTCACAAGAAGATGGATAGAAAAGCGTTGCAGATGGGGTGCCTAGGTGGCTCAGTGGTTAAGCGTCTGTCTTCAGCTCAGGTTGTGATCCTGGGGTCCTGGGGTCAAGTCCTGAATCAGGCTCCCCTCGGGGAGCCTGCTTCTCCCTCTGCCTATGTCTCTGCCTCTCTGTGTGTGTGTGTCTTTCATGAATGAATGAATAAATAAAATCTTGAAAGAAAGAAAGAAATCATTGCAAAAAGAAGGAATAGCCAGTGCAAAGGCTCTGAGGCACTATGTAGCCTGTGTTTTTAAGAGACAGAAAACTATATAATACAGTGAACAAATGTGAAAGGAGAGAATTTCGATCATAAAATGCAGTCAGACCAGATTAAATTATGGGCTCTGTGGTCCACGGTTTAAAAGAAAAAGAATTTTTTTTCCACTAACCAAATCTGGGTCAAGCATTAGAATAAATAATAACAGAAATGGACTTAAACACTTAAGTGTTTAAAACAATAAAGTAAGATAAAAATTCATGAGTCTAGGATAATTTAAAGATATAAGCAAACTAATAAATAAAGCAGAAAGAAAAGCTCTTCCTTATAGTAGAATGCCAAGTAATATATATGGAAGGAATGACAATGCTATAGAATCATCAGTGAATGCTAAAAATGGAGGTGAAAGTTTGACGAAGGACAGGATATTAGCCTCCAAGTCTCCACGCAAAGAACGTATAAAGAATGAAAGAAGAACCTTAGGTGGAGAAAACTGGCGGGCAGTACCCTAACCCAGTGACCAAAGTCTACATTATCAGTGATGGGTCAAACCAACACATGTCTCCTTTAGCTAGTGTGAAAAAGCATTCATTTAAGGTTGGCTTGTGGAAAAAAATATTTAGAAATAGTTCCCGGACTATGGGATTTCACGGATTAAAGCATTTTTACTTGTTTTGAAGTCTGACACAGAATTGCAAATTTTTAAATTTTTTCCAGCACATCCCTCTAAGAATCTTCCACAAATATACAAACATATTTTTTCCATCTTTTAATATTATACACATTGTCCTGTTACTTGATTTTCTTTCTAAAAGATTTTATTTATTTATTCATGAAACAGAGAGAGAGGCAGAGACATAGGCAGAGGGAGAAGCAGGCTCCCGGTGGAGAGCCTAATGTAGAACTCGATCCCAGGATCCCAGGATCACGACCTGAGCCAAACACAGACACTCAACCACTGAGCCACCAAAGCATCCCTGTTACTTGCTTTTCTACTTAACATTAGCTCATATTAAAAACATCAGTCAAGGGGCACTTGAGTTGCTCAATCACTTAAGTATCTGCCTTCAGTTCAGGTCATGATCCCAGAGTCTTGGGATTGAGCCCCATCTTGGGCTCCCTGCTCAGCGGGGAGTCTGTTTCTCCCTCTGCCCCCCTACCCTCTCCCCCCCACCATGCTCTCTCTCTCTCAAATAAATAAATAAAATATTAAACAACAACAACAACAAAAAACCCATATCAGTCAAAATCAGATGACTGGATGTATGTAATGAATACATGAAAAATGGAAAGAATAAATTTAGCTTTTTAGAAAACTCTTAAGTCTCTGTTTTTCTCATTACTTTGTGGCACTAAGAACTTTCACAAGTGTTGGTTTAAATTCATTCCTCTAATTCCAAGGCAGACTCATGGTTGGGCCATCCCAGAGAAACATTTTATCTGCTCTGTCCTCCCAGTACATAGGCACCATTTTGCCTCCTAATTACACAATGTACAATCCCCAATGGTGACATTTGTTCTTGGTACTACTGGCTTCAAATGAAATTGCCCATCTTCAATATTGCTATTGAAAGTCTAACGAGAAATTACAGTTTTTTGGCTGAAAGAAACAATGCCTCATTCTGGAAACTTATATAGGCTTTTATCTTACTTACCTGGGGAATAGAGACCTTGTGGATGAAAGGCAGATTTGGCTGCTTGCAAGAACCAAATAGAGCCCCAGACACTGAGTAGTAGCAGGTGTCAATTGTAATCTGTTCGTATCAAGGTTTATTTAATTATCCAAGCGATCTGAGCACCAAGTTTTGTCTCTCAACTGCATCTTTTCACCAGTCCCTTAGATTGGAGAGTGTAAGGATCTGTTGCTTCTTTTAAAAATTACACTGCTGTAACCTACCTTTAGTTTAGAAGCCAGTTCTTAGCCAAGCACTGGAGTATTATTGATTATATCTGGGTGTACCAGCTAGTTTGGATTACTTGGAGAACTTGGGAGTTTTAAAGATGAAATTACTAGACTTAGTATTATACCTTACCAGAGAAAGGCAGAGATATTTATTCCATTTCTATTTGGTTGAAAATCGAATATCTCCCTGCACTTGCTTCTAGGTTTGAGTCCTGTTCATTTGCTTATTCAACAGATATTTCCTGAACTCCTCCCATGCGCCAGAGTGGAAGATACAATGTCAAATAAAAGAAACAAAGTTTACAGTCCAAAAGGGAGGTCAGATAAAGAAACAAGTATCTTCTATGGAGTCCAGCCCATTGCCCTGATAAGAGACAGGAAACTCGGGGAACAGAGGAAGAGATGGGAGCCATGCCAACCTGGGCCCAGGGTGCCAAGTAAGACTTTCTGGAAGATGAGAGATTGAGTAAAAATTAAATAGGGAGAGAGTATTTGAGGCAGACAAAACAGCATACATGAAGGCTTGAAGGCAAAAGAAAAATAGCCATTGGTTCCTTTAAGGATCTGAAAATTCAGTAAAAGGAAGACAGACCAATAGGTAAAGACAGATGAGGCCAATAGGTGGACAGGGGCCAGGTAATGGAGGGAGCTCTTATAGGGGTTTGAATTTTATTTTGGAGGCAATGGGAGAATATTGAAGTGTTTAGGCTAAGTGATGTGGTTGTATATGTCTTTTAAAAGATCACTCTGGGGGTGCCGGGGTGGCTCAGTCAGTTAAGCGTCCAACTCTTGTTTTTGGCTCGGGTCATGATCTCAGGGTTGTGAGATGGAGTCCTGGGTCCAGCTCAGCACTCACTGGGGAGTCTGCTTGAGATTCTCTCTCCCTCTGTCCCTCACCCTACCCCCAACCCCCTGTGCGTGTATGCATTCCCTGTCTAAAATAAATAAATAACCTTTAAAATTAAAAAAATAAAATAAAAGATCGCTCTGACTGTAGTAAAGAGAATGTCCTTGAAGGCTCAAACTGGAAACAAGAACAGTGACACAAGCTATTAGAGATATGCAGGCAGCAGAGATGGGAGAAAAGTGGTCCAGGTAAAGATAGGACCCACAGACCTGGCATTTGCAGAAATGCAGGGTCAGGGAGAGGGAAGAGTTAAGGTGGCTTCCAGATTTCTGAATCAGACAACGGGGTAGCTGGTGGCAGCAGATGGGAAGTGTTCAGAGGTAGAAGTTGCCTTTCTCTGGCTTTTCTAGATTTCCTGTTTTCTAGACTATGAAATCAAATACCGATCTTTGCATTACATTTTATGCCAAGTAGTATCCAAGATTGGTTGGAGTTTTCCATAAGCGACCTGCAAGTATAAAAGATGTGATTCAATTTGTAAAGACTGGCACTTTGGAACAATTTTAAAGTTTCCACTTATCTATCGCTTCCCAATCCGAGACTGAGGTGGATAAAGCTAAGCCCTCATAATAACACTTTTATAAGATAGTTAACATCGTCACTGGGTTTTTTCTCTTATTTTTAAAGAATCAAAGTAATACATAGTCATAGTTTCAAAGTGGTATGATACTAAATGGTACTAAGTGGAAAGCGATAATCTTCCTGCCCAAATTCCACTCCCTAGAAATAACCACTTTTTTTTTAAAGATTTTATTTATTCATGAGAGACACACAGAGATAGACAGAGACATAGGCAGAAGGAGAAGCAGGCTCCCTGTAGGGGAGCCCAAAGTGGAACTCGATTCCAGTACCCTGGGATCACATCCCAAGCCAAAGGCAGATGATTGACTACCCACGTACCCCTAAATAACTACTTTTAACTCTTTTGCTATTTCTTCTGCTTACTTCCATATTTCTAAATAATGTACTTATGCTACTGCTTCTTGCTTAATTAAAATGTTTGAATAACACTCAAACTAGTGCATTCACGTGGTTCAAGAATAAAACACATGAAAAGGTATATAATAAAGAGCACCTCTCCTTGCTCCCAGCCTTCTAGTTCCTCCCTAACTTAGGTGATCACTGTCATTAGTTCTCCATGCATATTGATGTACAAGAAAAGAACAAGATATACCTTCTCTGCCTTTTTCTTTTTTTCATACATAAAGTGGTATAGTATCCTGTATCAATCAGGATAAAGTAGGAGATGTTGTAGTAATAAACAATCCAGATGTCTAAGTGGCTTTTTCTCACCCATGTGCCATGGCCATTGTGAGTTATTTCACTTTGTCCTCATCCGGAGCTGCAAACCAACAGAGCCTCTGTGATCTGGAGCATCATGCTTATAATGCCAAGGGGCAAGGAAGATGACAAATTGCTCACTGGCCTCCGAAGCCTCCTCTCAGAGGGGACGCATATCATTTCTGCTCCCATTCATTGACCAAGGTGTGATACATGGGCCTGGCAGTTTAAAGGGGGACAGGGAAGTACAAACTTACCTCCACTCAGGAGTCAGAGAGCTAGAGATGCTGGTGAACAGCCCTGATTATTTTAGTGTACTGCATATTGCTTTTTCAGCTAAGAAATATTTCATTAATTATGCCACTTGAGTAAACAGAATCTTTACTTTTGTTTTTTGAAAGCAGATGGACATTTGCATTATTTCCAATAGTTCCTTTACTAAAAAGGCTACAGTGACTATTCAGATGTTATTTTGTGCACATGTAAATGTATCTCTAGGATTAATTCCCATGAGTGGCATTGCTGGTTCGGAGTCCCTTTGGAATGCCTGTGGGGCTCAGTCAGTGAAGCGTCTGTCTCTTGATTTCAGCTTAGGTCATGATCTCAGAGTGATGGGACTGAGCCCTGTGTTGAGCCCTCCTTTGGGCTCTTACTCAGCAAGGAATCTGCTCCAGATTCTTTCTTTCCCTCTCCCTGACCGACCCCCCTCCCTGCCACTTCTCTCTCATTCTCTCTCTCTCTCAAATATATACATAAATAAAATCTGAAAGAGTATACACCCTTCTAATTTTTGACAGGCATGGCCAAATTGTCCTCCACAGAGGTCAGGACAGTTTGTAGACTTCCCAGCTGTGTATGCCAGCACCTACCTTCCCACACCCTTGCCAAGGATATGTTTAACCACACTTCTGGGATTTCACCAGTTTGACAGGTGAGAATATTCACATTATTTTTACACTGCATTTCTCTTTTTATGCGCGAGGTTTTCTGCTACTTCTTGATTTTTATAATTCAGATGTCTTATAATAATAAATGATGACTTACTTCATTAATACTAATTCCCCTATCTCCTCTCTGTACATAGTTATATCATGGTTTGGGGTCAATTTGGTAATCCATTTGCATTATTATGACATATAAACATAATTAACTTTAGCTTCAAGCAGCATATTATAATCAGATTTCTTCTCATGTACTCTTCACCGCCTACTCCCCCACCGCCCAGCCCCGAACTTAATAATTGCTTTGTTGTTGTTGTTTTTTAACTCACATATTTTTTTTCCTACTAATCCTTAAAGTTTTTCTCATTTGTTTCATTGGATCAAGTTCCTATCGTTAGTTTTTCCCAAATATCAAACATAATAGATAATTGATTCCATTTTTTTTCCTGGTGATTCCTTTCCCAAAGCCACATGTCTTTTACTCCATCCTGCCCTATTTACTTTCCAAGTCTGTTCTTGAATTCCATGTCCTCCTTTTTCTTGGATTACTTCTTAATCTAGTAGATTAACCTAGTAGAGCACATCATTCAGTCACTCCTAGAAAGTTCTGTTTTTCTCTCTTTAATGCCTTTGTTCTAATTTCATCTTGGATATTGAACTAGTGTGACATTCTTTTTTTTATTTTTTTTTAATTTTTAGTAATCTCTGTACCCAACATGGGGCTCAAACTCACAACCCTGAGATCAAGAGTAATATGCTCCACTGACTGAGCCAACCAGGCACCCCTAGTGTGATATTCTTGAGTAAGGATCATTTCACCTCCAAATTATGGAGACATTACTCCATCGGTTATTAGTATACAGTGATGTTGTGAAGAAATACAACTCAGTTCTGAACCAGTTTGGTGGAGTAACTTATGTTTGACCTCCAGTACCCTCTCTCCCTTTTTCCCTTAGTAAAATCATGTCTAACTTGCAGCCTGGGAATTACACTTCCTAGCCTTCCTTGTCGTGCTTTCTGGACATCGGATCAAGTTCTAGCTAGTAGAGTGTGAGTGGAAACTGTGTTTTCCATTTCAGGTTGTGACCTACAAAGAATCTGCCCATTTTCACTTTTCCCTCATTCCCGTGGTGGGATGTAGACCTGATGGAGGGAGGTAGGTTGCCCCCCTGAATTCAGAATTGGCAGCTGGATGTTGAAGATTTCTGAGCTGGCCTTCCAGCCCTGGACTCTTCCAGCCCTATGACATGAGTTAGCAAATCATTTCTACTTTGAGTATGCCATGCCATTTTTTATCTCTCTATGTTAAACTGCCTTAGATTCTTCCCTAATACGTTTTTCCTTTCCTTTCTTTTCTTTTCTTTCCTTTTCTTTTTTAAAGATTCTATTTATTGGGATCCCTGGGTGGCGCAGCGGTTTGGCGCCTGCCTTTGGCCCAGGGCGCAATCCTGGAGACCCGGGATCGAATCCCACGTCGGGCTCCCGGTGCATGGAGCCTGCTTCTCCCTCTGCCTGTGTCTCTGCCTCTCTCTCTCATTCTATGTGACTATCATAAATAAATAAAAATTTAAAAAAAAATAAAGATTCTATTTATTTATTTATTCATGAGAGACATACAGAGAGAGGGAGAGAGGCAGAGGCACAGGTAGAGGGAGAGGCAGGCTCCACACAGGGAGTCTGATGTGGGACTCGATCCAGAGTCTCCAGGATCATGCCCTGGGCTGAAGGCGGCACTAAACCGCTGAGCCACCTGGGCTGCCCTGTGTGTTCTTATTTAAGAGTGGGTCAGCTTGGGCAGCCCGGGTGGCTCAGCGGTTTAGCGCTGCCTTCAGCCCAGGTTGTGATCCTGGAGACCTGGGATCGAGTCCCACGTCGGGATCCCTGCATGGAGCCTGCTTCTCCCTCTGCCTGTGTCTCTGTGTGTCTCTCATGAATAAATAAATAAAATATTTTTTTAAAAAGTGGGTCAGCTCTAGGTGAATGGCATGGCTTGTAAGCAGAGGGTGACTGGACGGTAAATAGGTTTTTGGGAGGCACTCCCAAATGTCAGTTTCCTGATAACTTTTCTCCAGAGCACATTAATTTCTCAAGAAGAAAGTTCTATAGTTTCCTGGTGGTGGCAGGGTGGACATATATCTCAAATTCAAAGTTGGCAGAAGGAGGGAAATCATACTTACATTCCAAACTAGCTTTCATTTGCAAAGGTATTATTCATTCACTTTAGTGAGTCAAGGATTATAGCATATGCGTGTTCTAACAAATGTATGTTTGTTTATTCATTTACTGATATTTTTAAAGAGTCCTCCACCGTGTGTGTGTGTGTGTGTGTGTGTGTGTGTGTGTATGAGAGAGAGAGAGAGATTGGGGAGAGAGAGAAAGAGATACTGGGAAGACAAAATTGAGAGAAAAAAAAACCCTACATTTCTGCCTTGGCATGTAGCAAATGTTATTACAACATATGTCCAGGTCATGACTATACTATAGGCAGGGAGTTCATCTTTATTTCATGTGGAAGGGGAAGGAGTCGAGTGGAGACAGATTCTATACTTTTATGCTTATTTCACAGATACAGATACTGCACAGATACAGATGCAGATACTTCCTGCATGCCCCCAGCCCCAAAACAGATCTACCAGTGATATAGACTAATATGCTTTGTTAAGACCTGTGGTTTGCCAATGTCTTGAGAAAATGGGAGACTATTAGTCACTCATATCTTGGTATTAACTACTTTAATGAGGTAAACACTTACACTTAATAAAGCTATGGAATGTCAAGTGGTTAAGAAACAAAGATCTCTAGATGCCAATCTGAGAGAAAACTGAATGGATCTGCTTGCCTGAAAAGTGTAATGTCATCTAGGTCTTAGTTCACTGGGTCTCAGAACAGAAATCAAAAAGGGCTAGATATAGCAGTGTCTGAATGGCTCAGTCAGTTAAGCATCTGACTCTTGATATCAGCTCAAGTCTTGATTTCAAGGTCATGAGTTCAAGCCCCATGTTGGCCTCTACACTGGGTATGGAGCCTACTTAAAAAAAAAGAGAGACAGAAAAGGAGAGAGAAAAGGCTAGATACACAGCAAAAAGGAACACGCAACAACCAAGGCAGACTTTTGAGTTCCAGTCTCTGGGTGATACATAAGGAGGATTGTAAACTCCTCTTTGGGAAGAGTCACTTTACTTCCAGGAACCACATCACTGAGTCTGGGAAGCATGGATTTAAATAGGTCCAGGAGGGCTTCTGTAAGATGGTGGTGGGCCCAGAACAGGATTGTTGGAAGATAATTAAAACATAGCAGGATTTTGTTGTTTTGTTTTGTTTTTAAACAGGGACCAAGTGTTTACATAAGTGTGGTGGGGGCAAGGTAATTTTACAGGCAGGTGGATATTTTCCAGGTGAGACATTCCTGAGTTAAGTAGAGCATTAAAGAGGTCTGGGATAAAGGAGGCAGCCTCTGACAGTGTGAGAGGGATGTAGGGAAAGGAAGCATGTCTGCTTGGAAGAGGAACTTAACAAACTGTTGCTGCTTTATCTAGATTTTTAGGGATATCCCACCCCTGCTTCTAAATAATCATATTTGGGTGGTCTTGGCTCCCCTCCATGCAGCAAAGAGTAAGTTAGCAAGTTGATTGCCATTTAGATGAATCAAAAGGAACTCACCCGGTCCTTTTGGACAGGCTTAACCACTCAGACACCCTCTTTCTATATGGTCCCTTTCCATTGCCTTTCTCTGCCTTGGGCTTTTGTCCATTTTCCTTTTCCATATTCTCTCTCCCTGCTCATTCCCAGCTTTTAATTCCCCCATGCTGCCCAGGAAATGTGAACATTTCCTGACCTGTATCCTTCCTCTATTACTATAGAATCCAGATCTTTGCCTCTATTGCCTTTGAACTTCAGGAAATTGTATAAAATGTGGAACAGAACAATGATGAATATCTTCATATATAAAGATCTCTGATAACTTAGTAGAGAAAATGGAATATCCTAGCAGAAATGTATGAAAAGATAATGTGTACACACAGAAACACAAATGACCAATAAACATGAAGAAATGCTTAGGATCAGAGGTAGTTCAAACATTGCAAGAGATTCAATTTCTTGTCTAGTAGTTGGCAGAAATGTTAACAGTATATAGTATGCTAATACCCATCATATGAAGATGGGGGGAGGGGGCTCTCTAACACTTTGCAGATGGGAATATAGAAGTGGCATAATTTCTTAAGACAATAAATTGGCTTTATTCCACTTCTATTGAGACATCTTAAAGGTGAGCAAAGAGAGATAATAGTATATTACACGTATGTTTAATTATGTACTAAATAATCAGTTAATATCACTATATAATATTTAAAAATTCGGAACAGGGATCCCTGGGTGGCGCAGCGGTTTGGCGCCTGCCTTTGGCCCAGGGCGCGATTCTGGAGACCCCGGATCGAATCCCACGTCGGGCTCCCGGTGCATGGAGCCTGCTTCTCCCTCTGCCTGTGTTTCTGCCTCTTTCTCTCTCTCTCTCTCTCTCTCTCTCTGTGACTATCATAAAATAAATACAAATTTAAAAAAATAAAAATAAAAAAATAAAAAATAAATAAAAATTCGGAACAACTGAAATGTCCACCAATAGGTAAATTATACAGTTTTATACTATACAACTACTAAAAGGATGTTATGGAAAATGATGATATTAAAATAATCAAGATATATTAAATGAAAAAGTTTGTAAAATTATGTGCATATACATAGGTATGTATTACCAAATGACAAAACTAAAACAATTGAGGAATGATAATAATATTCATTATTCAGGGAAAAACAATCCTGCCTGCCAATCCTCTTATACAAATCAGCTCTGTTTTGGGTTTCATTTTGTTTTGTTTTTTTAGATTTTATTTATTTATTTATGAAAGACACATAGAGAGGCAGAGATATAGGCAGAGGGAGAAGCAGACTCCCTGAGGAGCCCAATGCAGGACTCAGTACCAGGACCCCGGTATCATGACCTGAGCCAAAGGTAGACGCTCAACCACTGAGCCACCCAAATGGGGTACCCCCATTGTGTTGTTTTTAATATTTACCATTTACTGGATGCCATGTGTTTGGCTTGGCCAGTCCCAAGTCTTTCTGTAAACCATTCAATCAACAATTTTCATTAAGTATTTACCATGAGCCAGGCTCTGTGCTAAAGCATTTTACATTCACTCATTCAACAGTTTTTTAATGAGTACCTATTTGGTGTCAAGCAGAGTCCTAAGTGCCCAGTAAACAATTATGAACAGGAGACAGCTCCCAGTGAATCTAATCCACAAAGCAATCCCAAGGGATATGTTGTGTTTATGTTCTTTATGGAGGGGGGGGGGAACAGGGATGCAGAGTGCTCAGGTGACTTGACTCCCATGTTCCTGATAGCATGTGGTGAGCTTGCAGGTACCCTGATCATTCTGACCATTCTGACCCTGAAGAACCTGCTCTTAGCTTCTGGTGTTTGTCTGTCTACCCTGTACCTGGTCACTGAGCCCCAAGTTCCTGAGCTGTGGAGCCGAGAGCCCGAACTCCGACCTAGCGCCCTTTCTGGTCTTCAACACGTTGCTCTAAAACACTTGCTCCTTGATCAGCCTCCTGCCCCACTGCAGAATTAAATGGGGGAACTGCTAAAAATAGTCAGCAGCCTCTTCCTTCAAGAAGGAGATCAATTGTCACTCCTAACTTCCTCCTGAGGGAATGCAGGGTCCTGTTATTCTACCCTTAAAAACTGCCCAAGTTGATTCAGCAACTGAGAGACACACTTGAGAGTAGAAATGATTCAGGGCCACAGTTCAGGCTTTATTACACCCCACTGCAAGGGGTTTGAAAGATAGCTATTGTGCTCATCAAGACCAGACAATACATAAATATTTTTGGTACATAAACTGCTGTGAATTGAGGTTATCCAAGAGACATGACTACATCAGGATTTGTGCACTGGCAGTATAGTCAGGTAAAAAATAGTGGAAAAAGGAAGACTTTTTATTTGAAAGGATTGATTATCTTGCATACTTCTGAAACAGCTTGTAAAAATAGAATGGATGGCCTTTATTTTTAAATTTCCAATATTTGCAAAGCATGTTGAGGAATAAAAACAGGGGATTAAGGTTTTGAGAATTGACAAATGCTACTGTCTTGTGCTGTCTGGAAGCCCATGATACGTTGCCACATCTTTTGTGGCAGTGTGTATATGTAAGTGGTGATGTGAGCCTGTTGGCCTCATTAGCACAAAGTCCAGATCTGTGCAGGAAGCCCACACCCCAACCTTTGCTCTCCACTTTGGAGCAATGTATCCTTGGGCAGGTTTCCATATCTGCACTCAGCTTTTGTCTGGCCCAGCATGAGAGAACTTTCGAAAGCCTAAAGACACTTTGTATTATATCAACAGCGGTAATCATGATTGAAAACAAACACAACTGCAATTCCATAGGGAAATTAGTACCAGATCAAAACATACCTGAGATTAGGGCGCCTTATAAGAAGGAAGCTATTTACCCAAGGTGAGGATTGCTAAATGCTTAGTATAGATCATTAACATTAAAGGATTTAATTCCTCCAAGTGTTTTTTTTCATTTTGTCTTTTGGGAAAAATATTGTCATTGAACAACAGAATTCACAAAGGTGAATTTGAGCTATTGGTAAGCAGGGACTGCATTAAACCCTTCAGCCCACAAATGGGAAGATGGAGAGCCAGGGAGGCTAAGTGGTTCCAGTGAGGCTATACTGCAAGTTCGAGTCAGGGCAGAGTCCAGAATGCAGGCCTCCCCACGAGACAAAGATTCTGTGTCCAGCTCATTTGGTCTTTGTTTGCATTGCCTCCCTCCATGTTTGTGATTTTGGGGGTCAGGAGCATTCTGTCCTGGTTCCCCTTAGATGATGAATTTCTTCCAGGCTCCCTCCTGCTCAATTCCCTTTTTCTTGTCCCAGCTCACTTCTTGCTCTTCCCTCTGCCACTCCAAACTGGGGTCCAGCCAGGCACGTGTAAGGCACACAATTTTGATTCTCCTTCTCTTCTACTTTCTCTTATCTCCTGTGACTAGAAATCATCAATCTTTTTTTCTCAACAAGCAAAACAAAACAAGAGCTACCGTCTCTTAACTCTCAGTAGATCTTTAGGTTGCTAAACCCAGCAACTTTTTTTTTTTAAGATTTTATTTATTTTGGAGTCTGCTTCTCCCTCTGCTTGTGTCTCTCAAGAATAAATAAAATCTTTTTTTTTAAAGGTCTTTAAGTTATAGAGGACCTCAAGGTTTCCCCCTAAAGACTTTGACATGAGTAGTGCCCACAAAGCACCTGCTTACAATGAAGAAGTAACTTTAGTTTTATTGTGAATAATTTAAAAAGCATTTGTCCATTCTGTCCATCACCCATTTGTGATTTCACGTATGTAATGTATCCATTGAGCAACTACCATGTGCTGGGCCTGAGTCTGCATGCTGGAAATACAGTGGTTCAAGGGCAAATACCATCCTTGCACCCACAATCCTTATGGTTTATCTAGAAAATATTAATATTAAATATTAAATTAATATTAAAATAATTACACTAAGGTGTGGTGAGTGACTGTTTGGAGAAGGGACATGTGGGTGCCCAGGGGACAGAGCAGAAAGACCTAACTCAATATAGGTCTCCATAAAGCCATCTCGAAGGAGTGCCTGAAGGATGTGCAGGACATTGGTGAGATGGAAAGAGGAGCCAGCTGGGGGAGATCTTCGCAGGAGAGCATGTAAGGCCTATTTGAGGAACCAAAGAGAGTCCGTGTGTCGGAAGGAGGAGAATGCTTGCTCCCAGGTGAAGGGAAGAGGTGAATGAGCTCCAACCATGGATGGTCCTGTCTTCATGCCAAAAAGTTTGGGCTTCGTCCCAAGAGCAAGGGGAAACCGCTGCAATTTTTTATAAGCTGGGGAGAGACACAAATTTGCCTTTTTGACCATTAATTCTGGCTGCAGTTGGAAAGAATGATGGAAGACAACTTCCTGGAGACAGGAAGTGGGGCTCTCATCACTCCAGGAGACTAATGATGCCCTCGGCTAGGGTAAAGGCAGAAAGCCCTGGATAGATTTGAAGAGATAGAATAGTAAATCCACCATGTTTTTGGTAGATGAGTGCACATGTAGGGTAGAAGAGAGAGAAGGATTGAAAGTGATGGTGTCTGGCTCAAGTGTCTGCTGGGTTATGAGAAAAAGATGGTGAGCTTGTTAGAGTCACATTGGATTAACCTATCTCCGTGCAGGAGGAGCCAACTAGTACACAGAAGGCCAGATCTCTCCTGCATTTACTTATTTAGGGAATTTGGACAGCATCTGCTTATTTATTTCGTTTTTTAAAAACTCAATCATCACTGTTACATTTTATACATAATAATATCTGGTTGTCTTCTTAGTTTTTAAGTCACTTTGGGACATACATGTCTGGATATTAGAACTATTAAAAATTGCATTCTTTTTTGTGTGTTTTATTGGTATAGAAGGCACATACAGAAAAGTACATACAGCTCATTGAATTCTTACAAAGATAATTTTGTTTTATTATTTTATTATTTTTTTAATTTTTATGTATTTATTTGACAGAGCTAGAGAGAGAGAAGAAACTGAGGGAGTTGCAGAGGGAGAGGGAGAAGCAGGCTCTCTGTGGAGGAGGGAGAACAAGGAGCCTAACGTGGGGCTTGATCACAGGACTGTGAGATCATGTCCTGAGCCGAAGGCAGATGCTTAACCAACTGAGAGCCACCCAGTTGCCCCCACAAAGATAACTTTACATCTGTGTAACCACCACCCAGATCACAGAACACTGCCAGATTCCCCCCCAAAATGCACCTTCCAGTCACTACCCACTGTCCTGGCTTCTAGAACCCTAGATTAATTTGTCCTGTTTTTAAAATTTATGTGCAGGGAATCATATAGCATGTAATCTTTTGTGTTGACTCATCCTGGTAAATGACTATGTGTTATTCCATTGTGTGAATATATCATAATTTATTTAACCAATCCCCTCCAGTTGGTATTTAGGTTGTATCCATCATTTGTTATCACAGACAATGCAGCAATAACGTCTTCATAAATAACTTCAAAATAGTGCCAGTATATCAGGGATGTTTTCTAGCTGCAAGTAACATAAGAACCAGCTAAAAGGACATTTATTATCTAACTTAGAAGTCAGTAGTCCCAGCTCTGATTGAGGTAATAGCTCAAAGGTCTTATTGAGCTGCTCTTCCCCTCTTTCTCCTCTGCCGTCCACAGGGTGCTAGCTTTATCCTCTGGGCTAGTCCCCACATGGCCCCAAGATCACTGCCTTTTGTATTCCTTGCCTTGTGAAATTTTTTTTTAAGATTTTTATTTATTCATGAGAGACACACAGAGAGAGACAGAGACAAAGGCAGAAGGAGAAACAGGCTTCCCGTGGGGAGCCTGATGCAGGACTCGAACCCAGGACCCTGAGATCATGACCTGAGCCAAAGGCAGACGCTCAACCACTGAGCTACCCAGGTGCCCTGACTTGTGAAATTTCTGATCATATATATTTTGCCCATTTTTCTTTTGGGTGTTGGTTGTTTTCGTAAAATTTAATTCTTCAAACTGTTTCATTATTGACTTAATCTTTTCAGCATTCATAGGCTCTCCCAAGTTGTTGCCTTGTCATTTGGTCGCATCTGTTATGCTTTAAACTCACTAGCTGTTCTAATCAGGCCAGTGCTCATTTTAATGGTTCACATACATTTTAATGTCCGTAGTTTACTGTGACTCTTAAGTTTCCCCTCACTGCAGAGATGTCTCTCTCTCCTGTCTTCTTTTAATGTCCTGAGCTCTGAGTTCTTGCACATTTTTTAAAGGTGCCAAGAAAAGAGTATCTCCCCAAACAGATAGCATGTTATCTGAAGTGGAAATTATATGTGTAGAGTATAATGTTCGAATCAAATAGCCTATCAAGTTTGTTTGATACATGCTTACTAATTTGGAATCAGTTAAAATACATAGAAGTGGTCAGGACACAAAAAATACATTTATGTGTTTAGGAAAAAAAATGACTGTTTCTACAGTGAAAACTCTAAAAATCCTTTAGTGTTTTCTTTGCAGTGTATTGGTTACCTATAGCCATGTTTATGCCAATATTTTTGTCTCAACATTTTATTAGGAAAATTTTCAGACATACAGAAAGGTTGAAAGAGTGGTGACTAGGTGGCTCAGTAGTTAAGCATCTGCCTTCAGCTCAGGTCATGATCCCGGGGGTTCTGGGATCAAGTCCCATGTTGGGCTCCCTGCTGAGCAGGGAGTCTGCTTCTCCTTCTCTCTCTGCTGCTCCTCCTGCTTGTGCTCTCTGGTTCTCTCTCTGTGTCAAATAAATAAAATCTTTTTTAAAAAAGAACAGGTTGAAAGAATTATACAAAGAAGACCTGGGTACCTGGATGGCTCAGTTAGATAAGCATCCTATCCAATCTCAGCTCAGGCCTTGATCTTGAGGTTGTGAGTTCAAGCCTTATGACGGGCTCCCTGCGCAGAGCTTACTTAAAAACAAAACAACAAAAAACACCCATATACCCATAGACTAGACTCTGTAGTTGATAGCATTTTGCTAAAACTGCTTTATCACATATCTATCCACTTAGCTAACCATCATCAATTTATCTTATTTTTTTTAATGGACTTCAGTGTTGCAGACATCAGAACATCTCATCCCTAAATATATCCACATGCACACCATTACCTAGCATCCAAGGTTTTGTTTACAGATTTTTTTTTTCAGGCAAAATTGATACACAGTGAAATGCACAGATCTTAATAGAACTATTAGATGAGTTTTGAATGTCAATGTTTTCGTTTCTTGATAACACCATCAAATATCAATTTTTTAAAATTATTCTTACCATGATATCCATACCAGTCCATGCAGTAAAAGATCAATGTCATTCTTGACACAGACCGATTCCTTTGTATAGATTACCCTTCTTCAGGCACCAGAGCCAAGTACATGTGTCTCAGCTAATTCCTTTTTGGGCTTGCTTCCCCTTTCCCAGGCTCCATGTGTCCTTTCACCCCCCTAGGAGGCCTGGAAGGTCTGAGGTGGTACTTGGTGTAGAACAGATGCTGTAGGGTGCCTGGGTGGCTCAGTCTGTTGAGCATCTGCTGTCGGCTTGAGTTATGGTCCTGGAGCCCTGGGATGGAGCCATGCATTGGGCTCCCTGCTCAGTGGGGAGCCTGCTTCTCCCTCTGCCTTTCCTTCTGCTTGTGCTCTCTCTCTCTCTCTGTCAAATAAATAAATCATCTTTTAAAAACCAACCAAACAAACTAACAGAAATTGCTAATCCCAAGGGCAATGGGATGGGGTTTCAGGGTGTGGAGAAAAGAGGCAATCTTCAGTAATGGTGTCCAGGAAAGGAGTGAATAAGAATGAGTTTTAGAGGGACGCCTGGGTGGCTCAGTGGTTGAGTGTCTGCCTTTGGCTCAGGGTGTGATCCTGGGTCTGGGGATTGAGTCCCATATTGGGCTCCCTGTGGAGGGTCTGATTCTCCCTCTGCCTGTGTCTCTGCCTCTCTTTCTGTGTGTCTCTCATGAATAAATAAATAAAATCTTTAAAAAGAAAAAAAAAAGAATGGGCTCTAAATCCTTGAAGTATTGGATATTTGGAACAGAGAGATGGGAGGCAGAATTACCAGGATCAAGAAAAGGGGAAGGAAAAGAAGGAGCTGCCCAGTGCAGTGGCTAGTGGAACAGATCCAGGGTCAGAAAGTTTGTGTCCATGTCTGTGTTCAGTCACTCCTGAGCTATACATTTGTTTTCACTTAATCTCTCTGTCTTAAGTTTCTCATCTGTAAAATGGGGAGGATTAACAGTATTTACCTTTAGATTCTTGTGGGAAACACGAAGTTACGTAAATAGGTAGGAATACTCTTTTCTCCTGGTCGATGTGTGGCAAAGGTTTGCTGAATGGAAGGATGGGTGGTTGACTGGTTTAGCTGTAGGGCCAGTTTTAGACATTTACAATTTACAAGAAAGCCCTCTTGCTTCTTATTCTCAACCCCACTTCTCCACTCTCACTCCCCCAAAGTCCTCACTACTTTCCCATCTGCCTGTTGTGGCAGAAACATTATTTTAAGATTATTTATTTATTTATTTATTTATTTATTTATTTATTTATTCATGAGAGGCAGAGACACAGGCAGAGGGAGAAGCAGGCTCCACGCAGGGAGCCCGACATGGGACTTGATCCCGGATCTCCAGGATCAGGCCCTGGGCGGAAGGCAGTGCTAAACCGCTGAGCCACCCGGGCTGCCTATTAAAATAATAGGAAATTGAGTCACTCATTTTGCAAAAGAAGAGTGTTTAAATTGCAGATGCCTGGGAGAGTTATTATATTAGAGTAAGTGGATTTCATTTACAGCGCCAGTGTGATCTCTGATCTTTTTTGTTTTGATAAGGAAGGGTAGAGAGGACTGGAAGGCTAAAGGTAAGAAATTAAAGCCCCTAGGGGTGGGGAGATACACAAACGGAGCAGATGAGTACATCCAAAAAGATTTTGCTGAGTGCCAACTTTTTAAAGCAAGTGGTATTTTTATATATGGAGCACCCCATTTTTGCCATGCAAAAATATTCTATACCATAACTAAGAAAATGCTTAAAAACAACAGAAAAGTGGTTTCTGGACAGACCGTAGCGCTAAAATTCTGTTAAAAAAAAAAAACATTGAAATTAAATTTAAATTTAAAAACTAAAATAAAATTAAATAAATAAATAAACAAATAACATTGAACAGGGGCGCCTGGGTGGTACAGTCAGTTAAGTGTCGGAGTCTTGGCTTTTGCTCAGGTCCTGATCTCAGGGTCAGGAGATCAAGCCCCACATTGGACTCTGTGCTCAGCGGGGAGCTGCTGGAGATCCGCTCTCCCTCACCCTCTGCCCCTCCTACTTTCTCTCTCTCTCTGCCTCTAAAATAAACAGAAACTTAGTTTTGCATTGTTAGCCAGCCCTCACTTCTAGATTTTGTGGGGAATTTGTTTTCAAGTTGAGAGGAGGCAACGGGCCCATCTTTAAAAACACTTGTCAATTTGGACTACGGGCTGATTGCTGTCAGTTCGGAAGGCCCTCGGGTGGAAAGCCAAGTTTGCAGTCATCCCATTATTGATCTTGCCTTTATTTCCTGATGTCTGTAGCTGTGTACACAGAGCTTCACCTTTTATACCCTTCTTTCCCAACAGTCCTTGCAGTGTTTTTGCAAATTGATCTGTTAGCATAAACTCAATTATCAGTTTACTCTGATCACAATCACCATGACAGCTGCTATAAAATTTACTTTCACAATAGACATTAGTGTAATCTGGCTCGTGGTGGCTCACAAGTGCTTTCTTGCATCTGTGAGAAGCCCAGTCGAAGCGACGTCCAGAGGGGGTCGGAATGTTCTCTGGCACAACGCCTGCGCCATATGGGAACTACACTCAGAACTGCCTTTAAAAAAAACCACTGTGTGCTCTGTCCAGACCACTTCTCATTCATCCCAGCTCATGGCCCCACCTACTGTATCATCTGAAAAGTCACCACTTCTTTTATTTTGAAAACTTGCAAACAATTGAAATGCGGTTTCAGGAACATGAGATGCTGTAGGCTCTCTGCCCCTACAGCTTCATGTTAGGAGGCAGACACAGCTGAGTTACTCTGGAGGCTTTCAAAGCAGGGGGATCCTTTCGAGGTAGGCCTGGTTTGCGATTCCCTTCCCTGCAGCTTTTAAGTAGAGGCTGCATGGAATTCCTGTTTCACCTAAAGTTGAGGAATAAGAAGACATTTTAAGCAACTACCTTTTGAGTTCCTACTATGTGCAGGGCTCCCCACTAACTGCAGCACACACAGAGAAAGGAGAGGCAGAGCAGTGTCCACCTAAATATTACAACAGGTATCTATTCTGACCCTGGAGCTGAGCAAGGACTAGGGAGGTGGGCAATGATGCTTTCGGTGGGTCATTAAGAATCAATAGGACTTTAGGGCACCTGGGGGGCTCAGTGAGGTAAGTATCCAACTCTTGATTTCACCTCACATCATGATCTCAGGGTTTGACGGCTCCAAGCTAGCTTAAGATTCTCTCTCTCCCTCCCCCCAACATGAAAGAAAGAAAGAAAAGAAAGAAAGAAAGAAAGAAAGAAAGAAAAGAAAGAAAGAAAGAAAGAAAGAAAGAAAGAAGAAAGAAAGAAAGAAAGAAAGAAAGAAGAAGAAAGAAAGAAAGAAAGAAAGAAAGAAAGAAAGAAAGAAAGAAAGAAAAGGACTTTGACCCTTCAGAAAGGAGAAGGGTACATTCCAGTTGCTACTACTGCATAATAAACTGCCCTAAAACTTAAACATTTTTTTAAAAAGATTTAATTTATTTATTTTGACAGACAGAGTGAGTAAGACGGAAGGGCAGAGGGAGAGGGAGGAGCAGACTCTTCACTGAGCGGGGAGCCCAATGGACGTGGGGCTCCATCCAAGGACCCTGGGATCATGACCTGAGCTGAAGGCAGATGCTTAACTGACGGAGCCACCCAGGTGCCCCTGAAACTCAACCATTTTATTAAGTTCACAGATTCTGTGGGTCAAGAATTTAGCATGAGTATAAGGGGGAAAGCTCATCAATGCACCACAATATCTTGGTCCTAGACTAGGAAGACTTCGAGGCTGGGGGTGACCCCACATCTGAGGGCCGGAATTATCTGGAAGCATCTTTCCTCACATGTCTGGCGGTTGATACTGGCTACTGGATGTGACCTCAAGTGGGGGCCAGCAGCAGCAGTACCCAACTGAGGCCTCTCCCTGTGGCCTGGTCTTCCTCACAGCAAAGCAGCCTCGGGATGATTCGGTTTCTGACTTGAGAGTTCAGGGCTCCAGAGATAATGAGGCATGAGCTACATGGTATTTTCTGACCTAGCTTCTTTGGAAGTTACATGGGATTGCTTCCATCAAATTCTGTTGGTTACAGAAGGGACACCAAGGTTAGCCAGCTGAGATTCAACAGGAGGGGACATAGACTCTGACCTCTTAAAGGAAGGCATATGGCCTGTTAAAAAAAATGTCACGGGCATGCTAAGAAAGCGTGAGAGCACACATGGTGTTTGCAGCTGTGGGGTAGTCTGATGCTGCTGGAATTTTAGGTTTCGGGTAGAAAGTGTCAGACAGCATGGCTATAAATGTAAACTGGGGCCATTGTGTGAAAATCTTCACTGCCTTTGTGGCAGGCACTCTGTCGTAAGCTACATGTCACAGAAGAAACAAAACTGTTTTTCCCTGAGTCATTCCACTTTTTCTTTTGAGAAATTACATCAAGGTGTGAGAAAATCTGAGTCCTGGCTCATTTTCCCCCATTCTGCCCCCTCCCCCCACTCACCCGGCTGAGGGGCATATGCAATGGAGTAGGGAGCTGGTTCTCTGCTCATGTCTGTCCAAGCTGGCATCTGTCCAGATGTGCCTGCACCCATTTTGTCCTGGGATGCTGGTTCAAGCAGGGTACGCCTGTGCTGTTCCTTGCTGCAGGGCTTCTTGAGGTCCACTCTATTTCAGCTAAAAATATCCCCTTCGCAGGGACACAGGGAAAACATGTGGCTGTTCTCCTGCCTTCCCTGGGGGCCGCAGGGAATTCTGTGAGTTGTTTGGGTTCTCCTCAGTCTACCTACTATGTTTCATTCCTGTGCTGAAATTTTTCTAAGACTGGGAGACCTCGGGGAACTCCACATGGACTGTGCCGATCAGACCCCTTCCCTTCCAGAAACTCCAAATCTGCCAGTCTCCCTCAGTGACTTTTGCCCTGAAAATCAGATTCCCTTCCCTGCAAAGTAGAAGCTGCACTGAATTACTCTTTTTAAATAAAGTTGAGAGGGATGCCTGGGTGTCTCAGTGGTTGAGCATCTGCCTTTGGCTAAGGTAGTGATCCCGGGGTCCTGGGATGGAGTCCCGCCTTGGGCTCCCCACAGGTAGCCTGCTTCTCCCTCTGCCTATGTCTCTGCCCTCATGAATAAATAAATAAAATCTTAAAAAAAATAAAGTTGAGAAATGGCTTTGTTTCAGCAAATAATTTTATCACTCTCCCCCACTCCTTTTCCACATCAGGCACAAGATTCCTTAAGATCTAGCCCAAAAATTAACCCCTGGGGCTGAGAATGTGGATATCTCCAAACCCTCTCCTAAATCTTTTGTATTTATAACAGAGGATTGCCCCTTTGGAAACCCAAGGATAAAGGTTGGACTCCTCTGAGTCATCTCTTTCCTGAAGCAATTAGGTTGAAAGACCAGCTCCGTAGGTGGTAGGTCCCTGGGGTAAGAATGATAGGGAGAGGGATGATCCTCTTCTACACTGAAACAATTATCACTAACGTGTGGGGCAGACACAGAGATGCACTCAGATCTCCCCTTCAAGGAAGGGCTGGCTGCCCAGCTCTGAGAAGTGTGGTTGGTTGTCGGACAGCTTCCTGCTTCTAGACTTTTCAGAATCTAGCTCAGGAATTTTTTTTTAACTGTTGTAAAACACACATAACATAAACTCTCCCATCTGTGATAGAGCACTTAGAGCAGTCCTAAGGACATTCACAATACTATGCAACCATCACACTACCTAGTTCCAGAACATTTTCATAGCCACAAAAGGAAACTTCACACCCGTGAAGCGGTCAGTCCCTTTTTGCTCCCTCTCCCCACTGCCAGCAACCTCCAAGCCACTTTTTGTCTCCCATGGATTTACCTCATCTGGACATTTCATATAAATGGAATATACCACCCCTTGTGTCTGGTTTCTTTTACTTAGCATGTTTTCAAGTCTCACTCATTGGCTATTGTGAATAGTGCCCCCACGAACATCTGTGTATAAGCTTTTCTTTGAACACCTGTTTTCAATTCTTTGGGGTATATTTATTTGGGAATAGAATTCCCGGGTTGTATGGTTATTTTATGCTTAACTTATTGGGAAACCTCTAAACTGTTTTCTGCACTGGCTGGATCATTCAGCATTTCCACCAGCAATGTATAAGGATTCCAATGTTTCCACATTTTCACCAGCACTTATTATCCAGCATTTGGGCTATGGGCCCTCTGTGGATGTGGAGTGGTATCTCATTATGGTTTTGATGATGAATGATGAATCTGATGAATGATATTCAATATCTTTTCTTTGCATTGGCCATTTGTGTATCTTTGGAGAAATATCTATTCAAGTCCTTTGCCCATTTAAAAATTGGATTGTCTTTTTGTCATTGAGTTGTAGGAATTCAGGATACTTGCTTCAGCTTTTAGGATGAAATCTCTGCTTCTGGGGCATCCTCCTGACCAATGACTGAGTAGGACAGTGGTAGAAAGTCCTAGCTGGGACTCAGTCAGTGAAGCATCTGCCTTCAGCTCAGGTCATGATCCCAGGCTCCTGGGATTGAGTCCCACATTGGGCTCCCGGCTCAGTGGAAAATTTGTTTCTCTCTCTCCCTCTGCCTGCCACTCTCCCTGCTTGTGCTCTCTCTCTCTCTCTCTCTGACAAATAAATAAATAAATAACATCTTTTAAAAATTAAAATGAAATAAAATAAATTCTAAAGAAAGAAAGTCCTGGCTGTTTCTGCCCTATCCAGGTCTGCTCTTAGGGTAATCTTTGCTCCAAAGGTCCCTGTTGGACTGACAGAAACTTGTCAGGTTTGCATCACAGTCAGTGATGCCCAATCCTGCTCCTTTCCCTTTTTTCTTTTGCCAGGGTCACTCCCCAGGAAATCTTTTGCATGTCTACCCATCTCAGCATCAGCTTTCCCTAAAATACAACCTGTAACAACCTGGCAGAAAAGTTGGCATTTATTCTGAAAGCAAAGTGATGCTTAAAAGGGTTTGCGACATAAAAGGACATGATGTTGGGATCCCTGGGTGGCGCAGTGGTTTGGCGCCTGCCTTTGGCCCGGGGCGCAATCCTGGAGACCGGGATTGAATCCCACGTCGGGCTCCCGGTGCATGGAGCCTGCTTCTCCCTCTGCCTGTGTCTCTGCCTCTCTCTCTCTCTGTGACTATCATAAATAAATAAAATAAAAAAATATATTAAAAAAAAAGAAAACTCATCTCTGTGACTATCATAAAAAAAAAAGGACATGATGTGCTTTTTAAAAGGTTATCATCAGAGTGTAGGCAGAAATGTAGCAGAGAGCCTTATTAGTCAGGGTTTTTAAAAATTGGGGTGAGATGATGATGAGGGGCAACTGACTTAGGAGACGGAAAGTGGTGGGGTGCAGTCACTTGATCCTTGGCCCTTCAACTCACAGCTGACCCATGTCATTACTCGGCCAAGATCCATTGTTCCTTTACTGGACTCTTGAATTTGATCTGCTAGGGTTTTACTTAGGATTTTCCCATTGATATCTGTACGTGAGACAAGTTTGTGGTTCTTTTGTGTGTACTCTTTCCAGGCTTTGGTAAAAAGATGATCTCATCTTCATAAGTTGGTTAGTGTCTCATTTTCTTCTATACTCTGAAGCATTATATATTATGGGAAAGACGTGATTCTCCAAAGTTAAAAAATACATAATATGAACATAAGAGGATTTTGAATTGTAAACTTTAATTATTTTCTGGGATGCTTGGGTGCCTCAGCAGTTAAGCATCTCCCTGTGGCTCTGCTTGTGATCCCATGCTCCCAGGATGGAGTCCTGCATCAGGCTCCCCTCAGGAAGTCTGCTCCTCCCTCTGCTTATGTTTCTGCCTCTGTCTCTGTGTCTCTCATGAATAAATAAATAAAATATATTTTTAAAAAACTTTATTTTTGATTATCCTTTTTTTTGTGATTCCTTCTTAAAATACTCTGGGTGATTTATGTTTTCTGGAAGATCATCCATTTCATTGAAATTTTCAAATTCATTACCTTTTAGGGGATCCCTGGGTGGCTCAGTGGTTTTGCGCGTGCCTTCGGCCCAGGGGGTGATCCTGGAGTCCTGGGATGGAGTCCTACATTGGGATCCCCACAATGAGCCTACTTCTCCCTCTGCCTGTGTCTCTGCCTCTCTCTCTCTCTCTCTCTCTCAGGAATAAATAAATAAAATCCTTTTAAAAATTCATTACTTTTTAAACTAGCACACAGGTAATATTTTATAATCAAAATTGTGTTATTGAAGGAAATTTGGAAAAAAAACAGAACAACTTATAATTAACAGAGAGAGAGAGAGAGAGAGAATCAGTGTTAACATTAATTCTGTTTTCTTCTAAATTAAAAAGAAAATCTTGCATATTTGTTGTTATATCCGTGTTAAAAACAGGATAACAGGGGCGCCTGGGTTGCTTAGTCAGGTAAACGTCTGCATTTGGCTTGGGTGATGATCCCTGAGTTGAACTAAGCTCTCCCTTCAGCAGGGAGTCTACTTTTCCCTTTGCCCCTCCCACTCCCCTGGCTCCATTCCTGCTCTCTCTCGCTCTCTCTCTCTCAAATAAATACATAAAATCTTTAAAACAAACAAAAAACAGGATAACAGGCCCCAAATGCTAAGTAAACCCCACCAACACCACCACCACAACCAAACCAAGACTTAATATGTTTCAGCTCTCCTGGAAACGGAATTTTAACCCAATCAGGAGCCACTTGATCAACACTAGCTCTATCATCTGCCCAATAGACCCCTGCCTGCCACGGAAGGAAAGTGACCTTGCAATAGCAGACCTACTTCTTAGCCTAGTATATCTCCCTTCTGGCTGTAGAAGTCTCATTTTGTATAGGTCCCTGGAACTCCTTTCTATTTGCTATATCAGATCCTGTCTGATTCAAATCGATTTTTGCTCAAACCCTTAAAAATTTTTATAGACCTCCATATATCTTTTAACATCTCCTTTAGAGTTTCTGTTTGCTTGTCTTCCTTCCTAAAATTACATTTTTTTCATAAGTTTATCTCTTTGTAATTTCTTTAATAGCTCCTAAGATGTTTATACTAACCTTACTGTTTCCCAGTTTGTCAATTAGTAATTTTTTATCTTTATAGTTTGCTTGCAGCAGTCTTTTAATCCATCTTAACTTCTAGATAAGCATTCTGTCCCTTTATTCTGTTTTTCCTGTCTAGGATTTGTCCTTTTGGACAGCTTTATTAAGTTATGATTTACTCACTGTAAGATTCATCCATGGTTAAGCAGCCAATTCAATGATTTTTAGCAAATGTACTGAATTGTGTAAACATCAAGATAATCCACACATTTCTAACACCTAAAAAAGACCACCCCTTTGGGTACCTGGGTGGTGTACTTGGTTAAGTCTCTGCCTTTGGCTCAGGTCAAGAGACCAGAGTCCTGGGATGGAGCCCAGGTTCAGGTCATGATCTCCGGGGCCCAGTTTCAGGGCTCCCTGCTCAGTGGAGAGCCTGTTTCTTACTCTCCCTTTGCCTCTCCCTACCCCTTGCTATCTCTCTCAAATAAATAATCTAAAAAAAATAAAAATAAAAAGACCTCCCCAAAAATAGAGCAACTAAAAAGAAAATGAATGAATGAATGAATGAATGAATGAATGAATTAATAAAGATACCCTACCTCCTCCCCATGCCTATTTACATTCAGTCCTTAGTCTCCATTCCAGCAGCAGGCAACCTCTGGTCTGCTTTCTGTGTCAATAGGTTTGCTTTTCATGTAATAGAATCATATCATATATGGTCTTTAGTGCCTGACTTCTTCCACAGAGTATAATGTTTTGGAGGGCCGTCAATGTGAGAGTACTTCCAAGGATTGATTGATTGATTTAGGGAGGAGGAGCAGAGGGAGAGAGAGAGAGAGAGAATCTTAAGTAGACTACACACAGGGCTCAGTCTCATGACCCTGAGATCATGATCTGAGCAGAAATCATGAGTTAGACACTTAACCAACTGAGCCACTCAGGTGCCCCCAGATGTTTAGATATGTTCACCTATTCCTTTCTGGTGGTATCCTCCTAGATTCAGGTAGCTCCCTCTTAATGTACATGGAAACCAGCACCTTGTCAGACTAGTGAGGACCCTTTGCAAATCTCCGGACCTCTCTCTCAGGGCAACTCCCTTATCTCTGGCACATCACTACATACATTTTAGATATTTTATAGATAATTTTTTGCTCTTTATAAAAACATTATGCTGGCAGTGCTTTTTTTCTCTGACTCCTCAGGATGATGCTTCCTTTCCCTTAAAAGCTGCAGAATCTTTCCCCAGGATGTAAAAATTCTCACCTCTGTGCATGAAGAGAGATCTGTTAAAGCCTAGAGATGGTCACTGGGCAGGTGACTAGGCTGTTTTAACCCTCCTTCGTTGAAGTAAAACTGCTAGATTTCTCCTCTCAGACTGTCAGAAACAATTTCCGATGCCTATCAGGCTTCTTCTGACAGAAGCAGAACTTTTTCCTCAGCTCACATTCTAGGATGTTCCGACTGCACAACCAGTCCTGGAAGCTGCCTGGTGAAGTGAGAGCCTCAGCAGTGGGCAGTGGAATGACAGGCAGTGAGTGACTCTCCTGCTTGCTCAGCCTGGCTCTCCCAGTGAGCCAGAAGCTCACGTTCCCTTTGTCAAATGGCGCACTCAGGAGACATTTGCTGTTCCCGTGGGAACTGCCCTCCCAAGATGCAGTGGGCTATGCATTGGATGTATTGGATGATGGTAGTTATTGTCTATTGAGTGGTTAGAGAAAGGGAGTAGCTGAAGCCAGCTCCTGGGGGTGCGGGATAGTGAGGCACAATTTTGGTTTAGGTGGGTTTAGATGAAGCTAGCTCGCCCACATGAGCAAGACTTTTGCCTAGTTGTCTGATCAGCATGAGGATAGGTGGCCTTCTCTGTGGCTGTTCATCTTTCAGAGACTGAGTGGATAGCATTAGGAACGTGTTTTGCAGTTAGTGTCGAAACACACTGCATATAATGGGACTGTCTTTTAGACTTTGGTGGATGGCCTCTATCCTTCAAGGTAGCAACTTAGTGAGTTGGAAGGGCACTGGTGTTCACCCTCTGTTACTCTGGAGGCAGTCTAAGGACTCTGTATTTGGTTCTGTATGAACTAGAAAACCTTTGCTGACTTCAGAGTGGAGGAGGGGGTTGTGTGGGCCATAGGTCAGAGTTGAGGCACAGGGAAGGAGACGAGGCTGCATAAGATACGGTGGTGGCCCGGCCAGAACAAAGCAGTTGGAATGAAAAAGAATGAATACTTCCTTATTTTTCCCTTAGGAAAAAAAGATTTGTGTGGTAAAATATATATAACATAATGAGGTATCTAGAATAAGTCAATTCATAGAGAGAGACAGTAGAACAGTGGTTGCCAGGAACTGAGGGAAGAGGCTGGGGAGTTAGTGTTTCATGGGCAGAGTTTCAGTCTTGGGAAATGAAGAAAGTTCTGGAGATGGATGGTGGTGATGATCACACAACAACGTGGAAGTACTGAATGCCACAAGGCTGTACATTTAAAAATGGTAAATTTTATAACATAAAAATTTCACCTCTATTCTACCTTCTCTCTCTGTGACTTTACCTCTTATTTTTTGCCTTTTAAATCTGTGATGATAGTTTGAGTTCCTTTCATGCCAGAAGGCTGGGGAATAAATGAATGGATATTCTCTTAAGATCTCTTCCAAACATTACTTTTCTCAATATTTGTATTAAAAAAAGAACATCAGTATCTGATCCTATTTTACAGACGACAGTCTGATTCCTCCAGAGTTGTGAGATTTTAGTTTAACATATTTTTTTTTTTCTAGAAAATGCCTTTATGATATATCCCCCGTTTCCTGTCTCCAAATGCTGCCTGGTGTGACTAGCTGTATATCTGAGGAGATTGTCTGAGTATAGACACTGCAACTTCCATAAAACAAGTTCAGTAACATTTACAAGAAAACCCAATGGTCAGGTACTAAAATTCTTTCCTTTTACCAACATTATCACTCTGTGAATATATATGTATATGATGACTTATTTTTCTTAGACTCTGGAATAGCTAGGTAGCCTATGTTTATTTTTATGTATTTTATAAATTTTTATATCTCTAAGTTGACTTACTATGCATTGATGAAGGCTGATTCTCAGAGCAACTCTCTGACACAGTGTGGATGAATGTAAGCTCAATTATACCGAATTTATAAACTGATGTTGTCTCTATTGCCAAATACGGTATCTTGACCGAGGTTAACTGAATGCCTGCAGTGTGTTGGGTACCATGTTGGAGACAAGTAAGACTCTCCCACAGTGTGAACCCAGAGCAGTGAAGTTGTTTTCTCAGAAAGCAGTATAATGAGCATCATCCTCTGCAATTTGAGAAATCTTGGTGTTGATTCTTCTTCAGTTCCAGAGCTTGTAATTGACCGGACTCTTTAATTATTGAATACTTTCTTTGAGGAAACCTTCGAACTTTTTGGAGAAGAAGACATTTATGTTTGATAGAAATTATTAAGTTCCTTTTTTTGCAGTACACACAGAGTAAGAAAATCCAATAATAACAGTGTCTTATTGCCTTACTGTCTTGAGGGCAGCTCATCTCACTCAAAGCTAAATGTCCTGTGAAACTGATCATAAATGGTATGAATAGCTTTAATGGAATCTTGTCTCTTTTTTACACTATCTGTGGAAGTTGTCATTTATAGCTGACAATGAAATGAGAATCTGAATATTCTTAGGCATTTTCTAATAGAGTGTTTGTTGGTTCCAATTCAGAATCATATGACCCTTTATTAGAAAGGGCATACCTCCCCCCATCCTATTCACTGCTCCAACAAGTATTCATCGAGTGCCCTTTTAGGTACCAGATACTTTATAATTAAATTCTTAACCTTAGGACTTGATGTTGATGGTTGCCAGATTTTAAATTCTACTAGATCATGTAAGTTCAAGTTAATTAATTCTAGGTACTAAAAAAATGAGACTTCCCTTTAAGATGAAAATTAATCTTACAAGATTAATACAGATATTTGAAAGCCTTCTTGTAATTGAAACAGCTTTTAAGATCTCCAAATCTTAACAAGTTGGGCCAAAATGACTCTACAAACAAACAAACAAAACATTGAGTTTTAATATACATTTCAGATTGTCTTAGGGTATTGGAAATAATTAAGGAAATGTTCAGGAACATGCAATCTAAGTAAAATCTAAGACATATTTTAGGAAATCCATAAATTGTGGTTTGATAAGCTCCTAAATGTGACTGCTGACCACAGGCATTGATAATTCAGATGGCTGTTCTTTATGTTATTATTAGAAGTTACCTGGGATATTCTTGAGTAAAGACATGAATTTTCTTTCAACGAACCTCCAATAACAACAAATCTTATTTTATAAAATTCTGTGTTAATGGAGAGTCCATTTGGGAGTGTGCCAGAGGTAATTTTTCCTATTGGTTTGCCTGTTAATAAGAATCTGAAACATATATCTATTGAATCGAAGGCTTACATGTAATTCCCTGCTTCAGAGACATTAAGGAAATGGTAATTATTAGTGTTAAGCCAACTTGAGTCAACTGTCCAATAAGAATTAAAAATTGGAGCTATAGTAAATCTTGGGTTGTTTCTTCTCCTAATCACCAAAGAAATTGTCCTTATTTCAATTTAAAGAAATTTAAAGAAAATTTCATCATTCTCCTTTTCCTGCTTTTCTTTTTTTATGTGTGAGAAGGGAAGAATGTCATGCAAGAAGGAACTTCTTTCACAAAACAAAATATATAGATTACCTTAAGATTTTAAAAGAATATATATATATGTATATATGTATATATACACATATATAGATTTTTTTTTTAGATTGAGTTGGCTTATTTTGTGGGAGGGACAGAGGGAGAAGGGGGAGGAGAGAAAGAATCTCCAGCAGACTTCTTGCTGAGTGCATGCCTGATGTGGGACTCCATCTCACACCCCTGAGATCATGACCTAAGCCAAAACCAAAAGTCAGACGCTTAACCAACTGAGCCAACCAGGTGCCCCACTTAAAGGAGTAATTCTTTTTCTTTTTCTTTTTTCTTTTCTTTTTTTTATTTTTTTAAAAATTTATGTATTTATTCATGAGAGACATATATAGAGAGAGGCAGAGACATAGGTAGAGGGAGAAGCAAGCTCTTCTCAGGAGCCCTATGCAAGACTCGATCCCAGATCCTGGGATCATGACCTGAGCTGAAGGCAGCCACCTAACCGCTGAGCCACCCAGGCATCCCTTCTTTTTCTTTTTAAAAAGATTTGTCATTTATTTATTAGAGAGAGAAAGAGAGCGAGAGCACAAGTAGGGGGAAGGAACAGAGGGAGAGGAAGAAGCAGACTTCCCACTGAGCAGGGAGCCCAAAATGGGGCTCCATTCCAGGACCCAGAGATCATGACCTGAGCTGAAGGCAGATGTTTAACCAATTGAGCCACCCAGGTGCCCCTAAAGGAATAATTCTTATTCTGCAAGGGGTTCTGAAATATTCTAAGATTTCAGACTCATTTTTCTGTTGCATTTATATTTCCTATTTCTCACTGTTTGCTTTTATTTATGGGGAAATGCAGTTCCTATATTAGTTTGTTCCCCTTGAGCCTATCTCTAAATATTCCTTTAAAAATTGCTAACATCAAGGGTTCCTGGCTGGCTCAGTTGGAAGAGCATTCGAGTCTTGACTCTTGATCTTGGGGTCATGAGTTCAAGCCCCATGTTTGGCATGGAGCCTACTTTAAAAAAAGTAACTAACATCAGAATCGGGGGGATTCTTTCACTATATTCAAAAATTTACAGATTAATTGAAGACAACCTAAAATTTTTAAATAAGAATTAGGCTTCTGGGGATCCCTGGGTGGCGCAGCGGTTTAGCGCCTGCCTTTGGCCCAGGGCGTGATCCTGGAGACCCGGGATCGAATCCCACGTCGGGCTCCCGGTGCATGGAGCCTGCTTCTCCCTCTGCCTGTGTCTCTGCCTCTCTCTCTCTCTCTCTGTGACTATCATAAATAAATAAAAATTAATAAAAAAAAATTAAAAAAAAAAAAAAGAATTAGGCTTCTGGCCCAAATTACATCTTAAAAACATTATATCTGCTATATAAAAATAGAAAAGTTCTAAATGCCAGTAATCTTGTCTTCATCTGCGAGCTAAAGATACATTCAGATATCTTTCCCTGAAATTACAAAATTTACTTTCCCTGAAATTATAAAATTGTGAAGTATTTTAATTCTTTTTGCTGTACTTTTTTGGTAGGTGAAGTTAACTTCAATTCTGGATTATTTTCAATCTTTCTATTTCCCTGTTAAAATATTTCATATTATCTTATCACTCCCTTAAATTAAAGAATTGCTATTGGACAAAATGTGATTCTAACTTGAGAATATTTTATATAATATAAGGGTTGTGGTTAGTAAAATTTTATCACTTGCTTCCTTAAGAAAATTTAGATACTATAAATTTAGCCTCTAACCTTCTTCGACATAATCCTTATTCTCATTTTATGACATAGTCTCTTCTGTTTTATTTAATGGTTTAATAAGGTCATGTTTGAAGCTGTCTGGAAAGCAATTTCAAGAAATGGTTTACAGGCTACTTTTAATGGGCAATGTTAGAGTATTTATTGCCCTTGGATACAACATTATTGGTATTATTAAAAATTATTTGTTGATTGCTGGTGGTTGCACTTGGAGCTATGTGAGATATAAAGATGCCATAATCACTGCCCTATGCCCTATATCTGGCAAATAAAAACTATATGTCTCTATATGGTTTCTCTGGCTCTACTTCCAATGTTTTCTCCTTTAGGGAATGGACACAGTTAAGAGTGAGATGATACATTTTCACCTATTTTTATTGGCTCTCTTCCCCTGAGTATTAGATTCTGTAGCAGTCAAATTGAAGTTTCTAGGAGGAAACTACTCCCTATGTGTAGTAAGATATACAAATGACCTTTACAGACACATCATGTTGATTCATGATTCCAAGACTTGCATTATGTTGGCATTGCTCATATCTGTAAGTGAGTGTTGGAAATAACCTTTGAGGTTAGAGTCATTCAAAACTCACTGGAAGAGGTTTCCCCACAGGAATGAGATAAAGGGATTTCTTTTGTAACACTGGCAAGGACATTTGACAAACTCTGTTTGCATCCAAGTGAATAAACTTTGCCTTTCTTCCGCTTACTCATGGCCACTGTATACTTTTATTCTCTGCAGGCCAGTTTACCAGACCATCCAATGGCAGGTGCCATGGCAGGTGCTCACTGCACCAAAGGTTTTGCCCCTTTTGTACCCAATTCCAGCTGAAAGCAGAATTTCTAAAGTGCATTTTTTCTGCTCTCTAAGAAATAAAGGGAGGAAGAACGGAGGTGAGGAAAGGAAGGAAGGAAGGGAGGAAGGAAGGAAGGAAGGAAGAAAAGAAGGAAGGAAGGAAGGAGGGAAAGGAGGAAGGAAGTTAATTTTTTAAAGATTTTATTTATTTATTTGTGTGTGTGTGTGTGTGAGAGAGAGAGAGAGAGAGAGAGAGAGCACCAGTGGGGTGAGGGGCCCAGAGAGAAGCAGACTCCCCGCTGAGCAGGGAGCCTGTTGCAGAGCTCAATCCCAGGACTCCATCCCAAGACTTTGGGATCATGAGCTGAGCTGAAGGCAGATGCTTAGCCAACTGAATCACGCAGGCACCCCAGGAGGAAGGAAGTTATAATTAGGCAGTCACTCAAAAGACTTTTTCTAAGGGACTGTGCTAGGCTTTTGGGGGTGGGATGGATAGGAGTGAGAACACAGAGGTAAAATATAGAAGGAATCTTCCCTAACCCGAGTACAGATAATTAGAATAAAAGTTGTGCTCCAGTAACTGAAATAGAAGATCAAAGTGGTAAGTGCCATAAAGTGCCGTGGAAAAGCAGAGGGGAGAATGGACCATCTAGTTGGTCCTTGCACCTATTGATAGGGAAATAACACACTAAAAATCCATCATATTCTCCATGCTCTCTCTTCCTACTATCTATTATTGATCACAACAGGAGCAGATTCTTAGCAGTAGAAAAGGAAAGGCTACAGAATGAGGAGCATACCAAATATTTTAAAATACAAAAAGGAGAGTAAGAATCCGTGAGCTCCAGGTGTTTCCAAGCTCCTTAAGAGGATAAAATACAAAAATCCTATTTGTAACATTCTCCCCCTTCAGGGAAAAGGGGACAAAAACAATTTTATATTGCAATTCAATGTCCATATCATGTGTGGGTGTGTGTATACGTGTCCAAAACACAAGTTTTACAAACCAGTTCTTGTGATGCATGTGTTATCTATTATCTATTCTGTAACTGATGGCTGGGATGTAGAGGGTGAGGGAAGACAGTTAAGCTTACTTCTGGCCTTTGGTTTAAACAATTGGGTTGGATGATGGTATCATTGAGATGGGAAAAAATGGGGGAGGAAAATTTTTAGAAGTTTAGAGAAAAGAAACTCAGTGAAACAAAGATTTCTGATTTGGCCACACTGTGGTTAAATTGCTTAGTATAGTGACTCTCAGTAAAACTCTCTTTGACCGTAACTCACAGTTAAAAATATATATGACATCAACCCCCCACATTTACATATGTGTGTGTAAAAGAGAATATGCATGTCCTCCTCCCCGACCACAAGCCATGTAAGGTCTGTGCTGAGAGATGGATTGAAAGATACCACCTAAAGAGTGGACCTGATGAAGTTGCAGATCCATTATGAACAGTGGGAGCCCACTTCTAGAACCCAGTAGCTAGTTATTTCCAAAAGACCGAGATGGCTAATGGATCAGGGAAGCTATTCCATTCTCTCTATTGCTCCATCAGGAAAAGAATGAGAAGGAAGAAGCTCAAGGTCTTGCACTGCTGTGAGAAAAATCTAAATTATGAAGTCTAAAGGGGTATCTCCATTTCTTGAAGAGCTGCCCCTTGCTTAGAATCTAAACATATTTGGGGGGGATCCCTGGGTGGCGCAGCGGTTTGGCTCCTGCCTTTGGCCCAGGGCGCGATCCTGGAGACCCGGGATCGAATCCCACGTCAGGCTCCTAGTGCATGGAGCCTGCTTCTCCCTCTGCCTGTGTCTCTACCTCTCTCTCTCTTTGTGACTATCATAAAAAAAATAAATAAATAAACATATTTGGGGCATCTGGGTGGCTTAGTTGATTAAACATCCAACTCTTGATTTTGGCTCAGGTCATGATTCCTGGATCCTGGGATCAAGCCCCATTGTTGGGCTCCAGCTCGCCATGGAGTCTGCTTGAGATTCTCTCTCTCTCCTTCTCCCCCCACTCAAGCTCTCTCTTTCTCTCTCTTTAAATAAATAAATATATTTAAGAAAAGAAATCTGAACACATTCAGTTTTTGATTATTTTAATTCTTTTGAGGTAAATATATTGAAAACCAAATAGAAAAATCTAGCAAATACTCCATTTCCAACATCAAGAATTAATACTTTTTTTAAAAAGATTTTATTTATTTACTTATTTATTCATGAGAGACACACAGAAAGAGAGGCAGAGACACAGGCAGAGGGAGAAGCAGATTCCGTGCAGGGAGCCAGATGTGGGACTAGATTCGGGAATCCCAGGATCATGCCATGAGCCGAAGGCAGATGCTCAACCACTGAACCACCCAGGCGTTCCTCAAGAATTAATACTAATAGCTCTTAACATTTGTCTGATTTCCTTCTAGGTTTTTTTGTGTGGTTCTTATTTTTTTTTAATTGGGGTAGGCCAATATTTGTTTTTGCTTTGACTTTGATAAGTAAGTTCACCAAGCAAAGACATAAACAAATAAGATAGAAAATATTTACCTCATTTAGGCACAATCAACACCACTTGCTTTACAGGTGAAAAATAAACATGTAATTCATCAGTGACTCTAGTAGTCATGAAAACCAGGGCCTCCACTTTGATGATTATGTGAGCAATTAAAAAAAAAAGAAAAATGAATATGTCCCCATATTCATTTCCCAAGGCTGCCATAACAAATGACCACAAATTGGGTGACTTATCACAACAGAAATGTATTATATCACAGTCTGGGAGGCCAGAAGGCTGAGGTCAAGCTGGAGATCAGATGTGTCCCTTCTAAAGGCTCTATGGGGAGAGTCCCTCCTTGTCTCTCCCAGCTTCCCAGGCTCCAGCTGGCTCTTCGTACATGCTTTTCCTTCTGGAACTCAGTGCATCAGTCACATTCCAATGATTTATCTCAGGGATTTTGTTATATTGTTCTCCACACTTGGGTCACTGTTTCATCTTTTCATTAATAAATACAAAACCTTGCAGACGAGGCCTATGTGTCTTTAACCACCATCCAATCCCATCCAGTCCTCTCTGTGCCCTCACTTCAGTCAGCACTCTTTGATCTGTATCTTCTAGTCCATACTCTATAATTTTCAAACATCATTATTTCCCGTATCTTTTTATCGATAAATGACTCCTCAGCTGGCTATGGCAATCATCTATCAGGCTGGAGCCCTAATACCCCAAAGTTATGTTCCCTCAAAGCACAACAATAGCCTTTCTGAGGGGCTGACACAAATCTGTGAGGATGTTCATGCAGGCATCCCTGGCCCCAAATTGAAGGGTGTTACAGAGGAAGTGAAGCGGGCTCTGTGGGGAATTTTGGTTCTGTGTCTATTTTCCAACTTTAGAGAGATCTCTGCTAAAAATAGTGGAAACTGTTCACCATCTGCAAAACCCAGCTGTGGGCCCCCTGTTTTGAAATGAAGGGAGCATTAGTGTGGCTGGTCATTTCCCAAGAACTGTCATGCAGATATGAACTAGTAGAAGGGCTTTCTGCATCTTTCTCCCATGACCAGTGGTATGTGCAGTAGGAGGCACCTTGGTGTAACAAATATTCCCTTAGGGTTATTTTAGAACCCTATACATAGTTCCTTTAGCTGTTTCTTATGCTAGGCATCCATGAAATCACATCCATCTGGGTTCTAAGTTGAAATCAACAGATCTGAAGCTATATTAAGCAGAAAAGGAACTTCTTAAAGAATATTAAGGTTCTTGGGGCACCTGGATGGCTCAGTTGGAAGAATATGTGACTCTTGGTCTTGCCGTCATGAGTTCAAGCCCCATATTGGACATAGAGATTACTTAAATAATAAAACTTTTAAAAAGTTCTTAAGAATATTAAGGTTTGGGGAACCTGGGTGGCCCAGTTGGTTAAGCATCTGCCTTCAGCTCGGGTCATGATCCCAAAGTCCTGGGATTGAGCCCTGCATCAGGTTCCCTGCTCAGCAAGGAGTCTGCTTGTCCTTCTGCCTCAGCCCCTCCCCCATTCATGTGCACTCTCTCAAATAAATTAAAAACATTTTAAAAATATTTTATTTATTTATTTATTCATGAGAGACACAGAGAGTGGCAGAGACAGAGGCAGAGGGAAAAGTAGGGTCCCTGCAGGAAGCCTGATGCAGGATTTAATCCCAGGACCCTGGGATCACGACCTGAGCTGAAGGCAAATGCTCGACCACTGAGCCACCCAGGTGCCCCACATAAATAAATCTTTAAAAGAAAATACTATGGTTCTTAAAGAATCTCTGTAGGGCCCAAGGAGTTGGGTTAACAGGCCAAGAAGCTAGGAAGAGTACCCTAAGGATGCCCTGCTCCAGCATTAACCTCACAACCATCTTGCTGACCACAGATCCCATGGCTCTCACCAATGCTGGGGTGTGGGTGCCTGAAACTTCACAATGTCCTTCCAGATGACATGTTTCTGCCAGTGCTGCCACAATGGATTCTATGCAGCTACCTCCTCTGAGCTGAAGTCTTTCAGTGCAGCCTGAGTCACAGGGGAGACCAGGAAAGTCATGGTCTGCCCTCTTTACCTTGGGAAGGCAGGTTATACAGCAAATCACCCTAACTTTGGAAGACTGTCCAAAAAGTGCTAAGTAAAATTAGAACCACAATATAATAACACTATAAAACATCTACCAGAAGGAATAAAATGGAAAAGACTGACGACATCAAGCAATGGAACTCTCATCCAGTGGTGGTGAGAGTGTAAGTTGGTACAACCACTTTGGAAAATTGTTTAGCAGTGTCTACTGCATCTGAAAGTACACACATGAAATATCCAGCAATCTCACTCTTAAGATGTATACCTAACAGACATGCACACAATTGCTCATTACGACATATGCTAGAATATTCATGGCAGCCCTGTGGTTCCCAAACTGGATGACACTCAGACACATGGTAGAATGGATATAAACAGTGATGGGAATTCACACAATGAAAAGTATATAATCATCAGGGTGAACCTACTACTACAACCTAGAATAGAATGGATAAATCTAACAAACAATGTTGAGTGAAAGAAGCTTAGAAACAGTACATTCTATACAATTATGTTTGTATAAAGTTCAAAAACCAATGAAACTAATCTATGGGATTAGAAATAAGGTTTTCATTTATGCTTGGGCAGTAGTGGTTTAAAGGGCAATAATGTGGCATCTGAAGTGCTGGTTGCCTTCTGTTTCTCCGTCTAGATGTGGTTACTTGGGTACATTCAGTCTGCATCTTAGGTACTTTTTGGTATCTTACACTTTAATTAAAAAGTAGTGCAATATGATACAATATACCACAACATAATACAACACATGATATAATACAATACAGGTGCTTGGGCAGCTACGAATAGGACAGATATTGCCAATGGCAAGTGCTTTGTTAGAAGGAAAAAAAAATGTAAGTCAGATATGACTAGAGGGAGGGGGAAAGCTGACCACCTGGAACGTCAAAGGGGACAGGATAACGTGGGTGAGGTCACCATGGCCTGGCCTCTGGTCCTCAGTCTTGAACACCTACCTACCTAAGGTGCTGGCACTCCCTCTCCGCATCAGACTTTCATTAATGAAAACCACCTTATTGTATAAAACCCTGGCCATCCATTCATTCATTTAGAAGTAAAGAATATATAATGAAAAGATCTGAGAACACATTCTCCCCATAGACAGATCTCCAAGACAAATCAAATTGTAATCAGAAGTGTTTATCAAGCAATGGTCACAGATGCCTCACATTGGCTTCTTCTCAGAAAAAGGTTGTTCCTGTGACTTTCATCTTGCATTCGTGGCTATGCTTACTTATAATAGAAATATATTTTAATAAAATAAAAGTGTGTACGTGTGTGTGTGTGTGTGTGTGTGTGTGTGTGTGTGTAGTACCTGCACATAGTACAAAATTCAAAAGGCATAGAGGGTAAACAAGAAAAAGAAATCTCCTTCCCACTAGGCCTGTGGCTCACATCTCTTTCACAAAGGCAGTCTTATTTTCAATACCTTGTGTGTTCTTCTAGAGAAATGCTATGCAAATGTATATATGTTTATGTTTTTTTTCCTTTATACAAAGGATAACACACCATATGCCATAGTCTATAACTGCTTTTAACACCTAACCCGGTATCTTGGAGATTGTAAATAAAGAGCTGCATCATTCTGGGGCAACTGGTGGCTCAGTCAGTTGAGTGTCTGACTCTTGATTTCAGCTCAGATCATAATCTCAGGGTCCTGGAATCAAGCTCTGCTTGGGGCTCCCCACTAAGCAGGGAGTCTCCTTGGGGATTCTCTCTCTGTCCCTCTGCCCTTCACGTTGCTTGTGCATGTTCTCCTTCTCTCTCTAAAATAAATAAATAAATCTTAGAAAAAATCCTTTTAAAACAAGAGCTGGGGGATCCCTGGGTGGCTCAGCGGTTTAGTGCCTGCCTTCGGCCCAGGGCATGATCCTGGAGTCCTGGGATTGAGTCCCACATCAGGCTCCCTGCATGGAGCCTGCTTCTCCCTCTGCCTGTGTCTCTGCCTCTCTCTCTGTGTGTCTCTCATGAATAAATAAATAAAATCTTTTAAAAAATTAAATAAGTAGAACACTATCAAATCAAATTCATCAACATAGAAAAAAAAATGTACATCCTAACCAGTGTATTCCCAGTAACCTTGTGTTCCAGGAATGAAAGCTTGGATTAATACATCAATTAATTTTTTTAAAGACTTTATTCATTCATTTGAGATATACATAGAGAGAGTATGAGCAGAGATGCAGAAGAAAAGGGAGAAGCAGGGTGCCTGCTGAGCAGGGAACCTGATGCAGGTCTTAATCCCAGGACCCAGGGATCATGACCCGAGCCAAAGGCAGATACTTAACTGACTGAGCCACCCAGGCACTCCAACATCAATGAATTTAATGTACCATTTTAATTAAGTCAAATAAAGTAAAAAACCACATGATGATCTCCATAGAGGCAGAATCTAGCACCAAATCATGAAAAAAATCCTCAATAAATCAGATACAAGGGAACTTCTCAATCTGGAAAAGAGCATCTAGGAACAATCTACAGCTAACATCAGACTTAATGGTGTAGGACTAAATGCTTTCCTCCTGAAATCATGAATAAGGCATGACTATCTACTCTTTATCACTTCTATTCAGTACTGTACTGTAGGTCCTTTCCAGTATAATAAGAAAAGAAAGAGAGAGAGAAAGAGGGAGAGAAAGAGAGAGAGAGAGGAAAAGAAATAAAGAAAGAGAAAATCATTCATATTGGAAAGGGAGAAGTAAACTTTTTATTACAGATGACATAATCCTTTATTTATAAAACCCTAAGTTGGAACCCAGAAAGAAAAGTCTAGAACTAATAAATTTGTTTAGTAATGTCATAGGACACAAGAGCAATATTATACAAAGTTAATTATATTCCCATATTCTGGCAAACTAAACAAACTAAAGATGAAATTAAGAAAATAATTCAATTCATAATAAAAAAACAAAATATTTAGAAATAAATTTATTAAAGGGAGTGTCAGATATATACACTGAAAACAACAGAATATTGCTGTAAGAAATTAAGGACAATATAAATAAATAGACATTATATGTTAATGGATTGGAAGACTCAATACTGTTAAGATGGCAATTTCCCCAAAATTGATTTAATTCACCACAATTCTTATCAAAATCCCAGCAGACTTTTTTTTTGTTTTGTAGAAATTGATGAGCTGCTCACAAAATTTATATGGAAATGCAAATAACTTTGCAGAACCAAAACAGTTTTGAAGAAGAATAACAAAGTTGGAGGACTTAAATTGTTCAACTTCAAAACTTACTAATAAAGCTACCTATTGAGGTGCCTGGGTGGCTCAGTTGGTTAAGCATCTGCTTTCAGCTTAGGTCATGATCTTGGGGTCCAGCCTCAAATAGGGATCCCTGCTCAGCGAAGAGTCTGCTTTTCCCTCTCCCTCTGCTCCTGCCCCTGCTTGTGCTCTCCTTCTCGCTCAAATAAATAAATATAATCTTAAAAAAAAAAAAAGCTACTTGTCATCAAGACAGTATGACATAAGGTACTATGCCCATTAGGGTTCTGGCATAAGGATGGGCATATATAGGAATGATGTAGGATTGAGAGCATAGAAATAAACCCTTACATTTATGCTAAATTGATTTAAACAAAGGTTGTGAGACAATTTAATGGGGAAAAGATAGTCTTTATTAAAAATGGTACTGGGACAGCTGGATATTGATATACAAAAACAAACCAACAAACTTACATCAAACTACACACATAAATTAACTCAAAGGTAGTTATAGACTTACATTTAAGAGCCAAAACTATAGAATTTCCTGAGGAAAATAGAAAGTCTTTGTGACCTTGAGTTAGAGTTCTTAGATAGGACATCAAGCATAGCAATAAAAGGAAAAAATGGATAAACTGATCTTCATTAAAATTAAAAATTTTTGCCCTTCAAAATATACTATTAACAAAATAAAAAGACAAGTTAGGCAGACTGAGTGAAAATATTAGCAAATCATATATCTGATAAAAGGTATATATGCAGAATATATTAAAAATTCCTACAGGGGTGCGTGGATGGCTCAGTTGGTTAAATGTCTGCCTTTGGGTCAGGTCATGATCCCAGGGTCCTGTGATCGAGTCCCCACATCAGGCTCCCTCCGCAGTGAAGAGCCTGCTTCTCCCTCTCTCCTTCTGCCTTGGCGCTCCCCCTGTTTGTGCTCTATCTCTCTGTGTCATATAAATAAACAAAAGTCTTAAAAAAAATTCCTACAGGGCAGCCTGGGTAGCCTGGCAGTTTAGCACTGCCTTCAGCCCAGGGCGTGATCCTGGAGACCTGGGATCAAGTCCCATGTCAGGCTCTCTGCATGGAGCCTGCTTCTCCCTCTGCCTATGTCTCTGCCTCTCTGTGTGTCTGTCATGAATAAATAAAATCTTTTTAAAAATAAATAAATAAAAATTAAAAAATTCCTACAAATTTGGGTGCCTCAGTTGGTTAGGCTTTGGGCTCTTGCTTTTGGTGTAGGACATAGTCTTGGGGTCCAGGAGTGGGGCCCTGTGTTAGGCTCTTAGCTCAATGTGGAGTACACTTGTCCCTCCTCTTAGAATAAATGAACAAAATTTAAAAAAAATAAATAAATAAAAATAAAAATTCCTACAACTTAATAATGCAAAGACTCCATCAAAACCCTATTTAAAATTGGGCAATTTGAAGAGATTTGAAGAGACATTTCATCAATATGTACAATTGGCTAATACGTACATATAAAGGTGTTCAATACCATTGATCATTAGGGAAATACAAATTAAAACCACAGTGAGACACTGCTTCACATCCACTAGCCGTCATGAAACGAAAGAAATTACAGAGTACTGGTGAGGATATGGAGAAACATTACTGGGAATGTTAAATGGTGCAACTATTTCAGAAAACAATTTCTTAAAATGTTAAACATCACTTAGCAGTTCTGCTCCTAGGAATCTAACCCAGAAAAATGAATGCACAAGTCCTCACTGATCATTTGAGCTTTATGTGAGACTTGTGCTTGTGGAAAGCGACAACATTGAGAAATCCCTCTTCCTTTCAGTATTCTGAGAAAGGCTAATTGCCTTTGCATAGTTCCTGTCTTTCTTCCTCAAGACTCTCACACTACTCTCACGAGACCCAGTGATGACTCCCTTGTTTATCTGCCTCTATAAAACTCCAGACCCTCTTCCTTTTCTTGGAGATGTTTCTCACTAATGAATGTTCTCCCAATGGCAATAGCCCAACTAAAATCATCTCCCTAATTTTCCAGCGCATTCTGTCTTTCACATAACAAAAACTTGTACATGGTTACTTTTGGCTGCGTTATTAAAAAACTTTGGGGAACAATCCAAACGTCCATCAACTAGTGAATTGGTAAACAAAATGTAGGCTATCCACACAATGAATTCTACTCAGCAGTAAAAAAGAATGATATGTGTCCTACATGGACGAATCTTGGAAACATTATGCTAAGTGGGAAAAAGCCAAACGCCAGAAACTACACATAGCATGATTCCATTTCTGTAAAGTGTCCAGAAGAGGCAAATTTAGAGAGACAGAAAAATAAATCAGTGGTTGCCTGTGGCTGGATGGGGGAAGGGGGATTGTCTGCAAATGGACTCACGGGAATGGGGAAGGGGATGTTTTAAAATTTGAATGTGATAATTATACAACTTTGTAAGTTCACTAAAAACCATGGAACTGTACTTACAATGGGTAAATTTCATGGTATATAAATTATACCTCAATAAAGCTGTAAAAAATAAAAAGAACATAAGATAAAGTTAAAATGCTGTGAAAACTGTGAAAATTCACTATCAGAGCCAATTACATCCTAAAAGTGAAGTCGGCATCCAGATTTCTGGTGTGTGGTGTAATAGGTTCATTAACCCTGCTTCAACACAGCAGAATGAGTGGAATTTAGAGACAAATCCTTCCATTACTTTGGGGTCTATGTTTGGTCCAAATATCTAGAACCAACTGTCAGAACCAGAGGTCCTGGCTACCATAGCCAAGGATCTATAATTGTGATTTATATTTTGTAGTCAACAAGAAATATAGGATAAAAAAAGAAATTAACTCACCGAAGAATCAGACTACAGTTAGAGCCATCCATCGTGGAGCCAAAGATAGCACGATGAAAGATTGGCATCATCCCTCCCATTGAAAAGAATCAGTTGTTATTAATAACATTTAGAGTTGCATTTAAAAATATTCTGGTAAAAAAATAAAATAAAAAATAAAAATATTCTGGGGGCCCCTGGATGGCTCCGTTGGTTGAGCGTCCAGCTCTTGATCCAGGGTCAGGTCTTCATCGCAGGGTCCTGAGATTGAGCCCTCCATCAGGCTCCACACGGAGTCTACTTAAAAAAATAATAATAATAAAATAAATTCTGTTGGATCTTTTTTTACAACTTAACTTCTGTTCAGTTATTTCCCTATGGCAACTATATCCATTAAGTGATCTGTGGATGTTGGATGTATGAAAAAGAAAGTTAAGAAAATGCTTTCTGTTCCAACTATAATAGAAATTTGGTTTACCTTTGTCACTAATCTTTCCTTCCAAATGTACTCCTTTCTTTAGAACCTTCCTCCTACCACACATCTCTGCTTATTATGAATTCCCACCCAGCCTTAAAGTCTTAGCTCAAATGCAACTCCACAACTCATTTCTCTTTGGGTGATAATTATTTGTGTAAGTAGATTATCAAATACGCTTGAGTATGAAGAATGGTGCCTTTTTCACGGGGCAGTCTCTGGGGCATCTTGCATTAGATAACCTTCTCTAACTGCTTGTTGAATTGGACGGAATGTACTGTCCCCTAGTGGCAGAATAGGAGAACAACTTCAGGCTTTCCTAAAGGGCGTTTCCCAGTTTCACAAACTATGGTGGGTTTTGGAGGGTTCAGTTTGGTGGAATTCATTCAGTTCAAGAGAATTTTGAGGGTGATGTTCTCAAATTGGAATGTTCTGATGTTTGCACACCCCCCAAAATCAAGACTGGCTCAGGCCTGTTGGTGGAAATTACCTTTTTCTGTCTTTTTTTCCATTTCTCTCCTTTTCTCCCTATGGGACATTTTTTTTTCTTATATCTATATTTTATTTTTTCTTTCTTCATCTTGTTCTCAACTTTTCACTACTCAGCGTCTTGAAATTGTGGTTTCCTTTTGATTTTTGCTTTATATTTGGTTATTTCCAATGTGATCATACAGAAAGCATCATTTAAAACATTCTCTTTTGTTTTGTGCACACACTGGACCAGAGAGCAAATTTAGCCACAATGTCCAGATCCAGGGGTGAAAAAGACCTCTTCAAAGATCGTGTCTTGCATTTTTTAAAAAGATTTATTTATGTATTTGAGAGGGAGAGAGAGAATGCGCATGCACACTTGTGAGGTGGGGGAGGGGAAGAAGGAAAAAGAGTCTCAAGGTGACTCCCTGCTGAGCATGGAGCCCCAGGCAGAGGCCAATCTCAAGACCCTGAAATCATGACCTGAGCCAAAATCAAGAGTCAGCCCCTCATTGATGGAGCCACCCAGGTGCCTCTATGTCTTGCATTTTTATTAATTTTTTTTCCCTGTAGTGTTTCCTGTCTATTCTATCTCTTTATAAAAGTTTTTATTTACTTATCTTTTTAGTAATCTCTACACCCAACATGGGACTCAAACTCATGACCCTGAGATCAAGAATTGTACACTCTTCCAGCTGAGCCAGCCAGCCACCCCCCTCTCCCTCTTTTTTGAATACTTAAAGGAGTACTCCTAAGATGAACATAAGGTAGATATTAGCATGATCTTCACTCTACCAAACAGTAAATGGGAGCAGAGTGAGAATGAATACTTGCCTAGGATCACAGATATTCAATCTGATCTTTATTCCCATTGCCTGTTAACTGGAGCTCCAATCCATGTACAAAGCTGATTTCTGAAATGCAGGGATCAAACTCCTTTACCATAATTGTTTAATAGCTATAGTTTTCTTTTAGGAGTTATAATCACTTTTTTCTTTAAGTTCAGTGATATAATAAGTGGAATTGTTAAAAATTCACCTGCCATGATAGAATGTTACGTAGGGGCAGCCCGGGTGGCTCAGCGGTTTAGTGCCACCTTCAGCCCAGGGCCTGATCTTGGAGTCTCGGGATCGAGCCCCACATCAGGCTCCCTGCATGGAACCTGCTTCTCCCTCTGCCTGTGTCTCTGCCTCTCTCTCTCTCTCTTTGTGTGTCTATCGTGAATAAATAAATTAAATCTTTAAAAAATTAATAAAAAATAAAAAGAATGTTAAAGCGAAGAGAATTACAGGTGGTCTAATCTAAGTGCTTTGTTTAACAAATGATAAATGGAGGCCCAGAAGCGAAATGGCTTATTTGATGCCATGCAGCTTGTTTTTAGCACAGCCAAGTTTAAAATCGAACTCTCTTGACCTCCAGTTTTCATGAACTCTTCACTGCTCTGCGCAGTATGAGCACAGTCTGAAGGCAATAAGCAGGGCAGTAAAAGCCAGAGCCTTGGACTCAGACCAGGTTTGGGTCCCAGCTCTGCCACTTGCTAAATCACATTGGGTAAGTTATATAAGCATCAGTCTGATCTGTAAAACAGTGATAAAATCTTGTACTGACCTTTGAGGATTGGCATGGACATTACACATGTAAAGTACTTAACATTGGAAAAATCTGTTGTTCTACAAGTGGTAATTATATATTTGAGACCAGTACAGCTAAGAAAGTGATCTTTGGAGTCAAACAGCTGATATTTTTAGTCGTAGGACCTTTGGAAAAACTATTCAACTGCTCTGAGTATTAGTTTTCTCATCTGTGAAATGAGAACAATAACAATATTTGCTTCTTAGGATATCTGGAAACTTGAACAAAATAATGCATGAAAAATTCATATGTATTGGGCACACTAGTCAGAGCTCAGTAAATGGATGCTGTTATCAGCATCCTTTCCAGCTTCCAAGGGAAGTTCAGACCTCTTCATGGGAAAAACACTGAACTAAGAGTTTAGTGTAGAAAATATTTTATTAGAAAATATTATTTTCTAGAATGCCTGGGTGGCTCAGTCAGTCAAGCGTCTGTCTTTGGCCCAGGTCATGGTCCCAAAGTCCTGGGATCAAGCCCCAGTTTGGGCTTCCTGCTCAGTGAGAAGTCTGCTCCTCCCTGTCCCTCTATATTCTTTCTCTCTTTCTCTCATTCTCTCTCTCAAATAAATAAATAAATAAATAAATAAATAAATAAATAAATATCTTTTTTAAAAAGACTTTTTATTTATCTTTTTGAGAGAGTGAATGAGAGAGAGAGAGAGCACAAGCCAGGGGAGAGGCAGAGGGAGAGGAAGGAACAGACTCCTCACTGAACGGGAAGTCTGATGCAGGGCTTGATCCCAGGAACCCAGGATCATGACCAACTGAGCCACTCAGGGGCCCCAATAATAAAATATATATATATATATATATATATATATATATATTTTTTTTTTTTTTTTAAGAAAATATGTTCTTTCCAAAGTAATGAGGTTTTCAAGGAAAGCAGCAGTGATGAGTTTTCATTGTCAAATGAGTGTAGTAGCTACCAAGCATGTGCCATGAGATCGCCAGGTCTCTACAGTCTGCCATTTTTAAAAAAGTTTATTTATTTGAGTAATCTCTGTGCTCAACATGGTGCTTGAACTCACAACCCTTTAGATCAAGAGCTGCATGCCTTCTTACTGAACCAGCCAGGCACCCTCCTACAGTGCGTCATTTAATTTAACTCCCTTCCTAATCCAATGAGTTAGGCATCAGACTAATCAAAGGCAGACAGATTAAGGAACTGAGCAAGGGTCATCCTGCTGGTAAGCAGCTTCATCTTGGCCCAGTGTGCTCCAAACCATACTGTTTCACTGTGCTATTTTAATTCTGCCTCTGAAACTGAAAGTCTCCAAATTGGGAGGATTAAAACCTGAGACTGTCAAAAACTGCACCAGATTTAGACAACGTATCCTAATTTCCAAAGCCAATAAGAGATAACATTTATCTATGGCTTTTATGATACCAGGAAGAGACCTTTTAATGTTTAACTAGTCCATGAAATCTCTTGAACATTTTTCAAATAGAGTTCCTACCATAATTGGCTTTTAAATCCTGTACTAGTGGGTTCCATGGCCATAACAAAATACCACAGGTTGGGGTGCTTAAACAAGAGAAATTTATTTCCTGACTATTCTGGGGCTGGAAGTTCAAGGTGATATTGGTGGCCACATTCACGTGGCCTTTCTTCTGTGTATACACTTCCCTAGTGGCTCTCCCTCTTTATGTTTTGTTTTTGTGGTAAAAATAATTAACATGAGATCTATACTCTTAACAAAGCGTAAAACATCATCAACTATAGGCATAATGTACATAGCTCTTTAGAACTTATTTATCTTGTGTAAATGAAATCTATACCCATTGAACAACAACATTCCATTTCCTTATCCCTGCAGCCCTGGAAACCATCATTCTCCTTTGTGCTTCTATGAGGCTATGATGTACTTTATATAAATGGAATCATGCAATATTTATTCTTTTGTGACTGGCTTATTTCACATAACATGGTGACCACCAGTTTCCTCCATATTGTTGCATATGGCCAGATTTCCTTCTTTTTAAAGGCTGAATGATATTTCATTCTGTGTATATACCACATTTTCCTTTTCCATTCATGTGTCAATAGACATTTAGATTGTTTCTGTACCTCAGCTATTGTGAATAATGATGTAATGAATAGGGGAGTACAGATATCTCTTTAAGACCCAGATTTCAATATTTTGGATATCTACCCAGAAGAAGGATTCCTGGATCATATGGTAGTTCTGTTTTCATTTTTTTTTTTTTTTTAGGAATTTCCATGCTATTTTACATAATAGCTGTGTGAATTTACATTCCCACCAACAACGCACAAGGATTCCCTTTTCTCTACATCCTGGCCAACATTTACTTTCTTTTGTCTTTTTGTTAATAGTTATTCTAACAGGCAAGAGATAATATCATTGTGGTTTTGACTTGCATTTCCCTAGTGCTTAGTCATACTGAGCACGTTTTCATATGGCTGTTGGCCATTTGCACATCTTCTTTGGAGCAATGACTATTCAGGTGCTTTGCCCATTTTATTATTGGGTTATTTGTGTTTTTGATACTGAGCTTTATAAGCTCCTTGTATATTTTAGGTTTTCACCTCATAAAGATATACGATTTGCAAATACTGTCTGACATTCCATAGGTTGCCTTTTCATTCTGTTATTTCCTTTGCCATACAGACACTTCTTAGTTTGATGTAGCTCCACTTGTCTATTTTTGCTTTTGCTGTCATATACAAGAAATCATTGCCAAGAGTAATGTCAAGAAGCTCTTTTGCTTCCTTTTAGAAATTTTACAGTTTTGGGTCTTTTAAAAAAAGATTTAATTTATTTGAGACAGCATGAGGTGGAGGAGGGAGAGAGGGAGAGGGAGAAGCAGACACCCCCTCCTCCCTGCTGAGTGTGGAGCACAACACGGGGCTCTATCCCAGGACTCTGAGATCATGACTTGAGCCAAAGTCAGATGTTTGACTGAGCAACCTAGATGCCCCCAGAGTTTTGGGTCTTATATATAAGTCTTCAATCTATTTTGAGTTGGTTGTTGTATATGGTATAATGTAAGGACCCAGTTTCATTCTTTTGCTTATGAATATCCAGTTTTCCCAACACCACTTGTTGAAAAGGCTATTCTTTTCCCATTGTGTATTCTTGGCACCCTTTTTGAAGATCAGTTCACAGTATATGTGAGAGTTTATTTCTGGGCTTTCTGTGTCTTTTTTTTTTTTTAAGATAAGTGTATTCTTAATCCCCTTTATTTATTTATCCCATTCCTCCCTTTGCCACCTTCCCCTGACAACCACCAGTTTTTTCTCTGTATTTAGAAATCTGTGTTTTTTTTTTGTCTCCTTTTTTCCTTATTTTGTTTCTTAAATTCCACATATGAGTGAAATCATATGGTATTTGTCTTTCTCTGTCTGACTTATTTCACTTTTTTTAGATCCATCCATGTTGCAAATGGTAAGCTCTCATTCTTTTTTTATGGCTGAGTAAAATACCATTGTATGTGTATATATATATATTTTTTTGTGGAATATCTATATCTATATCTATATCTATATCTATATCTATATCTTCTTTGTCCATTCACCTATTGATAGACATTTGGTTTGCTTCTATATCTTGGCTATTATAAATAATGATACAATAAACACGGGAGTGCATTATCTTTTCAAATTAGTGTTTTTGTTTTCTTTGGGTAAATACTCAGTAGAATTACTGGACCATATGGTAATTCAATTTTTAATTTTTTGAGAAATCCCCATACTAGTTTTTCCATAGTAGTTATATCAATTTGCATTCCCACCAACAGTGCACGGGGGTTCCTTTTTTTCCATAGCCTTGTCAGAACTGGTCATTTCTTGTGCTTTTTGATTTTAGCAATTCTGACAGGTGGAAAGTGATATCTCTTTGTGGTTTTAATTTGCATTTGCCTGATGATTAATGATGCTGAGCATCTTTTCACGTGTCTATTAGATATCTGTATGTCTTCTTTAGAAAAATGTCTACTTCAGAAGTGCCTGGGTGGCTCAGTCAGTTAAATGGCTGCCTTCAGCTCAGGTCATGGATTCCAGGGTCCTGGGATCAAGCCCCATGTTGGCTTCTTGCTCAGCTGAGGGGGTCTGCTTCTTCCTCTGTCCCTCCTCCCTGCTCATACCCTTTTTCTCAAATAAATAAATAAATAAATAAATAAATAAATAAATAAAATCTTTAAAAAAGAGAGAAAAATGTCTATTCATGTCCTCTGCCTATTTTTAATTAAATTATTATATATTTTTTGGTGTTGAGTTGTAGAAGTTCTTTATATTTTTTGGATATTAGCCCCTTATCAGATATGTCATTTGCAAGTATTTTTTCCCAGTCAGTAGGTTGCCTTTTTGTTTTGTTGTTGACTTCCTTTGCTGTGCAGAAGCTATTATTTTGCTGTAGTCCCAAAGTCTAATTTTGCTTTTGTTTCCCTTGCCAAAGGAAACATATCTAGAATAATATTTCTATGCCAAGAAATTACTGCTTATATTTTCTTCTAGGAATTTTTTGGTTTCAGGTCTCACATCTAGTCTTTAATCCATTTTGAGTTTATTTTTGTGTATGGTGTTAAAAAGTGGTCCAATTTTATTCTTTTGTATGTAGCTGCTCAATTTTCCCAGCACCATTTGCTAAATTAACTTTTTCCCATCGTGTATCTTTTGCATACGTGTCTGTTTTTATGGCAGTACCATATTGTTTTAGTTTCTGTAGCTTTGTAATATATTTTGAAATCAGAAAGTGTGATGCCTCCAGCTTTGTTCTTTGTCATGAGTGCTTTTTCTATTTGGGATCTTTTGTGGTTCCATATAAATTATAGGATTATTTTTTCTATTTCTGTAAAAAAATGTCTTTGGGGTATTGTTGGTAATAGCACTAGATTCTGTAGATCACTTTGGATAGTATAGACATTTTTTAAAAAAAGATTGATTTACTTATTTGAGGGAGGGAGGGGCAGAGGAAGAGAGAGAGAGAGAGAAAATCCTCAAGCAAACCCCTGATGAATTCAGAGCCCCAAGTGGGGTTCAATCCCCGGACCCTGAGATCATGACCTGAGCTGAAATCAAGAGTTAGATGCTTAACTGACTGAGTCACCTAGGTGCTCTTGGATAGTATAGACATTTTAATAATACTAGGTCTTCCAAGCTATGAGCATAAGATATCTTTCCATTTATTTGTATCTTCTTTAATTTCTATTATCAAAGTTTTAAAGTTTTCAGCATATCTGTTTTTCATCTCTATCTTTAGTTAAGTTTGTTTCCAAGTATTCTAAATGAGTTCATTTTCTTGACTTCTCTTTTGGATAGTTTACTAGTGTGAAAAAACACAAGTGATGTTTATATGTTGATTTTCTATCCTGACACTTTACTGAATTTGTTTATTAGCTCTAACAGGGTTTTTTTTTTGGTGTGTGTGTGTTATCTTTAGGGCTTTCTACCTATAAGATTATGTCATTTGTGATCAGAGATCATTTTGCTTCTTCCTTTTGATTCAATGCCTTTTATTTCTTTTTCTTGCCTAATAGCTCTGACTAGCACTTCCAGTACTGCCTTGACTAAAAGTGATGAGCCCAAGCATGTTTGCTTTCCTGATCTTAGAGAAAAAGCTTTCAGTTTTTCACTGTTGCATATAATGTCAACTGTGTGCTTTTTATAGATGACCATTGTTATGTTGAGGTAGATTATTTTTATAACTAGTTTATTGGGAATTTTTCATCATTAAAGGTATTTTTTTGGGAGAGTGAGAGGTGAGACTTCTTATTCCACTATTTTAATAATGTCGCCCCTCTTCCTTCTAAGGACACCAATCCTATTGGCCTTATTTAATTTTAATTACTTCTTTAAATGCTCTGTCTCTGAATACAATCACATTGAGGGTTAAGATTTTAACAGATGAATTTTGGGGAGATGGGCACAATTCAGTCCATTAAAAAAATCCATCCAATTTTTTATCCTGAAAGTAATAAAGTGTTTTCTATAAATACTTGCAGGAATACATTGATTGACAAGCACAATCATGAATCTTGTGTCCAAGTTCCCAGAATGATAAAATGTGAGAGCTAGCAGGGATCTAGAAGTCATAGGTCAATGTCTTTATTTTTCAGCTGATAAAACTTGGAGCCAGAATGGGGACACAGACTTGTGTGATGGTCACAGAGCTGGGACTTACTGGCACCCATACTAGAACTGAGAACTCCTTGTGTGGTGCAGGGCTCATTTGGTGCAATGCACTTGGCTATTTCAAATCTTGTTTTATATATAATAACATCCCTACTATTCACCACCTTGGATTTTATCAATGCATTCATTTAACCCTTGGGCAGATTGCAATGCAACTCAGCTTATACTAAGCACTTAACTTAAAAAATGCATTGTCTTATTTAGTCCTCACTGTAGTCCTATGAAGGAGACCATAATATTTCCTCATTTTATAGATAAGGATGTCTGAGAGGTTAAGGTACTAGTTTGTTTCTTCAGCTAGTAAGAGACATGGCCTGAAGTGGATGGAGTTTTGAAGGTTTGTGTGTTAACTAAATAGATCATGTGTTTTTGGTCACTCTGAAAGCTGATTCATCACCTTCTTTCTCCATTCCCATTATGACTTATCACTGGAGGTGATAACAACAGATGACAAAAGAGGACAACTACAGTCCTTCACAGGGCATGGGAAAATGATTCCTTTGTTCTGCTTCTGTAAAACAGGATGACTAGGGAGAGCAGGGCCGGGGCACTTTAGGCAGATGGGCTAAAGAATATTTAATAACAAACACTTTGCCGTTCTAAAGATTATAAAAATAACCTGTCCAGGGATGCCTGGGGGGCTCAGTGGGTGAGCATCTGCCTTTGGCTCAGGTCATGATCCCAGGGTCTTGGGATCACATTCAGCATTGGGATCTCTGCAAGGAATCTGCTTCTCCCTCTGCCAATGTCTCTGCCTCTCTCTCTGTGTCTCTCATGAATAAATAAATAAAATATTTAAAAATAATAATCTGTGATTTTTAAAAAAATAAATCTGGAGGTGTCTGGGTAACTTAGTAGGTTAAGTACCCAACTCCTGATCTCAGCTCAGGTCTTGATCTCAGGGTCAAGAATCCATGCCCTGTGTTGGGCTTTATACTAGGCATGAAGCTTACTTAAAAATAATAATAAAAAGAAAATAGAAATATAAAGAATATAGAAAAGCATAAAAGAAGAGTAAATTCTCTTATCTTCCTGACCTATCCCCAATTTCATTCTTCAGAAATAATTTTGCTACTTTTGAGTATGTGTTCAGAAATATATTTTAAGCACATGTATAATATATGTAAATTATAGTGTAGGATAATACTATACTTACTGTTCTGCAATGTACTTTTTAATCTCTTAGCAGTATGTCTTTGACATGTTTTCATATTCATATGTACAGTTCCATCTCATTCTTCATAATGATGGCAAAATATTTCATTGTAGTGATAGATATATCCTTGTGATTTATTTAACTATTCCTATAGTAGACTAAAAATGCCCCCCCCCCCCAAATGTCTATATCCTAATTTCTGGAACCTGTAAATGTTACTTTACTTGAAAAAAAGTCTTTGCAGGTATAACTGAGTTGAGGATCTTGAGATAGGGGCATTACCCTAGATGATTTGGGTGGGCCCTGAATGAATCACAAGTGTCCTCATAAGAGAAAGGCAGACAGAGATCTGACACCAGCAGAGGAGGAGGTGATGTATGAACGAGGGAGAGATTGGAGTGTTGCAGCAACAAGCCAGCAAATTCCAGTAGTCATCAGAAGCCGGAAGTCATAAGGCCTAGATTCCCTTCTGGAGCTGCCAGAGGAAATGCAACCCTGCCGACATCTGATTTCAGACTAGTGATATTGATTTCAGACTTCTGGCTTAGAGAGCTATGACAGAAGAAACTTGTGTTATTTTAAGCCACCAGGTCTGTGGTCATTTGTTACAGCAACCACAGGAAACGAATGCAAGTCTCTGATTGATGGAAATGTGGGGTGTTTCCACTATTATGTATAGGAGTTATAATAAATAGCCTGTACATGTAGCTTTACCCACTGTTCAGTTATATTTGTAGGACAGATTCTAAGAAATGGAATATGAGGGGCAAAGGATATAGACATATAAAAGGCTTCATCAGGCCTAAGGAGAATATTTATGTTTTCTAAATGGATTCATGATGCAATATATGCCTTTGACTTTATAGACTTTAAATATGTTTATCAAAAAGAATAAAGACTAAAACCAAATGACCTATCCACTCAATTCAAGAACCAAATTAAAGAACGAAATAAACATGAAAAAATGAGACAAACTGAAGTAATAAATAAAAAGATAAAAATCAGTGAAACAGTAAATAATAGAAAAAAAAAGAATATTTTAACATAGCCAGTATTTCACCAATATAATTAGGTAAACAAACATCTGGAAAGACTACGAAAGGGAGAAAACCTGCAAATAAATTCCAAAGTGAAAAGGAGGAAATCAGATATAAGAGAATTTAAACACAATGAAAGAATATAAAAATACTTTATACATAAAAATATAAAAAGCAAAAATTTACTTGAAAAGAAATATGAATAGGAACCTCAAACAGACTTATGAATTTCTTTTTCTTTTTTTTTAAGGATTTATTTATTTATGATAGACAGAGAGAGAGAGAGAGAGAGAGAGAGAGGCAGAGACACAGGCAGAGGGAGAAGCAGGCTCCATGCAGGGATCCCGAGAGGGGGCTCGACCCCAGGTCTCCAGGATCGCGCCTTGGGCTGCAGGCGGCGCTAAACTGCTGCGCCACTGGGGCTGCCCCAACTAAGGAATTTCTTGAGAAAAAGTATATTGATGTTTTCCTCCTATGCACATTAAAAATCACAGGCCCAGATGGTTTTATGAATGTATTCCTTCAAACTCTCAAGGAGTATATAACTCCCATTTTATACAAATTGTTCTAGAGACTTGAAAAATAAGAAAGCCTGCCTGACTCATCTTCTGAGTCTAGCATAAACTTGATTCCAAATCTGTATCAGGAGAGCAGAAGAGAAGACATTTCTAGGTCTGGGTAGTTATAATTGTGGTCGTTACAATACTTCTAGTTCTTCCCCCAGCTTTCTGGGTCTGTTATTAACTCACTTGAGGTCAGGTAGGGCTTCTTCGATTCTAACCAATGATTTATGAGCTCAACTGGTGTGTTACTTCTAGACTGGTGTGCTTAACGTCTGGTCTGAAACCCTTGAGGGTCTCTCTGCCTTTCTAGAGGGGACCAGCAATATGAGAGGTGGCACTTGTCCCATCGGCCTGGGTCTCTGAATGGCAACAATGAGCAGAATCACATGCCTGCTGACTTGTGATAGAAAGGTGGCATATGTATTTTGCTATTTTAAGCCACTGTGATTGGGGGGATTGCTATTGCAGTGTAATCTAGTGCACCCTGGCCAACACAACTGTCACTTAATACTCACTGTCCCTTCCGATGGTCTTCCAGCGTGCCCACCCATACTGCAAAACCCAGAAAACTAAATATAATCCTTTTCAGTTTCTTTTGAGGCTAGAGTTCTTGATGTGATTGTTTCATCAGTTGGATGCACTTGGATGAAATCCAGGAGTGCAAAGTGCAGGGCAGGCCATCTTCCTAATGCTCCTGCCATTGCTTTGCTTAGCACAGTCTTGGAGACCTTACTGGCGTGGTACTGAGGAGACTAGTCACTAGCTTTGAGTGTTCAGAGGCAGTTTGGGAAGCATCAGGGTCCGGCGTTTCATTCTAGTGAACAATCACTAGCTTTGTGGTGTTGAGAGGCTGTTGAGATGGTGGCGGCAGCTTCCTGCTCAGTGGATCACAGCTTCGGGTGAGGTCTGACAGCCACCTTTCTACTCTCCTCTCCCCCATCAATGGCAGTGTTATGAGCTCTCTCGTCTGTTCTGAGGGTCTATTCAGAGACCCAGCCTAGTGTTGCTTCTCTATCTCTTTTAATTATTTTCTTTTATTTCATTTTTAAAGATTTTATTTATTTATTCATGAGAAACACACAGAGAGAGGCAGAGACATAGGCAGAGGGAGAAGCAGGCTCCCGTGGAGAGCCTGATGCAGGATTCGATCCCAGGACCCTGGGATCACTGAGCCAAAGGCAGATGCTCAACCACTGAGCCACCCAGGTGTCCTTAAATAAAATCTTTTTAGGGGATCCCTGGGTGGCTCAACAGTTTAGCACCTGCCTTCAGTCCAGGGCATGATCCTGGAGTCCCGGGATTGAGTCCCACATCAGGCTCCCTACATGGAGCCTGCTTCTCCATCAGCCTGTGTCTCTGCTTCTGTGTGTGTGTGTGTCTCTCTCATGAATAAATAAATAAAACTCTTTAAAAAAAATCTTTAAAAAAAAAAAAGAAAAAGAAAAACTGTCCGTATGCAATTGACACTATTAATGGACTAAAGGAGAAAAAAAATCACAAAATGTCATAATACAAAACAACATTTAATCAAATTAAACAACTCTTATGATAAAAACTCTCAGGAAACTATGAATAGATGGTAATTTTACTTTTTTGATAAAGGCTATTATATTAGAGTATAGCAAAAAAGATCTAAAAAAAATGGCTTAGGGCAGCCCCAGTGGCTCAGTGGTTTAGTGCTGCCTTCAGCTCAGGGCATGATCCTGGAGACCTGGGATGGAGTCCCACGTCAGGCTCCCTGCATGGAGCCTGCTTCTCCCTCTGCCTGTGTCTCTGCCTCTCTCTCTCTCTCTCTCTCTCTCTGTCTCTCTCATGAATAAATAAATAAAATCTTTAAAAAAAAAACAGTGGCTTCAAAACCCATTTCTTTCTTTCTTAACCATCTCCCTGTGAGCAATCCAGGGAGGAGGATGGATGGCCCTGCTACATGTCATCATTCGGGTTTCCAAGTTTCTTCCAAGTTATGGTTCTATCATCGCATAGGGATGTCATGGAAGCTAGGTAGCTGCCATGATCAGGTTCCAGCTATTAGGAAAAAAGGCATCATGAAGGAGGCATGCCCATTGTCTTAAGTACCAGACCCAGAATGACTGATGTTTCACATTCCAATGATGATAATTTAGACACATGGCCTCACTGGATTGCAAGCAAGTCTAGGAAATATGCCAGGATCTAACTCAGTCGCCATATGTATACAACTATTATGCACCATTCTAGAGCTGCTTGGCTATGTGACCTTAGTCACTGACAAGGGTGCCCCTGGTGACAGCTCATGTCATTCCTGGGGCCATAGAGACCTAGATGTGAAAAGAGAAGACCTGAGTGAGTCATGGTGAGTCATGACCTGGCACTTTTTGAACGTATGCTTGGCAGTGCTGCTCCCATGATCCAAGAAGTGCTCACATGTATCTTGGCCACATTGGCCAGTTTCCTGGAAGCTACTGAGGGGACGGTGATGAACCCAAACATGAACGGGGTAATGCATCCCGGGTTGATCTCCACCCCTGGGAGATAGGACAGGGCAGGATACCAGCAGAAACAGAGCTCTCTTTGCAACCCTATCAGACTGTTCTGTGACTCGGTCATTTCCTATAGCCTCTCTGGAGGCATGCTGCAAAATCTGAGCAGCTGCTGTGGGAAAGCTGTGACAGCCTGAGAACACATTCCTCGATTGCTTCCTCCCTTTCCTGCCTCACTTCCTTGACTTTTATTTCCCAGGGGTTGCTTATCTTCCCAAAAGAGTGTTAGCATGTAAGCTTTTCCTCTGGCATCATTTTTAAGGAAAAATGTGCTGGGACACCATGGAAGAAGGGAAGGCTGGATTACGGTTGACAACTAGGAAGGAATCTTTATATCCAAGGCCCACAGAAAGCATCTTACTCAAAGGAGGAACTTCCTTTTTCTTTTTTTTAAATTTTATTTTTTAAAGATTTTATTTATTTATTCATGTGAGGGACACAGAGAGAGGCAGAGACATAGGCATAGGGAGAAGCAGGCTCCTCATGGGGCACCTGATGCAGGACTTGATCCCAGGACCCCAGGATCATGCCTTGAGCCAAAGGCAGATGCTCAACCCCTGAGTCACCCAGGTGCCCTTCTTTTTCTTTTTTTAAATTGGAGTATAGTTAACACACACATTATATTAGTTTTCAGGCGTATAACATAGTGATTCCAGAAGTCTATATGTTATGCTGTGCTCACTGCAAATGTAGCTACTCTCTGTTACCATACAGCACTATCACGGTACCATTGGCTATATATATTCCCTATGCTGTGCCATTCATCCCCATGACTTGTTCATTCCGTAACTGGAAACCTATACCTCCCCCTCCCCCTCACTCATTTTGCCCATCCCTCCACCCCTTCCCTCTGGCAACCACTAGTTTATTCTATTTATGGGTCTATTTCTGCTTTTTGTTTGTTTTTAAAGATTCCACATATAAATAAAATCACGTGGCATTGGCATTTGTCTTTCTCTTTCTGACTTATCTCACTTAGCATAAGACCCCTTGGGTTTATTCATGTTGTTGCAAATAGGAAGATCTCATTCTTTTTTATGGCTGAGTAATATTCCATTGCATATATATATTCCACATCTTCTTTATCCATTCATCAGTGGACACTTAGGTTGCTTCCTTATCTTGGCTATTGTAAATAATGCTGCAGTAAACAAAGGAGTGCTTTCTTTTTTTGAATTAGTGTTTTTGTTTTCTTCGGGTAAATACTCAGTAGTGAAATTACTGGGTCATATGGTATTTCTATATTTAATTTTTTGAGTAATTTCCATACTGGTTTCCACAGTGGCTGCACCAATTTACATTCCCACCCACAGTGCATGAGGATTCCTTTTTCTCTACATCTTTGACAACAGTTGTTTCTCGTGTTTTTGATTCTACCCATCCCAACTGGTGTGAGGTGGTATCTCATTGTGGTTTTAATTTGCATGTCCTTGATGATGAACGATGTTGAGCATGTTTTCAGATGCCTGTTGGCTGTCTGGATGTGTTCCTTGGAGAAATGACTGTTCAAGTCATTTTTTAATTGGATTATTTGTTGTGTATTTTTTAAAGATTTTATTTATTTATTCATGAGAGACACAGAGAAAGAGGCAGAGACATAGGCAGAGGGAGAAGCAGACTCTCTGCAAGGAGCCTGATGCGGGACTCCATCCCGGACCTTGGGATTACACCCAGTGCTGAAGGCAGGCGCTCAACTCTTGAACCACTCAGGCGTCCTGGATTATTTGGGTTTTTTGTTTTGAGTTGTGTAAGTTCTTTATATATTTTGGACATTAACCCCTTATCAGATATATCATTTGCAAATATCTTCTCCCATTCAGTAGGTAACCTTTTGTTTTGTTTCCCTCACTGGGTAAAAGCTTCTTATTTGATGAATTTCCAATAGTTCATTTTTGCTTCTGTTTCCCTTGTGTCAGGAGACATCTAGAAAAATGTTGCTAATGGTTTTTGTTTTAAGGCCTATAAAAACAACATTTATTGCCTTATTAGTGACTAAATGAAGAGACTTTTTTTAAATTTTTATTTACTTATGATAGTCACAGAGAGAGAGAGAGAGAGAGAGAGAGAGAGAGAGAGAGAGAGAGGCAGAGGGAGAATCAGGCTCCATGCACCGGGAGCCCGATGTGGGACTCGATTCTGGGTCTCCAGGATCGCGCCCTGGGCCAAAGGCAGGCGCCAAACCACTGTGCCACCCAGGGATCCCTGAAGAGACTTTTTTAAAGTGAAAAGTCTCTCTAGAAGAGGATGAGCAAAATACAAGTTTCCAGACTGATCCTTCAGCTTTCCTAAGGTCATATGGTCACGGCTCATGGTTCAAAAAGTAGCATGTATCCAGGGTGAGGGAGGACAGCATCATTCAGAAAGTCCCCACTCCCCTGGATCTCAGTGTCAAAGGGTATGTCAAGAACTGGATGGATCTGGTTAAGAGCCATCCATAGCAGGTAGCTGTCCCAGTGTTCTATAAGTACCCTGTTCTCTGGGAGCTAACTCCTCCAGCTTCTAGGTGATGGCTCCTTGGCAGACAGATCTAAGTCTGGTTTAAAGTGTTCTGGACTCTAGGTATCCAAGAAGTTGCTACCTATTTTATCTTCTAAGAATTTTATGGTTTCAGATCTCATGATTAGGTCTTTAATCCATTTTGAGGGTTTTTGTGTATGGTGTAAGAAAGTGGTCCAGTTTTCTCAGCAGTATTTAAGAGATTGTCTTTTCCTCATGGTATGTTCTTGCTTCCTTTGCTGTAGATTAGTTGATCATGTAATTGTGGGTTTATTTCTGGGCTTTCTATCCTGTTCCATTGATCTGTGCATCTATTTTGTTATGCCTATACCATACTGTTTTGATAGCTACAGCTTTATAATATATCTTTATTTAAAATTTTTTATTTATTTTTTAAAAGATTTTTATTTATTTATTCATGAGAGACACACACAGAGAGAGGGGGGGGGCAGAGACATAGACAGAGGGAGAAGCAGGCTCCATACAGGAAGCCCGATGTGGGACTCAATCTGGAGACTCCAGGATCACGCCCTGAGCCAAAGGCAGATGCTGAACCACTGAGCCACCCAGGCATCCCTAAAGTATATCTTTAAATCTAGGATTGTGCTTTGTTCTTCTTTCTCAAAACTGCTTTGGCTATTTGAGGTCTTTTGTGGTTTTATACAAATTTTAGGATTATTTGTTCTAGTTCTGTGAAAAAATGCAATGGTATTTTTCATAGGGATTGCATTGAATCTGTAGATTGCTTTGAGTAGTATGGACAATTTAAAAATATTAATTATTTCAATTCATGAACATGTATATATTTCCTTTTGTTTGCACCATCTTCATTTTTTTTCATCAATGTTTCATATTTCAAAGAACTTTAGATGCATTCCCTATAAGATCAGAAATAAGGCAAAGATACCTGATAACACCACTACTATTCAACACAATACTACTGGCTCTAGTCAATGCAAAGAGGCATTTAAAAAACTTTAAGAGGTAAAAGGATAATAATATAAGATAAAATTGTCAGTATTTGCAAATGATATGCTCAGCTACATAGAAAATCCAACAGAATCAACAAGTAAACTATTAAAATATATTACTTTAGCAAGGTCTCTAGAAAAAAGATCATCATACAAGATTCAATAGTGTTTATTCCTTATACCAGCAATAACAACCACAAGGTATAATAGAAGACATGATGCCCATCACAAGTACAAAAATTATAAAATATCTAGGAAATAAAGTACCAAAGAGGTCATTAAAACCTCTTTGGAGAAAATTTTAAAAGTTTAAAAAAGGAAATAGAAAATGATTCAAACAAACGAAGAGACAGTGCACGGTACTGAACTGGATGATTTAATATTGTAATGACGCAGGCAGCCCCGGTGGCTCAGTGGTTTAGCGCTGCCTTTGGCCCAGGGCCTGATCCTGGAGTCCCGGGATGGAGTCCCACATCGGGCTCCCTGTGTGGAGCCTGCTTCTCCCTCTGCCTCTCTCTGCCTCTCTCTCTCTTTCTGTCTCTAATAAATAAATAAATAAAATATTTAAAAAATAGTGTAATGACGCTAATTTCCTCCCAATCTAGGTATCTAATGCAATCCAAGAAATATTTCAGTTAGATTTTTCAGGATCTCTACCATCTTCCTCTAAGATGTCTATGTCCATGAATATTTAGATTCATTTGGAAATAAAGAAGAACCAAGAAGGAAGACTCACTTTCCCAGAAATCAACACATATTATAAAGCCATAGTAACAAAAGCAATATGGTAATTGTGGGTGAATAGACTAGCCCAATGGGACAGAATAGAGAACTCAGAAATAAATCTTTGTATATAGAAGAACTTGATAGATGATAAAGTTGGCACCACACCAACTATAAGTGAACTATAGATGGACTAAGTTCCTATGGAAAGATAAAACCATCAAGCTAAAAGAAGAAAACGTAGGAGAGAATTTTTGTGATGAGGGTGGGGTTGAAAAATTTCTTAAGCAAGACCACACCAACCACAAGGTAAAATAGTTAATGGATTATCTTACATTCAGATTAAGAATTTATTTTAAATAGGTGATGAAGATTAAAGTATGCACTTGTACTGATGAACACTGAGTATTGTATGGAAGTGTTGAATCAGTATATTGTACACCTGAAACTAACATTACACTATATTAACTAACTGGAATTTAGATGAAAACATTAAAAAAAGAATTTATTTTAAATAATATATAATAGGCAAAGTTGACCATTGTGACACAGAACACAGGAAGGTTTTTACATCATTTACAAGTGACATAAATAATACTTAGATTATAAAGTAAATCCAATAGAAAAATGCACAAGTGGTCTTTGTACAGAATATCTAAATGACTAGCATTGCTCAATTTTATTAGGTAACAAAGATATCCAAGATAAAATGAAATACCATTCTACAGCCACAAGGTTGGCAAACATTAGGTTAGAGAGTCAGACAATACTAAGTGCAGATCTCTGGAGAGCAGTATGCCAGTACTTAGGGACCTTGCATATATCCCACGACACATCCAGCCTGTTTCTGGGTAAATAAATATGCCAGAGAAACATGCTCACAGCCCATGAATGGACAGGTCTATGAGTGTTCACTTCATCCTTCACATGGTTGTGGGGCAGTTGGAAGTACCCAGGCTTTTATTAACAGAGGAATGGAACATGTACTATGGAATAGATACAACCTTTGGAATATTTTCCAGCAGTTAGGTGCTATGAGCTAGATGTGCATGTGCATCATGCATAGATCTTAAAGTCAGAGAGTTCACTGAAAGAAGCAGATTAAGATCTATGGCATGATATGGCTTTCGTATTATTTTTACAAGTATACCAACAAGATAAGTACTTATCTTATCTGTTAAAGTGGGTATCTACAAGGAGGAAGAAGTATAGGGGTGGGAACTGAATGGGAGAAAAAAGGAAAGAGAGGACTGGAGTGTCTGAGTGGCTCAGTTAGTTAAGTGACTGACTCTTAATATCAGCTCAGGTCACCATCAGGGTCATTAGAGTGAGCCCTGTATTGGGCTCTGTGCTGTGCATGGAGCCTCTTAAAATTCTCTCTCCCTCTGTCTTTTTTTTTTTTTTTAATTTATTTATGATAGTCACAGAGAGAGAGAGAGAGAGGCAGAGACACAGGCAGAGGGAGAAGCAGGCTCCATGCACCGGGAGCCCGACGTGGGATTCGATCCTGGGTCTCCAGGATCACGTCCTGGGCCAAAGGCAGGCACCAAACCACTGCGCCACCCAGGGATCCCTCCCTCTGTCTTTCTCTCTCTCTCTCTACCCTTTCCCTCCACTCATTCTCTCTGTAAAAATCAAATCAAATAAAATAAAAAAAACCAGAAGAGTGATGACGGGAGATGCTGTAGGTAGTACTGAGGAGTATAATTAATTCAACTTTCTGTACCTGCTTTCTAAAAACAAATTTTAAAAATTCTAGCTATCTTGTGTATATGTGTGTGTCTAGAGTATGCCCTGCATTATTCTAGGGCTCAACATACACTTTCAATGAATTGTTCACGTACCTATTGCTCTGCAAGTCTGTGAGGGTCTCAAGAGCAGCACCCATGCTTTTTTCTCCATTGTTCTTTTGGTATCTGGCACAGAGAAGAGAATAAATTGTTTTGTTGAATGAAAGCTCAGAACATTCTCGAAACCAACATTCCTCAAAAGCTCAGAAATGTAGAACCAAAGAGTGTGATGCCTAGAAACAAGACTCTTCTAATGCTACTGCATATTTATTTTAAAGGCTCAAGATTGAAAAACAAGTAGTTGTTTTTGTCCTTGGCTCCTTGCACTCTCCTCTTGATTCCCAGAGTTCTCTGGTTGTCCTCTCTCTCTGGGTCGGAAAGTCCGCTGACAATGGAATTAATGTGTAATCCTTCCTGGTTGGATAAATGAGAGGGTAGGAGGTTGTTATCAGGGCAATTATTCAACAACAGCAGGCCAGTAAAATATGCAGCTCCCTGCTTCAGGCCCTCCTGTGGCTCCACAATGCCTTCCAGATAAAGTCTCTACCTGGCATTCCTTCCAGATCTGCTCAGGGATCCAGCCCCTCGCTCTTGCCACACTAAGTAACAGTGCAACCACAGTCACTCCTTTCATTTTTTAAATTTCAGTAAGGGGGCACCTGGGTGGTTCAGTGGTTGGGCATCTGCCTTCAGCTCAGGTCATCATCTCAGGGTCCTGGGATCGAGTTCTGCATCAGGCTCCCCGCAAGGAGCCTGCTTCTCCCTCTCCCTGTGTCTCTGCCTCTCTCTGTGTGTCTCTCATGAATAAATAAATAACATCTTTAAAATAAATTTCAATAATAAATTATTTTAAACAAAATAGTTAAAATTAAAACAAAGTAAGGAAGTTATTTAAAATGCTTTCTTGTGCCTGCCTATCTCCTGAGGTGGCAGTTTGTTGCAGACACCAGGTCCACCATCCTTGGGTCTGCTTCTGCCTACTGGGCTGTAAGTAACAACTCCCCTTATCTCACTTTTCCCAACTCAGCTGTTTGGCAAAGAACCACCTACTGGCCTGAGCAGGTCAGAAAGCACTCTCAGCATTAACCCCTGTGCTGGGAGTTTCCACTCTGTCCCTCCAGATCTACTATTTTTCCCTTCTCTACCCTACCTCACACCCTGGCAGGCTGACCTCTTGGAAAGCATCCCCAGGCTTTCTTGCCCTCTGCTTCTGATTGGGTTGGAGTAGTAAAGAGACAAATGAGAGGATTATTCTGTGTCAATGTGAGACCTGTTCTCCCCCGGGACCTGAAATGATACAACCCTTGGCCAAATCCAGTTCTCTCCTGGAAGGCCAACCCATCTCTTTGTAACTTTTTATCTCCAAAGTCTCATTGTCCTTTCCTGCAAAGAAAGGTTTGGTTGAAGGCCAGCCTGGTTCCCCAAAATGTTCTCAGGAAATAGGAGAGGACAGCTCAATGCAAAGTCTACAAAATAGCCCTGTTTTGTCTGCTGGGATCAACTTTGGTAAATAAGCAAGTGCCCTAGGAAATGGGATTCCCCTTGGTGCTCTCCCCACTCAGGACTACTTGCCTGTCATTTATACATACATAGGAAGACCACTTAAAGAAGTGTTCCCTAAACAAAGAACACATACTCTAAGGAGATGGGTGCTTTCCACTTGGACATAGGAGATTCTGGGTATCTATCAATTGCCACTCTCCCCAGCTTTCCAGACCAGCTTTCCCAGATTCACCTTCACCAGTACTTGCAATTCCTTCAGTTTGCTTCCCTCTCCCTCCTCTTTGCCTATGTCCTTGCTGTACTGTAAACCATCTTTCCCACCTTCCTTTGGCCAACTTCTGCTTTTCCCAGAGGCGAGGTCTGCCTCCTATAGGCAGTCTTCCTGAACCTAAGTTAAGTCTAAGCTAAATCCTCTATTATAGCACCTTCTAGAACTGTGTCATAATGACCCGTTTATCACTTTCACTGAGATGTGAGAAAGTAAAAATTAGCTTAGACTTTCAAAATCTGCCTGGCCATTCATCAGGCTGGAATAAAAGACACAGGAAAAATCAGTTCCAAAGTTAACAATAAGTATTTCTCTCCAGGACACTGTAGCTATAAAGTGTCTCAAGAACTCCCTTCTTGCAGTGAGTACTGCTTTCTTATTCATGGAGAAACTTTTTTTCTAAAATCACAAACTCTCAGAAACTGATCTGTTTGGAATTATGTTGGTAAGGACGAGACATGCCATGCAAAAAATAAACAAAACTTAAGCAGAGCCAAAGAGGTGTTAGCTAACACTACAGTGGTCTTCACACTGCAATATATAAATGTACAAATCAACAAACACATTGTCTACTTATAGTCACACAATGCGATATGTCAATTATAATAAAAAAATGTTTAAAAAAGGAAAAATTCCCTTCTTGCCTGGAGGGGTCAGTCATTAACATTGAGAAGCAGCCCCTATTTACAATTCTGGTGCAGAGCTTCGGATTAGAGATTTCAGGACACAACATTCCACAGCTATTGTAATTTTATCGTTTCCACGGAAACGGGTCCTTTGGTCCTTTTCATAGTCCAGGACTTATTATGATACCTTTATGCACAGTCTTGCTTTCCTTTGAGTTTTCAAAATCCTGCTTTATCGACATTCACCTTAACTCCTCCCTTCCTCCCAATTCTGTCATTCTTTCTTTTCCTTCATTTGGTGGGACACCCTGTGGGTCCTCTGGTGTGCAGTTCCTCTGCAGTAGGTCAATGAACCTGACTTTGTCACCCTAGGTTTGTTCCTGGTGGTTTCAGGCTGATTCAGTTAAGACAGCAGTTCATCACAGCTCCTAATAAAAGCAATGTCTGTGAAATGGGAGAATGAGTAAGTGAGTGACCCATTCCCCTAGTGAGACTAGGGTGAGGCAGGAAGTGTGCCTGAGGCCCTAGCCAGCTCAGATAGTTTGGGTCAAGATCTTGGAATCAGAGCTGTGTCTGAATCCCAGCTTGCCATTATACTAAAGCATGTGATCAAAATAAGTTTCTTACTTCTATGACCTTCAGTTTCCTCATCTCCAAAGTGATGATGATGTTTTATTGAGTATAATCATCTCTCTCTTATAAGGTTGTAGTTGTCAAAAAAGACTGTCCAAGAATTGGAAATGAGCAAAAGAGATGACTAGCTGTCCTTTCAGGGGAGTGCTGGACATTGTATAGAGGAGCTTCTGAGACACCTGATTCCATAGGGGTGTGCGCATTTGACCTGCAGTTGCCTAGGTGCTCTCTCTCTCTCTCTTTTAAACAACTCTATAAGAGTAGAAATGAAGCTGAGAAAACCAATGGTAACATTTCCCGTTCATTGTAATACAAAAATTCCTGTTCATAGGAATGCCAGGTAATTTTGCCTGGTGGAGAATATAAATCTTTATCATTCCGTTTCTTATTTGAACTACTTTTAACATCTTACTGGTTTCCTATTAATTGAGTTGAATAAAAATTTTGACATATTTATTTCACATTTGCACCTGAGTCATGATTTTACCTAAAAATTATAATTTAGCCCTGGGTGGCTTAGTTGGTTAAGCTGTCCACTCCTGATTTCAGCTCAGGTCTTGATCTCAGGGTCCCAGGATCAGGCTCTGCACTCAGCAGGGAGTCTGCTTCAGGACTCTCCCTCTCTTCCCCTCCCTCCACGTGTGCGTGTGCTTTTCTTCCCTCAAATAAATAAATAAATAAATAAATAAATAAATAAATAAATCTTTTTAAAAAATTATAATTTAGCATAATGAAGAGCAGTAATAGATGTAAAATGCTTACTCTGTTAGAGACCCTTGAGAAAGAGTTATGTCACCATAACATACCATACTTCCTTGGTAGACTGAGGTAATAGACAGAATGTGCCAGCAGATCAGCAAGGACCTAGGGGTCAATGCAGAACCGAGGCTTGTAGACAACGCCAGGGAAGTATTGAGGAAGGAGTAATTCTCTTGGGTATAAACTTCTGGCTGAGTGGATAAGCTTCCCTGTTCATCTTAGATGTCTCTTGGTTTCAAGCACAGAACCCCACCTGGTGGCAGAGGGAGGGGCAGGGGAGCTTATATAACAAAGCATGGGTTCAACAGCCAGGCTTTAGGAAAAGCAGATGTGTACAGAGATCTGAGGACATCTTTATGCAAAGAAGTCTTCCCTCCAACTCTCAACTCTGTGTTTGTTGGCTTGATTCCCTATTCCTGAACATTGACCTTGCCCACACAGCCAGGGACATGGCTGGCAAAGCTCCTAAGCCTCTCTGCCCAAGGCTTGTAGCAGGAGAGAAGGAGAGTATTTTCTCAATCATAGTTCCAAAGTGTTCCAGAATGACTCTAAATAGCCTAGTTTAGAAAGCTGCCCATCTCAGAGCGTTCAGGTGTAGCCGTGTAAAAAAAAGTGTTTGTCTTATGAAGCACACAGCTGGAGTTGGGGAGGGGGCAGCTATGGGAGGAAGAGGGACACTGATAATCTGAGAAGTCAGAATGTTCCTTCGATCTCCTCTCAGGATTGGCTTGGAAACTGTTTCCTACACGGAACTGGTCAGACTGCATTGCAGGGGGGATCTTGGTGGGGGTTGGGTAGGGAGCAGGAACATCAGGGTAGAGCTGACACACAGTGCTGAGAGCCGTACCGTGACTGCACAGAATATGTTGTATAAAGATCTGCAGTGTGAGTTAGATAAGCAATGGGCTCATCCAGATGTGTTCATGATCCTATATATGCTAGCTAGCCTGTGAGCTGGCCTCCTTATAAATCTCCATGAGCCTTTGCAGAAGTCACTGGTGAGGTGTGGTAGCCTTCACTGCCCACTCAGTTTCAGATAAGGAAACTGAGGCCCAGAGAGGTCATACAGCTCTGAAGTAGCAGAACCAAATTAAAGGCAATGGAATGGACTTTGGGTTTTATAAGCATGTATTATGATATAACTTGGACATGAGTCTGTTCTTAATTTTCTTCCTTTCTCTGGAGTACTAACTGATCTGAGCAGAATAACCATGCCACAGTGAGGTATACAGAAAGACAGTGGGGCTGACACTTGTAGCAATCCAAGGAAATGAGCACTCACTCACTGGGTACAGGAAAAAAGCCTTGAATACAGCAAACTGGTGTGATTAAGAAAGGGGGAAATAGGGATCCCTGGGTGGCGCAGCAGTTTGGCGCCTGCCTTTGGCCCAGGGCGCGATCCCGGAGACCCGGGATCAAATCCCACGTCGGGCTCCCAGTGCATGGAGCCTGCTTCTCCCTCTGCCTGTGTCTCTGCCTCTCTCTCTCTCTCTGTGACTATCATAAATAAATAAAATAAAATAAAATAATATATATTTAAAAAAAAGAAAGGGGGAAATAGGGACGCCAGGGTGGCTCAGCAGTTAAGTGCCTTCCTTCAGCCCAGGGCGTGATCCTGGAATCCCTGAATGGAGTCCCACATCAGACTCCCTGCGTGGAGCCTGCTTCTCTCTCTGCCTGTTTCTCTGCCTCTCTCTCTGGGTCTCTCATGAATAAATAAATAAAATCTTAAAAAAAAAAAGGAAGGGGGAAATGAAGGCTGAAATATCTGATAAGATGTCTCTCCTACAGAGATGATCCTTGAGGAAGAGCTGAGGCCACAGACCCAGAAATTTGAATGAAAAGAAGTAGTCGTGGAAGAGGCCTCTTGTGAACTTTTCAGCATTGGCTTATGGTGAAGAAATCATTTTTTTGTTTGTTTTTTTAATATTTTATTTATCTATTTGAAAGAGAGAGACACAGAGAGAACAATCAGGGTTGGGGACAGGAGAAGCAGACTCCCCTCTGAGCAGGGAGCCTGATGGAGGGCTCGATCCCGGGACTGTGGGATCATGACCTGAGCAGAAGGCAGATGCTTAACCGACTGAACCATCCAGGCATCCCTATGATGAGGGAATCAAATGACCCTTTTAAAAAGCCCTGTCTTCAGGACTGGTTCTGTGACAGCAGTAAAATTCCTTTGAATCAGTTTAGAAAATTCCATTATAAAACAGAATGCTCCAGCTCTCATTTCCCCAGGTGTGGGCATGCCTGGAAATTGGGAAGCTATCAGAATAGTGATCCTGTTCCTGAGATCTGGGCATAGCTGAGCAGCTGTATTTTCTGAACCCTCAAGCAAGACATATGAATGACAAATGATTTTTTAAATTATTTTTTGATATATCTTTTTGAAAAAAATCTAGGGAAGGAATTGATAATCACATTTACTGACATAAAGAAAGAAGTCTGAGCCATGTCATCAGCACTGATATAGCGGAACCTAAGTGGGGAGAAGGGCTGGCAAGACAGGGAAGACTGATACTTTCACCAGGTGTCATGCCTCAGGTGGCTGCTGCAGCCCTGGGGTAGCCTGTCTCTGAAGTTAAAATTATGCCACCATCCAGAGAGCAGAGGAGAGACAGTTGATCAAGCCTTGAGTCCTAGAGCAGTGGTAACAGCAGAATGGGACCAAGGGAAAACTAAAAATTAGTCTCTCTCTAGGAGATTATCACCCACATCTGGCTGATTTCCATTTAAAAATTTGCCTCTCATTTTCCCTCTTTTGTGCATCTTCTTCAATCTTGTATTTTCTTATGAATGCAAATTAACTAAATAGATGGTAAAGACCCATTTATACTAAAGTATAAATGACTACTCAAAGCCATTGGGTACACTCATTTGGAAAATTAAATATATTTATCCAAAAGAGTTGGAAAAGAACTGACATAGCTGGAAACTCTCCATTAATGGTGCGAATCTACCATAACCAAAGAGGGAGAAAAAAACTCAATAAGGATAGAAAAATCAATAGACACGGTTCAATAAAGTACAATCAAAGGACGAGATTGGATAAGGAGGGAGAGGAATTCCCAATATAAACTGAAATGCTTGGGAGCCAAATGGAAAGAACAGCTATAAAACAGGAAATTCAAATTATTGCAGGACTATATTTGGCATTTACTGATCAAAATTCTTGAAAAATATCCAATAAAAGGGACAAATAAGGAGATTGGACTTTGCTTATGGATTTTGCAGGTGATAGAATTAAGTAGCTCAATTACTGCAGTTCCATATTAATATAGTTGTAAAATTCCCGTCCAAAGAGTCAATAAATCCAATGCTTATGTCTGCTCAGATTCTGTTTAAGACTTCTTTCTTGTTAGCAAGACATCAACAGACAGCACTCTGGGACATTTTGTGAATAGTTTTCACTTGACAGGGTATAGCACCAGTGGTGAGATATGCTGATGGTGAGGACATTCCTCCTTTCTTCCTTTTCATTAGCTGAGAATTGTAACTTTCTTTTCGCTACAATCTGCTGGGGAGCATTTGATTTCTCTCTGCTCTCCCATGCAAGGTAACAGTGGTATGAATCGTGGGTTATTTTACTTGGAGTGTCTCTTAACCTCTAAATATGAGCCATTCTCTGCCTCTAAATATAAGCCAACCTATGCAATGACGATCTGAAGGATTTTTAAAAAATATAATTTCCATGAGCCTTATAATAGCACCATGTGGTGGGTACTGTCATCCACATTTTTCAGATGAAAACACTGAGGTTCCAAGAGAGACTTGCCCCCGTGACAAGGAAGAGGCAAAGCCAAATGCCCCCCCAAGCCCACCGGATCCCAAATGCCACGGTGTCACAGCTTTCCCAACTCCCATGCCAAAATGCTTGTTTGATGAAATGTATTGTAAGCAGGCTATTCGAGATCGAGTAAAATCAAAAATTCTTCTGTCTGACATCTGCCAATTCACTAAATCTTCTCTGTCTCCTTAAAAATGAATGATGTTCATAAATGTTCATAAGGAGACTATTAGAACTTAAATACTGTCTATTGACACTGTAATAGTCATACTTTTAGGGCTCCGCCATGCACATAAATCGGGCATGCTTTTATAGCCAGAAATAATTTACCGTGTAATACCTGCTAGTAAATTCAAGCATATGATGATCCTAAATGTGTCTTGTCAGGAAGTAAACCATTCATCTGTGAGAGGGGCATGATATGGATAAATACAGCACCCACCTTTGCACCAAGATCAATCTCCATGAGCGATTTCCTCTCTTTTGCATTCTAGCCCATCCTGAGTGGGAAACCCAGTGGAGAGAAGGGTGGAAACCCTTTTATTTTGCTCTAGTTTTCCCAGATTCATGACCCCTTACAGGCTAGAATGCAGTTCTCACAAAAATGAGCTTTCTACCTGTCCAGAGATACTGGCCATGCTTTTATTTATTTGTTTTTAATTTGTTTGGTTTTGTTTTTCAAGTCCGTGCCCTCTGGAGTGGAGAAAGTAGGATCTCCTCTTTTACTGCTTTTCGGTCTTCTGCTTTAGGCACTTTTGTTTTCTTCAGCAGTTTTCAGCCTATAGAAATCAACTTGAATGTTAGATTTAATCTGGAAAGAAACATCAACATGAGGTGGCAGCTTCTTTCTGGAATTCCCTCTCTTTTCTTAGACTGAGCATACAAAGGTGCATTATAGATTTTCTGCAGAGCGATCTTGTCTCTTTTTAAACTCTAGGAAAACCAATTCTGAGACCTGTAGATAAAAGCATTCACGTCCACTAAACACCTTCTTTCCTTGGAAATTTATATTTAAAAAAATTCTGATCAGAGCATAGGTTGGCTCATATTTAGAGACTGAGAAACACTTCAGGCAAAATAACCCACAATCATGTCATTGTTGTCTCGCATGGAAGAGCAGAGAGAAATCAGGTGCTCCCCAGCAGACTGAGGCAAAAAGAAAGTTAACAATGCTCTGTTAAGTTTAAACAGATTTCTTTGGACAGTTGTTTTCCTTTATAGGAACATTAAACTGGTTTTTCCTTTTTTAAGTCTCTGGAATATTTGCCTGGTTCTGTAATCTGTCATGCTGGTTATTTGGGCGGGGCTGCTGGGGACTTGGAAGAATTGTGTGCACATACTTAAAACGGCAATTGAAATGGGATACAGTCAGGAACATTCTACCATGAGACTGCTGACCCCCTAATCCCCCACCAACTCACAGCGTGATCCTGGAGAAATCTCATCTTCTTTCTGGATTTCATTTTCCTAGTCAGGGAAATGCTGAGGATTCATCCTCTGTTTCCAATCCTTCAGAGAACATTTTGTCAGATGGTGAGTTGGATCTGACAGGAGATCCAACAGGGGAAGGTTGGGAAGGAGACAGGTTACAGGTGGTCATTAGTAGTGACCTTGTGTTGTATATGTACCTACATGTATGTGTACCTACATGTCACTTCATCTTTGGACAGGGTGGGATTCTCTATGGATTTTTTTTTTTAAAGTAGGGCTTGAACTCACGACCCTGAGATCAAGACTTGAGCTGAGATCAAGTGTCAGATGCTTAACCAACGGAGCCACCCAGGCACCTCTCTACGGATTATTTTTAACCTGCAGTATTTGCTTTGTGGCCTTTCGGGAGGCTGACATTGTTGCAGAACAAATGAATATGTAGATTGTTCCTTCAGCAGTGACATAGCTGGCATTTGTAGTACACTTTCACTTTATAAAGAGCTTTCACATTTGGCATCTCATTTAGCCTCAGCTGCTCACCGTACTGTAGCTGAGGGGGTGTACTCCTACGCAAAAGGTCCGAGTAATATCACCTGAGGAACCTAAAAATTTGAGCAGGTGATCATAATAAGTATGTAGGAAGGCAGACATCCATTCATCCATCCATCCATCCTCCCACCCAACTATCCTTTTATTCCCTGAGATAGGGTATCCATTTCCTAACTCATGAGGGAACACAGGGCATTTCACCTCATATGTATTTTTTACCTCTTTTAAAATTTTTCATTTAATAAAATGTATTCTTTTTGGTGGATAGTCTATGAGTTTTGCCAAGTGCATGGAGTGCTTATAACCACACCATCACCATCAAGATACAGAGCACCTCCATTACCCTACCCTTTTCCTCCAAAAATATTGTCTCCAGCTATCTCTTCTAGACAAATCCTTAACCCTTGGCAACTACTGATGTGTTCTCCAGGTAAATAAATGGAATCATATAGTGTGTGTTTGAGTCTGGCTTTTTTCACTTAGCAGAAGGCATTTGAGATTCACCTGTGCTGTTGCATGGTTCAGCAGCTTGCTCTTTTATAGCTGAGTAGTTGTTCATTGTATGAAGGTGTCACCGTTTTGTTTTTAGTTAATTCTCCAATTGAGGGATATTCGAGTTATTTCCAGGTTTTGGCGATTATGAATAAAGCTGCTTTAACCATTCACATACAGGTTTTTTGTTAATCATTCATATACAGATTTTCATTACCCTTAGATAAATATGGTAAGTGTATGTTTAACTTGAAAAGATATTGCCAGGGGCACCTGGGTGGCTCAGTTGGTTAAGCATCTGCCTTTGGCTTGGGTTATGATCTCAGGGTCCTGGGATTAAGCCCCGCGTTGGGTTCCCTGCTCAGTGGGGAGTCTGCTTCTCCCTCTGTGTGCTCACGTGCTCTCTCTCAAATAAATAAATAAATAAATTTTAAAAAAGAAAAGACATTGCCGAAGAGTTTTCCAAATTGGCTATCCTATTCTGCATTCTTACCAGCAACATGTAAGAATGCCAGTTACTTTCAGTTCTCACCAACCCTTAGTCTTGCCAATTTTTGTAGTGTGTGTGTGCAGGTGTGCAAGTGTGTATAGACAAACTAATAGGTATGCAGTATTGATTATAGTTTTGATTTGCGTTTCCCTAGTGACTAATGATGGTGAGCATCTCTCCATTGTGCTTATTGGCCATCAGTACATATAATTTGCTGAAGTGGTTGTTTAAATTGTTTACCGTTTACAAAATAAGGCTGTTTATTTTCTTATTTCTGCATTCCAAGAGTACTTACTTGGGAGACAAGTCCTTTGTCAGATATATGATTTGTAAATATGGCCCCCATTGTACGGCTTGTCTTTTCAGGTACTCTCTTATCAGTATCTCTGCAGAGCAAAATTTTCTAATTTTGGCAAAGTCAAAATTTTTTTATTTTTATCAATGGATTGTGTTTTTGATGTAGTTTCTAAGAACTGTTTCTCTAAATCCGACTTCACAAAAATTTCTTTTATGTTTTCTTCTGAAGCTTTAGGAGCTTCATCTTACACATTTTGATTTATGATCTATTTTGAGTTAATTTTTGTATAACGTGTAAGTATAGGTCAAGGTTCATATTTGTTTTGCATGTGAGAGTCCAGTTGTTCCAGTATTACCTGTTGAAAATATCGTCCAAGTGGGCCCAATGTAAATGGAAGGATCCTTATAAGAGGAACATAGGAAGGTCAGAGTCAGAGAAGGAGATGAAATTACAGAAGGAGGTTGGAGTGATGTCATTGCTAGAAGGGACCATGAGCCAAGGAATGCAGGTGGCCTCTAGAAGCTGGAAGATGTAAGGAACTGATCAGGAAAACAGCCCTGCTGGTATTTTGATTTTAGCCCGTTGGACCCATGTTCAGATTTCTGAGGGCCAGAACTGCAAGATAATAAATCTGTGTTGTTTTAAGCCACTAAATTTGTGGTAATCCTTTACAGCAGCAAAAGAAAAAAAAAAAAGCAGAGAAAGCACCATTGAATTGCACTTCTCTCAAAATCAATTGGCTATATTTACGTGGAACTATTTCTAGACTCACTTCTGTTCCATTTTACTATGTCTTTGCTTTTGCCAATACCACTCTGATATGTCTTATTTAACCTGTCCTGAATTCTCTTATTTTTCCTGCTTCATACTCCATATCTTCAGGATGTGAAAAGCTGGTTAGTAGTCTTGGGAAAGAAAACCAAGAGATGCAAATCACAAAATACTGTTTCAAGGTAGCCCTTTGTATTAGTTCTCTAGTGCCGAATAACAAATCATCCCAAACCTAGTGTCCTAAAACAACAAATATTGATTATCTCACAGTTTCTGAGGGGCAGGGATGTAGAAGCAGCTTGTCTGGGTGCTTGCAGGATCTGTCATGGGGTTGGCATGGAGGTGTCCATCAGAGCTGCGGTCATTCCTCAGCCCTACTGGCTGCTGATCTACTTTCAAGGTCACTTGTGGCTGAGACCAGAAGATCTCCTTCCAAAATGACTCACAGATTGGCTGGTGTGTCCTCATTCCTCCTACATGGGCCTTTCCCTAGGCTGCCTGACTGTCCCTACATCATGGCAGCTGGTTTCTGTTAGAATGAGTGAAGAGAGAAAGGGCAAAGGGGCTCACCTATACAGAAACCACTGTCTTTTTTTCTAACCTGACCTTGGATGTGACATCGTGTCACTTTGGCCATATTCTGCTCATTAGAAGTGGGCTAGCAAGTCCATTCTACATCAAGAGGAGAGGAACCTAGCTCCAGCTCTTGAAGGGAGGCATATCACAGAAGGTGCAGACATATCTTTGAAAGCACTACAGCCCACCCTCAGGCCACAAATGATTTATATTCCTCCCATATGCACAACACAGTCATCTAGAGGCGCCTGCGTGGCTCAGTGGTTGAGCATCTGCCTTCGGCTCACGTTGTGGTCCCGGGGTCCTGGGATGGAGTCCTGCGTCAGGCTCCCCTGCTTCTCCCTCTGCCTATGTCACTGCCTCTCTCTCTCTGTGTCTCTAATGAATAAATAAATAAATAAAATCTTAAAAAAACACACACACACACACACACAAAACCTCAAAACAACAACACACTCAAGGGTCTCAACCCATCACTGCACCAGCCAGCAGTCCAGAATCTTGTCACCTGAGTGTAGTTCAGGAGAGAAGCTCTTCAGGTGTGGTTCCTTAAGGTCAGCTCCTTGCATGTAGTTGTCATGACTCCAGAAATGGAAGAAGCAGGGCATCTGTGCCGCCCCTCCTGCAACACAGTGGTGAAACAGGCATAGGGTAACTGCTCTCCATATCCCTGTTCAGAAAAGGGAGCGAACTGAAGGATGAGTGGGCCTCAGCAATTCTAATTGCTGAGTCAGGCAAATTGTAGTCCAGTTGCAAGTTCCTTGACTGGGATATCAAGGCCTGGGAATAATTTTCTGTGATTCCAGACTCCCCTCTTGGAACCCTTGGTTCTGCCCTGCCTGACAACCTTCCCCTTTCACACAAGCCAACATAGTTTGCTCCATTTTCCTAACTGAAGTTTATACAAATTTTTCCTACATTTTCTTTTAAAAATCTAACAGCTTTACATCTTGCATTTAGTTTTGTTGTTGTTGTTGTTGTTTTAAGATTTTAAGTAACCGCTATACCCAGCGTGGCACTCAAATGCATAACCCAAGATCAGGAGTGGCATGCTTCAGCGACTGAGCTAGCCAGACACCCCTTATGTTAAGTTTTTGATTCATTTTGAGGTAATTTTTTAAAAAGATTTTATTTATTTGAGAGAGAGAGAGAGAGAGAGAAGGAGCACAAGCAGGGGTTGTGTCAAAGGGAGAGGGAGAAGCAGATGCCCCCAGGAGCAGGGAACTAGACATGGAACCTTAAGTGGGATTCAATCCCAGGACCCCAGGATCATGACCTGAGCCGAAGGCAGATGCTTAACCAACTGAGCCATCTGGGTGCCCCCATTTTAAGGTAACTTTTATATAAAATGTGAGGATAGGTCTTTTAGTTTTTGGCATATAAATGTCCAGTTGTTCCAGCACTATTTGTTTTTAGAAATTATTATTATTTTTTAAATATTTAATTAATTTATTTGGCAGAGAGAGAGAGCATAGGCAGCAGATGGGGCAGAAGGAGAAGGAGAAGGAGAAGGAGAAGCAGGCTCCCCACTGAGCAAGGTGTCTGATGCAGGGCTTGATCCCAGGATCCTGGGATCATGCCCTGAGCTGAAGGCAGATGCTTAACCAACTGAGCCACCCAGGTGCCCCGTTTTTAGAAATTATTTATTTTTCATTAACCTTATATCTATTTTCTGTTTGCTTAAATGAGTTCCTGCTCCAAGGAAATTTTGGAAATGAAAGACTCCTCATATTGGGAAGGTTTCCCTTTAAGTTACCACAGGGACCCAAAACACTGCCATATGGACCCCTCCCTGTGTGGTGCAGAGTTAGCACTGTTTGTTGAAATGTGGCAGAAATAACCCTGATGCCGGTTCCCAGACTAGGTTTCAAGAAGCTCTGCGTGCTTCCTGTCTCTGGAAGCCCAGTGCTGTGAGAACAAGCCCAGCCTAGTCTGCTGGGGCATGAGAGACCCTGTGGAGGAGTGAGAGGCCAGTTGTCCCAGCCAAGGTCAACCTGGACCATCTAGCCAATGCTCAAACACATGGAAGATCCACTTGGGAACAGCATAGGAAAAACTGACTCAGACTTTTTGGGAATAATTTTGTAATATATGAGCCATATTTATAACATATATATGGTTTGACCCAGTCATTACAATTTGTCTCCTATTCTAAGGAAATCATTTAATGGAAAAATTTATGTAAGTGACATTTTTTATAATAGCAAAAGTTTGAAACATCCTCGTGTTCATCAGTAGTGAAAGGATTATATTGGGGGGAGCACACATAAACAATGTAATACTCTGTTACAAATGAGGATATGGAGCACCTGGGTGGCTCAGTTGGTTAAGCATCTGACTCTTGATTTCAGCTCAAGTCATATCTCAGGGTTGGAGACACAGCTGCTTTGGGCTCCTTGCTCAGCAGGGAGTTGGTTTCCTCCTTTTCCCTCTCCTTCTGCTCCCCCCTTGCTCTCTCAAATAAATAATTAAATGAATCTTAAAAAAAAAAAAACACCGAAAACAAATAATATAGCTCTAATGGAAACTGTCCATACTACACATTTGTCAATAAAACAAGTTAGAAATCATCATTTTATAATGTGAACTTGTATTTGAATAATATATAACTATGTTTGTGCATTAAAAAGTGTCTAGGGATGCCTGGGTGGCTCAGCAGTTGAGCTTCTGCCTTTGGCTCAGGGCCTGATCCCGGAGTCCCAGGATCAAGTACTGCATCGGGTTCCTTGCATGGAGCCTGCTTCTCCCTCTGCCTGTGTCTCTGCCTCTCTCTCTCTCTCTGTGTCTCTCGTGAATAAATAAATAAAATCTTTAAAAAAAAATAGGAAAGTGTCTAGAAGGAGATCTATAAATTATTAACAGGGGTTTTCTCTGAGAAGGCATTAAAAGGATTTTTTTCATTTTCTACATTGTACCTTTATGTATGTGAATCTTTAAAAAATGAGCAGCTATTTTTTAAAAAAAATTATTTTTTTGAGAGTGAGTGCACATGCACAAGCATGGAGGGAGGTGGGGAGAAGGGGCAGAAGGAAAGGGAGAGACAATCTTTTTTTTTTTAAAGATTTTATTTATTTATTCATGAGAGAGAGAGAGAGAGAGAGAGAGAGAGAGAGAGAGAGAGAAGCAGAGACATAGACAGAGGGAGAAGCAGGCTCCATGCAGGGAGCCTGATGTGGGACTCGATCCCAGGACTCCAGGATCATGCCCTGGGCCGAAGGCAGGCACTAAACCTCTTAGCCACCCAGGGATCCCCAGGGAGAGACAATCTTAAGCAGGCCTACGCCCAGCAAGGAGCCCAGCACGGGGCTCAATCACACAACTTTGAGATCATGACCTGAACTGAAATCAAGCATGAGACACTTAACTGACTGAACCACCCAGGAGCCCCAATGTCTATCTATTTTACTAAAATTGACCATCAGAAAAATGACATAACTTGCATTTTGGGAAAATAATGTAATGTACATAATATATATAAAAGGTAAATGTAATATATGTAAATATTAATCATATATAATACACAAAATTTAATGCATAAAATTTTAATATTATATATTAATACATACAATATAAAGATTAGTACAGTATAATAGATATAGCTAGACTACAAAGTTGCACGTGACCATGTTTGATGGTCCCTAGGTGTAACCCTTGGGGTGTTCCTAATGGAGTTGCTTGTTCATTGGATGATGGACTGTCCACACCCTAATGCAGTATATTCATCCTCCCACTGGATGGTAAAGTTGCATATATACATCGTTGCAACAGTTCAGGCAACAGGCTATATTTGCAAGAATATTGGACTTGGAGTTCAGCTTCACTATTGGCTCTTCCTTTAGTTTCTTTTTCGGTAAAATTGGGCTTCATTCACCAAAGAATGAACATTGATTGGGTATTACTGCGTGCAAGCCCTTCGGCTGAGTGCCAGGGACCCTAGCTCCTGCCCTGCTTCCCTCAGACTGGTGACGGGAGAATCCATCCCTAAATGAACACAAATAAAATAGGAATGGAATTCCTGACGCCAAGCTGTATTTTTAGTGGTTTCATTAAGTAGAAGAAATGAGATTGGATCTATCCTGAATGTAGTGGCCTGAGTTTTCAGGCTCAGTAGCCAAATTGCCTGAGTTCAAATCCTAGCTCCATCAGGATTTGGGGGATGTTGCTTAACATCTCTTTGATCCAATTTTTCTCCATCTCTCAAATAGAAACAAGAACTGTAAATACCTCATGTGGTTGTTGTAAAGATTAAATAAGTTGCTATTTATTTTTTTAAAAAAGATTTATTTTAGGGGATCCCTGGGTGGCGCAGCGGTTTAGCGCCTGCCTTTGGCCCAGGGCGCGATCCTGGAGACCCGGGATCGAATCCCACGTCGGGCTCCTGGTGCATGGAGCCTGCTTCTCCCTCTGCCTGTGTCTCTGCCTCTCTCTCTCTGTCTCTCTGTGACTATCGTAAATAAATAAAAATTAAAAAAAATAAAAAGATTTATTTTAGAGAGAGAAAGTGTGCATGTCTGCTAAAGTGGGGGGAGGGGCAGAGAGAACGGAAAAGAGAGAATCCTCAGACTGGCTGTTGAGCCCCGAGCCCTACAGGGGGCTTCATCCCAGGACCTGGGATCATGACCCGATCAAAAATCCACAGTCCGCTGCTTAACCAACTGAACCACTTAGGTGGAATGGAGAACACAGCAGACCAGCTGTTGCTTTTTTTCTCTTTTTAAAGATTTATTTTATGGAGGGAGAGAGTGCATGTGAGTGGGGGAAGGGGCAGAGGAAGAGAATCTTCAAGCAGACCCCTGAGCTGGACACACGGGGCTTGATCTCAGGCCCCATGAGATCATGAATTGAGCCTAAACCAAGAGTCAGACGCTTAACCGACTGAGCCACCCACCTCCTTGGCCATATCTAATCCCACACAGTTGACTTGCTTCAGACCATCCTGCCTGCTATGGTCTGAATATTCATTTCTCCCAAATTCATGTTGAAATCCTTATGCCCAGTGAGACACCCAGCTACCCCTGGACCAGCGGTTTCTGAGACAAATGTGACCAAGCTGATGTCAGAGGGGCATCTGGTTGTGACAGTGTTCTCTCCTCTGGTGACTTCCTTAGGGTCATCTGGTCAACTAGGTCAGTGTCCGCTTACTCCTTCGCTAGTCTGTGAACATCCTCCAGAGGCTTTATGTGCCATTGGCAAGAATGGTATTCCTAGGCAGAGGAGGGAGCTTCTGAGGCTAGTACTGGAAACTGCAGACCAGCTCTCCAGGCCCATGTGGAGAAGATGGGGCAGTCAGCTCCTTACTAGGGGCTGCTGATTCTCCCCATTATGTTAAGAGGTGTGCTGTTTGTCTTATTGCTCCATACATGTATGGCTTCCAAAATAGCTCTTAGAGTTCCAGTCATTCTATCTGTATTTTTCTTTTTTTTTTTCAATAAAGATTTTGTTTATTTATTCATGAGAGACACAGTGAGAGGGGCAGAGACACAGGCAGAGGGAGAAGCAGGCTCCATGCAGGGAGCCCAATGTGGGACTCGATCCTGGTCTCGGGTGAATTTGCTGCACTAGCTCATCCAGTCACAGGTCGGCTGGCTAGCATGGAGTAATGATGGTAGAGGCTAGATAATATGAAATAAAATGATGCGGGTGCGTGGGTGGCTCAGTTGTTAAGCATCTGCCTTCAGCTTGGGTTATGATGTCAGGGTCCTGGGATCAAGCCCTGTACCATGCTCCCTGCTCAGTGGGGAGCCTGCTTCTCCCTCTCCCTTTGCTGCTCCCCTTGCTTGAGCTCTCTCTCAAATGAAATCTTAAAAAAAAAAAAAAAAAGTAAAATGATGGCACTTCAACAGGAACTTAGAGTGGCAGTCTCCCCTAAGAAGGGATGTTATTCTGGCACATGATGACTGATATTTATAGTTCAGTATGTATCCACCTTCTCAGTCTTCACATCAGTGAAGGACTTTATGGACACTCACATATTGATCTGTGTATCAGGTGGCTTAGGCAAAGTTAGGCTGTAGGAAAGATGCTTCCTAAAATCTCAGTGGTGGGGCACCTGGGTTGGGCATCTGCCTCTTGATTTCAGCTCAGGTCATGATCTCAGGCTCGTTGGGCTTTGAGTGAAAAGTAGGCTCAACATGGAGTCTACCTGAGAGTCTCTTTTTCTCCCTCCACCCTCCCCTTGCTCCTGTGTACGTGCTCTTTCTCTAAATACATTTTAAAAATCTTAAAAAAAACCCCTGAGGTTTATAACAAACATTTTGTGCATGTGACACGGCCAACGCTAACTGGCTTTGGCTCTGCTGAATTCCATATGTCTTCTCACTGCAGGACCCAAACTGAAGGGGATCGTTTATCTAGGACACACTGATCACCTGGTGGAAGGAAAAGAGAAAGATGGTTGAACCACATGATAGCTCTTAAAGCTAATGCTTGGAAGGGGCATATATTACATCTGTTTACACTCCACTGGCCAAAGCAGCTCCACGGCCAAGCCTCAGGTCAATGAGGAGGGAGGATACTCCCAAAGAGAGAGGTAGTAAATATTTTGAACAAATAAACATTCTCCCATAGTTCATCACAGCCGGTTGTACCATTTGGTCTTGTTTTGCAGGTGAGAAAACTCAGGCTAAAAGAGCTAACTCGATGGAGGTCATAAATTCCAACTCAGCTGTCTGGCTTCAGAGTCAGTCTTTTCTACCATGCAGTCTCTTTGGGGGATCTTTTCTCTCTTTACACCTGGAATCGTACAGGCACCTGGAATTGTAATTTATTCAGGGCACAATGGCTTCTAATGAGCCCCAGAAGCTTCTCCATGAAAATTTCTATGGAGGTAAACCACCTCTGAGAGCTTTCTGGAAGTATATGGAGCTAGAAAGGGGGGGGGGGGTGGTTGGGCTTGGGGAATTGCCTCCATGAGAGCTGACTCTATTCCATTTAGTAATTTTTTTTTAAACTGTTGAATTATTTATCTGCTTTATGGGTTTGTACATCCTTTGGGCAGGGATTACCTATCAATCTATCACTTTTTTTTGTTTCCTGTGTGTGTGTGTACGTGTGTGCGTGGTGTGGTGTGTCTGAGCTCCTCGAAGCTATTTTTCTAGGTAATTTTAGAAACTTCCAGATTGCATTGGATATTTATACTCACAAAAATTATTAGTGGGGTGGAGAGAGTGCAACTCCTCTACTTTTGCCAGAGAGCAACAATTTTAGATTTAGAGACCTAGCTGCGGCTGCTCAGTGTGTCCTGGGGTGGGGGTGCAGGGGAGAAGTGAGAGCCGGTGGAGAACACGTACTTCACCATGAATGAGCGTAAATTTCTGTTGATTTGCTTTGCCTTTCGCTCAGTCTTACTCGTTTTAGAGTCCCTGGTGTCCAGGTGCCTGGTGCTGGCCAGACCTACGGCGTCCATCAGAGGCAGTGAGGCACCTGCAGGAGCCCGGGCTCTCCTGCCCCATTTCAGTCCCGGTCCTGGGGTCCATCATGCGTCTCCTAGAACTGCGCAGCGTGAAGGTGCCGGGCGAGCTCACCCGTGGGAAGCCCCTGCCCCCTCCGGTGCCCGCCACGCGGGAGACCCTGGAGCCCGCGGCCGCCCGGCGACTCGCCCGGCCGCGGGGCCGCCTCGCAGGTGACGGCGTGCGCGTGTCCGGGCCCGGCGCGGGCGGAGGCAGCCAGAGGCCCTGCGCGCGTGGCCTGCGCGAGGCCGGGCGGGTCCGGGTCGGGGTCCGGGTGGGGTCCGGGTGGGGTCGGGGTGGGGCCGCCCCGCCCTCCGGGTCCCGCGGCGGCCGGCGCGTGGGGAGGCGCGCTCGGAGCTTCCCCGTGGCCGCTCCGGGCCCGAGAGGCGGCGGCAGGAGGACCGCGAGGGTGACAGGGCGTGCCCGCGCCGCGGCCGGGCCCCGGGGCGGGAGGAGGGCGGGGGAGCCCGCGGAGGGCTCGCAGGACCCGCCGCCCGCTCGGAACTTGCCGAGGGAACCGGTGGGAGGGAGGGGCCGGGCCGGGCCGGGCCGGGGCCGCGGCGGGAGGGGGAGGGGGAGGGCGAGGGGGAGGGGCGGCCGCAGCTGCATCCAGCCCGTTGGCTTCCTTCCCAGCTCTCCTTCGCCGCCTCCTCTTCCTCCCGTGTGAGTCAGGCATTTCCCGGGGATCTGGAGCAGCCACGCGCGGCCCGGGCGCCGGAGCTGTAGCGGCGGCAGCAGCAGGAGCCCGCGCCGGGGCCGCCACCGCGCCGGGCACCCGCCTCCCGGGCGCGCACGGACCATGGAGAGGGCGGCTCAGGGCGCGGACGGCGGCGGGGGCAGCGACAGCAGCAGCCGCAGCAGCAGCCGCGCCACCTCGGCCGGGTCCTCGCCCTCCTGCTCCCTGGCCGGCCGGGGGGTCTCCAGCCGGGCGGCGGCCGCGGGGCTCGGCGGCGGGGGCAGCCGCAGCAGCCCGGGCTCGGTGGCCGCCAGTCCGTCGGGAGGAGGCGGCCGCCGGAGGGAGCCGGCGCTCGAGGGCGTGCTCAGCAAATACACCAACCTCCTCCAGGGCTGGCAGAACAGGTAACGCGCCCCCCGCGCCGCCCCCGCGCGCCCCCGCGCCCCGCGCCGCCCTCGCTCCAGGTGGGGCGCCCCCCGCGGCCCGGGGCGCGGGGCGGGGGAGCGCGGGGCCCGGGCCCTCCCGAGAACGGCTGAGACCGCGAGGCGCGGGGCGCGCGCTTTGTGCCTGGAGTCGGTCCCATCGAGCAATTCTCTTCCTTTAAAACTTCGGGTGTTTAGAACCGCCGCCGCCGCCGCCGCCACCAAACACCTACCGCTTCCCCGCACATTCCGGAGCGCGTGCTACCTCCTGCCCACTTGGTGGCCCGAGACCTCCAATGTCTGCAACAGGAGTTTTTTTTTTTTTTTTTTTTTTTTTTAAATCTTTTTAAACACCCTCTCCCCTTTGGAAATGGACAGCTCGCTCTTTAAATTATTGCCATTCTTTTTCTCCCTTTGGGTGGCTTTTTTTTTTTAAGTTCTCTGCTCACTCATTCTGTCCTCACCATTGGGAAGCCTAGTTATGGCCACGTGGAAGGATGGAGATGTCAAGGGAAGGGGTGCCCAGCCCACTTGTGTTGGTGGTAACGTGTGAGGAACAACGAAGCATAGTGAACAGGACCTGAAAGGAGCAGATGTGGTACTGCTGTTTACAGGTTTTCTTGTTTGTTTGTTTTTTTTCTCCCCACTTTGTTTTTCAAAATCGAGCCATAGGTCCGTGCAAGAAGAATGGGGTTTTTGGAGAGGTTGTTGATGAGATCTTTTGTCCTGCCCTTAATCGTCCTTGGAACTTAGGACTTGGGGTTCTTGAGGGTGCTTTTGAAGTTTGAATCACACCCTGGGGAGCTGTTGCTTCTCTCTTTGGTTAGACTAGCTTTCTTGGTGCTCTCTCCCTGCAGATGGATTGGAAATGTTCAGATTGCTTCCAACCGAAACTTTGATCAGGCAGTCAAGTACATGAAACTAGGAGGACGGTGACTGCCCAAGTATGGAAACTGAGTTTTTATACTGGTGTTATAGACTGAACTTTCTGAGTCACCTGGGTTTCCTCGGAGATCTGCTCCTATGTCAGTGGAAGTTGCGCTATAACTTTTGAATCCTTTTATTTCTCAAAATAGCCCTGGTATCTGCTGTTGCCTCTCCCTTTTCCCCTTCGATTTCTGAAAGCTTAAAAAGAACAGGTAGACTGTGTAGGATGAGAGAGATGAGATGACTAAATCTGGTTGCAGTGCTTGGTAATTGTGCCTTGCTGGTGTGGTTTGTGTGTTCGCCACTTTTAATGCTTTTTTTTTTTTCAAGTAGCTTATGAGGCCAACAGAGATTTTACCCTGGATTACAGTTGTTTCACTTGGGGATGGTATTTTACCTGCAATGCATATTAAAGGATTTGTTCTTTGCAGTGGATTTAGGAGGAATTGGAGTCCCTCATGCTTTTGTATAATTTTAAATCCACTGAGGTATTTAGGTTATGCCAGATTGAGAAGAGCAAAATTAATAATAATAATAATAATAATAATATCTACGTGATTGCAGGCTACATAGGTGAAATGCACTCATACACTTAAGAGGTTATGAGGTCTCATCTTTGTTGAGTTTGTTTCCTGTGATCTATAGCCACTAGCGTTTATTCTTAACCACAGCAGACTCACTATTTTCTAAGTCAACCACTGACTCCAAAAACATTATCTCTTTCTAATGGTTAATGTTTCAGTGTCTAGGTCTGTGAACTGTGGCTGAGGGACCATTAGTGATCTGGAGAGGATTTATGATGACTCAGTGATGGCACATTTTTCCCTTCTCAAGGGGAGGTCTGGAACAGTAAAAAAAAAAAAAAAAAAAGAGAAGAAAGACCATATATTCACTTGTTCATGAGTTTATTTATCCAGAGACTATTTATTGAGGATCTACTATGTGCCAGGCACTCTTCTATGAGCAGGAGCTATTCCAGTGTGCAAAGCACACGTGCATCTTCACTTGAAGTAGTGGAGAAGATGCAGAATTAAAAAGTAGGAGTCCAGAGCTCCCTAGTCTAGGGGAACACCTTGGTACAAATAGTGGGGGACCCGATTCAAATTCCCTTGACTTTTGAACCTCATGGCATATCTTTTTAAGCTGCCTGCAGTAAATGACAAATCTCTAGCCACAAAATTCTTGGTGTGTATTTCCAGGCTGCCATGCTGTTGACCATGCCCTTTGGCAGCTCCCAGGATGTGGTACCTATCACCCAACAGCAGTTTTTACTCTAGTGTCCTCTTGTATAATCTCGTGTTGCTATATAGTGTATATTCTAACACTCTGTTTTGTATCCTGTTGGAATTCACGAGTAGCACACTTGGCCCCATCACCACCCATGGGGAAGGCAGTTTGGGCCAGAACATAAAGTAGGTGACATAAAAAGAGGCCACAGGAGAGAAGACGGCACATTGTGGGACACACTCAAGTCAGGAGAGTACATCCAGGGTACAGGGCTCACACTCATTGACTGAGGGAGTGTGAAAGAATCAGAGCATGGCGAAAATGTACATTAAGGAAACTCTATAATTCATTATTACGGTTAAAAATACTTCAAGTATAGTAAGGTATAGTTCTATAGGATGGTGTTAAAGAGGAAATCCATCTAAATGAACAAAACAACCTCAGAGGTGGCAGGTGCTATGAAGATTAAAAAATACAGTTGACCCTTGAACAACAAAGAGGTTAGGGGTACCAATCCCTACAGAGTCAAATATCTTTATATGACTTTGACTTCCCTAGAACTTCATTACTAATAGCCTACTGTCAACTCAAAACCTTACCAACAACATAAACAGTTGATTAACACATGTTTTGTGTGTTATGTGTCTTCTGTATTACAATAAAGCAAGCTGCAAGCTAGAGAAAAGAAAATGTTATTAAGAAAATCACGAGGAAGAGAAGATATATTTATGGTATTGCTGTATTTATATAAAAAATTATATATAAGTGGACCTGCACAACCTGAATCCCTGTTGTTCAAAAAATGATAAATAAGTATTTGTGGAAATAATTTTGTGTGGATCTAGTGTCTTTACTAGATTTTAATTCAGAGCACTGTCTTTTCACTCAGTTTTTTGGTTTTCCTATGGAGTGAGCCAGGGGGACAGTGAGCCTCAGGAGTTTGGAGAGGCAGATTGCACAGTGCCTTGTAGGCCAGGGGAAGAATTTAAGGCTCTGTTTTGGTGGTCCAGAAGGATTTTAGGCAAAGAGGTGACCCGGTCTGATTCGTATTTTAAAAAGTTCACTCAGTACTCTGTGGAGATGAGATTTTTAGAGTCAGTCAGACCGACCAGGAAGCAGAGAGACCACTTAGGAGCTCCTCATGGGGGTCCAGGAAGAGAGGCTGGGCGCAGGTACGCGGGGTCAGGACAAGTGGAGAAAAAGTATAGTAGTGGAGTGGAGAGGATAGAAGTTGCCGATGGGTTGGATGAGGAGGTGAGAGAAAGGGGCCAAGGAGAACTTTTGAGTTTGCATCTCTGGGAGACTGAGATGGATGTTGAGGTGTCATTTAGAGAAATGAGGTTTGCAGGGGAGGAACATATTTGCAGGGGGGATGGAGGACAACCAGGAGTTCCCTTTGGACTGTGTTCAATTTGAGATATCTATACCGTGAGAAATTGGCTATATGAACTCTAATTTGCCCTAAGGTTAACTTTAGTCTCAAACCCAAATGGGACTATTTTGAGTTTGCTTGTGACATCAGGTGTTTGAGAAAATAATTTTTTTTTATTTTTTTTGAGAAAATAATTTCTAATTGGATCTAGGAAGTGGTATTTAAATATTTGAAAGTCTTCATTGCCATTCAGTTTTTATTATCTGGAGAAAAGAAGACATTGCAAATATGAAACCTGCCTCCAGTCTGTGTGTGTGTGTGTGTGTGTGTGTGTGTGTGTGTGTGTGTGTATGTGTGTGTGAGAGAGAGATTGGTGGGATTGTAAGAACTCAGTAAAATATTAAAAAGCAAGGGGTACCTGGGTGGCTCAGTCGGTTAAGCATCTGACTCTTGATTTCGGCTCAGGTCACGATCTCAGGGTCCTGAGATCAAACCCTACATCTGCTCCACACTTAGCAGCAAGTCTGCTTGACATCCTCTTTGTCCCTCTGCCTCTCCCCCCACTTGTGTGCACCTTCTCTCTCAAATACATAAATAAATCTTTAAAAAATATTAAAAGGCAAATCTTGAATAGGATAAGTAAGATAAGTATCAGCAAAAGAAAACCTCAGGCCAGTAGTGGACGTTTAATTGGAATGTAAGGGGAATGTGGACTCTGACGGCCAAACCCCAACATCAGTATTTAGCACGCGTGTCACCTTGGGCTGTTTCTTCAATTGCTCTGGGCTCCTGTTTTCTTATCTGTTAAATGGAGAAAAGATGTTAACCCTTCTCATTAGTTCAGTGTGAAGATTACGTGAGGATACTGGTCTGTTAAGCGGCTGAGAATAGTGCATAACAAGATCTGGAGAACCGGTAGCTATTATTGAATCTTCAATTTGTCCCTCTTAAGTGGATCATTTCTCGTCTGTAAAGTTCTTGGTTTATTTTCTGAATGCTGTGGTTACCCTGGAACTCCATTAACATGATCATCCCAGAGTTCTTTGGAGAGGATATGACGGTTTGGTTTTGAAGGGATCATTTTAAAACTTGGAACCTGGGAGCCTGGGTGGCTCAGTAGTTGAACATCTGCCTGCAGCTCAGGTCATGATCCTGTGGTCCTGGGATCCAGTCCCACTCAGGCACTCTGCGGGGGGTGGGGGGGTGGGGAGCTTGCTTCTCCCTCTGCCTATGTCTCTCATCAATAAATAGAATCTTTAAAAAAAACAAAAAATAAACTTGGAACCCAGCAAACATTTGCATCTCTGTGACAGGCGACTTACTCCCCCAGCCTCCAATCCCTATCTCCCTTCCCTGCTTTATTTTGCTCCATAACCACCACCATCTGACATGCTCCACATTTTCCTCTTGTCTCTGCATGAGATGTAAGCCCCTTGAGGACAGGGTATAAATTGTCTGCTTTGCTCAGTGCTGTACTCCCAGTGTCTTGAACAGGGTCTGGCATATAATGAGGGTTCAGTAGATAGATACTATGGCATAGCTCAGGGACTGAATGGGTGACAGAGAAGAAGTTAAAACAGGTTTTTCTTGTGTTTTGACCAGTGTTAGCTACTGTTATTGTAATTCTTGGTTCTCTACCTGCTTCTGTCTCCTCATCTCTAAGTGCACATGTCTGTCATTGGCCCTGCTCTCTGCAACCATCTGTGTCTTCAGGGTCAGAAGTCTGATCTATCTTGTGACTGAGAGCCCACCACTGCCCACATTACGTGGGCCTCTCATGGCCAGATATCTAGGGCCTGCTCTCGACCTGATTTGCTTGAGTGACATTCTTTGAGAATGAGTTTTTAGCCTCTGGTCAGAATTTTCCAGGGTTTTGGGGGCTACTTGGCTCATTTAGAAAAGTCAGGGGGGAGCATGCATTAACTTTTAAAACCACACTGAATTAAAACGAACGCTTTTGAGTACATTTTAGAGGCAGTTGGTGCTGCCGGGGTTGATTTTCAACCTGGGTTTTATGTTCTTACCCATGTGTACTTAGAAAGTATTCACACATCTTGCTGTCTGGCTTGCCAGATTGTTGGGAGCCTGCATACTCAAACCCTTTCAGGACACTGGGTTACTTCATGGACAGTAATAATAGAGGGGTGGTTGCCTAGGTGACAAAGCAGCATATAACATGATTTATTCACTTATGATTCAAAATATTTATGGAGCACCTGCCAGGGTTACCCACTCCCTGTGGGATGCGCTCTTCCCCTCCCTTTTTGAAATGTATGCGTATTTGAGGAGAATTCACGCCAAAGGGTTACTATGGTTTTCCTTTGTTGATGGGATTGTGGGTGATATTATTTCTCCTCTTTTCTTTTTTTCCATCATTTTTTTTCCTGAGGTGAACTTTTTTTTTTTAAGGTTATTTATTTATTTACTTATTCATGAGAGAGGCAGAGACATAGGCAGAGGGAGAAGGAGGGCTTCACTCCGGAAGCCTGATATGGGACTTGATCCCAGGACCCTGGGAACATGCCCTGAGCTGAAGGCAGATGCTCAACCACTGAGCCACCCAGGCATCCCCAAATTTTAGATTTTAATATAGTCACGTTAAAAATTTTTTTCCTCTGAGTTCTTTTTAAGTCCTGTTTAGGGAATCTCTGCCTACTCCCACGGTAATGAGGCTGTTTTCTTTCAAGAAAAAAAAAAACCCAACTTTTATTAATTTGAATATTTCTTAAAAGTTTGAATTGCGATTAGAGGGATATGGACAGCTAGCAGAACCAATACTGGATTTAAGGCTCCCAGTCTGTATTAGTTTCATACAGCTATTGTAACAAATGACCATGAACTTGGTAACTCCCAGCGGTAAGATGTTTATTTTCTCATGGTTCTGGAGGCCAGGAGTCTGAAATTAGCTTCACTGGGCCAAAATGAAGGTGTTGGCAGGCCCATGCTTTCACCAGACACTCTAAGGGACGATTAATTTCTTGCTTCCTCCAGCTTCTGGTGGCTGCCGGCATTCCTTGGATCATAACGCCTCATTCCAGTTTCTGCCTCTGTCTTTACGTTGCCTTCTCCTCTGTGTGTGTCAGGTCTCCCTCTGCCTCCCTTTTAGAAGGACTCTTCTGATTGCATTTAGGACCCAACCGGATCACCCAGAATAATCTCTCCTTTTTCGAATCCTTAGTGGAAGCATGTCTGCCATACACCCTATAAGGTAGCACTTGCAGGTGCCAGAGGTTAGGACGCGGACATCGCAGGGCTACAGTATGGCACTCACAGCCCCCATAGGGGCATCACTCTAAGGTGGTTCTGAAGCCCTCCACCTTCCCCATCCACCTTTCCCACCCTTCACTGGGTGCCATGGTGATAGCCATCTCTGTTTGGCAAAGGGTTGCTGTCTTGACTGCAAGTGGGCTGGTCAGGAAGGCTTGGTGGATTCATCCATCTCTGTCTACTAGACAGACCCTTGGCCAGATGCAAGGTAGGCACCGTTGTGAGGGAAATTCTAATGCCAGCGAGCAAACCTAATTTGCTTTCAGGGGCAAATCAGACTTTCTTTGGGCTTTCTGTAAATACCAATGAGCGATCAGTTTGGAAGTAAGTATACTTGTGATCCTCTGTGTTTTCCATTTTGTCATCTGAATGACTCATTAGCTGAAGACTGTTTTTTAAAGGTACAATTAAATACAATAAAATGCATAGGTCTTAGGTGTTCTGTTTGATGAATTTTGGCAATTGTTGACACCATGTCACCACTGCTTCAGAAAGTACAGAACATTCTCTGATCCCCCCCGCCCCCCTCCAATTTTCCCTGTGCTCCTTGCCAGTCAAGTTCCACTTCCTCTATGATCTGTTTCTGATTTTTATCACCATGAATTAGTTTTGTCTGTTCTTGGGTTTGTATAGATGGACCAGTATAGGATATCCTTTTGGAGTCTGGTTTATTTCCATCAGCCTGATGTTCTGAGATTCATCTATGTTGCTGCATCAATCAGTAGATTATAATTTTTTAAAAAGATTTTATTTATTTATTTGAGAAAGAGAGAATGAGAGAGAACACAAGTGGAAGGGAGGAGGTAGAGGGAGAAGCAGACTGTCTGCTGAGCAGGGAGCCTGATGTGGGGCTGGATCCCAGGACCCTGGGATCATGACCTGAGCCAAAGGCAGATGCTTAACTGAGCCATCCAGGCGCCCCTGTAATTTGGTTTTTGTTACTGTTGTTGAGTAATACTACATTCTGTGGTATACCAGTTTATCCATTCCCTCGTACATAGACATTTAGTTTGTTTCCAGTTTTTGGCTATTATCCATAAAACTTCTGGATATAAGTTTGTATATAAGTCTTTGTGTGGGCATGTGCTTTTATTTCTCTGGAATAAATTTCCTAGGGACTGGAATTGCAGGGTCATAGTGTAGGTGCCTGGAGAAGCTCCCAAAGTGTTTTCCAGTTTGGCAGAACTATTTCTCACTCCACCAGCACTGTATGAATGAATGGGTTGCTCCCCATCCCAGCCAGCTTCTTAGAGGGGTAGTTTGTAGAAGCCCGGGCTGGTGAAGTGGTTAGAACTCATTGCCAGCTCAGCCTCTTTTTTTTGGAACTTGACCTTGGGCAAGTCACTTAACTCTTTGGGCCCTGGTTTGCTCATATGTAACATGATAGTAACCATGCAGTGTTGCTGTGAGGCTGCTACAGGTGGCAGGCCTAGCACAGTGGGTGGTGCACAGTAGGTCCTCAGGTGAAGTTTGTCTCCTGGGAGTTTAACATTTTAGACCAGTGAGTAACTTCATGGAACTGAGGGGGCAAGTTGATGAACATTTTAGCCCCAACCTTAGCAGATAGGCAGGTGTTTCTAAGCCCTTCCTCCTCTGCGCAGGGACCTAGGTGACAAGTTATTTGATTCGCAGAGTGGATGACTGTTTCCATTTGCTGCTTATTAGCCTGTGGTTCCTCAGAGTCTGCTCCAGTGGACAGTTGTTTGAAAACCCTGGGAAAAAGAAGAGATGTGGCCTTTGTGTCCCGAAAAGAGGTTTGAAATGATTGTGCCGGAAGTGTGGGAGGCTTTTTGCAGCTCTGCCTGGCTCCTGCCTGATGTGATTTGGGGCCAGGCCAAGACAGAATTAAAAAGAAAACCTTCCAGAATGTGATTTTTGATAACCCAGACTGGATCGAATATGGTCACAGCCCAGAAAGAAAGTGCTTTATTTGTGTGCCTTGTGCAATGACATCAATAATTATGATAAAATTAGGAAACATTATACACAGTCCTGTGGCAAGCCTATTCTTTCAAGGTCAAAGGAGGCATTTGAGCCCTGAATAACTTTTTCATGTTTTGCTGTAGTTTTCAGAGGGCTATTTATGTTTTCGTGTGGTTAGGTCCCTTTCTATAAATATTTTGACGAAAATATAACCAGTTGAAAGGCAACCAACATCAGTTTCTAATGACTCTTTTCTAGGATGTGTTAAGTGTTTATTTGCAAAGACGGTTATGTGAACAGTGACCTCTGAGTGGAGGAGGAGTGTGGGATGGACCCCCCCCGCCCCGAGAAGCAGTAGAATTCACGTTCTCCCACATGTGGGTAGACCTGGGATTTTACCTGAGCCACGTGTTCAGGGGAGGGAGTTGAACGGGTTTGGTGATGGGTACAAGTGACCCTCGACTGGTTCACAGTGGTCACTCCATCCGATGCATGATGGGCTGCGAGCAACATGATGCAAAACCACCACCACAGTTTTCCTGGGCATTTTGGTTGTTAAGTAGAATCTGGACAGAATTGGGAAACTTTCCAGGTCCTGAGTAGGCAGGCAGTATCAGCCCCCAGATACGCTCCTCTTTGCTGTAATTAGGCCTGGTGGAATGTTCATGCCACACATATTTGTTGGGCACCTTTTGTGTGTATGCCAGATGCCAGGCGAGATGCTGTGGATGAGGGGAGAACAAGCCCAGGCGAGATCTTGAGTAGCCGACAGCCTCAAACAGGGGTGGGCCAACTTTTCCTGTAGAGGGCCAGGTAATTAAGATTTTCAGCTTTGTGGCCTAGCCAGTCTCCATGGCAACTGTGCAACGCTCCAGTGGGTGCTTCATCTCTGTTCCAACAAAACTTTATTTACAAAAACAGGTGGTGGGCTGGACTTAGCTTGTGGGGTGGAGTTTGACCATCCCTGCTCTAAAATGACACCTAGAGCCCTTAATCGAGTAGTGGAGGCAGCCTAGAGTGGTGGCTGAGTACAGATTCTGTGGTCCAAAAGCCTGGGCTTGAATCCTGCCTTGGCTGTTTACTACCTGCTTGACTTTGGACAAGCTGGAATAACCTTTCTGTACCTCAGTTTCTTTATGTGTAAAATGAGGGTGATAGAGTGTCAGAGTTTTCGGATCGACTGAGAAGTGTTGTGTGAAGGGCTTAGGACTGTGACTGGCACTCATTAGATGCAAGCTGCTGTAGCTACACAGGGTGGTGAATGATCCCTAAGGGAAGCACCCGGCAGTGAGAGCACCGGCTCTGCCTGGGGATGGACGGGAGAGGGAGAGTGGCAGGTGAGCGAGACCTAGAGTGTTGAGGAGAGAGGTTCACCATGCAGACAGGAGCCGGGGGAAGGCTTCCCTGGAGAAGGCTTTGTGAGTACAAAGATTTGGAAGCATGAAAGGAGGAGGTAGATTTGGTGTGGCTGCAGTACAGGTTGTATGTGGGGTGTGGCCTCTTTTACAGTAGGCTGTAAAAGACTACTGCATGAAGGACCTCTTACAGGGCTGAGACCACAGATCATAAACTGTCAGTGTCACTAGAAAGAGAAGGAATACATTTGTGGGTCCAGGAAGTGTTAGATTTTACATTATCCCATTTAAAATGAGATGGGGTATTGCAGATCTGTTCATTCTATCCTTCTTCTATAGTCACAGGACCCCAGGTTCTAGCTAGATACATAGTCCTAGATAAAACTGTATTTTCACCCTTCATCTCCCTCACAGCTAGGGATGGCCATGTGATGATATTCTAGACATAGAATAAAATTCCTCACAGAGTAGTCTTCTGGAATCATCTTTGTACCCTTCCTTCTTTTTCCTTTGCTCTTGGAATACAGACATAGGGCCGCAACTGGAATACAGATGTGGTGGTTGGGATCCCAGCCGCCATCTTGAGGCTTGAGGGGACTGAGATGAAGGCCATCAAGACAGAAGAGACTTGGCCTCTAAGGATTTCATTGATCAGAGCCACCTCACAGATCTTGGGCTGCCAACCTCTGGAATTTTCTGCAAAAGGGAGAATAAGCATTTTTAAAAGCCACTATTCGGGATCCCTGGATGGCTCAGCAGTTTAGTGCCTGCCTTCGGCCCAGGGCGTGGTCCTGGAGTCCCGGGATCGAGTCCCACATCAGGCTCCCTTCATGGAGCCTGCTTCTCTCTCTGCCTATGTCTCTGCCTCTCTGTGTGTCTCTCATGAATAAATAAATAAAATCTTTTTTTTTTAAAGCCACTATTCATAGCCAGATCTAAACCTAACTAAGGTAGTAGATTCTCTCTTCTCCAGATGAAGAAAGTGAGGCATAGGATATAAATTGCACCATTGGTAACTAGTGGAGGCACAGTATGTCTGACTTCTTTCCACCACTCTGGAAAGAACCTGGAGATCGTCAACCCTCTCATTTCATAGATGAGATCATGGAGGGCTTTGCCTCAGGGTAGACCTGTACCAGCTCATTTCATTGCAAGATAATTCTGTTTTATCCCCTACTCTCTCTCTCTCTCTCTCCTGTCGTGGCCTTCCCAAAGAAGGGGCCTCATGTTTTAATTAGTGGTTTTGTTTCCATCCCATGGGCTGGGTCTCTCTGCGTGAGTTGTTGGTGTCTGGTGGTGGTGGTCTTTTTCCCTGGTCAGAAAGCAGCACCGTTTCAGGGCTGTGTGTTTACAGCCTTCACAATCCTCCTTAGTAGTGATTTTCCTTGCTTGTACTGTCCTTTCTTCACCTGGGCTTTTAGGGCTGGCCGAGGGGACTCCTTGGCCCTTTGACTTTGCATGAGAACTGGCAGATGCATCTTGATTTACACAGAGGCTTCCCAGTTTATTAAGCTGAGAGTATGGACTTCGGCCGAAAGGGGTCACATGTTTTGAACACCCTTTGCTTTTCAGATTCTTGTGTATCTGAGTTCCACCCTATTACTAATACCTTAAAAATGGGCCTCCCGACCCTCTTGGCTAACCACATAGCATAGAATTTTTCTGTGTGCGAATTCCAGCTGACTCATTTAGTGGATTGGTCCCTAAGAAGTTGAACAGGGCAAAAGCCAGTTTGTGCTCGTAAGCACTGTTGAGAGAGTGCTGCTGCATGTTTATTATCTAGAAGTTCACATTTATGTTGCTCTTTGGACTAGCAAAATTCTTCACGTAATTTTTATGAGCCTGGCTGGTGTACACCCTTTTCTTTTTTTATGAGAACTCTGCTCTTGCTACCTTGGCCCAAAGTGTGTTTTAACACTCTTGGAGTCAGTTAATTCAATTTCCTGTAACTGAAATTTTTCTGTCAAATGTCAGTTTTCATGATTCCTTTAGAATGTGCTGAAACTCAGGAAAATAGTATGAAATAACAGCCCAAACTCCACAGTGTTTCCTTAGACTGAGTAAGAAGTTAAGCCATTTTTATGGGGTAAAAGATCCTTCAGAAAATCTTCATATTATTATTATTTATTTTATTTTATTTTATTTTTTAATTTTTTTTTATTTATTTATGATAGTCACACAGAATGAGAGAGAGAAGCAGAGACATAGGCAGAGGGAGAAGCAGGCTCCATGCACCGGGAGCCTGACGCGGGATTTGATCCTGGGTCTCCAGGATCGCGCCCTAGGCCAAAGGCAGGCGCCAAACCGCTGCGCCACCCAGGAATCCCCTATTATTATCTTTAAATATTTTATTTATGTATTCATGAGAGACACAGAGAGGCAGAGCCACAGGAGAGGGAGAAGCAGGCTCAATCTCAGGATCTGGGGATCACACCCTGAGCCAAAGGCAGCTGCTCAACCACTGAGCCACCCAGGTGCCCCAGAAAATCTTTATATTAAAGAAAGAGGACCCATCTTGTGTCCCTCAAGTCAAGGTTAAGCCTGGATGCTGTTTTTGAACAAAAGCAAAGTGTGACCTCCTTGGAAGAGGCCAAGTTGTAGTTATGCATGTCATGGAATTGTCTGAATTTCTGTTTATCTAAAGGCTTGCTTCCTTTTCCTTTCCAGCATTGGAGCACTTACTGATATTTTTAGTATTTTTTGTTTTGTTTGTTTCCGTCTTTATTTTTGCCTTGTTTTTCAGTTTGGGACTATAAATTCCTTTCATGATGTACAAAACATATTTTGGAACAATTAAATATAACTCATGATCTGATATTTTCTTTTCCTACAAATGATAGTGTTTTGATAATTAGATAATTTGTAAGAGGTCTGTGGGTAATAGTACCATATCCATGGAAATTATTTGATTTTAGGATTTGTACGCTGAAGTTTTTAGGGGTAAAGGGGCATTATATTGACAACCTACTCTCAAGAAACATGTATATGTGTGTGTGTGTGTGTGTGTGTGTGTATGTGTCTGTATGTATAAAAATGATAAAACAACTGTGATAAAATATTAATAGTTCTTTAGCGATAAATAATTCTTTGCACTCTTCTTGTAACTTATCAGAATAATAATAAAAAGTTAACAAAAATTCATTTGGTCTATTTAAAAAAAAAGGCTATGGGGCATGAAGTATATACTTCCTGGCTGAATGTAGCATATATCTAAAAATTAATAGAGCTAACGAATCCAGTCTGTGTTAATGCTAGTCTTCTAAACTGGCCACTGAGGCATCCATTCTGTAAGGCTTATTCCAGACCAGTCTGGAAGATGCTCCAGGTTGGTAAAAAGGATGTTTTTTTTTTTAAAGATTTATTTATTTATTTATTTATTTATTTATTTATTTATTTATTTATGAGAGAGAGAGAGAGAGAGAGAGGGGCAGAGACACAGGCAGAGGGAGAAGCAGGCTCCATGTTGGAGCCCGACGTAGGACTTGATCCCGGGACTCCAGGATCACGCCCTGGGTTAAAGGCAGGTGCCAAACCGCTGAGCCACCCAGGGATCCCCGGTAAAAATGATTCTTAGACTATTAAGGATGATGTTGATTGAATTTATTAGTGTCTGTAAGCCTGTGTCTATTAAACTAGGTAAAGCTGGCATATTTGCAGCTTACCAAAAGACCATGAAACCAAAGGCATGGGAGATTTGTGTTTTGATCCCTTTCCTGTTTAGTTGTCTTAATCCTATATGAATGTTAGCCAGTTCTGTCATCTGTAAACCCAACAGAGTGGGAAACATATTGCTTGGTCCTGGTTACTCCTACCTAGGAAAATTAGAATGAATTATCATTTATATGCATTTTTAAATCTACAACTCTATTATGTAATTCTGTTATCTAGAATTGTGGTGACACTTGTTTTAAAAGTGCCTGTAAAGCATTTGTTGAATAAAGAGGACAGTGTGTCTTGGGAATTTTTGTGGGGTGATGGGCCAGTTTCTCTAAGAGCAGCCTCAGTGTACCCTTGGTGGTCTTATAGCTGAAGACTTTGGGACTGGAAGTCAGTTCACGTATTTCTGCAGGGTCAAGCAAGCAGACGTTTGTAGTTGAACCATAATTCAGGTGCCTCTTGGAGTCTAAGGTTTATGGAGTCAGTCTCCTGATGGAGAAGGTCTGCATTGTCAGTGCTATCACCATTTATGAGGCATTTTGCTCCCTCATTTAAAAAAATCAAAGCCCCATATGCCACTTCTTTTTGCTGTCATAGATCAGGTGGGTACTCTCCATGGAGCCCCAGCAGTGTAAGCTTTCACACTGACCAGGTAGGAGGGCCTCCTGGGAGGCACTACGGATGGGCTGCTCAGAAAGGACCAGATGTCCTTTTCTCGTTATATAGTCACAGGGATGGCAAGAACTTATAAACCTGACCCCAATAACCTTTTCATTCTAGCCTCTTTGAATTGCAATAAGAGAAAGCAGAGAGCAAAACAAGGAAAACTCAGGCTTTCAGAGGGTTGGGAAGGCCATCCAGTTTGCCAGGTAATGCGGTTTTATTCTCACTTCCATTCCTGGTTGGGCTAACATGCCATCCACAGTTGCTACCTGCTAGGACAGTATGCGGATGACAGCAAAGGAGCCTTGCCTTCATCAGTGAGCAGAGATGAAAGGAGCCGCCACTTACTTGGACACACTCTTTAACCTCTCTCTGCTTTAGTTTCTTCGTTTGAAAAATTGGGCTAAAGAGAATACCTACCTTTTAGGGTAGCTGTGAGGGTTAACTTAAATGAGTCAGTATTTGTAAAGTACAGGGGCCCGTGTGTGGCACATAGTAAGCACTATGGGAATTTTAAGAAATAAAAATGGAGCAGCGTGAGCTCCCTGAATTCCTACCCAGATCTGGAAAGGGTTTTCTTGCCCTGGCTTTGGATGTACAAGGTTAATTTGATTTGTCTTATATCCTCTCACAGAGCAGGTTATGTATGCCATAGAAGCACAGCTTCACTCTTCATGATATGTGTAGTGAAATGAGTTTTTATCACTTATTAAAAACATATTTTCTCCCATTTTGCAAATTTCCTTTCCATTCTGTTGACTGTGTCCTTTGATACACAAAACTTTAAAAATTTGATGTAATCCTGTTCATCTATTTTTGATTTTGTTGCCTGGACTTCTGGTGTGATATTCAAGAAATTACTGCCAAATCCAAGGTCAGGAAGTTTTCTCTTGTATTTTCTTCTAGCTGTGTTATCCTTTTAGGTCTTACTTTTAGATATTTAATCCATTTTGAGTCCATTTTTGTACATGGTGGGCCCAGACTTCCTTTTTTTTTTTTTTTTTTTTTTTTTTTGCATGTGGACATCCAGTTTTCCCAACACCATTTATCCTTTTCCTATTAGGTGTTTTTTGGCATTCTTGTCCAAAATCATTTGACCATATATACGACCCTATAACACATGGGCTCTCTATCCTTTTCCATTGGTCTATTTGTTTGTCTTTATTGCCAGCACCATACTGTTTTGAAAAACATTTTTTTTTTAAAGATTTTATTTGAGAGAGAGAGAGGGAGAGAACAAATGGGGGGAGAGAACAAGTGACAGAAGGAGAGGGAGAAGCAGACTCCCTGCTGACTAGGGAAGCCGATGCAGGTCTTAATTCCAGGACCCTAAGATCATGACCTGAGCTGAAGGCAGATGCTTAACTGACAGAGCCACCCAGGCACCCCTTGATTATGTTTTGAATTCAAGAAGTGTGAGTCCTTCAACTTTGCTCTTCTTTTTCAAAATTGTTTGGCTATTCTGGGTCCCTTGGGATTCCATATGACTTTGGGATGCATTTTTCTATTTCTGCAAAGAAATGCCATTGGGAATTTGATAGAACTTGAATCTATAGGTTACTTTGGAAAGTAGAGACATCTTAACAATATTGTCTTGTGATCCAAGGACACTTGGGGTAGCTTCCCATTTCTTTTTGTCTTCAATTTCTATCAGAAATTGTTGTAGATTTTAGTGTATAAGTCTTTTGTTTCTTTGGTTAGATTTATTTCGAAGTATTTTATTCTTTTTGACGCTATTATCAATAAAATTTTCTTTTTAAAAAAATTTAAGTATAGCTGATACACAATGTTATATTAGTTTCAGGTGCACAAAGTGATTCAACAATTCTATATATTATACAGTGCTCACCACAGTAAATATAGTTACTGTTGGTCACCACACAACATTATTACACTATTGAGTATATTCCTTGTATTGTACTTTTCATCTCCATGACTTATTTATTGGAGGTTTGTACCTCCTAATCTCCCTCATCTATTTCACCCATCCTCGTGTCCACCACCTCTCTGACAACCACAGTTTGTTCTCTCTATATATGAGTTTCTCTGTTCTTTGTTTATTCATTTGCTTTATTTCCTTAGAATCCACATATAAAATGAAATCATATGGTATTTGTCTTTGACTTATTTCATTTAGCATAATACCTCTAGAACCATCTGTGTTGTAGCAAATGGGAAGATCTCCTTTTTTATGGCTGAGTGTGTGTGTGTGTGTGTGTGTATACACACATCTTCTTTATCCATTCATCTATATCAAATAATGTTGCAATAAGGATAGGGGTGCATATATCTTTCCAGATTAGTGCTTTTGTGTTTTTTCGTAACTACTCAATAGGGGAACTAGTGGATCATAGAGTGTCTCTATTTTTAATTTTTAAGGAAACCTCCATACTGTTTTCCACAGTGATTGTGTACTCGTATAAAAATTGCCACCAACAGTACACAAGGGTTCCCTTTTCTCTATATCTTCTCCAACACTTGTTTTTTGTCTTTTTTTTTTTTTAAGATTTTATTCATTAATTCACGAGAGAGACAGAGAGAGAGAGAGAGAGAGAGAGAGAGAGGCAGAGACACAGGCAGAGGGAGAAGCAGACTCCACATCGGGAGCCCGATATGGGATTTGATCCCAGGCTTCCAGGACCACATCCTGGGCTGAAGGCAGACACCAAACCTCTGAGCTACACAGGGATCCCTATTTCTTGTCTTTTTGATAGTAGACATTATGACTGGTTTGAGGTGAAATCTTGTGGTTTTGATGTGCATTTTCCTGATGTTGAGTGATGTGGAGCATCTTTTTATGTGTCTCTTGGCCATCTGGATGTCTTCTTTGGAAAAAGGTCTATTCAGGTCTTCTGCCCATTTTTAAATCATATTATTTGGTGGTTTTTTGGTGTTGAGTTACATAAGTTCTTTATATATTTTGGATACTAACCTCTTACCAGATACATCATTTGTAAATATCTTCCATTCATTGGTTGCTTTGTTTACCTTGTTGATGGTGCCCTTTGCTGTGCAAAAGCTTTTTACTTTAGGGCAGTCCCAAAAGTTTATTTTTGCTTTTGTTTTTCTTGCCTGAGGAGACATATCCATAAATATGTTGCTAAGCTGATGTTCAAGAGAATACTGCCTCTTTTTTGGAATTGTTTTCTTAATTTCCTTTTGCGATTGTTCATTTCTAGTGTATACAAACAAAACTGATTTTTGAGTGTTGATTCTGTATCCTGCAGGTTTGCTAAATTCGTTGACTAGTTCTAACAACTTTTTGTATGTGGAACGTTTAGGGGCTTCTATACATATGATCATGTTATTTTCAAACAGATAATTGTACTTCTCTCTTTCAATTGATGTCTTCTTTTTCTAGTGTGATTGCTCTGGCTAGGACTTCTTTTTACTTTGTATTCTTTTAAAACTATTTATTTGAGAGAGAGAGAGAGAGAGAGAAAGAGAGAGAGAGAGAGAGAGAGAGAGAGTGTAAATGAGGAAGCCGGAGCAGCAGACTTTCTGCTGAGCAAGGGAGTCTGATGTGGGGCTGGATCCCAGGATCCTAAGATCATGACTTGAGCTGCTTAACCCACTAAGGCACCCAGGCACTCCTGGCTGCGTCTTCTAATACTCTGCTGAATAAAAAGCAAGAGTGAGCATCCTTGCCTTGTTCCTGATCTGAAAAGAAAAGGTTTCAACCTTTTACTGTGGAATATGATATTAGCTGTGGACTGACTGTAAATGACCTTTATTATGTGGCAGGTGGCTTCCTTCTATTTCTAGTCTGTTGAGTGTTTTTATTATAAAAGGCCCTGCTGTTGCTTTTGTAAATAAGGTGTTACTGAGCCACCCCCATGCCCATTTGCTTACGCATTGTCTATGTCTGCTTTCACTGGACAGTGACAAAGTTGAGTGGTTGAGACAGAGACTTTGTGGCCAGTAAAAGATTAATGTGTTTACTGTGTGGCCCTTTACTGATCCCTGCTTTCATCTATGACTGTGGTAGATTGTACTGCCCGATTTTTGAATTTTGAAACAGCCTTGCTATCCTGGGATAAGCCTTCCTTGGTTATGGCATGTTCTCTCTTTATGTTGCTAGGTTCAGCCAATTAATATTTTGTTAAGAATTTTTGCATCTGTCTCTGAGAGATATCTGTCATTTTCTTACATCGTCTTTGTCTGGTTTTGGTATCAGGTTAGTGCTGGCCTTAAAATGAGTGCAGGCAGTGTCCTTCCTGTTATATTTTATGGAAAAAATTGTGTAGAGTTGGTGTTATTTCTTCTTTAAATATTTGGTAGAAATCACCAGGGAAACCATCTGGCCTGGAGATTTCTTTTTGGAAAGGTTTTTAACTACAAAATCAATTTTCAAAATAGTTATAAGGCTATTTCTCTTATCTGTTGCATCTTAGGCATGTTTTGGTAATTCATGTTTTTTGATGAATTGGCCCATTTCCTAGAATTGTCAAATTTATAGTAGAGTTGCTTAAAGTATTCCCTTATTACCTTTTTAATACATTTGAGACCTCTAGTGATCTTCATCTTTGCTTTTTCTGATATTGGTAATATATATATTTTTAAAGATTTTATTTATTTATTCATAAGAGACACACAGAGAGAGGTAGAGACACAGGCAGAGGGAGAAGCAGGCTCCCTTTGGGGAGCCTGATGCGGGACTCTATCCCAGGCCTGGGATCAGGCCCTGAGCCCAAGGCAGACGGATGCTCAACCACTGAGCCACCCAGGAGCCCTGAGGATATATATCTTTTCTCTTTGTTAGTTTTACTAGAGGTTTATCAATTTATTGATCTTATTAAGAACCAGCTTTTTTCTTTCATTGATCGCCTTTATTGTTTTTTTCTTTTTAAAGATTTAATTTTTTTATTTACTTATTTTGTAAAAGATTTATTTGGGAGAAAGCATGAGTGGGGGGAGGGGCAGGAGAGGAAGAAAGTTAGGTAGGCTCCCTGCTGAGCACAGAACCCAATCAATGCCGGCCAGATCTCATGACCCTGAGATCCTGACCTGAGCCGAAATCAAGAGTTGGTTGCTTAACTGAACCACCTGAATGTTCTTAAAGATTTTATTTTTAAGTAATCTCTGCACCCAATGTGGGGCTTGAACCCATAACCCCAAGATCACGAGTCGCATGCTCCACTGACCCAGCCAGGTGCTCCAATTTTTTTCCAATGTACTTGATTTTTTAATTTCTTTCTATCATCTATCTATCTATCTATCTATCTATCTATCTATCTATCTATCTATCTATCACACCTCACAGTTATGTTTATTCATGCCACAGTGGACACAACATATGACGTGTACGTGGTGGCTCCGTGTTCCCGGCTAACAGAGCCTGCTGAGATTTACAGCCAGACTGACGTTCCATCTCATGTGTTCTCTGAGCTGGTTAATGATGACCATGAGCAGGGGCAGGACTCGAGGCTTTCAAAGCTTTACTTCTTTTATCAGCACTCCTGATTTTATAAATGATGACACTCATCAACCCCCTTCCTAATCAAATCTTCTGGTAAGCTTGGGTATAGTAGGGCTTCATGGGGACCCAAACATTTTTAATAAGGTTTTGAAGCATCTTGGTGCAACACCCCTGGCTCAGGCCACCGGGACACCACCGCCACTGTAATTGATTTTTTAAGATTTTTTTTTTTATTCATCCATTCATGAAAGACAGAGAGAGAGAGAGGCAGAGACAGAGACACAGGCAGAGGGAGAAACAGGCTCTATGCAGGGAGCCTGATGTGGGACTGGATCCCGGATCTCCAGGATCACGCCACGGGCCTAAGGCAGGCACGAAACCGCTGAGCCACCCGGGCTGCCCTGTGATTGATTTTTTTAAAAAGATTTTATTTACTTGAGAGAGCGAGAGCGAGACAGTGAGCACTCTAGCTGGGGGAGGGACAGAGGGAGAGGGACAAGCAGACTTTGTGCTGATTGGGAGGCCATGCAGAGCTTGATCGTAGGACCTTGAGATCATTACCTGAACCAAAGGCAGATGCTTAACTGACAGCCACCCAGGTGCCCCAACTCTTTGTCCTATTTACCTCCAGCCCAGGTTGTGAGCCATTTTACACCATGCATTCTCAATGGGGCAGTAAAACTTGATTCCTGGAGTGGTGATGGTAAAAATGTCTTACTCTTTTTATGTATAAAGGACAGAGATAGATACAGTATATAAATGTATCTTACATTAATTTCATTGAGGGTGCTATCTAAGATATAGAAAACATCTTATATTTTATTTGGGTGGTGCTAGTGAAAAATTGTCTAAAAATGCTCCTTCAGGGACTGATAATGATAAAATGGTTGAGAAATACTGCTTTATGTTGAAGATGCCAAGAGGAGTGCTGAGCAGAAGAGTCCCACAGATTTGAGCAGGTTCTAATTGAGAGGGTATGGAAGGTGGTGCCATAGAATTTTACAAGACAATATTTTTATCTAGAGATTTTCAGTGACTGGAACAAAAGGAAATAAGGCTAAATCATATCATGGAGAAGTCAGGTTGAATGTAAGGCAGCTATAGCTGTCAGAGAGCTTCATTAAATCATAGGGGAAGGAGTTTAAAATAATGAGGATTTCCTTCTGCCTGGAGTCCTATAGGAAGGGTCCTGTGAAAAGCAAGGGAATAAGCTGGGTCTCCAGAGGTGCTGTCAGTCCATTGGGTGGTTGAGGAGGGACCTTACAATTGGTATTTAAAAACCCATGGAGCACCTGGGTGCAGTTGTTTAAGCATCCAACTTTTACTTTTGGCTTAGGTTGTGATCTTAGGTTGTGAGATTGAGCCCCATATCCAGCCCTGTGTTGGGCTCTATGCTCAGCAGAGAGTCTGCTTGAGATTCTTTCTCCTCCCTCTGGCCCTCCCGCTTGTGCTCCCCCTCCCCCGAAAAATCAGTAAATAAATCTTAAAATAAAACCCAGGCACCATTTGGGTAATTGGCAACATTTGAGTATGGACTTTATCAAAGGTAGTATTATTGAATCCGTGTGAAACTACCAGAGATTGATAATTGTACTGTGGTTACATAAGAGAATGTCCTTGTGCTTGGAAAATGCACAATGAGATATTTAGGGATAAAACGGGATGTCTACAACTCACTAACAAATGGTTCTGGAAAAAGTGTGTAAGGAGAGAGGAAGAGGGAGCTGGATGGGTGTGGATGGATGGGAGGAGCTAAAGGGGAGGAAGGTGAGGGAAAGAGAAAGAGAGCGTGCACAGGACAAATCAGATGTGTGGAAATACTAGTAATGGTGGAATCTGAGTGGAGGGATATTCCTGGAGTTCTTTGTAATATTCTTGCAATTCTTCTGCAAGTTTGAATCATTTCAAAGTGCAAATTAAAAAAATAAGAAACAAGAAAACACTCCTTTGAGAAACACAAGTCCCACCATGTCCTGTAATGTTATTTCAAATTGCCCAATAATGAAGTAGTTTGAGAGCAGGTTATTGTACGGTAGCATCCAGGGGAGCAGGTTGTAGACTTAAGTTCTAGCACAGTGCCTGGCACAGAGTGGGTACTCAATAAATATTTGTTTGAATGAATGAAGTCAAAGCAGCAGTGACTTTGGAGTCGGCTTTTCCCATTGCACAGGGGCCTGGCACCTGGCAGATTTGGATTCGCTTCTCCAGACATGCCTTTCCTATGCCTCTGGACTTCGTGAAAATCACTCAGTGGAGAAGTTTCATCTCAGGGACTTTGCATTACAATTACTGTAATGGAAGAAATTGAAGCCCTAATTTTAGACTTCTTGCTGGTAAAGGCACCCTGAGGGGTCAGGTATTTCTCCTGTACTGGTTCTGATTTAGAAAGTATGAAGTCTCTCCCCAAAAGTGTTTAGGTAGAAGCTAAAGTTACTTTGATCGTGGTAAAATATATAAAATTGATGATTTTAACCCTTTTTAAGTGTGCAGTTCAGTGGCATAAGTACATCCACATTTTTGAGAAACCATCATCACTATCTGAAACTCTGTATCATTAAACAATAACTTTGTTAACTATTTGTTTAGCAAACTGTCTATTCTATAGAATTATACCTGCCACCTTTAGTAATAGTAGGCTACAGGACCCAAATCTAAAATTGGTGGCACCAGTATTCTAGAACTTAGATTTAATTAATTATCTTGAAAAGAAGCATGTAGGAATTTAACAGCAAGATCTGCTGGTTTACACAAATTAACTTTGCCTAAAGATTATAACTTATACATAATAATACATACTGTTTAAAATAAAATTTAAGAACTCTGAGAATTTTTAAAGAACTTTTTTTTTTTTAAAGTAGATTCCATGCCCAATGTAGGGCTTGAATTCACAACTCTGAGATTAAGAATTGTGTGCTCTACCAACTGAGCCAGCCAGGTGCTCCTTAAAAAAAAAAAAAAAAATTAACTTTATGGAGGCAAAATTAACAAACAGGTAGGTATACTATTTTCAGTATATAATTTGATGACTTACCTCTCTTTTTCTAAATATAAAAACCATTGCCTTTTTAAAGTTATCCTCTGTTGTAATAACTTATTTTTTTTCTAGTCATAGAGGTATTATTTCATGTTCTTTAGAGAAAACTTGGAAAACTCAGGAAAGACTAAAGAGAAAACAGAAGACATTAATAATTGCCCAGCCTCCCCAAACATTATTAGTACTGTATTCTCTTTCTTTAAGAAAATAGACTATTATGGATAAATGAGTCAAAAACTGTTTCCAAGGTAATAATTTCAAAATATCTTCATCTTAGATTACATTTTCATAACAAAAACTGTTACTTTAAAAACTCAGGAAGTCTCACTGACTTAGATTTCAAGTGTTGAACATAGTTTTTGGCTTGTCACAGATGATGCTCTCTTGACAAAAATGGGATGGTCTCTGTGTAATATTCACTCATCAGCACACCGTAGGAAGTGTCCCCCAAACATCAAATACAGTCGCTTGGAGACTAGGATCCTAAAAGACACCTTCAGTAATTATAGCCCCAAATAGCAGAGCCTTAGTAGTGGAGGAGTATACAAGGGAAACAAACAGGCTGCGTTTGTCAACAAGACAAAGTTCAGGCTAGAACTTCTCCCAAGCCATCGAAGCACATTCTGTCCTAAAGAATTGCTAGGACCTCAGCCCACAGAAAAAAGTCTCACACTTTTAATGCAGGGTAATCAAATTGAGCTAGCTGCCTTCCTGACTTTACAAGTGCATCTTCAGTTTTAGCGGCATCATAGAAATGTGCTATCTACTGGCAGATTAGAAACTGTCCTAAGGGCTGGTTCTTTATTCACAACCTGGAAAATGAAATAGTAACAAGTTGGGTTACTGGAAGCAACTACGAAACTGAGTTTCTTTGCCACGTGTTAGAGGAAATTAGCATCAGACTCGGAGATAAGATATCCTAAAACACAATCTTTTAATACCCCAGGAACACAGGGTTCAAGAAGAGCTCTCTGTGCATTTTGAAGGTTTTCTCCCTCACTCAAAACAACTAATAAATAAACCAGAACATCAAGTGAATCTCCGGACATCAGCCAGATAATGAGAAGCCAGTGTGGATTTTCTTCGCTATATAACAGAACCGCAGGGTATCAAGACGGAATTTAGCCATTACTTTTCTGGAGTTTTTCCAAAACTATCTAAGGAGCAGAGATCCTGTGTCTTGTTCTAACCACCATCAACTTTGAATTAACTCTTCGTGGCTGTTTCCTCACCTGTAAAATGAGGGTTGGGCAAGTTCATCTTGGGGCCCCTCAAATAACCCCCTATGAAGGAAAATGTATGAAGGGAGAGGAAATGTAGCTTCTCCTTCCCTTTTACCGTTAAGCAATTGTTACTTATTTTGGAAAATGCTTTCAGAAAAAGGATATAGGGAAAAATGTTAGGATTATTACTGAGCTGTGACATGTGGCCACAGTGCTATTCAAATTCAAATCCTCTCAAATGCAGTTAAGAAAATATAACTCTCCCTCCTGAGGTCTGCTGTGTTTTACTGTAAAACTGTTCTTTCAAACTTCCCGCAGCAGAGAGGACCATCTTAGCACTGTGGTGAATGTTTAAGAAATTACAGACAAAAAAGCTTCTATGAACAATAAACAGCTCAAGATCCAGGGATCCTGCAAATAGGGAGCCTCAGAAGTCCCTACCTGAACTTGTTTTGGGTTTTATTAACCTTCTAATTAAAGGTAGTTTCTGGGCACCTGGGTGGGTCAGTGGTTGAGCATCTGCCTTTGGTTCTGGTTGTGATCCCAGGGTCCTGGGATCGAGTCCTGCATCGGGCTCCCTGCAGGGAGCCTGCTTCTCTCTCTGCCTGTGTCTCTACCTTTCTCTGTGTCTCTAATGAATAAATAAATAAAATCTTAAAAAAATAAAGTTTTTATATATATATTACTTTCTCCCTGTATCGCAGGATGTTAAAGGTGCCACATAAAATAAGGCTGGGATCAGCCCTACTCTGTCATTCAGATCCTCCACTATCCTCCCCATGCTTGACAACATGATGTAAAATTAAATCAGAATGCTGCACTCAGTTCACATTCAAGATAGCAAGAGCATTTGCATCAATTAGGATTATAAACAGACTATGGAAATGAGACGGAATAGGGGAAACCAGTTTAAATATGTTGGCTGACTAAATTCCTTACTCAGATCCAACTGACCTAAATGAGGAAGCAAGGCTAGAATGGCCACCATCAAACCATTCAACCAGACAAGCTCGTTTGCATACTGCAGGCCCCTCCCTAGCAGAACTATCCATTTCCAAGTAGGAGTGGGCTCTTCTGTCTGCCCTTTCACCAGCTCAGCAACCAAATGAGCATCCTGGAACATTCCCAGCTTCCTGTGCCCCACGTCTCCCTCAAGGCCACCAGCCCCGCTTCCGCTCTGTGCTCCCACTCTCTGTGCTGCTCACCACCTGGGGAGAATTACCTGTTCTCTTTCTTTTCACACGAACCATCCTCTTTATTCTTCCTTTTGAAAGAAAAATCCATTTCAAGGTCCAAAAAACTCACCCACATAGAGTTAGAACACAGCCTCCTTGTATGAGAAAGCTGCCTGAAAATTGGTGTAAACCACCTCATAGTTAATAAGTGCCTTGGGGCACCTCCCTCAGAGCTTTGTTTCTTCATTTGCCAGAGCCGTTTTATATTCTTCTTGTGGAACTCACCCCAAGAAGAATATTTCTGAGCAGGTCCATAAAAACCAAATTCTGAGGCTATGCAAATCCATTGTTTGGCTCTGCCATCACATACTGAGCACCTCTGAAGAAACATGTACCCCATGGGTGCCTTCCCTGGCGAGACTGTGTCATAAGCCACTAAATAAGGCATGGGAGAGCCTGAATTTGGGGATTTGTACTAGCCAGGGAGCCTGGGAAGGCTTTTGGGGGAAAAAATGACCTCTGAGAGGCCAGAAGACTGGCTCTCTGAGCTTTACTTTGGTAGGCAGATGCAATTTTTCTAATTTAAAATATAATAAGGAGGCTGTGATGGTGGAGGATAGTGTAGGGGATATATGGGAACTCTGTAATTCTGATTGATTTTGCTCTGAGCCCAAACTGCTCTATATAGTAGTCTTTTTTTCCCCTCCAAATGTTTTGTGCATATTAATTTAATTTTTAAAAAAGATTCAAGATAGTGGGAGTGAGAGGGCAGGGGCAGAGGGAGAGGGAGACGCAGACCTTCCCACCCCCCTCCTTCCATCTGCCCCCGCCCCCGGCAGGGAGCCCAATGTGGGGCTCCATCCCAGGACCCTGGGATCATGACCTGAGCCAAAGGCAGATGCCCAACCAACTGAACCACCCAGGTGTCCCATTTTCACTTAACTTTAATTCCTGCTTTAAAATTTACCTTATTGGCAAAAGTGACTTGAGGTAACCACCACAATGTAAAAATATAGCCATATGAAATAAGCTAAAAATAGGTAGAAAAGATTGGTGAGGGGAAAAATAAGGGTAGAAAATTAGGTTGCAGATTTAAGCAAACTTTCTAACACATGTGCTTTAAGAAAATTACCGACCGTTATAAAATGTTTAGCCTCTGTAACAGCGGTATGTTGAAGGCCTACATAGAAAAGAAAATGTGGGAGCAGTGGGGTAAAGGGACTGCCTGGGAATACAGTGTGGTCCAGGTGCACAATTGTCTAATGATCTGGATTAACTCAGTTAGATTTTAGAATATCTAAATTGATTTGCTGCATATTTCTCACAAGGACCTTTGTAGATACTGTTGCTTTCACTTAAACATTACAAAGATACCCTGGGACGTTATATTCAAAAATTTATACTCTCTGAAGTGTATTTGGGGGAGCTCTTTGCAGCTAGGTAATTGTGGACTTGTGGATTTAAACAGGTAGGTGCGCAGTGGGTAGGATTACCTGGCATTCCTGAGTTCTTCAGTTGCTTGGGAGCAGTTCTAGCCTGGACCTTGGCTTGTTGGCAAATGTAATTTGTTGATTTCCCTTGCACACTCCTCTACTCCCTCAGAACTGCTCTCTTTTGGACCATAGTTACTGAAAGTGTTTTTTTTTTTTTTTTTTTTTTTTATAAGGACCCCAACCCTTTAGAGATGGTATTTAACCTTTGGGGAACACTTTCCATGGTGGATTGATGAGCTTTTCATGTGCTGTAGTAGATACTAACTTTGGTTTAGTAGAGAATCAGCAAACATTTTCTGTAAAGGGCCAGATAGTAAATAATTTAAACTCTGCTGTTGTAGCAAGGAAACTGCCATAGACAGTATGTGAACAAATTGACATGACTGTATTCCAGTAAAACTTTATTTACAAAAACAAGTGGTGGGCTGGATCTTTGGCCCCTGGGCCATCAGTTGCTGACCCCTGGTGTAGTGGATTTTTGGAAAACAAGATTAAAACACCCTTAACTTCTGTGGGTGATGAAGAAAAGAATCCAGTACTTGAAATATAAAGATCGCAATTGAGATTTAGCATCTGTGGTGGGAAAGATGCTTTTGTATTATTTTCCAATAATTTTTCATTTGCTATAACAAGGGTTCGGAAAAAAAAATAATAAAGGGTTAGTTGGTGAAAAAAATGGCCTCTAATCCCACCATTCTTAACACAACTGTGTTTTCCTTTTTGTACATTTCTTTTGAGTCCTGTCCTCCCGTATATGTACTTTTGCAAAGCCCCAGTGTCTGTATATACCAGTTGGTATTATTAAAGATCATAATGTACTCACGTATCTGACAATTGTTAGTACATTGGGATCAGTGAGGCCTGAAAAGATACAAACTAGATTCATCAGGGAAGATATTTATTTATTTTATTTATTTATTCATGAGAGACAGAGAGAGAGAGAGAGAGAGAGAGAGAGAGACACAGGCAGAGGGAGAAGCAGGCTCCATGCAGGGAGCCTGACGTGGGACTCGATCCTGGGTCTCCAGGATCACGCCCTGGACCCAAGGCAGCGCTAAACCGCTGAGCCACCGGGGCTGCCCAGGGAAGATATTTTTAAGGACTGATTTGTGAGGAACAGTGTTTCTGACTTTTTCAATATTAGAGTTATAATTCATTTGTGACAACATGGATGAACTTAGGGTGTTACACTGAGTGAAATAAGACTGAAAAAGATAAATACCGTATGATTTCACTCATATGTGGAATTCAAAAAGCAAATGAATAAACAAAAAACAGGATTAGTTTTATAAATACAGAGAAAGGAACCTGATGGTTGCCAGGCAAATGGGCTTAGGGGATGGGTAAAATGGGTGAAGGGGAGTGTGAGATCCAGGCTTCCAATTATGGAATGAATAAGTCATGGGAATAAAAGGCACAGCATAGGGAATCTAATCAATAATATTATGATAGTGTTGTGCGGTGATAGACAGTAGCTACACTTGTGAGCACAGCATAGTATATAGAGAAGTTGAATCACTGTATTATACACTTGAAACCTAATGTAGGGATCCCTGGGTGGTGCAGCGGTTTGGCACCTGCCTTTGGCCCAGGGCGCGATCCTGGAGACCCGGGATCGAATCCCATGTCAGGCTCCCAGTGCATGGAGCCTGCTTCTCCCTCTGCCTGTGTCTCTGCCTCTCTCTCTCTCTCTGTATGACTATCATAAAAAAAAAAAAAAAGAAACCTAATGTAATATTCTGTCGTCTGTATTAAAAAATAAATGTGAGGGATCCCTGGGTGGCGCAGCGGTTTGGCGCCTGCCTTTGGCCCAGGGCGCGATCCTGGAGACCCGGGATCGAGTCCCATATCGGGCTCCCGGTGCATGGAGCCTGCTTCTCCCTCTGCCTGTGTCTCTGTCTCTGTCTCTCTCTCTCTCTCTCTGTGTGACTATCATAAATAAATAAATAAAAAAATTAAAAAAAAAATTAAAAAAAAAATAAATGTGAGCACCTGGGTGTCTCAGTCCATTAAGGGTCTGCCTCAGGTCATGATCTCAGGGTCCTGGGATCAGCCCCATGTCTGGCTCCCCGCTCAGCGGGGAGTCTGCTTCTCTTTCTCCCTCTGCCTCTCCCCCTACCCATGCTCCCTCTCTTTCAAATAAATAAAACCTTTAAAAACAAGTAAACAACAAATAAATACAATACCATTGTTAGTGAAAAAAAAAGTGATTTGCTTAAAAAAATTAGTTATAATTCACTCTTAAGCCCTGTAAAATGGCAATACCTAGAAGACTATGGCCAGGGCTAAAGTCAATCAGGTAATTGGCTATTCATAGGCAAACCATGCTTTAGCTCTAAGTTAATGTTGAGGTTCCCAGGATTTCAGGCCAGCATGAGAGTTACTACACCCTTGCCCATGGCCACAGAGGCTAGACCAGAGCAGAGTTTTTGTTCAGTTTTTTAAAGGTTTTATTGATTTATTAGAGAGCCCAAGTGGGGGGGGGGGCTGCAGAGGGAGAGGGAGAAGCAGACTCCCTGGTAAGCAGGGACCCCACGTAGGGCTCAATCCCAGGACCCCAAGATCATGACCTGAGCCAAAGGTAGACACTCAACCAACTGAGCCTCTAGGCACCCCTCAGAGCGGAGTTTTAATTTTTTCTTTCTTGTTTGGGGTCTATGCAACAAACCAAGAAACAAATCTTCAATCTCATTCTATACAATGTGACTCTCAAGATCTACTTTTCTGAACAGGAATTTCCAAATATGTGTATCCAAGAATGGCAAGATTCTTTTCCACAATGGTGTTATCACTGCTCAAAATATTTTGAAGCTCTTTTTTTGGAATTGCCTTCTGAATAAGTTACAAGCCGCCGCGAAAAAGAAGTCTGCCTGCTTCCTAGTCTTACCTCATTTTTGACTAAAAATGGTATTAGCCAGCACAACTCCCTCGCCTTGGCCTCTGCCCGTGGCTCTGAGTTGCTTTTGGCTCTTTCCAGATCTTATAACCATGTTCAGAGGAAATGGATTTGTCTTAGCTGAGCTAAAGAGTGTGGGTCATGACAATCAGCCAGGAGCCTCAGAAGGTATTTCTTTTGGAGGGAACAAAAATAATTATTTTTCTGTGTAAGGTCTGATATTAAAAAAAACCAAAAAAACAAAAAAAAAAAAACACAACGCGTTATACCTTCATACATCATTGGGCTGTCCCCAGGCCACTGTAGCAACATGGTTTTTGAATGAGATTAGCCTGCCAGGGATGGCCTCTAAAACTGACCTGCTTTATTCCAAATCCAGGGTCTAATGCAGAGGTCTTTGAAAGGCCTTCATTTCTTTGTGTTCTCTTGTCCCTCTTGCCTGGACATTTGAAAGGCTGTTCTAGATTTGCTTTCCTGCTTGATTGTGCATTTATTGATAGAAGGTGATGGACTGTAATATGTTCTCCCTACTTTTGTTGTCCTTCTGTGTCCTTCCTCTGATATGGAAAGGGGGAAGCTCATATCTGTGCTAGGGAGTTTTTTTGTCCAGCAGGCCACTGTGTAGGCGCATAACTTAGCAGGTGGGATCAGGGCTGCTTAGAAGACCTCATACATAGGATCTTAGTTGCAGACAGAAGATTCCTTTGAAGCAGCCTATGCAGCAGGGGATTCACTGGAGTTTGACTGTATTTCTGGGAAAACAGAGCTTCAGTGCCACATGCTCAGCAACCACATAGCCTGTCTCCAGCCCATTCCCTACCCTAATGTGGTTCTAACTCACATCTGCCCTGGTACCTGTGACACTAAAGCAAAACACTAAATCCTGTTCTGCAGCTGCTCCAAGGAATCACACACCCAGCCTGTGGCTGTTACCCCTTGTTGTTGCCTTTCAGGTTTCACATGTGTGTCTGCTTGAAGAATCTAGCTGCAAGGGAGTCTGTGTTGGGGAGGCATGGGCTGGAACACTGTTGGATTGTGCTGAATGAGCCACTTTGGAATGTTTGTGACTAAGGTTTACACACAGAGGTGATGGCTAAACCCCTGGTGGGGGGGAGGTGGGCAGCTGGTGGCTTAGTGGTTGAGCATCTGCCTTTGGCTCAGGTTGTGATCATAGGGTCCTGGGATTGAGTCATACATTGGGCTCCCTGCAGGGAGCCTGCTTCTCCTGCTGCCTATGTCTCTGCCTCTCTCTGTGTCTCTCATGAATGAATAAATTAATAAAATCTTTAAAAATAATAATAATAATAATAATAAACCCCTGGTGATGAGAGCAGAGGGTAGGGGACTGAGTATAAGAGACTTGTGAGGGTTGTGAGGAGAAGTAAGTGCCCGGGATCCAGTGCAATCGTCAATGCTGTTACAGGAGGGTGGCTTGGCTCCCCACTGTGTGACAGGTGGCATGCTGGTTCGGAGTGACCACTGTGCCATGCCCATGCCCTTGGCACTGTTCTCGGTAAGATGGAAAAAGTGCTGGGCTCATGATGCTTTGCAGTATTGGAATTTTGAAGCTTAAAAAAGTCTCTTTCAAATCCTGGCAAGTGTATAACCACAGTGACTACCATTCTGAGTTTCAGTCTGTTTATCTATAAAATAGGGATATGCCTACCTTGTTGGGAGACTGGGGTGGTAAAATCAGATAACATGTGACTGTCTACCATGCACTCTGTCATAGAGTAGTTGTCTCCCAAATTACTACAGTTATGTTCAATTTTGCCATCTTTCCTTTTTGTCTGAGCAACTCACAGCTACCTTAGACCCTTAGTTTAAGGGTTTAAGTGGCTTCTAGGCTTTTTCTTAGGAGTTAGCTTATCTTTCCCACCCCCTGCATGCCTCATTTTCCCTGCTGCCCCCTGAACATTTTATCATGAAAAATTTCAAACATACAGGAAAGTGGAGAGAATTGTACAGTGACTGCCACATGTCTGTGACCTGGACTCTACGATTAACATTCTGTTATACGTGTTTCATCACATATTTTTCCATCAACGCATCCGTCAACCCATTTTTTTCTTTATACATTTTATGGTAAAATGTCGACATGGATGTACTTCCTCATAAATATTTTAGCATGCATATTGTTGACAAATGCCATTAAGTTACTTGCAGTTTTTTCTCTTGATGTAAAATTTCACAATGAAATGCATAAATCATAAATGTGCACTTGCTGAGTTTTGAGAACTGCATACACCTGTCACCCAAACTCTTATCAAGGTATAGAGCATTAGTATCTGGCTTCTTCTAGTCAACATAACATTTTGAGATTCATCCATGTAATCACGTCTTTCAGTCATTGATTTTTTTTTTTTTTTTTTTTATTGCTGAGACAGTTGGCTTTAAAATTGTCCTGATCATTGAGAAAAAGATCCGTTTGCCGTCCTTGTGGAGCTTGGACATTGTTCTTCTTTATCTTTTCCTGCCTAATGCTATCAATGCACAAAGGCTCTTTGTAGACATTTAGAGTTAAAGGGGCTTAGAGACCATTTAATTCTGTTCCCGTCCCGATCTTTGGCATCTTGGCCAGGGCAAGCCATCTCTTTTGACCCATTTCTGCTCCCTTTCTGGACTCATGTGAGTGAGAGTTACCATGCGTGAGAAGTCAGAGGGCCAGTGCATAGGCACCTGAAACGCTGAATCATTTGAGGGCTAAAAGAGGGATGAATTCAGCCCTGTCCTAGCGTTTCTGTTGTTGGCTTTCCTTTGGGCTGAGTTCATGCTAGAAATAGAGGAATAGAGGACTCGTTGGTTAGAAACAGCTCTTTTCCTTTTCTGTAAATGAATTAGCTGGGACTTTGCAGCTATGAAATTCTCTGATGTTTGAAAAAAGAGTCTTGCTTTTCTCAGTTCTTCCTTCCTTCCCTTCCTTGCCCCTTCCTCCTCCTTCTCCATCTGTCTGTCTCTCTCATACACCCCATTGAACATATTTATGTTTAGGGACTTGGTCTGAAAGTTTAAAGTAGATCTTTGGTGAAGGTGAATGACATGCCTGAAAGAGGAGGAGAAAGAGGAGGGTTGAGAAAGAATGACCATTTCCCGATCATAGGGAGGCAATACCACTCCACTGGGGTCGATTCTTCAATAATATAACGTGTGGCAGCCAAGAATTAGATGCAGCAAGGCTCCCTAGGTGCTATTTCCTTCCTTGTCTCTGTCCTATGCAGAAGTTCTGGAACGTGCCTGCACATTAGAAAGATTGGGGAGATATTACCAAAACAGGACCACCAGGTTCCACGCTGGACCAGTTGAACCAGAATGTGGGCCCCTTCCCCCAGGCAGTTCTCAAGCCCTTTTAAGATCACAGATTTGGTGCCTTCGGGACCCATTTTCACACACGGTATCCCATGAATGCTAATAACCTTCCAAGGCAGGCAGGTTCTAGTACTCTCCTAATTTTAGGCAGGCAAACTGATATTGAAGAGTGGACATGTTCATGTAGGTCCATCTGATTGCAGATGCCACATTCTTCCCATTATTCTGTGTTCCCTGTGATGCTTTTATGTGAATGCATTTCACACAGTGGAAAAGATCATTCCTTCTCTCAGAGTCACTGACCTTGTGCCATACAGTGGCCAGAAGTCTCCTGGGGCATGTTGTTGGTGAGCCCTGCCTAGGAGCTGAAGGACTGGGAAGGAGACATAGTGGGTGGGCAGCTAGGCTGTGGCATGGTGAGTGCTTTCATGGTGTAGCCAGGGCTCTTGACGAGTCCAGACTTGTCTCCCAGTGCATATGTGCAGGGAACTCTTTCTGGAGGATATACCATCTAGTTAAGACCTAGAGCTATGAGAGCAAGCATGGGCTCCCTGGGGGAAGTGAAAGAAACCCTACAGCTGAAAGCCAGAAGGAAAAGAAGGATCTGGAACCAAGTACTGAATCACTTGAAGATGTGCTTCACTGAGGAAAGCTGTTTCTCACCCCACCTATTGTACATTAAAACATGATTTTTTCATTTTGTACCAGCATCCTTATTTGCATGTGCAAAATGAAATAAAATGCTTTGTCTTAGGTTTTCTATACGTTGCAAATCTCATTGAATTTTAAAGCATTTTGTTTTTTTGTATTTTTGCTTACTAGAAGAAGATGTAAATAAATTTATGACTTTAGAGCCAAGAAATTCTGAATAAATAATGTTTATTTCCCACCACTCATGGAAGGCCCGAGGAGTTCTGTGAAATAGTTGCACATCAAAGGGGTTTTGGGCAGAGATTCCAGAATCTTGTGAATTATTTTTATTTTTCCCCCCCTGGTGTTAACGTTAACAGGATAGCATACTATTAAAAGCATGTTTTTTTCCCCACAGTATTCAATTTTTAAAAAGTATTGAAGTGTAATTGACATACAATGTTATATTAGTTTCAGGTGCACAATATATTGATTTGACATTTCTATCTATATATCACTCAGTGCTCACAATATGTGTAATCACCATAAAATGTTATTACAGTATTATTGACTGTTCCGTATACTGCATTTATTTCCATGACATTAGTTATTTTATAACTTGAAGTTTCTTAATCCTCTTTGCCTATTTCACCCATTTCCCCCCCAACCCCTGCTTCCCCTCTGGCAACCACTAGTTTGTTCTCTATGTTTAAGAGTCTGTATGTTTGTTTGTTTGGTTTTTAGATTCCACACATGAGTGAAGTCATATGATATTTGTCTTTCTCTGACTTATTTCACTTAGCATAAGACCTCTAGGTCCATCCATATCATCACAAATGGCAAAATCTCCTTAAGCATGGGTTTTCAAGTTAATTTAGAACCCAGCTTTGTCATTTTCACCTAACTTAATGTATGAAAGTTACCCTACCTTTCTAAAATTGTTTCCTCATCAGTAAAATAAGAATTATAATACTTAACTCAATGTAATCTAAAAATCATTTATTATTTTGATTTTTGTAAATTTTATTTTTTAATTTTTGTAAATTTTTAAAAAATTTATTCATTTATTTGAGAGAGAAAGTGCAAGCAGAAGGAAGGGCAGAGGAGAAGCAGATTCATCACTAAGGGAGCCTACGAGGGACTCTATCCTAGGACCCTGGGATCATGACCTGAGCCAAAAGCAGATGCTTAACTGACTGAACCATTCAGGTGCCCCATTTTTGTAAGTTTTTGAAAAAAAATTATTTATTTATTTGAGAGAAAGAGAACAGAGAAAGAGTGCACAGGAGTGGTGAGAAGGGACAAAGGGAGAAGGAGACTCCCCACTAAGCAGGGAGCCAGATGTGCTGGAATTGAACCCAGGATCCCAGGATCATGACCGAAGCAGAAGGCAGATGCTTAACTGACTGGGCCACCCAGGCGCCCCCGTTTTTGTAACTTTATGCTGTCAGAATGAATAGATGAACTAATTTTTTCTTACCTTTTAAAAATCTAATATTTGGTTTATACAAAAGAATATATGCAATTATATACATGTTGTAAACATAAGAAGAATGAATAGGCTCATCACTCAACCTAGGAAGGATAATAAAACCACTAGTAGCTCATCTACCTGTGTGTTCTCCGTATCAGTAACCCTCCCCTTTAAGGTTACCATTTAATTTCTGAATTTTGAGTTCATCATTCCTTTGCCTTTTTATAAATAATAATATAAATTATAATGTGTTTAAAAATATATATCTCTAAACAAAATATGATTTAGTTTTCATTTTTAAAAAAGATTTTATTTATTCATGAGAGAGAAGGAGATGGGCAGAGGGAGAAGCAGGCTCCTTGCAGGGAGCTTGATGTAGGACTCAATCCTGGACCCCAGGATCATGCCCTAAGCTGAAGACAGACGCTCAACCACTAAGCCACCCAGGTGTCCCGATTTAATTTTCATTTGTATATATTTAAAAAAATATGTTCTATATAGTTTTCTGCAGTTGTGTTTTTTTTCTTTACTCATTACACTAATGAAAATTTATCCCTGTTGTGCTTAATGACTATGGTGTATTCATTTTCAAAGTATATAACACTCCATTGTGTAAATATGCTACCAATTATTTATCCTGGTGCTGAGCATTTATTTATTTATTTATTTATTTATTTATTTATTTATTTATTTATTTATTTATTAAATTACCCTTTTTTTTAAACAAGATTTTATTTATTCATGAGAGACACATTTATTTATTCATGAGAGAGAGAGAGAGAGAGAGAGAGAGAGGCAGAGACACAGGCAGAGGGAGAAGTAGGCTCCATGCAGGGAGCCCGACATGGGACTTGATCCCGGGTCACACCCTGAGCTGAAGGTGGCACTAAACCGCTGAGCCACCGGGGCTGCCCTGGTGCTGAGCATTTAGATTGTTTAACTTTTCCTGCTGTGAGCAGTGCTGCTACTATGCACCTGTTTGTGCATGACTCTTAGTGCACATGTGCAAGAATTTCTTGATGATGTATATAGAGAAGTGGAATTTTCGGGATTTTAGGGTATTTGGATGCTCAACTTCATGAGAGAATGTTAACTTGTTTTGCCGTAGATGTATCCTTAAAGTGGATGCACCAGTTTAATGTCTACCAGGTGAGTGTAAGCATTCTCACTGTTCTACACCTTTTGGTGTTTGGGTGTTGTTAGATTTCTTCATTTTACCAGGCTACTGGATATAAGTAGTATGTCATTGGTGCTTTAATCTGTGTATCCCTGATTATGGGAAAGAAAGGCTCTTTATATTTTTAATGGTCATTTTCTCTTCCCTTTTGTGAAATTCCAGCTTGTCTGTTTTTGCCTAGTTATTAGGTTATTTATCTTTTCCACATTAGTTTGTAGGAGTTCTTTATATATTCTGAATACTTACCCTTTGTTGGGTATATATATGTTACAGATATCTTTTCTTAGTTCATAGTTTGTCATTTTATTTTATTTGTGATGCTTTTGAAAAACAAATTCTTATTTATTTTTACATTATCTTTATTATGCTTCCCACTCCTGACAGCTGCTCCATTCACTGACAGAAACAGCTATCACTCCTGGCAGGCCCATCTCAGATGCTTGGGAAAGCAACACAAGCAAACCTAAGTACGATTTCCCAACTGAGACCTCTTTCAAAAAAATTGCTAACTCTCAGATCGCTACTTCAACACACAGCACAACTGACAACTCAGATTTTTCACTGAGAGCAGCTCCCAGCACTGATTCAAACCAAGTCAATCTATAGATAGGATCTCAGGTCAGGAAGTTCTTTATTTTAATATGGCAGGATTTCAGTATTTTCTTTTATGGTTAGATAAAAAGGTAGTCTGTATTTTCTGCTGGAAGTTTCAGAATTTTACTTTAGATCTTTAATCTGGACTTTTGTGTCCGAGGTATGAAGTATGGACCCAGTATTCTTTAATATTTCCTGTACTGCACAGTATTTTCAAGAGAATGGAGAGGACTGTAAGCATCCAGCTCCTCACATAGTTCTGGTACAGCAAGGTACCCGGTCAAGGTTACTTGTTGCTCTTTTAACCTTTAGTTTACTGTTTTTTTTTTTTTTTTCAGTTGATAGGTGCCTTTTTTTTTTTTTAAGATTTTTATTTTTAAGTAATCTCTATACCCAATATGGGGCTCAAACACAGAACCCTGGGATCAAGAGTCACACACTCTACTGGCTGAGCCAGCCAGGTGCCCCAATTGGTGCTTTTCTTCATGAAATCATGGGTGTGTCCATTTTAGGACTGACAGATGAGGCAGGTTTGCATTGATTAAGAAACCAACCTGGAGCACTTTCCCTCCTGCCACACAGCCTAGTATTGTCAGAAGCTTTATATGTGAGTTTAATCAAAGAGTAAATCATAATTAATGAGTTAATTGATTTGAGCATTTTATTTCCTTTTGGACCTGGTTGGTGATACAGAATTTCTCTGGCATCTTACCAATTACCTTCTCTCTCTACCCTGAAGAATCAGATAGCTTTTTATTACAAGGTTAATCTTGTTACTTTGGAATTTGCTTATTCAGCTCTGTATTGCTGTAGATGTATCCTCTAAATACATGAAGACAGGTGGTGGGGGCTTCAGCTCTTATGCTGGAAGAACTTCTTTAGGTTAATTCCTGCTTGAATGCCTTGGACCAGATTGTACATGCTGCACAGAAAACTTGTTTGGAGGCCTTTTCCAATTTCTTAGGCATGCTTTAGTGGAAAAGAGAGGCAGAGAAATACTTCTTGGAAAATTAAAACTGTTTAGCTACACTCCTGGGGCACATTGAGAACACACAATGAAATCTGGAAAGTAAAACATGAAACTTTATAAAGTGAGCATAAAAAGCGCCATAAAAATTGGAGGGATGTTGTCATTTCTATGGCTGAGGATGCCTGCCCATTTATTGCTCAAGTGCGGTCATGGAGGTTCGCTCTGAGGCTAGAGGGCTGCTGGGCAGAAGGGACGTGGAACTGCACACTATTGTTTGTGACGGGGAACGATAAAACCAGTGCTTGGGAGGTGAGCCTTCAGTCTGGGTGATAAAGTTGCACTCCATACCTAAGGCTTTTCCGAGGTGCTCAGCTACCTTGTGGAGGTGTTTTTTAATCTGGACAGTTTCCAGGGATGTGAAAAGATGGAAAGATTTTCTCCTCCTCCTCCTCCTTCTTCTTCTTCTTCTTTTTTTCTTTTAATTTTATTTATTTATTTGAGCCAGGGAGAGAGAGAGCATGAGCAGGGGAAGAAGGAGAAGCAGACTCCCTGCTGAGCAGGGAGCCTGATGTGGGGCTTGATCCCAGGACCCTGAGCTGAGGGCAGACGCTTAACTGAGTGAACCACATAGGTGCCCCATGATGGAAAGATTCTTTTTTTTTTTTTAAAGATTTTATTTATTTATTAGACACACACACACACACACACACACAGAGACAGACAGAGAGACAGAGACACAGGCAGAGGGAGAAGCAGGCTCCATGCAGGGAGCCCGATGTGGGACTCGATCCTGGGTCTCCAGGATCACGACTTGGGCTGAAGGCAGTGCTAAACCACTGAGCCACCGGGGCTGTCTCGATGGAAAGATTCTTAATGAAGAATGACCCCTCTCTCTTACCCTACCTCCATGTTGCTCTCATGGACTTCTGGAATGGATTCTGTACAGATGTTACTGGCACCCTGCCTGGATGGTCCTTTCCCTGGCCACTGCCCCCAGTCTTCAGCTACCGCAGACTTAGTGCTAATGGCCCACACATGGATGTTTCACTGGAAGACTGCCTTGCCAGATAGGAGCGCCCTAGCCCAGAGATGACTGGGAGGCAGTATCTCACTCTCCACCCTGGAGTGGCCCGTAACCGGTGACTGTCATCGTTGATGTCAGTGGTAGGGGTGTGAAACCTAGCCCTTTGCGTCCTGGCTGCACAAAGCCTATAGGGCACTGCATTCCAGAACTCTCTGTGGGATCCAAGGAGGTTGGACTATTCTCAACCCCCATCTTTTCCTTTCTTGTGCGGCTTCCCTCACTTGTTACAAGGTTCTCCTGAGAGCAGCACTCTCTCAAGCACTCGTTTGCACAGGAATTCCCCACATCAGTCTCCTCTAGGGAACATGACTGCAAGACATTCCGTTTTCTCTCCTCTGGCCCGTCACACACTGCTCAGTATGTAGCGTGTTTATATAGGAATTGTCCCTGCCCTGTTGGGTTCTTTTGAGGGCTTCTTTCACATATCGTTTGTCTTTAGGTTCCACCATGTCTCCTAACACCCTGGCCTGTGTCTAGCACATAATGGGCAGTGCTTGTCAAAAGAATAACTGAGTGAGGGAAGGTGGCATGTCCAGAGGCAGAGGGGCTGGGAGGGGACCTCTGAGGTTGGTGCAGGATCTGGCAGTGGGAACTTGGACAGCTGCCCATAAGCAGGAGGGGAGCGCCTGGCTGGCTCAGTCGGTGGAGCATGTGACTCTTCATCTTGAGGGTGTGAGTTCGAGCCCCACGTTGGGGGTAGAGATTACTTCAAAACAAACTGCCATGCTTCTGCCTTTGTGAGGAAGACAGCATTCAGTGTCTCACTCTCAGTGATGCCGATGATGCTGCCCTTGGTGAGTGAGTAGGGTGAAGGAAGGTGCCTCAAGCTTTGGTGCCGTGCTAGGTGCTGGTGGACAGCCTGGATCCATGGATGGGGGCGGGAAAGTTGGCCGAGGCTGTGCTGAGATCCGCCACACTCAGCAGGCACACGGGGCCCTGGGCTCTGTCTCCCCGTTCACTCTCGCCCGTCTCCTGTTGCTCTCCCTCCCGTGCTTCTCGTCTTGCCTAGATGACTCTGATGTCCACCAAGTTGCTGGAGCCAGAAATTCTGTGACTCATTTTGATTCCTGTTGTCTCATTCTCTCTTGAGTGTCTCACTGTGACTGCCTTCCCTGCCTTTTGCGTTTGGTCAGCCTGGCCTGGATTCCCACAGTCCTCCTCCTACTCTCCTCCCTGACCCCAGCTCCTCCTCTTCTAGGCCATCTTCCACGCCATCCCTGGTGAACTTCCCAAAGTGTATGTTGTTCCTCAGAGCTCTTAGGTGATCTCCCAGGACCTCCAAACCCAATCCTGGCTCTACTAAAATGGCACGGTATTGCCCCTTGACTTGGATCCTTGCTTCCTGTTTCTTCCCCTCAGCCAGGCTGATGCCCTGTCCTTTGATAGAGGCTTAAGGGAGGTGCTGTTACCACTGTAGGTGGTCTAGCCTGTGTCCCCGTATCTAACCACCCAGCAGCTCCTTCCACCCGCCTGTGGTGGCTGAGGCAGTGACAGGAGTAGGAAGCCTGGTGATGTTTTTTTGTACAGGGTCGGCAGGAAGTAAAAACAAAAACAAACCAAAAACTTGGAAAAATTGTTATTTTTTAAAGATTTTATTCATTTATTTGACACAGAGAGAGAGAGCACAAGCAAGGGAAGCAGCAGGCGGAGGGAGAGGGAGAAGCAGACTTCCTACCAAGCAGGAAGCCTGATGTGGGGCTCAAACCCAGGACCCTGAGATCATGACCTGTGCTAAAGGCAGATGCTTAACTGACTGCTACCCAGGTGCCCTGAAAAAATTTCTTAATTGAAAGGTTTCTCATCTTTTTTTGTTGAGAGTAAAATAAAAATTTTGAGTCCCCACCCTTTGTTTAATAGCACTTAATAGTGTCTGTTGTCTCAGGAAATCCCTGATGGCAAGTGTGAATTGAGTGATGCTTCTAAGTAGTTTGGGTTTTATTAGTCACAGCAGGACCTGCAGACATTTGAAAAATGACCGTATTTTTGTTCATAACACATTATTCATTTCAGGCCAAGGGTCACAAACGCAAATGCTTTGCAGGGCCCAGGCCCTCATGGGGAACAAGGGTGTTAGAAAAACTGCAAGTTCGGTGGCCAAAGGCTGCTGCCCCTGCCTCCGTGGCCTGAGCATTTGAGAAGGTGGGACCATGGAGACCAGAACACGTGCATGTGACAGGCAGCTGCCTCTCAGCTCTAGCCTGTTGTCGCCATGTGGTTGGTGAGTGTGCACCCAGTGTTGTGATCCTCAGATAGTTCAAGAGGAACCAGAGATAATGGATTTTTATGAGAAGCTCTTGTGTTGTTGTTGTTGTTTTAAAGAATGGCAATTAATTCAAAACAAAACAAAAAAAAGGCCAAACATACAAGCAAAAAACAAAAAAACCCCAAACCCAAAATAAAAGCAAAAAGCAAAATCCTGTTCTGGCCAAGCCCCATGGACTAATGGACTTGAAGGCTGGATCCTTTGTCTTCTACTGACCATCATTTGGAGGCTGTGGTTCAGATGGTGTTCCCTGAGCATGTCTTTGGTGATGCTGAGACTCATGGTTTTTGGTGCCTGTGGTTGGGGGCTGTGATGTTGGACCAGAAGTCCTATGGTGGGAATTTGACACCCCCTTGACTGGCAAGGGAGGGAAATTTGAGGAATCTTCTCTTCCTGAGGTGACTCCTGAGTCTCCTTTGTTAATGTGGCTTGTTCCCTGTTCTTTTTTTTTTTTTTTTTAAGATTTTATTTATTTATTTGAGAGAGAGAGGGGAAAAAAAAAAGGCACGAGTAGGGGGAAGGGCAGAAGGAGAAGCAGACCCCCTCACTGAGCAGAGAGGTCTATGTGGTGCTCATCCCAGAACCCTGAAATCATGACTTGAGCTGAAGGCAGATGCTTAACCTACTGAACCACTCAGACACTCCTTAAGTGATGTTTCTTAAGAACATTTAATGACAGTGGAATTAATGCTCTTGATATAATGGTAAGGGGAAAAAAAGCTCGTTTCAAGTAAAACATCCATGTGTGTCTGATCGTGTGTATGCATGTAACTAGACAGTAAGATTTGAAGGGACTATTCTAAAATATTAACAGTGGTTTTCTTTGGGCAGTATAATTGTTTTTCAGAGTTTGCCACAATGAACATGCATTACTTTTATAATCAGGAAAAATATTAAAAATTTTTTTCCTTTTAAACTATTAAATGGACTTTATCAAAAATTGTGTTACATGACCCAGCAGTTCCATTCCTAGGTGTAAACTCAAAAGAATTAAAAACAGATTCAGACCCTTGTATGCTGGTGTTCATTGGAGCATTATTCACAAGAGTACCAAAGTGGAAAAAAAATCAGGGATCAATCCCACAGATGAATGGATGAACAGAATGTGGTGTATCCACACAGTGCAATTCTGTTTACCACACAAAGGAATGAAGTTCTCACATGTGCTATAACATGAATGAATCTTAGAAAAACTCTACTAAGTTAAATAAGCCAGTCACAAAAGATATATAGCATGATGGCAGTTATATGAAATTCATATAGACAGAGAGTGGGCCAGAGGCTTCTGTGGCCTGGGAACAGGGGGAATGAGAGTTATTGCTGTTTGGGATGATAAAAAAGTTTTGGAAGCATATATTAATGATTGTGCAACAGTGCGTGTGTAACTAATTTCCCCTAATTGTACAACTAAAAATAGTTAGATGGCACATTTTGTTAAATGTATGTAATAATCACAATTAAAAAAATGGAAAACGGAACGAAACTGTGAGTTAGCCAGTTGTAATGTGTATTTGCTCTTTGATACTGTGTGACACAGTACATGTTTGAATGACAGTGGTGGCCACTTTTTAGTTTGTCACCGTTTTTGCTTTTCAGTTTTACCTCACAAATAGGCCTGCCCTGTAAGTGTGTCATTTTGAAGATTTAGGGTACCACACTCAGATATTGATATTGGGGCCAGGTGGGTTAAGGAGGCATAGGCATCTATAATTTAAAAGAAATTATAAAGGGAAATGTGTCACTTTTAATATTGGGCCAAAGATCTTGACTGGGAGCAAGGAGGAAGAAAGAGAAGCATTGCTGATAACCAGCAGCTGATAATACTTCTGGAATATTCAGAAGTTCTGGCAAATCAGATAGCACTTGAATAAATACAGCCAGCACTTTTTTGCTTTGGGAATTCATTTGGCAGCAAGAAGTGCTAAAGGAAGAGCTTTACTTATAGTCTCTGCTTCCTGGTATTTAAGGAATTCATTTCACTTGTGATTTAATGCTAGTCCATTTCTTTCCCTTGCAAAGGACGGGTGGTGCCCCCCTGAGATGTGAAAGATGGTGGCTGAAATTGCTTTTCTTAAAGTTAACTTCTTAGTAATCCATCCAAAAAATGATGATGGAAAGTGAGAAATTGGGGTCAGCAGGGATCTTGGCCATAGGCAAGCTGCCAGATCCGTCTCAGGGGAATTTGAGGTGTCTAGACTTGATGCTTTTGAACTTTTGGTACATTTCCAGATCATTGCTGGCTCCTTGCTGCTTTGGTTGGAATTTACACAGCTCAGAGAGGTTTGTTCGATTTAACTCTCAGCTGCCCTAAAATCAACTGAAGAAGTGACCACCTTCATATTCATCAGAGTCTTCTCTTTGCTCAGTATGCCTTTCCTGAGATTTATTTATTTACCCAAGATGACTTCGTTTCCTTTTATCTTCACTTTTAGAATAAGAGCTAGCCGAATCTGTTTTACTTTTTTCCCCTTTTTGTTTGCAGCACATCTTGATATAATACCATGTCCTGTGTTTGTGTGGTTACTGAAGTATTAACTATAAAATATTTACCTTTTTCTCTTTTTGAAGTTTTTTTCCCTTAAATATTGATATTGTAAGTTTCTGGCCTTCTATGTTTATCTGGAGGAGAAAACAGTTTTTGAGCATTTCATTCACCTATCAAACAAACAGGAACTCTGGGCACCTCCAGAGTGAGTAGCTTGTAGGCCCTGTCCTCATGGGGTTTATGTTCTGCTGGAACAGGTGGACAAGTACATTTCTGGGTAAAGGGGGTTATGGTATCAGTAAGCACAGGATGTTGTAGGAACCCAGGGGACATCCTGATGCAGTGTTGGGGAGATTGGGAAGACTTCCTGCAGGAAGGAACACCCACACCGGGTCTTGAAAGACAGGAGTTGGCCACTTCAAGGGTTAATCACAGGGATCCAGAGGTGAAAGAGGACATCATCTACTTGGGAAAATATAAGAACTTCAGTGTGAGAGTGGTATAGCCCCTGAGGAAAGGTGTGAGAAGAAGGATAAGGGTGGATGTTGGAAGGTAAGTAGATATGGCATTTCAAAGGCCTTTGCCATGTAGTCATGGGATTCTCAGAAAAAAACTTGAGCAGGGAAATAACTTGCTTAGATTTTAATTTTAGCAATTTCACTCTGGTTAGCTTTAAACATAAATCAAAAAATCAATAAATCTATTTGAGGTATAATCACATACAGTAAAATGGACAGATCTTAGTCATTGGCCAATTTGGTTGATGAGCTTTGATAATTGTGTACATTCATGTTACCACCACCCCAAATCAGATATTGAACCTCTCCATTACCAGGGCTCCTGGGTGGCTCAGTCAGTTGGGTGTCCAACTCTTGATTTCCGATTCGGTCATGATGTTAGGGTCGTGGGATTGAATGAATCTGTGCATTGGGCTGCATACTTAGAATCTGCTTGAGATCCTCTTCCTTTGCCTTTGCCCTTCCCCTTCTTGCATACTCTCTCTCTTTAAAATAAATAAATAAAACAAAAAATCTTAAAAAAGGACATCTCTATTACCCTAGAAAGTTCCTCCATATCCCTTTCTATTCAACCACCCAACCCTCACCTCGAGAAGGCCACTTTCTGAGTTTTATCTCCAGTTAGGTCTTTCTTGGATCTCATGTAAATGGTGTCACACAGTGGGTGCTCTATTGTGTCTGGCTTCTTTCAGTCAGAATAATTTGAAACTCATCCACATCATTGAATTTATAAGTAGTAGCTCCTTTTTATGACTGAGGAGTATTCCATTTTATGGATTAACCATAGTTATTCATCTATTTTTTGTTGGTGGATATTTGAGTGGTTTCTTGTTTTTGACTTTGATGAATAAAGGTGCTATACACATTCTTATGTGAGTCTTTTTTTTTTGGTAGGTGTATATTTTCATTTCCCTTAGGTAAATAATAATGGAATTGCTAGTGCTGGCTGGCTTTTTGTTTTGTTTTGTTTTGTTTTTTTTTTAGATTTTACTTATTTACTTATTTAGAGAGAACACAAGCAGGAGGAGGGACAAAAGGAGAGGGAGAGAGAATTCCAAACAGTCCCTGCACTGAGTGCGGAGCCATGGGGCTTGATCTCATGAGCCTGAGACCATGACCTGAGCCAAAATCAAGAATCTTGATGCTCAGCCAACTGAGCTATCCAGATGTCCTTAAGACTAGCTGTTTTTTAAAGAACAGATTGAGGTCAAAAGGCTGGGAACCAGGAGGCCATGACATACAATCCAACTGAGAGATGGTGTTCAGAAATAAGGTAATTTTATACTGGAGATGGATAGCAGTGGAAAAAAAAATCCTTGTTAATGAGAAAGTTGAATTGACAGAACTAGGTGATAGGTTTGAGACAAGAGAAGAAAAGGATCACTGGATATAACAATGTATGATGATTTTTTTTCTCTGTGCCAGAGAATGCAGGAGGTTCAGGGCTAGGCGGGATGATAACAGATTTAGTTTGGGACAAGTGAGTTTGAGATACTTGCAGGCAGGAAAGATGGCCAGGAGGCATTTGGCCCCATAGATCTGGAGGCCAGAAAAGAGATCTGGTTTGTAGATATGGAGCAGATATGGTCACCATGGAGAGGGTAACAGAGGCCATGGGAGGGGACAAGATCACCAAGGAGGGGAAGAAGACCCACCGAATGGGAGAAGATATTTATGGCACATTATAATGATAAATTATTAATACCAGTCTGATGAAGGTACAGTCAAATATAACCTCTATAGAAAATAATGTTTTATGCAATAATAATGATGAGCATACTCTAGAGGGGGGCAGTAGAATTACTGATTTTACTTTAATTACTCCTGAGCATATACCCGAGTGGATCTGTTACACATTTGTACTAGAGTATATGCACACAAAAGATTAGAGTGGCCTTGTTGATATGCCCATTAATATGAAGACAGCCCAAGTGTCCATCAATTGAAGAATGAATAAGTGAATAAACTGTGGTATAGTCTTTCAGCAGAATACTATACAGCAGTGAAAATGAATGCGTTTAAACAGCACATACCAACGTGGATGAATCTCTCAAACATAATGTAAAGAAAAAAAAGCAAGTTGCAGAAAGGTATATATGACATGATGCTCTTTTAAAACATTTTAAACTGAGCAAAATTGTACTATATATGTTAAGGACCCACATCCAAACATTGTAGGGATGGGGGGAAATGCTAAAACAGAGTTATGGTTTCCGGGAGTATGGGATGGGTGGTTGCCAGGGGGTCTTGCATCTGGTTGATAATGCTTTGTTTTCTGGAGCAGGTGCTGATTTCATAAGTGCCTATTGTGTGCCTCTTTATGCCTTTTTGTATTGCTGAATGATTTACAAGGGGAAGGAACAGAGCCTTGAGGACACTACCTTGTAGGGCAGTGAATTTAAAGTTTTGATTCTGAACCCAGAAAAAGAAAGATTTTATATCCCACATGTACACATGTATACAGATACAAACAAGACATAAACAAAAGTTTCATGAAAGATCTTTATCCTTTCTTAGATGATACACTCTGATAGTTTCTATTTTATTTCATTTCATTTAAAAAATATATTGGTTGTGACCTTGTAAGTCAGTAGTTCTCAACTGGGAGTGATGCCAGTTTAATGATGTCTGGAGACATTTTTGATTGTCATGACTGGCATCTAGTGAGTAGACGCCAGGGATGCTGCTAAACAGTCTAGACAGCAGAGAACAACCCCCCACAACAACAAATTATGCAGCCCCAAATGTCAGTACTGTCAAGGCTGAGAAACCCTGTTCAAAGTTGATTTCCTGATGTACGTTGAAGACGTAGAGATTGAAAGCAGGGATGTACAGCAAGGGGAAAAGATTGGTTAGCCAGATATAAGAAAAACTGAGTGTGTGTGGTTATAGGAAGCTGAGGGACGATGTTCCAGAGGAGCAAAGTAAAGCATGGTCTGAAATGTGTTTCTGGAGTTTGGCAGCTAAGAACTTGCTGGTGACTGTGGGCTAGGGGAATTTCTCTGGGGCTTTGGGAAAGGAGCCCAAAGCTAGTAGAGTAGGGAGTGAAGATGGGGAGTGAGATCTTGCTTGCTGTAAAAAAAAAAAAAGAGAAGAGTATTAGAGTAGGAGGTTTGAAGCAGTATTTTTTTTTTCAAGATGGTAGACTGTCGGCATGTTAAAATGATGATGGGAATGAGCTGGTAGAGAGGAAAGTGTGAGGATGTAGGAGAGAAATGAGTGGAAATGGTGCCTGGGAAGTCAGGAGAGTCCTGAGCAGGGGTGTATGTTGGTTTGAGGTAGGAGAAAGCAGGAAGGATACTGATGCAGGTGAGTCTGGGGGTGAGCAGAAAGTTTGAAAGTATTTTTGCTTCATTCTCTGTGAAGTAGGTGAGGTCCATTTTTGAGGGTGCAGTGGGGAGAGATGGAGGTGATGGTCTCTGTAGCTCAGCTAAAATAGAGGAGGAAGTTTGAAATAGCTTTTGAGGGGACTGGGGGAAGAGCTGAGCAGATTGCTGGGTGGCTCTGAGGTCCTCTTGAGAATGGAGACCATGAATCTGTTAAGACATCAGCTTTAGTGGATGTGTGATTTTTCTCCTTGGCATTGAGCGTCTTGGAGAGAGAAATGGGAGTAGAGGGGTAGGGGGATCTGGGGCTAGAATTTGGCTGGGTGGGTGTATATGAGAGTGCAGGGGAGTTGAGGTCATTGGCTGAGGGGGCAGCTGATGTAGGGTGGACGAGAAAAGAGGTGACGACAGAGGATAGTCAGAGAAGAAGAAAATAAACAGATTGGCAAAATGGAGCCAAAAGTGAGCTGGGAGAGTAGATGGAAGGGGGAGAAGCTGTGAGAGAGATATGAGGGGGAAGGAGTTTATAGAGGATGAATGGACAGTGGGGTGAGACATCTGGGGGAACTGTCAGATGTGGAGCATTTCTGAGTGGTGATAGGAAAGTCCAGGATGGATCTTTGAGAAGGAAGCAGTAACACAGAAAAGGAGGTGACAGAAGGAGGACAAGGAACTGACCAAGCAGTGTGCCTGGTGAATTCTCAGGTCATTCAGAATGACAGCTACACTTGGTATCTCAAGGAAGATTGAGCCATTCGATAAGGTTTTCAAGGAATTCTCTGATGATGCGTAGAGGTGGATGGAAGTTATGCCCAGGGGTGGAGGACTGCTGTTTTGCTCTGGGGAATAAGCAGAGGCTGGGTTTCCGTCAAAAGTTCCAGTGTCAGCTGAGACAGGAGGAGAGGTTGGGGTGAGAGGTGGTTTTAAGGGGTACAGTAAAAAGGTGGTGTGGGAGGATGGGGATGTGGGTATGACATTACAGGAAGGAATGGCCGGGGTCATGGGGGACTAAGTGTGGGGTGAGGGTGAGAGGCATGATCGGAGTGAATGGCTCCCCTGGTGGTTGGGAGGATCCAGTCTTCTTTCTGGAAGCAATTTGGGAAGTGTTCTGCTGGACCCGAAGTGATGCTGTCTAAATTTCTGACTTGGAGTGAGCTGGCTGTGCCTTCTCTTTTGTGAGCAATGACAGCCTCTAAAGAGGATGGCCACTCTTCATAGCCAGGCCTTGGCACAAAAAGGCTTTTTATGGCATCTGAATGTTATGTGGTCTTTTGACTTTCTAGAGGCCAGTCTACTGGAGAAATGCATATTCTGATTGCTTTTTCCCCCTGGTTTCTAGAAAACAGAAGGATAAGAAGATCCTGTGGGGTTCAGTTCCATTGAGTGCCTTCATAAAGCGGTGTGATAAGCCATGTATGGTTCTTTAAAGTCAGCAGTGAATAATCCTTTCCCGATATAGAGCGTGCAGTTCCACTGGGGAGTTTAAACACATTTCCCTTTAATGGCTTAAATGAAGTGTTGCCTTTTTTCATGAAAGTTTTATATATTTGACCTATTTAATTTTTTTTTCTTCAGGAAATAAAAGATGGCATTTTCTCACTTCCCTTCCAGAAAAAGAGATGCATTGGATTTTTTGGCAAAGTAATCTCTATGTACGCTGTGGAAATGGATGGTGTTGGGAAATGTGAAAAATGTAACCTACCCCCTCCATTTTTTTTTAAACCATCAAATTGAATGAAAAGAAACGAATATTTTAATGGAACTGGATATGATGAATGGCTTTCTTTCGAGTGCTTTAGTATCAAAATGAAAAATGATGTTTTGATTGTATTTTTTTTCCTGTTTTAATTCTAAAAATATGGACATTTCTCCCTGGAAGTAATACCAGCATTTATAACAGCGTTTAATTAACAGCAGCTGCCGTGAGGTATCAGAGAATTGGGCTGGGAAAGACTGAGTATGAAATACACAGGAAGGGTTGGTTCAAATAAATGCTAACCCCCAAGTCTTTGGGTGGTATGACAAGAACATGAGAGAAGAAAGCCAAGTGATGTTTTGGGAGCCACTCTGGGATGGACATTGAAAGGCCAGCCTCACATGTGAGAATGCAGGGGAATTACATAAAGAAATGAGAGTTCCAGGAGTTGGGAAGGGGTCATGAGGAGGAAATGAGGCATGGTCCACCTTCTGAAGGCCAGGGAAAGTGGAAAGCTTCTCACTGGAATTGGGACTTTCCAAGAGAAAGTAAAAACATATCAGATCCTGTTGTAGAATTCTGTTATCACCTCATTCTGTTTCTAGAACACCCTGTTTTAAAGGCAACCTATTCCGGGATGCCTGGGTGGCCCAGTGGTTGAGCATCTGCTTTTGGATCAGGTTGTGATTCCTGGTCCTGGGATCAAGTACCACAGTGGGCTCCCTGCAGGGAGCCTGCTTCTCCCTCTGCCTATGTCTCTGCCTTTCTTTCTGTGTCTCTCATGAGTAAATAAATAAAATCTTAAAAAAAAAAATAAAGACAACCTATTTCTTCTACCTTTCTGAGAACAGACTCTTTCATAAGAGTAGATTTTTTTCTTCTTTTAGTTCCCAAAGCAGTATTTCCCAAGATGTGTTGCGCCAAATGGTGTGTCAACAGGCCGTTCAAAGGAAATAAAGCATTTAGTGTTCAAATCAGTTTGAGAAGTACTGTGTTTAAAAAAAAAAAAAAGGGAAACAGGTTTCTTTACTGTTACAGGGTCTCAAAGCCCTTCAAATCAAATATGCATTTTTGGATTTCTAGGATAAATAGGATGGACTTTTTACACTGCTAAGCAAACATTTAGTCTTGTTTCTTTTGGAATTCTGATAGTCCTCTAGGTGGCAACAGACCTAGTTAAAAAGTCTCCCCTTCCCAGGCTGCATTGCCACCAGACATGACCCAGTGCTGGCCTGGAGATAGATGTAAAAGTCTCTGCAGAGTGAGGGCTGCCAGGAAAGGTACTGGTTTCTTGATAAACAGAATTTAAGGAGGCTGACACACATCTTTGCCAGTGCCCACCTTTCTTCTGCCTTCAGGAGTTGTAGCCAACTTGCACCACAAAAACAAAAGCCATGTACTGGGAGCTGCAAATCAGAAAGACTGAAGGAGTTCTTGATGGCTTCATGGAGCTACTCTACCAACCTTGAACTTTTCATCTTTGGGCTTTGTTCTGGAAGAAACCTAAAGCCCGATTTGGTGAAACCCGTATAGTTGGGTTTCTATTCCATGCAGCTGGGTGCAATCCTAATTCATACAAGGGTAATGTGGTAAGCAGTAATAGAACTGACTTTACCCTTGGAGACTTGTTTTGTTTTGGAGACTGTGTACAAGACCTTTTGGGAAATGATGCTGTAAAAAATGCACAGAAAGATAGATGTATTTAGCTTGCTTTCTTTCTTTCTTTTCTTTCTTTTCTTCTTTCATTTTATTTATTCATGACAGACACAGAGAGAGGCAGAGACACAGGCAGGGGAGAAGCAGGTTCCCTCTGGGGAGCCTGATGAAGGACTCGATCCCAGGACCCCGGGATCATGACGCAAGCTGAAGGCAGACACTCAACCACTGAGCCACCAGGCGTCCCTATTTAGCTCCTTTTCTGCAAGTATAAATTTTCTGATGTTCTTTGTGGAATTAGAGTTTTGGATTTTGGTCTTTCTCTTCTTTCCTTACCTCTTCCTCTCATATGAGAAATTTTTGATTCTTAAAAAAAAAAAACTTTTTAATTTTTATGCCCCTTACCAAAGCACTTTATATGTCAGATTTAAAAAAAAAACTGAGATGATTTTTATAAGACTATTGTCATGCCGTTTTTACACAGTAGAATTGTTCTCAAAATTCATAGGTGAGTTGACTCAGATGTACATTTATTTCCATCACAATATCAGAGATACTTAGTTTCTTTTGAATAGTTTTATTTTTGGCTGTGGCACTTACTACCTTTTCCGTCTTCCTTCCCAAAATTAATGTTATGTAAATTAACACCTAAATGTCCTAGGGAAGCTCTTCATGCGAATGATTTTTGTAAATTTGGAAATCTTTGATTGACAGATTGACACCCCTATGATTGTCTCTTCTATAACTTGGATTTTCCTAGTTTTTTTTTTTTCATCTTTATAGTGTAAGGCTAGATTCTCTGATAAAGAAGTTTCAAATCTCAATCTTGTTTTTTTTAAAGGACATTTAAAGTATATTTCGGAACTCTGATAGAATATAAAACCAGAATGTTAAAGTTTAAGGGGACCTCAGCAAATGAGTCTGATTTCCTCATTCTGCAGCTGAAGGGCCTGAGAACTTGCTTATGGCCTTAGTATTGAGCAAATGATGGCACAATGGGGCTCCATGCCAGGAGTCCAGCTCACAACGGTGGTGTCCTGACAGTCAACGTTGTAGGAAGTTACACAGACCATTTCACTGAGCTGGCCTCAGTTTCTCCGTTAGTAAAATTGGAGTACCTTCTTGTTTGCCCAGTTCATAGTAAAATCTTTAAACTGTTTTGAGTTGCTTAGAATTGAATACTTTTCCTAATGAACTATATTTGTTGGAAAAGAAGGATATTTAGCTTCAGAAAAGTTTGTTTGTTTTAAAGATTTTATGTATTTATTCATGAGGGACAGAGAGAGAGAGGCAGAGACACAGGCAGGGGGAGAAGCAGGCTCCATGCAGGGAGCCTGATGTGGGACTTGATCCTGGGACCCCAGAATCACGCCCTGAGCCAAAGGCAGATGCTTAACCACTGAGCCACTCCGGCATCCCAAAAGTAACAATACTTTCGGTGGTATAGTTCCAATTACTTTGCATGCAGATTGCCCATACTAGTATTTTTCAAGCACAGGTTTTAAGTACATGGTTTTTCCTTTCCTTGCCAGTCTGTGTTTATTCAGGCAAGGCTCAACTCATTTTTTTTTTCTTACTGAGGTACAATTAACATATACTATATTAGTTTCAGATGAAAAACATAATTCAATATTTATACATATTGAGAATGATCAACACAATAAATCTAGTTCACATCTGTCACCATACAGAGTCACAAGAAATCCTTTTTTCTTGTGATGAATTTTAAGATCTCTTTTAGCAACTTTCTAATATGCAATACAGTATTATTAACTATTATCACCATACTGCACATTACATCATCATGATTTTATTTTATAACTAAGTTTGTGACTTTTTTAAAAAAAGATTTTATCTATTTATTCATGAGAGACACAGAGAGAGAGAGAGGCAGAGACACAGGCAGAGGGAGAAGCTGGCTCCATGCAGGGAACCCGATGTGGGACTCGACCCCGGGTCTCCAGGATCACACCCCGGGCTGAAGGCGGCGCTGAACCGCTGGGCCACCGGAGCTGCCCAGTTTGTGACTTTTGACTCCCTTCACCCATTCCCCCCAACTCTGACAACCACCTGTTTTCTGTATTTATGAGGTTTTTATTTTTGTTTTTAGGTTCCACATATAAGTGAGATCATACAATATATCTCTTTGTCATATTTCATACAGTATATCTCTTTGGCTTATTTCATTTAACATAATGTTCTCAAGGTCAATCCATGTTGTATGTGTGTATTTGTATATATGTTTCTTATACATATGTGTGTGCGTGTATACATATACACACACTGGAATATTACTCAGCCATGACAAAGAATGAAATCTTGCCATTTGAAACAGCACCCTGAGAACATTATGTTACATGCAGACATATATACATTACATACATGCAGACATATATATCTCTATGTATATCTCACATCTTTATCTATTAATTCATTCATCGGTGGACACTTAGGATGTTTCCATATGTTGGCCATTGTAAATAATTCTGCAATAAACATGTGGGTACCTGTATCTGTTTCAGTTACTGTTTTTGTTTTCTTTGGATAAGTAGCCAGAAGTGAAATTGCTGGATCATATGATAAGTTGTGTTTTTAGGTTTTTTTTGGAACCTTTTTCTTTAATGGCGTTACCAATTTACATTGCCACCAACAAGAATTCCCTTTTCTCTACATTATTAACACGTGTTTCCTTCCTTCCTTCCTTCCTTCCTTCCTTCCTTCCTTCCTTCCTTCCTTCCTTCCTTCTTCTTTCCTTCCTTCCTTCCTGATGATAGCCATTCTGGTAGGTGTGAGGTGAGGTGATATCGTGGTTGTGATTATTTGCACTTCCCAGAAGACTAATGATGTTGAACATTTTTTCATGTACCTGTTGACCATCTGTATATCGTCTTTGGAAAAATGTCCCTTCACATGCTCTGCCCATTTTTAAGTTGGATTGTTTTTTTTTTTTTTTTTTGCTGTTGAGTTATATGAATTCTTTATATATTTTAGATATTAATCCCTAACCAGATACATGATTTGAAAATACTTTCTCCCATTCAGTAGGTTGCCATTTTGTTTGATGGTTTCCTTTGTTGTGCAGAAGCTTTTTAGTTTGAAGTAATCCCACTTGTTTATTTTTGCTTTTGTTGCTCTTGCTTTTGGTGTCAGATCCGAAAACTCATCACCAAGACCAGTGTCAGGGAGCTTATTGCCTATTCTAGGCGTTTTATGGTTTCAGGTCTTACATTCAGGTCTTTAATCCATTTTGAGTTCATTTTTATGTATGGTGTAATATAGTAGTCTAGTTTCATTCACTTGCACGTGGCTTTCCAGTTTTCCCAGTACTGTTTATTGGAAAGACTGTCCTTTCCCTATTGTATGTTCTTGGCTCCTTTGTTATAAATTGATTGTATATGCTTGGATTTATTTCTGGACTTTGTTCTGTTCCATTGATCTATTTATCTCTTTTTATGCCAATACCATACTGTTTAGATAATTATAGCTTTGTGATATACTTTGAAATCAGGGAACATGATGTTTCTAACTTTGTTCTTCTTTCTGAAGATTGTTTTAGTTATTCAGAGTCTCTTGTGGTTCCATACAGGTTTTAGAATTGTTTGTTCTATTTTTTTTTAAATGCCATTGGGATTTTGATAGGAATCGCATTGAATCTGTAGATTGCTTTGGGCAGTATGGATATTTTAACAACATTAAGTCTTCTAGTTGATAAGCACAGAATATTTTTTCACTTACTGTGTCTTCTTCAGTTTCTTTTGGCAGTGTCTTACAGTTTCCAATGTACAGGTCTTTCACCTCCTTGGTTAAATTTATTCCTAGGTATTTTATTCTTTCTGATGCAATTATAAATGGGATTTTTTTTCTTAATTTCTCTTTCTGATAGTTCATTGTTAGTCAATAGAGATGCAACAGATCTTTGCAAATTGATTTTGTATCTTGCAACTTTACTGAATTCATGTATTACTTCTAACGGTTTTTTGGTGAAGTCTTAAGGATTACCTATATATAATATCATGTCATCTATAAATAGTGACCGTTTTACTTTTTCCTTTTCCATTTGGATGCTTTTTATTTTTCTTCCTTGCTTAGTTACCATGACTATGATTTACAATACTATGTTGAACAAAAATGGTGAGAGTCAGCATCCTTGACTTGTTCCTGATCTTAGAGAAAAAGATTTTACCTGTCCGTGATTGAGTGTGATGTTAGCTGTGGGATTGTCATAGATGGGCTTTTTTTTTTTAATTTTTATTTTTATCTATTTTTTTTAAAGATTTTATTTATTTATTCATGAGAGACAGAAAGAGAGAGAGAGAGAGAGAGAGAGAGAGAGGCAGAGACACAGGCAGAGAGAGAAGCAGGCTCCATACAGGGAGCCCGATGTGGGACTTGATCCCGGGTCTCCAGGATCATGCCATGGGCCAAAGGTGGCGCTAATAGGCGGCGCTAAACTGCTGAGCCACTGGGGACACCTATAGATGGGTTTTATTATGTTGAAGTATGTTCTCTCTGTGCCTACTTTGTTGAGAGTTTTTTATATAAGTGTATTTTGAATTTTATCAAATGCTTTTTCTGAATCTAGTGTTAACTTCTTAACAAATAATAATAATCATTCGTTATTTAGCACTCACTATATGCCAGACATGCTGAGTGATTTACATATAATATGTAATTTAGTCTTCTCCTAAATGCTACCAATTAGTTATGGATCTCAAAATTCCAAGTAAGGTGGGGGGTGCCTGGGTGGCTCAGTTGATTTAGTGTCTGTCTCTTGATCACGGCTAAGGTCTTAATCTCAGGGTTGTGAGTTCAGACCCTGCATTGAGTTCCATTTTGGGCGTGGAGCCTACATAATAAAAAATGAAAACAAACAAAAAGAATCAAAATTGCAAGTAAGGATACTAATGGTTAGGTTAACCATCTAAAAAACTCATTCCAGTCACTTCCTTAAATCGATTAGTCAGCTTAGGTGATAGAATGAGGTAGAGTGGTCAGTTTTGGCCTTTTCTTTTTCAGGTACCAAATGTGATTTCATGGGGCACCTGGGTGGCTCAGTGGTTGAACGTCTGCCTCAGGTTGTGATCCCAGGGTCCTGGGATTGAGTCCAACATCAGGCCCCCTGCAGGGACCCTGCTTCTCCCTCTGCCTCTCTGTGTCTCTCATGAATAAATAAATACAATTTAAAAAAATGTGATTTCATGACATGAAACTTAACAACAAAATTTTTTTAAAAACTTGAGAAAAGAAACCCTTAGGAACCATGTTTTAATTTGTCTGCATAACCCTTAAAAGTCTTATCCAGAAATCAAAGGTCTGGTATTGTCAGTTATGATACAGCTTCTTCAGTAATTCTGGGACAAATCTGGGTGGAGAAAGAAATAATAATGCTCTCATTTCCTGTAATGAGAATCTTTTAGTTTTTTCAGATTTTTAAAAATCTTAATATTTTGTGACTTTTAAAAATTAATACCTGGTTTTCATGAGAGCTGTTAACCATATTCTCTACTTTTTGCTAACACCAAAAAAAAAAAATTAAAGAAAAAGATGTAGACATTTAAAAAATGATGTTAAATAGCCTCTTTATGATATTGAGAGCATGTATTGTCCATTCACAGTATTTAGGTGGAAGAAAAAGTGGTAGACAAGAATTCTAAAGACTGGACTTATTTTGATGATATGCGATTTAAAACACTACAGGTTTTTCTGTGGGTTTGCAAAGATGAACTGTTTATTAAGTTCCACTGGTGGGGAAGCTACAGCCCAGATCAACGAAATAAATGGTATAACTTCTTGACATTGTTATTTTTTTTCTTACATTATTATCGTTGGGGCCATTATCAGAATAAGTGGCATCAAGATAGTTAAGCCATTGTATCCCATTTGAAATGAACTAATAAATCAGGTCACTTGGGATATTAAATTAGAGGCAGTATTATCTTGAGGGTGAGGAAAATACCTCAGCTAACTGGGGAGACTAGGAGATGAAGGTGGAGGTGGGAATGAGAACATGTTTGGAGCTGAAACTCTGGTGAAGCGAACTATTTCAGAATAAACTTTTTTTTTTTTAAATCTTTTTATTTTTATTTTTATTTATTTATTTATGATAGTCACACACACACACACAGAGAGAGAGAGAGAGAGAGAGAGAGAGAGGAGAGAGAGAAGCAGGCTCCATGCATCGGGAGCCTGATGTGGGATTCGATCCCGGGTCGCCAGAATCGCGCCCTGGGCCAAAGGCAGGCGCCAAACCGCTGCGCCACCCAGGGATCCCCTCAGAATAAACTTTTATCGTCCGTAACAGTATTTGGTTTTCCTAACTTTTTTTTCCTCAAGCTGCTTGAACACGAGACCATGCTTTCCATTTTCATTGTTTTGGTATGGGATAATCAGATATTTACGTTCCATTAATTAATATTTATTGTTGTGTGTTCATGGATTCAGAGAACATTTCTTTCTTTTTAGAAAAGGATTTATTAATTTATTTGTTTTAGATCGAGGGAGAGGGGGAGAGTGTGAGTGCAGGAGCAGGGGAGGGGCAGAGGGAGAGGGAGAAGCAGACTACTAGGTGCTGAGCCTGGAGTCTGATGCCCTGTTGTTCTCACGACCCTGAGATCGTGACCTGAGCCGAAATCAGGAATCAGCCATTTAGCCCACTGAGCCACCCAGGTGCCCTTAAGAGAACATTTCTTGAGTACCTTCTAGGTGCAACAGGCCATGCATGCTAAGAGCTTTTGAAAATAAAAAGATGGGTTAGACAATAATCGACCTTTTTTTTTTTTTTTTAAAGATTTTATTTATTTGCTCATGAGAGACACAGAGAGGCAGAGGGAGAAGCAGGCTCCCTGCGGGGAGCCTGATGTGGGAACTCGATCCCAGGACCCCGGGATCACGACCTGAACCAAAAGGCAGATGCTCAACCACCGAGCCACCCAGGTGTCCCTGTGTAGCTATTTCTGTGGACTAAATGTTGAGATTGGAAATACCGAGTCAGAGGTTATGTGCATTGTTTATTCTAATATACATTACCTGATTGCTCCTCATAAAGATTGCATATTTCCATCAGCAAAATATGAGAGTGTATTGACATACACCGGGTATGTTGTCAAGCTTTTGGATTCTTGACATTCTGAGATTTGAAAACGGTTTCAAATAGTTCAGTTGTGATATACATTTATCTTACTGTAAATGAAGGTGAACCTTTTTGTATTGTTATTTTTCATTTCTATTTCCTTACCTGTGAGCTATCCTCATATTGCTTGACCATTTTTCTGTTAGGGTGTTGGTCTTTTCTCAATTGGAGCTTTATATAGTAGGAAAATTAGTGCTGTGTCTATGATAGGAGTTGCAGATATTTTTCATGTTTTGTGCTTTTTTTTTTCATGTATAAATTTTAGTTTCTTGTGTAATCGCATTGGTAAAACTCTTTATGCAACAGTTGAAGACCCTCTGCATATCAGATTTATTAGAAGACTCTGAGATATCTGTAACTTATTTTTTCATGTTTAAATTTTTCATTGACTTTGAATTTATCCTGGTGTTATTCTGATATCTAACCTGATTTATATGAATTAAGAAGTAGGGATCCAGCTTTATTTTCTTTTTCTTTTTTTAAAAAGATTTTATTCATTTATTTGAGAGAGAGAGAAATTGAGAGAGAATGGGGACTCAATCCCAGGACCCTAAGATCATGACCTGAGCTGACTCTGAGGCTTACCCGACTGAGCCTCCCAGGCATCTTAGCCTTATTTTATTTTTCAAATGGTTCCCTGGTTGTCCCTCCACCATTACTACTTATTGAATAAACCATGTTTTCCTCATTAATTTGAGATGCTGCTTCTATGAAAACCTAAATTCTTACATGCATTTGGATTTATTTATAGACTTTCTGTCCTTCACTAATCTGACCCACTGGCCATGTACCAATTGTACACTGTTTCAGTTGTGATAGATTTATAAAATATTTGTTTGGATATTTGATGGGCCTATTATCTCTTCATTATTTTGGGGGGGTATTCTTTTCTGTTGGTTTTCTTGTATGAATTTTAGAATGTGCTCGTTCAGTGTCAAAACCCCCCAAAAAGATTTTGTAGTACTTTTACTGAAATTCTATTAAGTGTTTAGATTAACGTACAGAGAGTTAACATCTTGCTGAAGTGAAATTTATCCCTAAGACATAGTATGTCTTGCTTTTATTGAAGTGTTTTTTAGTGATGTCTTTGACTGTTTCAAAGTTTTCTTCGTGTAAGTCTTGCACTTTTCTTGTTAAGTTTATTGCTGGATTTTTTACTTTTATTATTTTTAAAAGATTTTATTTATTTATTCATGAGAGACACACACACACACACACACACACACAGAGGCAGGCTCCACTCAGGGAGCCTGTTGCAGGACTTGATCCCAGGCCCCCAAGATCACACCCTGGGCTGAAGGCGGCGCTAAACCACTGAGCCACCACAGCTGCCCACTTTTTATTTTATAGCCATCATGAGTGGAGTCTTTTCTTTTTTTCTTTTTTTTTTTTTGGAGTCTTTTCTATATTTTCTTCTCTATATCTTTTATAATTGTTTTTTTTTGGTCTGCATTCAAGCTACTTGTTTTCTATGTTAATTTTGTGTTAATAAACTTTTATTTTCTTATCACATTGACAGGATTCTCCAAATCTGTGTTAAAAAATACTGGTGATAGATTATGTCCTTATTTTGTATCTGACTAGAAATTCTCTGTTCAGTGTGATGCTTGCTTTTGTGACATATGTTTTATGATATTAGAAAAGTGTCTGTCTCTGTCTTTATCTTTTTTTTTTCTCCCAAGAATGGATTATTAGATGCCTTTAAAGTGCCTGTGGCAATGAGGTATGACCTGTCATCTAAAATATTTCCTTTGAGTCTTAGCTGTGAAGGAGTAAAGAAGATGGTTCAGGGTTGGGTATCTCTGTGATGCTGTGGTAACAATTCATCTCTTTTATCAAATGCTAACAATATTTAATAGACTTGATAATAGATTAACATCAGTTAGTGATTTTTTTTTTAAATTTTTATTTATTTATGATAGTCACACAGAGAGAGGCAGAGGGAGAAGCAGGCTCCATGCACCAGGAGCCCAACATGGGACTCGATCCCAGGTCTCCAGGATCGCGCCCCGGGCCAAAGGCAGGCGCCAAACCGCTGCGCCACCCAGGGATCCCAGTTAGTGATTTTTATATTTTTTTATTTGTTAATACCTTTTGGTAGGTTCAAGTTAAACGTCTGGTCCAGAGGACGTTAAATGAGTGTAAATGTGCATTCTGGCCCTTTATGTTGCGTGAGCAGAGGTAGATGCTAGGCCATCATCTGAATATTGGGAGGTCGGGAGAGAGTGCTCACACAATAATAATTATTGTCTGGGAGCATGCAGACAGACTTTTAAAAGTCACCTTGATGTATGAGTCATTCCTGAGACTCTCAATTAGTGGGTTTTTTTCCAGGCAGTTTAAGATAGATGCCAAATGGACAGGATGCTTTGGTTATGTGTTGCCTGTTTTAAAAAATCAATACCTTTGAATTAAAGTTTTGTAAGTACCTAAGTGCTCATTTTCTGTAGAGTTTTAAATAACATCTGCAAGTCTCATTTGCTTTCTTAAAGGTATTTGTGCTTTAGGATTAGAGGGTAACTACTGTAAATGTAACGAACCTGATCCCAAGCCTTGGGAGTTTAATGACCTTATTTTACTGGTTGTGATACATGTTTAATTTTTTTCTCCCTTTTTATCCTTGCAACCTCTCTTTTTTTGGGCTTTTAAAATATTTTATTTTATTTGCTTCGTATTCCTTACCCCTGTGGTGTTCTTCCTTGACTACCAGGATTAAGTGTGAGAGGACATCCAAGGCAGGAATGTACTAAGATGTGAGAATTAATAGGCTACAAAGCTCTTTGTATGGTATTAGTGGAACAGCTCTTTGTGCATTCACTCAGCCTTTTTACCCAAGTCTTTGATAAGGCATTTCTTCTTCTTTTTTGTTACCAGGTTTTTTTTAAAAAATATTTACTTATGTGTGTGAGAGAGAGAGAGAGAGAGAGAGAGAGAGAGAGAGAAAGAGAGAGATTGAGAGCATGAGTGGCAGGGGCAGAGGGAGAGGGAAAGAGAATCTCAAGCAGATTCTGTACTGAACGTGGAGCCTGATGTGGGCATGATTTCACGACCCTGAGATCATGACCTGAGCTGAAACCAAGAGTTGGTTACTTAACTGACTGTGCCACCCAGGTGCCCCAAGGCATTTCTGATTACCTATTTCATACCAGATTTTCAGAAGACCTACATGAGACGAAGCTGGAAATGAAGGCCAGAGGCATGTACCCCAATTGCAATAGGAATGATAGTTGCAGCTTAGTGGGTGATCCACTAATTATAGCAGAAGAAAACAGGCCATTCACAGCCATTTAGTGAAGGGGTAAGCCTCCCATCCCTTTTCAGTAGGCTCTGAGGGTTATATTTAATACAATAAGATACCCTGGGCATCCAGGAAAAGCAGATTTGACATAGTTTGTTCTGTTTATGAAGGCAGAGAGGTATGTGCCATGTTTTATCCTCAGCTATCAGGACAATTTATCAAGGAAAGATTGAGGAGAGTAGATATCTCTTAATAGGGAAGCTTAAAAAGTTTGTTATAATGGAAGCAGCTAAATAATTGGTGGCTACATTTTTCTTTAGAAATTAATTTTATGTGGTTGAAAATATCCTCTGTGCATTCTAGAGTTTCTGTTCCATGTAATAGTGGCATTTGGTTCTGGTGGTAGTTGAAAACGTTTCAGATTCAGCTTCTGTAACAAATACATTTTTAATCTGTACTTTAGATCCCAAATGTCAGTGACTCGACATGGTCCAGGGTTTGTAGCTTTTATTTCACCTTTGAGTTTGTATATGGTTGAAGAAGTTCTACTTGTATTACTACCTCTCCTGCTGGGTGTGCTCCCTATCACCCATGTGTTGGATTAATAACCTCTGCATGAGAATAACATTTAAAGCACTTTGTGTAACATTGTGTATCCACACTGCTTTTCAGACTGATTCATGAATCTCTACAGTAAGTCTGTGCCATTTTTACTTGTCTCATATTACATGAAATCCCCGAATGTGTTGGCTTTCTGAATATGTCTATAGCATATGTGCAGGAAAATTTCATGACATTCTATTTGTGTAATCCAGAATTTGTAGTAACTTCAGGAGGAAGGGAGTTGAAGTTTTAAGTTTATTCCAGAATTTGTCAGTCTTAGCATTATTGGAGTTTTAGGTTGGATAATTCTTTGTGGTGGTAGGTTGTCCTGCATGTTGTAGAATGCTCAGTGGCATCTCTGACCTCTACTCACTAGATGCCAGTTGTATGTCTCCTAGTTGTGACAACCTAAAAATGTTCCTGGGCATTGCAAATATCCCGTGGGAGGCAAAATTATCCCTGGTTGAGAACCAGTGGTTTATGCTATGCAAAGAATGGTTTTGAAGGTAAATACATAGTTAATGTTTTTATGAGAAGATGAATAACCATTTATTGAGCGCTGACTGTAAGACATTCCAGCACAAAGCCAGGTGTACAGAGGAAGCATTCTTGTCCTCAAAACATACACGTGAACAAGTAAATGTAACATCTGTGTGATGAAAGCAATAACAGATGCAAAGATGAGGGAATGGTTACTTCTGCCAGAAAGAGGTCAGAAAGGCACAAGGAAAAGGGAGGGGAGATACTGGACTTGAGCCTTAAAGGATGAATAGGAGTTCACCAGAGTGAGTTTGCAGTAGATTTCACAACAGAGAAATAAATGATGAATGAAGGCTAAATGACTTTACATTATGGTCTGCCTTGGGCTGTGCTTTTTGTCCCAGTATAGTTACTAACAGCACTCCTTTTACTCTTAAAAATGCCCTAGTTTGAACAATAATTTACATGGTCGATCTGGTAAGGGCTTGGAGACTTGAAAGCACGAGGGCAAATGATGTATTTGAGGTATAGTGAGTCCTCTTCATTGTCAGAGTGTAGTTTGGGGGTAGAAAGAGATGTGGCAGAGAGTTCCCCCAGTTGTGGGAATTCTTGGAGGGTCTCGTATACTCTATTACGAAGACTGGACTTGCTCTGGACATTCTTGGATCCATTCCAAAGCCTCCAGGTAAGGGGGTGTGTTGAGAGGATCCCTACATGGAAGACAAGCTTTCTGGATCCTTGAGGAGTTTCCGTTTGATCCATATGGTATGTGCTTCTTCCAAATACTTTCACTTAGAGAAAATAGTTTCCTAAGAAGTTATCCTTGGCCAAGTTTTGTTTGATTACATCCAGTTACTGTTCCCAACTGTGTGACTTTCAACTGAGTTTCCTTAAGAAATATATAAAGGGGATTTTTAGGGGATTCATCTTGATTTTCCTCTTGATTTATGAATGAAGTTTTGCTCTGTTACTGAAATTTGAACGGATGATGACTGTTTAGTTGAAAACAGAGGTGGAAGTACCTAATTGAGTAGTGGGCAAAGTACAGCCTATGGATGAAATCTAGCATACTGCTTGTTTTTGTAAATAAAGTTTTATTGGAACACAGCTGCAGTCATTTTTTTTATTTTTTTATTTTTTTACCATTGTTGAGGGCTGCCCTCATGCTCAAAGTCACAGTTGAATTGTCGCCACAGGTGCAGTATGACCTGCGATGCCTAAAATGACTATCTGGCTTTTCAGAGACAAAGAAGTTTGATCCAACGAATTTGAGAATCTTTTTCATTAAATCAGCAAATCTCTCAAATATTTTCCCCATCTTCACTCTAGTTAAGATAGTTTTGCAAGTAGACTAAATGATACTTTTTACAGTATGTGTATTTGCTCCAAGGGGGGCGGGAGGGGGCTTGTGCTTTCAATCTTATAGGAGCAATTGTGTTATTCAGGATTTTACCTGAAAGAGGCAGAAGGCCCTAGAATTTGGGATGTCTGGGTGGCTCAGTGGTTGCGTGTCTGCTTTTGGCTCAGGGTGTGATCCCGGGGTCCTGGGATCGAGTACCCCATCAGGTTCCCTGCAGGGAGCCTGCTTCCCCCTCTGCCTATGTCTCTGCCTCTGTCTCTCTTAAATAAATACAATCTTTAAAAAAAAAAAAAAAAGCCCTAGAACTTGGCTTTTGTGTCTTCCAGGAAGTTTAGCATCGGCTCCCTGGATCTGTTACCAAACTCACACGGAGACGCCGCCAAGGCCGCATGGCGTGTTCGCTCCCTCCCAGGGTCTGCCTCATGTCTGGCAGCTTTCCTTTCTTGACTCCAGAGTCAAAGCCAGAAAGGACAAATATATTTCACAACTTCAAGTTGGTTATTTTTTCCTTAAGGTGTTGTTTTACATGAATGTGTGTGTTTGAGAATATTTTTAGCTTTTAAAAATACGAGAAGAAAAAGAGGTGGCTGGTTGGTTGGCCTTCATGTCCTTCCTCCTCCTCTTTCTGTCCTTGTTTTATTTGTCTCCTGCCTTTCAGAGGGACACTGGTGCTCTGATTAGCATAGGCTGTGCTACTGGTGTTGGGTAGAAACTGGACCTTTGGAGAAATAGCCAGGGATGGCAAGATGTTTGCCAGGGACAATGTGAATGAACCAGAATTGGTGGCCTCACCCCTTTGCCTCCACGGGTCTGGAAAGCTCAGTTCTTTTGGGGGATTTGGCCGCTTGCTGTCAGGGATTCTTTCAATAAAAGGAGTGTCGCCATCCTAGGTAACCAGTTCCAATAAATGAAGAATGCTGTTGAGTCATTTATGGTCCTGGACTTTGCCCGTTCTTTCTTGGTGAAATGCTCACATGAAAGTTTCCTTCAGGTTTTATTTGCTCCTCAAAAGCCCCAAGTGATTTTTACACCCCATGAAACCCTCACATTAACTGCCTGAGATTTGTCTGGAAATCCCTGGGATCACTTAAAATAGCTCCTCCTTTGTGCTCTAGAAAGTTCACGTTACTGATTGCCAGCAGCTACGTCTTAGAGTTAATGAGGTTTTGTCTGCATCTTTGTGCAGGGCTGAGAGGAAGCTTCTACCCCAGAGACACAGAGCCACGCATGAAGCCAGCTGGGCGACCAGATCACTGTAACACCAAGAACTCACACCCTGAATCCTTGCTGTGCTCTTTCCTCCCACTTTTAAAAAAATTAATAGCTTTTATTTATTTTTTTTAGAACAGTTTTAGATTTACAGAAAGATTAAACAGATAGTACAGACAGTTCCTGCAAACCCCCCATCCACCCCCAGAGTTTCTCTATTATTAACATCTTATGTTAATGTGGTACATTTGTTACAGTTAATGAACCAATACTGACACCTTATTATTAACTCAAGTATATAGTTTATTCAGATTTCTTTATTTTTTACCTGATGTCCTTTTTTCGTTCCAGAATCCCATCTTCCATAACCACATTAAATTTAGTAACTGTGCCCCCCAAAGGCTCCTGTTGACTGTGACCAGTTCTCTCTCAGACTTTCCTTGATTTGGGGGTGCCTGGGTGGCTCAGTGGCTGAGCGTTTGCCTTGGGTACTCAAGTTGTGATCCCAGGGTCCTGGGATCAAGTCCCACATTAGGCTCCCTGTGGGGAGCCTGCTTCTCCCTCTGCCTATGTCTGCCTCTCTCTCTCTGTCTCTTCATGAATCAATAAATAAGATCTTAAAAAAAAAAAAAAAGACTTTCCTTGATTTTGCTGAGTTGGTCATTTTTGAGGACTGCTGGGCAGTACACTGCTATAGGATGCCCCTTTTTGGAATTTGTTTCTCATGATGAGATGGGGTTCCAGGTTTGAGAGGAAGACCCACAAAGGTAAAGTACCATTTTCATGCCATTGTGTCAGGGGTACATGTATCTGCATGTGGGCTTTGCTGTTAGTTGATTTCCTGGCTAAAGTGGTGTTGGTCAGGTTTCTCCACTGAAAAGCTATGCTTTCCCTGCTCTTTTCATCTTATGCTCTTTGAAAGGAAGTCACTATGTGCAGCTCACACTTAAGGAGTTGGGGAGTGTTGCTCTGCTTCCTTGAGAGAAGAGTATTTACATTATTTATTTGGACTTCTGCATGGGAGATTTGTCCCTATTCTTCCATTCATTCATTTATTCAAGTTGGTATGGTATTTGCTTTTGACTTTGGGTGATGGTCAATACTACTTTATTTTGTTGCTAAAATTGTTCCAGGTTTGGCCTTTGGAAAATCTTTCCGTTGGCTTCTTTCCATTATACTTTCACGTGCCCCATCATTGTGGCCTTTTTTTGTTTATTTTTGAGCATTTCCATACTTTTTGGCACTGTCAGGACCCTCCAGGCTCATCTTGTGCATTTCCTCTCCCAGTCCTAGAATCAGCCCTGGTTCCTTTTATTGGAGAATGCTACTAAAGACTAAGAGCTGGGTGCTGGATGTGCTTGTTGCTATAGGCGAGTCATTTCTTTTAGGTCCTCTCAGCTGACAGAGGAAGAAAATGTGTACACACACACACACTTAAATAAATCTTTCCATGTGTAACCATCTGTATCTGTGCATGATTTAGCTCATGTTTAACATCATACTGATGTCCCCAACTCTAATCCATGACCACATGCATCATTCTAGACTCCTCGTTTGTTTGTAAACCCCCTCTTCAACAGTGAGAAACTTGGTTTATACCCTCTGATATCCATGCACACAATTGTCCAATGCCAGTATACATGCATGGCAGTATCCAAATGTTAACCAAATGCATGTCATACATCCACCGTTATAGTATCACAGAATAGTTTTACCACCCTAAAATGCCCCATGTTCTACCTATTTATCCTCCCTGTTTCCTCCTAAACCATTGGCAACCACTACTCTGTTTTACCTTCTCTATAGTTTTATGTTTTTCATTTCTCATTTTTAAAATTCTTTATATTTGTATCTCTTAACATGAATACCTACTGAGGATGACCGGCTATTCAGAGCATATGGTGATCATTCTGCTGCTCTGGGAGGCACAGGAAATTGGACTTCTCTTTGGAATGAAGTAGAGGATAATTATGATAGCTAAGATATATTACCTTGACAGGACCTCCATATGTTGCAATCTGTGCTGTTGATACCATTATCCTTCAATAAAAAGTGCATTTGTTCAGGCTTTCTGCCCTGCCTGATGGTTTGGTGGCTAGGCCTGCCTGATGTGTGCTGTACAACCTTGTCTTCCTAAGCCTGGGATAGTGACCCCGCATTTACTCAGCAAGCACTCTTGAAGACACGATCTGGAAGCCATTCTTTCTTATTTGTGAGCTGCCTTCCAGGGCCCTTCATGATGACATGTGTTCCCTTCTCTTGGAAATTTTGACTTGGAGACACAGATAATTAAGGTAGGCATTTAACTGGAACTCTTCAGGGTGCTGCCTCAGGAGCTGGAACAGTTATGTCTGTCTCTGAAGAAACAGATTAGAATCAGAGAGAATGAGTGCTTCCTCTCTTTTGGCTGGATTTCCAGTCTTTACATCCAGGATTTTCCTAAGGCCTGGCTACCTCCCTTGGTTTCTGTGAGAACCCTTTAAACGCCTTCAGTTAGGCTACCCCTGTATTTGCTCAAGCAAATTCAAATTGGTTTCTGTTATTTGCAATGAACGAATCCTGTTGAAGTCATCTGGGTTTTATATTGGTCTTTTCTTCTGCCAAATGCTGTTCGAAGTATATTTTATGTGTCAGGACTTCCTCATATCAATACTAAAGTGTTATGCATGCCCTCAGGTCTGTGTAAGAGGCAAAGGAAGGAGTAGTTGAATCTACCTGGGGGCAGTAGAAAGAGTCCGTTATCTTGTCAGATGGGCAGGTCAGGACATTCTGCATAGAAGGTGTGGGACTGGAACCATCTTTAGGAGTTGTAGGATGTTTGACCTAGGAGATTATAAGAGGCTCACTGTGGAGTTTAACTTCATCCTATAGATCAAGAAGCCACAGATAGGCCTTGGATGGGCAATTTGTGGGCCACCTGTGTGTTTTGTTTTGCTTGTGGAAATGTTTTCAGTCGTAGTTGCCATGATTTAAAAATCAAATGCTTTCACTTAAAAATCTGGATATATTATGAACATCACACTTCAGAGTTTTCTGGAAGAATTAAATGATCTAGCATCAGTGGGTCTGTCTTCCATGTGGCATTATGCACTAGGGTGTGTGTGCTATTATGCCCTAGTCTTGCCTGGTTTGTTGTACCCACTGACTTTGCCTCCCTCATCCTTATAGGTTTGGACACCCAGTAGGAGGCAGTGGGACAGTGACTTGCTTACTTCCAGTTGCTTCCTGTTTGGCAGGGGTTCCAAAGATGTTACCCCACCTGACCATCTTGTTATGTTTTTCCTTTCTGAGAGGATTTTCCATTCCAAGTGCTTAGATGAAAAACAGCTCTAGCATCTGTGCTCTAAGAGGGTTTATTTAATTTTCCAGGGGACTTGTATTGCTGTCTTATACTTTGTTATTATGACTTTTTTTTTGACAGTGGCTTTTTATTTTTATTTACTTATATATTTTTAATTCAAGTATAATTAACACATGGTGTTATATTAGTTTCAGGTGTACAACACAGTGAGTCAACAATTCTATGTATCACTCAGTGCTCATCATGATAAATCTACTCTTACTCCACTTTACCCGTTTCACCCATCACCACACCGCACCCCCCGCAATCAGCAGTTTGTTTATTACTATTTTTTAAAACCCCAAAAATAAGGTTTAAAATAATAACATAACAGCTGCATTAATTGTAAGCGTAGTTTTACTCACCAAGGATGACTTTTATGCTTGGAAGGGAACATTTACGATTAGTTGTTCTTGTTCAGTTATTGCTCAGTTTATTAAAATTGTAAATTTTAACACATAGTATTTCTTAAATCTTAACCTCAACTTGTAGATACTATTTTATTTATAAACTAGCAATTTTTATATTAGAAGTGGTTTCACTTATTTATCAACTAACATTCACTTAACTTCTAAATTTAACAAATTAACATTAAGGCTTTTAGCACCTTACAAATTTAATGAGACAGACTCCTTTTGCATTTGAAACTATAATCACAAATTTAGAGAATCTGTTTCTTTTAGACACCTTCACTAAGCCTGGTAAGAAAATCAAGGAGCAGAGTCATCCTCAGTATTTCAGTAACTCTTGAGAATGAATCAATCACGTACGTATCTCCATTTAGCAGAACAGATTTTTCTGAAATGTTTCAAACATCTCAAAGTGTTCATGGAGTAGCTCGGAACATAACTCTTCTCAAAACTAGCATGAACATTGAGGATATGGGGTGTAAATTTACTTCCTTATGATCTGTAGGCTTATTTTTATATCTTTTAGAGAATGCCCTAATCCTATTTAACATCAAGAAGAAAAGAGCTTGCCTTAGCTCAGTCAAGGTTATGTGCTTTGACGTATGGATTGATTATAGTCAGCTTGCTAGGTCTGTTTGTCTCTCTTCAAGGTGCTTCAAATTTCCAGAGCTAGTTGTCTTGTTATTAAGCTTCCTAGTGGGTGGGAGGTTTAGATGTTTACCCTTCAGCTGGGAGTTAAGTAGTTGCAGAGAGGTTAGGAGCGGGCCCTTGCCTCCTCCTACCTTCCATGGCTGCCGGAGCCCTCTCCTGTGACTCTGTGCCCCTGGGGGATGCTGAGCCCTGGCAGCAGTGACTCCCAACTTTGCTTCTCTTCCTCTCCGGTGTCCTGTTGCCCTTCTTCCTGGAGTCAGATTATTGATGTGCATGAATGAAGTAATGTAATGCAAGGAGACAGAGCCTCACATTATTTAGAATTAGTGCTTTTGGAGAGGCTTGAAATAGACTTCCCAAAATCTAAATACTAGGGCAAAAGAGATGTATTTAACAATGTATGTTTTAGTCTATGTATTTCTTTTTTTTAATTTTTTATTTTTTTAAGATTTTATTTATTTATTCATGAGAGACACACACAGAGAGAGAGGGAGAGGCAGAGAAACAGACAGAGGAGAAGCAGGCTCCATGCAGAAAGCCTGATGTGGGACTCGATCCCGGGACTCCAGGATCATGCCCTGGGCCGAAGTCAGGCACCAAACCGCTGAGCCATCCAGGGATCCCCAGTCTATGTATCTCTTAATAGGAGTTGAGGCTTTCAATAAAAACATTTGTTAAACAGAAGAGGTGAAATAAAATGCAAAAGGAGAGGTAGGCCACCATTTTCAGGGAAGGGCCAGGTGGGCGAGTCAACACTATTGAGTTCTTTGGCAAGAAGACAAAACCCCACTGATTTTGGTTTTGTTCTTTGGAAAAAGGGAGATTAACAGGTGCCTGAGAAGTGATTAATCATGGGTTTATAGAGCTTTTATGCTGGGGGAGAAAGATGATTGTGAAAATGTCCACTTCAATCTGTAATAAGACTATTGAGTGAAGCAAACATTTACATTTTTATTGCACTGATTAACATACTGCAGTGCTCTGGACTGTGGAAAATGGCCATTTTGGGGGTGGTGGTAAAAGGCTGAGTCAATTTAGGGGGAGGTTTGATGCACAAAGAAAGTGTACTGCATACATATGCTTCTTTCAGTAATGACTCAAATCTTCAGAGTTTGTATACACACACACATATGTAGTGTTTTGTTCACTTTGTCTTGCCAGTTTTCTAAGTTTTTTAAGCTAGCCTGTGGTCTGAGTTAGCCTGAATTATTACATGTAAAGAGAGGTTGAACTGTTAGATGTTACTTTTCTATTTTTTGGATTTATAAAACTAGTACTCATGCCATTTCCACCTTCTGACTTGATATATAAAGACCTATGTGGACTCTATGACAGTTACTTAAGTTCCCTCCGTGGTATAAATTAAAAGCACAGAATCTAGAACATATCAATCCCATGTGGTATTTTAAGAATTCTGGTTAGATTGAAATACAAACTAGTTCTCACGCTATTACGTATGTTGGTGTTTGGGCATGTGCTTATATGCACATACACACAAATAAAGGTATCTAAATTTGCTACTGCCTTACATAAAAAAAAAAAACAACAAACTAGACTAGATTCAGGGTTATTCATATCATAATGCCACTCTTACACATCTTCTGAAGTACTTTCCTGAGCAGCAGAGAGGGAAATGGCTTAAGCGAGCAAACCACGGGAGTGAATCTCATGTTAGCCATCACACTCATGAACACCATCCATCATGCTTGATGCAGCAAGAAAAGGTTAGAACTGCCAAGTGGTATATCTTCCAAGGTCCCTTTCTGTGCTGAAATTCTTTCATTGGATGACAGCTTTATTGGGAGAGTTTTCATTGCAGTTAAACAGTGTATTGAATTTTAGCATCATAGGCCAGACATGCTCAAAGTATACAAAGGCTTAAATAAAGAAAATGTGTACGATGAACTTGATCTTTGGCCTTCGAGGAGGCCCAGAGCTTCTTGGATTCCTTAACTTTACATTCTAATAGGTAAGAAAATGTTGTTTCTACTTTTTGGAGCTCCTTGACTACCAGTTCTTCCTCTGATTTACCATTATTATTATTGTTATTTTTTCCCCATGGCTCTCAATATTCTCCCTTTTACAAGTTTTTAGAAAGTATTGTTTTATTGTAGTAAGATGCATAAAATGAATTGTTTTAACTATTTCTAAGCATTTTAACTATCTATGGCATTAAGTACACTCACATTATTTTGCAACCATCAAACTTAGCCACTTTTAATCATGTTTGTTTGCATGGAGTATATAGGGAAATTCCAAATTGTGCCTGACCTTCTGCCACTTGGAACTTCATCTGTATTATTGAATTAAGACTGTGGTTCATAAGCAAGACATGCCAACCAAAGTCAACTATTTCCATAAGATAGCCGTATTTACAAAAGAGGAATGACTGACATTTCCATATTCCCTACTTGAAGCACTTTATGTCCGGAACAAGGCAAAAGAAAGTTGTAGAGGTGGAAGTATTACCCCTAAGCTAATTGGTGGTTGCCACTCCCATGAAGATGAATGGAGATTTCACCATAAGACCTGTAATCACTGGCCAGGGAAAGGTGATAAAAGGGTCAGAACACTTTCCCTGTCAGCTAGGACAGTAGCTTCGAGATTATCTGCCAAATCTAGCCCATTGCCTTTTTTATAAATAAAGTTTTATTGGGAGACAGGCACAGGATTTTTTTTTTTTTTATTATGGTCTGTGTGTATTTTGGTACTACATCAACAGAATGGAGTAGTTGCAACAGAGGCCCTTTCTAGAAAGTTTGCCGATTGCTGTTCTAGGAGCTCTGCCTCAGGCCCTGAACGTTATCAGCTGTGTGTGCCCTTATAGTTCTACCTGAGACAGAGTGCTGAAGCAGGATGGGCCACATCTGAGTTCCCTGTGGGTGATGTGTCAAATAGGGACCTTGTTTTCGTGTCCTGAGAGGCTGTGCCATGGTAGTATAGTGGCTGACCTTGAAACAATGTTCTCTGATTGAGGAGAACCTTTTATTCTGGATCATGCCTGAGAAGAGAGCCTGCTGGATTACATAATGATTTGAATAAAGAAGGTAGGGGCCCTTTAATTCATGAAGTGGTTTATCAGGAAGGTAATTTAAGCTTGCTATAAATATTTGTAAGGCTAGGGAGGCTTACGGATTCGCTTGAAGGAAGTGACGGCTGTTCATTACATTTTGCAGTGTAAGACCGAGCACTATTTCAATACTACCTTTGATTTGTTATACATTGTTTGCCAAGAAGTTCAATGGGGGAGAGTCTGGATTTCTGGCCCTCAATTCTGCAAACGTCTTGTCCTATGTCCCCATGTTGAAGGCCTGAGAGCAAGGATGCCAAGTGGTTGTCTTCCACATCTCCAGGGCAGCCAACCTCTTGCGTGCTCTGGTATTTTCCTTTTGAGTATCTTCAACTTCTCAGCTTTTTTTTTTTTTTTTTTTTTTTTAAGGGTGTTAGGTGGTTGGTTTCAAAGCTGCTGTTCAGAGTGGGAGCAATTCATGTAGATTGATGTGAAGTTCACAGACGGCAAAGTAGCATTTGTTTCTCCTGGGATGTGGGGAATAGCTCTGGAAAGTAAAGCTAATGTGGATGCTGAGGGTCTCTGGACATTACAGCAAGCTCATTTGATCTGAAATTGCTGGGATGCCAAAGTGGGTCTGCTGAGTCAATGAGTCAGTGTGGAAATGTTAATTTGCATTTTTTCACTAATGAAATAATTTGCCGAGAGGAGATGATTTAGTGAGACGTTGCCTCTCGTTTTTTTTTTCTTTCTTTCTTTCTTTCTTTTTTAACCTTGAGCTTTACCAGCAATAGCTTTCATTAGCCACAAGAGTCGTGGAGTTAATGGGATCTTTTATTTTCCGTTATTCTAGTTCTCTTTCCCAGGACTGATCTCCTGGTGCCTTCAAAAATGGCCCCACAAAACATAATGCAGAAGACCAGACACCAAATGAAGTTGTTATTCTGGCCAAAGGCCGATATATTTCTTTTGGTAGAGAGCGCTATTTAGAAACTAAGTCTTGGAGATAAAATGATTCATCTGTCGCATCAGTAGTTCCAGTATAGAGGAGAGTGGTTATGGAAACGTGCCACCAGAGGGCCAAACCTGCACTCGGAAAAGGCAATGTCAGCTCTCCAGTTACTTGATTCACTACTAACCTTAAGGTAGGTTTCCTGTAGCCCAGTGTAGAGAAAGGCAAAGGAATGAACACTGTCATTAAGAATCCTGATGAATGCCAGCTGTGCTTCAGCATTCTGTTCTTTTAAAATACCTCATTCTATGCTGGATGATATGTCCGTCCAGCAACCTGGTGTCTTTGGAGGGCCCTTGACCAGGCTCTGCTCTCAGATGGATGCTGTGGTAGAGGTGATTTCAGGCTTGCCTGCTGGTTACTAATCACCAGTTAAGTGAAAACCAGATCCAACAGTGTGCCTTGCTTGGCCCCTGGGGGAGCTGCTTGTCTCCTCTTTCCAGCTCTTCGTCCTAAAGTGCTGCCATCATCTGTAGCAGATCAGTATCTGCCAGGTACTTAAAAAATATCCTGGCTTATGGAAATGGAGTATTATATCAGGGATTGATTGCCATAACCCGGAGGATCACAGAAGGTGATAGGAAACTGGGTTGGTGCCGGTTTTCCTGTCCAGCCCTTTCCTAACCTCCTCCTCACCGGTGAGCCGCCGCAGATGCAAGCAGGCCATTTGCACAGGAAGAGCATGGTGGCAGCGACCCAGGCTAACCACCTTGCCTCTAAACCAGCTCATTGAGGAACAAGTTAGCAGGCTGCAGGTGGATAAGAAGGCTCCTTTAGTGTGCTGGAAAATAAGGGAAAGCTTTCTATGTGACCTATCCGTATATGTTTTATATTATCTGTGCACATAAATCTCTCTGCCTGGACTATTGCAGTCCACTCTTTACAGGCTTCTCTGCTTCTCTGACCCCACTCAGTTGAGCATTGTTCCGGGAGTGATTCCCTAGAGTCAGAGTTCTCCAGAAGCCTCCCCCCTTATCTGGCTTAAAATCTTGCATACATTGGATGTTCCTGGATGGTAGGCTCAACATTGCTTTTATCCCTGGTCACATACCCTTGGGTGGGAGCATGGCATTGCATTTGGGATATGACCTATCACCTAAAGGAGACCTTTCAATAAATTATGACATCAGTAATTTGGACTGTGTAATTTCACTGCTTCTCCTGAGGTTGGAGAAATGTTCTGCTTCCTAGAGCCATAAAAGTTCTTGACATAAAACTTACAGAAGTGGGTTTGGCAGGCAAACTGCCTTCTTTGACTTCAGTGATGCTTTTTCAAAATCAAGTTTTACTTCAATGAGTTCTTTGTTAGCCATGGATGATCTGGAAACATCATTGTCACCATCAGGTACAGCCCCTTTAATTTCTGAAACTCGGGTCAAATCTGCTAGTGGTCAGCCATCTGTGGTGGATCTGGCTCTCACCTTTTCTTTGTGCTCAGGAGGAGTGGCCAGTGAGGGAACAGGTCTAGAGGCTCAAGCTAGGCCCCAGATCGATAAATTAGGTCCTGCATGATTGGGAATTGATTATTTTGATTATTTTATTATTGGGAATTGATTATTTTGTTAACTGGCTGGTCTTTGATCAGTGATAAGTACACTAGATAAGATGCGGAATTAGTGATTTTAAACTTCTGCCCATCCTGGCCCAGAGCCTCCTATAAATATTCATTGAGTAACTAAAATGCCCTTGTTTATGGAGAATTGTTTTGGCTTTAAAGACCTTTATATTCTGGTTGGGATAGCGGTGATGATAGATAAATGAGATTGATGACAACGAAGGGGCAAGTTTTTAATTTATTGATCTTTCAGCATGGACCCATCAGGGAAGATGTGTTATGCAGCCTCCTCTATATGTGTGATGCTGTGTCAAGCCAGAGGGATGCTGTACCACGTGACATGGCCCCAAAGGAGTTTCCAGGTTAGGTGGAGGAAATAGTCATGTCACTGGTAATAATTAATAATAAAGGAGCAGAAGCAGCCAGTGCCCCAAATGACTTGCTGCTGTATTCAGCTCCATAAGTCTGCTGGTGACAGAGCTGGCGAGAGAGGGGTGACCTCTGGCTGGGGATGGTAGGAGTGGAAGGGTCAGATAGATGTTATGGAAAACAATTTAGGAGGTCGTTGGTGGGGGGAGGCTGAGAAATTCAAAGAACCAAGTGAAAAGACATTTGCTCTTCGGTTCCCTTACTGTGTGAAGGGGCTGTTTGCTTGAATTTGGCAGATGGAAGTGGCAGCTAATCTGTAGGGCAAACTGAGGGGATGGAGTGCCCTCCATATATAGTCACATCTTTGAGTATGCCATCTTTGGTGCTGTTTGTGAAATCTAGAACAGACTTGGGGGACATCCCCAAACTCATGTCACTTCACAGCAGCATAGATTAATGAGGTTGAACAGCATCAGTTGGCATTCAAAATTCAGGCTAGACAGTTCCCATCAGTGGCAAACACATCTCTTCCTTCGTTCTTCTTTTTCTCCTGATTTTCCCTCTTCTGAGGAGAGGGGAGGAGCCAGAACAGTTAATCAAGTGATAATTTCTTGGCAGGGGAACATTTGACTGTCTTGCTAAGGAATCTTAGATACATTATCTGGAGGTGGTATAATCAAGATTTCAAACCAGATTTGAAAAATGTAGTTGATGTGTGGAATTTGGTTGATGGTCATTAATTTCCATTCACCTCTCTCAGTAGACCTTAACTTATTACTTTTTGTTTTTTTAATTTTTAAAAAAGATTTTTTTATTTATTTGAGAGGAGAGAGAGAGAGAGAGAGAGAGAGAGAGAGAGAGAGAGAGCTCGAGCACGAGCACGAGTAGGGGGAGGGGCAGAGGGGGAGGGAGAAGCAGACTCCCCACTGAGCAGCGAGCCAGACCCAGGGCTTGATCCCAGGGCCCAAAGATCATGACCTGAGCCGAAGGCAGATGCCTAATTGACTGATCCACCCAGATGCCCCTTATTATTACTTTTTTTATTAAGTAAGCTGTACACCCAATATGGAGCTTGAACTGGTGACTAAGTCACATGTGCTACTGACTGAGCTGGCCAGGCACCCCAGGCTTTATCTTATTATTGAGATGAGCAGTCACCAGATTCTTTGACGTGGTGCTCTTTAATGGACTATCACATATTCTTTGGCACATTGATAAGTTTGCTGTCATCATGTAATTTGAGCAATAGGAAGTCACAACTCATGTGTGTCTAGTATGTGATCACAAACACGTGCCCTTGAAAAAAGCTACATAGAAGGATTTTTAAAATAGGTAATTGGTAAATATTTCCTTAATTTATGTTACTTGACAAGTAATTGTGTGTACTATATATATATACACACTGTATACATACAGTATCTATGTCTATATCTATATCTACATATGTATATAGTGCTTGCTATGTATATGCTATACCTATATCTACATATCTATATCTAGTGCTTGCTGTGGGCTGGACACTGTTGCAAGCATTTTATAAATAATGTATTTTATCTTCTTAGAAATCCTGCAAGGCAGATACATTTATTATCTGATTCTTTGTTGCTTATGTTTGTTTTGTGTTCAGATGGCAGCTACGGATCTGTTTGTAGCCGCTTCTGGTTTAAGAGAAACTCTCTGGAGAAACCCCAAAGCTGAGAATTTTGTCTATTAACTGATACGTCCTTCTTCCCAGAAAATTGGGGAAGTCCCATCTTTATATGAGCCCAGTGGCAAAACACCAGCTGTTTCCACAAGGTCAGACTAGGTTGGAAACGATTTTGACTTAGGTCCCCTGAGAGTGTGTAGAGAGTGAGAGGGTGTGGGAATTTTGGCGTACGGTGTCCTCCGCTTGGGATTATGTGTTCCCTGGAGAACAGATGTGTGCCCACAGCCACCCAGGAGGATCTGGGCGACCTCAGGGCAGTTATGTTTTTGGACTAGATCTTGTAGTGGTGGTGGATCATGTTGCGTGTTGGCTTTGGAGCGTGTGTTGGAGGAACAGTTGAGATTTTAATCTTTTTGGGGGTGATATTTTTGGTATGTCTGACCCTTTCAGATTGGTTTAATTAAATGCCAGGTAGAGCTAGCCAATGAGTGGATTTCATTTTGGAAATGTGTGTATTTTTCCAGGGCCCTTCATGGCAGCTCATTCTGATGGCCATACATCATTTTGGCTTATTCTTGCATTAGTGCCTGCGATTAATTGTCAAGGCCTGCTCTTTTTTTCTCTCCAGTCCTGAGATCTGCTGACTGGGTGGCTGTTATGTTTCTGCTGAGTTTTGGGTTTCCTGCCAGTCTGGGAGGCTTGGGATCCCATGCTGAGGGAAGGGAGTCAGGCCATAAAGCTAAAGCTGAGCAGCAGAAAGTGGATTAGGGTGGGTGTGGAGAGACTAGGGAATGAATGAGCCAGCGCCTAGGGTGCCGAAAGAGACCTGGTATATGATCTCTCCTCGGTGAAGTCAGGTGTCCCAAGGACAGTGAAGTTCAGATTTCCCCCTTTCATCTCCTGTCTTTCCCTTTTCCCAGATGTCAGCTGCCTACAGAACTCTGAGGAGAGGGGAGCCTGGGTGGCTCAGTGGTTGAGCGTCTGCCTTTGGCTCAGGTCCTAATGTCCAGGTCCTGGGATCGAGCCCCACACTGGGCTCCCCACAGGGAGCCTGCTTCTCCCTCTGCCTGTGTCTCTGTCTCTCTGTGTCTCTTGTGAATAAATAAATAAATAAAATCTTAAAAAAAAAAAAAAAAAACTCTGAGGAGAAATTACTCCTGGGCAGGCATAGCTCATTTGTTTTCACCGACTTGTGGGCAGAATATCTGACATTTCCTGACCAGTGTTCCTTCCTATTCCATGACCCTGCATTTTGGATTCTTTAAAGTTGAGGCCTCTTGTATTGAGGTGGAAGATTTAGTCTGCTCCTATCTTTCTGGGAGAGGTAGGGTAGTGGTTAGGAGCCAGATTGCTAGGCACATATCTTTGCTGCTGATTGACTGTGTGACTCTGGTAAGTGAGAGACCCTCTCTGTGCCTTGGTTTCCTTGTCTTTAAAGAAAGGGATAATATAATTTCTACCTCAGAGAGGTAGACAAATCTTAGCAATTATTTCTTCCCAGCTCTCCTCCATAGTGGGACTGTAGGATGAAGGCAGGAATTTTTGTGCCACATCTCCACCCCCATTCCTGGCACCTGGGACAGTGCCTGGCTCTTAGTAGGTGCTCAACATTACTGTTGAATGAATACATGTGGGAAAAACCGTGAATGCACTTTGCTAGGGCCTCTTATATTCCATGTATCTTTGGAATAGAGAGAGGATTGAGGAGGAAGGGCATGGAACTGGAAATGTGGGGAAGGTGCAAGAACTAATAAATTTCTCATCTTTCTACATGCCATCAGCTTTCTGTATTGGTGAGCTGGCCTTTCTTCCTCACTGCCCCCTGTGGAATCTGAGACTTTCTAGAAGGTCACCCAGGGCACTGGTGACTGATGTAGGGGGCCGCATTAGGGCTGGCAAGGAGTTTGTGACAATACTTGGGAGGTGGGGCACCTGGGTGGCTTAGTCCGTTAAGCATCTGCCGTGGGCTCAGGTCATGATCCCAAGGGTCTTGGGATTGAGCCCTGCATTGGGCTTCCTGCTCAGCGGGGAGTCTGCTTCTCCATCTCCCTTTGCCCCTCGACCTCGCTCATGCTCTCTCTCAAATAAATAAAATCTTTTTTTTTTTTTTTTTTTTTTTTTTAACGCTACTTGGGAGGCAATATACCATGGGGCAAAGTGACAGAGGGATCTGGTGTAGATTGGTGGGGAGGGAAGTCTGTTGAATGGCAGACACTTTAGAGCTGAGATCTGAAAGGACAAGAACTAGCCAGGTCAAGAGTAGGGAACAGGTTTCTAGGCGGTGGAAACAGCATAAGCAAAGGCCCTGAAGTAGGGGAGACATGGAAACAGGAAGATACCCGGTGTGGCAGGAGCAGAGGGGACAGGGAGGAGCTTGGCAGAGGAGAAGGCAGAGGTCCGTGAAGCTGCATCATGCAAGATATTTAGGCCCATTAAGGATTTTGGATCTTATATTGAATGCCATAGGAAGCCATTAAGGATTTTAATCAAGAGTACTTGCTGACCTCATTTGCAGTTTAGGAAGAATCTTTATGTTAAATAGAGGGAAAATGGATTAGAAATGAGTGAGAATGGATGTGGGGAGATCTGCAAGAAAACTTTGTTTTGACTTAGGGTTTAAAAGAGTATTTGAAAATCCATATGACCACTTCAATAGATGCTAAAAGACATTTCATAAAAGTCAATATCTATTTTTTTAATATCTATTTTGTTTTTAAAGATTGTTTATTTTTGAAAGAGAGAGAGAGCGAGGGAACATGAGTGGGGGAGGAGTAGAGGTAGAGAGAGAAGCAGACTCCCTGCTAAGCAAAGAGCCCAATGCAGGGCTCGATCCCAGGACCTGGGACCATGACCTGAGTGAGCCAAAGGCAGATGCTTAACTAACTGAGCCACCCAGGCGCCCCCAACCTTGATTTTTTATTAAGCTTTTGATTTTGAAATAATTTTCAATTTATAGTAGAGTTGCAAAGATAGTAAGAACATTCTCATATGCCATTCCCCTAGCTTCTCTAACCAACATCTATTTTTAATTAGCATTCCTAATAAATTAGAAATGGTTACTTTCTTATTATAATGAAGTATATCTTTCTGGAACAGCCATCCTCATACTGAATGGTCAATACTGAGATGTGTTTTGACTTAAGACAAGAATGATATGAGGTTGCCTGCTCACTTATATCAGAACATTTTGTGCCATGCAATAAGGCAAGAAAAGAAAATAAGCAGTTAGAAAAGAGAGAGCCATCCTTCTCAGTACCTGTAATACCCAAAAGAGTTAAATTAAAAACTCCTAAAATTGATAAAGTCAGTGAAATGGTAAAATTTCAAAATAAATATCTAAAAATCTGTACCAGCATAGGGGTGCCTGGCTGGCTCAGTTGGTATAGCATTTGATTCTTGATCTTGAGGTCATGAGTTTGAGTTCCACATTGGGCATAGAGATTTACTTAAAGACAAAGAATCTATTATCTGTGTGATAGCAATAAAATAATTGCCTTAAATGCCAACTGATTGCAGTAGCTTTGACTCCTATATTGTATAATTTCTCTTTGGAGGACCAACCTGAGAAGTGGGATATGTGAAGAGAGATCTTGAGGAATAATAGGTTTGGTATGAGGGGAGACTAGGGGATGAGTGGGAAAAACTGGCCAGTGAGAAATTACTCCTGGTGGTCAAGAGACCAGAGGTAGAGATTTCACTGGGGCAAGGCTGAAGACAGTGTTATACTAAATGATTTTGGTTTTTAAAGTTTTACCTTTTAACTTTGTTGGTTTATAGAATACTGTTTTAAAAATAGTTCTTAGTATGTTGCTAAGGCCTTTTTTTTATTTTTAAGAGTTTATTTATTTGAGAGAGAGAGTGCACATCTGTGTGTGCAGGTGAGGGTGGGGGGCAGAGGACCAGAGGGGGACAGGAGAGGGACAAGCAGATTCTGCCCTGAGCACAGAGCTTGACATGGGGTTTGATCCCAGGATCCTGAGATCATGACCTGAGTTAAAACAAGTCTGACTCTTAACCACTGAGCCACCCAGGAGCCCTGCTAAGGCCTGTTTGGTTGTAGTTGTTTTCTGTTCAATCTTTTTCCATGCTTTATATAGACACTCCTATTTCTTCTAATTCTTAGAGTTTTATTTTTCTTTTATTACCAAGTATAATCTTGTACTATACTAGGATGTCATATGCATATTGAATAGAAAGTAATGACTGTGAGCATTCTACTGTGAGCATTCTACTCTTATTGATCATTTTAATAGGAAAGCTTCTTAACATTTTCTGAGTTGATGTGTGTGTATGCATGTGCGCATGTCCTTGTGTATGTATGTGAGTGCACATAAGATGCATAAATAAATGTGCAAAATAAATGGTATATGTTTTAAATACCGTTTGTTAAGGCAGTTTTCTACTATTTCTGATTTGCTAAGGATTTTTCCTTCTGTAAGTGCATATTAAACCTTCACATATTATTTTATGCATTTATTAAGATCATATATTTTCTTTAAAAAATTTAAAGAAAATTTTGTTTTTGTTTATGATCTATTCTGCCCTTTTACTTTCATGTCCTTGTGCCTTTGCGACGTGTTTGGATTAAGAAAAAACAGTCTGTTTAATTTGCAGTATCTGTTGTTTAACTGCCAAGTTTAGTTTATTATAATTCTGTGATTACTGATATATTTAGATATGTTTGTGCCTTTGTAATCACTGATTTTCATTGGTTTCATTTTTTCTATGTTTTCCCTTCTTATTTGGGGGGATAGATTGAATTTTTTGTTCCTTTGTTTATATTCCATTTTTTCCTTTCCATTGTTTTGGAATTTACACAGTATTATTTTCATGGTTTTCCTTGAAATTGTGTATTGAGCTTTAAAGAATGTAAAGGTAACTATCTTAATCCCCTTCTCAAACCCAGTTGAATAATTTCAGTGATCCTCTCCTATCTTAATGCTATGTTCTTTATTTTAGTTCTGTCATTTAAAAAATCCCACAAGTTAGACATCTTTATTTCTGTACAGACAATATTGTTTTGGTTTCCCTCTACGCTTATCATTTTATTCATTAACTATTCTTTTTTTGTTTTTTTTTTAAGATTTTATATTTATTTATTCATGAGAGACACAGAAAGAGAGAGAGGCAGAGACATAGGCAGAGGGAGAAGCAGACTCCCTGCAAGGAGTCCTATGCGAGACTCGGTCCCAGGACCCTGGGATCACACCCTGAGCCAAAGGCAGATGTCAACCACTGAGTCACCCAGGTGTCCCTTATTTCTCTCTTTTTAAAGACTTAGCCATTCATCTTTAGAGAGAGAGAGAGAGAGCGCAGAGGGGAGGGGTAGAGGGAGAGAGAGAATCCTGAAGCAGATTCCCCTGTGGAATCTACACATGGGGATGGATTCCAGAACTCTGAGATCATGACCAAAGAATCAAGAGTTGGCCACTTAACCAACTGAGCCAACCAGGTGCCCCTAGATTACTTATTCTCTTTTTAGCTGCTTCTAATCTGCTGCTTTACCCATTCAGAGATTATTTTATTCTTTTAATTTATTTTTACTGAAGTAGAGTTGACGCCCAATGTTACATTGGTTTCAGGTGTACAAAATGATTTGACAAGTCAGTGTATGTTATGCCATGCTCACCACAAGTATAGCTACCCTTTGTCATCCTACAGCTATGCTATTGCAGTACCATTGACTACATTCCCTATGCTATAGTCTTTTAATTAAAAAATTATAGTTTTAATCCATAGAGATTGCATTTTGTTTTCAAGTACTCATGTTCCTTCCTGATAGTCTTTTGTTATGTGCACATCCTTGTGTGTGTATACTTTATTTCATTAAATGTTTTGTACCAACCTGTTATATACTCTGTATCTAACAATTTCAGTTATCTACCATTCTTGGAGATCTGATTGCATTTTTTTTTTGTTTCTGTTAAAACTCACTCATACTGGGTTGCCTACTTTTTTACTTCATGATCTTTGTGAATATGTCGTTTGAACTTACCTATGTGAGAATATACATTAGGGATGCTTCCTCCAGAGAGGATTTACTTTTGCTTTTTATAGTAGAAAGGGGGTACTGATCTGAGATCATTCCAGATGATCTCTTGGTTTAAAGGGGATCTCAGGTGTGGCTTCTCCCAAACTGGTGAGAAATTGAGTCCAGGACTCACTATCCCAGTAGCATGCTGCTATCAACATCTACCCTCAAGACAACCAACCCTGTGGCTCCCAGCTAACCACTGCCCTGGTAACACATGGGTACATGTGTGTGGGGCATTCCTTAGAAACTTTTATGATTTCTTGTGAGATTTTTTATGTAGTATCTAGAACTCAGTTACCACAGGAGGAAGATTGCTCAAAACCCTCCATTGCCCATGATACCAGAAGTGAAAGGACTTTTTCACCTTCACATTTAATGATTATCAGCTGAACACCAAACCAAGGATTCCAAGATGTCTTCCTTTGTATTTTGAAAATATTCCTTTGTCTTCTTACATTAAATGTTGCTGTTGAAACTCTGGTGCCAATCTATATTTTCTTTCTTTGTAGGTTTTCTGCTTTTTGTCTCTGGAAAGTTTTATTCTTTCTCTTTGATTAGTGATCTTACTATAAGAGATCTAGGTGTGGCTTTTTCTCATTCACCCTTTTTGGCATTTTGTGAGTTCTTTGAGTCTGAAGTGTTAATAACTCTTTCTTTGTGGCAAATTCTTGGTTCTTATTTCTTTAAATATTTCACACTCACCATTTATTTATTTTATTTATTTTTATTTTTATTTATTTTTTGCCTTGTGGAACTGCTGTGAGATGGATGTTGACACTTCTATTTTATCACATTTTTTTCCACCTTTAAAATCCGGTCCTGTTGCCTTCAGCGAGAGTGCATTGATTAATCTTCCAGCTCACCAGTTCATTCTTTTCATTCTTCCGTGTCTTTCTGCTCTTCTACCAATCCTTTAAGTGCCATTTTACAAAATTTATTTTTCAAACTCAGGATTTTCAGTTGGTGGTTCTATCTGCTTCTTTGTACTCCTCCACATTTCCAATAACCTCCCATATCTCAATGAGGCTGTTTAAAGTATTTAAATTTTATTTCCCACTAGGTCTGGTTCTTCCAGTGTGAATTGTCCCACATGCTTCTCTAATTTCTGGTTCTTTTTGCCATTGTCAACTACTTTTTATTGCTTTGTGATGTTTAGCTGTCCTGTTTCTCTGTCTAGGAGAAGAATGACAGAAACTTGGGTGCTTGCCTGTCCTCCCCAGATGAGATGACTTGGTAGAGGAAGATGCCCTCAGGACCAAAGGGCAGTCTGGATCCCTCACTCTCTTTTTTTCTTCTTCATCCCGAGGACTTGACCCTGAGTGTTTCTTAACGCTGCCTGGCTGTGGCCTAGGAGAGGTATTGAGGTAGGAAGGCAGAGTGGTTAGGAGCTAGCTGGCCAAGTTGTACTAGTTCTTGTTAATGACCCACCCAAGCCAGGCACTGCCCTGGTCCTAGGTATCCCAGCAGCCCTTCGAATTGGTGCTTCTTATCTGGGCAGTGATAGTGACACATGTGGTACAGTTGGAGGACTCTCCTTGAAACTGCACCTCCCTTGTGGCCCTAATACTGCCTGGCTCCAGCCTTTCCCTGCAGCTGGGAACCCAGTTACTTCTGCTCTGCACTGCAGTTTCTCAGCTCCCTTTCTCTTCTGTGGCATCTCTAGGATTGGATTCCGAGGAGGGAGCCAGACAATGTGCTCGTTCTCCACCTTGTCCAGACCTGGGGAAGAAAATAAATTTGTAAGGAAATAATACCATCCTTTGCAGAAAATACAAGTACTTTCCATTTGATTAGATCCTCTGGAATGTGTGTGCTTGTGTGTGTCTTTGTGCTTAGAACTTGGAGCATTTGATCCCCAAATGGGTATGGTCTAAAAACAGTCTTTTGGGAAGTAATTGTTTTTATATGAAATCTGAAAATGGTATAGTAACTCTTTATCTTCTGCAGATGTGATGGCGATCTATTGTGTGGGACTCTAAAGAAAGTCTGTTTTGAAAACTTTATGATTAATGGTAAACACCTCATTCATGTATCTGTCATAAGTTCTTGGATTTTGAGTGTCTGGAAATAATATTCCCTTATTCCTGATGATCATAAATAAATGTAGATGTTAAGCACAATTTCTAATGCTGTGTGTGAATATATGTGTGTGTGTGTGTGTGTGTGTGTGTAATGGGCATATAACACTAACATGAAGTTATTCTCAGCAATTAATTGGTAAGTGATTTCTGAAATATCATTTAGGTTTATAATAGGTTGTTACTTTTCATTTAATATGGTGATATGATTGCTCCTTTCGCCCATGTTCCTTTTTCTGGGTTCTGCTTTGTGTTTAACCCAAATAGTTATAATAGTTATATAATTTGTTGCTTTTGTTCATAGAAGAAATTCATTTATCTTTTCAGATAATATAACCATAAGCTTCTTGAAAGCAGAAACTTCACTGTTTACCCATCTATCCTCAGTATTTGGCATATAGCAGGCTTGCTAAATATTGATGGAGGTAGTGAGCATTGTAATCCCATTTTAACGATGTGCATACTGGATGGCTCAGGAAGAGGAGTCAAATGGGGTGGTGTGTCAGTTAGGAATAGTGTTCAGATGTGATTAATAGATGGAATCAACCACTGGCTCTCAAGTTTGGCTGCGATTGCAATCACCTGGGCAGCTTGGAGAATTACCAATGCCTGGGTTTCACTCCCAGAGATTCTGATTTAATTGGTCTGTGTGCATGCAGGGGCGTGGGCCTTGTAACTGGGTGTTTTAGTCTGCTCCGGCTGGTATAACAAGATACCACAGACTGGGTGGCTTAAAGAACAGAAATTTATTTCTCAGTGATGAAGACCGGAGGTCTGAGAGCAAGGTGCCAACAAGGTGGGTTTCATTCTGTGGCCTCTTCTCTAGGCTTGTAGATGATTGCCATCTTGCTGTATGCACAGGGAGAGAGAGAGAGCTTGTTCTCTGGAGTCTCTTCTTGTAAGGACACTAATTCTAACCAGACCAGGGCCCCACTGTTGTAACTTAATTCAACCTGAATTTCTTCCTTATAGGCCTTATCTCCAAATACAGTCACATTGGAGGTTAGGGCTTCAACATATGAATGTGGGGAGGACAAAAGTCAGTCTCTAACACCAGGTAGTTCTTATCTGCAGCCTTTGTTTTTATGTCACCTAAAAGGAGTTTGGAGGTAAGCTTTTTAGGGTTGGTGTTGGCAGCAGCAGGAGATGGTGTCAACAGATTTCAAAGAGCCAAGCTCCTTCCAACTTTCTGCTTCATCATCCACAGGCTGTGGCCATATCTTCTAAGTTGGAATGTTGGAATTCCAGCTATGATATCTGTCTTCCAAAAACACAGGGGAAGGACTCTAATACCTTACTCTTCCTCATTAGTTAGAACTCAGTCACATGACCACATCTAGCTAAAAGGAAGATTGCAAAATGTATTCAGGCATAGTGTACTGTGCCTAGCTAAAAATTGGAGTTCTCTTAATTTGATAGAGAAGAGAAAATGAATATTGGGTTGGGTAGTCAGTGGTCTCTGCTACATTTGGCTTCAGACCTTGAGTTAATCCGTGCCAGAGCAGAAGTTGTAGACTCTGGTTTCAACCCAGTAATCTTTCCACTGCTCCCAGTAAAAGTAGAACATGGATATTCGGAAACATCTGGTAAACTTGGGCAATAAATATTTGGAAGATAAGAGAAATTCTTTTCTTTCTTTCTTGTGCTTGCTGCATCCACAAGAACTGATGTGCTTGACAGTAAGGTAGGGTCATGGCACTCCATGAATCTTGAAATAAACAGATCAGTGTATGGTCACAAATAGCACATTTCAGTTCTTATCTCACCGACATTTTGTCAGCATTCAACACAGCGGGTCACAGCCTCCTTTCCTAAACATTCTCTTTCTGGGATTCTGGTTTCCTCCTAGCTCTGCCTTATGCTCTCTATCTCTTTTGCTCTTTATGATTAGATTTACCATCCCCCCCCAACCCCCCTAACCCTGTCTTCCTTTTAAGAGTACTCCTCCCTGCCTCCCCTTCTCATCCAGTATCATCTTTCTGTGAATCTCATACATGCCTTTGGCCTCAATGGCTCCTTATTTACAGGTGGTTTTAACTTGATAGCCGTAGCTCAGACCTTCTTTGGGCTCCAGTTCCATTCATCCAACTGCTAATCGACATCTCTTGGAAGTTGTAAGTCTCTCAGTTGCAGAATTCCCCACACTTAATTCCCTGTTCATCATCAAGTCTTGTTGATTGTACCCCTGTGGTAATTCTGCTCCACCTTGGTCGAGGCTAGTACTAGGAAGACTGAAGTGTTTTATTTTTAAAGATTTATTTATTTGAGAGAGAGAGAGAGCAACAGAGATTGTGAAATAGAGCACGAGCAGGGAGGAGAAAGAGAAGCAAACTCCCATGGAGCAGGGGGTGCGATGGGGGGCTCCATCCTAGAACCTTGGGATCATGACCTAAGCCAAAGGCAGAAGCTTCACTGACTGAGCCGCCCAGGAGTCTGACCATCAGTTTTTATTAAGCTTTTAAGAACTTCAATATTGGGGCACCTGGGTGGTTCAGTGGGTGAGCATCTGACTTTGGCTTAGGTCGTGATCCTGGGGTCCTGGGATTGAGTCCCGCATCAGGCTCCCCTGCTTTTCCCTCTGCCTATGTCTGCCTCTCTCATAAATAAATAAAATCTTTTTTTTTTTTTCTTCCCTACAGAGTCCCTGCAATGTGCTAGGTATCCTGTGCCAAGTGCTAAGGATACACTGGTTGGGTGGGGGTATAGACAAGGTCCCAGCTCTGATGCAGGGCAGGGTAGAGGAATGTCTGCTAAAGGCCGACACTCAACCACAGAGTCACTCAGGTGTCCCCCCAAAAAATGTTTTTTAAAGAAATGAATTATTACAAATAAAACCTAGTTTTGGAACTAGATTTTCTTCAAATTTCTTCAGAAAGTTGTACTTATATAGATTCTTTTTTCTTTATCCATGAATAAAGGTATCCATGTCAGAGGTGCCTAGGTGGTTCAGTCGGTTAGGTGTCTGCCTTCTGCTCAGGTCATGATCCTGGGGTCCTAGGACCGAACCCCACATCAGGCTCCCTGCTTAGCTGGGAGTCTGCTTCTCCCTCGGCCTCTGCCCTCCCCCACCACTGGGCTCTCTTGCTCTCTGTCTCAAATAAAATCTTAAAAAAAATTGATATGCATATCAAAGAACCTGTGTACAGCTGGCCATGTTGAGAATCAGGTACTAGTCCTTGCCAAATAGTATTTCCGTGGCACCTCAACAGAAGAACAGATCCAGGTCCTTGTTTTAAGTTCTGTGTTGTTGGCATTGTAGTCAGTTAACTAAACTGCTGACACAGTGCAATATGAACATCAGCGTCAGATCTGATTTACTGTCTGCATTTGGAAAAGTGACATGTGCTTTTGGAAGCCCTTGTTTCATAACCCAACAGATCTTTAGGCACAGCGATGGTGGAATAGTCTGCAAAAGAGAATCGGTCAGTTTCTGCTTTTGTAGACCTGAACATCAAAGCTCAGAGAGGATTAGGTATCTTGTCACCAAAATGAGAACCCGTGGTTCTTGAGGTGTGTTCATATCAGCAACATCAGCCTTCCCCTTGGAATGCATTAGAAATTCAAATTCTTGAGGCACTTGGGTGGCTCAGTGGTTGAGCATCTGCCTTTGGCTCAGGTCATGATCCCAGGACTCTGGGATTGAGTCCCCCATCAGGCTTCCCATAGGGAGCCTGCCTCTCCCTTTGCCTCTTCTCTGTGTCTCTCATGAATAAATAAATAAAACTCTTAAAAAAAACAAATTCTCATGCTCCACCCCAGACCTCCCAAATCAGAAACTTGGGGGGAGGGCCTGAAGGAGTTGTGTTTTAACAAGCTTCCAGGTGATTCTGATGCAGCTAAAGCTTGAAAACCACCTGTCTAGGCCATGGTCGGGTCTCTTACTACCAAGTTCCGCTGCTTGCTTCTGTGCTGTGTCACTCTAGGGAGAAATAAACAATTCTTTGACCCAAGGACAGTGGGGTTTAGGGCCTGACTGAGTTAGATATTTGGGAGCAAAGCTGAGCCTAGGAATCTTAATGATCTGAATTGCTTCCCCTGGTGGGTCTCCACAGGCCAGCTTCTCCGCTCTCTTCATCTTGATGGGAGCCAGGCTGGGGATGCCCACCCTTCTTTACCCCCCGGGGCTTTACTGAGTATCAGAATCTTTTTCTTTTTCTTTTATTTATTTATATTTTTTAAGATTTTATTTATTCATGAGAGAGACAGAGAGGCAGAGACACAGGCGGAGGGAGAAGCAGGCTCCATGGAGGGAGCCCGATGTGGGACTTGATCCTGGGACTCCAGGATCACGCCCTGAGCTGAAGGCAGGCGCCAAACCGCTGAGCCACTCAGGGATCCCCCAGGATCTTTTTCAATGTGACTTGATGTGGGTGTTCAACCTTACAGTACAAAGCAGGGACTTGATTCAATACTCAACACATTGTAAGGATCCCCAGGTGTAAGTTACCTGTGTTGTCGATGGCCAGGGTGAAAATGTGAGCTGTGCACTTGATATTTTACAGTTTACTTAGAATAGTGCGAAGTTCTTCCCTAAAGGCACTGGAAACTCAAGAGTTAATAGTTCAGAAGGTGAGAGGCAATATTCTGCAAGCCTGTATTAATCCTTGTTAGGTCTCAGTTCTTGCTTTTGGAATTAAATCACCTAGTCTTTAAAAGCAGATTGAATCTCATCATAGATCAAATCCAAGCACAGTGCATCAAATCTTGTTTTCAAAGTTAACGTTGACTTATGCTGGTGCTTTATCAGGTGGCTCCCGAGGCGGCAGCCTGCCGCCTGCTGGCTCTTAATCCTTAGGTGGTTCATTCAACCTGGCCCCTGGGCCCCTGTGCCCAGGGGAGCACCTGAATAATGCTGGTTGATCTGCTTATGCAGGAGCTTATGCCAGGTAGTTTTGTAACTTTTCCTTAAATCTTTCTCAAAAATACTTCAGAGTGACAGAGCCAAGAAATAAACTGCTTGGGTTGTTGTGATTTAGGAGTGGGCTTGGGCTCGATCAGACTAAGACAAAATGAGGTCATCTCACGCCTAAGTGCTGCTTGGTTGTATGGGCATGTGGGTGCTTAGACGTTTGCTGGATGAAGGATTGTGAGGGAAAGCTTGACCAAGGAGAAGAAAACCAGGGTGGTGAACAGCCTGTAAGGTTTTCTTCTGTCTCTGATTTTGCACTGGATCTTCTACTGTAGGGTGTTTTAGGGAAACTTTGAAATTCACATTCCAAATTTCCTGACCTTATCCACAAAGATTCTGATTCTCTAGGTGTGGGTTGGAGTCAGAAACTCACATTTTTAATAAGCTGCTTCGCTGATTCATAAAGCAGGAAGTGGCCGGCCCAAACTGAAAGAAATGTTCTTTTTGGAAGGCTAGATAGTTCAGTATTTTTTTGACCTATACACTATTGGTTGTCAACTTTATTTATGGATTATTTTTTAGAGATTTTTAAATTTAGAAATATGTCAATACTTTTATTTTGGTTTTGCCTCTGTTATGCCCTCCCCACTCTAGCATATTCACCCTTATTTTTCTTTAAATTAATATTAAATTATATGACAATTATATTTAAATGTTATATTATTAAAACTACTTATTTTTTTTAAACTGAAGTCTTTTTTTTAAAAGATTTTATTTATTCATGAGAGACACACACACACAGGCAGAGACACAGGTAGAGGGAGAAGCAGGCTCCATGTAGGGACCCCGACGCGGGACTTGATCCTAGGACTCCAGGATCACACCCCAAAATTGAAGTCTTTATCATACCATTTTACTATGAACTGTAAAGAATGTGATCTATAATACTTCTACTTCTTAATGGTGTTCCGGGGCAATGTTTTGGAAAATGTTCCATGCACATTTAAAATGAAGCCCTATTTTCCACTGGGGTATACAATTACTTGTAAAATTTAAAATGTACTATGTTATCTTAAATCTATGTAATTTCTGTGTATCTGTTCAGTTCTGGGTGATGATAGGATTCTACAACTTCCCAATCTATATTTTATTTTCTCTTTACTTTTCTATCAGTTTGCTTTATGTATTTTTGATTCTGTTTTTGCATCATTGCGGTGAAAACTGTATTTTAATCCACATGAGTATCTTAATGGTTTAGAGCTATGAGCTATCTAGCTAGATTGCCTGAGTTAAAATCTAGCCCCATGATTTCCTGTAAGATCTTGAACAAGGTAACCTTTTTTCACTTGAGTTTTTTCTCTGTAGAAAGCAGTTATGATCACATCAATTTTGTAGGACTGCTGGGAGGTATAAATGAGTTAATATGAGTAATAATACATGTGCGTGTAGAAAGTGCTCTGTAAAGATGAACAGTTATTTTTACTAATGGTTGAGCTTATATATCTTTAAGATGTCTGAGAGCTAGCATAATGGTTCTGCTATAGAACCATATCAGACTAAATTTTTCTGATCGATTGAGATTGGGCTTGTTGTATTGCATGCCTGAATGTTTGTGAATAACCGAGTTCTTACATAATTCTCATGTAATAGAGTATACTTGTCTGCCTGGTTGGTGATGAGCTTTAAGACCTGATAATTTAGTACCTTCTGGAGGATGTTGGAATCTCTGCCTTGTGGTGTTTTGGGGGATGGGCATGGTGGTGGCAGTGGTGGAAATCTGATCATAAGTTGAGTTGTAGGTAGCGGAGACTATTGGAATGACTATGGTCATCAAGAAGACATGACCACCAGTTGACCTGTGAGCTGGACTCAGGAACTTGGAGGCTCCTCGCCCCTTACCCTGTCCTTGAAATGTGGGTTCCTCTTGGCTTTTCTGTTCCCAAAGGCTGCTCCAAGAACACAGCCCTGAAATTGGTGATGTGATGGGAAGAACACCTGCATGGTATGTGTGACCGCATTCAGCAAAGGCCTCTTTATAAACCTTTAAGGTTTAGAGGGTGGGCACATGGATTCATCTTTCTGCCGCCCAAGACAAGCCTCCTATGTAAGTTCCCTTTGAGTGTTAAACTGCCACCTGCCAGGCCTCCTATGTAAGTTCCCTTCAAGTGTTAAACTGCCACCTGCCAGGCTGCCTGCTTCCCTGCCCTCCTTCACCTGCAATTTCAGATTACATGAGAAACTCAGATGGATTGGGAATCCACAGAGGTATAACATGGCCATCCCATCTGCCATCCCATCATCACAAATTACAAGAGTTAAGAGGATTTTAGGCATTAAACCTTGGCCAGGATTGAGGTGGCCTGCAGAGGCTGTGTCTTGGAACTTGTGAGGTTTTGGCACTTCCTCTCCAGGTTATCTTGAGAGAAATTCTGGAAGATCTATCTTCTCTCCCAAGCAAAGAAACTCGAAGGGTTATGATTGTGAACCCTTTGCCGAGAGGAGACCACCGTGATGAGGTGTTATGGACCAAGCTGGCTATGCATAAATGCCCTCTCAAATGTGACTGGCAGCTCCAAAGAGTTGTGGAGAGCTTCAGTGGGTTGCTCTCTGGAGAGGAGAAGGGCTCAATAAAAATGGCCAACAGATGGTATTACATTTGAAGACTTAAGGTGAATTTAGGAAAAGATATCCGCAATTTGATATTTCCCCTCCTCTTCCACATACTGAGGTTGCTGTTCTTTGCTGAGTTTCCTCATTTTAATTTTCTGCAAACAGTAGATGGGAAGTTTTGGAAAGGTGATTCTAGATGTCAGAAATGGTGCTATTTTGATTGGCTGTAGACAGGAGGGAATGGGGTGGGAGCTGGAACGAGGAATCTGGGTGCGTCACGCTGGAAAGCACCACCGCTGGCAGCCCTGTGCCTTCAGCTGGCAAGTCCTCTAGTGGTGTGGGCCTGAGGGAGAGGGACAGAAGGCGAACATGGAGGAATCCAGCCTCTGTGACAGGGTCTCTGGCTCTGCCAATCTGATGTGCTGGTAGCCTGGGGTTCCGAAAGAGTCAAGGTGGTAAATAATCCATCCAGAAAAGTGTCTTAAGTGGAAGACTAAAGTTGCTGTTGTCCTTGGTGGAAACAAGGTCGTGTCTGGTGAGTTCCAGAAGTCAGGGCAGGAGCTTCTCAGAAGACAGGGTGCCCAAGGAGGCTGAGGCCCTACTGCTGTCCACCTGTGGTCAGCAAGAGCTGGATCCTTAGTTCTCTTTCACGTGGGGATGGGGGTGGCAGGTCTGGCAGGCAGGGGGCAGTCCCTGAGGCTCTGGCCCTAGCATCAGGTGTGGAGACGAGGGGCTGAGCCTCCGGGGAGATAGGAAGATTCCTGACAACCTATTAGAAATAACACAGGTATGAAAGGTGTCTGCTCAGACATCAGGAGAGGCGAGAACCTCTTCTTCCCAGGACCTTTGTTCTTGTCATTTTAATTTTCACCTTTCAATTCAGATGAAATGATTTAGTTTTTTGTCAGGACCAGCCTGTCTGGCAAAGCTAGTCTTCAAAGGAAGATTTTTTTTTTCCACTGCATTTTTTTTTCTCTTTATAATTCTCTCGTGGTTTGGTTGCAACTTTCCTGTCCACATCAGTGAGCTTCCAATGCCTGACTCCCATTCTTGCCTGTCACATTTCTGCCCCTGGCTGGAGTTTGGTCCATGGTGGTTGGTGTGCTTCCAGGCCCCATTCCTCCCTGCTCCCAATGTAAAAATGTATGTTTTTTCAACTTCCAGATCCTAAAGTTGAACCGTAATGAAACTGTCAGGCAGCTGGGCGAGATCAAGAGGCTACAGGTGCAGACAGATGACCTGAGGGATGCAAGAGTTGGAAATCAGTGCTAGGAAAGGGCCACTGCTGACTGTGTGTAAGGGAGTCAGAGCATGTGCAGGGGAATGTGAATGTGTATGCACATTTGAGTGTGTAAAAGTGTATGGGGGTATGAGCACATGAGTTCAAAAATGTGGATGTGAGTGTGAGCATGAACTCAAGTATCTGTGCACATATGTGCAAGTGCATGTGAGAACATGTGAGTGTCAAGTGTGTGAGTATGTATATATGTAGGGATGAGTGTGTGCGTGCATTTGTGCAGTGTTTCTAAAGTAGTCAGGTTTGTCTGAAGGATAAGCAGTAGGCAATGGCTGGTCCTCAGCCCTTTCAATGAAGGGGCCTGCCACTTGCCATGGCTCCCAGTTTTGGAATTGGCCAGGGGTGCCCCCAGGAAGCTGGTCTTCTAGCATTTAAGATAGCTCTCTTCTTGGGTTTGAGTTCTCCCCTGGTTCTTTCTCCACAGCATATCTCCCCTGGTTCTTTCTCCACAGCATATTCTTTGCTTTGTTAACACAGCAAATAAAATAAGCTCAGTCTGTATGAATTAAGTTCACCTGCACATCATGTTGCATGCTAAAGTTTGAAGATACTCTTTTTTTTTTAATGAATAAGAGGGGCCCCTGGGTGGCTCAGTCCATTTAGTGTCTGCCTTTGGCTCACAAGATGATCTCAGAGTCCTGGGATCAAGCTCCTAGTCAGGCTCCCTGCTCAGTAGGGAGTCTGCTTCTGCCTCTCCCTTCTGCTTATGCTGTCTCTCAAATAAATAAATAAAATCTTTTTTTTTAAAATAGGAATTAGGTTTGTCTTAATCATTTCTCTAGAAGGAAAGACCTGAAAGAATGTTTTAGGATTTTATCTAGCAATTTCACTTGGGTTTATGAAATATCACTTAGAAATATGGTTAACTTTTCCTATTTAGCTTGAAAGCTGTGACTTTCAGGTATAGCTCCAAGTTCCGAACAGCAGTACTGACAGAGCCATGACCCTGTGGGAAACCAAATTTAATTTCTTTCCTCCCAGGGGATTTGAGCAACCGGGGTTGCCCTCCTTAATGCCGTATGGACAGCGCTCACCTTTAGTGACACAAGCTAACTTACCTTTTGGAGGCCATCCCGAGGGAACACTTTGTTGAGTCCGCTACGGTTTTTAATCTGATGGTAGGTACTCCATCACCTCTCTCCAAACACAGTGGTTTTTGTCTTTAGAAGACTAGTAAATTATTGATGACCTTCCTTAATGCACATGATTCAAACTTTGCATTTAAAGTATTTCAGGACGCCATGGAATTTTTTTTTTTTTTTACATCTACGACAGGTTAAAATTAAGATGTAAGTTTGAAATACGTATTGTGAAAAAATCATTAATGCATCCCCATATCCTGCATAATGTGACATCATTTGGTTACTCTGTCATCCTTCTTGGGCAAAAGAAAAACATTCAGTTCATTTCTTTGCACCAGCTTCTGAATAATGTCTTTGCAAATATACAATAAGTTGTTGAAACAGGATGAATTTGGGAAGCTGCCTCTAGGAGAGAGGAAAGCTGACAGGTTCCTAATCGATGAGGAGCTGGTAGAAACAGTAAGGAGAAAGATGTCAAGCCTTTTCTCCATTCAGACCGTGGCATAATGCCTTTCCCTTGAAGCCTATTCAGATCCCCTTCCTTTTCTACTTCCCCAGTAAAGTGGATCAATGGGGGATGCTTCAGCTGAGGCCTCGGGTGGTGGTGGAGGGCACAGAGTGCTGCGGTGGGCGCCACGTGTCCTTCCCTACATTGTAAGGATCATTACTGTTAATGCTCTGCCTTGCCGGGAGCGGTGTCTGCAGAGCTACAGTCACAATGACATTAAATATAGGTCAAGTCGAAAACATTTACTCCTAAGGAGAAGGCAGGGTCAGCACTTAAATAATTTGATCATTGGCAGCTCAGAAATTACCCTGGCTCTCTCATCGAATTTGGTTTTCGCCACACAGAAAGGAGTAGGAACAAATCTTAAGTAGGACAGCCCCCCCCCCCCCCCCGGCTCAGTCAGTGGAGCATGCGACTGACTCTTCATCTCAGGGTTGTGGGTTCAAGCCCCACGTTGGGTGTGGAGATTACTCAAAAATAAAATCTTTAAGAAAATTTTTAAAAATAGGACATGCAAATAGAAATAAAGACTTTATTTTTGGTAAATTTGTAAGACTAACTGCTGTGACATATCTTGATCTTAATGGCCTAATTCAACAGAACTTCCTTATTCGTGTACCAGTCTGATGTGGCTGCTCCTTAACAGGTGACTCTTCCAGGTGATGATTCGGGGACCCTGGCCCCCCACCTCTTTGCCATAGTTGTTGCCGAGGTTCCCAAGTTCACCTGCAGGTTGTCTCTGTTTCCAACCTGTGAATGTATGAGAGAAAGTGAATGTGTGAGAGATTGAATGTGTGTGTGTGTGTGTGTGTGTGTGTGTGTGTGTGTGTGTGTGAATGTGTTTTGTGTGTCAAGCCTGCATTGCTTTTGCTCACATCCTACTGGCTAAAATTCAAGTGGTGACATCCTAACTGCAAGGGAATCTGGGGAATATATTCTGGCAGTGTCTCCTGGAAGAGGAAGAAAGGGATTTGGTGATGAGCTTTTAGGCCTATGCTTCTCAAACTTGATCTGCATCAGAATCACCTGGAAGCTTAAAATGCAGCTTCCTGGGCCCCTCCCCAGAGTTTCAGATTCCAGGGTCTTGAATGGGGCCCAACAATTTACATTTCAAATGAGCTCTCAGGTGATGTTGGATACAGCTGGAGCAGGGACTTTAATTTTGAATGGTTCTGTCTGGGATACATTTCTATATCTTGATTTATCCATGTTAATCATGGAATCTGGAAGTCTCTCTTTATTATCATCATGGCCTAAGGTATAGGAGGGAGGGAGATGGGTAAGATTAGATAGTCTTGGCCAGGCTACTCAGAATGTTAAAAATAATTAAGAGTAGAAGATTTCTTAGAGGAATTGGGGTTCTGGAGGACTGGGACCTGGGGGATGGGGCACTAATGAAGTGGCTGCACCCTGCCGAATCGGACGGGAGGGGAGTGGGTGCCTCTGCTGCCAGGAAGGGAGCTTCCAGTTCACTAGGTTAGTTCTGTTGAAACAGGAAGGCTGGGAGAATAAAGTTTCTGAGCAAGTAGGGATTCAGAGGAAGTGACAAGGAAGGACTGGCATGACAAAGGGGAGTTTGTGATGGCTGGAGCCAACCAAGCCTGGCCCTTGGATTGTGAGTTTCTCTGGGTCTCTGGATATCTGTAAATTGGGAATGACAATGTGTAATTGTTGGGTTGCTGTGAGAAGGAATCAGATCAGAGGGTTGTAAACTTTCTTGCTTCATGGTGCTTATATGTGAAGAAGCACCCTAAGTTTCATTTATTTATTAAGTGGTTAGCTCCAAACAAGTTCATAAATGTTTGTTTTAGTACTTTGATATTTGTAAAAATAATAATAAACATAAATGGAAAAGAATATACTTGTTTAAATAACCCTCAGTTCTTCTGGATGGGATGTATGCACCTGTGGGCCCCACGTGGCTTCTCAAACCTTGGAATCGTATTGGGCATTGGTACCCTTTTTTCCTGTTCCATGTTGACGTCTGCTTTTTATCCCAGCACTCGCTGAAAACTCTACTTTGCAGAGATGCGATGTTGTTCAAAGGAATATCATGCAATCTGACATTGAAACTGTGAAAACAACCTTAATTAGTATGTGCACAGTATCTGACCTGTGTTGAGTATTGCCATGCATCCCTCAAAAATGTAAATTTTTGCAGTGCTTCTGAGTTCACGGTAGTGACCTAGGTGCTTTGGTGCCTGGTGCAGTCCAGAGTGGGCAGAGAACACACTTCTGCCTCCAAAGGGTGTAGAGTCTAATGGGGAAACTAGACATGGAATTAGATGCTCCTGTAAGTATAGACTCCCATCGGGGCTAGGCCAGGAAGGACAATTTCAGGTGCTATGAGGGCTTATGGGAGTAATAGTTGAATATCAGGAGGTTTCTCAAGTTGGTGGCCATTGCGTTGTTCCTAAAGGCTGAGAAGTTAACATGGCAAGAAGGCAAAGAAACCATAGTCTAGGGAGTGGGGAATAGGATTCTGGGCAGGTGTTTTTCAAACTATGGTGAAGGACCCCCTCCTCTTCCCCTCGGTTACACTGTGGTTGATTCATGACTAGTATGTAGCTTGTAAGTTTCTTGTGTGTGTGTGTGTGTGTGTGTGTGTGTGTGTGTGTGTTGGACAACATTTGGACTGTTTATTGAGACATCTGATCGTGCCATTGGATGATGAAGCAAAGCCAAATTACAAAGCTGTTGTAGGCTGGGAACAATCTGTCGTCCGGCAAAATCTGTGGGCCTCACTTTGAGTAACTGTTCTAGACAGGGAGGAACAGCATGAGCCAAGGTCCTGTGGTGGGAGACAACGTGGTGCTTCTGAGGGTGGAGAGGAAAGGCTAATGTGAATGGAATAGAAAGTGAAAAGGTTGAAAAGTCGGCAGGGGCTGTAGTGAGTCTCTAGGCCCCAGGAAGAAGTTGAGCCTCAGATGAAGACCTTTCCGTCCTGGTGGAGAAAGGGGAGGTTGTTGTGATGACTTCCTAGGTGAAGGGTGGAGTGGATAAACAGGCTATAAAGATGTGTGGCTATAGAGATCTGTTTGAGTGATTCAGGCAACTTGCAGTCCCTCTGCTTTGACCTTGCAATGGCCTCCCAGAGCAGAGTGGGTTCTTCTCTCTTGGTGTTGAAAACGATGTATAGAAGGGTCTGCTGGAGTATAACAGGTGGCTGTGTGAGCGTGCTAGTTCCCTGACAGGTGACCCCTAGAGCTCCGGTTCCTTAGGGTTACCTGGGCCACCAGCAGGAAGCTCAAGGCCCAGCTTGCTGTTCCCTGGGTATAAACTGGCCTCTCTTAGAGGCTTAGAGGAATTCCAGCTGTTCCCAGGAATCCTATGAATTTTGTTACCCAAGTCTGTGTCCCAGTGCATCTGCTTGCCTTTGGGGGAGGCAGGGATCATTCAGAGGTTTACTGTGGTATCCATGGCACTAGACGAGGTAATGGGCATTGCACCAAATCCTGAATGGACCTGGCCCTTGCCTTGCCCATAGTGGCCCATTATAAGTACCCTTCTGACTTAAGAACCAAGGGCTCTCTCCCAACCCATGGGCTGACTTCTGCAGGGTCCCCAGGAGAGACCTTTGGTTTCCACCTTCCTGAATCAAGAGCCTTGATGTCAATTTAAAGATGGCTTTCCTCCTTTGCTTCAAGGAGTGAGCTGGAGAAGGAAAAAAAAAAAATGACACACTGTGGTTTCTTTGCACAGGTACTTTGTGCTGGATTTTGAGGCTGGCATCCTGCAGTACTTTGTGAATGAGCAAAGCAAACACCAGAAGCCTCGGGGAGCCCTGTCTCTATCTGGAGCCATAGTGTCCCTGAGTGATGAAGCTCCCCACATGCTGGTGGTGTACTCCGCTAATGGGGAGATGTATAAACTGAGAGGTATGTTCTCCTGCTAACTCTTCAGACTCGTCTCAGGGGCTGCACTCATAGTTACCATGGGGATGGCTCTCTTGTGGGTTTTTTTTTTTTTTTTATTCACTTTTAACAATTTGCTGTGTTTGAAGACTGTGTGGTGATAGACACTGCCTCTCTTACGCCTGGGGTGGGGCAGATGGAGCTGACATTAGGAATTGCTTGTCCTAAATAACTGAGGAATTAAGGGCAGATGAAAGGTGAGTGACAGCTCAGCTTTAGGATTTCAGATTTTTCATATTAGCTCAATGTATATTTTCTTTGACTTTACAGTATGAATTCACTACAATCCCCTGTGGGGCTATGCTGTGAGGACAAAACAAGCCTTTAAGGGTCAAGGCACTCCCTCCCGCCGCCTCCAGTTTCTCTAGGACCATCTATCAGTAAAGGGCCCCTTCACGTATATTGTATTTATTTTTGTAGTATTAGAGCCTGATGAGGAAGCCATCTGCTTGGTGTTAATTCTTTTTTTTCTTTTTCCCCTTCTCTTTGCTTCTTGAGAACTGAAGTCTACTCAGCAGCTTCATGGAGGATAATTCCCCAGGAAGCACCACATTTGGCCATCGCTATAGGTTCAGCTACCCCCAAGGCATATCCATCGTATAGGTTTTTAGCAATGCCAGATCTGACTGTAGCAGTCTAATTTGATTGCTAGATCATTCTTCCATCATTCCATTACAGTTGCATTGCCAGAAAAATTGTCAACGTCTTCTAATGAAACAACAAAAACAAAAATCCAAATGCACACACATACCAACCCAATGTTATTAAGTAAGGTCTGAGGAAGGATAGTTAGTATTTGTATGTATTAAGTGTTGGGGGTTGGTTGATAATTCCCCCTTCTTACATTTTTCTTTGCCCAAGTAAGGGCTCAGTACAAAGAAAATGCCCCTTCTATCTCTCCTTGACCCTAAGGAACTACAGTGATAGGTTGGCCTCTGCAAAGCCAGACCGAGGGCCTAGACTCCTGCCTGAGTCCTGTTTTCATCGTCCTACCTCCACGCTTTACTGCCAAGAGATGGAATAAGCTAATGTTTCTTTATTATCTATGTACAAGTCATATTTTAGAATCTATAAAACAATCCAAAAACCTATGAAATAAAAATGCCTATAGTTGAAAAAAGTTTTTCAGTTTTTGGAAACGTGGCAAGATTCATGTTCTCTTTGGAGATTCATGCAGTGTGTGTTCTAGCTGGTTAGATTTATATGGTCCTTGCTTTTGTTTTGCTGTTTATTGCTTAATAAATTGTTAGAGCAGAAACAAAAGCAGGTGAAAAATTTAATGGCACTACCCCCTCACCCGCCCCCCTATGGTTTATAGAATGACACAAACCCACACAAATGAAAAAATCCAACTAATATGACAATTGAGCCATCTCCTTTTGCCTTTTAAGAGTTGATACTATTCTCAGGATTATTAAACCCTAGAATTTTTTGTTTTTGTTTGTTTTGTTTTTTAAGGGCAGTTTTAATAGCAAACACAGAAGTTTTATTATCTGCGTGACATTATCACAAGGGGTAAATTTAGCTTAAGGTTAGCAATGGCAGAAAAGGCAGGATAATTTTCTGCAGATATATGGCTCGTCCTTGGCTTGTCCTTGGCTCATCCCAAGAGGATTTGGGTATTGGTTTTCTCATTGCACATCTCACTTACACGTAGAGTTGAATGGATCTTGATGTCAGTAGATACATGGCTTCTGGGAGTGTTTTTGGTCATGAGCCTTTGAATTGGCAGTTCTTCACCTTTCCTGAGGAAGAAGGCTCTAGTTTCTGTGGAATCCTTTGAAAGTCAAGTTCACCTGGCCTTATGCTGGTCTACCACTCCATATTTGTTCAGTCAAAAGTTCAAGCTGAAGTTGAGTTGTATTGACAATGACACTGAGGCCCTTTTTTGTAAACAATTATAACTTCCAGGGGAACCTGTTTCCTGCACAGTCAACATTATGCAGTTAATGTTATATTAAACTATTTATGCAGTTAATTATGCAGTGAAATAGATGATTTAGGTTTTATTAGAACCTGTTATGTATCCATGATACTTTAAGAAAATGATGTGATATATTTGAGCAATTGAAGTGTAGGTGGAAGATAATGACCAAACACTTGGTTTGTATTTTAATGTTTCTTTGGGGGAAATTTGAAGATCTCTAAAGCAGCATTTGGTATGTTGTTCTGTCCAATCATAACATGAATCATTGAGAACACATTAAAATAATTCAATTGAATGCTTATTTTGTAGATGCCAGTAAGTCCACGGTACAACTCTAGAAATAACCAAAGGTCCTGAAAAACTATACTTGGAACCTTTTGTTAGCCACATGTGTAGAGGTGCATAGAAATAATCATGTTTTTCCTAACCTGCTTTTTATTTTCATTTTATTTTTTTTTAAGGTTTATTTTTTAGAGTGGGAGGAGGTGGGGTAGAGGGAGATGGAAAGGAAGCGAGAATCTGCAAGAGACTCCCCACTGAACATGGAGTCCCCTGTGGGGCTCCATCCCATGACCCTGAGATCATGACCTGAGCCAAAACCAAGAGTTGGACACTCAACGGACTGCACCACCCAGGCGCCCCCCACTACTGCTACCTTTTTAAAGTAGAATTTTTTTTTTCCCAGAGGAGGTTAAAAAGAATGGCAAAATTGTTCCTAAAAGAGACATTTCAGAGTACATTTTTTAATGTGTTAAGAGGGAATTTTCTGTTGAGATTTAGTGTAATTTGTTTTTTTGGTGTTAAGCACTGGCTGCTTGAGAATATTGTCATCTGTCTTTGTTTTTCCCTTTGTTCTCTCCCGACCTCCCTCCCTAGGCCCCCCACCCCCTTAGGTGGGTGTAGAAATAGGTTGAATACATTTTGGAACAATCTCTGCAAGCATTTGCTTTCTCTCTTTTAGCTGCCGATGCAAAAGAGAAACAGTTTTGGGTGACTCAGCTTCGAGCTTGTGCCAAATACCACATGGAAACGAGTTCTAAGGTAAGTAACCACCAGGGAAGTGTGGAGGCATTGGGGTAGTTTGGATAGCTCCCCTTCAGTCCATTTATCTGTTTCTTTGGGGAAGCTGTTTTTCATGTTATTTTTGAAGTTGCCCCCATAACGGAATTCATACTGCTACTGCATTTAAATCTAAAGCCAAGAGAAAAGTAGTAGGATTAGCTTATAGGTAGAATGAAGAGGCCTGCAGACACCTCCTAGAACTGATTCTGGAAAGACACTTCTCTTGTTGCAAGTTGTCAGTCTGGGCAGCTGTTCATGTCTATTGAGAAGCCCGAGTGGGTGATTTCACCATGGGGGCAGAGGAGTCAGATTTACTGTTCATGAAGAGTAGTTATTGTCAGTGATCCTTAAATAAAACCTGGACCCCAAATTGATTAAGTATCCTGCAAGGAGCTTCAGCATTCCAAGTATAGAAATGCTCTCCAGTAATTTGGCATCCAAGTATGAATTCTTTTCTCTCCAGGATTCGGCAGGAGGTCTTAGATCAGATAGGTAGGCATTTTCATGGATTATTCGGAGGATTTCCTAGCATTACTTGCAGAATAAATTTATTCAGGGCAATGCATATTTGTTGAAATCCATGCTCAAAGAACTACTCCTTTTATATCATTGATTCCAGGGTGGTACAGTACCACTTGCAGTGTTTTTTCCACATTCCATGCATCCAATACAAAGACCCACATATGAAACTTCTGATGATTTGAATCCTGTTGCCAGTCTGCTGTCTTGCCCAAGGCCATGGGAGATGTCTTGCTTAGGTACACCTCCCTGTTCTGCCTCCGAGTATAACCCGAACTTCATGATTCGGGTTATATTTCATGAACAAATCTTCATGATTTTGTTCACTGTTCATTTTTTTTCTTTTAGAAGACATCTTTTCCTTGACTTGCTTACTATTGTTTCGTTCTTACCCCTCTTTACTTAGCCCCAGCAGAATCTGCGTTATTATAGGTAGTATAGGTAGGGCCCTACTTCTAAAGAGTTGTGTTTTTTTTTTTTTTTTTCCCCTCTCCCTGGCTTGCTTTATTTTCCAGGAATTATGATAGGAGTTCTGGGCATTTCATCAGTATTTTATACACTCCTAGGTAGGACAGTTAATCATTTTTCTTTTTCCATGTATCTTTTTACTTTTTTATGAAACAGAAGGGCATAAAATAAAAAGGACAGATCTCCCTGGATTGCCATGTGTGCTCATTAGAGATAATTGCATTTAACACTTCTTGTATGTCATTCAAGCATATTCAAGCATGTGTTAGTATGTATGTATATCTGTATCTGTATTTTTTACACAGATGGTATCGTATCATGCATAACAGTCCCACCCCCTTTAAAGGTATTTTGGACATATGGGATCTATTACACTCTTAGGATGGATGGATGGTGTTCTGAGGAATGGTTGTCTGCTTTACTTAAGTCCTCTACTGATGGACATTTAGGTTGTTATACATAATGCTATAGTAAACATCTTTGTATATATATATCTTTTTGTACCTCTAGGTATACATATGATGAATTGACATCTGTGGAAATGCTGGCTTATAGACTCTGTGTCAGCTCTATTTTCCTAGACATTGCTAAATTGTCTTCTAAAAAAGTTGTCCTAATTTGTACTCTCACCAGTTTGTGTTAAAGATGCATTTCCCCCTCTCACTGACTGTGGCTCCTCTAACATTCAGTTTTTGATAGTCTCATGGATAAAAAATTAATCCCCCATGATTTTCATTTTCACTTCTAAAGTCATGACTGGGGCTGAGAATGTTTTAAAATGTTGATTGCTATGTGTATTTCTTTTATGTGACCTGCCAGTTTTTATCCTTCATCCATTTTTCTATTGAATTCTTTTTTTTTCCTCCTTGATTTGCACTTAGCTATATGGGTATTGAGCATATTTGTCCTTTGCCTGTCATTTGTATTGTAGATATTTTCTCCTGGTAGGTGACCTATATTTTGACTTTGAATATGTTTTTTGCTATGTAGGTTATTTAATTTTTGCAGTCAAATTTATGAATATTTTCATTTTTGGCTTTTGGTGTTACATCATGCTTAGTAAAGGCTTCTTTGTTCTAAAATTATGAAAACATTCTTCAGTGCTTTCCTCCAGTGAATTTATAGTTTAATTATCATGTTTCAATCATTGGTTCATCTGGAATTTATTTTGGATGTAAGAATTGAGGTCGGGAAACCAACTTGAAGTGCGTTGATGTTTTAATGAATCATTGGAGACAAGGAAAGGTAAAGGCCTCTTAATGGTAGTAAGAAATATGAAGAGAATTTGAAGATTCTCTGAAGGAGAATTTGATTTACTGACATGTTCTCTGGGTAGTTTCAAGAATACAGATTAACCTGTTAATGTAGAACCCAAATAAATAATAATTTAGATGGTAGGGCCTGAGACCAGAAGTAGGATTGCTGACCATCCCTCATTTATAGCATAGCTATTGTGATCCACTAGGGAATAATAATTTTTAAATTGTGAACAGACCTTGGTGGTTTAGCAGAGATATTACGAAGTCCAAGGCCACTTAGGCAAAAGCTAGTAGTGAAAATGAAGCTGAGCTTAACATGACTATAAACTTAATGTCCAGCTACTGACTTTGCATTATGGTTGTTAGGAATATATGCTAAGCCTTCTCTTTATTCTGTTCTTCCTCGTTTATTCTCAGCAGGGTCAGATCTCTCTCCAGTAGATTATAGAAAATATTCTCCCTATGATTACTTGGAATTTTGCCTTTTAAAAACTTTTTATTTAAAATGAAGCTTTCCCTGGAGCAAGGATGAGGCAGTTGGAATGGTGCCAGCATTCTAACTTAACCTAGTGAGAACTATGGGATAATCGTGTTCATAGAGCCCACAAAGGACTTCACGGACGCTGTGGCCAGTAGTTCTGAAACCCAGACCTGTCTCCGTCAGTATCCGATGAGGTTTTCCCCAGTCTTGAAGTGAAATGAGAAAAACATTTCCTAAACATGCCTGAAATCAGCTTTATTCTATATAAAGGACAGCTTTTTATTCAGAAATTACATTGCTTTGCTTTTAGAGGGTTAAAATACTCTTTTTATTGTAGAAGATACGGAGTATATACGGACCTATTGATTGCCTTTTTAAAAAATGTAGGTTTATTGAAGTATAATTTACATAAAGTAAAATTCACCCCTTTTAAATGTGAAGTTTATTTTTTGACGGATGCATGCAGTCATGTAACCATCACCACAATGGTCATTCTGCCACCGTGAAAAGTTCTCTCATTACCCTGCTGTGGTTGATCCCCTTCACTCCCCCTCAGCTCCAGGCAACCACTTATCCATTTTCTGTGTGTAGTTTTGTTTTTTTCGAGAATATTCTATAAACGGAACTATACAGCCTTTCACATCAGACTTCTTTCACTTAGTGTAATACTATTGAATTTCACTTATGCTGGTGTATTAGTAGTTGATTCTTTTTAATTTTTTGCCGTTTTAGTGACTGGTACTTTTTGTTCTTAATATATTTTTTCCAAAAGGGATGCCTGGGTGGCTCAGTGGTTGAGCGTCTGCCTGAAGGTCGTGATCCTGGGGTCCTGGGATCGAGTCCCACAACAGGCTCCCTGCAGAGAGCCTGCTTCTCCCTCTTCCTGTGTCTCTGCCTCTCTCTCTGTGTCTCTTATAAATAAATAAGTAAAATCTTAAAAAAATGTATATCTTTTTCAAAAATCAAAAATGATTATCAGTCCCCAGATTAATCCCTAAATTCTAAGGTCAAAAAAATTTTCTAGATCTCTTCTCAGATTTTAATAAAAGTACTGGCTTTTGAAACCTAAGAGTCTAGCTATCTTGTGAAGCCCCTCTAGTGTCCCCATGAGGAAGCTCTAGCCGGGAGGGTGGGAGAGCCAAGGCTCGGGCTCAGGTCTCTGGTTCCTGCTCTTACCTCACACATGTCAGTCGGGGCTGCCATCTTTCCCACCATGGGAGATGGGGCCCCTTATAGGACCATTTCTCTTCCATGTGGACAGAAACTGCCAAAGACAGAAGAACCCCTTTACTGGCCACAGTAGATTCATCCTGTGGCTGATAGTAGTAGCTTGACGTGTAGTCCCAAGGGTGTGAAGAGGGTCTACTAGGAAGACTAGGACACTGACTTTCTCTGAAAATACAAACGACAAAATAAACCACTTATTTTTAATGCAGTATTAAAATTTAGGCAGCATAAAGCCCTGAGTGGCAATGAGTGAAGAGAGAGTTGTAGGGAACTGTCTTCGTGAGAATTTACTTTTATGTGACTTTGAAGTCTCAAATGTGGGAGTGGGCATCTAGTTTTTATCAAGTAGGTGGTGTTTAGAAGCCCCTCTGATGGGGTGCAGTGGTGTTCTGGGGACTGTGATAAGCACTGAGCTTGGGAAAGGAACTGTCTGTTGATAGGAGTAATGATGTTTAGTAACCTCTGTGTGCATGACCATTGCTGGGGATCATACTACCCTTCACAGTGGTCCTGTGAGGTAGGTGGTATTGTCTCCATGTTTACAAATTAGAGGGCTGAGGCCAGTGGAACCTCAGTGGTAGGCTCAGAGTCATGTAGCCATGAAGTGAGAGCCCAAGTCGCTAAACACAACCCCCCCCCCCCGCCTCATCCCTCCTTCTGGTTTCCTGGCAGGAGCTACGGAAAGGTTCAGGATGGTATTCTTCTGCCATGAACTCTGTATTTTATAATGTGGAGGGGACAGCTCTGAATAAGACACCTGTAATTTTTATGTACTTGAGGGAACCCTTTTCCAATCTTTTAAATAGATTTTGATCCCAGAATTCTTCAGTGAGTTGGCTTAAAAGTAATGTTGGCCTTTTGCACTAATTTTTTTTTTTTTTTTTTTGATGTAAGCTTATGATAGCACTTTTGGCAAGTGCCTGTGAACTTTGAATGCAAAGCGTCTTCTGATTGAGTATATATGCATGTTTCAGCTCAGGACATTCTAGTTTACAAGAAATAATGTGAAGTGGAGTGAGAGGTCCTACATTTAAATCCTGGCTCTGCTGATTATGTGTTGAGAGCAGACCTGCTCAGGTCCCTTTTATTCTTTCTGATCCTCTGTCCTTATCTTTGAAATGGTAACATCTGTCTCCTGAGGTGGTCCTATGGTGCCAGAAAGGTAATGCAGGCAAAAGCCAGATGCCCACAGGAAGCACTTCACAGTAGCTTGCGCTGAGTTTTAGTAAGACTGCTGTGTGGAAGTCCAGCATCTCAGCCGCCCTTAGTGCTTTGACGAAACCCTAAGGAAAACAAGTATGCTTTTTCATCCCTTTGTGGTTACAGGTCTCTTTTCACATAGGCCCTGTGATTTGCAAATAGCCATGTCAGAGAACTCCCGGTCATTCAGAATCAGTGGAAGTCCACAGTTGGGGGCAGGGAGTTGGAGAAACTTACCAGTAATGCTGTTTGCAAGTGGCTTTGACCTGTGGGAAAACAGTAGTCAAGAGATTAGAAAGCATTTAAGAACATTCAGATTCTGAAGATTTTAGTTTCGTGGGCTTTTATTGTGACGAGAGAATTTTAAAAGACTAAGCTTGATGGAAACTTACTGTTGCTTTCAATATTTTTTTGATTTTTTTAAAAAATATTTTATTTTATTTATTCATGAGAGAGAGAGAGGCAGAGACACAGGGAGAGGGAGAAACAGGCTCCCTGTGGGGGAGCCCGATGCTGGGACTCGATGTCAGGACCCCAGGATCATGTCCTGAGCCGAAGGCAGATGCCTAACTGCTGAACCACCCAGGTGTCTCTGTTTTTTTGATTTTTAAAAAATGTTTTCTCATCCAGACACAAAAGATGGATTCACTGGAAGTGAGGGAAGTGGTGGCTTGTGTGCTACATGAGGAGTTCACTAGTCTGCTCTGCTAATTGAGCATTGGTACCTTTTCCCCTGACTTTAAACCCTAAAGGATGAGGTGTGTCCGTGGTGACAGTTATCACTTTTTCAGCCAGTACTCTGTGGTGAGCTGGGGTGGGGTGGTTCAAAAGCTTAATGGAGCTCACAGCTTCCCTCTTGGGCTCAGCTGGCCTCTTTCTGACTACACCCCATCCCTCCCACAAACATACTCTTATTATGAATTCACTGTTGACAGTTGTGAGGTGTTTCCTCTCCCTGCCATCATAATGTAAGTCACATTACTTTTGAAAATTATGAATATTACCTGTCCTCAATAGAAAGCATTCCAAAGATAGGAAAATCTAAAAAAAGAAAAAAAAATTACTCCCAATCCCAGTCCTAGACCTAATCTCTGATAATGATACCATTTAGGTGTTCATCCTCTGACACAGTCTTTTTTTGTGTGTGTGTGGATAAATAGAAAATCAGGAAGATCTGCCGCCCCCCTCCCCCCTTCTCGTCTCTTCACATACAAGAAATCCCATAGATCTGTTTTCTTGAGCAGCCTACCTCCCCTGAGGATGGACTGTAAGACCGGGCTTTGACCATGGGCGCATTCTCTGTATTGGGGTTATTTTATCTGTAAAAGGACTGTGTGAGTGTGTGGCTGTTTCTTAGAGCATTTCTGGGACCTACATTGTGACTGACTTCCAGTCAGCTACCTGTCCTTCCATCTTAGTCACTTCTTATCCCCTTCTTCCTCATTCTGTTCTTGTTTCGTTCCAGAGGGGAAGTTGAGGAAATAAAGGTCCATCTTTATTGGTGATTTACCTATCCAACAACATGGAAAATGTAGAATTTTTAATTTTTTAATTTTTAATTTTAAAATTATTATTATTTAAAGATTTTATTTATTTATTCATGAGAAACACGCAGAGAGAGGCAGAGACATAGGCAGAGGGAGAAGCAGGCTCCCTGCAGGGAGCCTAATGTGAGACTGGATCCCAGGATCCTGGAATCATGACCTGAGCTAGAGGCAGCCGCTCAACCACTGAGCCACACAGGTGCCCCCCGCCCTTTTTAATCTATGGGGAAATTAGGTAAGGAAATGTAGAAATTTGAGGCTTTTAAATTTATTGTATTTTAAATCCTTTGTCCGGGTTCTCAGGGACCAAGGCCGACTCTATCCTGGTATTTACTACTTCGGGCTCCAGAAACCCCATTCCAGCTGAATCCTCCATTGATCGTATGTCCCCTGAGAGCAAACACGGAGAACCATGTTCACTTAGGAAGATGGTAGGTCCCAGGGAATCTGTCTGTGTAGAGCATTTGAAGACACTGGAGTCAGATCAGATTGGTGTGTGGTTAGGGCTTCTGGTCCTTGCTAGGTAATTCTGAATTAAAATGCAAATTTCAGGGTACGGTCTTTTATGCAGATTTGGTCATGGAGGAATCTGACTTGTCTAATACAGGATTTTAAATTCATTATAAGTCTTAGGAGGTCTTGGATGAGCAGAGGATGCTGCTGAGTTTCAAGGAGTGTATATATAAATATTCATGCCAGAAGCTGCCCAAATCACAAGTATTTTTTTTTCCATCCCCTAAACTGATAGTTGGCATGCTAATTCGTGTGAGCCTTTGTGGTATTAAAGATCAGTCTCCTCTGTGGTGTCTGGGAGGTGGACAACCCCAAGAATAGGTGTGCCAGCTCTTCTAAAGAGAATGCTGGGTAAGGACCTGCCCATGTTTATACAACCTACAGCTTCCCCCTGACACCTGTCTCCTGTGACAGAGCCCCTAACTCCCATCCTTTGCTTTTGCCATGATATCCAGTATTCCCCAGTGATCTAGAGGTTCAGTTGGGGTTTGATGGGACATTGGACAATGAGAAAAGGAGACGGGAGAGTGATAGGCTGGCCTGGCAAAGAGGCCGATAGTGGTAAGAACATGCTCTGTGGGTGCCTTCTGTCTTAAGGGTGGTGTGCTTTGCGTCAAGAGACCCTGCAGATGACCCTGCCCCTGGTAGCCCCGTTGCCAGGTACAGGGAACCCTGCCTCAGGGACATTTGGAGACCTTCTGGGAAGTCATGGGGGATGTGTGGACTACTTCAGGGGGATTAGAAGGCCTGTCTGTTGAGGGAAGGTTTGGGAGGGGAATTCTAACTGAATGCTAAGTCCATAGCCCAGTGTGAAGAGTGATAAGGTTTAGAGCCACTGTTTAATGCTCTATCCTGGCAATCTGGGTTTCTGAAGGTGGAAATAATAACTTCCCTGACTCTCTGCCACCCTGGGATGTGAGTCAAAGGGCTTTGGTGAGGTGCTTTCATATCTGGGTTGGGATGCATCATAACAGGAAGCACCTGCTTGCTGAGACTAACCCAGTGACATGTGTAGAATCTGTCACCATGCAGCCACAAGGGACATCAGATGCCATCTAGTCTAGCATCCCAGCTCCACCTCTTCTCGGTATTTGAACAAAAATGTTACCATAATATTCAAATAATGAGGTCATATGGGTTGATTCTCCCTAAACCAATAGCCAATTTTAGTCACCCAGAGAAGGCACTGCTGGTAACTCACTGACTAAATGCTATGAATCTTGGGGGTAAACTGACAAATGACATTGGTACCTCTTTTATGACTAAACAAAATTGGGGCCTCTGAGAACAATTTGGAATAACTCAGAAGTAATAAAGATTAAAAAGTGGGGAGAGAATCTAAACTCCCTTTGTTTCACTTGTCTAGAGGATAATATAAGAAATAAGGACAAAAGGTAGGTTCTAAAACTGCTAATATGGAGGCCTCTGGCCACATGAGGCTTTTTAAATTTAAATTACAGTTGACCCTTGAATAATGCAGGGGTTGGGGCTGACCACTGCCCCTTTCCCACACAGTCAAAAAATGCACTTAAAACTTTTGCCTCTCCCAGAACTTAACTGATACTGTTGACCAGATGCCTTACTGATAACATAAACTGTTGACTAACACATATTTTGAATGTTATGTGTTATATACTATATTCTTACCATAAAGTAAGCTAGAGAAAAGAAAATGTCAAAATCATTAGGATGAGAAAATACAGCAGTGTACGGAAAATCTATAAGTGATTGCTACAGAGTTGAAACCCATGTTGTTCAAGGGTCAACTGTAACTGAAATTAAATTTCAAAACTCAGTTCCTCAGTTGCATTTAACTACGTCTAAGTGCTCAATAGCCTCATGTGGCTGATGGTTGCCATATTGGACAGCACAGATACAGAACATTTCCATCACAGAAAGTTCTGTTGGACAGTGTTGATAAAGCTTCAATGACTACTTTGTCATTTTCTAAGGAGGGAACTTACTAATGTCTAGTTCAATCGCTTCTTATGTATGGACTTTTTTTTCTTAATAATCTAAAAGGTATGAATGGTGTTCCACTCTTCCCCTGCTCCCCTAGACCTCCGTCCTTCCCTTTGTCGTTCCCTGCTGTGCTTCCTTTCCAGAGTTCTGGTCTGCTCCACAGCCTTGGCATTAAATATCTTGATCATTCACTTCTCCAGTTACATTGTCTCTATATCAGGGCATCCACCTTCCTTGTTTGAAGGTTGGAACTCATATTCTCTTGAGGGCAAGTTATCTACATGCTCCCCCCACTGCAGCTGTTTAAGAACCTCTAGTACAAGCTTTTGTAAGGAGCAGAGGAGCGAGGGAATGTTGTTGACAATGCTACCCCCCTGGCTCAAACAACCTTCGATAGCAGCCGATTTCCTAAGACAAGGTCCTGAAATTTACCTTGCCATTGAATGCCCACCATATGTCAGGTACAATTTCTTTCCCTCCCCCTTATGCACTCTCTGTTCTAGACAAACAGTTCCCTGGTACACTGTGTATCATCTTGCTTTCTTGCCTTTGTTCATGCTGTTTTCTCTGGTGGGATGTGTTACTCTCTCCATTCTTCACATGGCAAATACTCCTGTGGTCTTTTTTTTTTAATTTTTTATTTATTTATGATAGGTACACATTGAGAGAGAGAGAGGCAGAGACACAGGCAGAGGGAGAAGCAGGCTCCATGCACTGGGAGCCCGATGTGGGATTCGATCCCGGGTCTCCAGGATCGTGCCCTGGGCCAAAGGCAGGCACCAAACCGCTGCGCCACCCAGGGATCCCACTCCTGTGGTCTTTAAGGCTAATATGCTTCTGTGATGCCTTCATGACCTGCCTGGTGAGAGTGGATCTTCTCTCTTTGGTGTTCCCATTTATACTAGTACTTGCTTGTAAGCACACCTTTACACAAGGGTGTGTGTGTGCACATGCGTGCATATGCATGTGCACCCTCGTGATTACCTGTGTGTCCTTAAGATCCGGAACTACAGGAAAGTCATTGCTGTATCTTCATACTTGCCACTGTCCTGAGGTGGTGGTGGAAATAAACCACGTAGTGCAGTTTAAGTGTGAACCCTACTTCCTCTTCCCTCACTTCTCCCTATTGCCATTAGTGACAGTAATAGTAGTAGTGGTGATAGTGGTGTTGGATCTGGGTTCTTTAAGAAACTATATCCAAGTTGTCGTATTTTCCTAAAATACTGTTTTGTATTAGATCAAATGTTTAAGGATTTTTTTTTATGTAAGAGCTGTTAGTGTTCAGTAGTTGAAAATCAATCCAGAGTAACATTCAAGCAAAATGTATCTTATTTCTTAGCAGAAAAAAAAATCACAATCCTAAGGAACACATTTTTGAGAAAAGAAAATAATAAATGGCATCTATCAACACATTTCTATGTGGCAAGTACTGTGAAAAGAACTGTTCTTAGATTATCTTTATTTAAAAACAGGTTTATCTATTAGAATGGGGAAGAGGGGGAGAGGGAGAGAGAATCTCAGGCAGATTCCCTGTTAAGTGTGGAACCCAGTGTGGGGCTCAATCCCATAAGCCTGAGATCATGACCTGAGCCAAAAATCAAGAGTCAGATGCTCAACCAAATGAATCATCCAGGCACCCCTTTTGGATTACCTTATATATTTCTCATAACAGCTCTATGAAGCAGCTACTATTATTACTGCGCTTTATAGGCAAGAGCACTAAGGCACAGAGAAGGTAAGTAATATACCTGCCCAATGTCACACAGCTAACAGCTGACTGCCATCTTTTTTCAAAACATTTGATATCCAATTCACATATCATTAAATTACCTTTTTATAGTATACAATTCAGTGGCTTTAGCGTATTTACAAAGTTGTATAACCATCACTGCTAATTCATTCCAGAATATTTTATCACTCCCAATAGAAGGTCTCTGTTTCCATTAGCAGTCACTCCTCATTGCCCACTCAAGCTCTCTCCCCAGCCCCCTGGCAACCACTAATGACTGTCTCCAAGGATTTGCCTACTCTGGCCATTCCATGTGAATGGAACCCTATACTATGGCCTTTTGTGTCTGGCTTCTTTCACTCAGCATAGTGTTTTTAAAGTTCCTTCATGTTGTAGCACCAGTCAATATTTCATTCATTCCTGTTAATGGCTGAGTAATATTCCATTATATGGACAGGCCAGATTTTTCAATCCATTAATTCATTAATTGATATCTGGGTTGCTTTCACTTTTTGGCTATTATGGATAATGCTGCTCTAACACCTGTGTACAAGTTTTTGTGTGAATATCTGCTCTCAGTTCTTCTGAGTATATGCCTAAAAAGTAGAACTGCTGGATCATATGGTAACTCCATTCAACTTTTTGAGAAACAGCCAACTGTATTCCAATGCAGCTGTACCATTTTACATTTCTACTGGCAGTGTATAAGGATTCTGATTTTACTACATCTTTGCCAGTACTACTTATTGTCGGTTTATTGTGGCCATCCTAGTGGGTATGAAGTGACATCTCACTGTGGTTTTGATATGCATTCGTGAATGACTAATGATGTTGAGTATTTCTTCATGTGTTTCTTGGCCATTTATATATCATCTTTGGGGAAATGCCTATTTAAATCTTTTGTTGTATTTATTTTTACTTTTTGACTGTTAAGGTATTAACAGGGTTTTTAAAAGATTTATTTCTTTTAGAGAGAAAGAGTGAGAGCAGACATTGTGAGGGGCAGAGGGAGAGAGAATCTCAAGCCAACTTCTCACTGAACATGGAATCCAACTTGGGACTCAATCCCATGACCCTGAGATCATGACCTGAGCTAAAATCAAGAGTTGGTTGCTTAACCTACAGAGCCACCCAGGCACCCCATGTCATCTTTTTTGACATAAGTAAATTATTATTATTATTATTATTATTATTATTATTATTATTATTTTTAGAACAAATGGACCATCTGGTATTGTGGATGGAGTAAGGAATTGGGTTCAGAGGACTTGGTTTCTGGCTGTGTCAAGGATACTCACAAGCAATTCACTAGTCTTGTAGTCTCAAGTAACCTAATCTCTCTTAGCCTCAGTTTCCATGTCTATAAATTGGGTGAAATAATGCCATCAACCACACAATGTAGTTTTTAGGATTAAATGACATTAAGCAAGCACTTCACAAATATCACTTCTTTCTATAACATGAGCTCACCTACCTCTACTATGTATCTCTGACAGGTAACTTGAGCTACTTTTTACCTGAAGATGGATCATGCAGGAGTAGCTAAGACCCTCCCTAAAGCCAAATTATAATGACTCTCCCCTGCAAAAGTTTGATAGACTGATCAAATGATCATATGAGCATTGCAAAGTTCTGGTATAATCCAGACTTAGCCAGCTTGGCTTTGTTCATATTGTGTGGTCTTGTGGTGAGTGGCTCTGATCTCAACTTTCTGTGAGGCAGTGGGGTGGATAGCATTGGGTTCAAAACTAGCTGTGTAGTGCCACTGGGGTCAAGACTCTCTCCATGCTCTATGAATGAATGGGCATGGTGAGTTAGTTTCCAATGAGTTTCCAATGAGTTAGTTTCCATAAGCAGTGTTGGGTTGATGGGGTGCGAAGGAGAACCCTGCCAAGTTGGACCTCATAAAGTGATCACCATAGTGATGGCTAGTACCAGATTGACCAAGACTGGAAATGCACAATCGGCTATTTCTGGTAAATGAGTCATTAAAATAACCAGAAGAGAAAACTTAAAAGCAATTTAAACAACTAAATGTTAAAATGAATGAAAAGTTTAGGGGTGCCTGGGTAGCTCAGTGATTGAGCGTCTGCCTTCAGCCCAGAGCGTGATCCTGGAGACCCAGGATCGAGTCCCGTGTCGGGCTCCCTGCATGGAGCCTGCTTCTCCCTCTGCCTGTGCCTCTGCCTCTCTCTGTGTCTCTCATGAATAAATAAATAAAATCTTAAAATGAATGAAAAGTTTAAAGAAAAAAAGAGGGGGTGGGGTGGGGAGAGTCTATCATTGTGGAACCAATCAACCATTCAGACCAAAAAATGAGAGACACACATATATACTTGAGCTCTGTCTCATACACACACACTCATGCTCTCAGTATTTGGAAGGACAAGCAAGCTACTAACAGTGGTTGCCCCTGGTGAGGTGAGGATGGGGGATATAGGGTTGAAAGAGAGTAGAGATTTAAGTGTACTCTTTTGCTAAATTGGAAATTTTCACATTGTATATTGATTTAATTACATATCTAATTGATGTAGTTATTCAAATGGTTAAAATTTAAGTTTGCAGAAGAATTTTTTTTCTTAAGTGGTAATCTATAAGGCTATTTTGCTAAGTGCTGTGCTGTCTTACGTGCCTGTCAGGTTTGTCCTTTTATCTTCAGGGAGAAGATCTTCATGGGGCAGTCACTGATAAATCTACTTCTCATTGTATTCTTCACTTGAAAGTCTTTAAAACCAAAGCCCTTGAAGATATTCAATAATTCCAAATTCCTGCCAATTTAGATTAGGCTTCTATTCTTGTTACTTAGAATCGATTTTACTTGATATGGGTTAAAGTGTTTAAAGTTTAGTGCTCTTTGGGGCAAGTGTTCCTTTCTCCCCTTAAATTTGACTTAAACAGAATTTAATGATGAATGAGGAGTCTCCTCTAACTCAGCTGAAGCCTTCAGTGTTGGGACAGTTGGCTGAGTAGTAGTGATAGCTCTTGTCCTGGGTTCTATGAGCATTGCTTCTCCATTTGTAGATGGCAGTGATGTAAATGCTACTGGGTGTGGAACCTCTTAATGCTGCCTACCTGAAAAATATTTTTAGAAATCACAGGGGCCTTTGGGGCACCTGGGTGGCCCAGTCAGCTAGCTAAGCATCTGCCTTCAGTGCAGGTCATGATCTTTAGGCCCTGGGATTGAGCCCCATGTCCGGCTCCCTGCTCAGCTGGGAGTCTGCTTCTCCCTCTCCCTCTGCCCTTCCCCCTGCCTGGGCTTGCTTACAGATGCGCACTCTCTCTCTCTTTATTTCCCCTCCCCCGCTCAAATAAATAAGATCTTTAAGGAAAAAAAAGGAAGTCACAGGGGTCTCAAAAAAACTCCTGCAGCTTACTGTATAATATATTAGCCTGATTTAATAGTTTAGAAATATTTTATTATCTTTCCCCAAATTGGTTTGGGTAAAAAGCAAGATGAACTGCATCTCCCATTGAGACCCTGAGGTATAAAGTGCCCCAGGTTGAAAAGCACAGTGTCATGGGGCTACTATTGGATTTCCTAAATAGCAAGTATTTGGGGTAATAGAATACGTTGATTTAAGCCTGATAAACTCTCAGTAAGTAAAGTTGGACAAGCTCATCTGAGGATTTACTCTTCCCTTGGCTCTGTCTTCCCATTTTCTGCTGTTGGGCAATTTTACTTTTGTGTTATGTTAAGCTCAGAGCCATTTTTCTTCTATAGTTTTTCACAGATAATTACCTCTTGGGTGCTTAAAACTCAGTGTAAAACATCACCCTCCTAAACACACCATCAAATTAAGTAAATAAAACACAATTTAAGAACAGCTTTTATTAAAACGATAAAGTTTGGGGATTTTTTTAGTGTCTTAATAAAGTGTAACAATTTTGCGTACCTTCTCAAGCATAATTTTAAAATTAGGCTGCCTGCCTTGCCTAAAAGCAAAGTATTTGTGCTGCCCAGGATGATGATCTTAGGTCAAGGGGACCTTCAGATTTAAGGGGGGGGGGGAGGTGCTGTTTTGATTCAATTGAACTAATTCCACTATTTATCTGTACTTAAAGAGGGCTTTATTCCAGAATAAATTATTTAGTTGTTCTTTTCTGCCTAGAAGATTGGTGGATGATTTTATATAGATAGACTTCTGTGAGAAGTTTTACTTCAAGACAAGATAGACACCTCTTAGTCTGAGGGACATTCCTGCAATGAACTTTCTTTCTTTCTTTTTTTTTTTTTTGTATCTAGAGAGCATTTATTTACTTTTATTTATTTTTATAAATTTTATTGGTGTTCAATTTACCAACATACAGAATAACACCCAGTGCTCATTCCGTCAAGTGTCCCCCTTAGTGCCCGTCACCCATTCACCCCACCCCCCGCCCTCCTCCCCTTCCACCACCCCTAATTCGTTTCCCAGAGTTAGGAGTCTTTATGTTCTGTCTCCCTTTCTGATATTTCCCACACATTTCTTCTCCCTTCCCTTATATTCCCTTTCACTATTATTCATATTCCCCAAATGAATGAGAACATACACTGTTTGTCCTTCTCCGATTGACTTACTTCACTCAGCATAATACCCTCCAGTTCCATCCACGTTGAAGCAAATGGTGGGTATTTGTCGTTTCTAATGGCTGAGTAATATTCCATTGTATACTTATACCACATCTTCTTTATCCATTCATCTTTCGATGGGCACCGAGGCTCCTTCCACAGTTTGGCTATTGTGGACATTGGTGCTAGAAACATCGGGGTGCAGGTGTCCCAGCGTTTCATTGCATCTGAATCTTTGGGGTAAATCCCTAACAGTGCAATTGCTGGGTCGTAGGGCAGGTCTATTTTTAATTCTTTGAGGAACCTCCACACAGTTTTCCAGAGTGGCTGCACCAGTTCACATTCCCACCAACAGTGTAAGAGGGTTCCCTTTTCTCCGCATCCTCTCCAACATTTGTGGTTTCCTGCCTTGTTAATTTTCCCCATTCTCACTGGTGTGAGGTGGTATCTCATTGTGGTTTTGATTTGTATTTCCCTGATGGCAAGTGATGCGGAGCATTTTCTCATGTGCATGTTGGCCATGTCTAAGTCTTCCTCTGTGAGATTTCTCTTCATGTCTTTTGCCCATTTCATGATTGGATTGTTTGTTTCTTTGCAATGAACTTTCTTGTAGACAAGTATGAAGCAGCACATCCAGGAGCAGAGGATCTGGGTATATGGTTGGGGCCAGCTGTTGAGAGCAGGGTTGTTTGATACCTGTTTTGCTGACACTAGGAGAGAGGCTTCCAAGGAGGTCAGTTTGGAAGGAGTATTCAGCAAATACTGAATGCTACATACCGTGAGATTATGGTAGTGAGCCATGGAGAGTGGCTATGTGGAATTTTTGGGTGAAGACTGTTCACCCAAAGACACAGATGTGTACTATGTCCGTTAGTGCTAGGTTCCGTGAAGAAAAAAATAAAGCAAGGTCAGAGACTAGAAAAGTGAGGATTTTAAGATAATTCTATGAAAAAATATACCCTGTGTATACTGCATTCTTTAAAAATGGCAATATCCTGGGACGCCTGGGTGGCTCAGTGGTTGAGTGTTTGCCTTTGGCTCAGGTCATGATCCCGGGGTCCTGGGATCGAGTCCCACATCAGGTCTCCCACAGGGAGCCTGCTTCTCCCTCTGCCTACGTCTCTGCCTCTCTCTGTCTCTCATGAATAAATAAAATCTTGAAAAAAAATAAAAATGACAATATCCTAAAAGACCAAGAGAGCTGTGGGAATCTTCCAGATTAAATGAGGCTGGAGATGTGACAGCCAGATGCAACATGTGACCCTAAACTGGATCTAATTTTTGTATCGACAAAACTAGAATATGACAGTGGATTAGATAAAAATAGTTGATAATTGGGGGATCCCTGGGTGGCTCAGCAGTTTAGCGCATGCCTTCGGCCCAGGCTGTGATCCTGGAGTCCCGGGATCAAGTCCCATATCGAGCTCCCTGCATGGAGCCTGCTTCTCCCTCTGCCTGTGTCTCTGCTCTCTCTCTCTCTCTCTCTCTCGCTGTCTCTCTGAATAAATAACTAAAATCTTTTTTTTAAAAAAAGATAGTTGATAATTATATTATGATTATGTAAGAAAATATCCGGTTTTTCTTTTTTTTTTTTTTTTTAAAGATTTCAGTTATTTATTCACGAGAGACACAGAGGGAGAGGCAGAGACATAGGCAAAGGCAGAAGCAGGCTCCACGCAGAGAGACTGATATGGGACTCGATCCGGTCATGCCCTAGGCCGAAGGCAGATGCTCAACCACTGAGCCACCCAGGAATCCCAAATATCCTTGTTTTTAGGAAAGACACACAAGTAGTTAATACTTGAGGGTAAAAAGGCCATGATGTAGGTAACTTACTCTCACATGGTTTTGGAGAAATTTGTATATTTTAATTATACTTGTATAAATGTGTATAGAGGGGGGAGGGAGAGAAGAGGGAACAAATGACGAAACAAATAGCAAAGAATTTTAATGATTGATAAAATGGAATAAAGGATATACAGTTTTTTTTTTTTTGCAACTTTTAAAAAAAGATTTTATTTATTCATGAGAGACACAGGGAGAGGCAGAGACCTAGAAAAGCAGACTCCCTGTGGGGAGCCCAATATGGGACTCGATCCCAGGACCCCAGGATCATGACCTGAGCCAAAGACAGTTGCTCAACCAATGAGCCACCCAGGCACCCCTTTTTTCAACTTTTTATAAATTTGAAATTATTTCCAGATAAAACGTTTTTTAGAAATTATGTATAGCCTAGTGCTTTTTAAAACAGGATCATAAAAAAAACAAAACCCAAAAACAACAAAAAAAACCAAGATCCTGTTTTTTAACAAGTGCATATACTTCTTGGGAGAAACTTTCGAGGAGTCATTTACATAATAGTATGAATTTTAAGGAAAGTAGTTATTCACTTGCTATTAAGTTGAGATTAACCACCAAAGAACTCAATGATTTCCTGAGCATTAAAGAGAGTTTGGGTAAAGGAAGCATTGTAGGGTCATTGCAGTCAGACTGGAATATTAGACCTTGGGGAGCAGGGAGGAGGATGTATTATGGAAGACAGATTTGGAAAGGAAGGTTGCGGCAAGCCAGTGATAAACTAGCACTGGGTTGAAGGTTGGCCTTGATGGTTGGGCAACCTTTGTAGCCCATTTGGTATACTGTCTTTGGTATTTACCTTTTTCCAAAAAAACAACTTTATTGAGATAGAATTCACATATGAAAAAAGGTGTGGGTGACCAATAATTTATATCAATACAATATATAAAATTATGCTAGTAGCTTTCAAAATTAATCAAAATGCTAGGCATAGTCGTAACTACTTTAACAAAAGTCACTTCCTTTAATCTTGATAAGATTCTTACAAGCTACAGCCTAGTTTCATAATAAAAAGTGAAGCTAATAAAAGCATAAGAGGTTATATGTCACATCCCTTATAGGGGGCTGAATTTTGAACCCGGGTCACTAATACTCTACAGCTGATGGACTGTGCTGTCTTCCATGTCTGTGACCCTGATGTAGGGACCATGCAGACTGAGTGAGCAGACTCTGTCTCTAGTGCCTTAGAACAGTGTATGGAGCATTTTCTGAAATGTGGAAGAAGTAAATTGACACTTTTCAGCTTAAGAAGGGAAGAACGATTTTGTAAGCAATAGGTTTTTAATATGTTGCATAGGAAAAGAAAATATTTGGGAAGTTGAGTGTTTTAGGGTTAATGTCAGTAGGGACAGTTCTGGGCTGGATAAACTATCCCATCTCTCCTCATCTACCCATTTACCCACCCTTGTGCCTGCCTACCTACTCACCCACCCGAGCTGTGTTCTCAAGCTGGCTGTCTAACCCTGAATTGCAGTTTTTGGGGTCTGCCAGGTACCAGCATCCCCACCCTCTCTTGCTACAAATTTAGTGATTCTCTTTCTCTACTACAAGACTTTACCCACATCATCTTCTGTTCTTAGCTGATTTTATAGCCCTCCACAGAGTCCTTGACACCCACTCTTGACAACCTGGAGATATTGTCAGAAAACCCTGTGGGCATTAGGTTCCAGGGACATTTTCATAGGAACCCCGACTTCCATTAGTTGGTTGTTGGCACTGCCTTCCCCCCCGTATCCTCCTTGGCTGGGTCAGCAGCTGGAAATGTTGTTGATGCCTGAAACCTGTCTTTAGGAGAGCTACTTTCCATTCATCTACTGGGTCACTCTTCTCATTGACCTCTCCTTGTGGTCCTCCTTAAGCGCTGCTACTTAGCATATCTACTTTACTTCTTTGGATTCAAAAGCTCTTGTATGCTAGACAGTATGCATTTATACCCTATGCAGTACGTTCTACTTGGTGTTCTCTCTTTTTCAACTTATAGCATAGGAGCTTGGCGTTCCCAGGTAGATTCATGTGTTGATGTAAAAATACAAACTGGAAACTACTTTTATCCTACAGAAATAGTTCAGATGCCGCAAAAACATGTTCATGTCTCATACTGTAAATGGTGCACCGTGGATTATAAGTTCCTTTCACATATGTTGCCTGACACAAGTGTTTCTCAACCTTGGCATCGTTGACATTTTTGGTGAGGTGGTTTTTTATTGCGAGGAACTCTTCTGAGCTATGTAGGATGTTTAGCACCCCTGGCTTGTATCCACTGGATGGTAGTAGCACCTCTCCCCACCCCCCCCATCAATTGTGACAACCAAAAAGTCTCCAGAATTTGCCAAATGCTTCTTGGCAGGGGCAAAATCACCCCTCGCTGAAAACAACTGCCTCATGTAATTTTTACGGCAATCCTGTTAGGTAGGTCTTCTCTCTGTTTTTCAGTTAAGGAAACTGGCTATGTGGCCAGAAAATGATAGAAGTGAGACTCGACGGCATCGCTGTGTGTTTGGCTTTTCACAGGATGCCTTTGTGTGCCTCAGCTGCTGGGAATTTGTGATTCAGCTTGTAGGGAGAAGCAGGGACAGTGGGGTTGCTTTGTAGCTGAGCTTTTGCTCTTGGGAAAGGCCCTGCTCTCTTGCCAGGTGAGAGACAGCCCATCCATCACGTCTCTGAGACTCCTGGGCATCTCCCCCAATGAGAGATGCAGAGCAGAACCAACAGAGATTTTAGCAGCAAAGCCAAGAATACTCTGGCGGCCCAGCTCAGGAGACCCCCCAGGCCCAGCCGTGGGATGTAGGGGATCATAAGCTTTGCAGCCTTGGATTCCCTTTGCCCAGATTCTGCAACAAATCCGAGAAGAGCTGGGTGGCACCTCTGGCATGTGTTACTGCTGAAAAGGTGAATCATATTTCTGAAGTTTTATTTGCCCTCCTGCTCTGTGCTGCACTGACAGAGAGGAGAAGACACCCAAGAGAATGTTTGCTTGAGGCTGAAGCCTGACAGCCTGTGTGAGCCGTGCTAGGGCCAGGCAGGACTGGAAGGGCTGTGGCCAGGGGTCCTTTTGCCCTCCTACATGGGCTGCAGCCACTTGGCAGGCCTCTTCCTGCCTCCTGCCCCTGTGGGATGCAGACAGAGGTTCTGGGCAGCTTTCTTACCCCTGGTCAGCTCAGGTAAATCGGGGCCCTGGGCACTGGGGAGTGGGAGTGAAGGGGTGCATTTATTCTCAGCTCTTCTTCATGTCTCTATGAGGAAGAAAGAAGTCTTTCTCCCTTAGGACAGTATAGATGTAGGCTCCCAGGGCATCCAGGATTTCTGCATGTGGTGAGGCCATAATTATTCTTTCCCCCAGTGGGATGCTGAGTTTGAGGAGGAGGTATCTCTTAGGATCTGATCTTGAAATACAAAAGAACCTGCTAGAATTGGTTGACTTAAAATAAGAAAAAAAAATCCGTCTTTTATGAGTTTTTTTCTCCCACTTAGATGTCATCTGACTGCTTTGATTTGCTGGCTTCTGAACCCATTTCCAGTAATCATATTGTCAGGGCTTTTCCTCATGATCTCAGATAATACGCAGACACACCCCATTAGTGGGTATGGTGCTGAAAAGTCAGGTGTGAAAGTCAGGAAACGAGTCTTCTGATGGTTCTACCAATTGGCCTTAGCCTCACTGCTTTTCTTGTACCTCAGTTTCTTACTTTGTGGGATAGGTGGAACACTTCTCTTGTGTTTCACAGAGACCTTGCAAGATAAGTAAATTAATACTCTTAGAGAGGCTTAATCAAAGTAGCTATTAATATCATAATTACATATGATGATGAGTAGTATAATTGCCAGCTTTTAATGCTAAAGATGCAGCGAGCCTGATTTGGGGGTGCTCTGCTGCTGACCTGTGTGAACTTCAGTGAGAAGAGAAAAAGGAAACTTTCTCTTTCATGCTCATTTTAATGTGGTAGAATGTTGCTTTTTTTTTTTTTTTTTTTTTTAATGTTGGCTACTCTCTGCTTCCCCCTTGCCCTTTGCCCATCCATTCTCCCAGAGTAACCATTCCAGGCATTTTCATGTGTGCCTTGTTTTCAAAAGAGAGAGAAATAGGGCTATATTTTATAAATTGTCTTGTGATTTGTTGTTTTTTAATATCTTGTTTATTGGTATTTCTCACCGAATACTCTCAGAAATATTTCCATGCTACTGTAAGTATCTACATGAGCAATTCTTTTGTTAAAAAAAAGAATCAACTGCCTGGTATTTAATGGGATGCATGTGTCATAATCCTCTTAACAGTCTCTTGATGGGGTTTTTTTGGGGAAAATTATAGACCTTTGTAAAAGATAAAGTCCTTGTTATGGTGTGAAGTGGTAAGGCTAATGACATCTAGAATAAGAACATCTTCAGAGGCCTGGGTCTGTGTGTGTTAGAGTTAACTACTCAGCCCCTCTGGGTGTCAGTTTCTTATTAAAAAGAAGGATTTGGGCTAGAAGATATTCTCAGATCGGTTGCAAGATATCCAACTTTAAATGTAATAAATTCATCTGGAGATTTGTATACTGGTTATCTGTTATGCAACAAATATCTCACAACTTAATGTCTTCAAACCACAGCCATTTATGTAGCTTACAGTTATGCTGTGCATTTCTTCTTGTCTAAACTGGGCTCAAATGGTCTCATTTAGGCCTGCTTAGGTCTCTGTAGTCAGTTCATGAATGATTTGGTCTTGCTTTTCCTAGGTGGCCTCACTCACATGTTTAGTGGTTGGTTGGCTGGACAGCCAAAGGGTGAGGCCATGCCAATGAACTACCTGTCCCTCATCCTGTAGCAGACTGCCCTGGGTCTGTTTCCATGTGGCTGGACAGGCTTCCAAATGTAGCAAGAACAGAAAATGAAAGACCTCTTGAAACCTAGGTTTGGAACAGATACAGTGTCCTCTCCAATGCATTCTATAGGTCAGAGCAAATCACAAAGCTGAGCAGATAAAGGAGGTAGGGAGATAGATCCCACCTCTTGATGGCAAGAACTGCAAAGTATTGTGGTCACTTTTATAGACAAGCATATAATCCTATAGACTGAGCCTTTGAATAACAGTGAAAGACTGTAGGGAAAAGGAGGAAGAAACAGCCAGAATCTGTACTCAGAAATTTAAAGAAGGGTTTCCAGTCAGTGATAAGTGCCCTTGATACAAACAAAACAAAACAAAAACAAACAAACAAACAAAAAAACCCTTTCCTTGGACTACTATTATGCATATGCTATGTTGCTCAACACCAGGGCTATGAAGACAAATTCCATGTGGCCACTACTCTGAGACCATTTAAGGTGGGATTTGATAGACCAATAAGCTATAAAAGACAAGTGTTTCTAATTGAGCTAGAAATCCAGGGCTCTGCAGTCCCAAAGGAGAAACCTACCGATTTTATCTGGCAGGTTGGAGAAGAGTTTGGTGAGCTAATTCTAGTAGGATAAGTGAGTTGGCATTTATTGAGCAAAGAGAAGGGCCAGAGTAGGCATGAGAAGAGGTTTGCAACTCAAGCACCACAAATGAAGTTTCTGTGCCCTGGAAAGACCAGAGGACTTATGCTCAGGAGAGTTACAGGGTTAGGAAGGCCTGAGTTTAGGGAGATATGATAAGCATCATAAATGTGACTGGAAATTGTGATCAAGCCATGCCAAAAGTGCTTCTGTGTCATTGAGAACAGTGGAGCCAGAAGTTCCTTTATGTCTTCTGTGTTGGTGAAAATGAACCAGTTCAATCTTTCCACTGAGTTTGCCCTTGAATGTTCGGGAAGACAAGAAGGCAGCATATTTATTTTTCCATTCTTTCATTTCCAAGGCATTTTTGAGTCTAGTACATGTATATCCTATACCAAACATGTTTGGTGAGGGAATATTTACTTCTTATTCAGCCTTGACTGCTTCCAAGATGTGTTTGAAGTGCCTGAGGATGGCCATGAAAGCCTAAGGAAGAGGACTTCAGTCATACTATTATCTACTCAAAATGTGCTCTCTCAAGAGGCCTGGAGATAGTTCCAGAGAGACTGCCTGACAGAAGCTGTTGATAGACCAATAGCTACTCCTTCTCTGTTCCTACCTCTAGACCCCTCATTTATTCCATGATTGATGGCCCCAAGCCCCAGGATGCAGTATGTTTGGGCCAGGGTTCTCATGACAAAACAGTTCCCTCTTGGCTGGGTACTTGCTCAGCAGCCCATCTTGTAGATAGGGATGGTCACAATACACAGTTCTGACTGGTAGATCGTAAAGAGAAAGCTGCCACCGGTAGGGGGAGAAGATTTTCATTCTGCTAAAAGGAGAATACTATAAAAGGAGAAAGTTCCTTGGCCTCATTTCTCTTTCTTCCTACTCTGAAACTGATCTGTGATGACAGGGCACCTAGAGCTGTGGCAGCCATCTTGTCACCATGAGGGATTGTGCCTTTGGGTGAAAGCCACTAACACAGAAGATACAGAGCAGAAGAGTGGGAAAAGCCATTCTACCAACTCTGGGACCATCCAACTCTGGACTTCTTGCTGAGTGGTAAAGAGGATCCTGAGTTTAGGACACTGTCGGTCAGTTTTCTGTTACTTGCAACCTAACCGATATACTATCACAATCGGGGAGATCGTTAAGTAAAGAAGAGAAACAAGATGTACTTTTCATCCTGTTCCATTTTAATGTGTGGCACAATAATTTATACCATTTTGCCATGCTTTTAGATGGCCTGATGTTCTTGGCTCTTGACTAGAAATGCTCTTCAGTTTTTGTGTTAATCCTAAAACTTGGGCAGAGAGGTGACAGCAAGATGCTGGCATTTGAGAGACAGGCATTGCCCTCATTTATTTTGGAGCGAAAACACAATTGAGAGGATGGGCTTTGGTATGGGAGCCAGTTCTTTAAAATGTAGGTTACTTTTTATTTTATTATTATTATTTTGAGAGAGAGTGCATCTGCGTGGGAAGGGCAAAGGGAGGGGGAGAGAGAGAATATTAAGCAGCCTCCATTCCAGTGTGGATCTTGAGGAGGAGCTTAATTTCACAACCCTGTGGTCATGACCTGAGCTGAAATTAAGAGTAGGATGTTCAACTGACCGATTGAGCCACCCAGGTGCCCTGGCTGCTTTTTGTTTTAAAAACAGTAGGAGATTTGGGAAGAGTAGAGCATGAGCTTTAAAAGAAACTGAGGAAAAAGGTCACTGGGTGGAATTGGAAATAGAATAATGGAACTCAGATTCTTTGTGTTTGAAAGGAGAATTGTACAGTGTTTTTAACCACTACTTTTCATACTTGTTCTATGTCTATATTGGAGCAAGGTCAGGGTGGTGGTAGTTGTGAAATTCTTGCAAATGACAATAACAGAAGAGAAAGAGAAACATGTCCTAGGATGGGGTGGATTCAGCAAAAGTAAGACCAAGGGTCACAGAGCTGCAGAAAAAAGTGACACAGAGGATCATGTCAAAGTTGGTAGAACCACACCATACCATGCTCCAGACCCAACAAGCACACACCAAACCTTCATGGCAGGTGTCCTGGGATATAAATTCTGATTCTGAATATTGTATAGAGTATACTTTCAACACCTGTTCAGCTACATAGTGAGTAGCGGCCTTTCTGGAATCCTGTTGTCTTAATTTCTAGGTAGGTTTACCCAGTGAGAGGGGTGAGGGGAGGCCACACGAGCAGGACAAGGGAGCCACTGGTGTGCTGTGCTGCGTTAGGTGAGCGGTGGCCATGGCTCCTGGATGGTGCATCTGCTACGTGGCCGGCTCTATCCTCACAGCCCAGGATCTGCACCCAGCCCTGGTGCTTGTCTAGCTCCTGCAGGTGGCTGCACCTTCTGGATTCTTCTTCCTTGGCTTTTCCTATGATTGCTACTTTCCTAGGGGTTATAATTGTTTCCTGATGTCACTGATAGCTAGGTTGCCTCACCTTTCCCTGGTTGGGAAAATTTCCATGTTCAATTTTCTGAGAGAGTTCTCTGATTTTTTTTTTTTTGACTGGACACAATTTTGTCTCAAAATAATACTCTTGTTCCTATAGTTCACTATAGAGGGGGTGCATATTTTGACCACTCATTTGGATGACTTATTTGGTAGTCAGCACAGAGACAAATTGGGGTGGTAATGGTGAAGTAGAACAAGGAATGGACAGTCCCTAGGTGGGAGAACTAGGTAGGAATGGTTACCGTAGTGTGAGGAATAAAAGAATGAGAATTTAGGATGGTTTGTGAATGGCGGCTGGGACAGGAGAAACCTCCTGTGCCTAGGCACATGATGTAATAATAGGAAGGGAGAAGGAGGCATTGGGTTGCGGCATCCTGTACCTGAAAGCATAGATCATTGGAAATTGACTTATTTTGAGGGCAGATAGTAAGCATTTGTGATTCCTCTGAGAAAAGTTGACAGTTGAAAAGAGAAATGAGCAAAAAGCTCTCTGTAGGGAAAAGTACATATGTAGAACTGAAGATGGGACCTCAGAATTCGCCCACAGTTGGTAGGTGGAGGATAAATGGAAGATATCATTGAAATAAAGGTTGTGTGCTCAAATGCAGGAGAATTGGTATGGTCTGTCATCCCAGGAGCTTTGGAAGTTGCCAGTGCTTACCAGCACCAAAATCTGCAGAGAAATAAAGAAGGGTGATGGGGAAAAGCCTTGGCTTTGCCCTGAGGAAGGTCAAGAAAGTTGTATGTTTATATTTAGCCACCAACATTAGATAAATAACTGTTCCAAGTAGAATTTTAAAAATAGATATCTCTTCATTATGTTATTGTTCAATTGCTTCAGATTTGTCCTCTGCAAGGCACACATCTCCTCTTCTTAATGCCTTGACCTCAGTTGTATAGAATTCCCCCTTGGAGTCAAGGAAATCCTGCACAGATGCACCATGGGGAACCAAATGATGCCAATCCAAGGGCTGAAAAGCACCTGCTGGCTGCTTGTATCAGAGATTTGGGGATCTTTCTGAAGGAATTGGTTTGCTTTTACCTCTGTTTTTCTGGGGCATGTACAACAGTAGAGAATTTAAAATCTGGATTTGATGGAGTCCTGGTTATTTTGTTATTTATTTGTTTTTTAATTATAAAAACTGGACTGGAACTCATACTTTGCAGCTCCTTTGGGTGAAATCTGATCGAGAACTGCTTCCTACTGAGTTGTACTCTGTGTGTGTAATACAGTCCGTGTGATAAGGAAATTCCAGAATAATAAAATTCATTAGATTAACTTTTTCTTATTGTAGATGTAATGTAATTCCATGTAAGACAATTTGGAAAACAGAGGAAAGAACAGCATGGTCTTGCCACTCTAAAACCTTCACTGTTAATAGTTTGGGATCGTCTGCACAAGTATTTTTTACCCTTCAGTGGGTGGACTCACTTCCTATTTTAATGAGAAAATTGGAGCCATTGTTTAGAATGCCTCCCAGTATTTATCCAGATATATCCCAGATATATGGTTCTGCCTGCATTAGGGGAAATAAGGCAGCCTTCTAAAAAAGAAATTATGTTCCATGAACATGAAATAAAGAAAGGAAGCCTTTCAGGATAGGTAGGATGAGATGGAGACAAGCAGACAGACCATGTTAGAATTGTCCATGGAGGGTTGTGTAATCCTTAAGGCATTAATCTTTTTTCCCCCCATTTTTAAAAGGTTGAGCTGAGATTCAGGTAACATGAAATAGCCACTGAAGAACGCACAATTTAGTGACCGTGTACTCACAGTGTTATACAACCACCGCTTCTATCTAGTTTCAAGACATTTTCATCATCCCAAAATAAAGCCCTGTACCCATTCCCTTGGCTCCTGGCAACTACCAGTCTGCTTCTTGTTTCTATGGTTTTACCTGTTTGGGATATTCCATATAAAGGGAATCATACCATGTGACTTTTTGCGTGTCTAACTTTCATCTGGCATAATGTTTTTGAGGTTCAACCACATTGTAGCATGTGTGAATGCTTCATTCCTTTGTATGGCCAAATAATAGTCCATTGTATGGAAAAACCACATGAATGTGTATCCATTCATCAGTTGGTGGATCTTTGAATTTTTTTTCCTTTTGGCTCTTGTGAATAGTACTGCTATTACTCATGTACCTGTATTTGTTTGAGTGCCTGCTTTCAATTCTTCTGGGTGAGATGTTAATCTCCTTCCTCACTCCCGAGGTTGTAAAGTACATGGGTTGAAGCAGTCCCCTTAGATCATGGCGGCTCCTGGTTAGAGCCTTTGCATTTTGCTTCTTACAAAGCACTTCTCTGCTTTACACTGCTTTTGGTTATGATCCCAGAGATAACTCATAGAGCCTCTTTTGCCTGATGGAGGGTGATTGGTGTTGACAGGAATCCTAGTTCAGCATCTTACATGTACAGTGGAAAACCTAAGACAGAATCTCCTCAGTGTTGTCACAATTGCTCACAGTTAAAAAAATCTTTTACTGCTCTGCCTGACAGGTGATCCTGGTTCCATAGCCCCAGATCCCGGAGGCCCTGTCATTGTCTTGTCTGCCCTCTATCTGCTGAGACAGACCATGAGCACTTGTGGCTGCCTTTCACTCACAACTGACAGTCCAGGACTGCCGGTGACCATGGAGCTGTTAACCATGAGCACTGGGTGCATGTCCTGGAAACTCATTATCATGAACTTTTTTTTTTTCCAAATCAGTTCTGCTCTGTTTACAGTGTTTAGATTGGGCCCTTGTCTGGAAGTTTATCTCTGTATTTGTCAATATAGTTCTTGAAAGATTTGAGGAGGCAGTGAAACTTGACATCATGCCAACTGAAACTTCAGCCTATAGAGAGTAAATCTGGGTGGGAAAGAAAAGAAGAGGATCAGCAGATATGAGATGACACATTAAAGCAAGCATACCATTTTGGTTACTATTTTACACCCAATGTATATCCGTATTTTAGGTAGGTTCCACCAGAAACTAGAGCCTGGAGCTGAAGGCTTGAGTGCAGGACTGTGATCCCAGCCTAGTAGAGCATAGGGACCCCAGAAAGTGTGAGGAAAGGAAAGAGCCAAAGGAAGTCCAAAAGAGTGCCATTGTGATGGTTCTGCTGTGGGTTGTTAAAGCAGAATCCTTCTGGCAACCCTTATAGGAGCCATATAGAATGTGTTTCTGAACTCTCCTCTCTACATAAAGAAGATGGCATTATTATCCACTTGTTTCTCTCTCTCATTGATTGGGGGTGGCCCTGTGGGGGATTGTTAACTCTCACTTTTACTTCTAGGTGCCTTGTACCTATTCTTGAAAGTTCATCCCAACTGACTTTCCAATTGGCTTTTAGTGAACAGCCCCAGGTCAGGGGCAGGAGATGGATTGTCCAGCCGCCGCATAGTCCTCACATCTGGGCACTGTTTGGTTTCCTCAGCAAGCACTGGACACAGACGATGGGCAGAGGGGGTATACAGGATGTATGTGTGACTGGCACATGTAATTTCCATCTTTCTTTTGGTGGCCCCCACTTCTTTCTTTTCCAAAGCTTTAGGAATATCCTAACCCAGTCATGGGGAGGTTTCTCAGCTTGGCTCCTCATAAGGTCATGTATTTCTTCCAGTCTCCTTACCTTCATTTGTTTTTTTTCCATTAGTCATTTTGATGGAATTAGGCCAGTTTATTTTTTGGAAGTTAAGGGCACTACTAAGTCTGTTAAAGCTGTGGGCATCCAATTAGATTCTAATACAAGACCAAACCCCCCCCCCTTTTTTTAAATGAATAATTTGGAGTTTTCAACAGGTAGTAGAATCTCAGGAAACAGGGAGAAATGAAGAAAAACCTCTCTTGTACCTCTCATGTACTCTTTATAGGAGGGGTGAGTTTAATGCTCTCCTTCATGTCTTCTAGAGTTTGGTTATGACAGTGACATTCTGGCTCAGAAGCATTTGAGTCCTCGCAGGAGGTCTTGTGTTTCTGAGGCATCCAAAGTCTGCTTCTCCATTTCCCTGTCCCCAGAGTATTAACATAGAGGTGACCTGCCCAGATACCAGGTAACTACTACTGCTTCTCCTATAAGGAACCCAGGAGTTTAACTCAGCCACTCCTTGCCTTCTTGCTGTTCATACATCAGGAGACAGGCCACTCCAGCATTCTGTAACTCTGGGCCTGAGACTCCAGGAGACATTTTCTTAGTCAATGATTTGGAGACACTTCCTTTGATCAAAAACTGTTCACTAAAGGAAGAAATCATAACTGTATAAACCTTAAGCAATTTTAACTTAAAATCCTTGCTGATCTTTACCAGATCCCTTTCATCAAGTATGGGTTTAGTGGTAGAAATTGTACATCATCTCTCTTTTCTTTTTCTTTGTTCATTTGCTTCTTAAATTCTAAATGAGTGAAATTGTATGGTATTTGTTTTTTTCTGACTGATTTATTTCACTTAGCAGTGTCAGGGAGCAAGAACTCTTGTCCCCTTCAAGGTTTTTCTATTTGGGCTAAGAATCAAATCGACATGAGACAGGTGAACAGGAAAAAAATCAGTTTTAATAGGCGTACATATGGGGGAATCCACACAGACATGGAAATTCCAGAGACAGGCAAAATGAGGCATATAGATGTCATTCTGAATTAAGGGGAAAAGTGGGAGGCGTCTGGAACTTCAGAGGAAAGGAATGTACTTCACAGCGAGACACAGAACAGATGTTTGGTAATTAGATGTTTGCCCTGCCATACAGCTGGGTCACCCAGTTAAAATTTTCCTGTGTAAATAAACCTTATTCTGGAAATGACCCCCAATTTAGATTCTCCTGTGTGATTAAGGGAGGAACAGAAGTTTCTCTTGAGCCCACAGGATGCTGAATGCCTTCAGAATCCACATGCCAAGTGGCACATTCTAGGAGTGCCTGTCCTAAACCCCCTACAGCATTATACAATCTAGTTCCATCCCTCTTGTAAATGTCAAGGCTTCATTCTTTTTTCAATGGCTGATTAATATTCCGTGTGTGTGTGTGTGTGTGTGTGTGTGTGTGTGTGTGTATGGCACATTTTTATCCATTCACCTATCAATGGATGCTGGGCTACTTCCATATTTTGGCTATTGTAACAATGCTGCAGTATCAGAGCTGCATATAGCTTTTCAAATTAGTGTTTTTGTATTCATTGGGTAGATACCTGGTAGATAGTGGAATTACTGGATCATATGGCTCAAATTCTATCTTTAACTTTTTGAGGAACCTCCATACTGTTTTCTGATGGGTGCACCAGTTTACATCTCCACCAGCAGAGTAAGAGTGTTCCCCTTTTTCCACATCCTTGCGGACATCTGTTGTTTCTCGTGGCACTGATTTTAACCATTCTGACAGGTACAAGGTGATAATCTCATTGTAGTTTTGATTTGCATTTCTCTGATAATCAGTGATGTTGAGCATCTTTTCATGTGTCGGCCTTCTGTATGTCTTCTTTGGAGAAATGTCTGTTCACATCTTCTGCCCATTTTTAATTGGATTATTTTTGGGGTGTTGAGTTGTATCTGTTTGGCTTTCTTTAAAGAGCAGGGCAAACTCATTATGGAATCCTAGGTTTTTATAAAAGGTTTCTAGTCTTTTATAGTCGTTCTGCCCACACCTAATTCAACAGCAGTTTTTAGCAACGCTTTTTTATTGATGGTTTTTTGGGTCATGCAGCCTAGTTTCTTAAAGACAGTCATTTTTTATGTTTATATTTTATCAGCTTATTATTAAATTATGCAGTGAAAATAATCACACCAGCATAAGCAGAGTAGGGACTGAATACAGTTGGCTCTTTGTCGATACTTGGCTCAGCTGGTAGAGGTACAAGTGTGCAAGCATAACCCGAGAGACTACAAGCCATGAGAAGTCAGTACCCTGTGTGCATGTCAGTAGTGTTTATGAAAGGAATGAAGAACAGTGGGAAACCTAACTAGCTGGTTAAATTGAGGACATTGAGAGCATCTACAGCTTTTCTAACTTTGCTACCTGATACCCTAAGATTGGGCAGTGCAAATATCCTCACATATAGTATGATCTAAGCCTTTTTGAATGGTCTCTAATGACTCCCTCCATATACTTTCTGCATGGAAATTATTGACACCAGTGGAAGTCCAGTGGGCTTTCCAGCTTTGCCAGATAACTCATTTGATAGGCCAGGTTATGTAAAATTCAGTGATCGAAATGATGGGAGCCTAGTTTTTCAACCGCTTATACTTCTAATGATTCCCTGTTGTAAATTCTTTGGTAAAAATTGAGAAATCTGAGAGTTGTTAAGAAAACTCAACATGTTAATTTGAGGATCTAATTGATTTTATTAAGAGATTCACAAACCAAGCAGCATCCCATCAAGCAAGTAGAGGGGAGCTCCAAGGAATTGTACAAACCAGAAGGTTTTTACAGGAAGGAGGGTGGAGTAGAGAGATACTAGCAAAATAAAGAAAAGGACTGTTTTAGGCCATGCAGGTTTTTTTTTTTTTTTCATGCAGGGTTTTATTACACAGATTACCTCACTCAAGCCGATCAGGAAATTTCAGATTGATTTTGAAAAGGTCACATTCCCAGGATAGGATAATTAAGTCTTGGTTTGCTGTCTTAGGGGGCGAGTGATGCCAACTTGGGCTTGCTTTATCTTTCTTTTAACAGAGTGAATCAGGTTCTTTCCTTTATGATCCAGAAATTAATTGTAAGCCAAAAAAAAATAATAGTTTTTTTTCTGTTGGTTCTGTATACTTGTGAAGTCTTTTGTCTGGATTCCTAAAAATCCAAAACACAAAATCTGAATTCTTTCGTGTTTAAAAATAAGCCTAGCACAGTATTAGCATAAGCTTGTGAACCCTATGCTTGTGGTTTATTTCTGCTTTGGCAAGAAGTGCCTTAGGGAAAATTAGAGAGGGGTTATGCCAGGTGTATGTTACACCTGTGTGGGGTGTGTTACATACATATAAAAAGTACAGAAAAATACTAATAGCTTCTAAGATTCTGGTCAAATAAAGTATTTTCAGAAACTTCCTAATTGATGCATAGGCTTTATAAGGTTTCTGCAACCTCCTGTGGCTGTCACCCTCCCCCCCTCCCATGGGTTAGTAGAGGGCTATTTACTGATTCCCTGAGTTATTAGCTAATCTTGCATTTCTATCTCCACATCACCAGTAATACCAAGCTCGGAATAAGTAATTAGTGGGATTTATTGCGCAGATCCAGGAGGATTTTGCATGCACTTGAGGCATGTTGACGTGCTTTAGTTTTTTTAGTGTGAAGCATTTTGAGACACAAGTAGGAGCTCTTGTGAGCCTCAAGTTTTTGTGCCCAAGCATTTGGGAAGGAGATAATGATCTCTTCTAAATAGATAGGAGCGCTTCTGTCAGAGATTAGTTATTGATCGTAAGAGAATCAAATTTGCTTCTTGAAATGTTCTGTCTTAGAATTGCATTGGACTTTTCATCCCCATGGCTGGTTTGACCCACTGGTAGGTGACAGAAGTTTAAACATAAGAACCCTTTTCTCCCCTTGTTATGGAGCGATCGTTTATAGAATTCCTTGGCATGTGGTCTACTTTTGTTCTGTGATTCATTTCTGGCATAAAATATCTTCTGGGTCGATTATACTGAGCCATGAAAAGAAATAGAGAATAGAATAAATCATAAAATGCCCATCTTCAGGGCAGTAGTAATACAATTTTACCACGAAAATTATCCAATAGAGATGATACATGTTATGTAGACATATGTAAATTGAATGCAAATAATAATTTAATACCTGAACATGGCCCGGAGGTAGGAAGCTTATTGGAACCCATTGTTCAAATGGCTCATCATCCTGAATGTCTGAATTAGCCCCAAGTGATACTAGGTACTCTGGCTTGCCTGGCAGTTGTCTGTAGTTTCTAATTTCAGGAGCACATCTTTCCAGTATGTTATTTCTCTGACCTCAATTCCTTCTGCTTTATGCCTTGCTCATTTCCACCCTGGCCATGCTTTCCTCCTGGCTCAAACATGCCAAGTAGACTTCCACCCCAGGGCCCTTGCACCTGTTGAGTTACTACCTGGAAACCTATTCCCCAGATGTCAGCATAGTTCACTTCTTGGAGTCATTCAGGTCTCTGAATCAGATATCATACTCTCATGAGGGTTTTTCTCGCCACTTATGTAAAACTGAGAGCCTTCCCATCTTTCTCTATGTCTGCTTTATATTGATATATATTATTCCTGCTTTATAGTATTATATGTATTATCTAAAACAGTTTCTATTCTCCCAATTTATTTATTTTAGTCTCTTTGCCTCACCAGAATGCCACTTCCCTAAAGGCAGGAATATTTTGTCTTTCTGTTTATTGTTATATCTTTATTGCCTAGAGTGGTGCCTGGCACATAGTAGATGCCCAAGAAATACTACAGAATTCTTTGAATAATGTGTGTTGGTTGATATTGTGCCAGGTTTCTTTTTGGACATTTTGTTTTTATGTAAAATTGTGTGTGGTGTATCTTTTCCAGACTCTTCCTCTTGGAAAAGGAAAGGAGATAGTGAATCATTGTTGGTATTTTTAAAATTAGGTTTTCAGGGAAAGAGCAGTGGTTTAACCAGCTGCTGAAAGTGAGGTTTGTGGGGATTCATTGTTCTCTGTCTTTATTGCATTCACAATATTTGCAAGGTGAGGCCCTGTATCAGCTTTTACGGGATACACAGAGGCTGGTTAGTCACAGGCCCTGGCCTGGGGACTGTCACAGGCTAGAGGAGACAGTAGGACATGGAGGGAGATGTGTGGATAAAACACATTGAATGCTATGAGAATTGGGGGACTTCATCTTATCTTTGACATCTATAGATGTACTATCCATCAAACATGGGCCTTATTATGGGTAATTAAACATTTAAAAATTTTGAAGTATTAGCTTTGATGTAGTTTTGGAATGTAGGTGAGGTTTGTTAGGATAGGGTCTGGAGCCGACGGCCAAGAAAGAATTGTTGAGATGTCTTTGGTGCAAAAAAAAGTGGTTTTATTAGAGCATGGAGATAGGACCCATGGGCTGAAAGAGCTGCTGCACTGGGGTTGTGAGGCATGGCTGACTATATACTTGGGAGGGTGGGGGTAAGGAAAAAGGGAGGCTTTCAAAAAAACTTTCATATGTTAAAGAGGACCCTACAAGATTTTGGAGGCCTTGCCATTGTCAAGTTAAGTTTTTTTTTTTTGCCCTCTAGTAAAGCATAATGTTAAGACAGTTGGGAGCTTTCTGGAAGAATGTCACACATATCCCATCCAGGAGTTGGGGGGGTGGTGGTTTGTAGGGTGTCAGCTTGTGCTTTGTCTTCAGGTAACCTTCTGCTCCCTCATCAGCTTCATGTAGTTTAGGCTTAATCAGTGTATTGTTTAAGTATTTGAGAATTGGTATGCTCTATGGGACTTTAAAATTAAAAAGTCATTTTTTTTCTCCAAAATGCCAACTGTGAGCTATCAGCCACAGTGTTCTGTAGAATGTTGTGTTGTTTTGGACTGGAGTTGAAGAGACTGGGTGACCTCTGCTGACTGGGTGCAGCGTCATGGCCAAGAGCATGGCCTTGGGGACCAGCTGGCCTGTATTTGAATCCCTGCCTCAGGATTTATTAGATTTATTAAGCTGCGTGACTTGGGGAATGATATAATCTTCTCTGTGCCTCATTTTCCTCATCTGTGAAATGGAAATTACAGTACCTACTTTACGAGATTATAAACACGGTTCCATGATTTAAAGTGTGTATATATTAATACAGTTTATGGCACATTGTTCACATTTACATGATATTTACTATTATAAATATAATTAAGCCGTTACCATCATTCTTGGATTATGGCAAACTTATGAGTCTGAAGAAGGCCTTTTATTAAAAAAGAAACTTTTAAGAATTCTTATAATTGTCTTCCTTCTTCTCCCTGCTCCCGTCCCCTTCATCTTCATAAGTATCGATTCCTTGGATATGCATCGGTCTTTGTTTGTCTATATGTGTTTTGAATTTGTGTAAGTTGTGGTGTTCTGCAAATCTTATCCTTCTTAAACTTTTCTAACTCAGCAGTACATTTTATGGATGTGACTGGTCATATCTCTACATCATTACTTCTAACCCATGCATGCCTATTTATTGTATGTACAGTCTACATTTTATTTATATGAAATCTTACATTGCCTCAGACTCCCTACCCTCATAAAAGTGAACATCCTTGAATATATCCTTGTATATACATGTGACCGTGAGCATGTTTGTTGTGTACCTGCCCAATAGAAAGCTTCAGGATCATCGGGAATGTGCATATATTTTCATTAAATTCTGTTATACGGCCACCAAAATGGCTCCACCAGTCTGCTTTCCCACTAGCAATGCACGATAATCCGGTATCTTTATATCCTTGCCAGTCCATGGTAGTATTTTAGTCTTTAATTTTGGCAAATCTGGTGGGAGTAAAATCTAGTTATTTTAATTTGTATTTCTCTGATTCCTTGATCTATTTGTTAGCCATCTTTCTTCTTCTGTGTGTTGACTATTCTTATCCTTTGTCGATTTTTATAGTGTATTCTGGTTTTCATTTGTAGGAACTCCTCTTATGTTCTAGATCTTAATATGTCTTCTCCCAGTCCCCATACATTTGTTGATTTTGTCTAAAGTATCCTTGTCGGGGATCCCTGGGTGGCTCAGTGGTTTAGCACCTGACTGTGGCCCAGGGTGTGATCCTGGATCCTGAGATCGAGTCCCGCATCAGACTCCCTGCATGGAGCCTGCTTCCCCCTCTGCCTGTGGCTCTACCTCTCTCTCTCTCTCTCTCTCTCTCTCTCTCATGAAAAAATGAATAAAATCTTTTAAAAAAATAAATAAAATATCCTTGTCGAAGAGAAACCCTTATAATGTAGTCCAATCCATCAAATGTTCAACTTGTGCTTCGTACTTTTGGTCTTGTAAGAAAAGCTTTTCTACATTCAGAGTTATGTAGATCCTCTCCCACATTTTCTTTCATTAGTTTTGTAGTTCTACTATTTACATTTCAGTTTTTACCTTTGTATATGCCGTGAGGTTACAGAGTCAGCTATGTTTGCTTTCCCCATCTCATTTCTTCCCTTTACTGGTTTATTATGCTGCTTCTGTAGTATACCACGTTTCATATTTTCTTAATATATGCCGTCTTTTCCAGCTTTAAGCTTACTAGTTTCTGCATGAATACCCTATAATCATTAAGCATTGTGGCTTTGTCATTTAATATTTATATCTGGTAAGATGATTCTCCCTTTTCAAAATTAACTTGGCCCCTCACAAACCTTTATTCTTCCATTTATATATTAGAATAAATTTGTTGATTTATGGGGCACCTGGGTGGCTAGCTGGTTAAGCATCTGCCTTTGGCTCAGGTCATGATCCTGGGGTCCTGGGATCGAGCCCCGTGTTGGGTCCCCTGCTTAGCCAGAGAGCCTGCTTCTCCCTCTCCTCCCCATTAATGCTGTCTCTTTCTCTCTCTCTCTCACACTATCTCTCTCTCTCTCAAGTAAATAAATAAAATCTTAAAAATAAGGAACTTGTTGATTTGTTCAAAAATTCCTACTGGATTTTTATTAGAATAATTATATAAAAATTCGGGAGATGAGACTTCTTTATAATATTAAGTCTTATTCATTTTAAAAAGCTTTTCTGTAAAGGTCTTATGTGTTCCTTATTGGATTAATATCTATACATTATAGATTTTTTTGCTATTATGAATGTCTTATTTCCTATTATATTTCTCATTTGGTTATTATTGATGCAGAAGAATGTTAGGGACTTCTCTAAGTTCATCTGACAACTTTGCTGTAGTCAGTAGGTTTTTTTTTTTTTTTTCCTTTTTTGTAAAATCACATATAGGGCCAGTTACATTTTTGTTCCTTTCCTTTTTTTTTTTTAAGATTTTATGTATTCATTCATGAGAGACAGAGAGAGAGGCAGAGACAGGCAGAGGGAGAAGCAGGCTCCCTGTGGGGAGCCCAATGTGGGACTTGATCCCAGGACCCAGGGATCATGACCTGAGCCACAGGCAGACGTTCAACCACTGAGCCATCCAGGTGTCCCTGTTCCTTCCTTTCCTATCCTCCTACCTCCTCTTTCTTTTCTTTTCTTTTCTTTTCTTTCTTTTCTTTTCTTTTCTTTTCTTTTCTTTTCTTTTCTTTTCTTTTCTTTTCTTTTCTTTTCTTTTCTTTCTTTCTTCTTGGTTAGTGTCACCAATACTATGTTAAACAGTGATAATATTGGAATACTTATTTCTAAAATTAAAAGCAATGAAACTAAACATCGTTATTGTGGGTACTCTCATTTTTGGTATGTAACTAAGTTAAGGCAACTTCTTTCTAGTCCTTGTTTTCAGATTTTTTTTAATTAAAATGGCAATCTGGGATTAAAAGATCTTGGTTTCATGTTATTTGCAAACAACATATATAAAATAAAATTATTTTCTTTGAGGATCTGTAATTCCAGGAGAATATAGTACACATTTATCCTGCTTTCAATGCAGTGTTGTGTGTATATTTTTATAATGATAGGTTAGTGAATTGAAGTGTTGGATAAGAAGTAGGAATGTGTAAGAGATATCTGCTTTCTTGCTTTTTATCAATTATTTTAATATCAAACTTTGTGTGAAACGCGATTTAAATAACTAGATCCTCATGTAATTGAGAAGGGCCACCTGGAGAGGCTGAGCCTTGAATCAGACTTTTTTAGTTGAATTTTGAATGATACTTATAATTTTATCTTTTTAATGATGTTTTTAGGTCTATCAAAAGAGAAGACTAGACTGAGGGTTTGTTTTTTTTTTTTTTTTTTTCCCCTAGTTCTAAAATTCTATAGTTTCAGAGCATGAGAAAAGATGAGAATTGGGCTTGGTCAGTGGAGAGAATCTTCATGCTTTTAGCAGAAAGCATCCAAAAGGAGACTTGGCCCTTGAATTGCAAATTCCCAAATATAGGATGTGGATGGTGGGTGAAAGGAGGGGAGGTGGGTGGAATGTCTTGAAGTTGCACTTAACTGCCTAGATCAGGAAGGTAGTGAGAGCTGGGGAATTTTGTGTGTGTGTGTGTGGGGGGGGAGGGGAGGGCAGTGTGTGATAAGGGGCCAAGTACCTGAGACCTGCAAGGTTGATCTAGCTGGAGGCTGGACCAGAGCATGGTTAGGGATTCTGGAGTGTTTAGATTAGCTGTTAGAGAATTTATTTGGGGGCTGAAAATGTTGGGAGACAAGGCAAACTGAAAAATGTCAAGTTTTCTTGTCCTTTACTTGCGGGAAATGGAATTACATGCATTTGTTTGCACTGTTTTTCAAAGATCTGTCATTTGTAGGTATAATTTCAGGTTCACATGGGCATGATCAGAAGCAGGCTAGAGACTGCCTCTCTGGGGAAAACCATTCTTTTCCCTTTGCACACTTTGGCACATATTTGTGTATGTGCTATACACATACACAAAGCACATACACAAATATGCTTTAAAAGAGGGTATTGATATAAAATTAGAGGGAAATATTTATGATATATTAAGGATTTGCACATGAAAATGGAAGAAATTCCCTAGACTTCCCTAGTAGATTTTGTAACTGAAAGCGGAAACTTTTATTTCTGCAAGAAGGCAAGAATTTGGAAAAATAGAGCAAGCAAAGTATAATTTTTGAAAAATTAGTCATGGGAATGAAGTTGGGAAATGTCTCAGTTTTAAAACCTTTTATTTCTACTTTGGATCTGATTAATGCAAGCTTAGGATAACAGAATATTAAAAAGCCAAAAGCAAAGCAAATGCAAAGGTCCACATACAGCTGTGAAGCAAAATAGTGGAATAGATTAAACACCATAAATTTTGAGGGCTGCTGGCTGGCTCAATCAGTAGAGCACGTGACTTTTGATCTTAGGGTCATGAGTTCAGGCTCCATGTTGAGTGTGGAGCCTACTTAAAAAAAAAAAAAAAAAAAAAAAAACACTAGGGGATCCCTGGGTGGCGCAGGGTTTAGCGCCTGCCTTTGGCCTAGGGCGTGATACTGGAGACCCGGGATCGAGTCACAATGTCGGGCTCTGGGTGCATGGAGCCTGCTTCTCCCTCTGCCTGTGTCTCTGCCTCTCTCTCTCTCTCTCTCTCTCTCTCTCTCTCTCTCTCTCTCTGACTATCATAAATAAATAAAAATTAAAAAAAAACTTAAAAAAAACACTATACATTTTCATTGGATGTTGACTAACGGGAAAATCAAATTCTGAATGATTTTAAGGTCCTCAATTGTACTATTTTAAAAACTGATGCTTTTCCTTTTTGTTGATAGAAGTATGCTTACTTCTGAAAGAAAGGGAATAAATCCCAATTCTTATGCTTAGCTTTCACATATTTAGGAAAATACTACATTAATTTTTTCTTTTCTGGGGGAAGAGAAAGGAATGTAATGAAAGATTTTAGTTGATCAGATTTGTTAAGTGCCTTCGGCTCAGATCGGGATCCTAAGGTCCTGGGATCCTGCCTTACATGAATTAGGTTCCCTGCTCAGTGGGGACCCTGCTTTTCCCTCTCTTGCTCCTCCCATTTCTGCTCTTTCTTTCTCAAATAAAATCTTACACATACACACACACACACCCAGACTGGTTTTTTTTTTTGTCTCCCGTGGGCTATTTATTTTGAAATATAGTGTCTTTTTTTTCCCTTCAGTAGGACAGAATTCAAGGAAGTGAGGAAAATATGCTCCAAATTAAATGTCATTTGAATGCTGTTATAAATCATTGACTTTCAGGGATTTTTTTTTTTCATCAGAAAACTTTCTGTAGAAGTGATTGCCACAAATGTATATTTAAGATATTTCCCCCCTTATTCCTTTTCAGTTTTTAAATTTCAGCTGCAGCAAGCCTAATTATAACTTCTGGTATGTTTTAAGAGGGTCTTAGGACCAGCAAGTGATCTTTACTATTTGAGGTTTTGTTTTATTCCAAAATATTAATGGGAAATTGCCTATTACTTATTTAAACTAATTATTTATTTTTAGTACCCATGTAGCATTGACATTACCTACAGGCATGTTAACTTCTACAACAGACATATTTTTGCAAATGTGAAATCATATTTTAAATGTGCTTTTTCCCTGAAGCAAACTGCTTTTCTTTAAAAAAGTAATTAGGATGATTATTCTTTATTTTTTTATTTTTATTTTTTTAATTGCGGAAGTGGTAAAACTGTGTCTACTTAAGGTAGTGTTGATGAAAACAGTTCATGTATTTGACTCTGGGACCATTAAACAATCCTTCATCTGTGTTGGTGCCTGAAGGCCTAATTTTTATTAATTAATGAATGATAATGATGATACTTCATGCTAAGTATGTGGCACATGCCCTACCTATCCTCATTCCATTTTCCAACAACTCAGTGAGATAGATAATATTAAAATTTTAGAAGTGGGGAAAAAAGTAGAATTTTAGAAGCAAAAACGCCATGCTACTTTACTAGGTCACCTAGCTCATGAGTGCTGGAGCTGAGATTTGAACTCAGACCATTGACTTTTGAAACTGTGCTCTTAACCGTTCCCCACCCACAGCTTCTGGATAGTTCAGTGATTCTGCCGTAAAGCTTCCCAGACTCGACTGTATCTCCCAGCTCAATGTTTGATTTCCCTTGATATTCTTTCAAGTGCTTTCTCCCTTTTTTCAATCATGCCTTTCCTTCATGCCCATTTTAGCCAGTAAGTACAAAATGTATGTAGGTGTGTCTTCCTTGCAAAGAGGGGGAATTTAAGGGATCTGATGAAGTATGTAGGAAAAACCAGCGGTTGGTAAATATTGTGAAACCCGACCGCATGTAAAATGTCTGGGCAGGGTGAGCATCAGTGCTTTGTCTCACCTGGGATTGCATTCTCTTCTTTGGCATCACCCCCATTTGTCAGGCAGGCGCTATATGGGATAGGAGATACAAGGATGGATTTTTTTAGGTATAGGGTGAATATATTTTTTTTAAGATTTTATTTATGTATTTGACAGAGTACAAGCAGGGGAGAAGCAGGCAGAGGGAGAAGCAGCCTCTGCACTGAGCAGGGAGCCTAATGGGGGGCTCCATCCCAGTACTCTGGGGTCGTGACCTGAGCCGAAGGCAGACGCCTAACCAACTGAGCCACCCAGGCACCCCTGGTAAAAGGTGAATCTTATTCCTGGAGAGAAGCAGTTACCCTTAACTCCAGATTTTTCACAGATGGCATTTGTGGCATTTCTAGTTGCCCTCACTGAAGTAAATATTTGGAATAAAAACCTGCCATATTGTTTCTCAAACTCTGATAATGTTTTGTTGTAAAATAGTAGCAGGGATGAGTGTGTATGATAGCTAAACACAATTTAAAAAACACAACCTGGAAATTTTAGACAGGTTGCCCATAAAAAGAGAGCCTTCTTGTTCTTAGCAGTTGTAGTTTGTTGGTCTCCCTTTTTTCCCTGGAGCTTGAGGACCTATGGAATTTACCAAGAATCAGGCTTTTTTTGTTCATATTTACCCTGAGAGGAGGCACTGGTGTGAATTAAACCATGAAGATCCCACAGTTAATAGGAAATTAAAGGTTTTTCCACTCAAATTTATTGCTTGTGAATTGACAGCCATTCAAGTAATGATCATGAAGTTAGACATTCACAGTGGAATAATTTGGCTTCTGGGTGAGTTTCTTGATTTATTTCCATTTACAGTGATACTGCTCCAGGCAGAGGTGCTTCTTGCCAGAGTTGTCTTCCTGTCCAATGTCAAATGGGTTCTTATTCTCCCCAGCATCTAGAATGTTTTCTCTCCCTACAATCTTTCAATTTAATGGCCGACCATATAGATTCTCCAGTATTTAATTATATTTTGGACTTCATCACCACTTTGATCTGTAAAAAAAAAAAAAAAATGAGGTCAGTTACTGCTAAGTGACTTCTTAACATTTTAAAAATCAATAAGGCCTTCATTGATCTAGTTTTAAGTGATAGAAGGAAAGAAACAAACTTTGGCCATACAGTTTTCTACTGTGCTAAGCGTTTTATGTGAACGATCTAATTTAATCTTCATGATGGCTTTTAAGGGTCAATATTATTCCTTTTTTAAAGATTAGGTAATTGATGCTTAATAAGAAAGCAAATAATTCAACTGAAGTCAACAGCGCTAGAAACTGGTAGAACTAGGGGAGGGAACCTTGGATGCGTGGCTTCAAAGCTCAATGAAAAAGTTGCCTTTTCTAAGGTTAGAATAAGCCTCCCAAACAATCAAAATATATTTCAGTAGGCTTTGACTGCTTAAGCAAATTTACTGTCATTAAAGGATTAAAGAAATAGCTCCTTTCATCCTCCACACTCCAAGTGAAAACATTAAAGCAGATAGTAGATGCCTGTTGTATTTCATTGTAATCAAAGTATATGTAATTCTTAGACAAAAAAATTCTCCAATTGTCTATATATGAGGTTATTTAAAAGCGACACACTGCTTTCCAACTATATTTGTATTCCTATTAATTATATCCAAGTTCAATCCAGAGAAGCTTTACAAGCTACTCTGATGTTGCAGGACAATATCGAGGTCTGATTTCCACCCCACCTCACACCCCACTCCCAACCCCTTGACAGTTTGAAAATTACAGATCATTAACATTTAACAGCTTTTAGAACTGTTGACTGTCACTCTATGCCTAAGGCTAAGACCCGCTTTGAAGGTGCTGTCTCTGTCTCCTTCAATCCTGCTCAGGCTTCAAATCCTTCACTCTCAGAGCTGTGCAATGAGGTCAGCTCTAGTGAATCTCTTTCTTTGGCATTTTCTGGCTGTATTGCTGAATTAACCCCTTGCTCTGCACTTTCTTACTGTGTGTGTGTGCTCGTGTATGTGTGCTTCTGTCTGTATCCTCTGTTCCCAGCAATAAGCCTCTATAAGGAAAGACTGTCCCGTACATCTCTGTTTTCTTCTTGAGACCACAACATAGATATTCTCCTTGGCACATAGTAGGTGTTCAGTAAATATTTGATCACTGAAATACACAAGCTGGTATGAGTCAGCATATCCTTGAACTGCCTTCTCTCAAGCTGAAGTGAAGGATAGGAACATTTAGAATGTAAGTTCTTTGTAGAGTTGAGCAAATTTTGGGTAAATAATATGTTCACATGGTTCAAAAAGAACATAAGAGACAGTTGAGGGGGAAAAAAAAAGTCTCCCTCTCTGTTCTTCTCTCATTCTCTACTTCTCCACAAATAAGTAGCCACTTTTTTAGTTTTGTGGGTCTCCTTCTAGGGTATTTTTCTGCTTTAAACAAATAATTTTAAGCAAATAACAATAAAAATACTTTTCACATTTTGATGCAGAACTTTGCATGCTATATGACAGATCTAAACCTTGCTTTTTCTCACTTAACTCTGTAGTGTAGAGATTTTTTTTTTCCCCAGACCAAATGATACAGACCTTTCTCATTCTTTCTCAGCTTAGTAGTGTCAGAGATTATGTAGGTGTACTATTATTTATTGAATGTGTCTCATACTGTTGGACCTTTGGGTTGTTTCCCATCCTCTGCCATTAAACTTCCTTCTGTGATGGCTCATGGCGGATACCTACGCCATTTCCCCTCGGAGCAGGTGTATTGAAGGATACATTTCCAAGCAGCATTTACATTTAATGAATACAGTTCTACATGTTTCATATGGTTTAAAGACTTTATATGTTAACTGTCTGTTCCTATCTTGCCCCATTTTTATAGTTTGCTGTTCCTATGAATTCCTAGGATTTCCATTCTTAATTATAAAGTAGCATGGCGAGGCATTTGAAACAAGTTGAAAATATTTTTCCTAGTTTATTGTTTGGCTTTGTTGGTGGAGGGAGTGGGCTTTTTTCTTTTAAAGTTTGTTTGTTTACTTATTTATATTTAGTAATCTCTATACCCAAAATGGGGCTTGAACCCATGACCACAAGATCAAGAGTCACATACTCTAAGCCAACCAGGTGCCCCTGTGGGAATGGGTTTTTTAAAGTTGTTTTCTGGAATGTCTGGGTTGCTCAGTGGTTGAGCCGCTGCCTTCAGCTCAGGGTGTGATTCTGGGGTCCTCATTGGGCTCTCCATGGGGAGCCTGCTCCTCTCTGTGCCTGTGTCTCTGCCTCTCTCTGTGTCTCTCATAAATAAATACATAAAATCTTTAAAAAGAAATAAAGTGGTTTCCTGTGCAGAAGTTTTTTCTTTTATGGCATTTGGATTTTGAGCTGTTAGGCCTTTCCTTTGCCCCAGGGCTCCAGGTCTTCCTGTGCTTTTTTCCCATTTAAAAAAAAAATGTCTTTGATCCAGTTAGGGTCTATGATCTGGGAGATGAATCTAACTTTGTTTTTCAGATGGGTGCCCAGTTACCTCAATTGCAGTTATTGAAAAAATTCATCTCCACTAGGTTGAGTTGCCATCTTTATATTCTACTAAATTGTTACTTGGATTATATATTCCTTGAGGATGAAATAAGAGCCCTACACTAACACATGGGGATTCATTGGTGGATAACTAAGGACTTTTAGTCATGCAGCAGACGTTTATTGAGTATCTAATAAATTAGACAGTCATTATGTGCTAGGTCTTGGGGATATAAAAATGAGTTTGGAAAACTTTTAAGAAGCTGTAGAATGAATATAATCTCACTGCAGTGGAACGAGAGTAGCAGGGAGGCTGAGGCAAACCAGAAGATGATTCACACATCAGGAAACAGCTGAGTTTTAGGGTTCAGTTGAAGTTTGCCAGCCATGAGGGGAAGAACATTCTAGGAAGAGGAGGTAATGTATGGAGAGGCACAGATCCATAATAGTCTGTGGCATCTGGCGGGGACCCAGTAGCCTTTCATGGCCAATAGAGTAGGGCAGGAGACACAGTTGGAGATGAGACCAGAAGCATGGTTAATGGACGTTGGCTCTTTGAAATGAGTGTGGGATTTGGGCATGCAGTGTTGCTGGACTTCCCCCATGCCTTCATTCCTCTAAGTAGATGAAGGGGAAAGAGGAAGAGGTCTAGAATAAATGGAAGCCAACACTTAGCTGTGTTCTGCAGGTTGGTTGCTGAGTTTTGACAACTGTTGCTTATTCTAGACGACTCCAAGTTCCCGAAGCCGCAGTCTCACTTTGCTCCCCCATGGAACGCCCAATCCTGCGTCTCCCTGTAGCCAGAGACACCTCAGCACGGGGGCCCCCGGTGTTGTCACAATCACGCATCACAAGTCGCCTGCAGCTGCCCGAAGAGCCAAGAGTCAGTATCCTGGCCAGCTTCATGAAGTCAGAGAGGTAGGCTTTGCTCTCCTTCTAGGTTGAGTCATCCCCGGGCACTGAGGGCCGCTACCACTGCACTGCCAACTTCCCCTTCCCTTGTACCATCTTGATTACGAAGAGAGATGACGAGTAGCCAACCTCCCAGCCACACAGCCATGATAGCAGTGCCTCCTGGTTATAGAAAAAACAATTTGTTTCTGTGTCTCAGGTTAAATGAGGTGTTTGAGAGACTCAGAAAGCCGGGCAAGCCATCCCACAGATATGTGGGTGTAAGTTGAAGTGGAGTCAACCATGCTCATAGCAAAGGATAGACAGTACACAGTCATGGGTAGCCAGGAAGTAATTGAAGTGGTTTCGAAACTCAGGTTGCATGAGACCTTTTTTCTGTGTTCCTCACTTGCAATGTGCCTGCCTTGACGTGACATTCCCATCAGAGACCACATTCAGCAGAGTGCTAGGTAGGGAAGGGGCACTGTCCTCAGAGTCCGAAGACTCTTGTTTGGCAGCAAAGTCTTTCAAAGCTTTGAATCTGGGTTTCAGCATCTATAGACTGGAAATAACTCAGGCCTTAGCCTCCTCTCCAGGAAGATTTGAGGTTCACTTGTAACTGTGCACTTGAAAGCCTATCAGCTATGAGTGCCTTATGAACCTCTGTGGGACCATGCTTTGTTTTTACTTTTGACACGTTAGGAAACCATCAGTTTGGGGATCCTACTTCCTTAGTGTTCATCTCATCCTTTGCAACTGTTCCCAAGAATAGACTGTATGAAATAAATGATAGTGGTGTTTGGTACCCAACCTGCGTTGAGGCTTTTGGCTCTGCAGCTGGCTTGCCGGTGAACCAGCCCATCCTCTGAGGGAAACAGGGGGCCCTGGCCCACGGCGAGCAGCACAATGGGCCTCCTGGCATAGGGTCTTATGGCTCAAGTCAGCACACATCTTGTTTTATTTTCTAAATGTCATGGGCCAAGTTGTGCTGTGTCAACCTGCTATATTGGTCTGACGCTGGCCCAGGACAGAAAATCTGGAATCTTCTGAATCGAGTCTGCAAGATACATATGCAAGACCTGTCTTTCCTGATAGATTTTCACATGCACACACCCTGTATTACCTAGTAGAGAGATGGCATTAAATGCTGCCTTTGAAATAGTCACCCTGATGTTAAAAAGAGAAAAAAAATGGTGTTTAGCTCTGAGCTTAACCTTGATAGACTGAATGATATGAGGAATAGTTATGCACTTGTACATATTTTTCAGTTTCCACAGCATCTTAAACTGTATTATAGAAACACTTTGTACCCAAAGTAGAACAAAATAATGGTATCCATGACCCAGTGCCAACAGTGCCAACTTTCTGTTGTTCTTGTTTTCTCTCTACCATTTTTTTTTTTGCTGGAGTATTTCAAGGAAATCATAAATATTCTATCAATTTATCATTGCCAGTAAATGCTTTATTATTTATCTAACAAAAAAAGGACTAAAAAAACCCCAACAAACTTGACCACAACACCATGAGAGTTGCTTTTATGTAACCCTCACCGCGAATATTTTTGCAAGTATCTTAGAGATGACAACCTGAAAAAAAAAAAAAAAAAAGGAAAAAGAAAAAAGACACGTTGAAAGTTCATGGTATTTTGAGAATTCTATTATAGCAAATCTCTAATACACTGACTCTTACAAATGATGCTAAGAAGCCTGGAATATATGAAATAAAGCAGAGGTGCTTGCACTGAATGAGCCATGGTTTAAATAAAAGTTGAAGTGACTTAGCTTAATTTTCAGTAGCACATTATGCAACATAATGCCCAAATCTTTCCTACCTCCATTTTTTGAAAAGTCATTTTGAAAAGAATAAAAGTATGTTCTTTAGGCATATGTGTATAAAAATAATTATATAAAGTATATAATGCCAAATATCTATTGCACAAGAAGTCTAAAGAAGAAAATCAGAATTACCCATAGTCCTACCTCCTTTCAGATAAGCATTATTTAAGCTTTCAATAAATTTACTTCTGGGTTATTTTTTTCTGTTACATGTATAGGTAAGTAAAATTTATATAGCGTGATCTCAGCTTTGCCAACAATTACGTTATGTACTCCTTTTATCCTTTATCCTATTGTTTTCTATTTTCCACCCATGAGGGGCGATTATTGAAATTCCCCATGAAATTTCATTATATGAAAAATATGTGAAATGCCTCTATAGCTATAGTGATTTGATTTTTGTACCCCTGGGCAATTGTGTATTTCGTCAGGCAGTTGCTTTTGTCTACTGGTGACCTTTCTTGCTGAAAGAAGATTTTAATTTTAAGTGAGCTTGTTGAGGCGTTAGTGTCAACAGTGGCAGTTGAGAGAATTGTAGGGTGCTGAACACCTCTGAGGGAAGAGGTAAAAATCCTGATTCTCAGATATCCTGTTCAGCTTCACTCCTGATTAGAGAAGTGTAGCTGTTTGGTGACATCTGTCATTATGATGTGGACAGATCCACCTTGGGAACAATCTTCCCAATCTGAGAAAATTTCACTCATATTAGAAAGTTCTGCAGTTTTTTTTTAAGTTCTGCAGTTTTAAAAGTATATTAATTTCAGAGTAAAAAAGGACTTGACTTTGGATGCCACTGTATTTATCTATAAAATAACTAGAGGAAAATGGAATAGCATTTTTAACCCAGCTGTATAGGGGAGATAAACTTAGGACCACTGAAGCAATGAAGAAAATCATCAAACACAAGACAGATGTGCCTGAATATCTGAAGGGGGGAAAAAAAAAGAAAAGGAAAAATAGCCTGGCCAGAGGCAATAGAATAAATATTAAATGAAATCACATAGCATGGGGGAAGATAATAGGACACTTTTAAAGATTAAATGGTTATCCTACAAAATATAAAGAATTGAGATCTTAAAGGTCAGTACACAGAGTCCTCACTGGAAATAGTTAGGAAAGATGAGTATAGGGAATTTGAAATAATAGGCATATATTTGTTAGGAATTCAAGAAATGAAAATTAACACTACTTTGTCTATCAATATCAGAAATAATTATGGCCCATTATAGGTTAGGCTGTTAAGAAATACTGGTGGGACATCTGGGTCGCTCAGCAGTTGAGTGTCTGCCTTCGGCTCAGGGAATGGTCCCGGAGTGCCAGGATGGAGTCCCACACCAGGCTCTCCTCTGCCTATGTCTCTGCCTCTCTCTCTCTCTCTCTCTGTGTGTCTTATGAACAAATAATAGGTAAGATCTTTTTAAAAAAAAATACTGGTAGTGCTGCATATTGTCTTTTTAATCTGTAAGACCCAAGCACAAAACAAAGCTATTCATTGCATTGACCCATAAATTTCCTGTTGAGAACTGTATTCTGAGGAACTAATCCATGGAATTGGGGTTGGAGGAAGAAAGTAATTTGGGGAAAGCTATTCATACTAGTAAAGTAATAGATCCAACACAGAACATCATGGAAATGACTGAATAAATAATAATTCACATTAGATACTGAATCACTGTGTAGCAACTTAAGATAAAAGTCATGTGTAAGAGGGGCGCCTGGCTGGCTCAGTCGGTACAGCACGTGACTCTTAATCTTGGTTGTGAGTTCAAGCCCCACATTGGGTGGGGAGCCTTAAAAAAAGTCATGTGTAAGCATTATGACTACATGCACATGTGTATGAAATAAAAATCACGATACAGAAGAATATGTGCACATTGGATCCTGTGTCCCTCCTAGTAAAGTCCAAAAATTGTTTAAACCTGGTAGTTCCAGAATTTTGGATTTTATTTGCAAACTAAAATATAAAAGTAGAATTTTGGGAGCAGCATGATGTTGCAACTATTAAAATTTGGCCAGCAAGGGCATTTTTAAAGCGTAGTGGCAATCTGTGGTTACTGCAATCTCAGAAAAGCTCATTTAATGCCCACCCCCTCACCACACTTAATCACCTCCAAGGCATATAATTTCTGAATAAAGAGCTACTTGTTGCACTGAATAAATTTAGTTTTATGAAAAACATACTGCATTTCTCCTGTTTTTAATGTTTTATCTTGAATTGGAAGAGTATTCATCATGGATTGATTCTAGCCTATGAATATGTGTTTTGTAAACCACTGATCACCACTGACTTTTTAAAAAAATTCTATCACTCTTTTACCCCTTGCTGTCCGTAGAATAAAGATTGTACTCTTCAGCATGGCAAACAAGGCCTTCCATAGTCTGTTCATCTCTATGTCCTGCCTACAGCATGCTTGCTCATCCCCATCATGCACTTACTGCCTTCCTTGGGAGGTGTGTTGCCCAACTAGAACTTTCTGCCATGATGGAAATACTCTGTCCCTTGCATTCTCTTCTGAGGGAGCCACCACTTAGGTGGGGCTTATGCACTTTTGGAATGTGCTAGCCTGCACTGAGATTACTATAAATGTAAAATGTACACTGTACTTCAAAGTAGTGCCAGAAAAGGTAAAATGTTTCATCTTATTATGTTTTCATTTCATATGTTTTCTTTCATAATAGTGTTTTAATACTCGTTGAATGTGGAAATGAAAATATTTTCTAGGTTAGGTGAAATTAATATATTAAAATTCATTTTACCTGGTTCCCCCCCCCCTTTTTTTTTTTACCTTTTTAGTGGGCCTACTAGAGAATTTAAAATTATGTGCCTCCTGTTTGTGGCTTGCCTTGCATTTCTTAGCTTTGCTCTTGGTTGTGAGCTTAATCACTCCATCATTCCTCTACCTATTCTACAGGTACTGAGTGCCTACTATGTGTCAGACTGGATTTTTTTTTAAAGACTATTTATTTATTAGAGTGCAAGCACAAGCGAAGGGTAGGGTGCGAGGAGGGACAGAGAGATAAGTACACTCCCTGCTGAGTGCAGAGCCCGAGGTGGGGTTCAATCCCAGGATCCTGAGATCACAACCTGAGTGGAAGGCAGATGCTTAACCCACTGAGCTCCCCAGGAGCCTCCCAGATGATTTTTATGCTAAAAGCCACGTCCTATTCATCTTTGCCTCTTTTAGCCCTCGCACAACTGCTGAGCATGCTGGTTTCACAAATTGATTTGAGGACCCATTTTTCTAGCAGTTAGAGTGGTTTAGAAACAGAATGTGGAGACATCAAGGGTTGCTTAGGTACCTATACACAGTGGATGGTGACTGGTGAGGAGTGGAGTCAGGTATTCACACGATTTTCTCTGACAATGAGAGCACTGGATGGAGATATTCCTGTCTAGTTGACCAGGGGAAAGGGATGATGGTGCAAGCCTCTGAATGTGCCACTGGAATTGTTTTATAAATAGGTTCTGAAATATTTTTAAAAATCAATTTGAGGGCAGCCCGGGTGGCTCAGTGGTTTAGCGCCGCCTTCAGCCCAGGACCTGATCCTGGGGCCCCAGGATCGAGTCCCACGTCAGGCTCCCTGCATGGAGCCTGCTTCTTCCTCTGCCTCTGTCTCTGCGTGTCTCTCTCTCTCTCTCTCTCTCTCTCTCATGAATAAATGAATAAAATATTTAAAATAAATTGGAGTCCTCAGCTGTTTAAGCATATGATGATTAAAATTATGGTACTTACTTGAATTAACTTTTATAATTTTAGTGACATTATTATGGGTTTTAATATGGCTTATTTTTACTTAAATGGCCACAAGTTCATTTGGTACAAGTGCAGTGTGATTTTAATCAAATTCTTGTTTGCTGGGTGCTTCTGAAAAAATACAACCCTACTACATATTCACAAATGAATTGAGTAGAAGAATATGAAGCAGGAAAGTCAAGATATTTCTTCTTTTCCTAATTCTTCATTACTGTTTCCCAAAAGTGACCCCTGAAGAATTGATTGGTGTGTGTGCAAGAATGAAGGGCATGTGTATGATTGTGTATGTGTATGGATTTGGGTGTATGTGTGGGACTGTGTGTGGTCTACACAGGTTTTACTTTAACTATTTTCTTCCTTGGATTAGTGTTCAAAATTCTCTAAAGAGGATACCTGCTAAAAAAATTTGTCTGACTCCAAATATGGTAATAGGCTTGGACATAACAAATATTTGAAAAACAGAATAAACTTGGGAGAGTCCAGGTTCTTGTGTCTTTGATCAAATAATGTTTTCATTTTGACATTTGACTTAAAAAAATACAGTTAATTCAGCTGGGAGACTGTGTCTGGATTCTGGAACTTGATAAGGGAAGAGGTCATGCTGTTGAATCGTAATGGGTATGTGTGAGGCATAAATTTAGTTTTAATTAAGCTTTCCATGGTAATTTATTGATGTGTAGGAATTATCCTTCCCTTACACTATTGTTGACTTGCTTCCAGGCACATATCCTTTTGAAGAGAGAGCCATGTGTTGCATTGGTTTACATTAGGTAGGTAAACTGTATCAAGGCTGTGTCATTTAATATAGTTTTAAATAAACCTTTCAGAGTTTAATATGTGCAGATGTGTGTTTATGTGGTTCCTGCTATATGAATATATGTTTCTTCATATTATTGCATATTTATTTAATACACATACAAAGGAAGGCCTTTTAATGAAGGTGTCATCTTTATACATGATATCCGCTCAGTACTCTCTCCCTGCAGGATGGTTTAGTTTGATCCTGGTGCACCTGGATGTCATGAATGCCTGGTTAGAAACCTTGATTCGTGTGCAGCCTTTGCTATGGAAGCAGTCACTGTCAAATATCTCCCTAACAAATTTTATTAGCTGATCAATTTTAAGGTAGCGGTCAGTACTGGCAGCATTGAATGTGAACAGTTCCATCACCAGGGAAACTGCATTTAAGGGATAAAGTGCATTTATCCTTTGTGTGAACAGAACGATTATTTGGAAAAAGAAAAGCCCCAAATTAATTCTTCTGTGCACTTTTTTTTTTTTGGATAAATGTTGACAACTAACCTGTGCATGCATTTTTAGTAGCAATTTGCCATCTTTCAAAGTAGGTCTGCTCCAGACTTCAGTTTTCAAAAATTGTAATGCAGGATTAGTTGATAGCTGTAGTTTCTGAATGTTTTAAAAGCACCAGAATGTTGTTTTAGTAGAAATACTATAGATCCTTACTATATAAAAGCAACACTTTATTAATGCAGATTTACTTTTGGAGGTAAGATGGATGTTTATTGATGGTGAAGCAAGTTGACTTGGAATAGGGAGTATTTATGACCACCATGGCAATCTCTCGTTAGCCTCTGTATCCATGCAATTTGGAACGGATATTTGGGTGGTCCATGGAACATCTTGGAGACCCTCTGTTTTGAGTCATTGGATTTTGACAGTAATAGCAGTTCAGGTGAACAACACCACAAGCAAAATGATGAGATAGTGTCTCCAGTAGCCTTCAACTTGTGTCTCCCAACCTGCTGCACGGGGAGAAGGATGTCTTAACTGGCTCAGGGCAAGACTCCCTGTAATGTTGAAGTTGGGGGAGGCTGAAGGCAGAATTAACTGCCAAAGATGTAACTTGCGCCGTCTCCCAGAAAGCTAGGATTGTTCATAATTTTCTGTTCCTCACCTCATTCATTTTGTTGAAAGCAAGGTTCTAGCCTAGTTGGTTTTAACACAAATCCCTCTTTTCTCTCACTTGATTCTCTCTCTCTCTCTCTCTTTTTTTTTTTTAAGATTTATTTATTCATGAGAAACAGGCAGAGACAGGCAGAGACACAGGCAGAGGGGGAAGAAGGCTCCCTACTGGGAGCCCAATGCAGGACTTGATCCCAGAACCCTGGGATCACGCCCTGAGCCGAAGGCAGACGCTCAACCACTGAGCCACCCAGGCACCCCCTTTCTCTTTTTTTAAAAAGATTTTATTTTTTAGGGCAGCCCAGGTAGCTTGGAGGTTTAGCGCTACCTTCGGCCCAAGCTGTAGTCCTGGAGACCCGGGATCAAGTCCCACATCGGGCTCCCTGCAAGGAGACTGCTTCTCCCTCTGCCTGTGTGTGTGTGTGTGTGTGTGTGTCATGAATAAATAAAGAAAATCTTAAAAAAAAAAAGATTTTATTTTTTATGTCTATACCCAATGTGGGGCTCTCACTCGAATCTCTTGTCAGGCTCTTTTATTATCTTGTAACATTTGGAAATTAGGCATTTACTTATTTATTATATGACGCTTCTTGTCCCTTCATATAGAAGTTTTTTTTTTTTTTTATTTACTTATGATAGTCACAGAGAGAGAGAGGCAGAGACACAGGCAGAGGGAGAAGCAGGCTCCATGCACCGGGAGCCCGATGTGGGATTCGATCCCGGGTCTCCAGGATCGCGCCCTGGGCCAAAGGCAGGCGCCAAACCGCTGCGCCACCCAGGGATCCCGAAGTTGTTTTTTTTTTTTTTTTTAACTTTTTTATTCCTCACAGCCTTAGGACAGCTCCTGGTACATAATAGGTGCTCAATAAAAATTTGACTAAATGAGTGATTTTCCATGAAGGGAATCCTAGCTATTGTGAAACACTCCTCCACTGATTTGATTAAAGCCTTTTGCTGAAGAGGGAGTTTCTTCCCCTGTAGCATATTTTTGGGAGACTCATAGTCCCAGAGCAGAAGCAGCATAGAACTTGGGGTCAAATGTATTATGTACTTGTGGAGGCTACCTTCCACAGACATGCTTGGGTATTTCTTTTCTTAATTCTTGATGCACTTTATGTCTCCTTATATTTTTTTTTAAATTTATTTATTTATTTATGATAGTCACAGAGAGAGAAAGAGAGAGAGGCAGAGACATAGGCAGAGGGAGAAGCAGGTTCCATGCACCGGGAGCCCGATGTGGGATTCGATCCCGGGTCTCCAGGATCGCACCCTGGGCCAAAGGCAGGCGCCAAACCGCTGCGCCACCCAGGGATCCCCTCTCCTTATATTTTTAACAAATATCTTGGTTATAATTATTTTTCTTCATCTCCCACTAACAAACTCCTTCTCAAAAGGCATGGATTCATTAACAATAGTGACAGTTACAGGGACAATAATATTTCCTACTCATTGAAACCTTACTCTGTGCCTGGTACTGTGCACAGCTTTACCTCACACTATCCTCAAGTCAACCCTGTGAGGTAGATACTATTGTTGTTGTCCCTATTTTAACAGATGGGGAACTGAGGCATAATGAGGTTTAGATAGAGGTGTTGCAGCCAGGTTTCAAACAGAGAAAGAGAACCAATAGGGGATCCACATTATGAGATTTATTGTAAGGAATTGGCTCATGTGCAAGTATGGGGTCTGTCTAGGCAGGCCCAAGATCGCAGGGCAGATGGGACCCCTTAAGGCGCTGTCTGAAGTGAGGATCTACACAAAAAATTGCTACTGCTTCACAGAAGCTTCAGCTCTGCTCTTCAGACCTTACAGCTGAATCAGGCCTACCCAAATTTATGTAGGTAATCTTTCTTACTGAAAGTCAACTGCTGATGGGTTTTAATCACATCTATAGAACACCTCACAGAAACGGTTAGGTGAATGTTTGATTGAATCCCTGGGTGCTGTTGTCTTGCCAGTTAAAAAAAAGAGGGGTTATGGTTTGAGTGGTTCATGATTAACAGTTTTTCGAGTTTCGTGCCTTGTGATTCCACCATTCTGACCAAAGCTGATCAAATGAGCTTTCAGCCTTATTTTCAGCCTGGCCATTGGAATTTGAGGTGGACTTAAGTGGGACTCTAGAATGAGATTAACCACCCTTTTAGAGCATGAATGGGAAGCACACAGATGTCAAGAGGTGGAGAATTAGCAAAACGAACTGCTGCCAACTGAGTATGAGTAGCTAAGTCACAAACTGGACACCTCCCAGTGGTTGCCGGGAGAGCTGCTATGGTGCATTAATCAGGGTTCTCCAGAGAAGCAGAACCACTGAGGGGGTGGGAGTGTGTGTAGATGTATGTGTCTATATACAGTGGACCTTTGAACAATAGGAGTTTGAACTGCATGGGCCCACTTATGTTGATTTTTTTTTTTTTTTTTGGATAAATACACTATGGAACTTTAAATGTATCTTTAACATTTTAATAACTTTTTCTCTAGTTTACTTTGCTGTAAGAATATGGTATATAATACATAAAACATACAAAATATGTGTTAATCAACTGTTAAGGCTTCAGGTCAACAGTAGTTTATTAGTAGTTAAGTTTTAGAGAGTCAAAAAGTTATACATGGATTTTAAACTGTGCGGGGGGCCAGCACCCCTGATCCCTGTGTTGTTCAAAGGCCAACTCTATGTACACAGAGAGAGAGCAGTTTGAAGAACTAGGTCATGTGATTGTGGAGGCTGGCAAGTCCAAAATCTAGCGGATGGGCTTGCAGACTGTGGAGACTAAGGGAAGTGGCAGAATTTCAGTTCAAGTCTGCAGGCCATCTACTAGCAGAATTTCCTCTTGCTCAGGGGAGGTTAGTCTTTTTGTTCTATTCAAGTCATCAGCTGGTTTGATGAGCCCACTCACATTATGGAGGGCAATCTGCTTTGCTCAAAGTCTACCAAAGATCCTCTCATAACAACATCCAGAATAATGTTTGTCCAAATATCTGTGCACCGTGCCCCAGCCAAGTGCACACACAAAATTAGTCATCACAAGCATCCTAGACTTATAGTCTAGGATCACTTGTAGTCACTTGTAGTCATCACTCTCTTGTAGTTTTACTATACATGTCTGTCCCCTGAGACCACCCTTGAGCCTATTTCTGGAATGCTAACAGAGCTTGTCTATCACCATTCAGACCATGCTTGGCCACTGCACTCACTTGGGTCTAGTGCTGGGTCACTGATACGGGGTATGATATGAAACCCAGACTGTTGTCCAGGGACTTGAGAAACTAGGTGGTTGGTTAAGCTAATAGGAAAATTATTCAGTACTACCATAGTTGGTAGCAATAGGAATTCACCAGAGGTAAGGCCAGGGAGTACTGGCTATGTCTTCATATAGACCTGTACCCCCTGAGCTCCAGAGCCACCAGGACCCCTGGAAGAGTCACTCCTGGATTCAGCATCTGGATAAACAGATGCTCACAAACTTTTCTACCTATGATTAGAATATTGCTGAGCAAGATTATGTATATAGTGGAGGAACCTCTGTCTACCTATGTGTGTCTCAGGCTCACAAAAAATTCATGATTCAGGCACTTTTGAAGCTTTTCACTCAAAAGGAAGCTAAGTGGCCGATTATTTTATGTCACAGTAGTTCTGTGACATAAAAGACTTCTGCCTGTTTTCACTTTATATGGCAATTTAATACAAGAAGCCTTTCTTTAAGTGCTCTACAGCCTTGAGATAATGACACATTTTGGATATTGAGTGAGCAAAGAGGGAAGTTGGCCAGGTTCTTCCTTTGGTACTCAAGCCACACTCAGACCTTGTGTGCTCTGTGATCTTATTCTTGGTGAATTCTGTGGAAGACATTGTTTTTTTTCCTAGAGGCTCACAGTAGTAGAAGTAGAAATAAGACACTGGTTTTTCCCTTTTCTAACCCCTATTAGGTACTTGAACAATTAAAAGTTGCAGGTTGAAGCAAATGGTGGGTACTGTAGGGTATTATGCTGAGTGAAGTAAGTCAGTCGGAGAAGGACAAACATTATATGGTCTCATTCATTTGGGGAATATAAATAATAGTGAAAGGGAATATAAGGGAAGGGAGAAGAAATGTGTGGGAAATATCAGAAAGGGAGACAGAACATAAAGACTCCTAACTCTGGGAAACGAACTAGGGGTGGTGGAAGGGGAGGAGGGCGGGGGGTGGGGGTGAATGGGTGACGGGCACGGGGGGGGCACTTGACAGGATGAGCACTGGGTGTTATTCTGTATGTTGGTAAATTGAACACCAATAAAAAATAAATTTATTATTAAAAAAATAAAAGTTGCAGGTTAATTATAGAGTATTCTTAACTACCACCTTCCTTTTTTCTTTTTTTAAACAATTCTTCCTAGTTTTTTTTTAAGATTTATTTATTCATTCATTCATTCATTCATTCATTCATTCATGACAGAGAGAGAGAGAGGGAGGGAGGGAGGCACAGACACAGGCAGAGGGAGAAGCAGGCTCCAGGCAGAGAGCCTGATGTGGGACTTGATCCCGGGTCTCCAGTATCACACCCCTGGCTGAAGGCGGCGCTAAACCACTGGGCCACCGGGGCTGCCCTCTTCCTAGTTTTTTTTTTTTTTTTTAAGATTTTATTTATTTGAGAGAGAGTGTGCACGCACATGCGTGAGCATGTGGAGTGGGGGGAGGGGTTGGAGAGAGGGAGAAGCAGACTCTCTGCTGGGATGATGTGGGGCTAGTACCCAGGATCCTGAAATCATGACCTGACCAAAGGGAGATGCTTGACTGACTGAGCCACCCAGGTGCTCCTCCTTTTTTTTTTTTTTTTTTAATTTTATTTTTAAGTAATCTCTATACCCAGTGCAGGACTTGAACTCATGACTCCGAGATCAAGAGTCATATGTTCTTCTGACCAAGACAGCCAGGCACCCCAATTACCCACCTTCTTTAGCCACCTCTTTCCCCTCCTGCCAAGACCATAATCATTTTTTGTTGCTTTGATCTGAATTTTTTCTAGGTTATTCATTTAAAGGGTAGGGTAGAGGGATGGACTTTTCGGAGTGACAAAATGTTCTATATCTTTTTTTTTTTTTTTTTTGAAACGTTCTATATCTTGATTGTGGTGGTGATTACACAGCTAGATAAATTTATCAGACTTACTGAAATGTACTTAAATTGGGTTTTATTGTAGATAGATTACTTCTTAAAGTTGACTTAAAATTAGTTTCATGTTAATAATACTAAAACATATTGCTGAGATCAGATTTACTCCAATCTCTGACATCATGGTTCACTGTCTACTCCTACATAGCCTAGGTTCCCTATATTTGTGCAGAATATAGAAGTTACCTATTTTACAACTTCACAGTTTAACTTTTTGTATATTATCTCCTTCAAAAGTCATTAATCCAATTCTAGCTGTTGAAGGCACTAGATCTCTATGTGCTATTACTTGAACTGCTCTTCTTTTTTTTTTTAATTGAGGTATAATTGACATATAACATTAGTTTCAGGTGTAAACATAATTAATATTTGTATATATTGTGAAATGGCCACCACAGTAAGTCTAGTTAACACCTGACACCATACATACTTATGGTATGTTTCTTTTTCTTGTGACAAGGACTTTTAAGGTCTACTCTTTCAACAGCATTCAAATATGCAATACAGTATTATTATTTCTTAAAAGTTTATTTATTTAATCTCTGTACCCAATCTAGGACTTGAATCCACCGTCACAAGATTAAGAGTTGCATGCTCTTCTGATTAGATAGCCAGGTGCCCTGGCAATATAGCTTGTAACTATGTTACTCTGCTGTATAATACATCCCATGGCTTCATTTATTTCATGACTGGGAATACATCCCATGGCTTCATTTATTTCATGACTTTGACCCACTTCACTCATTTCCCCTACTCCCCACCCCCTGTCTCTGGCAACCCCCCAATCTGTTTATGTATGAGCTTGTTTTTTTTTTTTTTGTTTTGTTTTGTTTTTTTAAAGATTCCACATATGGGTGAGATCGTATAGTATTTGTATTTCTCTGACTTATTTCACTGAGCATAAAGCCTTCTGGGCCCATCCATATCGTCACAAATGCCAAAATTTCATTCTTTTTGATGGCTGAATAATATTCCCTTATATATTTATGATATTTATCACTCACTTGTCAATGGACACTTAGGTTGTTGTCTTTATCTTGGCTGTTGTAAGTAACATTAGAGTGAACATGGGGGTGCATATATCTTTTTGAATTAGTGTTTTTGTTTTCTTTGGACAAAAAGAAATGGAATTGCAGGATTATATGGTAGTTCTGTTTTTAATTTTTTGAGAAGCTTCTGTAGTATTTTCCACGGTTGCTGTACCAGTTTACCTTCTCACCAACAGTGCAAAAGGGATCCTTTTCTCCACGTCCTCTCTGACATACGTCTGTTTGATAATAATCATTCTAATAGGTGTGAGATGAGATCTTGTGGTTTTGATTTACATTTTCCTGATGAGTGATGACGAACATCTTTTCATGTACCTGTTGGCCATCTGTTTGTCTTCTTTCGGAAAAATGTCTATTCAGATCCTCTGCCTGTTTTTGAATTATATATATAAAATATATATATATAAAGTTGACATATATATAGTTTTTGTTTTTACTATTGAGTTGTATGTGTTCTTTATATATTTTGGATATTAACCCCTAATCAGTTATGATTTGCAGTTACTTTCTACCATTCAGTAGGTTACCTTTTTGTTTTGTTGATGGTTTACTTTCCTGTGTAGAAACTTTTTAGTTTGAAGTATTCCCAGTAGTTTATTTTTGCTTTTGATGTCAGATTAAAAAATCATTGTCAAGACTGATGTCAAGGAGTTCATAGCACCTTTCTTTTTCTTCTAGAAGTTTTATGGTGTCGAGTCTTCAGTTCAAGTCTAATCCATTTCGAGTTAATTTTTGTGTGTAGTTTAAGATAATGGCCAAGTCTTATTCTTTTGTCTGTGCTGTCCAGTTTTCCCAGCATCATTTATTAAAGGGCCTGTTCTCTCCCCACTGTATATTCTTGGCACCTTTGTTGCAAACCAATTGATCATATAGTTGTGATTTTTGTTTTTGGTCTTGGTATTCTCTTCCACTGACCTGTGTGTCTGTTTTTATGCCAATACCATACTATTTTGATTACTATAGCTTTGTAATATACTTTGAAATCTGGGAGCACAGTGCTTCCAGCTCTGTGCTTGTTTCTCAAGATTGCTGTGGTACATAAGGTCTTTTGTGGTTCCACACAAATTTTAAACCATTCTATTTCTGTGAAAAATGTCATTGGAATCTTGATAGAGATTGCATTGAATTTGTAAATTGGGTAGTGGGGATATTTCAACTATTTTTTTTTCTCTAATCCATGTATATAGGATATCTTTCCATTATTTGTGTCTTTTTTAGTTTCATTTATCAATGTCTTCTGTTGTTTTTTCCTTTTAAGCACAGGGCCATCTTATCTATTTTGAAAAATTCATAGGTCATCTGCATGGAACATTCATTTATTATCCACTGAACATCCTAGCTGTGGGACGTCCCACTAAACCTCTCATCTGTCCTCTGAGAACCTGCTTCATATTCACTTTACCCATCACTGCACCTAATTCAACCAAATAAACATCTCAAAGTGAATATCAAATCCAGCTTCTATAAAGGATTATTTATTCATATCACTGTTCTTCATTTCCCATAGCTACTTTGTTTCCAAAATCTCCCCCTCTTGCCACTGGAGGATCTCCTACTATGTTGTAAGATCTTTGGAGAAGGGATTATTTATCATTTTGCTTTTATCCCTCATAGTATCTAGAGCAGTGCCCTAAACTTCACAATATCTTAAAAACTTTCCCATGAATTAGGATAGCAAAATATTAACCAATTTGCTATAATCACCACTTCTTCAGCAATTTCTATATAACACACTTTAATTTGAGCTGATACAACTCTCTTGCATGGATAGAAACATTCTTAGAGAAGGTCATAGCATATTCTGAGCACTGAATGGCCAGAACCGATGGAATTGTGGGTCTTAGAGGAAAGAGAGTGCCTTCAGAATCCCTCAGAAGACTGCCTACTTTTCCCCCTTCTTTTCAGTTTTCTTTCATGGGGCAAAGTCCTATTAACAGCAGACAGCCCCGTGATTGTTTAAGAAGCCCTGTGCCTGTTTCTTCCTCTGTGAATAATGGGTAGGGTTAAATGTTAATATATGTGGAAGCCCTTTGTAAATGTAACACCAACAAATATAAAGCTTTATCACCCAACCTGTAAGAAGTAAGGTGGCATGGATTTGCTCAGAGATAGCAAGTAGATGCTTTCTTACATAATAATTTGGCCGAAGCTACTTCAGGAAGGCAGAAAGAAAGCTTTGCCCTAGACCCAGGAGGAGGTTTGAAGACTGAATAACCTGGGAATAACCTCCTCATGGAGTACCTGGCTGGCCCAGTCTGTAGAGCATGTGACTGTTCCTCACAGGGTTATGCAGACAAACCCCACATTGGGCATAGAGCTTACTTTAAAAGACAAAACAAAAACAAAAACAAAACAACCATTCATCTTACGACCTTGTGCATACCATTATTTGGGTCCCCCCAAGCCTTTTGTTTTTATTTTTAAAAAAATTTTATTGAGAGACTCCTGGGTGGCAAGACTGGCTCCTTCCGGAGGCTTTGAGGGAGGATGTGTTCCATGCTTCTCCTCGCCTTTGGTGACCAGCTGGCAGTCATTGGTGTTCCTTGGCTTACAGATGCAACTGTTTGGTATCTGGTTCCTTTGTCACATGGCCTATTCCCAGTATATCTATGCATCCGTCCCCTTCTTTTATGAGGCCACTATATCTGGACTTAGGGCTACCGAGTCCATTATGACTTCATCTTAACTAATTGCATCTGTGATGACCTTTGCTCCTATTTTTAAAAGAAGGCACCAGGCTGGGTCACCAGTCAAGGATGCTGCGGTCATTTTTAAATCAGAGCTTGATGTCATAGTGAAAAGGACGTGGTAAGATTTCTTTCTGATTGTTATTCCCTCCATTTACTGTCATTCTTTGCTTATTACTCTCCCAGTGCAAGAAGATACTTCTAAAATAAGTCTGTGAAAAAACATTTCTGTATTTTTATTTTCAGAAAAATTCTTTATGTAATATATTTCTTATTCTTTATAGAGGAGTGATTCTAATGTAAAACATGTGATTTACGCTAGTTGTTTGGTAGAGATGAAATAAGAATCATAAAAGTAAATAAACACTTCTGCCCTATATTTTGGGAGAAGAGAAATGCAACTTCCATCATTTTAGCACAAATGTTTGTCTCTAACATAAAAATAATTGTCCTGACATGCTACTATTGGGGAAATCTTTTCCTTTTTCTTTCTTTCCTATTGTGTAACTGATCCAGCATACCTCCAGAATAAACATCTATCAGGTTAACATGCAGGAAATGAGAATATGAGGTGAGGATTTCTCACCGACAGAGAAATTATCACAGTAAGGGATGTTATTTAGAATTTACTAACATTTGGGCACATAAATCACAGCAGTAATGCTTCATAATTACACAGTGCCTCTCATTTAAGATTCTACAAGGATTTATAGACCAACTTGTGAGATGTGACAGTTGTATTAAACTCTATGCTTAGAGTCTGTTGATGGAGATAATTCAAGAACCAGAATTTGAATGTGGGAAAGGTGCCTTCCAGCCCCTTCTGTTGGGGAGGTTAGCTGGGTATTGAACCGTGTCTGTTGTAAGAACCTGGCCACTTGAGATTTGCCATTCCTTTACTTTTATTCAGAGGTAACTCCATGTTAACTCTCTTCCATTAAACAAATCAGAGTTTTGAATTGTTAATAAGTACACACAAGATCAGATTCAGAAGGTATGTGTCTGTCTATAGAGATGGGTGTTGGCCATATGTTGACAGAGGTCTTTCTGACTCTCAGGTTCCTACTGTGACCAAAGGGGATTACTGTTACCAGCTTTTTGTATTTTCTACATATGTATTGGCACATATGTACTTGTATGTATATTCTTATTTTTTTAAAAGTCTTATTTAAAAAAAAAACCACTAATTGTAGTGTATTATACACATTGGTAAGTACTTGCTATCTCCTGTTAAGAACCTTACTTCTTCTACTTGGAAATGGCTTCATATCCACACATACATGAACTTGTTCTTTTTAATGTGTACAAAGTACTCTTTTGTATGGGTAAGCTATGACATACTTCAAGATTCCTCTCTCGGATGAGTCTTCTCTAGTTCAAAATTCTATGTATGTGATCTTTCAGACCTGACCCACAGGCCATTAGAAAGATTGTCCCTGGTAGGCCCCCTGGGGGGAAAGCTGCCCTCCCACACCAGCCTGGATGCACCATCTGGAGAAAGTTGCTGTCAAGGATCAGGGACCAGCTATGTGCTGAAATGTGTCTGGCCCTGGCACCTCCTTAGGAGACTGGCTTCTGGAAGGGCCCTGGCCAAGGTCTTCCTTCCCAGGCACTTCTGCAGAGATCTGCTTTTGAGAGAGGAGGCCTGAAGGACACTCTTCTGTACTCAGACTCAATCCTCAGTCCTTTTCCACTCTTTGCCCTGCCCATTCCCTGGCTGTGAGAGGGTCACCTCCTCTACCATCTACCCTGATGGGTTAGACCCTTTGCCTTGTGCTGTTCTGTAAGGGAAAAATGCTGCCTTTCCCTGTTTTACTTCCTGCATATACTATCACAGTAAGTAAGTAAAGGTTGAATTGTTACTTTCAGTTTGGCTTGTTGTCCTAATAGACCTCCTTGTCACTTGGCGTCTCAGCTCTTGGCACTCTTGATGAACAGTTTAGATGTCTCTAATTTCTTTGCTCCTACAAACAGTGCTGAAGGGAAAAAAAAAATCTATGTCCATGTGCTGTTTAATAAAAGTAAAGATGGATCCTCAGGACTGGATCATGGATGGAGAATTGCTTGATGGGACCATTTACACCACCCCCACTGAAGTTTGGGAATGACAGTTTCTTTATACCCTTGTGGACTTGCTATGTTATCAAGCTTTTTGCATCTGCTAGTTGGCTAGGGGGGAAAATTGCATCTTGTAATTTTAATTTCTCTATTTTAAGTGATGTGGAACATTATTTAATATCTGTAAGAGCAATGATACTTCCTTTTCTGAAAACTGTTCATGTTCTTTGCCCAATTTGTTTTCTATATGTTCCTTATTGATTCCTAGAAACTATATGTTAAGGAAATTCATGTTTGCTAATTTGTCAGTTGGCCTTTGAATTATTTAGCATTTTATTCTGTGTTGAAATTTTTGAGTTTTATGTAGTCAAATTACTAATCTATGAGATTTGGAGTTCCGTATCATAATTAGAAATGTTCTTTTCTACACCAAGGTTATTAAAAAAATAGCTATGCTTTCAAATGCCATGGTTTCATTTTTAAAACAGGTTTATTGAGATCTATTCCATACCATAAAATTCACTCTTTTTAAGTTTACAGGTCAGTGAAGTTGAATAAATTTTTATAGTTCTGTGATATGGCTGCAGTCCAGTCTTAGAACGTTTTTATCACTGTTTTATGTTTTAAATATTTTTAAAATTATGTTTATGCTGGCACACCTGTGTGGCACAGTTAAGCATCTGACTGTTGGTTTCAGCCCAGAAGTTATGATCTCAGCGTCATGGGTTCGAGCCCTGTGTAGGGCTCTGTGCTCTGCATGAAGTTAGCTTGAGATTCTTTCTCTCCCTCTGCCCTTCCCATTTGTACTCTCTCTAAAATAAATAAATCTTTAAAAAATTATGCTTTATTTTTATATTTGAACTTTTGTTCGGGAATTTATATGGTATGAGGAATGAGAGCAGCATCCATCTGCATTTTCTTACTTGTGCCTGTGCATTTTCCAACATCATTTATTGACTAACTTGTCTTTTCCCTACTGGTGTGGCAATATTACCTAAATTTCCTATTAAATTAACTACTTGGGTGGATCTCTGGTCTTTCTCCTCTTTTTCATTGATTTGTCAGCCTATTCATATACATGAGCTATACTATTTTATGTATCGTTGCTTTAGAATGTGTTGGTATCTGGTAAGGGTCGTACAGCCTGATTGACCTTAGTGCCACTTCATTTCAGCCATTCCTCGGTGGTGGTTTTCCATAAGAACTTTAGAGGCAGCTTGTCTAGGTCTTACAATCCTCTTGGCTCCTACAACCCCATAAACTCTTTTTTATTAGGATTGCATCAAATTTATGCATTGTGCAAGAAATGACATTTGAGGGGGTGCCTGGCTAGCTCAGTTGGAGGAGCATGTGACCCTTGATCTCAGGGTTATGAGTTCAAGCCCCACATTGTGTGTAGAGCTTACTTAAAAGTAAAATTTAAAAAAAAAAGATAGTGGAATGCTATCATTTTTAAGATGATGAGAGGCATGGTTGTCCATTTTTTAGCTCACGTCTGTGTTCTTTTGTGTCCCTTTGGAGCATTTTAAAGCATATGGATCTTGTATGTTTCTTTTAATTGCTAAGTATTTCATCCCTTTTGTTACTATTGCAAATGGGATTTTTTTTTCTCTAATATTTTCTGCCTGAGTGGGTGACTTGTAAGAAGAGAGGCTATTCTTTTTTGGTGGGTTGAATTTATTCCCAGAAATAGAAGTACATCTTGTTATTATTTGTGTTGTTTCTTGGTTGGTTTTCTTGGGTTGCGCAGGTATATAGTCTTACCTGTTGCAATTAGTGATCATTTACCTCCTTTTAATTTTTACCAAGTTTCTTTTAATAATTTTGTTGATTAATGTGTCCAAAATAATTTTAAATAGAAGTGATGTGATCATTCTTGCCTTAGGCTTAATTTTCTGAATATGCCTCTGCTTTCCCCTATTAGGGAATACATCTATATAAAATGTATGTATATGTTATATGTATTATATAATGTACATATGATATTTTTATTAAGAGTTTTTAGAAATCTGGGAGAGATATTAATTTATTCATTTGATAAATATTATTGCAGGACTGCAGTGTTCCAGGCAGGTTTCTGGTTCTGGGGAATATAGTGGGATGTGAAACAGAGACAAGCCCTTGCTGTTAAGAGGCTCAAAGTGTAGTGGAACAGACAAGAACAAAAATCAAATAATTGATAAATGTCGGGTTCTCTGAAATAAAGCCAGGAAAGGGATAAAGAATAATGTGAATTTATTTAGGGTGGTCATAAAGGGATTTAGCATTTTTTAAAAAAAGATTTTATTTATTTATTCATGAGAGACACACAGAGAGAAACAGAGACATAGGCAGAGGGAGAAGTGGGCAGGCAGGCTTCTCGCAAGGAGCCTGATCTGGGACTTGATCCCCACACCTGGGATCATGCCCTGAGCTGAAGGCATACCCTCAACCACTGAGCCACCCAGGTGTCCCGGGATTTAGCATTTTTAGTGTCTTTTTTTTAGCTTTCTTTTTTTAAATTTAATTTGAAATTTTGGAAACACTAGCTCTCTTCTGAACCATGATCCCTTTCCCCAGCCCCAGCCTTTAGCATTTTCTTCTGCCAAAGAGAAAGGACTTCAAAGCAAACCCAGTGGAGTGATTTGCCCTCTTGGTCTGCTAGTTGGTTTTGCTTGTTCTCCTATTATTTCCAGGACACTGATTGTTGAAGAAATGAACTGAATTTGTTAAAGAGCAGGGTAATTTATCACCTTGGATAGAGATACTGTTGCTAAGGCAACTGGCTACATTCCAGGACCACTCTCAGCAAATGTGACACCTGACAAGATTTCGGTGTCCCTGGTCGCCAGCTCTCCGTGTGTTACTCCGGGCCTGGGCAGCTTCTGTGTCTCTTTTCTCTCTGGACCAGCTGCTGAAATGTCTGCCATTGCCTCCTCTCCCTGCCCTCCCACCCCCCTTCCAGTATCCTGACAAACCTGCTGGGATGGCAGGAGTAAAATGGGGACGATTTTAGTCTTGCAGGATGAATGCAGAATCTTGGCTCTTTTCTTTCCAACCTCCCATCTGGTTCCAGGTGATGCATCCTGGGTGAGACTCAGGCTCATTGTAGCTCAGTGCTCAGTTGACAAAATCAAGGTGGAAATGTGGACTGTGGGACCTTCTTCGTGTCCTGTAACTCCCCCATCCTCTGTGGTGGTCTTTTTTTTTTTTTTTTAAATTGAAGTGTAATTGACATATTAGTTTTGGGTGTACAGTATAATGATTTGATATTTGTATATATTGTGAAATGATCATCAAGATAGGTCTAGTTAATATCTATCAGCATATGTAGTTAGAAATTTATTTTCTTGTGATGAAAACTTAGAAGATCTGCTCTCTTAGCAACTTTCAAATATGCGATGTACTATTATTAACTAGAGTCACCATGCTGTGTACATTACATCCCTAGGACTTAATTATTTTATAACTGAAAGTGTGTGACTTTTGATCTTTTTTATACCCCCCACCCCCTTGCAATCACCAGTCTGTTCTCTGTATCTATGAGCTTATATATTTTTAAGAACCCCATATGAGATCATGTGGTATTTTTCTTTTTCTTTCTTAGTTTCACTTAGCATACACCCTATGTGTTCTCTATACAAAAAGATGAGGTTATTAATGCATTATCATATCATGGCCCAGCTTCTGTATAATTTAATTCTTAGATACTTTCCAATTATTATTTTTTAAAAGATTTTATTTATTTATTTGAGATAGAGCGAGTGAGACAGAGAGTACAAGTGGAGGGGAGGGGCAGAGGGAGAGGGAGAAGCAGGGTTCCCACCGGGATCATGACCTGAGCCCAAGGCAGACGCTTAACTGACTGAACTACACAGGCGCCCCAGATACTTTACAATTCTTAAATAATTCCTTATTTCTTCCTTAGTCCTGAGTGCCTCTTTCTTTCCTCAAGGAGTTTGGTTCTAAATTCAGCCAAAGCCTGTCTCACCACCTCCAGCACTACTGTTCTCTTCCTAACATTCTCACTTGCTTTTGAACTCCCCTGCTTCTACCATTGGCCCCCAAGCTGGATTTTCCACATAGCAGCCAGAGGGAATCTTTTAATAGCTATGTCAGATCACGTAACTGTTAAAAAGCGCCCACAGATTTCGTTGTACCTACCATAAAACCCGAGTCTTATCCGTGGCCCACAGACTCTGTATGACCAAGTCCCTGGCTCTTCCCTGACCTCATTTCTCAGATCTTCTACCCTCCCCTCATTTCCTGGGTTCCAGCCTCCTGGCTATCTGCTATTCCCCGCACATGTCAGGACACTCCCAGGTCCCCCATACAGCCATCCCCATGCTGCCTCCTCACTTTCCCGAGGCCTCTGCTCCACATTTCCTTCCCAGAGAGGCCTTACAGACCGGTCTTCATAAGGTTGACTCTCACCCCCACCCATCACTTTCTATCCCCCTGTCTTTATTTTTTAAGTAGTGCTTATTTTCGCTATTATCTGACATTACATTATGTTGTGTGTCTGCTCACTGCTTGTCCTACACTGCAAGGAACGTGAAGCTCTGTGTACTTCCTGTGGTTGTGTCACTGCTGGTGCATAGCAGAGGCCCAGTAAATATTTACCGAGAGAATGAATGCTCCTTGCATTTTTTGTTTTGACTCTCTGCTAAAGTAATCAAGTAGAGAAATATGTCTGAAGAATGGTCACCCAGAATTTCTGCCACTCATGCACTTGAGTTCAGTTTTCAGGAAGAGATTTGGTTTTGGGGTGGTCAGGCTTCCTGTGGGCATTTTTGTTCAAGTAGAGAAACACAGTGAATTGTGAATTGAAACACAGGTCCTGACTCTGACTCTCGGCAGCGCCTGGTGGCAGGGTGGAAGCGGGGGCTCCTGCCACAGGCTCCAGAGAGGGCTGAGGGCAGGGGGCTCTGCTGCCCTTCGTCTTTGTGTCTGAGGCAGCATGATGCTGCTGCTGGGGGAGGTGGTGGGTGGCACACTGGCAGTATGTGTCTGGGCTACGCATTCAGGGTCTATGGCCAGGCTTTGCTTTTTGCTTACCATTTTACCACACCTCGCTATGGAATGGGGATTGTTCCTCTTTATGTCTAAGCCTGTTAGAGCAGGAAGGCCCACTGTGTTAGCTAGGTATGCAAGGGGGAGAGAACCCATCCATTCATTGTTTCAGATTGCATAGCCAGGAGCCAGTGGGACCGAACATCTGGTGACTGTTGGAAGCATGAGAGATAGATGGCACTTCATAGTCTCGATGATCAGTTTTCCTTCAGCTGGTGACCAGCCATCTCTTCAGCACCATTGAGCTCCCTGAAGGACACGCTACAGATGAGAGGACCAGAGAGCAGTGTGGGGAGACATGACTGGGTTTGCTTGCTCAGTGCTTTCCTGCACTGCAGGCTCTTGTGTCAGGGGAAAGTGTCGCAAAGTCCCACAAGGGGTTAAGCATATGTTAATGTCTTGGCAGAGTATGAATTTGTTTTAAAGCTTCATCCTAATGGAAGAGCCTGAAACCTCTTGCAGGAAATCATTTGCATAGTTCATTATTAAAAAAGATTTTATTTATTTATTTTAGAGAAGGAGAAAGAGAGACCATGTGCGCAAGTGAGCAGGGGGAGGGGTAGAAGGAGAGAGAGAATCTCTAGCAGACTCCCCGCTGAGCGTGGAGCCTGACATGGGGCTTGATCTCAGGACTCTGAGATCACGACCTGCGGCAAAACCAAGAGTCAAACGCTTAACTCACTGAGCCACTCAGGTGCCCTGCTCCGTTCATTTTAAAAGAAAATTGGAACTCATGCTGATTCCTTTAAAGTGTGAGCGAAAGATATCCTCTTAAAGCTGAGAATGATACAGCAGACCCAGAACACCATTTAGATTAAATTATCATCATCATCATGAATTTTGTCTGTTTTGTTGACAACCGAAAAAAAGTTAGGTGTCCTAGTGAGAACATAAGAGCCACCAGGGGTAGTAAGTCACTTCCTCAGGAGCAGTGCTGCCTGTTTGAATCAGAATCTGAGTCATTCCCACTGAGCGGACATAAGAGTGAGAACCTTGATCATTGTAACAACTCAAATAAATTACAGACCAAAGCAGATTTAGTAGCTGGGAAAATGAAGTCTTTATTAAAGTTGAATAACCTCTAAAGCAGCTTAATTTTTGAAGCGTCATTGAGATCACTAATGTTGCTGTTTGTTGCTGTTGGTGATTAGTACTTTGTGTGTTGGTAGCTGCGCTCCGAGTCCGCATGAAGTGCTTTTGGTGTATCCACCCTGGGGGTGGGGCATGTGGCTGGGAAGATGGTACACGGAATTTTGGAGTAATTCTGCTTGTTAAGATGAAGAGTTTCAGATACTTTTTCTCTTATGTTCTCATATGTGCTTACTTACTAGTTGGTAGATGGCATTCTGCTTTTTTGCTAATTAAGATGACAGGATTAAAAATCCATTATGTAATAGTATTGGTTTATAATCCTTAGAATTAAATAAATATTTGTGATTCATGCTGATATAAATAAATTGGATAAACAAATGGGAGAAGAGATAGCTCTTCCTTAGAGTAGATTCTGATTAATAAATGTAGAAGGAATGAGAGAACTAAGATTGCCCACTGGACAAAACCATGGGCAAGAACTGTTGTAGGCAAGAACCATCAATAGATATACTCAAGTTAGTAAGTGAAAGTATGATGAGAAATGGGATATTTGCATAATCTCACAGTATCTCTCCATAAGATCCTTATTAGTTACAAAGAGAAAATAGTACTTTATGGTAGAGAAATTAAGTAGATGTCCTCACAACTAAGCGATCAAGGTTAACATCACCAGTGATCATAAGACATAGTGACGTAATATATCCCCCAAATATATGCACTGAGAAAGCACAGCATCACACTGTGGTATTCTGGCCCCAAATACATTTAACCTTAATTTAATCATTCAAAAACAAGAGGGACATTTTGAAAATAACTGGCCTGGACTTTTCAAAAGTATCCTAGATTAGAACAGATGAAGACATAATAGCTAAATGCAGTATGGGATCATGGATTGAATCCTGAACCAGAAAAAAAAAAAAAAAAAAAAAAGAAAGAAATTAGTGGGGAAAATGGGTGAAATACAAAACAAAGTCTGTAGATTTAGGTAATAGTATTGTGTCAGTGTGATTTTTTTGGTTTTGACAGTTGTACAACTTTTATGTGAGGTATTAACCTTAGGAGAAGCTGGGTGAAGGGTATACAGAAACTGTGTATGATTTTCTGCAACTTTTAGGTAAGTCTTGAATTATTTCAAAGTAAATTCATTATGCATGTGAAGACCCTGACTGAGTGTGTGTAGCGTAGTATGTGCTCAGTAAACATCTCTGGTGATTGCTGCTACTATTAATTCTGGTTTGGAGGACAGGGGTGATAGACGTAGCTGTTTTCTGCCAAGGAGTTAGCATGACTTTGTAGCATGTGAGAAGGTACTCTTCTGTTTTGTCATAGGGTTACAAGCTTGGTGGTCATGTCCTTTGACAGTTGGATGTCACTGTGTCACCCAGAAAAGTTTAGGCCCTCAGACCAACCTTAGGCCAATCCCCCTCTTGGAGTAGAGGAGCTAGAACTGGTCACTGACCCAATGGATCTCTGCTTGGAAGCTGGGAATGGGACCGTCAGAACCCACTTCCTCTTGCCTTCTTCCTAGGAACATGTCCTATCCAAATGGCAGTGGATGTTCACAGAATACTCTCCTAGATTTAGAAAAAATTATTGAAGGAATTCTCTCCGAGTTATTTGTAATTTTAGGAGTGCCTCTTTGTAGATTGGTAGAGCGTATTGGTTTAATTCAGGCTTAGAGGTTGTAACAGAGAGAGACACAAAATACTGGAGTCTAAATAGGGTTTAGGTTTGCTCCTCTCAGAGACAGTCCAGAGGTTACCAACTGGGGCTGGCTGGCTGGCTCTCTTATCATCACACCATCTCCTTTCCTGGGTCAAACCTTACTAATCAGTTGTCACCTTTCCTCAACTAGTAGGAAGCAAGAGAAGTATGTTCCTCCTTGTTTTAAATGGTGAGATGGAGAGTTTGAACATTTTGCTTCTGCTCAGAAACCATGTGCAAGAACTTGACCACATGGTCACATCTCTGTATGCAAGTCAGTCTGGGTAATGCAGTCTCTTAACTGGGCAACCAGGGGCCCTGCTAAAGCCTGGGGAGGGCTGCTGTCAAAAGGAAGAAAGGGGAATGGATATTGAGGGAGCAGTAGCAGTACCTGCCCCAAAGTACCTTCTGTTATCTTTGCATAGTTTTATACAGAGAAGTTTTATAGAGCAGTATGGGAAATGTTGCCTGTACTTCAGCATGACCTCTAATTACCTCTGAGCAAAGAAGGTATAAGCTCTTATGAGCTGAGCGGTTGATGGCCTGATCATAGCTCAGTGGCATAAGAAGTTAATGGGGGTTTTCTAGCATAACATACTGTTGAGGGCATTCATGGATCTGAAGGTATCTCAGCTGTTTTTTTTCTTTCCTTGTGAGGGAGTTGTGTTTGTTCTGGAGGGAGACCTTTCAGGATCCAGACCCGTGTCTTTTGCCTGAGTGTGAATGAGGCTATAGGTTTGATCCCTGCAGGGACAGACCTCACTGGCCTGTTGCTGTGGAAGGCTCTGCTTGGAACTGACCCTCTCAGTCCCCTCACCTCATGGTGAACCCTCAGAAGCTACTGGACATACTTTGGAGGCAGTTTAGTGCCTGGTAAGCAGGGAGGTGAGAAGCCAGAACTTCTAGAGCAGTTGGAACAAGGGTAGCAGGAAATTACAGTCTACTTCCTCATTGGGCCAACGTCTACTTTTTGCATCTTCCTCTGGGCACATGGTGTCAGCAGCTGTGTGTCTGTATGAAACTTTGGGGACTTGGGGGCCACAGCAATCTGATCATTGCAGTGTAGGGGGATATCCATGCAGCCCTATGTGGACTAGTTTAGTCTGTCTAAAGAGAGTGGGTCCTGGGGCACCTGCCTGGCCCAGTTGGTAGAGCACGCAACTCTTGATCTTGGAGTTGTGGGTTTGAGCCCCACTTTGGGTGTAGAGATTACTTAAAAATAAAATCTTCAAAAAAAAAAAAAAAAAAGAAAAAAGAAAATCATCATCCCTTGCCTCTAGAGGGTCACCATGCCTGACATTCAACATCCAGAGGCTATTAAAAAAAAAAAAAAAAAGTTGGGATGGCTAAATCCTAAACTCTCCCCCCAGCCTTGGAGGTATGGAAATGTCAGTAGACTTATCTTTATCTGTAAAGAAAATAACATTTAAGAGGCTAACTTTCTGTGGCAGGGGGGAGGGGGGGTCAGGGAAGGTGTTGGGGACAGGGAAGGATTATTTTGTAGCTGAATTGAAATCTCAGAAAGTTAGTAAAGCCTGAGACACAGTCCCTATATTCAGCTTCAGAAAAACCTCCTGCTGAAAGCCAAAGGCCATTACAAACTGAGTAATTCTGATAACATTTTTCATGTTATGGACTCCTGTAATTTCAATCTTCATTAAGTGTTATCAGTATGGTTTTCTTTTTAGAATAAAATTTGAATGTGTACCATAAGTTTTTATAGCTTGTTGAATTTCATGGGATGGTTGTGAATTTTAAGTTGCCCCCAGAATGTGCCTCATTAAGTAAATGCCTCTCCTTGTGATAGCCCTGCATGGTTTTATACTGGTTGTTTTTGGCTGTAAGCAGTGGTGTTTTGGCTACTCATTTGCTTTCTGTGAGAGAAGGTGCTTGAGAGGATAGAAGAGGAAATGCTTCTTAGCCTGGGGGTTTAGCATTAGTTGTCAGTCTTTTTAGTAGCCTGCCCAGGAGGAGCTGGGACACATGCCCTGTGTGATGGTCCCGGGAGCCCCGTGACAGGCTGGTTCTGCGCTGGGCACAGCACTCTCTTTCTCCTGGGACAAGTTTCACTAGTGCTTGTGTATGATCAGAGGCCACACAGTGCAAGAAATCTTGAAGCGAAACATTGCTGCTTTCCTTTGGTGGACCAGCATGCCCGTTTATTGATCTGAGATATTATCAAGGATATTAAGAACAGCAGAGAATGTGGGAGGGCATCATTTTAAACACCTGTGGTTTCTTCACAAGAGTGCATGGCACCCAGAGGTGTGTCATCAATATTATTCAAGTTAATGTGACAAGTTGGACAGTTCCTAAGGTCATTTCCTGCTCAAACGTTCCTGCCCTTTTGTGTTTTGATTGATCAAATTGAATCCAGGCTGAGAGGCAGTTTTGGTTTGGTTTGGTTTTTCATTTGTTTGTTATTTGTTATCCTGATCTATTAAGAGGTTGGTAAATGTTTTGTGGCTCACATTTCTGGGTTGCTCACCGTGTACCAAGCTCTGTGCTCGAGTACTTTTCAGTTCTGCCAACAGCTCTATGAGCCAGGAGGCATAGAGCTTAAAAAACCCCCACCAGGAAACCACAAATGTTGGAGAGGATGTGGAGAAAGGGGAACCCTCTTGAACTGTTGGTGGGAATGTGAACTGGTGCAGCCACTCTGGAAAACTGTGTGGAGGTTCCTCAAAGAGTTAAAAATAGACCTGCCCTATGATCCAGCAATTGCACTGCTGGGGATTTACCCCAAAGATACAGATGCAGTGAAACGCTGGGACACCTGCACCCCGATGTTTCTAGCAGCAATGTCCACAGTAGCCAAACTGTGGAAGGAGCCTCGGTGTCCATCGAAAGATGAATGGATAAAGAAGATGTGGTCTATGTATACAATGGAATATTGCTCAGCCATCAGAAATGACAAATACCCACCATTTGCTTCGACATGGATGGAACTGGAGGGTATTATGCTGAGTGAAGTAAGTCAGTTGGAGAAGGACAGACATTATATGGTCTCATTCATTTGGGGAATACAAAAAATAGTGAAAGGGAATAAAGGGGAAAGGAGAGAAAATGAGTGGGAAATATCAGAAAGGGAGACAGAACATGAGAGACTCCTAACTCTGGGAAACGAACAAGGGGTGGTGGAAAGGGAGGTGAGCGGGGGGTGGGGTGACTGGGTGACAGGCACTGAGGGGGGGCACTTGATAGGATGAGCACTGGCTGTTATGCTATATGTTGGCAAATTGAACTCTAATAAAAAAAATAATAATAAAAACCCCCACCACGATGATCTCTTTACAAATGAGGTACTGGAGGCACAGAGAGGGCAAGACACTCATCCAAGGTCAGGTGGGAAATGAATGTGGAGCTGGAACTCAGAGTTGCTGGTGGACCTCTAAGCCTACCCTCTCAGCTGCAGACATACCTCATGAGAAGGATCAGATCACACTCCGGGCCTATTGTGTAAAGACCCACTGACTTTGGGCTTAGGCAGCTTTCTGCAATGCAGACTCAAACTGTATAGAGGATTTGGCGAAACCTGTTTTGTACTCTTAAATAAAGGTCCACTTAGTTGAGGCGCACCTGGGTGGCTTAGTGGTTGAGTGTCTGCCTTCAGCTTAGATCATGATCCTGGGATCGAGTCCCACATCAGGCTCCCCATAAGGGAGCCTGCTTCTCCCTCTGCTTATGTCTCTGCCTCTCTCTCTGTGTCTCTCATGAATAAATAAATAAAATAAAAAAAAAAGTCTACTTAGTTGGAACTGATTAACTGGGGGAGGTTAGATTAGCATCGTTCAATAGAAATATAATGCAAGCCACATGTGATAAAAAATGTTCTAGCCACATTAAAAGTTATAAGAAACCAGTAAAATAAATTCTAATAATATACTCTAACTCCTTGTGTCCAAAATATTATAATCTCATGACCAATAATAAAAAGTGAGACACATTACATTTTTTATATTAAATCTTTGAAATTCAGTACACATTTTACGCATAAATCTTTATTGGGATCAGTCACATTTCATGTGCTCAGTAGCTACATGTGACTAGAGGCTACTGTATTGAATAGCCTTTATTGGTGGATAAATGTCTTGATAGCCTTGCAAGCAGCTTCGTGGGCCTGGACCCAGAGTCTGGAACAGTTTGTATAAAAGCAGTCTTTACAGTTTCAGTTTACACCCCAGACTATGAATGTATGTGGGTTGCAGGTTTAGAGTACTAGAAGGAATCATAGTGTTTTTTTTTTTTTAAAGATTTTTTTATTCACTTATTTGAGAGAGAGAGAGAGAGAAAGTGCAAGCAGAAGAAGGAGCAGAGGCAGAGAGGGACAAGGAGACTCTCTGCTGAGTGTGGAGCCTGATGGAGAGCTCAGTACCACAACCTGGAGATTATGACCTGAACTGAACTCAAGTGTAGGCTCTTAGTTGACTGAGCCATCCAGGCGCCCCGAATCATAGCTATTTTTATTTAACAGACACCCCACCACCACCTTCGCCATTCCATTTTAAAGATATAAGGGAAGAAAAAGAATTTTCCTTTTACCCTTCTGAGTTCTTGGCTCGGAACCTCTGTAATAAAAGATTAACAGGAGAGAAATAGAAGTTTATTAACATCCTTACCTCATGTATACAAGTGATGTACCAAGGAAAATTAGAATTCCACTTTTTATAACATCTTCAACAAAGATCAATAAATTTGTAAACAAATGAGACAAAGGAGGGTGGTTTTAGAGTTCCAGGGGCAGAGATAAAGCCTAACTAGTACAGTCTGTTAGGTAGATTCCTTTGGGGCCTGTCCTGGTTGATGAGGTCTGAAGTTGTCCTGGGGTTAACCTTTATCCTCACTAAAGAGGAGAGGGACACCTTTGAAAATTTAACCGGGAAGGCAGGGATTCTTTTTCTTGTCTTCACACCCATTGCCTCCAGCTCAAAATACTCCATAGGACAAAGTGGCATATCTTGGGGTGTAATCTGCTGCCCTTCAGACATGGATGCTCAGACTTCTGAGGTCACAGAGAGAGTGACTCAAATACAGTTACTCTCTTTAGTACACTGTATTGCGAGAAATGGCAAAACATGGCTTTAGTCATGTCAGCTTTTATATAGAAGAAGTGTGTGTGTGTGTTTTATAACATATACCCATTTCTGCGGAGAAATAGCAGTGACCTTTCGTAGAGTTCACAGAATGGTAGATTGGGAGAAATGGAAATATTCTCTGCTGTCAACTGGTTCAGCTTCATTTCCCCCTCTGGGCCCTGAGGATCAGGGAGGTTAAACAGTTTGCACGAGGTCACAGAGATGGGTCTCAACCTGTAGCTGTGATTTTGCCATCCAAAGAAGACGATTATGGGAATCAGGGGCTTTAAAACACAAAGTAAAGAGGACATTCCATCAAAGTGCTAAGGGCTAGGTTAGTGTCTTAACTTTGTTTTTGAATACTCACCTTGACTTGACATCTAGCCCTGAAATCATGTGTGAGGTTTGTCAGGCTCTCTGGAAGGAACAAGATGAGGGAGGTTTCCTCAGCAGGCAGAAAAGGTTTAAGTTGCTGCTTGAAAAGATCGTCCATGAAGTTGACACTTCCGGAGTTGGGGTATAAGGTAGGAGCCCTCACTGAGGGCCAATATTCCTGGGCCAAGAGAGCAATCAGCTGTAAGAAATCATTTAGGGCAGTGGCGATCTAACTCAGGGTATTTGGCAATGTCTGGAGACATTTACTAACTGGCGCTTAGTGGGTGGAGGCCAGGGGTGCTGCTAAATATCCCTCAACGCACAGGACACTCCCCAGCAATTACCAGGCCTAACATCTCAACAGTGTCAAGGAGGGGAGAACCCCTGACTTACAGGAGAAAGGGGTAAAATACCTATATAGCTGAGCTCTCTGTATTTGAAAAAGCTGATTTTCTTTATGCTGATAGGTCTTAACGCTATTTTTTCACAAGCACAGATTTCATTGCAGGTACATTTTGCTTGGGGAGCTTAGAAAGTCTTCATAATTGCATGTTATTTTAGAAACCAGAGGCGTTTTTTAAGAAGACTGTAGGAGAACCAGCCATGTTTATGAGAGTACCTTGTTTGCAGAAGGTGAACTTGTGTTTGGTGCTTCGTTTGGGGTGGTTAACATAATTCCTATACGTGACCTTCCCTCCTTAAGCCCAGATAAATCTGAGGCTGAACAGCTGGTAAATAAGCAGTTAGCAGCTATTGTATCTGACATTTATTGCTAATTAGATTACATCGAAGCCGAGATATATATTTTTTAAAAAGCTCTCCAAGGTTTTAATTTTCTGCGTAAGTTATGGCACAGGGGGGTCATACAAACAGGTGCTTGATTGTGGTCCTGAAAACTCCAGCAAAGTGAGGAAAGCTGCAGTGGCTGGCTGCTTCTGCTGTAGCTGTTGTAGACAGAGTGACAGGCATTTTTGAAGGCTGGCTGCAAGCTCACTGGAGGTGTGCCTGCCATGGAGAAAGGGAAGGAGGTGGGACAGGAGAGGCACTCATTAGGAAGGTGTTTCCGCCCTTCTGGGTTGGTTTGCCAGTCTGACTTGTGTGAGTTCTTGGGGACAAAACCAGTCCCTATGACACTCTGCAACAATCAGTAGGTCTCGAGGGATGAGATTTTTAAAATTCCCCCTCCCACACACAGACACCAAGAACAAAGATAGCAACTCTACGTCCTGTCTCTCATTTTTAGGTAATTTATGAGCCTTTCCGGGGTCTCTTAGGCTGATGGCGCCATTTTGCAACATGCTTGAAATGAGATGCTTGAAAGCTGCCCTTGGCTTTTTTGAAAACGTGGGAAAGCTTCATTGAAATGATCAGTCTTACATACAACCTGATTATGATTTTTCCCTTCCTAAGTGTTTATTGAAGGGACACATAATGTCTGGTTGCTTGAAAGTTCATGGAACATTCTTTGAATTTCCAGCTGATCCTCTATCTTGCTGGGTTTTTTAACCCCTCACCTCTGTCTGCTGCATTACACGTTGTGTGGCTCAGTAAATGTTGGACTGATCTGAAGTATGCTGTGTTCTTTTTTTTCCTTCTCTTAGATGTACCCCTTTGAAATCTAATTTTTCATTTTCAGCACTGTGTGCCTTTAAGATCTTAATGAATCACATAATGATCTGTTTTTCCTACTTGGTGATGACTAGCTCTTTAGGGCATACAGATAAGGTTTTAATGGATTTTAAAGTTACTTTGGCCTGTATGGCTCGATTCAGTAAAGCTTTGTTAGGTAAAAGTATAGTGTTACTGAGCCACCCAGGCACCCCTAACTTCCTTTATAACTCCGTCCCAGAGACCTCCACCGACACCCCCCCCCCCCGCCAACCCAGCTGCATATTAAATACTGTGGCCAACTGGCTTTTACCAAATGCAAGTTTTTAGTCCGAGAAAATGCCCTCCCCATTAATTCTTGCTCTAAAAGCTACCGCTCACATACCTCTAATCTTTGAGGTTTGAAAAGATGCATTATGGTTTTGAAATGACAAGATTTTTCACCTCGCTTAAGAGCCAGATCTTTGGAGGAACAAGCTGTTCCAGCATTAAAAGTGACACTTCTGTTTTGAAACAAAGTTGTTTTTTTTTCTGTTTTGTTTTATTTTGCAAAAAGGTCACACAGGTATTTTTTCTTCCATGACATTTATTTTAATGATCCACGTGGACCAGAATCAAGCCCTTTCCATCCTTCTCTCCTTCTGCATTTGGTAATTGTTTATGAGTCTCAAATGTCCAGTTTCTTGTACCAGCCAGCCAGGGAACCCTCTAACATATGGCTTAGATTTGGGGGATAACATTAAAATGAGTTCCAACAAGCATGTCTATGTTTTCTGCACCATCTGGCCTTCCAACACATATGTAGTAGATCTTTCCTGTCTGGGTTGGTTGATCTGATTTGAATGATATAAGCCTATTACCCAGCAAAGACTGTCGTGTAGGTCACACGTCTTGTGGGTAAGTGTGCGGTGTTGACTGCAAGGATCACCAGGTGGCAGTGGGTACTTAGGGCTTTCAGGTTGCAAATGCAAGCTTTGGGGTCAGACCCGGTGGACTGGTCCCAGTTCTGAGGGACCTCCCAGCTCTGCAAGAGTCAGTGGCACCTCTGCCTGCAGGTGGCGAGGGCAATGCCGCAAGATCCATCATGTGGCCCTTTAATCTTTATCCTCTATCAGTATTTAGTAATTGGCAGATGGTGGATCCTAACATCTGTGATTCTGAGAGAAGAATTTGATATATGTGATATATAAAGGAGCTTTTAACTATTCAGGGGGTAATTCAGGACGCCTTTCTTGTTGAGGACATACTCAGGGATTTACCAGTACTGTCACATACAAATGGTCTTTTAAAGGTTTGGGGAGCATATTGCCAAATGGCCCAGAGAAAAGTCATCTGAATTTACACCCTTGGCCGGCAGTCATTTTAACTGCTCACTTTCTTGAACGGCTGCCAACTCTGAGGATTATCATATGTAAAATTTTTTGCCAACTTGCTCAGCAGACAAACAACAAAAAAAAGCATTTAGTTCTCATTTGCATTTCTTTGTGAGATTGAGAAATGTTGCATGTTGATCATCTGTCATTTTTATTTTGGTAAGTGTGTTGCTTACAGGTTTTTAAAAAAATTAGTTTCATTTTTTATTAGAAAGGTAACATGTGCTCATAGTTTGGTTATTGTTAAGGTCCACATGAGAGATTTTTTATTGGAGTATAACTGACACAGTACCGTATTAATTACACAGTACCGGTGTACAACACAGGGATTTGACCATTCTGTATGTTACTCAGTGCTCACCATGGTAAGTTATATGACCGTCTGTCACCATACAACCTCATATATTATTGTGTTCCCTATGCTGTGTTTTTCATCTCCATGACCTATTTATCTTATAACTGGGAAGTTATAAAATAATAATAATCCCCCTCCATCTATTTTGGCCAGCCCCACTTCCCCTCTGGCAACCACAAATACTGTATTTTTGTTTTTGTTTTATTCCACATATAAGTGAAATCATATGGTATTTGTCTTTCTCTGACTTATTTTACTAAATGTAGTACCTTCTATGCCCATCCCTATTGTCTCAAATGGAAAGATCTCACTCTTTTATATGGATGAGTAATACTTCATTTTAGATATACACCATGTGATATATATACCACATCTTTTTAATTTTTTTTTTAAAGATTTTATTTATCATACCAAGAGAGAGCACAAGCAGGGAGAGAGGTAGAGGTAGGGAGAAAGAGAGAAGCAGACTCTCCACTGAGTAGGGAGCCTGACACCAAGCTCGATCCCAGGTCCCTGGGAACATGACCTGAGCTGAAGGCTAACTCTTAACTGAGCCACCCGGGTGCCCCTATATACCACATCCTCATCTGTTCATCTATTGATGGGCACTTGGGCTGCTTCCATATTGTGGCTATTGTAAATAAAGCTGCAATAAACATAAGGGCATGTATTATTTTCCGGTTAGTGTCTTCATTTTCTTTGAGTAAGTACCCAGTAGGGTAATTACTAGGTCATATGATGTTTTTATTTTAATTTTTTGAGGAACCTCTATACTGTTTTCCACAGTGGTTGTACCAAGTTATATTTCCACCAATAGTACACAAAAGTTGCTACTTACAGTTTTATCTCACTAATTTCCACTTGCTGAAGTAAAGAACATCTGTATGGTAGGATACAAGGTACCCCATAAAATCATGTTAAAATAATATATTTAATATCAGGGGCGCCTGGATGGCTCCGTTGGTTAAGCATCCAACTCTTGATTTCAGTTCAGGTCTTGATCTCAGGGTCCTGAGATTGAGCTCGGTGCTCATCAGAGAGTCAGCTTGAGATTGTCTCTCCCCCTCTTCCCTCTCCCCTCAAATAAATAAATAAATAAATAAATCTTTAAAAAATATATAGATTTAATATTGTGAAGTATTCATAATATATTAAGTGAAAGAATACTAGTAAGGAAAATGTGTAACATACTTCCAACTTGATAAAACATCAACGAAGTACATAAGTACAGCATCTTTATTTAAGAATTACACATTTAGAGGCACCTGGGTGGCTCAGTTGGTTAAGCATCTGCCTTTGGCTCAGGTGATGATTCCAGGATCCTGAGACTGAGCTCCCGCATCAGACTCTCTGCAGAGTCTCTCCCTCCCTCGGCCCCTCCCTGCTGCCTGTGCACTTGCATGCCCTCTCTCCCTCTCTCTTGCTCACTCTTTCTCAAATAAAACAAAAATCTTAAAAAAGAATAAAGTTGCACATTTATATACCCTGCAATTCTGATTATAAGGAGAAAGTATTGTCTGTATTTTTGGTGAGTAGGCACGTCATCCTGGTGATCTTCTACTGTGGGAAGGAGTTGAGGACTTTCCAGGGTGTCTTAGTCTATTCCAGCCCTTTCTCTGGTTTCTGCCAGGACCTGATGATCCTCCTATAACGTGGCCTGGCCTCAGTTTCCTATGTGGCCCGATCCTCGGCCACATCCTGATCCATCCCCTCTGACTGGCTTCTTTCCCTTAAAGTGCTCTTCCTGAAGCAGTGTCATGCCTGTCCCAGCTGTCAGTGTGGCTCCCCCTACTCTGCTCACAGGCAGATGGTAAGTTTCCCGTCCTTTCCTTGCCACACAGGGTTTAGCATATCCTCAGTCCTCTCTGCCTGGTACCCTTCCAAGCTGTGTTCAGGTGGCAAGGAAATTCAGAATTCATTTCTCTTCCCAAAATATTGAGGAGGCTACTTGCCCCATGGTGGACTCAAATAAGACCAGAAGAGTGACCTCTTGGTGATGTCCTCAACATCTTCCTGCCCCCTTTTGCCTCCCATTGGATCTGTGGATGGCATCTTTCAGGCCACACAATTAATTATAGCTTATGAAAGTATACCTGACAGTATTTCATTAAAAGCACATTTAAAAACCTAGAAGGAAATAGACCAACCTGTTGATTTTTCCCTGGAATTAATTGCGATGTAGGTGAGTTTTATTTCTTCATGCTCTTCTGTATTTTCCATATTACTACATCTGTAGGGTGCTTTTATTCTACAAAGTCTCTTTTTAATAATAGAGTTTTTTGCTTTTATTTACTTAAATGTTGAGAAAAAGGGGAAAATGAGTGATGAGATACCATATGCTTTTGGGATTGTTTATAATTTTTAGTTCTTCCAACCTCTCCACCTCACCCCAAATTTGTGAAACAAGATCAAGCATTCTATGCCTATCTAACTTTAGCAGATGGACCTCTGCAAAGGGCTAGATTGAATTAAGAACTGAGGGGGCACCAGGGTGGCTTAGTTGGTTGAGTATCTGATTCTTGATATCTGCTCAGGTCTTTTTTTTTTTTTTTTTAAATTCATGAGGGAGAGAGAATGAGAGAGAGAAAGAAGCAGAAGCAGGTTCCCCATGGGGAGCCTGATGTGGGACTCAATCCCAGGACTCTGGGATCATGACCTGAGCCAAAGGCAGATGTTCAACCACTGAGCCATCCAAGTGCACCTCTGCTCAGGTCTTGATTTCAGGGTCGTGAGTCCAAGCCTTGCATTGGGGTCTGTGCTGGCTGTGGGAACCTATTTTAAAAAAAAAAAGAACTGAAGAAAATCACTCTTCTAAAATTTCTTTGATGCTCCTTTTGACATTTATTCTGCATTGATCAAAGTTTGCTTCTATTAAGTAACGTTGTGGCAAATGATTCTTTCATAGGATAAAACTTGGCACAATAACTTCTTTTGTTATTTTTATGCATGTTGATGATCTAGAAAAATAATTTATGTAGATCTGCCAGGGTTAGATTGCTGGCCTCTCTGAAATCTAAATGTAGGCTGATCCCTAGACAACTTTAAAATTTATTTCAGAATCACCATTTTTGGGAGGAAAAATATAATAATGTGACAGGAAAAAACATATTTTTAGATTATTATTTGAAAGAGCACTAGCAGGGGGTGGAAAGGAGAGGCAGAGGGAAAAGGAGAGGGAGAAGCTGACCCCCCCCCCCCACTGGGCAGGGAGCTGGATGCAGGGCTCAATCCCAGAACCCTGAGATATGACCTGAGCTATAGACAGAGGCTTAACCGACTGAGCCACCAAGGCATCTCTGTTAGTTTGCATATACATGTTACACTTGTGGCCAGAAAATGTAGTCATTTCACTTAATATACTTTTTCATTTATAGTTTACTTATATGTTTTATTTCATTTCATTTTATTTTTTTAAAGGGTTTTGCTTAAGAGAGAAATTGTGAGCACAAGCAGGTGGAGCAGCAGAGGGAGAGGAAGAAGCAGGCTCCCCATTGAGCAGGGAACCTGATGCAAGGCTTAAACTCAGTACCCTGAGATTATGACCTGAGCTGAAAGCAGACACTTAACTGACTGAGCCATCCAGGCACCTCTGATTTTATTTTGTTTAAAGATTTACTTATTTTAGAGAGAGAGATAACAAGCAAGGGGAGGGCCAAAGGGAGAGGGATAGAATCTAAAGCAGATTCCCACTGAGAATGAAGCCTGATGTGGGGCTTGATCTCACAACTCTTGAGATCATAGCCTGGGCTGAAATCAAGAGTCTGATGCTTAACTGACTGAACCACCCAGGCACTTCTATATTGTAAAATTTCTATTTATATATTTACTTAAAAATATCAAAATTTCCTATAATTTAAATAGTACTTACTCTCTTGTTGGGTATTTAGGCTGCTTGGCATTTAAAATCTTCAGTTTGGAAATTATTTTAATACTGTACATGGGTAGCATTTGTATCTCAGATGTTTCTTAGCTGTGCCCCATGTGAGATATGTAGCTGGTGAATGAGTTTGGGAATGAGTGTTCTCTGATCTGTCATCTTGTTTATCAAAAGGATTGATGGGGCTGACCTGGCTGGCTTCCCCAAGGACATACACTATTAATATATCATCTTTCAAATCTATTATATATGGTTAAAGGAACCAGATTTACTATAGCTAAATCAGTCCACAAATAGCCCTAAAGCCTAATATTAGCTTCCATCAAATCCTTTTTTCTTATGACTTTAAAAGAAAGAAAATTGACAAGTTGAATTCCCTGTGATATTTATACATCCTTTGATAACTAGTAAATTACTCAAAAAGGCAAATAGACTAAGGGAAGTTGAACAAAGAAGGAGGCAACCAACCCTATCTCGACCACTATTCTATGATGGGTACTGTACAAAATGCTTTTCATAGTTGCCTCATTTAATCCCAGACAAACTTGGTAAATAGGTAGTGTCATCTCTACCTTCTGGAGGAGGCGGTGCTCAAACGCACTGGATGGGTTTAAATCCTTTGCCTCAAGTCTCAGCTAATCAGGAGATAAGCTGTTTCAGATCTCTGTTTAATCTCAGAAGCTTCTGCTATTGGTCTGGCCCCAGCACCTCACACCTGGAATACTCCAGTTTGTAGTAATTGGGAGTTACCTGAGAAGTGTGCCATGTTGCATTTTATTATTTTTTATTTTATTTTTTTTACTAGGTTACTAGCTTTTTTTTTTTTTTAAATTAAGATTTTATTTATTTATTCATGAGAGACAGAGGCAGAGACACAGACAGAGGGAGAAGCAGGCTCCTCACAGGTCACAGGGAGCCTGATGCAGGACTTGATCCCTGGATCCGGACCACACCCTGAGCTGAAGGCAGATGTTCAACCACTGAGCCACCCAGGCATCCCAGGTTACTGGTTTCTTATAGAAGGATATTAATTTAGGAACAGCCAGTGGGAAGAGTTGCATAGAGCAGGGAATGGGGAAGGGCCATGGAGCTTTTCCAGACTTGTCATTCTCCTGGAATCTTCACTTGTTCGTCAGCCTGGAAGCTCCCAATGATGCATTTTACTGATTGATTTTATTTGAGAGAGAGAGAGAGAGAGAGAGAGAGAGAGAGAGAGAGCATGAGCAGGGGGAGAGGCAGAGGGAGAGAGAGAAGCAGGCTCCCTAATGAGCAGGGAACCTGAGGTGGGACTCGATCCCAGGACCCTGAGACATCATGACCCGAGCCAAAGGCAGACACCTAACCAGCGGAGCCACCCAGGCACCCCCTATGATACATTTGAAATGGAGTAAGGACTTAGGTGTAAAAATAAATAAAACATTAAAAGTACTTAAACTACACAGGAATGATGCCTGGGTGGCTCAGCGATTAGGCATCTGCCTTTGGCTCAGGGCATGATCCTGGGGTCCAGGATAGAGTCCCGCATCAGGCTCCCTGCGGGGAGCCTGCTTGTCCTCTGCCTATGTTTCTGCCTCTTTCTCTGTGTCTCTTATGAATAAATAAATAAAATCTTAAAAAAAAAAAAAGAAAAAGAAAGAAAGAAACCACACAGGAGGAATGCCTGAGTGGCTTGGTTGGTTAAGTGTCTGCCTTCAGCTCAGGTCATGATATCAGAGTCCTGGAGCTCCATGTCAGGCTCCCAGCTCATGTGGGGAGTCAGCTTCTCTCTCTCTCCCCCTCCTCTCCACTTGTGTGCTTTCTCTCACTCTGCTCTCTCTTTCAAATAAAATCTTAAAGAAAAAAAAAAACACTCAGGACTTCCTTTTGAGCTTGGAATGGGTAAGGCCTTTTAAAATATGACCTAAAAAATCTTAAAGCCAAAACTTAAGAAAGATTCATAAACTTGAGTTCATAAAAAAAAAAAAAACAACTTTCTCATTGCCAAAAATATATCCTAAACAAAGTCAACTTGGGAAATATATACAGCTCACACAGATAAAGGGCCACTGCCCCAATTGTGTAGGGAGCTCCTAGAAGTTGGTGAAGAAAAATCCAACAATCCAGTAGAAAAGTGAGGAAAGATCATGAGAATGTGGTTGGCAAAAGAGGAGAGAAGAACAGCATCCAGGGGTTCTTGCTTCCATCCTTACCTGGTTGGGTCAGACTTCTGATTCTGAAGCCAAGTTGGGAGCCTCCATCTTCTTAGCAAGGAACCTCTACCTACAATGATGAACAATTTGGGTAGAACTCTTCTGAATCACAGCCTAGGAATCTTAACTTATGGCTCTGTTATGTCCAGAAGCGTTAGCCACCATCCCAGACCCAGGCTAAGAGTGCAGTTCTCCCAAGTTTAGAAAGCAATCTGTTGAGGGAAGGACAGGACTTTATATGGGGTTGGTTGTCTGTCAATGAACAAGAATTATCCAGCCTTTTCCAGTGCTTTAGGGATAAGCCTTACGAAGAAATCCCAGAATGGATAATTTTTAAGACTGAGAGAGATGTTGGGGTTAATCTAGTTCAAACTCTTCATTTTATAGATGAAAAGTGCTTGGTTCAGAAAGGTTGGTGATTTGTTCTGAGTCCCACATGATATTCATGGTTGAGGTGAACTCTTAATTGCCATTCCCAAAGTCCCTCCTTTGCTTTGTACTTACAAGTGGGGATTGGGCCTAATGAAACAGCTATAAGATCAATGGATTCAAGTCTGGAAAATCTTTACTAAAATGATTTCTTTAGCAATTGCTTGGCCAGACCTGAGTTTTATCTTGATTCCTTTTCTGTGTTTCATTCTCTCTCCTACAATTTCCAATCAGATGCCTACCATGTGCTATGCACTGTTTCAGAGTAAGGGACTTTAGCACCTTCTATATAGTCTAATAATATATATATATATATAATATAGTCTATAGACTAATTTGAATCAAATAGTTTTCCAATTCCCCCCCCCCTTTTTTTTTTTAGAGCATGTGTGCATGTGAGGAGAGAGAGAGAGCGCGCGCGAGATGAGGGAGGGGAGGGGCAGACGGGGAGGGAGAGAATCTTAAGCAGACTTCATGTTCAGTTCAGATCCCCGTACATGGCTCGATCTCATGACCCTGAGATCATGGCCTGAGCCAAAATCGAGAGTGGGACTCTTAACCAACTGAGCCACCTGCATGCCCCTTGAATCAAATACTTTTAATTGATACCAGGCTAGTGGGACAGTAACAAGTCACTCATCTCAAAAAGAGTGGAACATTTCTCTGTAAAAGAAAAAAAAATTACTGGACTTTAAAAATAACTTAAATTGCTGTGTTCTAATAACTAATTGGATAGTAAATGCTGAGCTTTGCCACCATTGCTGGAAGTTTCCTGTGACCCAGAAAAGATGAGCCACGAGTGTGGACCAAGATGCTGTTCAGAGCTGGGAGAGACCCTTCACAATTTGGTCTTTATAGTTTTCAGAAGGCTTTGGGGGTTAAGAAAACCAAGCCCAGTGGCGTCTTGCTCCTAAGTCCTGGTATTCTTTGTTATTCATTGATTTAAACACTAATCTTTCTTTAATGTTTATTTTTAGTTCAGTATTGAGGCTGGTGTGATCTTGAGATGGGTAAATTATTAAGTTTTTTTCTCTTAAACTTTATTTTTTAGAGGTGCCTGGGTGATTCAGTCAGTTAAGCTTCTGACTTCGGATAAGGTCATGATCTGAGGGTCCTGGGACTGAGCCCTGAGTCTGGCTCTCCCTCTCCCTCTGTGCCCTCACCTGCCATACTCTCATAAAAATAAGCGAGTGAATAAATATTTAAAATATTTAAAAATTTAGTTTAAGTAGTAGTATAATAACATTATAAATATTTAAAAATTTAGTTTAAGTAGTAGTATAATAACATTAATCATTTAAAAATGAACAATTCAATGACATGTAGTGTATTCACAGAGTCGTACAACCACCACCTCTACCTAATTCCAAAATTTTTCATTACCCCAAGAAGAAATCCCATACCCATTAAGCAGTCAGTTCTGATTCCCCCTACTCCTAGTCCCTGGCAGCCACACATCTTGGTTCTTCTAAATATTTCATATAAATGGAGTCATATAACATGTGAGCTTCTGTGTCTGGCTTCTTTCACATAGCATAATCTTTCGGAAGTTCATCCACACTGTACCATGTGTCACTCCTGGTTATGGCTGAATCATAATAGTCTATTGCCTGGATATACCATAGTTTGTTTACCCACTCCTCTCTTTATGGACATTCAAACTGTTTCCACCTTTGGCTGTTGGGAATAGTGCTGCTCTGAATATGCATGCGCATGTATTTTTTTGAGTACCAGTTTTCAGTTACTTGGAGGGTATACCAAGGAGTGGAATTTCTGGGTCATATGGTAATTCTGTGTTCACTTTTTTTTTTTGAGGCATTGCCAGTTACTGTGACTGAGCCATTTTACTTTCTTACGAGTAGTGTCTACCTTTTTCCACATCCTCACCAGTGCTTCTTATTTTCCACTGCCTTGATTATAGCTGTCCCAGTGGGTGCAGAGTGGTAGCTCATTCTTATTTGCTTTGTACTTTATTTTTTTACAAAGATTTTATTTATGCAGAGAGAGAGGCAGAGACACAGGCAGAGGGAGAAGCAGGCTCCATGCAGGGAGCCCACATGGGATTCGATCTCAGGTCTCCAGGACCATGCCCTGGGCTGAAGGTGGCACTAAACCACTGAGCCACCCGGGCTGCCCTGCTTTGTACTTTATTTAAGACTAATGATGTTGAAGATTTTTTGACATGCCTGTTGGATAATTGCTTAACTTCTACGTATAATTAATTGCCACTCAAAGATCTAACACTCTATTTTCCCACAACTGTTAGACCATTGAGTCTAATCCTGTCATGCCCATGAGCCCAGAAGGTGGCAGCCATCACAAGAGACCGAGGACTTCATATCAAGCTGGTCTCCTGCCTTGCATCCTGATATGGCCCTGAAACTCCTTTTCTGACTCTCTTCCTCAACCCCTGAAATCCCTTCATGTGCTGCTTGGGATTCATGTTCCATCATCAAACATAATCCTCTACGTCCTCAACCTCTTCTCTAAATGACGATTTCTTCACCTTCTCTGTCTGGAACCTAGTCTCCCCTGCAGCCCTCCCACGTGGTGGGGCTTCTCTTCTGCTCCTCCCAGGACATGCAGGTGGGGTAAGTGACCTCCTTGTTTCTCTTTGCCACTTCCAGAGCATTCTCTCTCTTTCTTCCCTAAAAGCACCCACCTCCGAATCTCATGTCATCATCACACCATATGCCTTCCACCCCTCCCTCATCCCTTCATGGTTTGAGATTGTGAATCACTGTCACGCTCTCCAGCATTTTCCTCCTTAATCTGCCTACTTGCTCTGGTTTATCAGTGTAAGAAACCCCTGCAAACTCCCTCCAATTGCTTTGCCTTTCTCACCTGGCTGTACTCACCTTGACCACACCCAAACCTTAGTTCAATCATGGATCTCCAGCACTTCCCTCCCTATCATTACTTTTAAGTGATAACCTTAGGTCTGTGTTACTGAGAAGTTAATAAGCAGGAACTCCATCCTTCCAGTTGGCTACTCAGACTCCAAATCTCGAGGTCATTCTTGGTCATTTATTCCATTTTTTCCTAATACTCCACATTAGAATTGTAAGAATATACCGTTGTCTCTTCCATCAAAATATAACCAGAATCTGACCCCTACGATGATGTCCAGTTACCAGCTTCTCACCTGGATGCCAGTAAAAAGCCTTGTTATGGGTCTCCTTGCTTCTGACCTTCCTTATGACAACATTCTCAATCCAGCAGCTGGAGTGATTCCTTTTAAAAGTCAGGTAATGTCTCCTTTATTCAAAACGTGCCAACAGTGAAATGGTTGATTCAGGCTGGAATAGGGAACATATAATAAGCCTGGGACATGATATAGCACCTGAAAAGGAAGTGCTCAAAGGCTCATAGGCGTGTGTCAAAAAGATAATAGGGGTAATAGTTTATAGCATTTGGAATAAAAGGATAATCCAGAGGCTGTGGTGAGAGCAAAAACGAAAGTGGCAGGTGGTAGGAAGAGAGAATGTCAACTAATGCTTTTTTGCAATTCCTGAAGAAATCGCCAGTTTAGGCAAAGAGCATTAAGGAATGCCAAAGCCGTTAGGTGCAGGTTGCTGGGGAATGGGGTATTGGTGAGGTACATGTGTGGGTTTTGTGTTTATAAGATGCCAAAGAGTACTTGCTAATTATGAAGATGAAAATGTAACTTTCAAGGGGTGCCTGGTTGGCTCAGTCAGTAGAGCACATGACTCTTGATCTTAGGGTTGGAAGTCCAAGGCCCACATTAGATGTAGAGATTATTTTTAAAAATAATTTTTAAAAATTAACTTTCAAGGAGGTAGCTGACAGTTCTTACTTGAGTGTTCATTTAGCCTCATGTATGGTGGTGACATGACGTGGCGTGCCTGTTGACATGGTGCAACATGACCTTGTTGGCAACAGTTAGAATCTAATCAAACCTGTAGACCTGCCTTACAGTTTATGGAAAATACAAAGGATAGAGAACTAGAGAACCCGTTAAATACCATCGTGAAGAACAATCAGACAAATCTAGAATGTGGGACCTCCAATAAACTACAGGCATTGTCTTCTTCCCCTAGGAAAAATGGACAGAGACTCCGGTGACTAGCAACCAAATTCTTAGTGTGTTGGACCTTGCAGGCCATCTAATACGGACTACGTACTAGATAATTTAATGGATTTATTTTGAATTTTATGAAGTGATATGGTGGAATTGTGGATGAGTGGAAGAATGTCCTGGCATTTGGGGGACACATGAAATATTATGGGGTGAAGTATCAAGATATCTGTAATCAATTTCAAATGTTTCAGGAAAAACAAAAAGCAAATATAGTAAATTGTTAATGGTTGAATCTTGCCGGCAAATGTGTAGGTTTCTATTCTTTAGAGTTTTCTGAATATTGAAACTTTAAAAGACAATACATAGGGGCGTCTGGGTGACTCAGTCAGTTAAGCATCTGCCTTAGCCTCACTCAGGTCATGATCCTAGAGTCCTGGGATCAAGCCGTTTATCGGGCTCCCTGCTCAGCAAGGAGTCTGCTTCTCCCTCGGATGCTTCCCCTTCTCGTGTTCTCTTTCACTGTCTTTCTCTCAAATAAATAAATAAAATCTTAAAAAAAAAAAAGACAATACATAAACCCCACCTGAAACAAACTTCCTAACATGCCCCTCCTCATATAGCGTGATGCCTAGGCTTTACAGTTTGCAGGGCTCTTCAGGTGCAGCCTCCTGTTTGCCTCTCTGACACCTTCTTCATCTCTTCTTCCTCTTGGACTCCAAAGTCACTGTCCTTGATGTTTGTTGGCCACACAGGCTTTTGCACTCCCATAACTCTTTCCTTCCTAGGACATCCTTCCTTTGGCTGTGTATGGCTTCTTACTTCCTTGAGGTATTTACTCTCAGGTCTTAATGAAGCTTCTATTACCCCTCTCCTTAAAATTGCAAACCCTTTGCCCTCTGTCGGTTTTTTTTTGTTTTGTTTTGTTTTGCTCTTTCCCTACCTAATTTTTCTCCATAATACTCATCACATCTGACACTGTACATTTGCTTGTTTGCGTAACCTATCTTTCTCTATGAGAACATCAGCTCATGTGGGCAGGGATTTTCTTGATTCATTCATTGCTGTACCCTAGAAGAGTGCCCAGTTTAAACCTGCCAAGGCTTGGGGACCTGGGTGGCTTAGTCGGTTGAGCTTCTGTCTTTGGCTCAGGTCATAATCTCAGGGTCCTGGGATCCAGCCCTGCATCAGGCTCCCTGCTCAGCTGGGAGTCTGCTTCTCCCTCTACCCTTCCTGCCCACCGCCATCCCCCACCCCCGCTTGTGATCTCTCATAAATAAATAAATATTTTTTAAAAATAAAATAATAAGTGTGCCAAGGCTCAAGATATAGTCCCAGTTTTTCTTCCCAGAAACTTTAGCCTTAAAAAAATTGCCTCTGTAAACTATAAAGAAAATGACACCACTTAAAGGTAGCAGAACGGAATCCATAGTTGAACATCGTTTAGCAACTAAAATGACAGTTTGAACTGTGAAATCCAATAAATTTTGTTGTATAAAGGCTGCTCCGAGAATGATTTACTCCCCTCCCCCCCAAAAAAAAGATATTTGAGAAGCTTTATTCTACATCAGAATCAATACCTTTAAAGCTTTAGGGGCATGTCTTTGAGTATATTTTTCTGAACTTGAATAACTGCATTGGTGAAGATTGTTCCAATTTACTATTTATCACAGAACTTTAAAATAATTGAGTGAAGTTAAGTTGCCTGTTTTGAAGCAGAGATTAGCAATGAATAGGAAGTGTCTCTCTTCTCTTTGTGATCAGAGAGGCCCGTAATTGCGTGAAGGGAGAATAGAGCGGAATGGTCTCTTGTCAACCTGCGCACTCGCATGCTGTATCCCATGTTTCCGGTTTGATTTTGAGTTTGTGTTAGTTTAATAGCCCCAGGCTTTAAATGTCTTTTAATTTAAAAATATAGAGTAGATCCTCATTTTTAAGGGATTCTCAATCTGCACTTTTGCCTCCTTGCTAAAATTTATCTGTAACTCTAGAATCAGTACTCGAGGTCCTTTCAGGGATGCAGGTGGAGCTGCAGAAACATGTTGAGTCCTTCCCATCAGAGGTCAAACGAGATGATGCTCTGTCTTGTTTCAAGCTCTCATCTGAAAGTACCCTTTCCATAGTCTGTTTAGTGCCATGTTTTTTTGTTTGTTTTTGCATGTTTGTTCTTTTTGTTGGCGATTGCTGTTTTAAGGGGGCCCCACATGTAGTGCTGGCGTGCTGTCTCCTGTGTCTAGGCACGTGAAGGCTGGGATGTGCTTGATGGAGAAATTGTGTTAGATGAGCTTTGTTCAGGTGTGAGTGCCAGTATTAACTGGCAGTGTGGGTTCAGTATTAATGAAGCAAAATAAGGTGCATTGGGGAAAAAAAAGGAAGAGGAAATTCGCTGATCTGTATGTGTGGCTACTCTGGAGAAATTCCCCTCCACCTTCTGGAAAATTCTCAAAGTAACATCTGTAGTGTGTGACTAAACTGTGGAAAAGATGGAGAGGCAGCTAAATTTGTGGTCATGAGATGACAACCAATTAAAAAAAAAAAAAGCCTAATGGACGGCATTGCTGAGGGCTGGGCTGTAAGTCAAAGATTCAGGCATGTTTCCCAGGGTCAGGAAAATGTTAAACCCTTCTCAGCTAAGCGCTGGCTGGTTCGCACATTTCACAACACAGTTCAGCATGAAACATGTTAAATTTGCAGATGAGACAGGTTCTGAAGATCAAGAGACTAATGAAGAATTAAGAAAATCCACCCTATCCTCATTATTCACCGATTCAGTATTTGCAGATTCTCCTATTTGCTAAAATTTATTTGTAAGGCCAAAATTGACACTTGAAGCGCATTTATGGTCATTTGCAGACTGTAAAACATCCCAAAACGTGTCAACCAGTGCACACATTCCTAGCTGATAGACAAGGCGATGTTCTGCCTTTTTGTTTCTGCTTTCATATAGAGAGGATGAGCAGAGAGAGGATGGACTCGGGAGGGAGCAGTGTAGTGTAGTGCAAGAAACCCTGCATCTGGGATCAGCTGGATGGGGTCTGAATGCCGACTCCGGCACCTGTTAGTGGGGTCCAGGCAGATGACTTAATATTTCTAAACCCCATTTTCTCTTTTGTAAAATAAAGAAAATAGAGTCTACCAGGATGAGTTGTTTTTAGCATTTAAGGTTATAATCTATGGTATATATGCATATACTCATGCGTGGGCACACGTTCCCAAACCCACGTTTGGCTGCCTGTCGCCCAAGGGATCATCACTCAAGAGACCAGTTTTGTTTGGAAAGGAATTTGAGCTTTATTCAGGAGAACAGCAACCCAAAGAGAAGGTGGACTGGACTCTTGTCCAAAAGCCCACTCTGAGGTTTTGGCCGGCTCTGGCAGTTTTAAAAGGTGTTAGGGTAGTTAATCGGCAAAGGGCATGCAGTGGCCTGCAGCATTACTTGATCACGTGCAGACTTGATGACGTCAGCTACAAACACTACCTTAGTGTTCCAGGGTTGGGGGTGTGTGTTGGGGGTGGGTCTGGTTCTTGTTTCATGATGTGCAGGAGGACTCTGTTCTTTCTGCAAAGAGGGGCAAAGTCTACAGATACACAAAGGGAGGTTAGTCAAATCACTTGTGTGACCTTAAAAAGAAAAGCATTTTGCTAAAAAGAAAATTACTGGACTGATCAGAAAGCCAAGGTAGCTTCAAACAGACTTGCTGGCCTCGGGCCTGGAAAGGTTCTGGTTCTTCACTCTTCAAGGCTGGTGGTCTGCAAGTCTCAAAGAAGATAAATTAGTTCTGTTGCAGACCAAGGGCCTTCGATCAGTAAGGAGGCTGAACTTAAAGTGAGTTAACCCTTAAGACCGGCTGGAGTGCTGTTAAACACACACACCTCAACCCACCCTGGGAATAATGGTTCAGTATTTGCTAATTCACTGTTAATGGTAACTTTACAGAACATAACTACTGTGAATAATGAGAATTTTCTGCACCTTCTAAGTGTTATATAGGACAAGGATCATATGCAAAAGTTGGTTTTCCATATGACACTAACTTCTTTTCCTGGGACATTGGCAAACAAACTTCTATAGTGCAAATGGTATTTCAGTTGATGAAAATGTCCCTAGAGGCTCATAGGAACATCCCCTTGTATTTCCCTTAAGAGTAATAGATAGTGCAGTATTTGTGAGTCAGTTTCATGGTAACTAGGAACCTAACTACTGTGAATAAGGAGAATCAACTGCAATGATTTGGTAAGGTTATTTTTAAAAACAGATTAGTCAAGGGATCCCTGGGTGGCGCAGCGGTTTGGCGCCTGCCTTTGGCCCAGGGCGCGATCCTGGAGACCCGGGATCGAATCCCACGTCGGGCTCCAGTGCATGGAGCCTGCTTCTCCCTCTGCCTGTGTCTCTGCCTCTCTCTCTCTCTCTCTCTGTATGACTATCGTAAATAAATAAAAAAAAAAACACAAACAGATTAGTCAATTGGGGCACCTGGCTGGCTCAGTCAGTGGTGCAGGCAACTCTTGATCTCAGGGTTGTGAGTTTAAGCATTATGTGGGGTGTGGAGCCTACATAAAAATAAAAAAAAAATAAAACAGGGCAGCCCGAGTGGCTCAGCTGTTAAGCATCTGCCTTCAGCCCAGGGCATGATCCTGGAGACCCGGAATCGAGTCCCACATCGGGCTCCCTGCATGGAGCCTGCTTCTCCCTCTGCCTGTGTCTCTGCCTGTGTCTCTGCCTCTCTGTGTGTCTCTCATGAGTAAATAAAGTCTTTAAAAAAAAATACACAGGTTTTATGATGTCTGGCTGGAATAACAGGATAGAAATGCCATATCTGTTTACTTTTTTCACTGGTGTTCATCATCACCATGGTTCACGTTTGTTGAGCTTTTCCTATATGCCTGTCACTATTTATGTTCTTTACACATGATTTCATTTAATCTTCCCCATAATAATTATGATAATAGTGACAGTAGTGGGAACTGCAGCAGCCACGAACACTTAACATGACACTTGTGGTTTTCAAGTGGTTCTCAATGATTGACTAATTCATTCCTCACAACATGCCTGTGCATAAAGTGCTATTAGGAGATAAGGACACTGAGATCCAGAAATGTTGCACACTCAGACCCTGACCTCTGCTGCTTCTCAGAGTTGGGGGGGGGCGCTCCCTCCACCAATAAGCTGATTCACTAGGAAATTGTACATGCTGTCCAATTTTTCTTCAGGTATTAATTTTCCTTGAAGCCAGACTCAGATTAGTGCCCACAGGTACTTCAGCTGATCAGTTTTTATGGATTGTGACAGAGCTGGTGTCAAACAGCAAACTCCTATTTGTCAAACCAGCTTTGCAAATAGAGACTGAGCTGTTTGTCGAGGAGAAGTGACCACACAGGATAAATGGTTAAGGATTATGGCCTGTTGTAGTTGTCTCTTCTTTATCTGTAAAATTGCTAATGCTATTAAAGTATGGTGGAGTGAGTTACAAAGAGGAAGAGTAGATATTTTTTCTTCTGGTGAAACTTGAACAGTGACCCCTCAGGACAGGAATGGAGAACATGACATCTTCCCTGGAAGTGCTCCCTGCATCCTTTTTCCTCATTTGTACCAGGAGTTCCTAGCCTGGTATCCCTAGGCCTACAGATCTTTTGTTTACTGATTAATTATTGGCCGCAAGTCCTTTGAGAATCTAATAAAAGCCAAGGACTCTTTCCTCAGAGGAAAATCCTCCCAGGCACATACCCTGTTATTGAAGGCATTTTGTGGATATTCCCAGACCTCCTGCAAAGCCCATTAGGAAAGCATCTTAGAGTTCATGGATTCTCTTGTGGGACTGCTGAGCTGAAGGGTCAAGAAAGAATTCTTGAGATGTTTTTGGTGCAAAAAGGTGATTTTTTTTTTAAAGATGTTATTTATTTATTCATGAGAGACAGAGAGAGAGAGAGAGAGAGAGAGAGAGAGAGAGAGAGAGAGAAGCAGAGACATAGGCAGAGGGAGAAGCAGGCTCCATGTAGAGAGCCCGATGTGAGATTTGATCCTGGGACTCCAGGATCATGCCCTGGGCTGAAGGCAGGCACTAAACTGCTGAGCCAGCCAGGCGTCCCAAAAAGGTAATTTTATTAAAGCAGGGGACAAGACCGGTGGGCAGAAAGAGCTGCCCCAGGGTGGTGAGGAATGGTTCATTATATACTTTGAAGTTGGGAGGGGTTTTCTCCCAAACTATTCTCCATATAGTGTAAATGTCTGAGGAATTTGGAAGCCAGGTTCCCAGGACCTTGAGGGGGCTAGCTATGTTGAGAAAAGCTCATTTATCACTGACTAATAAAATCTTAGTCATGAGACCTTTTAGATGTATATGGGTGAGCTCTATGCTTGGGAGATGATCGCCAACATGTATCTTGTGGGGTAGAGCTAAAAGAATTTCTCTATGTTAAAGTAGACTTATAGGATCCTGGGGTCGGGCTAGGATTGCCTGTTGCCCTTAGCAAAGTAGTAACATCGAGGCAGTTGAATCCCTAGAAGATGGTCACTCTGCCTGTTGCAAGGACTTGTCAATGGGCTATAGGGAGTAAGGACATTTAATAACTTTTCTTCCGCCTTTTGCCCCACATCATTTAACAGAATAATTTTATACTGCTTTTGGACGATTTCATGTGTAAATGCTTTGTCTTCTCTATTCATTCTTAAAACCTTTAAGAAACTACATCTATTGGCAGTTTCTTATTCTCCATGGGGTTTGGTACCGGTTAGATCAGTGGGCATGATGGGGGAACACAGGGCTAGCTGAGGACAAGGCATGAGCGTGGGCAGCACATTGACAAGTCCTTGAAACAGGCAAAGGGACATTCCTCTATGGACTCAACTGCCTCCATGTTCATACTTTGCTAAGGGCAAAAGGCAATTTTAGCCCAACCCCTAATGTCTTAGCCCAACCCTCCAGAGGGAGAGAGGGATAGTTGGCTAAAGTAAGTCTACTTTAACATATAAAAATTCCTTTAGAAATTTCCTTTATCTCTAAACCCCCAAGATATGTGTTGGCAGTCATCCTCCAAACACATGACCCACCAATACACATCTGAAGGGTCTCATGACTCAGGTTTTGTTAAACGGTAATAAGTGACCTTTTCCCAACAATAACTAGCCCCCTCAAGGTCCTGGAAACCTTGCTTCCAAAATTCCCTAGAGAGTATGCTATCTTCAAACCCCTCCCATCTCCCAGGTATATAATCAACCACCCCTCACAGGCTTGGGGCAGCAGCTTTCCTGACCATGCATCCTGTCCCCTGCTTTTATAAAACCACCATTTTGCCCTAAAGACATCTCAAGAATTCTTTTTTGGTTGTCCGCTCCGGACCTCACCTATATTCCAAAACTTTATCAGGCATATGTGTCTACAGTTGCCCTCAGCCCAGGAGAGGGCAGTGTCTGCCAAAGGTGTCTAACCTTTTGTCAGCAGGTGGCAGCAATTGAGTAGGTAAAAATGGTCATCGTTCTTCAGCCTAACCAGACTTTTCAGAGCAGTAGAGCCCTTAAAAGAATATCTACCCAATGAGAAAGCTGAGGAAATGGTTCCTAAAATAAATGCAGCTCTATTAAAATCTAGCATTATTTTTCAGTTTGACATAATATTTTAAACTTTTTCTTTTTTTTCCTACTTAAAGGAATTGCATTTTGAAGATGATATTATTTCTTGGGTTTTGATGCTTTGGGCTGGGGTGGAAGGTAACATATAGTCAGAATCTTCAGAGGGAGCCAGTGGGCAGCATTTCCTCATCCTGAGCGTTACCTTTTATTGCTGCTAAATTTACATGAAAATAAAGCCAGTTTTTCCCAAGAGTGAAATATGTATTTACATTTCAGTTATGGAAGGAATTACAACATGTGTTTATTTTACAGTGGGGAATCCTGAGAAGGTATCTAGAAGAGGAGGCTAATATTACACATTTTCTGAAAGGTTAGTTTAAAGATGGTGAATTAACAGTACCCAGCTAAATCTAAAGGGAGATAGTCATTTCTAAGTATTTTTCTGAACCAAAGGAGAAAATGCATTTTCCTTCTGTTATTGTTCAGATTAGCCAAAATTAGGCAGTCCCAGCTCTGCCTCAAGTATAACAACTGAAATACCGAACATTTTCACTGGAAGAGAACAAACCTGAAAACTTGAAGCAATGACACAAAAGCTGAAGGATGCTTTTCGTGGGTCATTGTAAACTTAAATCATTATCTCTCTGCACTAGCCAGGCGTGGGGAACCTGGGGCTGCTCCCCACACCTCAAGAACTTGAAGGAAGAAAGGCACTGCTCAGGGGAGGGTCTGGGAGAGACTGGGGGTATTGTGACTGGTAACTTCTGGGTGGGGAAATGCTAGAGAGGCACTGCCTCAATTCAGGCACTGGAAGCCTCATAGGATTTTGACTGTGAAGGATGAGGAAGAAAGGATTTCTAGGCAAGATGTCACCTGAGAGAAAATCAGGAGGTACCAAGTTATCCAAGTGGGTAGTGTGTTAATGAGAAGTAGGTATTGAGCCACACTTTTTTTAAAGATTGTATTTGTTTATTCATGAGAGACATAGAAAGAGTGGCAGACACAGGCAGAGGGAGAAGCAGGCTCCCTGTGGGGAGCATAATGCGGGACTCCATCCCAGGACCCTGGGATCATGACCTGAGCCAAAGGCAGATGCTCAACCACTGAGCCACCAGGCATCCCACGAATCACTTTTTGTGAGAATTCTGTTTTGGGATCCTATACTTCCAGGGACCAGACATTTTCTTTGTATGTCTCCAGTTTGGTGATAACCCTGGAAAGAGAAGAATTTCTGTGAAAAAGAGAACTGTTTTATTCACAGCTGTATAGGGAGAACTGCAGAGGGAGGGAGGGAGGGAGAGTTGGCTAGCGTAACAAAATCCATTTCCACGAAGTTAATAGATGGGGTAGACCGGTGAACCTGATATGAGAGAAGAGGTAACGTAGCTACTTGGGTGGTTTTCCAGATTTTGGAAATCATCAGAAAAGGTATAAACTGAGAGAGGACTGTGGATTGAGCCCTTGTCTCTTCTTAAACTCCTTTTAGACTGGTGGGCTTTGCATTAGATGGTATTGATGTGGGAAACAAAGACAGAAGAAAAATTAAATGTCCCTTACTACTTAGACCCCATTGACAAGTCCTTGAAACAGGCAGAGTGACCTTCCTCTGGGAGCTCAGCTGCCTCAATGTTGACACTTTGCTAAGGGCAAAAGGCAATCTTGGCTTAACATTATCCTAACCCCTTAAGACCCTCTAAGTCTACTTTAACATATAAAAATTCCTTTGGAAGCTTCCTTTATCTCTACCCTGCAAGATGCATGTTAGGAATCATCCTCAAGAGTATGGCGCACTGACATACATCCGAAGGGTCTCATGTCTGAGTTTTTACTAAACAGTTATAGATGACCTTTCCCTAATAACAGCTAAAGCCCTCAGGATCTTGGAAACCTTATTTCCAAAGTTCCTTGAAGGCTTGTGCTGTCCCTGACTCCTTCCTAATTTGAAAGTATATCACCAGCCAGTCATCACAACCCCAGTGCAGCTCTTTCTGCCAACGGGTCCTGTGCTTTAATAAAACCACCTTTTTGCACTGAAGATGTCTCAAGAATTCTTTCTTGGTTCCAAACCCCAACATTTCCTACACTAGTACTAGAACTAAAAGAGATGGGGTAGTCTGGGATTATTTGGAGCTGAGTGTTTATCATAAGCATTTATAAGAAGTTAGTATACTGGGAACCCCCACTGTCACATCAGTGGTAAGTTTAGGAGAATACCTCATTATTTGACTAGTAGTTATGGATGAAAGCATTGTCTGATGTCCCTTTGGATGCATAAATTTTCTTATAAAGTGAATTTTAAAAATATTTACAAATAGTGTGCATCCTTATATCTCAAGAATGTCAGAACCCTGTTGGGTTAAATATCACATAGAAGTGGTGGATGGGAGACCACACAGTAAAGGGGTAGGTCTGTGTAGGCATCTGGTCAATGGCCAGCCAGTCATACTCACTTTCTCTCAAATCTGAATTTGGAGAGAAAGGGAGCCAGACCTATGGAACTAGGTAGATTTGGCACCCCTTGCGGCTATGCTGGAATTTGGACAAGTTGGGGAAGTTTTCAACCGAGCAAGAGGAGAGAGAGTGAGAGGTTGGGAAAGCCAGAGACTGTAGAGATAAGACACTGTGATATCTCTGAAGGACAGAGGGAGCAGCCCTTTCTGGTAGATTCTGGGTATCTCCTTCCTGGATCCATGTAATAGATCCCCTTCTCTAACTAGCATGGGTTGATTTCTGTTCTTTACCACTGAACTTTCTGACAGCAGTCAACTAGACTCGGGGAGATATGCAGGAAAAGTATGGAACCTTGTTGTCTGATTACTCAAGTTCTCTGTCTTGATATGGCAAGAAAAAAAATCAACCCGTTCAGAACTGGTATTGTACTTCTTTTACTTGTCAGTATTTAAAAGCTGACTGGTTGACATTTAGATGTAATTTGGGTATGTTTGTTCATATGAATGCATCTTCTAGTAGCCTTCAGATCTTTGTATCTTCCTTCATGCCAGGAAGTTGGGAAAATTGTTAGTTCTTGAGACGTCTGGGTGATTTTTTTTCATATATTCATTTACTTTTTAAAAACTATTATCTTTTGCCTACAGTTTGCCAGGCCCTGTCCTAGGTGCTAGGAAAACAACAGTGAACAAAAGAGACAAGGTCCTCAGGGTGCCTGGGTGGCTCTACCGATTCAGTGTCAGACTTTTGATTTCGGCTCAGATTATGATCTCAGGGTCATGAAATCCAGCCCTGCATCAGGCACCACACTAGAGATGGAGCCTGCTTAAGATTCTTTCTCTCCCTCTACCCTTTCCCCTCTTAGAGAGAGAGAGAGAAAGAGAGAGAGAGAGAGAGAGAGAGAGAGAGATTGAGAGATAAAGTCCTCATCCTCACGGAGCTCAGAGCCTGATAAGTGTGGGACAGATTAGCCTGGATAACATAGCACATGACTTAACTACAGCCATGATGTGTTCTGTGGGTGATGGGGACCGTGACCTTTTGGGGAGATGGTAGAAGGCTACCTGGTGAAAGCAACCTATAAGGTGAGGTCTAAAGAAAGTAAGAATTAACTAGAAGAAAGGCATGCCATGGATTGCTTAGAACTTGAACCTGGAACCCATTCAGGTAGGGCCTTGTTTTTCCCAGGATCACATAGATTATTTTAGAGGCTAAAAGGAGCTTCGGACTGTTGTGGGCCTAGAGATATCTAATGTGCAGTGAAAGTGTTGTATTCCTCCTGGGAGATCGATACTGGAGGAGACTCACAATTAAGGCTAAAGTTCCAAGGTCTTAGGATAAAACAGTAAATGTCCATTATTCTGAGTGGAAGTAGTAACACCAGATGTGGGGCATTGGAAAGGATTTCTTGGATTTGCTGGAGACCTGTGCCAGCTTGTTAAAGTTTCTTAGAATCTTGGACCTCTATCCTCCCTTCTTCCTTCCCTCTTTCTTCATTCTTCACTTTTTCCCTCTTCTGCCATCTTTCTTCCTCATCTTCCTACCTTCATTCCCTCTTTCTTTTTCTTGCCATCTCTTCCCCTTCCTCCTTTCTTTTCTCTACTTATCATGACAGCTATTTGTCAGGAATCTCCTGTGAGTAGTCTTTTGATGAATAAGGTTCTGTGATCCCATCCCACAGTATGGTGGTGGATAAATGGATCAATTCAGTTAGTAGCTGGGTCCTGGAGTTAGATGCTTGTGGAATTCATTATAATTTCATAAGTTCTTTTTTTTAAAGATTTTATTTATGAGAAAGAGAGAGAGAGAGAGAGAGAGAGGCGCAGAGACACAGGCAGATGGAGAAACAGGCTCCATGCAGGGAGCCTGACGTGGGACTCGATCCCAGGACTCCAGGATAATGCCCTGGGCCGAAGGCAGGCGCTAAACCGCTGAGCCACACAGGGATCCCCAATTTCACAAGTTATTTTTGTGCATTTATTTATATGAATAGTGGCCATGTGTCACATACTCTTACACTTCACTTTCTTAAAAAGTGTACATTAGAGTCTTCAGTCAGGAAGTGAGGAAGAGTGGGAATGGATCCATGTCAGTTCATTCCATTGCTGGAAAGCACTTTCCAATGCACGCTTCTATAGTGGGTAGTTAATTCTTTTGTAAAGTGCAGTGTATTGTATATCATTCCATCTCCTATTTGAGCACCTTGAGGATTACATGGTAAGCAGTTTGCGTGCAGAAATTTGTTCTCTCTTCTGTAAAATGGTGACTGCAGTATCATTGACTCAGTGGAGATACAATAAATATTAATTACTGGTGGCTTTTCCCTTAACATAATTTTCTGTGTCAGATTAATGAAGCAGATCCCTGATAAATGCGTTTGTCTCTCCAGAGTTTCATTTGCCAAGGCTCAAATGCTATAAAGGATTTGCCTGGAGGCATAAAGTTCTTGTCCAATTTCCCCCCCCTTTTCAAGTGCCCTTTGGGGATGCATTTCTTTCCTGAAAATAATTGGCACTAGTGAAATTAATTTTAGCTGGAAAAGAGAACTGAGTTGTTATATTCTTGTCTGCTACTCTGGATAGATATTTGAACTAAAAACAATAATTAAGTTGTGAAGGAGAGTAACAGTCATTTAGTAGGTAGAGCTAGTAAAGGCTTGGTTTGAGAGAAATATGTGCTGACAAGTTGAAGTTAGAATGTATACATCCATTGGCATGTTTTCTTTAGGAATTTTTTTAAATTATTATTATTTTTTAGATAAGAGATCACAAGTGAGGGGAGGGGCAGAGGGGGAGGGAGGAGCAGACTCCCTGCTGAGCAGGGGGCCCCAAAGCAGGGCTTGATCCCAGACCCCCTCGTCCCCCATCATGACCTGAGCCGAAAGCAGATGCTTAACTGATTTAAATCACCCAGGTGCCCCATCTTTAGGAATTCTTAAAAACAGCTTTATCTCTCTGCAAAATAGAAGAATTTCCCAAAGTGGAGATTAAATATTCAGAAACTTAGAAGTTCCTTGAGAAAGGCTAAGCCGTGTATGTGGAATATGAGCGAATAAAGATAAAGCAGTCTCAAGAAAATGGTTTAATTTCATACTTGCTGATCTTTGGTTTGTGCAGTTACATTCTCCGAGAGACAAAAAAATGACATACCAGCTAGCGTTTGCTGAGAACTGACATATCAACCAGATGACCTCTGAAGACCTCAAATAAAACTGCCTTTAGCTTTTACTTTTTACATGACTTATTTTGAGTAGTTTCTGACTTGAAGACATCTGAGGGGAGCTTAAACTCTTGAGTGAAGCTTCCACGCCTTTTGCAGGACAAATCCTTACCTTGATTGTATAGTTTCTGTTTCTGAATCATTTTTTTCCCTTTGAGGATTTTACCCAGAGCTTGTGGTCTAACTTGTTCTTGTTTAGTTCAGAGTAGATTGACCCATAGATCAGCCAGTTCGCTCCCCAAGCATCTACTTCCTTTTAGGTGTTGGAGTCTGCTGGGTGGGCATCAAACCATGTGCGTGCACATGTGCGCAGTGGTTTTCTCCTGTCCCCTGGGAGTGAGGCAGAGGGCAGAGAAGTTTGGATCCAGGACAGCAGACTTTAGTCATGGCCTCTCCACTTCTGTGGATTAGGATTTTGGCCCCAGGGTTGTGTAAAAGGGGAATCACAGTAACCAGCTCTGCCCCTGTGGCCAGGACAGAGCTGGGAGGATGGGATATTATGAATGAGGAAATGTGTTGTACACGGTAGAGCTGCCCTTCCCCTGGATGTGAAATGGCCCCCGTTATTCACGCTATGGCTGCTCCTGATGGCTTTTATACTGGAGGTAAAGGAAGAGTGTCAGAAGAGAAGGGGAGCCGGGGGGAGGGGGAGTGGAGGGGTAAAGCTTTGCTTTCCAGCTTCAATGTTGGGTTCAGACACAGGGCCTTGGGTGGGCCTGGAGGAGGTGGACTGATGCCCTTCCCTTGTCCACTGGGTTCTGGGGATGGAATGACTAGGCAGTTGGACAAAGTTCAGGTGGGGCTTCTCCCTCTGGCACTGTGAGGGTTTAGGGGCCCTCCATAATGGTTTCCTATTGTTCGATGTCCCCCAGACCTTCAAGGAGAGATGTCTTCTAGAACTTTCTGGATCCATGTGATTCTTCCAGTAGTCCTTCTGCTCCCTTTCCTTGGGACTTGAGCTTTCCCTTCCATCGGTGGGGACTTCCATGCCATCCATGTTGCTGCTTCCACCCTGGGGAAGCGGATACTCTCTGGACTCCCTTTAATCTGACTTGCTTGAATTCTCTTTACTGGATAGGGAAACTTCTTTTTTATCGAATCTATTTGACATAGGACAGTGTGTAAATGTAAGGTGTACAACACATTGATTTCACACATTTCTGTATTGTAAGATGATTGCCATTGTAGCGGTATTCAGCACCTCTGTCACATTACATAATTATCATTTCCTTTTAGTGGTTGGAATAATTATGTTCTATTCTGTCAGCAACTTTGATGATGCTAGTACCATCTTCACTATATTCACCATACCGTGTAGTAGCTCTTGAGGGCTTGTTTATTACCTGTTGCTGGATATGGAAACTTCTTAATCTTCCTTTACCTCACATTATAGAGGGACATGTGCAGTGAAGTAAAATGATCAGATACTGGTTTTTGAGGGGTGGTGGGGTGGAGGAGGGTTGGGTTGCCAATGAAATTGGTTAAGAAAAAAGAGGTTGTAGAGAGAGAAAGAGGACAGCTCACACACTGCTGAGGGAATACCCACTGATATGGTTTTTTCAAGGATACGCTGGCAGTATTTATCAAAAATTTAAAATTGATATTCAGTGCCCTTAAATCTACCAACTCCTCTTCTAGGAGTTTATTTTAGGAAATCATTATAAATTTATGCTGAGATTTAGCTACAGAAGGAGTTTGTTGAATTGTAATTTTTTAAGATTTATTTATTTATTTCTTCATGATACACACACACACACACACACACACACACACAGAGAGAGAGAGAGAGAGAGAAGCAGAGACACAGGCAGAGGGAGAAGCAGGCTCCTTGCCAGGAGCCCGGCGCGGGACCCGATCCCGGGACTCCAGGATTGTCCAAAGGCAGGCGCCAAACTGCTGAGCCACCCAGGAATCCCCGTTGAATTGTAATTTGTCTCAGAGAAGCAAAGGCCTCTCCATGATGTCCAGTGGTGGGGAACTGAGGAGTCAGTTGTGACACATTTGTGCAATGGATTAGTCTGCAGTCTTTTTTTTTTTTTTTTTTAGATTTTATTTATTTATTCATGAGAGACACACACAGAGAGACATAAAGAGAGACAGAGGGAGAAGCAGGCTCTCTTCGGAGCAGGAGCCTGATGCAGGACTTGATCCCAGGACCCTGGGATCATGACCTCAGCTGAAGGCAGATGCTTAGCTACTTAGTCACCCAGGTGCCCTCAGTCTTTTTAAATAGTATTGTCAAAAATTATTGACATGGTACATGGAATAAAAAGGGTTACAGGTAGTAGATGATGTGCAGCCGTTTTCATAAAAAGTAAAATCACATATACATGCATAAAAATTATGTAAGTACACATGCCAAGATTTTAATTTCTGTTTTCTCTGGTTTGGGATGTGTTACGATGGTATTGGTTCTTTTATTTTTCTTGTGGTTAAGTATTACTTCTGTACAAGTTTTTTTTCAAAAAGGGAGAAAAGATGTTTTCAGCGAAAACAAAGCAGTGGAGTAGGGAGTCGTGTGCTGTGGGCGGTGCTCCTGCAGCAGCGCTGTGCATGGTGGTTGTGTCAGGGAGGCCAACCTTGTCTCCAGGGAGAGTGAGGGCTCCTTCATCCGGGCTCAGCACCCTGTTCTGCTCTGTGGCTTTGTGTGTGGGAGGCAGGGGGTGCAGACACATGAGTAGTGAATAAGACTGATTATTTATTGGTCCCTCATCTTCTACCCCAAATCCTTCTGTGTTGGCCTGCAGCACGCTCTTTGAGAAGAGCCTTCTGTGTCATGCAATCTTCCTTACCAACATGTTCACATTCAGTACTTACACATAGAATGAAAAATATAAGAGCTTTTAACTTCTGTGTAGGGATCTTCTGGTGCATAATTCTGAAGATGATTTCTCCACCTCAGGTTTTCCTGCGATGGAAATTACATATGAACAAGTGATGGTGGGTTTGCATCAAAAGAACTTTGGCTCTAAGGCCCAGGCTCTACTTTTTTTTTTTTTTTTTTTTTTACACAGTATAGCCATTAAAATGACACCTCTCTTTATTGATGTGGAAAGAAAGATATCTGTGCTGTGTGTTAGTCTTCCAGGGCTATCGTAATAAAGCACCACTAACTCAGTGGCTTAAACAACAGAAATATCTTGTCTCATGGTTCTAGAGGTTAGAAGTCCAAAATCAAGGCACTTGGCAGGATTGGTTTCTGCTGAGGTCTGGGAGGAAAAGAGATCTGTACAGGTCTGTCTCCTTGGCTTCTAGATGGCCATCTCTAGGGCTTCCCTCATTTGCTCTTTGTGGATGTCTGGACCCAAATTTCCCCTTCTTATAAGGACACCAGTCATACTGGGTTGCAGTTCACTCTAAAGACCTCTTCTTTTTTTTTTTTTAATTATTTATTCATGATAGATAGAGAGAGAGAGGCAGAAACACAGGCAGAGGGAGAAGCAGGCTCCATGCCGGGAGCCCGATGTGGGACTTGATCCCGGGGCTCCAGGATCGCGCCCTGAGCCAAAGGCAGGCGCCAAACTGCTGAGCCACCCAGGGATCCCCTAAAGACCTCTTCTTATCTTCAATTCCTCTGTAAAGAGTCAGTCTCTAAATATGGTCACATTTGCGGTACTGGGGGTTAGGGCATCAACCTGTGGATTTGGGGCACAGTTCAACCCACAACAATGTCTTTGCCCCCTATTAAAAAAAAAACATAACAATAGGAGAAATCTCAAACACATAACATCAGAGAAGGTAGTATTGAACTTCTCATGCCCTCATCAATAGCTTCCACATCCCCAAAGCCAATATTGTTTCTTATTCCTCCCCCCGCCCCAACAAACTGGATTATTTTGAAGTCAGTCCCAGGACATTACAGGTGATGCATCCTAAGTGATAGAAAGTTACACAATTATTTATAAGGGAAGATATTTTTAAAATAAAATAACTTGTGTGTGCACACACAAATTAAAAGAGTCAGAATAATACTAGAATGTTAACAGTGCCTACTTATTTTTAGGAAGTGGGACTACAGGTAATTTTTACTTCCTTCTCTGTAACCGTTTTTGCTGACTGATTTTGCTGGGATGGTGGTTGTTGGAGTGAGCCAGCCTTTTGCAATCAGAAACAAATAAACAAACCTGTAGCAGAAAACCCCAAGTTATTTCTAGGGTGTGAGAAAGGGTAGGGTGAGGAAGAAACCATGAAAAAAAATTTGTCATAGTTGTTTTCTGAGGCAGGAGGTAGTATTTTACTTCCAGAATATGAGAAAAGATGAGGAGAAAGTACACAGGATGATGTCTACTGGTGTAGATGGCACTGGAGTTGTGGGGACTGCCATGACAGATGACCTCAGCCAGGACGCCTGGCCTCTCTGACCACAGATTTCTTGCCGGGCAAATGAAAGTGAGGGACCAACAGAACCCTAAGATTTGTTTGACTGTGAGTGGTGTTATCTCTTATTTCTTGAACCTGTTAGTCTGCGTTCGTTTTTTATGAAGGTAAAGATAAAATTTGTATTTCGTATGTGTGCAGTATGGAGTTGTTATTGGGGCTGGTGAGGAAATGACTGTAGAAAAGCCAAAAGTGAAGATATGACAGAAAGGAATCTGCTTTTAAGAAATAGAGCAGATTCAGGATGCCTGGGGGTCTCAGTCGGTTAATCATCTGACTCTTGATTTTGGCTCAGGTCATGATCTCAGGGTCCTGAGATTGAGCCCCTTGTCAGGCTCTGCACTGGGCACAGAGCCTGCTTAGGATCCTCTCTCCCTCTCCCTCTGCCCCTCCCTCCTCTTAAAAAAAAAAAAAAGAGCAGACACCTCCCACATCCTCAGGAAGTGTTTTTTTGAGTGTGTGTGCACATTTCAGAATTTTGCCTTTGCCTTCTGCTCTTGCCACCTTGGGCTCATTTATGTACAGAATCAAAACTTCTTGATAGCAGTCACCCTTATTGAAGCTATGGAGGGACCAGAACAGACTTCAGGTCTCCTTCATCTCTGAACTGATCTTTCAACTACTCTTGTCTTTGGTTTTTATCCCTCTCATCTCACATGATAAAGGCCAAGTGTCAAAATGTTGAGTTTAAAGATGCCATTAGCCTATCCTGCCTCACAGGGATGGGGTGGATGGAGAAGTCTGGAGCCATGGCTTTAAGTTACTTAGTCAGTCAGCCTCAATGATGACACCGTGAAGCCCAAAGCAAAGTGGGTATGCATCTAGAAAGCAGGCAAAAATCTAGAAATGATGAATACTTCTCTTTTGTCTATTCTCTCTTGTCAAGCTTCTATTACCAAAAAAGATTAATAGATAGTGCTCAGCAACCTTCCATTTGGCCCGTTAGATCTGCTTATGAAGCAGTCTCCAACTTGGAAGTAGAAATAGAATGTTTGCACTTAACACACCTTTGAGAAGAAGGCAGACCTTTATGTCCTAGGGTATAACAATGACTTCAGGCTGGATTCTCCCCTCCACCACCCAGAGCTGAGGGCAAGGGGGATCCTGCCAAAACAAACGTTAGTTGAGAAAGCCAGAGGTTCACGTTTTCTCTCTCCACCCCCCCTCTTCCCCTCCCTCTCTCTCTCCCCACTCTCTTCCCCCACCCCCTCCCTCTCCCCCTCCCTTGGAGGCACCAGGTCTGCCTTCTCAGCACCAGCGGGGACCAGTGGAAGCCCTTGAAGCAGGAGATAATCCAAAAAGGTCAAAATAGCACCACAAAGACTTTGAAATTCGATGGTTAATTGAAACCACAGGCCATCAAAGTAGGCTAGGGGATTACGTGCTAAACATAAACTCGGTGGCCTGCTAAGAAAAAGTATTCAAGTCAGAACTAAAATCTCCAAATGTGATAGCCAAAATGTCCAGGATACAGTAGAAAATCACCATCATACTAAGAACCCAGTAAAATCACAATTTGAATGAGAAAAATAGTTATCTGATGCCAAAACTGAGATGAGTCAAACATTAGTTTTACTTGAACAACTAGTCACACTCATTTGTGTTCACCTGGTCCGACTGCTTTCAAGCTGTTAGTGACAAAGTTGAGTGGTTGTCATAGAGACCCAGTGGCTCAAAAACCCTAAAATATTTTACTATCTGGCTTTTTACAGAAGTTTACTAGCCCCTGTGGCAAGGCCATTGAAGACATAATGGTCAGGTTTTTAGAGATATTTTCTTCTCTTTCCTTTTTGTTTTGGTTTTTTATTTGTTTCCCTTGCTTTGTATTATAACGCATTATGTTCTTTAACCTTAGTGTCTCCATTCTTATCCTGTGGTTTGTAATGTTCTTAGTTTGTAACCTCATCCTGTAGCCAGGAGCCCCCCCCCCCCCCCCGCTTTGGAGATGGACCCCATTTCCTCCCACTCATCTTTGTCCCTTATTGCCACTGTCAGCTGTCTTAACCCTACTGGGAGATGTAGATTTGGTAATATCTGACTCTCTGTTCTCTCTCTGCTCACAAATAAGACTTGAGAAATTTGGGGGAGTCCATAGGGTGTTTAGGGCTGTATTTGGAAGTACAGAGAGAGGTGTCCCAAGGGGACCCAAGACCCTGCCTAAAGGAGACTCATGGTAGGTCATCATTTCAGGCAGGTGCTATGCCAAGAGGGAGCAAGAGACATAGCTCAGGGTATATTGGAGGAAGGTTGGATGTCAGGTAGGAAAGTCAGCAAGAAGAGATTGATCAGGTGTGAGGTGTGAAGCCAAGACTTACTGTGCCCTGACACTCAGGAATTTGGAGGAAGTCTTTGGAGACTGGAATGCCAGCTTTCCAAATACCAACAACACCATCTATCAATAAAGAAAAATGGCTTTATTCTTTACCACTCTGAGGGAGAACACCACATCCTCAGGGCATTGTCAGTGTCTCTGAGTGGGGAGAGCAAGGTCCGAGTTTGAGAATTTGATGTTTGGTTTACAACACGACGGCTTGATTAGGGTTCGGTACAGATCAAGATACAACAGTTCAGGATTGGTGTAAACACTAGGCAAGGCATTCAAAGGATTGTAGGGTACAAGCTATTGATAGTTTCCACTACAGAGTTGATAGATATTTCAGAAAGTTTCTCTAATGAGCTGTCAAACCATTTTTGGGGTAGCAGTCCCTTGGAATATTAGAGTAATGCTAATGAGGGCAGTGGAATGGTAAACATGTGTTAAGGGAGATAGTGAGCTGCGCAAGTGTGTGTGTGTGTGTGTGTGTGTATGTATGTATGTGTATTGCTTCTAAAGATGCTTAAAGCATAGCTCTTAAGCTTAGCTGAGGACTTTGGCCAAGTGAAATGCCTAAGTCATCCAAGGACTGACCTCTGACCCACAGGGGAGATAGAAAAGTGGCTTCTGAAATTAACCAAGTGGAGGATAAGTGCTAAACCAACGCCGTCTTGAAGCTGGCATCACATTGTTTGGTCTACTTCCAAGCCTGACAGACTGAGTTACTGAAGGTACTAGGAATCTGTGAGCCCAGGAGGCTTTGCCAACTAAGCAAGCAGCATTGGTGATTTTAGGATAAGGAGTCCATCTCGAGAGGTGCCTGATGCTGATCCTTTGATTACTAATGGATGAACTGGTGTTCATTGATATTTGGTGGCCTGACAGGACTAGACCTTTCCAGTGTCTCTCAAAACCAGCTCCAAGGTTTGCAGCTCTGAGAAGTCTGAAGCAATCAGCTGTAGCTGAAGCCCCTGGGCCCCTGCTGCCCACTTAAGTCTCCCCTTAGCCAGATTTGAGCCCGTTGAGCTGGATGTCATTAGGTTTTAGTGTCTTTACCATTCCTTCAGCTGTCGACCAAGAGAGAATTCATTAAAAATGTAAACCAGCAGGCATTTATTTGGGCGATGAGAACTGCAATTTGGGAGATACAGTCCAGGTAGAAACAAGACTCTTGTTTTGAGGGGAGCAAAGAGGATGGAATTATAAAGGCAGAAGGATGAGTGCAGTTCTCATTCAGATCCTCTCTGCAAAAAAGGGATTGAAACCAGGTTCACTGGGATTGGTTGAGTTAGTATGCAAACGAAGGGTTGAAACTTATCAGATCTCATTGGCTCCTTTTGAAGTGAAGAATGCCAATAATTCAGTCCTCAGAATGCCAATAATTCAGTCCTCATGGTGAAGAAGAGTTAAGTCCAGGCTGAGGGCTTCCAACGAGTAAAAAACTTCAGGATTCCTAGGACATGCGGAAATTCCTCCTCTTCTTTTTTTTTTTTTGGGGGGGGGGAAGATTTTATTTATTTATTCATGAGAGGCACAGAGCGAGAGGCAGAGACACAGGGAGAGGGGGAAACAGGCTCACCAGAGGGAGCCCGATATGGAACTTGATCCCAGAACTCCAGAATCACGCCCTGAGTTGAAGGCAGACACTCAACCCCCTGAGCCATGCAGGTGTCCCTCCCTGATGGCCTCCTGAGCCTATTTTAGAAGAGACTTTCTTAGCTAGGTTTGCTTACCTCTTTTTTGAAATCTCTTTTTACACAGCTTTATTGAAATCAATAAAATCTGCAGCCACTGATTTTATTAGCCTTAACTCCTATGATTTGATTTTGTAGTACATATACCATTATTTGTCCTGTGAAAATGGGCCATAGGATTTTTTTTTCCCTTCCCTGTGACATTTGCTTATCTGTGAAGTTCAATGTGACCTACATATGGTTGATTTTGCAACCTCAGAGTTGACATTTTCCGGGGTGAAATTTCATTCGGGGTCCTGTTTTGCACACCTGTATTATAAGATGGTGATGCCCCTGATTCTGTAATGCCAGGAAGAAATGAAACTTGTGCATTTTGTTTTTAAAGACCACAAATGATGTTGATGTATTTCACAAAAAGTGTTAATGGCTCTGATGTAAAACTTATATTAATTAAGGGTAAGTGGTTCAACTTTTTTCAAAGGCTGGTAGCAGTAGGTGAGCTTATTCATGCTTTGTTCTTCTGTTGATAAGCCCATAGGAAGCTCGATAGGGGTGGCTGGTATACCTGGGTCACTCAGTTGGTTAAGCATCTATCTGACTCTTGATCTCGGCTCAGGTCTTGATCTCAGGGTCATGATTTCAAGTCTGGTGTTAGGCTCTATGCTGGGCATGGTGCCTACTTTTTTTTTTTTTTTTAAAAAAGGAGGATCCTTCAAGGGGAGAAGGAATGCTTTAAGGATTTGCTATTGTTACTGTTGCATATGGCTTTTCAGTGCCGTGTTTGTCTTTGTGCTCTTCATTTAAAATTAGTTGTGGAAAAAGCTAACTAACACATGTTCTTCCAAAGTCTGACAAAGACCCTTCACTGGTGCCTCCTAGCCTTAGAAACGTTAGAACAGTAATAACTGTGATAGGGAATCCCACATTTCTTTGAGGGTTCATTCAGTTTCTTTTAGAGCCTGATGAAACTAACATCAAGTGAAGATGACATCAGTTGTGTCATTAAAGGCAATAGTTCTGTTTTTGCATCACATAGCAAAAGGGGAGAAAATGAATCTTTAGGGAACATCTGCTGTGTGTCAAACACTGTGCTAGGCTCAGTTCACCCAGAAAGATGTTGAAATCTATCAAGTTTCTGGTTAAAGCTCTAGCATAGGGTTGCTCAGTGGGACAGTATTGGCATATGGCATTTTGAGCAAAACAGGTCTTGTTTTAGGAGACTGTGCCTTGGCCTGTGGGACATTTAGCATCCTCACCCCCTTCCTACCCCCCACACCCCGCCATCACTCAGTGCCTAAAGTTCTCAAATCACTGTAACTGTCAAATCCCACCCCACCCCACCCCACCCCCACTGCCAATTCAAGTGCCCCCTCTAGCAGGTCATCCTGCCTCTGGCACTGACGAGAAGCTCTCAATTATATTGAGTACTTTTCAGAGTGCAGATACATAGATTCCATTTCTGGGTATGTCTCTGTTGTAATGGAGTAGAGGATTCTGTAAGTCAATTTTTTTTTAAGATTTTATTTATTTATTCATGAGAATACACAGAGAGGAAAGAGAGAGAGGCAGAGACACAGGCAGAGGGAGAAGCAGGCTCCATGCAGGAGCCTGATGTGGGACTTGATCCCAGGTCTCCAGGATCACGCCCTGGGCTGAAGATGGTGCTAAACCGCTGAGCCACCCGGGCTGCTCTGATTTTTTTTTTTTATTACCAGAGATTTACATAATACTTTATGCTTGTAAAATAATAAATATTTATTCTGTATTATACAATTGGAATATAGTTTTTTTTTTTTTTGATAAAACACAAGCGTATCCTATATAGTTAATGGCTTGGCTTCACACTTTTCTTTTAAGCATTACAGTATCATCCATAATAGTCAAGAACAATATATTATATGTTTCTTCATTAAGGTTTCTTCTTCCCTTTCAACACCTCATGTTTCTAGGACAAGATTTTATGGTGGGAATTTACAGAAATGTTGACTATGACAGCTCAAAATCCAATTCTCTCTGTTAGTTCTATATATAGAACTGTCAAAGAATACATAAACATTTTATTTTGTGCAAAGTTAAATTTAAGCAGTTGGTAGTATTTCTGGGTAAGCCTAAACTGATAATGGAGGTATTATCCTTTAATAAATCTTCAGCCATATTATGCTGATTGAGTATAATGATTTCTGTAGACTTTATGTCAAAAATCGGTTCTTTTGCACCTCAGAGAAGAGTGAGACAGGATTCATTTATTCATTTCACAGCTATTTTCCTGTACTTGGGATATATCAGCAAACAGCTCAGCTATGATGATCCCTGCTTTCACACTAGCACAAATGAACACAATAAGTAAATTATAAGTTGGGTTAGAAGGTGGTAAGTGCTATGGAGAAAAATTAGTAAGAAGGATAGAAGAGTGCCAAGGGTTGGGCTGGAGATACAATTATTTTTTAAGGATTTACTTTTAAGTAATCTCTACGCTCAACATGGGCTTGAACTCACAACCCCGAGATCAAATCTCACACTCTACAGACTAAGCCAGCTGGGTGCTACTGGAAATACAGTTTTAAATAATGTGGTTTGGAAAGCTTTGCCGAGAAGGTAACTTTTAAGCAAAGACCTGAAGGCAGAAATGAATACCTGTTGAGCTCGTGTTATGCCCCAGGTACTTTTTTAGGAGCCAGCATAGCCAGGTATGACCTTTGTAATCTGCAAAAAAATAATTTGCATGGCCAAAGGATTGGTGTGCACATTGAGGTGACAGTTCCAAGACAGTTCCTATTGTCTGTGCAATAGGCTTAGCAGTGATTTAAAAAGTGATCTTTTTGAAGTAATGGTACCTATTTTGATAAGTAGGATTGCAATGGATGAGCTTTTTTTTTTTCCTTTTATTTTTTTTTTTAAGCTGTTAACTACACAGAGTGACAGAAAAAAGCAGGTACCCGTTTTCAAAAAGAAATAGGAAAATAAGGCTGAGTGTGGAATGAGTTTTGTGTCCCAAGTCCAGTGGTCCCTGCAGAACTATTGCTTCTCCCCACCTGGTGACATTGTAAGGATAACAAGAATCATCTGGGGAAGACAGTGACAAAGCATGAGTTATGGCCTCAAATTAAGGATGGTTGTGTGGGGAGCTAAAAGAAAAGACCAGAGTCTAGAAATCGGGAGCTGGTTGCAGCCTCTCATGGCAAGCAGCCCTGGGAACTTGGGCGGTTTGCTTTGCCTCCCCCAAACCCCGCACCCTGCTTTCTCAGAGCAGCTGTTTTTGCTAGATGTATACTCTATGTGCATCATCTTGTTTAGAAAGTTGTGGAACACAGGGGACACGAAACTCACAAGTTAACCAGTCAAGTGCTTTTCTAGTTCTTGACATCCTTTCTTCTTGATTTATCATTTCAAAGATGCAGTTAGACTGTGGTTTATTGTTAGTCCAGGCCACACAAATAATGGTTCTTTGGGGTTATCGTAGATTCAGCTGTGGCATAGGGCTGCCTCTAGAGTTGCTGGGTTTTCTCTTCCTCCTAGTGTCTCACACGGTGTTAGGAAAGTCACATCCGATTTAGCATCTTTGGGGTGGAGTAGTTCGTGGCTGGCTTCACTGTGATCTCACTTATGGAAATGCCAGCTTGAAATTTCACTTCTGTTTCTTGAACTTCAAAAAGACTGCCAAGGAGATAGGCATTGGAGCTGGAGGAAGAGCAAGGAATTAGCCTAGCTCTGAGGCCAAGCCAGGGTTCGTCCACTGTCTCAGATAACCTTTTGGAAAGAAAGAACCTTAATGACAATCCCAAAGACTTCTACCTTTAACATATTTATTATTGACTTGCCTTCAGAAGATCAGTAAAATGATAAATGCAGATGGCCCTCACGGGCCCTTTTAACTCAGTGATTCTAAAATGCTCTTGTGATCAGAGCTGCAGATGTCACTTAGATCCCCCCCCCAGGCCTGCACTGTCAAAGCACTAGCGTGTACTGAACACCCTCTGAGCTGACTCTCCCACCACTGGGACGTAGCCAGAGGGTAATGCTTTCCCTCCCCACTTCCTCTCTTGTCCAGCCCCTGGGTTGAAGAGCTGCTACCCAACCTTTTGAAAGGAGGACTGTTCGCTCTCACCTCCTTGCTGTCTTCCCGTTTTGTAGATGATGAACCAGGTGGAAGGACAGCAGAAGAACCTCGTGCACGCCATCGAGTCTCTGCCAGGTTCCGGCCCCCTCACTGCCTTGGACCAGGATCTGCTGCTCCTGAAAGCTACCTCCGCTGCAACCCTCAGCTGCCTTGGGGAGTGCCTGCACCTGCTACAGCAGAGTGTGCACCATGCAGGCCAGCCCAGCCACAAGCCAGGGGCCTCAGGTGAGACAGCCCAGTGGGCATGTATGCAAATGAGTTTCTGGTGTGTGTGTGAGTGTGTGTGTGTGTGTGTGTGTGTGGTGTGTGTTGCATGGCCTTCCTCCTTTAAATCCACCATCTAACCACCTTCCATCTGTCTATCCTTTTATTCCGTCTGTTTCTCCATTTGTCCCTCCCTCCTTCTCTATCCAGTGTGGAATATCTGTTTCTTTGACCAGTTAGAACTATAACATCCCATGAAACATTTAACTAACATGTTTACATGCATACTATGGAAATTCTTTTAGACTTGCTGGCATCATGTTCTGTATCTCATTCCGTTTGTGACTTCGCACTCCACACTGTTTTTTTGAGATACTTTGCTATGCGGTCCTTTTTCCTAACTGCTCCTGTGATGTGCGTCCACCGTGATTTACCCCACGCTCCGATGAAGGAGGGACACCTGCATTGCTTCTGGTACCCTGCCCTGCTCGCGTCACTTAGTGAGCATCCACCTGCAGGCCTCCTCTTGGACCTGCGTGTGCATTTCTCTGGAATATCTACCAGAAGCATTTCTAGCTCTTTATCAAGAAGGTAGAGATAATAATACTCGATCTTAAGATGCCTCAACCGTTTTGGAGGAGGGTTCAGTCAATAAGCAGATACAAAGATATTCGTGAGGATTAAATGCTGTGATAAAGGTGAACATAGCTTGAGGTTGGTCATGTCATATATAATTATGAAGTGTTAGAATGAAGAGCCCAGCAGAAGCCTCCTTGAGCTTCGTTGCCCTGGGTTCACTTAATGAGGAAACAAGACAACTTAGATGATGAAAGCAGAACTAGCTTATGAGTGACAGTCTGTATTTCATGCTTTTTTCAAGTCCTCTTGGCCTTTGGTTGCACTGAGGTTAAGAGGGATGTTGGTTTTCCAGAGAAGTTTCGTTATGTCATACCCACCTTCATTTCCTGAGCTCCAATCCTGCCACTGTTTGGCCTTTGCTGCACGTTTTCTGAAATCTTCACAGACTGGATGACACGATGCCCATCATTCAGATGAGATGCTGAGGCTTATAGCAAGTAAATGACTCACCCAAAGTCACCCAACAGAGCTGAGATGAGAGACAGGTGCTTCCTCTTATGGCAGATGCCTTCCTCTGCCTGGGGTTGTTTGATCCTGAACAGACCACCAGTTCAATCCAGAACAGTGACAGTGCTTTGCTCACATTACAGTTGTCTGACTGGCAGGTGTTTCTTTTATTTTCTTTACTTTTTTCCCTTATTTTAATAATTTCAGACTTCTGGCAGAGTCATGAGAATAGTATGAAAAATTGTCATCTTTTCATCTCCAAATTCCCCAAATGGTAATGTTTTTATGACATTTGCCTCATCATCTCCCTTCTCTCTGTATATAAGGATATTATAGTTTTCTAACCACTTCAGAGTAAATTGCAGGCATGCTATATCTTTACTCTTATATGCTTCAGTATGTTTTTCCTTAGCAAAAAAAGAGACACTGTATCATGTCCTTTATATAATGTCTCCTATGTAATGACAGCACAGTGATCAAAATCAGTAAATTAACACGAATATAGTCCTATTCCCTAATCTGCAGACCTCACTAAAATTTGCCAATTGCTCTATTAATGTCCTTCATAACAAAAGAAAAAGTTTCTGGTGCAGGATCCCTTAGGAGATGTATGCATGTGTATTCAAGCACAGAATAAAGGTCCCCAAATCTGCTCTTCTATCTTTCCTCTTCCTTCTCAACTTGAAAAAATGAAACTCTGATGCGGAAGCCCTCACGAGACTCCTTGACATTTTCAGATCTGGACTGAATCTCAATGACCCCATTGGAGCTTGGGCACAGATTCTGAGCTACACTGGGGCTATTCATGATGCCTGGGGTCTCGCCCATAAAAAAGCTTAACTTCAGGCCTCTGCAACCTACTGGGCATATTCAAGAATCTTTCACTGGTAAATACACACCTGAACCATTTTGTTATTCTTAAGATGAATCCCTTACATCTTTCTTCAGAGCTGGTTTCTAGCAGATCTCTAATTTTTTTCCTGATTTTCATTGAGTCTCTGGTGTTTTTATGGCTTAGAGGAACAAAGCTCAAGGTGGAATTTCAGATGTGATGACAGGTTGAGATAGAAATTATCTGGGAGGATCAAGCAATATCCCTGAAGTTATGTTGTGTACAGTGTTACCTCCTACAGTCTCCCTGCCCCGTCCCACAGTCCTACCCCATTTGACTGTCAATCCTCCCTTGCTTTTAGCTACTTTTTTTAATTGTTTTTATACTATCTTATATCCATATTAAAAACATATTCCTCCAATGATAGCAAACTTATGAATCCCTATTGTTCTCTACTTCTCTCCTCATTTTTAATTGAAGTATAGTTTAACCTATAATAAATTAGTTTAAGTTGTCCAACATAGTCATTCAGCATTTTGAATTTCATACATTATTAAATGCTCACCACAATAAATGTATTAAAATATTATTTTAGAAGATTTATTTATTTGAGAGAGCACGAGTGGGAGGGGCAGAGGGAGAGGAAGAGAGAATCTCAAGCAGACTCTATGCTGAGTTTGGAGCCTGATGTGGGGCTCGATCTCATGACTCTGAGATCATGACCTGAGCCAAAACCAAGAATTGGAAGCTTAATGGATTGTGCCACCCAGGTGCCCCTAAGTGCATTATAATATTATTGACTGTATTTCCAGTGTTATACTTTTCCTCCCTGTGACCTATTTATTTTATAAGTGAAAGTTTGTATCTTTTAATCCCCTTCACTCACCCTCATCCCCTCCGCTCCTTTTAACCATTTTTATCAAAGAACTTGGCTAAAGGTTGGAGGATAGAGAGAGCATGAAGCATCACAAAGATTATTTTGTTTTTTTGTCTTCTTTTAACTTTTAACCCTCTTAAAAAATATTTCATATAACAGCCCCTTGAATTCTAAAACATTGTGCAATCTCTGGCACATGGTGAGGGAAAAGATGAATTACTTGCTGCATCCAAAACATCATACTTGCCTGCAGTTAAAATGGAATTCCAGAATTTCAAGCTAGCAGAATAAGGAAATGTGATAACTGGGGGAGTGTCACCACAAAATACCTTTGTTTAGAATCACAGGGCTCTTGCAGTTGATAGCAGTTATAGAAGCCTGACTCCCACTGATAAAAACATAATGGTTATGTCTAAGGAGTGCCAGCCTGGGTTGATGGAAATCCAGAATCTCATTAGAGTGACACTCTTTCAGGATTTCCTTTAAATGTTCGATGGGCAGGGAGGCACAGATTACCCGCAGCATACTAAATATCCACTCACATTGTTCTGGCTTCAGACCTCTTTGCTTTCTTCCCCTTGCATCATTTTATTTCTTCCGCCCCATTTCTGAATCAAAAATTAATTTGTGGCTTGTAGCATTTCATCTTCCATAGCATTTCATTGTATCTTCTGGGGAATATGTTGGCCTTGGAGCCTTTGTCTGTAAATGTTGCTCCTTAATGCTCCTTTCATCTCAAGCAAGGGAGCCACTAAACTGAAATCCAAAAATATTTCAGTATTCATCTGCCTACCATGTATGCATTTTGGACTCCTAGACCTGTCTCGGATGTTAATCTCTAAGATATAGTGGCCTGAAATGTTTCATTTAATTTCCATTTATGGAGAAGTTTGTAATTCAGATTAATAAAGTAACTTGGCCCTTTTGGGGGCCTCCATTTCTGTAGTTCTGATCTTGGGGACTACTGAATCCACTTGAATAGCTTGATGGAGGCAAATGATTGATGGGGGCAGGTAGGTATCTGTTCTCCTCAGTCTAGATGCGTGCCTCTGACTCTACTTGGAGAGACAGGCAGGATTTCACTCACAATTGGAAAAAGGCTGAACTACTTGAGGGTTGGGGCTTCAGGTGAGTTGCCAGTGTGGGAGAGAAATTGGACCCCTTGAATAGTTTGGGATGCAGAGCACTCCGTCGGCAGCGCTCCTGGCTCATTCCTTGCTTTTTGGTCTTGATCCAGGGAGCATGGTTCCAAGTCAGAGCAGACACCTATAACCAGACAAATACATTCTAGTGCCAGGTAAGAGCTGGATGCTGACAGCATGGTTGGTGCAAGGCATGTCAGGGAGAAACATGGGCATCAGAGCTGCCAGAGTGAGTGACAGTGGAACCTTGGGGATTTACAGTGGGTGACCCATGCATGCGCCCTTGGACATATATCAGGACAAGAGATGAAGAGATGTGTAATTGGAGAGAGGAGAAGCAGGGCAGAGTTTAGAGTGCTTTTCTTAACTTGTCCTTCCAATAACTTTTTCATTCTCTAAGAAGATTTGTGAGGCTTTTTTTTTTTTGCTGGTCAGTAAGCCAGTTGCCCTGACCTTTCTGTTTTGGGGTTTGGCAAAAAAGGGTAAATAGGCGAGCCTGTCCTAAGGCCTTCATGGCCTCTCTAGCTGGTGGCCTCCTTCCTTCTGTGCTGTGACAGCGATGCCTTCAGACCTCCATGCTCCTCTCTTTCCACTTTGTTGTCTCTCTCTTCCACCTTCTTTCCCGACACATTCTGCTTCTGCTAAGAACGTGCCCCATGTCAGCAACCTTCCCTCATTTTGTGGGTGAGAGACAAGATGGAAATGTGAAGATTCTTCCAAAAATAGCATGTTGGAGAAAAAAAGAAAAACTGGCATTGTGGAATATTTCAGGTGGGTGGGTTTTTTGTTGTTGTTGTTGCTACAACTATCCAGCTGGAGATTTTGAGTGGCACATTCTCCCTAAAGAAAGCAGTCAGATGCTAACATCGTAGCTTTCCATCGTAAATGTAGACGTAGCTTCTGTTGTCTTCACATTTGTAAATATCAATCTTACTCTAGTTTGGAAAACGCTTTTAGGTTTGCCGAGCAGAGGAGGCATGAATTCCCTGTGTTGCAGGCAGAGGGACAGGTGCTGTCACCTGTCACTGGTTCTGGGCAGAGCCTCTTAGCCCTCGTCATGGGAACTGCAGTTCTCAGCACTCTCAGCAAGGCTGAACCGGAGGCCAAGGACAGATGAAAACAGTTTCACAGTCCAGTCTGAAAGCCCACAGTTAAATCTTCTGTTGCATTCTTTCTGCTTCTATATGGTTTGGGGAACTAGGACATTTATAGTTGCTTTCCTTGTTCCCTGTGTCGTTCTGTCTACTATGGTGTGTCATGTGAGGAGCACAGCTGTGTGTCAAAAAGCCTGTCTTCGGGACTGGATTTACCATTTGGTGGACCACCCTTCACCTTCCTGTTCTCTTCTGTTGTGTCATCCTCCGTGGTCTCCCTACTCATGAGCGTTTGGGTGTACCCAGAGGGCAAGAAAACTTGTGGATCTCTGGCTACTTGAGTTGACAGTTGGTCAGCAGCCACGAGGTAATATTTGTTCCCAGCTGTCCTTTCATTTGTACGTCTTGGTCTGTTTTTGACCATCTTCCTACTTGAGACCTTTCTTGAGTCACTTTCTATAGGTGCGGCATATGTTCTCAACTGTCAAGCGCCATCAGTAGCAAATACACCATTATCCTCTCTGCTGCCAAGAAGGAAGGCCAATGAAATCTGACACACCGTTGACACTAGCACAAACTTGTTTCCCAGGTGTGGGAATGCAAAATGGGCATGTCTTAGAATTAAGGAAATATGGTCTAGACTTGTGTTTTGCTTTAGGACACAGTCTTTCAATAGAGTAAGGTAGTCCATTTGTTTGTCTTTAAACTGGTGTTTGTTTTTCTGGTAGGGTCCTTTATACTTTTTGTTTTTCTACTTCCATGTGGCTTTTCTTGTTTTCTCTTTATTTTGCTACATAAGTGGTACTTCCTTGACTCACCATATTTAGTGTTTTGGGAGAAATATGTATATAAATTCTAAGAATGTTACATTATGTTTTTGGTTGTGTTTTTAAGTTTTACTTCTTTTTTAAAAAAATGTATTAATTCATGAGAGAGAGAGAGAGAGAGAGAGAGAGAGAGAGAGAGAGAGGCAGAGACACAGGCAGAGGGAGAAGCAGGCTCCATGCAGGGAGCCTGATGTGGGACTCAATCCTGGGACTCCAGGATCAGGCCCTGGGCCAAAGGCAGGAGCTAAACCGCTAAGCCACCCAGGGATTCCCTTAAGTTTTACTTCTTTATTTTAAAGAGTGTGGTGGGGAGGAGGAAGAGAGGGACAAGTAGACTCCATGCTGAACACAGAGCCTGATTTGGGACTCAATCCCACGACCCTGAGATCATGACCCGAGTAAAAACGAAGAGTCAGATGCTTAGTTGATCAAGCCCCCTGAGCGCCTCTACATTATGTTTATCATAAGCATTCTTTAACCTATATTTTTTTCTTTTTTTTTGCTCATTTGTCTTGTTTCTTAAATTCCACATATGAGTGAAATCATATGGTATTTGCTTTCTCTGACTGACTAATTTAGCATTATGCTCTCTAGCTCCTTCTGTATTTTTGCAAGTGGCAAGATTTCATTCATTTTTATGGCTGAGTAATATTCCATTGTGTGTGATATATACCATATCATCTTTATCCGTTCACCTATGGATAGGTGCTTGGGCTGCTTCCATAATTTGGATATTGTACATAATGCTATAATAAACAGGCTTATTAACCTATCATTTTCTAATAATCAAAGTCAAGAATGACACTTCCTTTTGACTGTCTCCTTTAATGATGAAAACTCAGCATACTTTAATTTCCTGCTACTTTGATATGCTTCCCAACTTTTGATAGTATAATATGGGGGCTATTGTTACTATTTTAATATTAACTTAATATTTAATGTGAGAATGATTAAATATCTTTAAAATAATTTTGATTTAATATTCAGTCATGTAACCATGTTTAGAAAAATTATCTCAGTTCACTACCAGGCCTGGGAGTGGGGTGAGTTGTGTGAGACACTCACCTTGAACACAAATTTAAGGGGTGCCAAAGTAATTAAGATGATTGATGCTTTCATGAAGTGTTTTTAAACCAAAAGTAATGCAGAAATAATCCAGGATGAATGAAATACCAAATTTTAAATTAAGACAAGGATTCAGCACAGTGAAGCAAGGGAGACCGAGTCTTGCAAGACTTTTTCTGTTAATTTTGGCTTTAAAAATATTGTGTGAAAATGTCATTTATCTTGATGACTGAGTGTCTTGGTGCCACTTTAAAATTTATACCCAGGAGGAGTATACTTTTTACTTCCCCTCACCCCAGCTCTGCATTTAATTGGGTAAAGTGCACACTGCCAGTCCCCACCCCACCCCCCACCCCCTTTTTTTTTTTTAAAGATTTTATTTATTTACTCGTGGGAGACAGAGAGAGAGAGGCAGAGACACAGAGGGAGAAGCAGTCTCCATGCAGGGAGCCTGATGTAGGACTCCATCCCGGGACTCCAGGATCATGCCCTGGACTGAAGGCAGCGCCAAACCGCTGAGCCACCTGGGCTGCCCTGCCAGTCCGTTCATTCATTCATTCATTTATTCATTTATTCATTTATTTCCTGCCAGTCCTTTTAATGCATGACTTTTCCAGTTTTGAGTTCCTGATTCTGCTTCTTTTCTTCATAATTTGGTACATGTCCTCAAGTAGTTTCTTCCCACAGAAGGTGGAAACTTTTTTGAGTCTCTTCCTCTGCTCTAGGAAAACATACAGTGTGTAGAGTTTAAGAGTCCGGGCTCAAGAACCAGGCTGTCTCTGTTTTAATCTTGATTCTACCACCAACTGGCTATTTGCATCTTTATTTCTTTTTCTGTCAAATGGGCATAACAGTAAGACCTACCTCATGGGTTGTTTTAAGGAGTAGATGAGTTAATATATGTAAGTTGCATGCAATAATCCTTGGCACCTCCCAAAAGCTCAAACAATGTTGACTCTTTTTAGTAGAGCAAAATAATTTGGCTGCAGACAGCATTATCCCTTGGCCTCTCTCCCCACCCCAAACCTATAGACTTTCATTTGCCTTCCTCTCTTCACCTGTTCACCTTCCGATATCTAGTGTTTTGTAGCAAAATTCAAAATTAGTTTGTTTTCCTTTAAGGCAAGTCTAACTTTTCTGCCTTAAATGATTGGAAAGATATTCTCTTAATTTTGTTATTTAAAAACATTGCCAAACTCTATGAGCTAGGCATTCATTATATTCTACTTTCATATGAATTTGAAATTTCAGCAATGGAAAGCCTGAAAAAAGATTGCCAAACTGTGTCTAGATGTGTCTTTTCCCATTGTCTTTGCTGGAATGTGGTGGACTCTATCAGCAGCATGCACAGCTCTTCCACTTGGGCTATTTCTTCTGTCATTATTTGTTTTATTTCTGTTCCATTGACCTCATCTTTGTCCATCAGGGTCTCTTGAATCTCTGTTGTACATCTTCTGCATTCTCAGAGAGACAGAGAGAGCACGCGCACAAGCCAGGGAGGGGCAAAGAGAGTATTTTTAGCAGACTCCCCACTGAGCGTGGAGCCTGATGCAGGGCTTGATGCCACCACACGGAGATCATGACCTGTGCCAAAGTCAAGAGTTGGATGCTTAACTGACTGAGCCACCCAGGCACTCCTTTTGCATTTTCTTCTGTCTCACTGTTGTCTTTGTGTTCTTTACAACTCTACCTTGGCAGAACTTCCCTATCTTTAAATACTGTTTACTTGAGTTTCTACAGTGCTGATTCCTTTTCCTGTTTTCAGTGTTAATTTTAACTCTACTAATGCTGATTCACTTTCCTCGTGATAATTCTTTGATGTATTTATTTCCTTTTTCACCTTTGTTTTTCTCTCCATATTTCTGTTCTTGTTTCATAGAGGCTGCTTTACTTTGTGCTGTGCTGATGATATACCTTTCTTGATGTTTTCTGTGCTACCTTACTTTAGAAATATCAGAGATGTATAGTTCTTATAAGCCTTCTGAGGATTCCATTTTGTTTCCCAAACTATACAATCCTTCTCATTTACTGTTAGAATTTTTCTTCTTTATCCTCAAATGAGGCAGGCCTATGCAGACTTTCAAACTAAGTGATCATTTATGAGAGCACCTGGATTGGTCTAGCATGGTCTTCTTTCTAGTCCTCACTCACTGGTTCTTTGATAGGCTCAATCCTTAGAGTATACAGAGAACTACATTCCCCAGCATGCATTGCTACCTTCCCTCTTCCTGTCCTGGCCTGTCTGTTGCTGATTGTGATCTGTCATTGCCTAGGGACTCTACACCTGCCTCATTGTCTCCCAGATTATCATCTCTAAATGATGGTGGTATAGAGGGGAGGGAGGAACAGGGTTGAAGTGTGGGAGTCATGGAGGAAGCATATCTTGATTGCCTAGCCAAGCAGATCTCTTTTTTTTTTTCTTAGTGCTTTTTAAGCTTTCCTAATTATTCTAGAGGAAATTTACTACTTGTGTTTTATATGTGTGTGTGTGTATTTTTTTTAAGTAATACTCCTGTACTGATGAGATAGCTGTCTAGTATTTAAGATCTGAATCCAACTCTCAGTCCCCAAGAAGTTGTTGGTCAGCAGGACAGGTGTATGAAGTCTCTTTCTGCCTTTCTCAGGGCAGATTCTGATGTCTTAAAGCTTGAGTTGGTTTTTCTTATTCCAGCCCCATCTGCCTTATTATTTATGGGATTCTTCCCAAGTCTGGTCTTAAGCTGATCTTTCAGCCTTTGGTTCTTAGTATTGTGAGTTTTCACCTTTTTGAAAAATGACATCAAGAACTGATAACATAGATGCCATTTTGCCATTAAAAAATTCGGTAAAGCACACATATTAAAACATTTACTGTCTTAACCATTTTTAAGTATATAGCCCAGTAGAGTGTTGAGGACATTCATATTGTTGTGTAACCCACCTCTAGAACTCTATCTGGTGAAATAAACTCCATACCCATTAAACATTAGCTTCCCACGCCCCCCAGCCCCTTGCAACCACCATCCATTCTGATTTTTGTCTCCCTTTTTGCCATTTCTTAGTTCTTAGCTTTTAGGAGGTTGTAAAATGCAGGTTCCTTTTGAAATTTACTGTCTATGAAAATTGTAATATTCATTCATTTTGGCACAGATTTATTGAATGCATACTCTTTGCCAGGCCATATTCTAGTTTCTGGACATCCAACCATGAGCAAGGGCAGTATTGTCTTTGCTATCAGGAGCAGATCTTCTAGGGAGGACAGAAAAACAATAGACCAACGCATGAACAGGGTGAGTTCAGATAGCGCTGAGTGCTATGAAGACCATAAACTGACTCATGGGACCGAGAGCGCCTTTGTGGCAATGCCTTGGCAGAGGAGGTCCCAGGGGGCTTCTCTGAACAAGTGATATTTGAGGCAACCCCTGGATTTATGCAGGAGACCTCTCCCCCACGCAGAAGAACTGGAGGGGTGGCATTCTGAGCAGAAGGAACGGCACGTGTGAAGGCTCTTGACTGTAACAAACTTGGATCACTTGAAGAATGGAAAAACTACCAGCGTGACTGGAGCGTAGTGAGCAGTGAGGAGAAGGGGAAGTAAGACCAGGAAGTCATGCAAGCCAGGCAGCTATATTGTATTCCAACTGTCGTGAGAAGCCACTTGAGACTTTTCAGCTACAGCTATGTGATCTAACACTTCTTTTGTGTTCTTTCTTCCTTCCTTCCTTCCTTCCTTCCTTCCTTCCTTCCTTCCTTCCTTCCTTCCTTCCTTCCTTCCTTCCTTCCTTCCTTCTTCTTTCTTTTCTTTTCTTTTCTTTTCTTTTCTTTTCTTTTCTTTTCTTTTCTTAAGATTATTTGTTTGTAATGGGTACCTGGGTGGCTCAGTGGTTGAGCATTTGCCTTTGGATCAGGGCGTGATCCCAGGGACCTGGGATGAGTACTGCGTCATGCTCCCCACAGGGAGCCTGCTTCTCCCTCTGCCTGTGTCTCTGCCTCTCTCTCTCTCTCTCTCTCTCTCTCTGTCTCTCATGAATAAATAAAATATTTTTTTAAAGAAAGATTATTTATTTGAGAGAGATGGAGGTGGAGGGGGGAGGGCACAGAGAGAGAGGGGGGAGGGCACAGAGAGAGAGAGGGAGAAGCAGACTCCACTGAGCAGAGAGCCTGATGTGGGCTCAATCTCAGGATCCTGAGGTCACGACCTGAGCTGAAGGCAGACACTTAACCAACTGAACCACCCAGATGTCTGAACACCTGATGTTTTTTTTAAAAAATTTCTGCCTGAAAATATGCTTATGTTGATAGTACCATACACACTGACACATTGACATACACAGCTTTTTCCTCTGCGTCTGTTATTTTGTTTCCATCAACCGGAGTCTCTCATGGTGCCAAAATTCTGGGATACTTGTAGATTTTTCTTTGAGTAACAATAATGAAAAGGCTAATGAAGGGACACCTGGATGGTTCAGCGGTTGAGCATCTGCCTTTGACTCAGGGTGTGATCCCGGAGTCCCAGGATCGAATCCCTCATCGGGCTTCCTGCATGGAGCCTGCTTCTCCCTCTGCCTGTGTCTCTCCCTCTCCCTCTCTGTGTTTCCCATAAATAAATAAAAATTTTAAAAATCTTTAAAAAAAAAAGAAAAGGCTTAATGGATATGATTACCCTACTGATGGAACTTTAGAGACCCTGCAAGGTTGAGTTCCAGTTCATGTAAGGCTGTATCCACTACAGCCTCCCTTTTTTTCATCCCTTATTCCTGCTTTTAGATGGAGAACCGAGTCTGGGGTGGGGGCAATTGAGTTTGTTATTCTAATGGTGGAATTGGTAAAGGAATTCCTTGTGATTACTCCTGTCCCCACTAGTGAACATATATAGATATTCCATAATAATACCTGACTCCTAAAATAAATTTTAATAGAGTTAAAAAAAAAAAGTATTTCCCCTAAGGGTTGAGGGATGATTAGAAACATGCTTTTGGTTTATCAGACTGGTGTTTATAAAAAATTTTTCTTGCTAGAATGGAATGAGCACCTGTCTTTAGTGATGGGGCTTCTTGACTTTTCCCACAGCAGCCATATCTCCTGGCAGAGGTGGGGGCCACGTGGTGCAGGCAACTTTTCAGAATTGTGATCATAACGTCAACTGTAATTTTTACCACAGTTTGAGGGGCACCGGGTGGCTCAGTCGGTTGGGCGTTTCCCTTCAGCTCAGGTTGTGATCTTGGGGTCCCAGGATCGAGTCCCAAGTTGGGCTCCCTGCTCCATGGGGAGTCTACTTCTCCCTCTCCCTCTGTCCCTTCTTCTCGCTTGTGCTTTCTCTCTTTCTCTCTCTCTCTCTCTCTCCCCCAAATAAATAAATAAAATCTAAAAAAAAAAGCCCAAAAGTCACAATTTGAGCACCCCATTGTTGATCAAATTTGACTTATTATAATGTTTTAATTATATTTATATTTTCATTTTTTATTCATTAACTTTATATTTTCATATAAATATTTTTTCTTTAAAAAACTTAAGAAAAACACTTTTAAGAAAATCTGGCTTTGGTGAATGCGATTTTTTTTTTTTGAAGGGGGGGCGGTGCCAAGGATGGGGAAAGAAATAGCCCATAGTGATTCTGACTGCCATTACACAGAAACTGGTTTATAAATAGATCCATATCTACACTTGGGAACCTCATTCAGAACAAGCCCACTTAAATTTACCACCATCCACTTCAAACTGGGCCCATTTCACGTCCATCTCCATATATAGTGAGGTACAAATATTTCTTGAGCTGTAAATGTTTAAATTGGAAAATACTTGGCATCATTCTAGGTCTTTATTGCAGAGAACATCCTGGGATGGCACGGGCCCAAGTCACATTCCACAGAGCAGCTGAAAAATGGGACACTTGGCTCTTTGCCATCAGCCAGTGCCAACATAACCTGGGCGATTTTACCAAACTCCACTGAAGATGAGCAAAGCTTGCAGCCCGAGCCAGAGGTAAGCGAGCCGTTAGTTCTCTCTTAGCACTTCTGTGGCTTGTGTTCTCGCTTGTTCAGAAATGTAGTAATTATATTTGTAACTTGCTCATCTCTTTGTTTTAAGAGGAGACAAATTATAAAATGGAAGCATTGCCTGGAGAGAGACAAAATCAGCTCTGTGCACGCCTGGCACTTCTGTTCTTGTGTCTGGCAGCTGCCGTGGGTGAAATGTGATCCTACCAATGAGGAAGCTCCTATTTTCATTGAAATGGGAGTCATTTTAACTTCAAGTGGGAGAAATTCAAATGCACCCATTAAAATGATGCCTGTTGACATGATGGGAGCAGTTACAATATATTATGTCACTCCCCTGAATAATGGCTTCTTCATGTGGTTCGTGCTAACATCAGCTCCCGCCTCACATGCTCGACCCCTGCATGCTCCAGAACCAGGCCAGCGTCCCCCGGGCAGTGGCTGAGACTCCTGGGCGTCCCCCCGGCTGCAGGGGGTAGCTGCCCTGCCTCGGCAGGCTCCGTGGACTGTCCTCTGCCCACAGGACTCTCCTGACTAACTGTGCTTCGAAGTGGCAGCTCGAAGGAAGCCAAACACAGCGCTTCCTTTTGTTGATTTAACTTTATGCCTCGAGGGAAGTTGTTTTCCATTTTTCTTTTGATGCGCACAGTCTATTGACGTGCCCTTGTGAACTGGGCTGGGATGTACCCAAAGATGTGTTAAAGGTTGTACTTAATGCTGACTAAAGTCACTTAGCCTGAGAAATGTAGGGCCCTCGTAAAATAAATCTGTTGAGGATGGTTGAGAGCCCCAAGGCAGCTTCTTGGATCAAATGGTCTTGGTCATCGATTGAAAATGTTTTCCAAGCTTCACATGATGATATTCTGGAACAGGAACTCAGTAGCTTGGCTCTCATGAGACAGGATCAGCCTGCCTACAAATATTTCATAGCATCTATAAGGTGTCTTCGCAGGGTATGAAACGAACAAAGGATGTTGAGATTCTCCAAGGCACTTTCCTTTACCTGTACCATGAGTTTCAGGTTGAAAACACTTGGCAGCTGGTACGTAAGGTCAACTGGGAAGTAAGTTGGCAATGGAGTAAATGGTGGGAGCCCTGCCGTCCTACTGGTCTTTTGAGAGCCTTGGGTGAGGTGGCATTTCAGGCTGCTGAAAGGTTGAAAACTATACTGTCCATCATTTCCCTGGCAAAGAACCTGTGGGGGTTCACGTCATTATAAATATATTTAAGGTCTTGCTCTAGGAAAAAATTAAGGATAGGGAAGGAAGTTATTAGGTCTTTGGTAACAATTTTTCAGGGTCTCCTTCCCAGCAGCATTCTTGGGCAAAACCTAACAGCAGCCATAACCTAATAAGCATACTTACTAGGGCTGGTGGTCTTCCCCATTCTGTGAATCCTCCTTCCTGTTTCTTCTTCCCTGAGAGTGCTTTCTATAACAATGAAGCTTGAGAGGCCAGATCTATCCTTTTTTTTTTTTTTTTATTAAAGGTTTTTTATTTACTCATGAGAGACACACAGAGAGAGGCAGAGACACAGGCAGAGGGAGAAGCAGGCTCCCTGAGGGGAACCCGGTGTGGGACTCAATCCCAGAACCCTGGGATCATGATCTGAGCCGAAGGCAAACAAACGCTCAACCACTGAGCCACCCAGGCGTCCCCAGGTCTGTCCTTTTTACTTAGAATTGCTGCCCCGCTCCCCACTCCCCGCCCGCCTCCCAGGCCTGACCAGTCACCAGTATCAGCAGAAGAGTATATAATTGGTCACGAGAAGTAACTAGCTCCCAAGTTCAACTTTTTAAAAATACTTTGAAGGTGAAGAATGAGGGAGACCTTTTTCCCCCCCATATGTTAGGAACACCATTAGTTTCTAGTTGTTGTATTACCTTTGTTCTGGTCAGAGAAGTGTCATGTATTGGTGGGTTAAGTCCTTGCTCGAGGCAGTGAGGACTTATGGGGCATGATGATGTTTTGATGGTTTTCTGAGAAGGGAGAGTTCGAGACTCCTTTCATTTTTTTTCCAGGGACAGCTCTGGTAGATGATTCTCACAACCCTCACAACTAAGGTTGGTTGGATACTATTTTTGCTGTAGGACATTGTGCTTTGTCACTTTTTCTTTTCTTTTTTCTTTTTCTTTTTCTTTTCTCTTTTCCTTTTCTTCTCTCTCTCTCTCTCTCTTTCTCTCTCTCTCTCTTTTTCTTTTGTCTGAAGGATGGAAGAAGCTAGCAATATTGACCCAGTAGTTTTCCTGTCAGGAAAAGGAAAATGTTTTCATTGCCTCCTTTTTGTACAATTTGGAGAAATGACCCAAGAAGGAATGAAGTGAGATTATGAGAAGCTGAAAATTTCTTATGAGAATGTTCCTTAACCCTTTGATATAGAGAATAGAGTTATTATGTAAATGATCACCAGGGAAACTCAGGATTGTGGTTACTATGGTACTTTAATTGAGTAAACCTTTTTTTTCTGGGTTGTTGCTTTGATTGTGTTAAGTCTTTAGAGGCAATAATTAGGGTATAAAAGGTGTACCTCGCTCCCATGGATGAGTGTTTTATTTATTTAAAAATATTTTTTAGGGAATCCCTGGGTGGCTCAGCGGTTAAGTGCCTGCCTTCAGCCCAGGGCGTGATCCTGGAGTCCCGGGATCGAGTCCCACATCAGGCTCCCTGCATGGAGCCTGCTTCTCCCTCTGCCTGTGTCTCTCTCTCTCTCTCTGTGTGTGTCTCTCATGAATAAATAAGTAAAATCTTTAAAAAAAATAAAATAAAAAGATTTAAAAAAAAGATTTTATTTGTTCATGCGAGACACACAGAGAGAGGCAGAAGGGAGAAGCAGGCTCCTCGCAAGGAGCACGATGTAGAACTCAATCCCAGGATCCCGGGATCAAACTCTGAGGCAAGGCAGATGCTCAACCACTGAGCCACCCAGGTGCCCCTGGATATGTGTTTTAATACCACCAACTAGTTAACTCAATCCAGTTCACTGGACACAGACCAGGCGTCCTGCAATTCAATTCAACTCCAACATTGTCTACCTGTGGAGAGCTTCAGATCCTGCAGATTAAGGGCTCAGCCCCACAAGACTGTCTTGTCCCTCCCACCCCTGCCCCACCTTCAGCCAATCACAAGTCCAGGCTACCTGTGCTTCTGACCAACTGGCTATAGATCAGAGGTTCTCACATCCCTCTCTGTGGGTTTGAATAATTTGTCAGAGTGGCTCACAGAACTCAGAGAAACATGTACCAGTTTATTATAAAAGCTTATAATTCAGGAACAGATGGAAGAGATGCATGGGGAAGGTGTGGGAGCTTCTGTGCCGTCCCCAGAACCTCCCTTCCAGCACCTCCACATGTTCACCCACCTGGAAGCTCTGTCAACCCTGTTGTTTTGGGGTTTTATGGAAGCTTCATTCCATGGGCGTGATTAAATCTTTGGTGATGGAACTCAACCTCCAGCCCTTCTCCCCTCCTTGGAAGTCAGGGAGTGGGACTTTCAGTCCCACCCCTCCAATCACTGGGTTACTGCCACTGGAGACAGTCACCATCCTTAGGTTACCTAGGGGCTTCCAGAGGTCACTCATCAACATAAAAGACACCTTTATCTTTCTTTCTCATCCCTTCAGGAATTCCAAGAGTTTCAGGAGCCTTGTGCCAGGAATGGGGACAAAACCAAATACCTATTTCTTGTTAGAAATCTCAGTGTCACACTCCCCTCCCCTTGTTGTGGCTTTACTGTAGAACATCTTATAGATACCTGGAAAATTAATGCATTTTCAAGCTTCGTCTGTTTAATTCCCAGCTGAATAAAACTCAAAGACCAGTGTGTATTTAATACATGAGTTAGAGTAGAACTGTGGTTGGCTCTATTATCAAATGCAGTGATCTTAAAATTTTATTCTGCTGGGGCTAGAACTAAGTACATGTGAAAATGAAATATTCTTCCATAATGAAATGAGTTAGGATCTTGGTTTTACCCATTAGCAGAACAATTTTTCAACTCTCTCAGCACTGTTTGAAATTTAAATTTAAACAGAAAAGGAGTTTTGTTGTGCTGTCTTGGGGGAAGAATGCTTTGTCACAGGACGGGGAGAACTGTGATGGGGAGATACTGGGATTGGCTCTCTTAACCTTCATTCCACCCTCCTGATGGAAAACCTAACAACTACATGTCCCCAAATTTCTTACAGTTGGATTTTTGAATGCATGACAGGTCTCATAATCACATTTGTGTGAGATTGGGAGCCTAAGCTGAGACCAAGTTTCTTTTGCTGGGGCTGCTGGTGGGCAAGGTCATGAGGATGTGGGTGTTCCGAGGCGGCTGCAGGGGCCAGGTGCATTGTCCTGGGGCCTCAGGCCCACCTGCATGGGCCTGACAAGCTGCAGGGCTGGCAGCAGCAGCCACTTCCCGGCATGGGGCTCGTGACTCTACAGTGGTGTGTCCTTGAAATAAGGAATTGAAGGAGAACTTTGCATTCCCCACACCTTTCAGAGATGATGTCAGCACCTAATTTCCATATCCAGTCCCCTTCTGATGGAAATACCCAGTGTGGTTTCTGTTTCCTGCTGTGGATCAAGACTGGTTGTGCTATTGGAATCGGAAAAGCCAAGGGCGACATGTAGACAGTCACGAATATGACCATCTATACCTACCTTTCTGGAGGGACCAAACCTTAATAGTTTTAAAAGACAGTTTTATTGAGGTATAATTCATGAATAATAAAAGTCATCCTTTTAAAACACAATTTTATCACTTTTAAGTGAGTTAAAATACAGACTAATTCTGTCACTTTCCAAAATTCCCTTGTGTTCCTTTATAGTTAAGCCCCTCCCCCTATCCCATGGCAGTCCTTATCTGATTTCTGTCTATTGTAGCTTTGCCTTTTCTGGAATGCCATTTATATGAAATCATACAGTATCTAGCCTTTTGAGTTGGACTTCTTTTTTTTAGATTATTTATTTATTCATGAGAGACACAGAGAGAGAGGCAGAGACACAGGCAGAGGGAGAACCAGGCTCCCTGTGGGGAGTCCAATGTAGGACTCGATCCCAGGACCCCGGGATCATGACCTGAGCCAAAGGCAGATGCTCAACCACTGAGCCACCCAGGTGCCTCGAGTCCAGCTGCTTTTGTTTAGCAGAATGCATTTGAGACTCGTCCATGTTGTGTTAGCCAGTGGTTCAGGCCTTTGTACTGGTGAATAGTATCCATTGGATTCAGAGTTTGTTATCCATTCACCAGTTGAACATTTGGTAAATTTAACTTACCCACATTCCCCATGGGTAAAATAGAAAGAGGGAAGCACTTAAAAATCATGTTGTATTAATCATTTAAAGTCAATATTTGTGCCCAAATACCTACCTCCAGCAAGGAGGGTGAAGATGGAGGATCAGTACTATTTCTCTCCCTATTGGAGACCTTGAGGGAGGCTTTTTAAGCTTGTGCCTTAAAAGCATGCTGTCAGTGGGGTGCCTGGGTGGCTCAGTTGGTTTAACATCTGACTCTTGGTTTCAACTCAGGTCATGATCTTATGAATTGTTGTATCTGAGCCCTGCATTGGGCTCTGCACTCACTGGGGAGTCTACTTGAAGATTCTCTCCCTCTTTTCCCTGCCCCCACTCGTTCTAACTCACTCTAAAATAAATAAATTTTTTTTAAGATTATTTATTTGACAGAGAGTGCACGCATAGGCAGGAGGAGTGGGAGAGGGAGAAGCAGGCTTTCTACTGAACAGAGAGAACCTGACACTGGGCTTGATCTCAGGACCTTGAGATCATGACTTGAGCTGAAGGCGGCCACATACCCAACTGAGTCACCCAGGCATCCCTAAAATCAATCTTACCACCACCACCACCACTACACTGTTAGTTCCTGTCAACCCCTGGGTTGATTGTTCCTTTATATACATTGCCTGGCTAATTGAACTACAATGGCAACAAGAGTATCAAGAGACCACATATTCTACACCCCCCAGAATCTAACATGTTCAGAAAGACTTCTCATAATGTCTCTAAGTACTGACCGCTAGCATTTAGCCAAATGGGCTAGCTAGGAAATTGCAAAATTGATTTTTTAAGTAAGCATGTCATAGTCTCTCCCCCTCTTCCACAAGGGAGAAGATTGTTTTACAAATAAAGGAGAGAGACAGATATAAAAGATTCAGCTGAATTTTTCCTCAAGAAGAATTTCCATGCCCTTGGTGGATTCATCATTTTAGCACTGAAGTTTTGAACGACTTGACACAGAATGCTGTCAGTTTGAAATCCTCTGACATTCAAATTGAAGCCTGGCCAGTTTAATCCCCTCAACCCATTTTTATCATCTATTCTTTATCTCCATCATACATAAATGTATAGGTAGATGTGACTGAGACTATTTATCAGGCATGGAATAGTGGCAGATTTTGGAAGATAAAGTAATATGTTGTTTTGATCCTTTGGATAATTAACAAATGTTCAGTCTTATGTGTTTGTTCAAAATATGTGACGCATAATTATTTGATTCTAACCATTTAATGAAAGAGTGAGACAGCTATCCCTTACAGCGATTGAAAATCATTTTATTGAAGTCTTTTTTTTAAATTTAATTTTATTTAAATTCAATTAACAGTGTATTATTAGTTTCAGAGGTAGAGTTCAGTGATTCATCAGTTGCGTGCAACACCAAGTCCCCATTACATCGCGTGCCCTCCTTAATGCCTGTCACCCAGTTACTCCATTCCCTCAGCTACCTCTCCACCTTATTGAATCGTGGTAACCCCACAAAATTTAATTTCACATGGTCACAGCAAATGGTGGTCACATTTATTAGAATTTGTTACAAGAAGTTCGTGGTGATGCAGTTCCCCTTTTGTAACCCTACATTCCATCCTGTCACAGTTTGATTGCATTTCCCTCCCAGTAGTGGTAGAACAGACGTTTTTCCTCTTTGAATCATGGCCTTTGAATCACTGAATCTTAGAAGCATTGTGACGGGTCAAATGGCTGCTCTCCAAACCGGAGAGGCTGACTAACCTGCCAGAAGTCCACAGAGCTGGCCTGTGGGGGACAAGATTGATATCTGGACTTCCTCAACCCCAAGCTAGTACCTTTCCTGTACCCCAGACTGTCTCCTGTATCTGGTGGGATTCTTTCAGTTAGAGTGACTGAGAATCCATCAATTAGTGGCTCTGGCAATAAAGTTTCTCACACAGTAAGAGTTCTGCGGATAAATACTTCTGGGTCTGGTATAGGAACTCCTGAAGGCCTCAAAGAGACAGGCAGTCTGGAGGTTCCTCAAAAAATTAAAAATAGAACTACCGTATGAGCCAGAAATCTCACCTTCGTGTGTTTATCTAAAAGAATTGAAACCAGGATCTCAGATGATGATGATGATTCAGAACAGCCAAGGGGTGAACATCAGTGAATGAATGAATAAAGAAAATGTGGGATACACATACAATGGATTAGTATTCAACCTTTTTTTTTTTAAAAAAAAGATTTTATTTATTTATTCATGAGGGACACAGAGAGGGAGAGAGGCAGAGACATAAGCAGAAGGAGAAGCAGGATCCCTGTGGGGAGCCCGATGTGGGACTCAATCCCAGGACCCCGGGATCACGCCTTGAGCCAAAGGCAAATGCTCAACCGCTGAGTCAGCCTTTAAAAAGAATACCATCTTGTGGTTTGCTGCAACATGGATGACCCTTAAGAATATGATCCTGAGTGAAGGAAGCTGGTCACAGGATGAATACTGCACAATTCCATTTATAGGAGGTATGTTAGTAGTTAGACTCAAATGGAAAGCAGACTATGGGTTGCCAGGGGCAGGGAGGTGGTGGGGGGCAGAGTGAATTGAGGAGATGCTAGTCAAAGAGTTTAGAACTTCAGGCATGCAAAGTGGAAATGTTCTAGAGATCTGCTGTGCAGCAACATGTATGTAGTTAATAATACTGTTATATGTGGAATTCTCACTATAACCACTGAGAACATTCTGTTTAGGTCCTGACACTAGGAATGTGCAGTGGCTTGATCATTTGGATTTTTTTTCTTCTGCTCTTCTGGCTATTCCTCGGGAAGGAAAAGAGTGTATCCATGAGGCAAATGTAGAAGATATGCCTCTTAGCTATCCAACCCTCGGGACTTATTAAAAATCCAAAAGCTCCAGGTTGTTACTTGTGCTTGAAGATGCATTGCTGTCTCTGATGTTTGCTCCGTGTCTCAGTGTACTAAGACAGTAACTATTCATCTACTCTCTTCATTCATCGAACATTGAATTACTGTGTGCTGGACATTGAATGGAGGACTCCTTAGCTTAGCTTAGTGGACTTTCATAACCTAGTACTAGAAACTGAATTGTGCCCCCCTCCCCTTGCAAATTCATATGTTGAAGCCCTAACCTGTGGTATCAGGGAGCTGGTGTCTTTAGGAGGCAGCTCAGGTTACGTGACGTCATAAGGGTGCAGCCCTAATCCAGGACCCTAATTCAATGGGACTGCAGTCTTGTTAAGAAGAGGAAGAGAGAGAGAGAGATTTGTTTCTCTCTGCCCTGACACAAGGGGGCCTTCTGCAAAGCAGGAAGAGCACTCTCACCAGAACCCAACCATGCTGGTATCCTGACCTCAGTCTTTCAGCCTCTTGAACTGTGAGAAAATAAATTCTCTTGTTTAAACCACCGTGTTCATGGTATTTTGTTAGAGCAGCCTGAGCTAACTAAGATTCTCAGATTCTTAACTCTCTGCATATTTCACAATAGTCATAATTTTTTTGATCTCTTGAGATTAGAAGTAGGAGGTCTGGTTTTTTAGCTGAATGACATTTCTAGGTTAGTGTGCCAAGACTATGCAGGTTCTGGGGGTATGCGGCTGCAAATCCACCTGTGGCCTGTAGCAATTAAGATGACCATCTGTGATGTGTCATGAAAGGTGAAGACGTGTCCTTACGGTATTCAAGTGGGCAGTAGTTGTTCTGCCTCTCATGGCTGAGAGCTGCTTTTTGTTTTGCAAAAAAAAAAAACTGCACTTATTTCTGCCCTTTTTTTCTTAATAAATTGACAACAAATAGAACCATTGACAACAAATAGACCTAAGCCCTGTGTGCATTTTTCAAGGGCTCCTTGAACTTGGTTTCTGGTGTCATTAATGAGCTTGTGACGGTGTGATTTCCTCTGCAACTTTGGAGGATTCATTTCAGTTTATGCTCCTTTTTCAAGGACTTGTTTCTTCCATCCTACTTCTCTTTCTCTTCCTCTCTCCCTTCTTGTGGGTGATAAGCAGGTTTTATTTTCTTGATTGGGTGCTTTTTTTTTTTTTTTTTTTTAAGAGAGAGTGTGAAGGAGAGGATGAGCAGAGGGAGAAAGAGAGAATCCTAAGCAGACTCTGCACTGAGCACACATTTCCACACGAGACTCCATTTCATGACCTAGAGATAATGCATGACCTGAGCCAAAAATCAAGAGTTGGATGCTTAACCTACAGAGTTACCCTGGCACCCCAAGGTGTTACTTTTATAAGAGAGGTGAAATATAGCAGAAGGTCCCAAATCTACCTTCTGGGAGGCCAGTAGGGTGTGTCTCAGGACTTGTATTGGGTTTCAACACTGGAGTGAGATAGGTCTTTGGGGGTAGCCTTAGGAGTGGTCACTGCGTTGCCTCCCTTCTCTCCCCTCCCCCAGCCAGTGTGGCTTTGTGACATAAACACCCATGCTCAGAGTGTTGGGGGTGGGCAGCCACCTTGGATTTGACAGGTGTGAGCCGGAGTCATATGAAAAAAACCAGCACCAAGTGGTATAATCTATTCTGCTCTGCAGTAGTAGTCAAAGGATTAAGTGCTTGGAACCTGGTAAATGAGTGGGCTTAAAACCCTGCTGTGTTTAGTATAGGTTTTCCCTCCTCTCTCTGCCTTCTTGTCACTGCTATTGCTGTGAAGAGAGAAAGTCAGACCTGAACCAGAGGTGGAGAGTTGAATAGATTATAGCGATGTGGTATGATAATTTTTAGTATTCTGGTTTTGGGTTTTTTCCCCCCTCCTGTAAACATGGCCCCAGTTTTCACAACCCACTCTACTTTTCCCCTTGCTGTCCTACTCCCATGAAATTATACCAGGAGAAATGAGCTTTTCACTATCCGCCTGGCTTACATTTTTATTTGCCCACAATGAATAACTCTTCTCAAAGTGATTTATATGCTGCCTCAGATGACGTTCACTTTCCTCAGATGGAAAGTCAACGCTCAAGAGATTTGTGATTCTGGGGAAAGAATGTTATGGAAGAAAAGAGTACAATCTTTTCTCACACATACTCTGGGCTTTGCCTGAATTAATCAATGAGTTCTGTATCCCTTTTGCAATTTGAATTGAATTTTGTGGATGGCTTATGGTACTGCATAGTGCAGGGGCTTCCTGGGTGCTAAATCAAGATTGTAAATTTTTTAAGTTTTTGGTGATGAAGATAGGTGTGAGCAACTAACCAGACGGAATGTAGATTGTGTGTGTGTGTGCGTGTGTGCATGTGCACGCACAAATAAGAGAGCTGTATACTAAGTCCTGGTAGTGATTTTCAGACTCTGTGGATAGAGGACTCAAACTACTGCTTCTCTAACATATTTTACCAGCAGCTGGTTGGCTGTCCATTCTGTCTCTAGTCACCTCAGGATCATAGCTTTCCCAGCCCTTGAAGATATTCAAGCAACAAGAGCCACATGGTGGGCCCTGTGGTGTGACAAGTGTAGTCAGGTGTCCTGTGACATTTCATCACCACCATCTTGTTTCTCCTCCGACGGTGCATTCTCATCCCTTTCCCAAAGCCCCAGCTCCTTTTCTCTGTCATTTCCACTCCCACCCTGGACATGGGACCATCCTGATGTCACATGTGACTCTCTCTATTGGCTGTGATAATCCCAGCAAGTGACCTCATTGTGAATAAGTATTAGAAGAGTGGCAGAAATACACTTGGAGGAAAAGGAAACCATCGCCTTTTTTGGAAATGAATTCAACATACTGGAGAACTATATTACCTTAAAGCCATGGGAATGTTCTTCAGAGTGTCCCACATCTCTCTCTTCACATTTTCATCTATCTCATCTGAGTTTCTTTCCTTTCAAAAGAATAAGAAATGTATGCAGCTTTGTTTTTTAGCGTTGTTTTAAAATTTATGTTGTGGAAGTATTAAATCTCACTTTATTTAGAGAATGTAGACTACTTAGGGCACATTACACGTTTCAAAGAGCTTTGTGTGTCACTCTGGAAGTGGCCCTCCTCCATGAATGATGTTATGCTCTGGGAAATGTGTTTCAGGTTCCAGATATTTCGTATCAATGCCTGTACACTGAAATGCAGGGCCAGCTTGTCATTCTGACTCAAAAATGGACTATATTAGGGATACCTGGGTGGCTCAGCAGTTGAGCATGCCTTCGGCTCAGAGTGTGATCCTGGAGTCCTAGGATTGAGTCCCACATCAGGCTTCCTGCATAGAGCTGCTTCTCCCTCTGCCTATATTTTTGCCTCTCTCTCTCTCTCTTTCTCTGTGTCTCTCATGAATAAGTAAATAAAATCTTTAAAAAGAATATGAAAACACAAAAAAAACCCGAACTATATTATGTAACTCAGGGAGAAAAGGACTCTGTTGGGGATTGTGAAATTTTCTCATGGTAGACTGATACCGATTTCATGTTCTGAATTGAGAAAAGACACAGAAGCAGGGGAAGGGATCACTTTTATTTTCACTATCTTTATTGTATTCTGCTAGAATGCTTTCTTAGAGCTAAAAACTTTGTTTAGAATGAGCTTTTTTATAGAAATTCCCCTAATGGGAAAATAGCCACCTATTTTAGATGCATTTCTAGGATCATTGGAATAAAGCTAATATTCTCTTTCTCTGAAGCATTTTGGCATTGAGTAGATATCAGTTTAAGCTGTCCTTGATGGGGGAGGCAGGTAGCAGGATGCCTCTCTAGGATGCCAGCTGTGGAGGTGACAGCAGTCTGAAACCCATCCCCTTCATTGACGGCCATGGGGACATGGGCAGTATCTGTGGTAATGATCGGAGTCATTTCAAAAATGGAAATGTTAGTATCAGATGAGATCACGTATTTTCAGTGTTCAGCCCAATGCCTGGTACATAGTAGGTACTCAGGTAAGGTAAGAGGTAAGTCAGCCCTTATTCATATTGTTCTTTGAAAATCCCTGTCCATGGATATGAGTGTCTTGAGAAACCTCTGAGAACATGTGTTGCTGTGCTTTCCTGGGTTCCTCGAGATTCATTTCTCTTTTATTAGTCTTTCAGAAGAGTAATCTGTGTGTAAATGACGACAAATATATTTGTATGGTGAGGCATGATTTACCAAGGGCTTTCATTAATAACTTATTCAAATATGGCTTTTCCCACTGTAGCTAATTTAATAATCATCAAGGTAGTTTTGTTGCTGGTGTCTCATCTGGGTTCTCTCTGAGGAAGTCCTGATAGCAGCTAGCCCAGAATGGACCCAGGTCAGTGGGCCTCTGTAAGATGAGATGCCCAAGTGGGCTGATTTCCACAGCCTAGCCCAGGCTTGCCCACCAGACAAAGTCTGGGGCACAGAGAAATGAAGGAAATCCAGATAGATTGTTTTAGTTTCGCTTGCTGCTGTAACAAATTGCCACTTATTTAACAGCTTAACACACATTTATCATTTTACAATTCTGTAGATTGGAAGTCTGACATGAGTCTCTCTCGGTGGGCTAAAATCAAGTTGTTGGCAAGGACGGCATTCCCTTCTGGAGGTTCAAGGCAAGAACCCATTTCCTTGCTTCTTCCAGCTTCTAGAGGCTCTGTCCTCCTTGGTTCATGGTTCTTTCCTCTTCTGGGCCAAGAACATTGCTTCTCTCTGGCTCTTTCCATAGTCCTGTCTACCTCTGACTTCCCTTTTCTGGCTCCTTCTTCCACTTTTAAAGACCCTTGTGGTTATGTTGGGCCCACCCAGATAATCCAAGATAATCTCACTCCTTGAAGCTCAGCTGACTAGCAACCTTAATATCCCACTGCCATGTAACTTGTCACCACCTTGGGGGTTAGGACGTGGACATCTTTGGTCCATTCATCCTCCTACCCCAGCAAGTGAATTTGTTAGTTTTCACCAGATACATTAGAAATACCTTGGACATCAACCTGAGATCTATCTCTGGCTTGAAAGTAGAGCATATTGTTTAATTGTTCCCTTTGAGGAAAGCATCAGCTCAGCTGGCTGTGCTATTAGGAGAAGAGTCATTGGCTTTGCTTTTTGTTCACAGTGAAACTTTACAAATTTGCCTTTTGCCAGTCTGCTCACCCCTTCACCAACGCCCACTGCCTTCCAAGAGCCTCAGAATTAAACCAGACATGGAACTATAAGGTCATTTCTAACAGTTTCTACAGTTCTTAAGTTGGCAGTGGAAGGAGGACTTCAAAAACTATTGTGACACAACATAATTGTTGCATAAAAATATGGCAGGGGCTTTTGTAGGAAGCCAAAGATAAGAATCCACTATTTTAGCTCTTCCTTCAGATGTTGCCTCCTGCAAGGGGCTACTGTTTCTCTTCCGGAGAGTTTGCACAGCAAAATGCATATATATATATATATACATACACACACACATATATTCATATATATGTTCTTTTAGAAATTCTTGCAACGGGAATTACACTACAGATAATGTGTATAGGTAAAGTGGCTTTTTAATTGAACAATATATCTTCGATATGTTCTCATGTCAGCATATAGATTGTTTGCATCCTTTTTAACAGCTACAGAGCAGTCAGCTCTAGGATTGTATCATGATTTGTGGAACCTCTCCAATTTTTCTTTTACAGACAGTGTTCTGCTCATATTTTGCACACGTATGCAAGTGTATCTTCTATAGGGGAACTGTCTAGCAATAGAATTTCAGTGGAATTCAGTGGGAATTAAAAATTCTGCTACATATTACAAATTGCTCTCAAAGACAGAGCTGAATATATACTTCCGCGGTAGTGTGTGAGGGCTATTTTTCTATACTTTTGCCATTAGGAATGAATATCAAGTGCCTATTTTCTTACTAGTTTTTATTTTTTATTTTTAATATTTATTTATCTTTAAGTACATTCTATACCCAACATGAGGCTTGAACTCAGAACCTCGAGATCAAGAGTCGCATGCTCCACTCACTGAGCCAGGCGCCTCTCTGGTTTTTAATTTTAGAAGAAAAATGGTGTCTTGTTTTAATTTCTATTTTTATACTTATGGATGAAGTGAAGAGTATGTCTCACATATTAGCCATTTGTGTTCCTCTTGTTTAAGTGTCTTGTTCACAGCCTTTGCACATTTTTCAATTCATTTGGTCTCTCTAATATTTTATAAGCATTCTTTTTATATTAAGCCAATTAGTTCTTCATAATGTGGCAAGTATGTTGTCTATATCTTGGGCACACTTCAGAGATAAGTAATGGTAGCAATTACGATTGCAGTCACCACTGTAGAATATTTTCCATGAAGGATCCCTTAACATGAATCGGTTTGAGAGTCAGACTCTCCTTACATCCCTTTGTAATTTAGTGTTAGTTTCAAACGAGACTCCAGAATTGAATGTGTTGCTGTCGAGGAATACCCCCTGGGTGAGCCAGCATGTTGTTCTGTGTTTGTGTTGGCTGTTTTGGAGGGAGGTACGGCATCTATGGGAATATCCATGAGCCAAGATAGATGCAGATGCTTCTCTGTCCTGAAAACATCATCTAGTGAGAATCAAGTGGTCCTCTTATTAAGAGCATTGGCTACATGGAGCCCCTGTTATCTTCACCCTCACCTTCTCCCTGGTCCCGCTTCTTGCTCTGAACGAAATGTGTATAGATAGGCTCATTTGGCATTGGTTCTGCTTTGGACCCTGTCTCTCCATCCAGGGTCTGATGTTGCTGGGTTTTAGGGCAGTTTTATGCAGAATACTTATTAAGTTGGAAAAAAAACAATAGTAGTTTGTTTCTCAAAAATGAAGCACTTAAACTTTTTTTTTTCTAAAGACTTTAGGTTATGGATGGCATGATAAAGTAACCAGTTAAAAGCAAAATATCACATACTGAGGGTTAATTTTAAATTGGCACGAGGGGTGTTTGTTTCATGATCATGCTTTATGAATGAGATGAAGAGTTAGTGTACAGAAGCAGAACATGTGTCAAAATGTCTATCCAAGTAACAGAAAGCCTACCTTTGAGAACCCTCGTAGGGCTAGGTTATGTTGAGGAAATGGAAACTGTGCATCAGGGTGATCTAAAAAACAAAACAAAAAAAAAGGGACAAAACCAGGAATTTAGTATTTAGAGGAGTGTAGGTCCCACCTGGGTACATTTGCACCCTAAAATTCACAGTCTTCTTTTTGTGCTAAATACAATAACCCACAGTTCTGATCATTTATAGTGCTTACCACACGTGTTCATGGTCCCCTAGGATGACTACAGCTGTCTCAGATTTGCCTTTGAAGTTTTCACTGAATGAAGCATTTGAAAATGGGGCAATGCAGAGTGTGATAATGTGACAGTTTTTAAAGTAGAAGACAAAGTAAGCCTCATTTGGATTTTACAGCAGTGCAATAATAGGGAAAAATATGAATTGTTACAATTACCCTCTTAGATCCTAAGTATCAATTCACACTTGAATAAAAGTACAAAGAAACCTCCTTTGAATATCCTCGGTCACAGTGGCGAGAGAAATGGACATATATAATGCGAATTAAAAAGCAGAGAAAATGCCTGCTATTTGAGCCAAAAGGTATTGAGTGGGATTTAGAGATTGTAGTTTTAATAGTGCCTTAGTGGTGCTTCCTCATTGTGGAATTAAGAGCTGTGGTGGTTTTTGTTCTGGTTTCTTTCTATTTTTTCTACAAAACACTACAGCCTGTTCTCCCAGATGCTTTTCCGTCCATTCATATTTACAAAAATCTGGAAATATACCAGAAAACTCTTTTTGAGAAAAGCGAAAAGTCTAAAATTGCCCAAGCTTTGCATTGTTTCTAAAATGCTCTTGATGTACTTACAACACTTAAACCATTGGCTCTTTTGAGAGTCAGAAAATAATCATCCAGAAACTTGACCTTTTGAAGTGAAATGGTGTAGATCTGCCCGACTTAGATCCTTGAAGGCTGGGATGTAGCCAGGGTACCTACTGATAGGTGCCTGGCACACAGGAAATCCTCGTGTGTTCTGTGTGGCCTGGAGAGAACATTATCTGCAGAGGAGTCCTTAATGCACTTTGCTTTTTCCATTATTCATGATGCAGCCCCCTTTTGCCTATAAAGAACAGTAAATGCCTCTTGCTTTTAATGACTTGTAAATCAAAACTATTCTGTGGTTTGCAGTGCCATTGGTTATTTCCTTTGTGTTATGGTACCCTTCCAACACTTCCATTGGAAAGAATCAGTTGGGAATTTCTAAATGAGAGGCATAAATGATTAAAATGGACAGATACAATTCAAAGTCAGAATGAAGGGACCGCCTGGTGGGGCCACTGATGAAAATGCAATCGCCCTCTTCCAATAAAAGTTTATAGCTCTCCATTTCCGTTTTAGAGCTGTCAAATGAAATTTCCAGAACCTGAAATTTCTTCCATTTGTGCCTACACAGGTATTTGAGAGCAGTTGTCCATTCGTCCATGTTTGGATCCCCTTGCATCTGAGGGGGTCCAAAGTCCACACTAGGCACTCAGGATTGGGTTTGGAGATTCAGAGGAGGCCATCAGCCCATCTACTGCTAGTTTTCTAGCAGGGCTAGAGCCAGGCTTCTCACATGCCCATGGCTTTTCTCTGCTGCCCATTGTGGCCCCTGGGGCCTTCAGTGGTTAGAGTAGTGTTTCTCCAATGCTAGAATGCATCAGAAGCACCCAGAGGGCTTGGCGGAATGCAGGTTCTGCAAGGAAATGGGAACTTTTTCAGTGGGCATAGGGTTTCAGTTTGGAAGATGAAAAAAATTCTCGAAAGCTGTTGCACAACAGTGTAAATATAGCTAACACCATTGTACTTAAAAATAGTTAAGATGGTAAAAAAGAAATTGAATTGGGTATAAAGGGATTCATTTATCCTAACTCATGGAACTCTACACTGAGGTCTGTCATTGCACCGTATGTAAATTATACTTCAACTAAAACATTTAAGTCCCAAACCCCAAACATCCACAGTTCTGGGCTCTCTGTCCCCAGAACCTGAGACTGGAAGTCTAGGATGGGTCCCTAGACTAGGTTATCCCTGATGGTTTTCTTGATGGTCTTTGTTACTAATTTCCCAGTGATGCCAAAGCTGCAGGTCAGGGAAATACACATGATGTAAACCCGATTCACAGCTGTTCCTACAGCTGCTCTACTCTCCCTCATGGCTTTGCAGCTTTTCTCCAGTCCCTAACAAGAGTTCTGGCCTGTTAACTGTGCATAACTTGTAGAAAAAGCAAGGCACCCTAGCAATTAGTGGCATCAAGTGTAGAGTCTGAAGGCATTACTAACTTGGTGTCATCGACCTGGGTTTCATTGTGTTTATTCTCTGAATAAAGGTATTTACCATGTGGAGAATCAGAAGAAATCCATCACCCAGCACAAAGCATAAATCAATAATAATTTTAACTGCGGCTGTAGAAAGTCAGAATTCTATTCTTGGTGTTCATCCATGGTTACAATAGAAGCAAATCATAGATCGTAGAATCCCTTTAAGTTTTTGGGTCCAGAATCCTTTTATTACTATTGGTTACCCCCAAATATATCACTCCATCATTTTGCTTCTGAAATGACAGTATTTGTAAAATTGTTCCTTTGTGTTTCATTAAGGATGTCAGATTTTCAAAATGACCTCTTCTCAGTGAGCTTTGGGTTAGCAAGAGTTAAGTAAAGGTAGGCCTGGCAATGGCCTGTGAGTGACTATGGCAAAGTTCACCCCATAGGGTTTTGGAGGAGGGAGGGGTTGTTCCTCACCTGGGGTCACTGGAGTCTGCATCATGAAATGGGGTTGTTTTTGCAGAGAAATAGCAAATGGTAGAAGGCAGAGACATGAACTGGAAGGCCATGAAAAGCATAGAGCAGTACTGTCCAGTACAACATGCTGCAATGGTGGGAATGTTTGTGTGCTGACCAGTATAGTAGCCACTGGCTGCATGTGGCTGGTGAGTACTTCAGATCTGGCTAGTGCTGTTGGGCAACTGGATTTTAAATTTATTTTTAATTGATTTGCATAGCTACGTGTGGCCAGTGGCTACTACACTGGCAGTACAAGTCTAGAGGGTGCTGTGAGGGTGGTGTTGATTATCTAGGTGAGAGGGAGTTCAGGTGAGGAGCAGGAGGAAAAGGGAGAAAGGGGTAGATTGAGGAGAGCCTTAAATGTTGGGCTGACCAACAATGCAACGGGATGGCATTGAAGACTTTTGAACAGAGAAGTGGGTATTTTGAGGAGAACATTCTAGTGGTACAATATAAAGCAAAGTGTAAGAAGAGGAGCTTGTAGCAGAAGGAGAATCTGCACACTGTTAGGAGCATACAGTAATGTGCCTGAGGCCTAGGGTGTGATGGCAGAAATGACAGGATGTGTAGACCAATGGATGTCTAGATGGTGGGGCGCTGGGAAGTGTCCATGCACCTAGACACCTCAACTCTGGACGACTTAGGTGTGGTGAACAAAATGAAGAAGTCAGTATGCTGATGGGGCCCTTTTAAGGTCTTTGTTGGATCTGAGAGGAGGGAAGGTGAGATTATAATAGCTTTCTCCCCCTTGAATGCTACCTGCCTGAATGGATCTTCTTTGCTGTTTGATGTTGCCCAGGGGTCACTAAAATGTCCCCATCTGTAGGCACTTCTGGCCAGTCCAGTTTTGCTTCTGTTTCCACCTGCTGCCTTCAGTGCTCACTTGTTTCCTTATCTGCCTGCCACCAGCTTTCTGCTTTCCCTGTGATTCATGGGCCCCATCATAGCTTACAGTTTGGTCCCATAAGAGGAAACCCCAAACCAGAGCACTGTCTACTCAGCAAGGCCACAGGTTCCAAGAGGACTATTCTATAGGAATACTATGCATATTCCTCGATCCCCAGGACCCTGGGATCATGACCCACGCTGAAGGCAGACACTTAACTGACTGAGCCACCCTGGCGCCCCTGTTTATTCATTCCTTAAAAAATGTTTTATTGAGCGTGTGTTATAAAAACCAGCCTTTTGGAGGGGGGGATTCTGCAAATGAAAACCTGTATTAGACAGGAGTTCTAATGGCAGACTGTCATGAGTTTCAGTTAGAGTAAGCTGACAGCCATAAGGCCACTACTTTCCACTCTCTGGTTCCTGGCTGATGTTACAGATAGCTCACAGCATTCTTTTTCCCGGATCCCAGAGGTGGGCTTCTAGGTCCATATCAGCCTGGAGCCCTCAGTAGCCCACCCAAATAACAGGTGTTCCTCTACTGAAAGAGATTTGACATTCCAGTTCCAATAGGAAAGCAGATGTGCAGTTGCATAAATCCAGTTGATGAGTGCCAAAACAGATGCCTATAGGGAGCTAAGGAATCTTTTGTTAGGATGGAGGCGCCACCTCCGCTGCTGTGATGTGTGGCTGAACAAAGTCTCCAAGGGTGAGGTGGGACATACGGGTTCTACCCAGGGCCAGGGGGAAGAAGATCCATGTGCACTCCTCAAGTAGATTAGTAGCTTATCAAATGCAGAGCCCATTTCTTAAGACCATATAAGACCATGTCTTAAAAAAAAAAAAAAAAGACCATGTCTTGTATCTTCAATATCTAATGTGGGTGTTTGAGGCAGTTGGGGTGATAGCACCTCTTGCAGCCTGGGTACCTGCTCACCATCAGCCCATCTAAAGGAGGTCTTTTACACTTAAACCATTGCTTTTCCTCATACCAGAACCTAGGGAGGCTAGAATGGGTCTTGCAAGAGGCCCTCCCTTTCCTGGGCCTTCTAGACAACTTGAGTAGCTGTGAAGGCAGCCCCACTGTTCATGTGTGCTTGGCTTTGCTGCCCTTACTGCTTTGTATTTGTCTCCTCTGGTTCTCAGATCTGCATGTGACCCTTGGCTGAGATTTCTATGAATCCCTTCCTGGTGCAGCCCTAGATTCCAGAAGTAATGCTCCCTGATGGTCAGGGCCACGGACCACGTGGGGGACCCTTTACAGCCACAGAGCCCTCTCTGTCCTTTTGCGGGGGGTGGTCTCACATTGGAGCTTGTATGGCATCACATAGCATCTGAAGAGATGGCTAGAAGGATCGGGGCTGTAGCAGTGGCTTCTAGATCACTGCCCACTGGTGTCACCAGCCCCCCCCCGCCCATGTGAAAGCCTCAGGCTCTCGAGCACAGTGGCTGCTTACTGAGCTTTTCCTCTGGGCCTGGCTTCAGGCTCAGCACTCTCCATGCTCTGTCTTCCGTAGGCCTCTCGGCGGCCACCTGAGCTGTGGGTAGTTCCACCTCCATTTCAGGGATGAGGAGACGGAGCCTGATAGGTGGAAGGTAGCGGATTTGGGATTTATATCCAGGCCATCCCTCTGGCTTCGCTGCCTCCCAGAGCTGCGGCGATTGTGTTCTCTGTTTTCGTGCTCTTTCCTTTCTTTCTTGAGACTCTGAGCCCAGTGCTCACAGGCTTCCATGAGCTTGGACGTGGGGCCCGAGCTGCCTGTGTGGCTCGGGGCCATGGTGACCGACGCCCTGCAACCCAGCTCGGCTTCGCTTTCACCAAGCCTCGGTGAGCTCCTGGCCAAGCTCTCGGTCAGTGCCGGATTGGGTTGCAAAGCTCCCGACTTTGGCCGATTGAGATCGTGTCACAAAGCACGCGACACAGCGCTTGGCTCTTGTGCGTTCGCGTCACGCACGTGCCCTTCCCGCTGTTCCCGGTGCCGCTGGTGCGGGGGGAGCTGAGGCGAGGCCTGTGGCCCCCGGATGCCTGCGCGGGGTTGCCCGACAGTCATCGGCACGCTTGCCTCTGGCGCCCCAGCTGCAAAAAAATTGCCTCCCCCTTCGCTGCGGCTGCCGCTTCCTTTTGGTTGTTTTGTGCCTTCTAAGATTTGCTTTGCGCCTTCTCAGTTCCTTTCTTTTATGCTTTCATTTAAAAATGGTTTCTGAGCAGCTATGAGGGAATGAGAAAAGGGCTGATGTTATTTGCTATGAACGCTTCTCTCGGATATTTTTTTAAAGGGACACCTGTCGCATCCTCTTGGCATAATCGTGTCTGATCATTCCGGCTGATGACGAATGCCCCCCACCCTCTCCCCCTGCCCAGAAGTGACTTCCTTCTACCTTCCAGGGTGTGTTTTATTTAAAATGAACCTTTCTGCAGGTCGGCCCCTTTGCTCAGGAAGAGCATCTGTCCTTCCAGTCTATGAGAGCCAAGTGTGGTAAATGTGTGTGTATGTGTGGTTAGAGCCAGAAAGCCAGCGCATCCACTGGGAGGCAGCAGAAGGATTGTGATGTCAGTGGCCACCAACTCAGCCTCTCCAAAACGGCAGGGGGGACCAGCCTGCTGTGTGGACATGCTTGTACTTGAACCTGTCAAGGATTAGAGCCAACTCGTCCATCAGGTTCCCCCTCCCCCCTTGCACAGTGGCCTCATTGTACCTACCTCCAAATGGCAAGATAAGGTCCTCCAAATACAGTGGTGGCCTTCAGGGCACAGTTGGTCATCTGGCTTTGGATGTGGCTCCACACAGAAGATTGTACATGCGAGGAGCCTAGCCTTCAGCAACCGCCCTGCGTCGGGGCCAGGGGGCGTCAGGTGTACAAGACATCATCCGAAGACACCTGTCTGACATCAAGCTCTTTGGCATGACTTCTGACCAGAGGAAAGCATCCATCCATTCAACTGAGAGACCCTCCGCTCAGCAAAGATGGCCTACCTTTGGGGAATCAGAGACAGGCACAAAAGAGACTCCTCCTTCGGGGAAGAAATCCCACCTGTGCTAAGTGTGGCAAAGACAGTAGGTCATTAGGAGCAGCTGCGTTACATTCATGTGACAAAACTGTATGTCTGTGTGTGTCCTCGGGGGAGATAATTTCTCCAAGCATGTAGTAGTGAGTGCCTTGCACCTGATAGTCATGTGATCTAATTGTCTTATTGGGGAATGAGAGACAAAAATGCCAAGGGAATTTGCTGGACTGCTGGCCATCTTTGTATGCTCTGTGCTATCCTGCTGCTATTGACTTGTGTATGAAGTTGGATTGGGTCTTCAAATTATGGCTATGCCAGTTTTCCTCACCTTGGACTGTTAGATCGGACTTATTAGGATGTAAAATATTGCTAATGTGAACATAAATGATGAGGATCAAGTAATGATTGTGATAATTTCGTTAAATATGCTATAAATAGACGAGAAAAATGACTAGAGAAAGAAGGGACTCAATACTTGGTTTGGTGGATTCCATAAAGGTCATCCACACCTGTAACACCAGTGTCCTTAGAACAAAAAGTAGTTTCAGTCGTTGGTCCCTGGGCACTTGTATCTCTTAGATATGTAGACCCCTTGGCTTGTCTTCCAGTATACACTGTATTTGTCTCCTTTCTCTTCCATTTACCTATCCTTCCAATCTCTTTGCTCCTCTAACCTCGAATCTGTGTTTCAACTTGACATTCCTATTTTTTCTAGAACCTCTCATTTTTCTAGCAAACCAACATCTGAGGACTTTCACCCTCCCCATAAACAAAAGTGTATTTGTCCTGGTGGCCAGTATTGCATGTCATTGCATGTTGTGTGTCATTGTGGAAGTGAGAGGTAAGTTACATAGGAGGACACCTCATTGCCCGGTTGCTCCTTTGCTCTGCTGCTTGATGACATGGCATTTCTCTCATTTGAGGGTGGATATCTGAGGGTGGTGCTTTGGGTCTTTGCCCTCACCTTCTAGTTTTCTGTGACCCTCAGAATATCAGATACTCTTTCTGACAGCTAGGTTTCCTCCTCCTCCCATAGAGATGATATGTGGACAACGCTCGGGCCTTTGGTGTGACCCACTTTACCTCGTGCCTCTGTGCCAAGGTAGTAGTGTGGGGGCAGAGATGCCAGGCTCTCAAAACATTGGGCTGCAACGTGCTTGCTGATGAAGTAGAATTTGATGTTCAGTCTCTATTTGCTTTTATTTTCCTTGGTCAAGTAGACTTTTAGGGTAGCAGCAGATCACTTGTACTCAGTGGATTTTGTGTTCTGTTGAAGGTATTTATGTACTTAAGAATACCGACCTTAGGACACAGATGTCAGCAGGAGGTGCCCATCTTAATCTTCGCTAGTGTTAGAGTAGACCCTTCCTACTTGCATGTCTGTGATGTAAGGGCTCTAGCATGGCCTTGCTCTCTGTTCACCAGAAAAGTCTTCTTTTAGGGTCAGGTAATGTACCACCTAGGCTTCTTTCTGAATGCCTCAAATCTAAGGATTCAGCCCTTTGCATTAAGACACTAAGTTATTAGGCATTTACAAATAAAGAGGACATTAGTAGATCAAACTGCTTATGTTGGCCTCAGCTGTCTGTGAGGACCAGTTAAGAAAGTAGGAGGGAGGATCCTGAAGAAAGAAGTCTGGGTTACATGTACTTGTCTGAGGAAGGGGGTGGGGGAGTAGGTACCGGTGTGGGGGTGGGACGGGGCCTGTAACAGGCAAATGAATGGGCCTTGAAGATAAATATCTGTTTCATGTTTTTTTTCTGGAACTGACCCAAACTGTAGTTCAGTGACATGTGTGTATTGAATAAAATAGATTGGAATTTCCATCTTGCTTGGAATTTGCATTTGTCTTACAGAATTAAGATTTTTGTTAAAAAGAAGAGGTGGAAGCAGAATTCAGTGTTGCCCCTGCACCGTCGTCCCCCTTGAAAGGACTGCTGAACCTACATAACCTTAACCCAGGTTGTGATTCTGCTTCTGGCCCAGAGCTGGTGCCTCATGGATATGCTGCCCGGTACCAGCTAAGAAGTAGACGTGTGTGCTTAAAGGCAGGAGCTTGTCTGCAGGTGCCAGGACCGTCTGACTAGAACTCAACCCATCCTGAGAGTCCATCTCTCTCACGTGGTCCCAGACCCTCTGATCCACGAGAGGCCTGAGATCAGCCCAGGGGCAGATCTTCTTCTAAGAATCCAAGGAGAGTGTGGACCTCCTCTCTAGAAAATGCCCAGACACATAGTGTTTGTCTCAAATATGCATGGTGGTGGTAGATCTCTTTAGGTGCGTCCATGGTGCCCCGATGAAGAACTCTTGCTCTGTAGGGGCACTGTTGTAGACACGCCGACGAGTCACCCTAAACTCTAGCCTGCCACGAAGCTATTTCCTGCCCATTACATGTCCCCCTGTTTGCTAATGGGCATGAGTCACTTGATTTTGAGTAGCACCATATGCCCTGAGGTGCTCGTGCGGTAGAAATATTGACTCATAATTTTTGTTTTCATTAAAAACCTCATTTTTCCAGGGCCTGCTTCTCTCTAAAACATAGATTCCATTTTATCTTCAAGCTGGCATACGTTTTTATGGCTGGGTTGGCTTCTTTGCAGAGATCTCTAGGGGGATGGGGGGAATTTCATGATCCTTCTTGCTTACTCAGTCTTAGGAACTTTCTCTCAGCATTCATAAAACCATTTCTCATTTTCAGTTTTCTTCTGAGATTGAGAAATACTGTTCTCTCACCTTGGAGCACCTCGAGGCAGTTGTCACAGCTTTACAAGCAGGAATGCAACGGGATTGGAGGGTGCAGGCATGCGGGGGCCCCCAGGAGGGAAGCAGAGCACCAAGGGTGGGAGAGTGAGGATGTGGAAGGGGCACATGGGCCTGATTATGGAAACTAGATCCCGTGGCCTTATCGATGTTTTGGATTTCACAGCAGACCAGCAGAATCGACAAACTCATGACCCTAAAAAGGGAGAAGTTTTTCTGTCTTTAAAATGCCAACAAAGTTCTTCAAATTCTGCATTTCTTGCAGTGCCAGTTAACAGTGGGTGCTTTGTGGATGCTGAGAGATCTGTATTTACATTGCCAGTTGACCTCTTTCTAACGGGGTTGACCAGTTGAAGACTCCTGCCTTCTTTCCTCTTGCCCTCATTTTCGACCCACAATGGAGGGTGGTGTCACCTTTCTGCAAAAGATTGACTTCCAGTATGGGTGGAATTGGGGTGTCTTCTAAGACATGCACTAACAACATGATGAATGAAACCACCTTTTAAAAAAAAAAAAAGATTTATTTATTAGAGCACGAGTGAGGGAGGGGCAGAGGCAGAGGAAGAAGCAGACTCTCCACTGTGTGAGGAGCCCAACATGAGGCTTGATCCCAGGACTCTGAGATCATGACCTGAGCCGAAGTCAGATGCTCAACCGACTGAACCAACCACCCCTTCTTTTTCTTAATCCTAATTATTCACTTGAGTTTGGGTAGGAGAGGTTTTTGTAAATCATACGATAAGTAACAGGGCACATTCTCAGAGGCTCTGGGAGAGAGAAATATTGCTGGATCCTTGGTTAAGCTTTGGCAGTTTGCTGAGGATCCAAGCCATTGATGTGTGTTGGGCTCCTCCTGGCCTTTCTTCCCCTGGGAAGGGCTCCCTTGAGCTCTGGCTTCTAGTTGCCCTGGAGTGAGTCAGCTTCTGGGCCCATGCACCAGCCTTAATTCTCTCTGCTGTAGCCATAGTCTCTGAGGGGCATCACCAGACACAGAGGAAATGTAATGTTGGATCAATGTGGAAGACCTGGGGAAGTTCACACATTGATGTGTGTACTTAGTATCATGTGGCAGGATCTTGCAGAAAGACTTCTGGCTACCAGAAGTCAGGGACAAGCTGGGTTTAATTTCCATGTAAAGCAGACAGCAGGAGGAAGCGTGGTCCCGGGTGGTCTGTAAGCACGTTGCAGCAGGTGTGGCAGTGAGCGGGGGAGGATGGAGAATGCCCTGTGTGCTGGTGTGTGGACAAATGGGAAGTCACATTTTCAGAAGAAAGGATCATTCTGCTTCATAAAGCTTATGGCGGCCTCACTTGAGCAATTGATTTGTTTAGTCTGCATTCCGTGCTTGGTGAGAACAACTCATTTCGAGCAGGAATAATTGCACTCAAAATGCAGCTCCCTTTCCTGTGGAGATGTTTAAGGACTTTGCAGGCCACAACCCCCACGTCCCCCAGGGAGTGCATGCTGGTAGCTTGATTTGTGTTTGATCGTCTTTTTTCCTGCCAAAGCAAGATGCCCAGGGCATTGTCCTGTCCTCCCCGCAGCTGCCCCTGCATTGAGGGTAAATCTGCCAACACAGATTACTGCCCACCAGGTCACTACACAGGAAGTAGCCAACAGCAGCACCTTTGCCATCGGAAGGGATTGTGTCTGAGCTTTCTGGCTTCTGTGGCGTCTAGTTGGAACTGTAAAGTCCCGGTGAAATGAGACAGCTGTACACCTCAAAACTGAAATCCAGAGGGGCAGGTCAGTGGGAAGATGACCCTGCTATTCCTAGCTTTCCAGCCAATTCCAGCTCAGTGGTCTGGGCAGCAGCGGGCACTGAGCCACAGCAGATGGGTGTCAAGGAGGTAAAGCTGTAGGAGAGGTGGGGTGGCCTCCAGAGCCCCTCCCTCTCCAACCTCCTGGCATGAAATACGGGCAGCCCATTCCCTACCCCCCCCACCCCTAGATTAATCTGGTGAGTCTTTTGTGGAGCAGGATGAGGGGCCAAGGATCCTCACTTATTTCAGTATATTCTAGTAAAATAATTTTCCAGGGATGTCAAACAACACACATTACAATGAGGCTAGAGACCAGGCACACAGTGGGGAGAACACCACTCTTGTCTGGGGGAGAGCCTACCCCCGTGGGCTTTGTTGCAGTCTTTCCAGTTGTCTCTCCAGAATTGGGGTCAGTCAGAGGTGATTGAGAATAACTTGAGAGGGGTGTCTATGGAAAATGTCTCGTTGGAGATTTTTTAAATGCCTACTCCTGGGGAGAAGAGCACCGTACTTCCTCCGCAGAGTGTTGGTAAGGAATGGCCAGCCTGTGTATGCTAGGCTGCTCGGTTACAACCCTCTTGATGGCTAAAACACCCTTGGGGTATTGGAAGTGCCTTTAGATAAAACGAGATGATTCTGTCCAATGGGGATTATAAATCATTAGTTTTTGCATAGACACATGGGCAAGTCTATATCCTTTTAGATTTCATACCTTGAGCTCCTGCATCTCTGTATATTAAGTTCATGGGTCTGACCTGTCATTGGTAATTAGAAACATTATGTAACATTTTTTACAGAGTGGTTCAGCTTATGTGTAAATAAGTACCATAAAAACACAGGTAAACATGAAATGGGGCATCTGGTTACTCCTTTCAGTAGAATTCCAAGGACAACTTTACACGATAGTCAGAGTTCTTGATATTGGGGTCTTGAAAATGTTGTGCTCAGTAATCCCTCTCATACATTCTGCTCATTAACTTGCCTGTTAACTATGTAATTTGAAAAATCAGAATCAAACAATTCAATTAATAAACTTGCATTGAGGAAAGCCAGGTCCGTTGCCTAGCATGAGTTTCGGCGTTATAAAATTTCCACGTTTTCCTTTACATTTTTATTTTTGTCTCCCTTTCTCAATTCATGCCAGCTCTGAGACTTTTTTTTTATACTTGCTGTAGTGATGTTAATTGATGTGAGTAGAAATAGTCTTAGAGTAAATTTTCTCGTAACTAAGGTAATTTCAGTTTGTCCCAGGGGTATCTGACTTTTGCTTATTAACAAAAAAGTTTACATTAGATATAAAGTGTTCTGGGTTATGCAAATTAATAGGAAAATATTTTGTGGGCATAGTCCAGGTAAGGGAGCTCATACCCATATAGTTTTTTTGAAGAGCAGGCATTTTTTTTGTTGGTGGTGGTGAATTAGAAGATTCATTAACAGTGGATGATGGGGAAAATGAATGGGCATGCACAGTGGCTAAAACATCCCAAAAAGGGCCTGGGCCCCAAAAGAGTCCTTGTCCACCCTGTGTCTAATAGTATTGGCTTACAGAGAAACTATTTCTGGGGGCAGGATTTGGCTCCTTCTGTCATTGCTAAGTATATGGGTCCCTACGCTGTGCTTCTAACTTCTGCTGGGCCAGCTGGTGATTCTTATTGATGGTCTTGTTTTAGCCAAACTCAGGCCCTGAACTGGTTTTGTCCGAAGATGAAAAAAGTGACACTGAAGATAAGGAAGAGACAGAGTTGGGCGTCATGGAGGATCAACGGAGTATAATTCTTCATCTCATCTCACAGCTCAAACTGGGAATGGATTTGACCAAGGTAGGTTGGCATGTCTCACTGGGTTTGCAGCCAATGGTTTGGGGTCCATCTCCCCTCACCCTTCAAGACTCCCCTACTCCCTTTCTTTTCACTGTGGTGAGCCTGGGGAAGTAGAGTGGGGTAAAAGACCAGAATGACACTCGAGTATGGATATTCCATGGTACAAATTGAAAGGATGTTTTTACGTGAGTGGTCATCTCAGAGCATGAGTGTTGCATTTGACTCTCTAGAGGAGCTGCTCTTCTAGCAGGGCAGGGTGAGCATCAAGAAGGAGCACATGAGATGATAGGGAAAATTCAAGATAGGATTTCTTTGCCTCCTGCTGTGTTCTAGAGAAGGTTGAAGATGTAGGGACAGTTGTGGTATATTGGCCTCAGAGAGAACAATGGAAGGAAAGAAAATGGTGGACCTGGGAGTGAGGCCACCATGTGCCTGGCCAGAGCCTGCTGCCAGCTGGCATGAGCTTTAACAACCAGTCCCCAAAGGGCAACCTTGTTGGGAATTCAGATCCCATCATCCACCTGCAAAAAAACAGACCTGTTTGGTTGAAGTGCAACCTGACCCTTCCTGGTGCTGTGCTCAGCCACAATTCTTCCTGGCGGGGGGCGGGGGGGTAGCATCAAGAAAACCTGGTGTCTTGATGGTGAGTTGTTGGGCCTATAGAGATCCTCCCTCATTCCAAGTGGTGGTTTCATTCTGGGGGCAAGTAGGGAAAGCAATTTTGTATGTGGCTGAAGGGTTGTATGGTGGCAAGCGGGGGGCGGGGGGTGCCCACCTAGTTGCATTTCTAGTCAGATACTATATCCATATGGCTCCCTGGAAGTGTGTGGTGAGATGGGAGGAGGCAGGCAGGGCACGCCCTCAGGGCCCAGACTTGTAGTAGGTGCGATATCAATCTTATCCTCACCAGGCGCTCCCTGTGCAATGAGACTGTGTGGTCCAGTAGAGGGATGGCTGCTGAGGAGAGACCTAGGAGGAGGGTGTGCTCAGGAATGGAGGTTCTAGAACCTGAAGGCCAGCCAGAAAAAATGTGGACATGATTGAGATGGTCAGCGCCACTGAAGGCACCACCCGTGGAAGCTGCTTGGAGGGTAGTTGGTTTGTTTGGCTGCCATGACAAGTCTGGATACCACAGGTTCACCTCAGACTGTGCTGGAGGCTGGAGAACCGGGAGGGGAGGGAAGGGGTGGGTGTGAGAGATTCTTTGAAGAGGAAGATGTCAAGATGGTGACTGCTTACGGGAAACAGGAGTCAGGAGCCTCAAAGATGACAGAAAAGCCTTTTCCACGGAATGTTTTCTGTGTTTGAATGTGAGCGAATCTGATATTCTGGGAGACTCTGGCACTTTAGAGAACATGGTGGTTCCATGCTGGGAATGCCTGACCTCAGAAGGTTCCCTGCCTTGGCCACTCTCTTCCCTCTGCTTGGACCTGCCCACCAAGCTGTGAAGACCTGCTCTGTGTTATCCTGCCTAATTTCCCTCATTTTAGCCTTCTAGCTCTAGAATGGTACTGCCCTTTTTGTTGGTGGAATCATTTAAATCCTTGCCTTTTTATTTATATATTTATTTTAAAGATTTATTTATTTATTTTAGGGAGCGAGAGGGAGCACAGGAGGGGAGGCATAGAGGCAGAGGAAAAGGGGGAGAATCTTAAGCAGACCCCCTGCTAAGCATGGGGCCCAACTTGGGGCTCTATCCCATGTCCCTGAGATCATGACCTGGGCCAAAATCAAGAGTCAGATGTTTAACCAACTGAGCCACCCAGGAGCCCCTAAATGCTTGCCTTTTTAAAAGCCACCTCTTTTTTATTCTTGTGGATTTGTGGACACTTCACATAGAGCTTGAGTTAAGATCTGGTGGAAGGAATGTGGGTAATAATGTGTACTAGTATGATCTAAAACCACATTTCCAAACTGGGTCATGACCCATTGAGTAGGTTATAAAACCAATGTAGTGGGTCAGATGATCATTTCTAAAAAATGAAATAGAACACAATGGAAAAATCTCAGAGTGTACCACACACGAAATTTTTATTTTAGTTCTGTTGATGCATGTGTACTGGGTCACGACGACGTAAAGCATATTCTCATTGTGGGCTGTATTAAATAATATCTATGAAACATTGATGTCAAATCATGAATGGTATAGGAGAGGGAATGTCAGAGTCACTGAAATTATCCAGGTCAGATGTGGAGAAACACAATAAAATACCGAGAGGACTCTATTAGGGCAGGTCGAGTGTCTCAGAGACCTCACATTATAGCTCTCTTGTTTTAAAATAAAGCCAACGAACTGTACATCTCCTGTTATTTTGTTAGAATATAATTGCTTTGCATATCTGGAGCCACGGTCTGTTCCTAAAGGGGCAAATGTTAAAATTTATCCAATACTCAGTCGGCTATTTGAAAGAACGGTTTTCTGAGCCCGTAGTTCATTAACTTATTTACTGGGAAGAAGCTATTATTCAAAAACCAAGGGGAGATTTGATGAACTCAAACAGTTGAGAGAAGAAGAGATAAATATTCTATTGCATCATAGAAAGGGTGAAGACAGCCTCTCTTTCCTTACTGTCTCCATTTCTCTTCTTGGCATTTGCCTGTGTCATTAAGTTAAGCTTGTTCTGGATTGGCAGTGGAAGAACTTAGCCTGGATGGAGCATCGGATGAGCATGCAGCCTGGAGATTAGATCTTCTTTGGCTCAAGAACGGAGCTCTGGTCACTCTCCATAAAACAAGAATACCGCCCCATCTTTGAGGAGGTCGCCAGTATTGACACACCCACAAGTCACCGGCATGGCTGGGCATCTAATGTGACATTCTGCCTTAGTTTATTAATGGTGGTCACCAGACGGGGCCAGTTTCATGGGTGTGTGACCAGTGGAGTCACACAGCCCCCCATGCTCAGAGGCTGCCCATGCTTGATTGAATGTTCTGCTGTTGCTCTCTTGAAACTCTTAATAATATTTAATAATAATGGGGCATGCATTTTCATTTTTCACTTTTCCCCACAAAGTATGCAGCTGATCCTGCCTTGAAAAGCACCCCTGGCTGCCCTCCTTCCTCAGCCATGCTTCTGTAACCCCAAATTGCTGGTGACGACCTCTGCTGGATGACCTCCTACACTTCCACCAATTATGGGTAGTATGGAAAGGAAAGGAGAGGGCAAGAAGGAACCACAGAAAGATGGTGGGCCACAGACAGGTTCTTTGAGGAAGTGATGTGTAGTTTGAGCCTGCAGGTTGGTGGACATCGGTGGAAGGCAGGAGAGGGCATTCCTGGCAGGAGGAACTGCATGGGCGAAGCCGGAGAGCATAAAGCAGCATGGCTGGAGTGCAGTGTGTGCTGGTGGGTGGCATAGCTGAACCTCGAGTGAGGAGCCATATCACATCCGGTGGACCCTTCTGGGTCACGTGAAGGAGGGCAAACTTGATCCTGAGGGCCACCAGAAAGCCTTGGAGGGTTAAAGTGGGTGAGAAGCATGAAGAGTTGTTCGGAGGTGCTGTGCTCCACCTGGGCTCCAGGGAGAGGGGCCACAGAACACAGGGTGGAGCTTGGAAGTCTGGGACCTTTGTGACCTACTTTTTGGGAATCTAAAAGATGACACTCAGTAAGGCATAGGTTCACCTATTTCCTGAGCTGCACAGCTGCCCAGGTGTAGTGTTCTAGACACGGGGAGCGTCAACAGTGAATAAAACCTCCAGCATCCACACCCTCCAGGAGCTCGTGTGGTGATAGATGGAGGCAGACAGCAAACAAGAGGGAAGAAAAGAATACAGACATGAGTTTGGTGCAGAGAAGCAGAGCCCAGTGGGAGGGTGAGAGGGGACAGTGCTGGGGAGGGGGACAGGCCCTCTTAGATCTGTTGCTCAGGAGGAACGCTCCCAGGTGCCACTGGAGCAGAGACAGGATTCAGACAGGGAGGTCAGCCCAGTGACTGTGCAGTGGAAGTATCTTCTGGCCAGATTGGGCATGAGTGAAAAAAGGCCCTGATGGCCCCTGTTAGGCTTTTTGAGGGTGAGCAGGGATGCCAGTGTGGCTGGATCCAAATACACTGCATGGGTGGGTTGGCAGGAAATGAGGTTGGCAAGACAGCAGGTCTGTATGGGGGGATACTCCTAAGATATGGTAAGGACTTGGGATGTTCCTCTGAGTGATGCAGTGGCCACTGGAGAGTTTTGAGCAAAGGAACACATGGCCCTTTTTGTACTTAAAAAGGATTATTTTGACTCTTGTGTGGAAGGTTAACTGGGGTGGGGGTGAGTGGGGTATGGGCAGCAGGGGGAAGGGTGGAAATAGGAAGGAGGTGAGAGAGGATGGCAGAGTGGTAGTGGCAAATTTTGGGTGTCCCTGCTAGATATGGATGTCCTGATCGTGTATGGATCAGATGTGGAGTGTGAGGGAAAGAGGAGTAAGGAACGACTCTAGGATTCTGACCTGAACAACTGGAATAATAAAAACTAGAGCTGCTGGGACACCTAGGTGGCTCAGAGTTTGAGCGTCTGCCTTTGGCTCAGGGAGTGATCCCGGTCTGGGCTCGAGTTCCACATCAGGAACTGTGAGGAGCCTGCTTCTCCCTCAGCCCGTGCCTCTACTTCTCTCTGTGTCTCTCAGGAATAAATAAATGTTTAAAAAACAAAAAAAACACTAGAGCTGCCATTTGTTTCAGTTACCTATTGCTGAGGAATTAACCACTTCAAATGTCAGTTTATTTTTACTCATTTATTTTAAATATTTATTTATTTATTTATTTATTTATTTATTTATTTATTTTAAAGATTTTATTCATGAGAGACACACAGAGAGAGGCAGAGACATAGGCAGAGGGAGAAGCAGGCTCCCTGTGAGGAGCTTGATGTGGGCTCGATCCCAGGATCATGACCTGAGCCGAAGGCAGACGCTTGACTGCTGAGCCACCCAGGCGTCCCAGATGTCTAGTTTAAAATAACCATGTTGTTCATTTGCGGCTACACAATCTGAGTTGGGCTCAGCTGGGTGGTTCTGCTGTCTTGTCCATGGTCACTTTAGTGTCTCTGGTGGTTTGGTTGTGGCTGGACTTGGCTGAGACAACGGGACCTCTCTTTCTTTGTGAAGTCTTAGGATCTCTACCCATCTATCCTTCCCATGTGGCCTGCCCAGCTGGGGAGCCACATGTCTTACTTGGTGGCTCAAAGGTCCCATGAGGACAAGCATGAAGCTGAGAAGCCTTTTTAAAACTTAGGCCCCAGAGTGGCACAGTGTCACTTCCTCTGTTTTGATTAAAACAAATGCTTTCCAGGAGCTGTGGTTCATTGAAGGCCACCAGTGCCATAGACGACCACTGCCCTTTACGGAGAAGGGGAAGACCACTGGAAGTGTGGGTTGGGATGTTAGGGGTTATCACAAATTCATCACAGATCTCTTGAGTCTGAGATAGCCATTCCTTAGACAGCCAAATAGAGAGGATGTGTAGGCAGTTGTTGTAGAAATCTGAGGGTTATGAGTGAGGTTCAGGTACGAGTTTGAGAACAAACAAGGAACAGAGGGTGTAGGAAGCCAGGAGATGGCAGTGAGTTCCTCTAGGAAGTGAGGGGGAAGATGTGGGCGAAGTCCAAAGACAGAGTCCCGTGATACCCCAACACGTTGAGGTTGAGGGCATGAGAAGGATCCAGGAAAGGAGGTTGAGAAGGGCCAGTCAGTGAGGTAGACCAGAAACCAGAGGAGTGTGATGTCATGCAGCCACAGGAAGAGAAAGAACGCTTCCAGAAGAAGGGAGCCCTTGGCCGTGTGAATCACTGTGGAGGTGTCAGGAGAGATCGGGCCTGGAAGTAGACCGTTGCGTTTGTTTTTGCCACGGTCTGATGGGGTAGGTTCGAGGGAGAACAGAGAGAGAGGTGGTGGCAGAGGGTAGAGGACTGTTTCAAGGGCTCTGACTATGGTAAAAGGGGAGCAGAAAGGCGGTGGAAGCTAGAATTGGGAGACTTGGTTTCTGAAGACGTCTGGTACTGGTGGGGATCGAGAGGAGGGGGTGGTGGCTGCAGGAACCCGAGTGGTAGGAGGGCATGGGCGGAGGCCATCGCAGGGCAGCCGTTGCCTCCAGGGACCAGGCAGGGCGCCCGGCAGGAGAGCGGAGTAAGCAGGCTGCCGGGGTGGCACCCCAGCTGGGTTCCCTAGCCTGAGTGCCTCAGTTTCCTTACTGTGAATGAGGGGCAGCTGTCCCTTCCACGCGGCTGCCCTGTGGGCGTGGGCACCTGAAGTGCGAGGCTGCTCAGAGCGGTGCCCAGTGCCGGGAGGTGCCGCAGGGCCTGCCTCGTGATGATCGAGCCCTCTCCCTGGACTGCTTCGCTTGTCCCAGTGACAAAAGCAGCAGGGGGATCATGGGATAAGGAGGGAGGGTTGTGAGAGGTTTAAGGAGGGAGGAGACAGCAGCAGGAAAGGAGCGGTCATCTCGGGGCGACCCAAGGTAGGAGAGAGGCCACATGCCCCCACAGGGCCACCTAAGTAAGTTTGGGTCGCGGAGGCTAAGTGAGACGGGTCCGTGTGTTGGCTCTTTCCCTCCAGGAAGGTTGAGCTGCAGGTGGAGGCATGGAGGAGGAGAGGAGCTGGATTAAAGTGGGGCTGAGGCTCCGTGGGTTAGGACCCGAGGGGGAGAAAGCAGCAGAGCCTCGGGGCGGGGTAGGGGAGGAATGTCAGGAGGGGCCGTGCCTGGACTCCACGCCGGTGAGGCTGGACACGAGGCTGCGTGGGGATGGCACACACAACAGGGTCACCAGGTGTCGGTCTGGGTGGGGCTGGGATGAGACAGAGTGAGGTGAGACATCAGGGGTCGCAGGTGGAGAGTGCAATGCTTGAAACTGAGATTATGGAGGAGGAGAGTGGGCGGTAGGGTAGCCAGGTGGCCTACATGGATTCCTCTGGAGGGTTTAGCCTGAACTCCAATTTTAGAGGATTGGGTGAGAGGGAGATCTTCTAGAACAGTGGGTTTTGAGCCCTTCCAGATGGCACAGCTGATTCCATGGAGCAGGTGGGAGTTTGGGGGATGGAATTGTGGCTGAAACTCTAGCGCAAGGCAAAGGGACAGAGGATGGGGCTGTCCTCTGGGCATGAGGTCCCTGAGCCTGAAGATACACGGCGCCTGTCCCGTTAAAACCTGAAACTGGGTTCACCTCTCGGTGAGTGTCAAGCCAAAGCTCACAACCAAGCCAAAGACTAGGAAAAGGAAGAATTTACTTGCAACCAGCAAAGGAGAACACCAGGAATCTCTCCCAAGGCAGTGTCTCCCCAGATGACAAAATTGGAGAAGTTTGGAGCTAAGGATGCACACATGCATTCACGAAGGGACTTGCACAGTGGTGAATACAGCGTGCAAGTGGGGCAGAGGTCATCTGAAGGTGACAGAGTTTAGGTCAAAGTCAGGAAGTGGCTAGGATGACCAGTTCTCTGGCTCCACTTGCTCCAGTGTCTGAGCACTTGGGGGACTTTAGACCTCGTAAAGATACCTCCAGAATGTGCATCAGGTCCATCTTTACTTCTGAATCTGCCCTGGGAGTTTTACCACTGATTTATGGTCTCTGATGAGGCTTTCTCCTGGCCTGACTTTGGCTGTTCATACCTCCTTTCACAGGGTGGCAGGGGGGTGGGGTGCCTCAAATGATGTTTCTTATGTCAAGAAAGCTGTGTTTTCCTCTTTCTTTTTCCAAGGACCCCTAACTCTTTCTGCTTACACCAGCAGTTATGGCAGATGAGATTTTTACTTTGAGAGAGAAGCTTGCTGAGATAATTCTTAAATTTCTACGATTCCTAAAGAATCGCTCAGATTGTCCTAGTAGCACTATTTGTAAAACCAGGTGGAGATTCGGGGCACTGTTGTGGTTTGGTTGACCCCTATATAACAAATCCCACTACAGCAAACAGCCATGTACTCACCAGCAGGTTTGAGGAAGAGAACACTATCATCGCCTATGTACTCTGAACTGCCTGCATAACCTTCCACCAAGTTGCTACATGGTCTTGGACCCCTCAACAAAGAGTGTGATGGGTCATGTGTCTCTCTGCAGCTTCTTGATCCTACCATGATGTAGAAAACCTCTTGGATCTACAGGTTTTCTTCTTTGTTTTATTAGGCTAAATTTCCAGGTTCAGCTGTGGTATGCAAAAGATCAGTGTTGCTGTGGATAAGCTCCTCCTTCCAAGGAGGAAATTTTAATGAGAAGGGTCAGAAGAGCCAGGGTTTATCCTGGAAATGAACCCCCACTGGCACAGCTGTGGGTATGCAAAGTCCTGCTCCTCCATGTATTGTGTCCACTTCCCTTCTCGATGCCTTTGGCTCTTCTCTCTAAATCTTGTTTCTAATATGCTATCAAAGTCCACTTTCGCTCCTGAAATGGTTGCCTCTTAATAAAAACCCAGTAGTAACCTGGCTTCCTGAAGCTTGTCTCGATGACTCTATGTCATGGAGGGGGCCGGGGGGGTGTCATTTCCCTGCTTCTTCCCTATGCTATTGGCAGGAGCTCTTTGATCCTGCTTTTCCAGTAGGACCTCTAGTGAGTGATTATGAGTCTTCTGGCTTTCCGGGGGGCAGTGAGGGATCCAGGCTAGGCCTAGACTGTGCAGAATTGGTTCACATTCCAGCTCTTTCTTATTTGGTCTTTCTGGGCTTCAGTTTTCTCATCTGTAAAATGGAATTGTCATACCTGCTCATAGGTTGTTCAGAAGATCTGACAAGATAATGTAAAATCCAAAGCACCGTGCCTGGCTTGAGTTCTACATCTGTTTTTTGTTTTAAGATTTATTTATTTGAGAGAGAGAGTGAATGTGACTAGGAGGGGCAGAGGAAGAGAGAGAACCCCCTCAAGCCAACTTCCCATTGAGCATGGAGCCCAATGTGGAGCTTGATCTCACCACCACTCAGGAGACCATGACCTGAGCTGAAACCAAGAGTCGGAAGTTCACCAGCTGAGCCACCCAGGTGCCCCTCTATGTGTGGTTTAAGTTTGAAACATTCATACATTCTTACACACTTGTCTTGTTTTATATAATTATTTTTCCTTTTTCTCAAATAATTTAGTATTTACAAAAGCACCTGAGGTAGTCCTAGGTGTTGCTCTGGTCATTGAGAGTTACTCTTAGTCTTCAGCTTTGTCACTGAAATATTTTATGACCGATTTGTGTCTGATCTATGCCGTTCTGTTCTTCCCGAGTCTCCAGGTGAAGCTGCTGGCCCCTGATTATAACAGCCAGCCCCAAGTGAGCGTTTACTATGTGCTAGGGGGGCTCAGGGCTAATTTTGCATTCATTTCATACTCACAAAAGCCCTAGAAGGTTGGTATTCTTATTTTTCCTGTTTTATAGCAGAGACATTGAGCCTTGGAGAGATGAGCTTACCCAAATACACATGACTGTACCTGCCAAGAGCTGAATGTCAGCTCACAGCTTCAATTCCCTTCTGCAAGCCAACATCTGGGACTGAGAGAACCCAGGAATTGATTTCCACAGATGAATCTCTCTTTATGTAGTAGATACCTTCTTGGAAGAAGTAAAATTTTGTTTCAAACTCTTCCCATCTAACAAAAGTTTTCTTTTTTTTTTTATTTAAGATTTTATTTATTAGAGAGAGAGCACAAGCAGGGGGAGCCACAGACGAGGGAGAAGCAGACCCCCCCACCCTCACCCCCACCCCCCACCCACCGGCCGAGCGAGAACCCCTGTGGGGCTGGATCCCAGGACTCCGGGATCATGACCTAAGCTGTGACATCATGCAGAGGTTGCTGGCACTTTAAGGAAAGGCAGGGGAGCATCCTGTGGGCTAAGGATAGGAACCACTGGCAGTGTAAATTATCTCCTCTTTCTTTTGTAAGGTGTAGTTTCATGTTCTTCCCCTGCTTTCCTAAAAGGATTACTTAGATTGTCCTCGGTGGGTGGTTTCAGCTTCTCCCTGCCTGCTCCTTTGGGCCGGCCCGCCAGTCTAAGGACAGAGTTACGGAGACGATTTTCGAGGTTATTAAGTTAGCTGGTGTTTCTTTGGAGAAAATTATACCTGCTCCTGGCCGTTCTTTGCGGAAGCCTGCTGCTGTGTTCCCTTTTCACGGGGAAGGGACTCTCACTCTTCTTGGGGACCAACCCTCTGACTTTCTTGGTGGGCGATTGATTTCCGAGTTCTAAGCGCCCAACCTGAAGATGAGTTACTTACTTCTAGATTGATGCAGCTTTAAATGTAATTAATTGTTCTCTGAGTCCCGAACGCAGATCTTCTCTTTTTTTCTTTCCCCAAAGTAGTTCATTGTCTTAATTATGTTAATGGGAGAAAAGGCAGCCCTTATTGACGGCTCGATAAATCTGCAGTTGGGATTCCAGCCATTTGGATGCTGTCGGTCTGAACAGCTGGGCCATCACTCATGTCTCCATTGGAGGCAGACAGCCCAATTAGCACTCGCCACTTCTTGGCTCTGTGTCTGCAGCGTCCACTGCCCAAGGAACAGATGATTAAGTGACTTATTTGCAAAGGCGTGCGCATATGCGCGTGCGCGCACACACACACACACACACACACACACACACACACGCAGGGAGATCCCTGTGAGAGATAGAAACCTGCTTTAGTAAAAAGTATAATCTTACCCGAAATGTTCAGGATCCTGGTTTTCAAAGGCACTGATCCAATATTCTGCACAAACAGCAACAAGACAGACCGGCAAGGGATGGAAGGGGAAATGGTCCTTCCGCTCCCGACCCATCCACGTCCATCTCTCCGGGTGGAGTACTTCTTCCTGCTCTGATAGAGCTGCAGCGTTATTTTCAAGTGTAGACTATATATCCAAGTAGGTTGGACTTGCCATTGGCTGTGAGGCCACGTTCCCAGGGTCTGCAGTTTGGGGAGCACCGGCTTTGAAAATTGATAAATTCTCAGGTATCGCATCCCTATAGGGCCTTTTTTCTGTTCCCGCCCCCTTTGTATTTGGCACATTTCCTGATCTGTGGTCGGGCTGTAAGAATAGCACAGTGAACTGCCCTGTAACCCTCACCCTTATTTGCCAGTTGTTGACATTTTGCTGCTTCATTTTCCTTCTCTCATCTCTCCCACTCTCTCTACTTCTCTCTCCCTCTCCTCTCGCTCTGCAGCCTCAGATACACGCCTGCATGTGTGTGTATATGTCTGGTTTCTGGTGAACCATTTCCAAGTACGTTGCAGACATGACCATGCTCCCCTGCATCCATCTGTGTGTGTCTCCTGATGACGAGGACATTCTCCTACATGACACGCTGGGCACACTCAGGAAGTGTATTGTTGATACGGTATTATTTCATATGTGGCCCACGGTAGAAATTTCTCAAATTGTCCCAATAATGCTCTGATTTTTTAATTACTTTAATTAATTTATTAGAGAGAGAGCACGAGCAGTGGGAGGGGCAGAGGGAGAAGCAGACTCCCCACTGAGCAGGGAGCCTGATGTGGGGCTCAATCCCAGGACCCTGAGATCATGACCTGACACTTAACCAACTAAGCCACCCAGGCACCCCCCAATAATGCTCTTTATTGCAACAAGCATTGTCTGTGCCATGGTGGAGACCTGTGGCATGTGGTGAGGGTATGTATGAAGGAGGGACTTGCCAGTTGAGCCTGGGGAGCAGGAGCTGTCAGAAGAAGCTTCACAGAGGAGGATACCTTTGAGCAGAAGAGCTGTTTCTCATTTGGACAAGGCAGGAGGAGGGCAGAAAAGGGAAACAGGATTGGAGTGTGCGGGTGTTTGTGTGTGTGTGTGTGTGTGTGTGTGTGTGTGTGTGTGTACTTGTAAGGGGAGGGCCGGGGTGGAAAGTGAGGGATAGTCCCCCACAAGAGGGGGAGGTGGGGGCCAGATTGGACCTCACTGATCTCTTAGAGAGATGGGTCTGGCTGTGGTGTGGAGAAGAAATCAAGGCAGCCAGCTAGGAAGCCACAGCCACACTTTTCCAGACTGGGGTGATGTGTTTGCCTTTCCTAATCACCTGTGGTCTCCCTCCCAGTAGTAATATTTGTGATAATTTTTGGACAGGTGGATTGCTTGGTCATTCCAGGAAGAGTAGAATGGACTCGTGTGCCACCCTTACTTGTGTGCCACTTCTTATCCCCTACTTGTTTTTTTTTTTTTTTTTTAAGATTTATTTACTTGAGAGAGAGAAAGCACATGCACATGCAAGCGAGGGGAGAGGCAGAGGGAGAGTCTCAAGCAGGCTCCCTGGTGAGCATGAAGCTCCATGGGGGGCTCGATCCCAGGACCCTGAGATCATGACCTGATCCAAAATCAAGTTGGCCCCTTAAGTGACTGAGCCACCCAGGGGCCTCTGCCCCCCACTAAGCAATGGCAGCAGGTGAGGTGGCCCAGCTGTCCCAGGCTTCTGTCCAGTGAACTCTCACCTGCCTTGTCCACTGAGGGAAAGAAAACGCTCCTGTTAGCCAGAAGCAGATAATTGTGTTGTGTGGGGGGTAATGGGAAGAACTTGGGGTGGCAGTTGGGAGCCCTCAAGGTTCCTGCATGGTGCCTTTGCTCCCCACCCGCCGTCTCTTTCCCCCGACCTGGAGACCCGGGCGTTGGACTCCATCCCCCGGAGGGGCCCTCTCCGTCCTGACAGTCAGTCACTTGGAGTGTCAGTGGCGTTCTGTCCCCTGGTTATTTTGTTTTAACTCTTCAGCTTCAGAGTCAGAAATGCTAAGTTGGGGAACCGCCTTATGTTCTTGCCCTTTTCAAAAGTATATATGGAGAGGGTGACCCTGGTGGCCGGGTCTTTCCTTGTGATGCCAGGCTCGGGTACACGCTGGAGGATGCCCCTGTCCAGAGCACCAGACTTGCTGCCAGAGAGGCCCCAGCCCCCAGGGGCAGAGGGCGCAGCTGAGGCCGCCGAGCGACCCTCTCGGCAGGGGCTTTTGGGGCTGGCCTCCCACCCTAATTCCGCCCTTTCCCTCTCGGGTTCTCTCATGATCACCGGGCCCTGCCGGGGGAGGGAAGGAACAAGAAATGGGGAGGTTTCGGGAAGGCCTGGAGATGCAGACATTTGTGGCTTCTTTTCTCTTTCAGTTGGTTGGCCTCATTGGGGGGTGTCCCATGGCTGATTAAGCCCCTAGGCCCCGCACAGCCTGTCGGGCGGAGCTCCCAGGGCGACCCTGGGCAGCCGGGGGGGCAGGAGAGGGAGCCATGGTGAGAGTGTGGGGCTGCGCTTGCCTCCCCTTTACTCTGCCAGTGGCTGCCTGCTGTGGAGGGAGCCCCTGGCCCAAGAGCCCCCTTGGAAAAGCAGACGCCCTACAGCACAGCGATGGCCATTGAATGATGACCTGTCCCCACGAAAGATGTAGGAAGTAATCACAGTGGCCTCTGAAGGCCATTCTGAGCCAGAATGTCCATTACCTGGCCAGCTCAGAGCCTTGGGGCAGCCAGAGTCTCAGTTTTGTCAAGTTTTGGCTGAAAGAAAATGAAAAAATATCCATTGATTTGCATAGTTGTGTCTTTTCTTCCAGTATATTGTAAAAGCAAAGCAGAAAGATACTTATAAAAAAATGTAAAAATCACTCAATTCTAACACCAAGAAATACATGTTAACATTTGGGGTCTTTTTGTAATACTAGATTTGTGTCACATGTTTGACTTTACATCTGGCTGCTTTTCTTTCTTTCTCTCTTTTTTTTTTTTTAAAGATTTTATTTATTTATTCATGAGAGACAGAGAGAGAGAGGCAGAGACACAGGCAGAGGGAGAAGCAGGCTCCATGCAGGGAGCCCGATGTGGGACTTGGTCCTGGGTCTCCAGGATCGCACCCTGGGCCGAAGGCGGTGCTAAACCGCTGAGCCGCCCAGGGATCCCCTGGCTGCTTTTTTACTTAATGAGTGTACGTACTCTTTCCTCTAATGTACTATTTGATCTCAAGAAAAGTGTTAATAAAGATACCAGAGTCCCCTCTCCAGGGGGCTGGACTTTTTCCAGCTTCCTCTGAAATCTCTGTGCTTTGCTGATCTCCTGTCTGCCTGTCTGTCTCTTTCTCTCAGGACATCCCTCTGCCATTGTATCTACACCCTTTGCTAGGAAGGGTCTGAGCAAGCTGAGGTGGAGGCAGGGTTGCAGATCTGTAAGCCTTTTGACATTTGCAGTCAGAGAGTATTTTCTCGGGAGTTGGGGACTATGTGAAGGAAGGACAGACTCAGTCTTGTAAGGAGGGAGTGTAAGCCAGCTGCATCGCCTTGAACTTGTGTGGCTCTTCTCTCTCTGCCTCCCTCTCTTCTCTTTCTGTCTCTTTCTCCTGGAGGCTGTTAGGGAGGAGCCAGCGGGCCATGGCTAGACTTCCAGCTTCACGATCCTGTGCTGAGATGCTCCAGGTCAAAGTGAGCTGTGCCTTGCAGCCAAGTGATTGGTATTAATACCCAGTAATGAAGTCGTTTTAAGATCACTCTAGAACAGTGAGGAACAGGCTCGCTCTCCTCCGCCTATCAGCGATAGTAATAAGGGACCTGCTTTCCAGCCCAATGTCACAATGGCCTTCATTTGCTTTAACTGACTTCCTCATTGGGGTTGTGGGGCACCCGATGACCACATGCATTCTCTCTGGATCAACAAGGAGTCTCCGTCCCGTCCCTGGCAGAAGCATCCAGATTTCTACTCCTCTTTTTGGTAGTGATGTCAGTAACAATCCCATGAGAAGCCCCTGTACCAGTCCTTTTGCCAGAAGATTCTGTATTAAGTGTCAGCCTGTTTCTTTGTAACTTCTGCTTATTTCTTCTGGCCCAGCCTTGCAGAGCAACCTCCACACATGGCCCTTCCTCTGCATGGCAACTCTCTGGGCATTTGCTTGCTAGCTGATTGGCCTTGCCTCCCAGAGACCTGGGCCCTGGCTCCTTTCCTCACTCCTGCTCTGCCTTGATCGTGTTGGGATTTGGATGCTACTCTTCTAACAGAGATCTCCAAATAAACCCTCTTAGTGTGGTGTGTGCTGGTCTACCTGGACCCCCTTTGATGCAGCACCAAAAAGCCCCATGTTTGTGGGGACACACCGAGCACTCCCCTGGGTTGTCTGATGTCAGGAAGAAAAGGAAGAAGTCCTTTTGTGCTCTTTTCTTCACATCTCTAAGTAATAAGGAGTTAGTAAAAGAGGGTTTTGTCTGGGGATGGTGACAGCAGTGGAGGGGGAAGTAGAGACCGCTGTTCTAGTCCAGATGAGCAGAGAAGCAAGCCACGCAGAACCATCTAGTCCACGAAAGTGGGTTGGCATCATGCCACCACAGCAGCCACTTCTCCAACCTTGTCTTCTTTGATGTCATTTCCCCTAATCTGTCGCTTGTAGACGAATCAAAAGACAGCGTTCTCTGGCTTAAGCCACGATGGATTTGCTTGGTGGTGGTTGCAGCCTTTTTCACGTAATCTCGGGGTCTCCTGTCTGACTTTGTCTCCTTCCGAATGTAGGTGGTGCTTCCCACATTTATCCTGGAGAAGCGATCCTTGCTGGAGATGTACGCGGACTTTATGGCACACCCAGACCTGCTGCTGGCCATTACCGCGGGAGCCACGCCCGAGGAGAGAGTCATTTGCTTTGTGGAGTATTATCTCACAGCCTTCCATGAGGGCCGCAAGGGGGCCCTGGCCAAGAAGCCCTACAACCCCATCATCGGTGAGACGTTTCACTGCTCCTGGGAGGTCCCCAAAGACAGGGTCAAGCCAAAGAGGACTGCTTCCCATTCTCCTGCTGGCCACGAACACTCGGTAGCCGAGGACCCTTCCACAAGCTACAAACTAAGGTTTGTGGCCGAGCAGGTGTCTCATCACCCACCCATCTCCTGCTTCTACTGTGAGTGCAAGGAGAAGAGACTGTGCGTCAACACTCACGTATGGACCAAAAGCAAGTTCATGGGCATGTCCGTGGGGGTCTCCATGATAGGGGAAGGTAAGCCATGCCAGATGTTGCAGGGAGCTTGGCTCCGACACGGTGACATTTATACACCTGATAGATGATTGATGAGTGTGTGGAGTTCTTTGTTTTTATTTTGTTTTGGAATTGGGGGGGGGGTGGTAAAGAGGGACAGATTTTGTTATTATGGGGCGAGACCCTGGTAATTTCCCAGTGGGGCCAAGGTCATAGACCAGATGGGATGCACCTGGATCTTTACTACATTTTAGCCGTGTGTGGGGGCCACCTTACATACTATTTTTATTTTCAGCTTCGCATGAATATTAGAGTTGACTCCAAATCTGTGAAAACACATTTATGTTCATTTTCACCCATGTCTGGCTCACAGACAATAAGGATAATAGTGCTGCCTATTTGGAATCTGCTCATAAACATTCCCAAGGCAAATCTCTGGATTCTGCTAGAGCTTTCTGAAGCAAGAACAATGTAATCACACACTTGTGGATTGCATGGTCCTGTTTTAGCAAATATCTGTGAATGAAGTTTATTCGTTGTTTGAAGAAACCTATAATAATCCTTGTTAAAGCATCTGGGTTCGTGGTTCTTCCACTTCTCTGAGTCACAGATTCCTTTGAGACTCTGAGACTGTGGATTCCCTTCTCAGGGAAAGAAAAAAATCCAACACAAAATTTAGTTTTCAGTTTCAGGGAGTATATGGCTCTTTGGAAGCCCTTCCAAAACCACAGGAGAGAAGAACACCTCTCATTCACTTAGGGCATTTTTATTGAGTGCCTAATGGATGCTGGACATTGTGTCAGGAGCTATAGATTTTTGTTTTAAGATTTTTATTTATTCATGAGAGACATAGAGAGGCAGAGACACAGGCAGAGGGAGAAGCAGGCTCCCTGTGGGGAACCCAATGTGGGACTCCATCCCAGGACCCTGGGATCATGACCTGAGCGGAAGGCAGACGCTCAACCACTGAGCCATCCAGGTGTCACAGGAGCTGTGGATTCTTGTATAAACAAAATATGCCAAAAAAAAAATCTCTATCCTCATTCAGTGCTTCCATTCAACTTCTATTTTACTGGTAATGTATGTTGGTTGTGTGGGAAGCTGTGAAATACTATGGAGAAAAACAAAGCAAGGGAGGGACCTGGGAGCAGTGGGGACGGGGCAGGGGGCCTTAGGAGGGATGCGATGGTGCCCCGGAAGGCCTCACACTGTGTTCCCACGCGATGCCAGAGGCCCAGCCGAGGCCCCAATGTGTGTACTGGTGAAGTCTTCCCTTTGATTTAGGAACAAAAGTCTGTAGGCAGGAGCTTCAGATCTCATCCTGTGGAGTTTCAGTCCTTACACCAAGTTCCCCAAGTCCTGAATGATTCGAAGGTGAAATGCTGGTTTGCTGGAGGTGATGGAGCGCGGAAGCTGTTCACACCTTCGGGGGGTCACTTACCACCCATGTGGGCAGTTTTTCTGGCACCTTCCCTGGAGCCTTGTTTCAAGGGTGTTTACTTCCTTAGCTCTCGTGGGGTGGTTCAGACATTCCGTGGGATTATTCTCGTCTGCTCATCCGTTTACTCGGGACGTGAATGGCACCATTTTTGGTGGCAGTGACCAGGTCTAGACAGAACTCGCTGCCCTCGGGGACTGACCTCCGCTGCATGAGTCGCGGAAACCCAGACACGTGCAGGAAACGGACACGTGGGTGGCGCCGATGAGACAGAGTAGGACGGGGCGAGGCGGGTGGGGTGCCCGGCAGAGGTGCCAGCACCGTTCGTAGGGCAGAGCCCAACAAGAATGCAGGCTTTGAGGGAAGGCTTGCAGGAGGTGGGAGAGGAGCCGGGGACGGCTGCGCGAAGGGTGCTGCGGGAGACAGAGCAGGACCAGAGCAGGAGGCCCGGAGGCCCCGGCGAGCAGTGAGGCTGGGGAGTTCTGGAACCTCGCTGAGGCGGCCACGGCGGAGCAGAAGGGGCCGGCCAGAGAGGAGACGGGCCCCAACCACGGGGACTGGCTCAGGGGCCTGCAAGGACTCGGCCTTCGCCCCTGGGTGGCAGGTGGACATGGTGGGAGCAGCATCCCCAAGGGCTGCTGGTGTTGAGCAGATGGGGCGGGGCCAGGAGGGCCCAGGGGCCCAGCTAGCGGGAGACAGACAACACTGTGAATCTGTGATTGGCCAGAGTACGTGCTGCGTGAGTGTAATAACTTCTGCTAAAACCAAATGGGTTTTGAGGTACACAGAAAATTTATGCAGGTGCCTTTCTGGGGGTTCCCTGGCGCCCAGCAGAAATGCCTGCTGCCATGTGGCAAGGGAAAGCCACGGGTTCTTTTGATTTGGTTTGGTTTTAAAGATTTTATTTATTCATTCATGAGAGACACAGAGGCAGAGACACAGGCAGAGGGAGAGGCGGCTCCCTACGGGGAGCCCGACGCGGGACTTGATCCCAGCACCTCACGGTCATTACTCAACGGCTGAGCCACCCAGGTGCCCCGGGGCAGCCACAGGTTCTTGAGTAAGAGTGCAGGGCACATACCTCCCAGGCTCTGGGCCCATACGCTGGGCGTCTTGACCCCAGGGAGAGAGCTGGCAATTTCCCATACAGGTGATTTGCACATCCAGGGATTTAGGAGAATTCTTCAGTCAGTGAAACTGAAATCTCTTCCCAGCCATCTCCCTGAGGGGCGGGCTCCCTGAGGAGGAGGGTGTACAGCCGAGCCGCCTGCACGACTGTGTTGCCCACTGTGTTGCCGAGCTCGCCCCGGCCTCTGGGGCCTCTGGCACCTTCTGCCCCGCGCTCCCTCCTTCCCCGGCTTCTCTGTTAGCTGCTCTGTCCCGTGCTGGGGTGCTGGGGCGCTGGGGCTCCCTCCTCCACCCAGCAGCGTACTTGGCCTCCGTCCCTGTCCTCGGGAACTTCACTTTCTCTCATTGGTGCTGGTGGTTGAGTGAAAGTATCTCAAGGGTGGGCCTGGGATGTGTCGGGGTGTTCGCCCCCTGAGGCGAACAGGGAGGGCCTGGGGCCCTCAATCCACTTGGCGCAGAGCACCAAAGCTCTTCCCACTCTGGGCCGAGGTCATGTAACACTCTCCCGAGAGCCTCGCTCTAGCCGTAGCCGCCCCCAGAGCAGAATTAGAATCCGCTGCTCCCTGTTCCACCTGCTTGGAAATTCTCCTTAGAACTCTCAGTAGAGTGCTGGAATCAGCAAGGAATACCTGGAGAGAGACTAGAGGGGCCCTTCCCGGCCATGACCCTTCCTGGCCACCAGGGCACTCCCCCTCGATGGGCCCGGGAAGGGTCAGGGGCCGACCATTGGCTCATTCTTGTGAGGCCTGGTTTCCCCAAATCCTTTCAGTAGCTACCTCCCCCTTTCATGTTAGTTAAACGCACGCTCTGTAATACCCAGGAAGCGCTTTCCCAGAAAATACTTTTTAAGACCCCAAGTTTTGGAGCAAAAGGTTCTGGTTCCTGTACCCAGAGCTCCTTTGCGGGGGTTGGGGGAGTTGGGAAGCCAGGATGTTTTTCTTTTCCTCACTCATTCCTTGTACTGGTCTAGCACATTCCATGAATTTGTTTGACTGGGTCTGATGTAACTTTTTTTTCCCACCCCTCATTTTATTTTTATTATTATGTTTTAAGATTTTATTTATTCATGAGACACAAAGAGAGGCAGAGACATAGGCAGAGGGAGAAGCAGGCTCCCTGTGGGAAGCTTGATGTGAGACTCGATCCCAGGACCCCGGGATCACGCCCTGAGCTGAAGGCAGACGCCCAACCACTGAGCCACCCAGGCCCTCCCTCCACCCCCTCATTTAAAAAATTAGATCTTAGACGGGTCCACAGGAAATTTTTCGATGTAGATACAGGGCCTAATCTGTTAAAGCATTGCCTTTAGGCCATGCCACATGTGGCTACCATCAAATGCCACTATACAGTGCTGCATTACGCCTGGAATTCCCTGAGGTTCAGCTCAGAGGCCGCCGCCCCCTCAGATCCCTCGGCCCTGGCCCTCAGACCCCTCGTTGAGACACACTGTTCAGTCAACACCCCCCTCCCCTGGGGTGGGGGGAGCCGAGGTGCATTCAGCTGCTCTTGAAACCCGCTCCCCCACAAACTCCAGAGCCAGAGCCCAGGAAATGACACAGCTTCTTAATTGAGTCTGTGGGGAAAGGCAATTAGTTCCAGCGAGAGAAGTGACACATTGGCTCTGTGCTAGGGAGCACCGACACCACCAGGCCTGCAGACCTGTTCCCCAGAGTGACTTTCTGTGATCTGGTGCTCCCCAGAGGCAACGTCCAACTGGAATATTTTGGTTCCTCCAATTGAGATTGGGTGTGAAATTGTTTTAAATCTATCAGTTTGAAAATCTTAATGCTTTGCCTTCTGTTTATTGGTAAAACAATCTGTGGGATTTAAAGTGGAAATCTTGCAGCTTGAAGACTAACCACAGTGTGGAAGTATTGATTATCTAACATTTTTTGGCTTCTCTCATCTCTTAGGCTAGTTAAAAAGGAACTTTCATTTGCAAGCCCATCTGTAAGTCTAGTTTTTTAATATAGTCTTTTATTCATATTAGAGACAGATTGTTTTTAATGCAGCCCTGAAAAGAGTAGTACTGAGAAGGCATAATTGCAGGTGATTAATGACAAAGCACACATTTATGGATTTTCAGAGAAGAGCCAAAGGAGTGTGGTCTCCCCACTGCTTTCATACCAGCCCAGCTTTGGGGCTCACTGATTTCTGTGGATCTTGGGTTTGCAAGAGATTTTTCTTTTTCTTTCTTTCATTCTCTTTTTCTTTTTTTAAAGTAGGCTCCATGCCCAGGGTGGAGGCCAACACGGGGCCTGAACTCATAAGTCTGAGATAAAGAGTCAGACACTTAACCAACTGAACCACTGAGGTGCCTGCCCTGAGAGACATTTTTCTAAAGATGAGTGGGAAGAGGATTCCTCCCACCTATCTCTTCATCCCCTGTGTGCATAACCCGCTGCCACTTTGTGATTCACTCTTTATTCCCAAATGGAAATAACTGCTGCTCAGAGTTCACCCACCAAGAGAGCAAGGAGTAGTTAGGATATAAAATCTGCAGGATGCTGGCTGTGAGTCAGGTGGATGCTTTTAACTGAGTTCTAGAATCACCTTCTTTCCACCACAGCCCTATGAGGTAGGGATGCCATCATCCCTGTGTCACAGATAAGGAAACTGAGGCTCAGAGAGGTTAAGGTCACCAGGCTGGTGAGCGACTGTGGGTTTGGAAGGCCCCTCCTCAGAGATCTCTGTCTCATCCAGCTCTTTATGAAAACTTGGGCCACATTGTCCATGTAGATATGTTGTAAAGAAAACATCAGCTGTGCGACCCTACCTCACAAAGGTTGTATTTGTGAATGAGGTCAGGAAAGATGCAGCCCATCTTCATCTGGAACTCGTGGATGTGTGACCCCAGCCTGCAGGGAGGCTGCTGGCGAGCCCGAGGGGACTCCCAGCCAAGGACTGGCAGGGCTGACCACCCAGGGACACCGTAGCCGTCGGAGCAGAGGTGGTGCTCTCAAGGACACCTTGGCCACCAAGGAAGGGTTTGACTATCAAGTAGCCCGTCAGCGCGGAGGGCAGGGAGGGGGAGACAGGGAAGCCTCTTCCCCAGGACGTCGGAGGCAGGCTGGCCAAGGGCCTGGTGGCCTCCTCTGCAGGGTCCCGGGGTCCCCTCCCCACTGCCACAGGCCCAGAGACCTTGCGAATGTGGCTGGCCCCAGAGGGACCAGGAAACTTGTGGGTAGAACTGGACCAGGGAGGGAAATCCGGGATGGCCTCTCTCTTCTCAGCTTTTCCTTCCGATTCTTCTTGCCTGTTGGTGTCCTACGTGTCTGGTATCAGCTGCAATTTTCCACTTGCTCTAGACCGTCACCTCAAGCGTCCAAATTTGAGGAAGTCGGACACACCAAGTGGGCTTTGAAACCAAAAGTGTATCGGCCCTGGCCGTTCTCCAACGGTCCTGGTCAGACTCTGTGAGAAGGGAGCTAGCAAAGTGTTAATTCCCTCGCCAGACACACCGTCCCCCGCTCCGTGTGTGTGCAGGGCAGGGCCTCGAGGCACCTCTGGGGCGTCTACTCACCGCCTGGTAGAAGGAAGGACGAGGGTCCTTGGGAGGGCACTAGCCGGCCTGGGGCCTTTACTTTCAGGGAGATGCATTAATTCAGTCCTGAGCGCGAAAGTAAGGTGAAGTGGGGCGGAGGTCCGTTCTGCTGGTCAGTGTATTTGGCATAGTAGGGCCAGGCTATTTGTGTGTTCGTGTTACATATACTCAATTACACCCCTGGGGGTGGGGAGAGGGAGATTGATTGAGATTTATATGCTGCCGTGATCTCCATCCTCTGGCCCTGCCCCCGTGATTGAGAGTGACCCGCAAATCTGTTTCTCCCTGATGGCCTCAGCTCCCGCATGTGCCCCTGTGCGTGAGCATCCTTCTACCCTGGGGGTGATCGAGACCCCTACACACATGTGAGCGTGTCAGCCTGGATTTCCAGGCCGATTCTGTGTGTCTGTGGGTTGGCAGAAAGGACTTTACTGGAGTTCATGGAGGGGCATGTGCTGGTTTCAGATGAGCGGGGTGGGCTATCCGTAGACCGTGGCACATCGGTGAGTAAGGGAACGTTCAAGGTAAGTTGAGCTGTAGTTGTGCGCACCTTCGCACGGCCTTTAGAAACGCAGCATGCAGGACTCTCTGTATGTCCCCAGACCCCCTGGCCGGCTCATCTGTGCTACGGTCTCTACTGGGCAGATTCTGGCTCTAGTTTATACAAATGCTTGTCTAGCCTAAGAGGGAAGTGCTGGCCAACCAAATTACTTAACCTGAGATTCAATTTCCTCATCCTTACTTAAAAATGGTAATTATTGCCAAATAGAGTTGTCATGAAACTTAACGGAGATAACGGGTAGGGAGCCCCCAGGAGTGCCCGGCAGCCAGGAAGTGCCAACACACATGGGTGCCACTGACTCTACTCTTCGCTCTTTCCAGTGGAGGAACAGGGGTCCCAGGGCAGAGACACCACCAGGGAGGGGCCGAAGGGCAGCGCTTCCTTCCCAAGATGCACGGTGTACCTGCTGACGGCCAGGCTGGGAACGGGCGGGGATAGAGGCCAGGGATGTGTGCAGGTCTCTGAGCCCCGGGGCTGGGGCAGGAGGCTGAGAAGGTACCTTGCACACAACACATCTCAGCCCGTAGCCTGGTTCTCGGGACCTCTGCCAGCCCGTAAGGGCCTCAGAGCAGGCCACAGCGAGGGCTGGATGTCAGCCCCCTTTCACCTTGTGTAGCACAAAAGCTGTACAACAGCCTTGGGGGAGTTTGTGCATTTAAAGCCTGGTCATGTCAGCCTTTGAGAACTTGATGAAAACTGTGACCCCTTCCCCTAGAAGACAGACAAACCCACACCGTTTTTGCATTGTTCCAGAGGACTAAGACCTCTGCACACTAATGCTTGGATCCCGGGCTGGAGAAGCCCTGACCTAGAGGCAGGTTGCTCATGTAGCTAGTTCCTGCCCCAGGTTGCTGACAGCTGAGTACAGTCTGAGTTCTCCAACTTCATGAGAATCTTGAAACTGTCTCTTGCTCTCAGGAAGCAGGCTAAAACTCCTGTACATGCTATTTCAAAGCTTAGCAGAAGGTCCAGCCCCTGCCGAATTGGCCAGCCTGCACACCTACCTACACCAGCCCCCTCCGTTGTGCACATGGGCCCTTCCCCTCAGCCCTTTCCTGCTCACCAGGCTCCTTCCCACCACAGCCCCTTTGCATATGCCCTCCCCTCTGACCTTCTCAACTCTTAGCCGGTCCAAACATCCCTTCCTTAGGGAGAATTCTGTTTTCAGGTCAACTCCTACTGGAGGGCTCCTTGGCACCAGGCACTTCTCCCTCCTGCCTTTATCACAGTTGGTGATTAAGGTCCACCTTTCTGTTCTCCTTGGAGGAGGAAAGTGGGTCCGTTCACTGTTGTATTCACAGCACCTCGCACAGTGTCTGGCACCCACTAGGGGACTCGATAAATAAATACATGGCTGGTGAGTGGCTGACCTTTGCGGAGGTAGGAGACATGGCATGACGTCTGTTGCCGGAGGTGTTTGGTTTGTCATCTTTGTGTCTTTTGATCCCCAGCTGTCCTCTTCTTGTGTGCCTGACTCTTTCCTCCTCTCTCCCTGGAGGTGTGCTGAGGCTCCTGGAACATGGGGAGGAGTACGTGTTCACCCTGCCCAGTGCCTACGCGCGGTCCATCCTCACCATCCCATGGGTGGAGCTGGGAGGAAAAGTCAGCATCAGCTGTGCCAAGACTGGGTACTCGGCCACAGTGATATTCCACACGAAGCCTTTTTACGGAGGGAAAGTCCACAGGTAGGAGGCGGTCAGGGAGCCTTTGTGTTTGCCTTAACACCATGCCCTGACTTTCTTTCCGCCTTAAGGGCTTGGGTTCTAGCCACGGGATGAGTTGAAAATCAAGATCAAGTTGACAGATCTTTTTAAAAATAATGCCTCTTTCCACCGCAGCCCCGTCACATGGCAGTTTTTTTTTTTTAAGTCCTCCCCAGTCTACACTTATAATAGTGAGATCCTTTGGTGATAGATTCCCAGAACTCACAGCAGAGAATGAAAACTGCTTCCATGTGTTATGATAATCTTTTCCTTCTGAGGCCACAGCCTCTTTGCTCTGCTCTGAAGCAGTTCAGACACTGTGAGCTCAGACACTGCCTGGGAGCTCTTTTTTTTTTTTTTTTAAAGATCTTATTTGAGAGAGAGAAAGAGCGCAAGCAGGGTGGCAGTGGGGAGCAGAGGGAGAAGCAGACTCCCAGCTGAACAGGGAGCCTGACGTGGGCCTCAATCCCAGGACCCCGGGATCATGACCTGAGCCAAAGGCAGATGCTTAACTGACTGAGCCACCCTGGTGCCCCCTGAGAACTCATTTCACATTAAGTTGGTTCCATTAAATATCCAGAACCCCGTATCATCTATGAGATCAGGACTACTTTAGAATCTGGGAAAGTCCGATCCTAAGAAATTAAAGGTAAAGTCTGCTGTTGGAGAGAAGCATTAAATTGTTTTCATTGCTGCAGTTACAGGTTACTGTATAAGCAAGCCCCATCTTGGCCTTTTCTCTTCGGAACTGAGTTCTATATGGTGTTCATATGAGGGCAAGGGGACGCCCGCGGTGGCTGTTTTCGAGCACACACTCAGGCTTGCAAGAGCTGACGGTGTACGTTTCTCCATAGCTCCTCAGTCCCTCAGGCCATGTCAGTAGCTTGAGATCACCTGGGGTCAGGGGACACCCCCAAGGGTGGCAAACGCTACAGAGCAGGTGTTTTTCCCTTTGGAGAGCCAGTTGTTAAACCTTTGCCAGCACACCGCTAGCACCCTTCCACTACCTGCAGCCAGAAGATTCCTGATGCCACCTGCAAGCCTTTGCCTGGGCACCTGGGAGCCATGGCTGTGTTCAGGCTCGGAGAATGAGCTTCCAAGCATGTGTTTGAAAACCGAGTTCAGCCTGAGCTGGGCCATTAGAAAGAGGGGAGTTTAGCTCCTTCCTATTCTTGGCTGCTTCGGAGCAGGCTTTCCTGCTTCTGCTGCATTATTCTGACCGAGCAGCTCGCTTGAAGGTGGAGAGGAGGTGGGATCTGATTTTTCCCAAAGCTGCAGACCTGGAGCCTGCTCAGGCCAGGCAGCAGAAGCGGGGAGGCCCTTTCGAAGGAGGTCCCTCAGAGCCACCGCTGGGAGGAGGATGGTGTTCACTCAATGCCGAGAGTCAAGGTTTTGCCCAGCCTTTGTTCAGAGGAAAGTCCAGATGCCAGGATAAACGTTTCCCTCCTTTTTCTTTTCTTTTTCCTAAAGATTTTATTTATTCATGAGAGATACAGAGGCAGAGACATAGGCAGAGGGAGAAGCAGGCTCCCTGTGGGACTTGATCCCAGGATCGAGCCAAAAGCAGACGCTCAACCAACTGAGCCACCCAGGCACCCCTCCCTCCTTTTTCTATGTGATCTCAGGTAGATCATTCTCCGTATACTCTCTGGCCCCATTGGTGGTTAAAATGTAGCACTATTCAGTACTATTTTAGGGGGAAGTATAAGCTTTGCTTCTATTGAATTACTTGATTTCCATCCCAAATAGTAACATATCATCCCTTTGTGTGTTTATCAAAATTAAGAAATTAACTTGGCTATATTGCCATGAACTAACCTACAGACCTCATTCGCATCTCACTGGTTTTTCTACGGATGCTTTCTTTTTCGGATCAAGAATATTAGGTCTATATTTTAAGAGCTAGTCTTTAAACAAAATGGCAAAAAAATAAAATCCTTCCTCCTTGCTACCCCATAAAAAAAGAATCCCTTTTGAAGTGTGAGTCTCTGTTTTGATAATCTTGCAAAGCATGTTTATTCGACTCATTCATTCATTCATTCATTCAGGGTCACAGCAGAAGTGAAACACAACCCAACCAACACCATTGTTTGCAAAGCCCATGGGGAGTGGAACGGTACTTTAGAGTTCACATACAACAGCGGAGAGACCAGGGTCATCGACACAACCACGCTGCCAGTGTACCCCAAGAAGATCAGACCTCTGGAGAAGCAGGGGCCCATGGAGTCCAGGTGGGAACCAGGCGAGGTGTTGCTTCTAGGCTTAGTTCTCCTCAGCACCTGATCAGGCGATGGAGAAGTCTCTGAACACTCAGCTAATAAAAACGGGCCAGGGATAGTGTTCATGTCACTCATTTAGATACTTGAGCTTCTCATTCCATGTGGCTTTGGAGTAGATCCTTTGTAGCTTTCAGTTTAGTTCTTCTATAGAGTGAGTGGTGGGTTGTGAGGATAGTCTACAGTAGACTTTTAATGCCTGTCCTAAAAGAGTTTGTCGACTCAGCTGGTCTGTTGCTTGATTGCATAGTTAAATACAGAGTTGCTGGGAATCAAAGAACTGTGTCTAGAAGCAATGAGCTACTATTTTTTGCTCACGAGATTAGTAACATGATTAAAAAAAAAAATCAGCAGTGGCCAGGATGTGATAAAATCGACACTCTGTACCCTACACTTCTAGTAAGAGTGTGTGCAGTGTAGCTTCAAGTTCATGAATTCACTTTAATTTTGTATTCCATCTTTGGGAATCTATTCTGAAGGAAAATTCTTAAATTCAGAGAAGGTTTCAAATATAAAGCTGGGTATTTTTTTCTAAAAAGAAAACTAAATCATAAGAAGAAACCACTTACTTGTTCAACAGTAAGAAAGTAGTTAAATAATGGAGAATCCACCCAATTAGTATGTCTATTCCCTGGTATGAGTATAATGCAACCACTTAAAGTAATGTTTATGCAGATGCAGAAGCAGAATCTTCTTAGAATATGCCTTTTTAATTTTTTTATTCAAGGGGGTTAGCAAACTATGGCCTATGGGCCATGTCCAACCCATGGCTGATTTTTATAAAATTTTCTGGGACCACAGCCATGATCATTAATTTACATATGGTTTATGGTGGCCTTTCTGTGGCATTTAAGAAGTTGTGATCAAGACCATATGGCCTGCAAAGCCTACAATGTATACTATCCAGCCTTTTTTTTTTTTTTTAAAGATGTTATTTATTTATTCATGAGAGACACAGAAAAGCAGAGACATAGGCAGAGGGAGAAGCAGGCTCCCTGGGGGGAGCCCAGTGTGGGACTTGATTCCAGGACCCTGGGATCACAACCTGAGCCAAAGGCAGATGCTCAGCAACTGAGCCACCCAGGCACCCTACTATCTAGCTTTTTATAGAAAATGTTTGCCAACCTATTTTATCTTTGGCCTCTAAACTTGGGACTACTAGCTTTTTTTTTTTTTTTTTAAGATTTTATTTATTCATGAGAGACACAGAGAGAGAGGCAGAGACACAGGCAGAGGGAGAAGCAGGCTCCATGCAGGGAGCCCAACACGGGACTTGATCCCGGGTCTCCAGGATCACACCCTGGGCCAAAGGCAGGTGCTAAACCACTGAGCCACCCGGGCTGCCTGGGACCCACTTTGTTGGCAGCCCTGTCTGGCTTTTCTCAGGTTCATCATGCCAATGCTCAAGGCGTCCTGCAATGAATGAATGAGGCAGAGAAGTAATTTTCCATTTAGATGTGGGCAACATGATGGATCCTGCCACATCAACACACATGCCCATTCCCCCTAGTCTAGAACTCCTAATACTGGGTACCCCTTTGGCTCAGCAGCCATTGTTCATATATATCAGCTTGCTGGTATATGAACCCTGGGCGTATCACCTTACATGGATCTTATTTCTCTCTTTAAAATGAGAATGGTAATATGGCGTCCATACCATTGGGTTGCTGTGATGATGAAGTGAGCTAATATATATAAAATGTTAAAAATATGACATGCATTGTATCTGTTATTGTTGCTTGTGATCATAGTAGTATTAATGCTGCGTACTACTGCTATTATTACTAGATTCTGCTCCTAGATACTGAGAGAGGACTGCTACTCAGGACAAGAAGGGGCTGGAAACTTGGGATCTTGTTGGCCCTGGGTTCTAATCCTGGCTCTAGGGGTCTTTGAGGGACCTGGAATGCGCTCCCCCTTCCCAAATGCCCTCCCACCGTGACTCTGGCCCCCTTGCTGAGAACTGCCCCTGTCAAGCCAGCTAGCCCTGCCTGACCACTCCCTCTCCTCCATTCCTTCCCAGGAACCTCTGGCAGGAAGTGACCAGATACCTGCGGCTGGGGGACATTGATGCTGCCACCGAGCAGAAGCGGCGCCTAGAGGAGAAGCAGCGGGTGGAGGAACGAAAACGGGAGAACCTGCACACGCCATGGCAGCCCAAGTATTTTATCCAGGAGGTAACTCTGCCACCTGTCTTTGGGGACTTGTCCCAAGTGAGGGGCAAGTGGGTTTGTCTTGCAATGCAGCAGTTTGGATGGATGAGGTTGAGGCAGAGGAGGGCCTGAGAGGAGGGTTTGGGGCGGCTTTACTCTGGCTCCAGCTTTGGGCCAGGCTGTCCTTTGGGTGGAAGTGAGTGCCTGACACTTCCTCCCTCACATCTGCCTTCATAACAGCCCAGCAGCCTGACAGGGAGTGCAAGGAATGAATGGGGTGGAGATCTGGATGTTGTCTGACTTAAAAAACAGAAAAAAAACCCAAAACACAACCCCTGCTACTTGATCATTAGTAACAAATTAGCCATGAAGCATTTGGAATGAGCCAAATGGGATAGACATGCCAGGAAGGACGAGCAGGAGTCCTGTGTGCTCAGTGCTGCTGCTGTCACCCAGAAAAGGGACACTGGAAGGCAGTAGTATCCACCAGTTTGCCCCCACTGAGCAAGTGGGCAAGGTACTCTGTCCCCTGTTGAGGCTCTTAGGCTTTTTTTTTTTTTTTTTTTCTTGGCTCTTAGGCTTTTGAAGTTGTTTGTGGAGCAGTTGGGAAGATTTCTGAGAACAGAATTGGAAATGATGGAAGTGTTGACTTAGGGGCAGGAACAGAGTGGCTGCTGTTCTCCCCACAGGCAGGATCTAGGGCTGGGTGATAGAGACTTCAAGGTTGGATTCTGGTTCAGACAGGAAGCCTGCTGGGTAGACTGCCGTATTAGGCTCTGAGTGAGAACCATGACTGAAAGCCTTGCCTAGGTGAGGTGAATCTGTATTCGCCAGGGTTCTCCAGAGAAATGACAGAAACTGAAGCATTAGATGTAAATACATAGAGATTTATTATGAGAAGTTGGCTCATGAGATTATGGAGGCAGGAAAGCTCAGGATCTGCCGTTTGCAAGCTGAAGACCTTGGGAAAGCCAGTGGTAGAATTCAGTTCAAGTCCAAAGGCCTGAGAACCAGGGAAGCCAGTGGTATAAATGCCAGTCCAAAGAAAGGCAGGAGAAGATGAGCTATCCCAACTCAAGAAGTGAGGTAGTTTAAAAAGAAAAGGGAGAGTGAATTCCTCCTTCCCCTACCTTTTTTTTTTTTGTGTGTTCAGGCCCTCAATGGATTGGATAATGCTCTCCCACTCTAGGGAAGAAAATCATCGTGACTGAGGTGCTTCTCTCACCTGGAAACACCCTCACAGACATATTCAGAGAATGTTTAATCTCAGCACCATGGCCAATTGAGTTAACACATAAAATTAACCGTTATAAAATCCTTCAAGGATCCTTTTGTGAGTAGATCTGGTCTCTTTGAGACAACTAGCTTGCCTGGCTTCTGTGAAAAGTTGGAGATAGAAAACCCAAAAGACGACAACAACAACAAAAACCCCACAGTCTTCTTCCTGGATTTAATAAAACCCAGTATGTTCATAACAGAAAGCTTGAGGGTATGTAAAGAATAAAAATCATCCCAATACCAGAATTGTTACCATTCAATACATTCCCTTCCAGTTAAACCCCAGATTGTGTATACCATTTAGATTCTTGCCTTTTTCTGCTATTTGGTATCATTTCTTATGTGTGCTGATTTGTGACTGCTACCTGCTGAAGAGAGCCATGGTTGGGCACTCCCCTCCAGGCTAGTGGGCTGTAAATCACTGGTTTGGGTAGGTTCCTCACAGGCAGGCCTTGCCTTCTCTCTCCTGTCCATTCATTGAACACCCTCTTTTCTCCACTTGCCCAGCTGAGACGTCTTCATAACATGTCTCCTTCCTTCTCTTACAGGGTGATGGCTGGGTGTACTTCAATCCTCTTTGGAAGGCACACTGATGGGGTGGAGGTGCAGAGCTTTCAGAGAGAGCCGTTTTTGTAGGAATTAAAGTGGTACAGTATCAAGTTTCTGCTGGTGTTCACTGAGACCTCTTGATATCATTCAAGAAATGGTACCTGAACGAGAAATGATATACTGTGAAAAATGCACCACCAAAACTACTATAGGATTGAATTTATTCAAGAGCCATTTGGGGCATGTGTGTGTACACAGGTCTGTGTGTGAGCTGTCACTACTGTATGTTCACACACATGCACTATATACACATGTCTGCTGGGTATTATTACACATGTAAATACTGCACTTACCAAGATTTAAGTGGGTAATTATGAGCTCATTTTTATCAATGAGGTTTGAAGTTTTCTATTTTTCACTTTGCCAAAAATGTTTTGCACTCACAAAAGTATTCTCATTTAGTCATCTGTCAACAAAGGTGAATTGGCATGGGCCAGTTGATGTCCACATGGTAGAAAGTGGCTCATTCCTGGTAGAAGTGTCGGTGGCTGTCACTTCACAATTACTGTTGTGATTCCCATCTCCCTACCCACTTTAGCATTTTGTTTGTCCTTACTCAAGAAAAATAAACTATTTCCTGTTGGATGGCGTGTGGGCAAGGAAGCTGTTAAAGGTTTATGCCAGACCCTTCCAAAATGGAGCACCTTGGGAAAACCAGACCCACTGTGGAATCTTGCCCCAGAGTCTTTCTCACGTGCAAAGCATTAGTTATACGTTTTTCAGAATCTGCTTCTTGGACAGTAGAAAACAAGTCAGATGAAGACTTCACTACTTTTGTGATGAAAAGGGCTTTAGAAGTTCAGTATACGCATGCACATACAAAACTGCACCACCACAGCCTCAATTTTGTGTTTAGTTTGGGGAAAGAGAAAAGAATTTCCTGTGGATTTTTTTAAAGTGCACCTCTCTTGTTTGACCCAAACTCTGCAAGGAAACCACTGTGATTAAATGACACACATATAAAGACTGCAACAGCGTTCCATGGTTTCAGTTGAATTTCAGTTCTCAGCCTTTACAAATGAGGTCAAGACATGACTAGAATATAAAGCAAGGAAAAAATGAAGTATTTGATTTTTTTGCTCAATGCTTAATTTATTTTTTACTGTGCCACTCAGAATATTTATAAAATCCAGTAGCATGAATGCTTCTCTGTAGTAATAATGATTTTGTGCCTTTTGTCTGCTTTCTTAAGACCAATTGTTCACTTTGTAGATATTAGACAAATATATTTCAATTGAGTACTATACCTGTGTGTCTGTATTTTATTTTTAGGGATTCAAAATTTCAGTTGGAAGTAGTGACTCCGAATGAGCTCAGATTTTATTGGTTAGATATTGCTAATTTGATGTGAACAGCAATCACATTCAGATCAAAACATTGTTTTAAACACAATAAAAATCCATCAGATAAATATTATTTATGGAAATTTTGTGACCAGTTCATATGAACATGTCTAATGAATATTGAATAATGAATGAACATATCTAATGAATGTTCTGGTTTGTAAGAAATTACTACCAGCCAAAGTCCTAATGTAGGCCTGTTCAGGTTCGTAGGAACCATTTTATTTCTGAGAAGGAAAGTAGAATAAATGCTATTTTGAGGGAGAAAATCCTCAACAAGACTGCAAAATAATCACTATGGTGTGTTTCAGATTTTTCCAGTCTTATTACGTTATGCCAGAGCATAAACCATCTGGGAAATTAGAAATGAGCAAAGTTAACTTTCTTTTGTTTTTGGTGGGAGAGAGTTCAGTTTGCCTTTTTAAAAAATTGTGAAATATATACAGAAGATTTATATAAAGTATATTACAGTTCCAAGAGTAAATACTCATGTACCCAGTGCTTGCTTGAGTGAAGACACCCAAATTTGCTAGTATTTGTGTCCCTACAAAATTGTATCCCCCTCCTTAACCATAGGGGTAACCCTTCCACTGTCCTGATTCTTGGAGTAATTTTTTTTTTTTTTAAATCACCACATATGCTGTATGTATTTATAAAGAGCATACTTGGTTTTGCCTGTTTGAGCTAACATTTTGTTCACGGGTCAATCTATGTTATGAATTACTCTGTTCACTTTCTTATTCTTTTTTGCTGAATTCACATTTTGTTTTATTCTTTCATTGTGGCAAAATATGTAAGGAACATAAAATTTACCAGTTTTGCAGTTTTTAAGTATACAGTTTAGTGGCATTAAATACATTCCCAGTATTGGGTAACCAGCACAACCATCTATGTCCATAGTTTCCATCTTCCCAGATTCAGATTCCATGCACATTAAACAACGGTTCCACATTCCTACCTCCCATCTCTGCAACCATTAACAACTACCATTTTACTTTGTTTTTATTAATTTGACTACTGTAAGTACCTCATGTAAGTGGGATCATTCTATATATATCCTTTTGTGTCTGGCTTATTTTACTTGCCATAAAATGTTCCCCAAGTTCATCAGAATTTCCCCTTTTTTAAGGTTGAATAACATTTTTCATATGTAAATATACCATATTTTGTTCATCTCTTTACCTATATACATGAACATTTGGGTCGTTTACATCTTTTGGCTACTGTGAATACTGCTGAGTGCAAAATATCTAAGTACCTGCTTCAATTCTTTTGGGGATGTATGTATCCAGACGTAGAAGTACTATATTATATGAAAATTCCATGTTTAACTTTTGAGTACCTGCCATACTGCTTTCCACAGTGACTACCATCATTTTGCAATCCTACCAGCAGTGCATAAGGGTTTGAATTTTTCCACATTTTCCCCAACACTTGTTTTTTTGTTTTATAATAATCATCATAATGGGTGTGAAGTGCCATTTCACTAGGGTTTTGATTTGCAATTCTCTAATGATTAGTGATGTTGAGCATCTTCTCATATGTTTATTGGCCATTCCTCTGCCCATTTTCTAATTGTTACTATGTGTTGAGTTGTAGGAGTTCTTTATAAATTCTGGATATTAGTTCTTTATCAGATACAATTTCTGATTTATAACTTTTTAATTTTTAAGATTTTATTTATTTGACAGCAAAAGAGAGAGAAAGTGAGTGCACACACAAGCAGGGGGAGCAGCAGAGGGAGGGGGAGAAACAGGCTCTCTGCTCAGCAGGGACTGGATGCAGGGCTCAATCCCCAGACCCCAGGATCATGACCCGAGCTGAAGGCAGATGCCCGTCTGATTTATAATTTTATCAGACAGATAATGCTTCTTCCATTCTGTAGGTTGCCTTTTTGACCCTGTTGATAGAGGGTCTATGATATATAGAAGTATTTAATTTTGGTGGAGCCCAATTTATCATCTTTTTCCTTTTGTAGCTTGTACTTTTATTGTCCACTTTTTAAAAAAAGATTTATTTATTCATTCATTCATTCATTCATTCATTCATGAGAGAGAGAGAGAGAGGCAGGCAGATACACAGGCAGAGGAAGAAGCAAGCTCCATGCAGGGAGCCCGACGTGGGACTCAGTCCTGGGTCTCCAGAATCAGGCCCTGGACTGAAGGTGGTGCCAAACCGCTGAGCCACTGGAGCTGCCCTATGGTCCATCTTTATTGTACTTTATTGTCCACAAGATCATTGATAAATCTAACTCATGAAGCTTTTCCTCTCAGTTTGCTTCTAACAGTTTTATAGTTTAAGCTCTTATGTTTAGGGTTTTGATCCATTTTTAATTTTTGCATATGGTGTTAAGTAAGGGTCCAACTTCATTATTTAGGATAATGGATTTCCTGTTTTCCTTGGACCATTTTTTTATTATAAATTTATTTTTTATTGGTGTTCAACTTGCTAACATATAGAATAACACCCAGTGCTCATCCCTTCAAGTGCCCCCCTCAGTGCCCGTCACCCAGTCACCCCCACCCCCTGCCCACCTCCCCTTGCACCAACCCCGAGTTCGTTTCCTGAGTCTCTCATGTTCTGTCTCCCTCTCTGATATTTCCCACTCATTTTCTCTCCTTTCCCCTTGATTCCCTTTCACTATTTTTTATATTCCCCAAATGAATGAGAACATACACTGTTTGTCCTTCTCCGATTGACTTACTTCACTCAGCATAATTCCCTCCAGTTCCATCCACGTTGAAGCAAATGGTGGGTATTTGTCATTTCTAATGGCTGAGTAATATTCCATTGTATACATAGACCACATCTTCTTTATCCATTCATCTTTCGATGGACACCGAGGCTCCTTCCACAGTTTGGCTACTGTGGACATTGCTGCTATAAACATTGGGGTGCAGGTGTCCTGGCGTTTCACTGCATCTGAATCTTTGGGGTAAATCCCCAGCAGTGCAATTGCTGGGTCATAGGGAAGTTCTATTTTTAACTCTTTGAGGAACCTCCACACAGTTTTCCAGAGTGGCTGCACCAGTTCACATTCCCACCAACAGTGTAAGAGGGTTCCCCTTTCTCCGCATCCTCTCCAACATTTGTTGTTTCCTGTCTTGTTACTTTTCACCATTCTCACTGGTGTGAGGTGGTATCTCATTGTGGTTTTGATTTGTATTTCCCTGATGGCAAGGGATGTGGAGCATTTTCTCATGTGCTTGTTGGCCATGTCTATGTCTTCCTCTGTGAGATTTCTCTTCATGTCTTTTGCCCATTTCATGATTGGATTGTTTGTTTCTTTGCTGTTGAGTTTAATAAGTTCTTTGTAGATCTTGGAAACTAGCCCTTTATCTGATACGTCATTTGCAAATATCTTCTCCCATTCTGTAGGTTGTCTTTTAGTTTTGTTGACTGTTTCCTTGCTGTGCAGAAGCTTCTTATCTTGATGAAGTCCCAATAGTTCATTTTTGCTTTTGTTTCTCTTGCCTTCATGGATGTATCTTGCAAGAAGTTGCTGTGGTCAAGTTCAAAAAGGGTGTTGACTGTGTTCTCCTCTGGGATTTTGATGGAATCTTGTCTCACATTTAGATCTTTCATCCATTTTGAGTTTATCTTTGTGTATGGTGCAAGAGAGTGGTCTAGTTTCATTCTTCTGCATGTGGATGCCTAGGACCATTTATTGAAGAGGCTTTCCTTTCTCCATTGAATGCTATTGGTACCCTTACCAAAAATCATTTGACCAAGATGCAAGGGCTTAATCCAGGGCTCTTCATCCTGTTACATTGGTCTATGTCTGTTTATGCCAGTACCACAGTGTTTTGATTACTGTAGCTTTGTAGTAAATTTTGAAAATAGGGAGTGAGAGACTTCCAGTGTTTTTTCTTTTTCAAGATTGTTTTGGCTACTAGGGGTCCCTTGAGATTCAACCTGATTTTTTAGGATGGAATTTTCTAGATTTGTCAAAAACATCACTGGAATTTTGATAGGCATTGTGTTACCTCTGTAGATTACCTTGCATGGTATTGACATCTTAACAATATTGTCTTCGAATCCATAAACACAGGTGATCTTTCCAGTTACTTATTTCGTCTTCCATTTCTTCTGAAATATTTTGTAGTTTGCAGTTTTCATTTTATTGTATTTTGTTTTACTGTGCTTTGCAGATACTGCTTTTTTTTCTTTATAGTTGAAAGTTTGTGGCAGACTTGCTTAAGGTAGGGTTATCAGCACCATGTTTCCAATAACATTTGCTCACTTTATGTCTCTGTGTCACATTTTGGTAATATTTGAAGTATTTTATCTTTTTCATCATTTTACTTGTTATGATGATCTGTCATCAGTGATCTTTGATCTTACTATTGTAACTACTTGGGGGTGCCATGAACTTGCTCAATAAGGTAGCAAGCTTAATGGATAAATGTTAAAAGTTATATATGTTTTGACCACTATACCAACCATCTGACCATCCCTCCCCACCCCCTGCCAACCCAGCTGTCTTCTTGTGCTTGTACCTTCCTATTCTGAGACACACAGCCCTGAAATAAATAACCTTCTAATGGCCTCTAAGTGAAAGAAAGAATCACACATCTTTTAAGTCAGAAGCTAGAAATGATTATGCTCAGTGAGGAAGGCATGTTGAAAACTGAGACAGGGGCAGCCCGGATGGCTCAGTGGTTTAGCACCTGCCTTCAGCCCAGGGCCTGATCCTGGAGACCCAGGATTGAGTCCCACGTCGGGCTCCCTGCATGGAGCCTGCTTCTCCTTCTGCCTGTGTCTCTGCCTCTCTCTCTCTCTCTCTCTCTCTCTCTCTCTCTCTCTGTCATGAATAAATAAATAAAACCTTTGGAAAAAAAAAAAAAAGAAAACTGAGATGGGCCTAAAGGTAGATGTCTTGCACCAGTTAGCCAAATTATGAATGCAAAGGAAAGGCGCTCAAAGGAAATTAAAAATGCTATTCCAATGAACACAAATGGAAAGAAAGCTAAATAGCCTTATTGCTGATACAAGGTCAAATCATCCACAACACTGTCTCTTAAGCCAAAGCCTGATCCAGAGCAAGATCCTAACTCTTCTCCATTCTAGGAAGGCTGAGAAAGGTGAGGAAGCTGCAGAAGAAAAGTTTGAAGTTAGCAGAGGCTAATTCACGAGGTTGAAGGAAAGAAGCCCAAGCCTTAAAAGTGCAAGGTGAAGCAGCAAGTGCTGATGTGGAAGCTGCAGCGAATTATTCAGAAACCAAACTAAGATAATGAAGATGGCTACACTGAACAACAGATTTGCAATGTAGATGAAACAGACTTCTATTGGAAGAAGATGCCATCTAGGACTTTCGTAGCTAAAGGGGAGAAGTCAGTGCTTGGCCTCAAACAACAGGCGGAGACTCTTGTTGGGGGGCTAGTGTAGCTGGTGACTTAAGTTGAAGCCAATGCTCATTTACTATTCTAAAAATCCTAGGGCCCTTAAAAATTATGCTAAGTCTACTCTAGTCCTATCCTCCAGAAATAGAAAAACAAAGCAGATGACAGCACATCTATTTACAACATGGTTTACTGAATATTTTAAACCTACTGTTGAGAACTGCTCAGTAAAAAAGATTCAAAGTTTTACTGCTCATTGACAATGTACTTCGTTATCCAAGAACTCTGATGGAGATATACAAGATGTTGTTTTCATGCCTGCTAATACAACATCCATTCTGCAGCCCATGGGTAATTTTAATTTTGAAGTCTTGTTATTTCAGAAATACATTTTGTAAGGCTATAGCTGCTATAGATAGTGATTCCTTTGATGGATCTGGGCAAAGTATATTGAAAACCTTCTTGAAAGGATTCACCGTTCCAGACATTAAGAACATTCATAATTCATAGGAAGAGGTCAAAATATCAACATTCAACAGGAGTTTGAAAGTTGATTCCAATCCTCATGGGATGACTTTGAGGGTTCAAGACTTAAGTAGAAGTAACTACAGATGTGGTGGAAATAGCAAGAGAACTAGAAGTAGAACCTGAATATGTGATTGGATTGCCGCAATCTCAGGAAAAAATTCTAATGGATGAGAAGTTGCTTCTTACAGATGAGCAAACAATCTTATGGATGGTTTCATGAAGTGGAATCTATTCCTGGTGCAGATGCTGTGAAAATTGTTGGAATGACAAGGGACTTAGAATATCACATAAACTTAACTGATAAAGAGGTGACAAGGTTTGAGAAGATTGACTCCACAATTTTGAAATGTTGTGTGGGTAAAATTCTATCAATCAGCATTAAATGCTATAAAGAAATTGTTCATCAGAGAACCAGTGCAGCAAAGTTCATTGTTGTCTTATTTTTAAAGAACTTGCCACAGCCACTCCAATCTTCAGCTACCGTCAACCTGGTCAGCAGCCATCAACATCAAGGCAAGATCTTCCATCAGCAAAAAAAAAAAAAAAAAGGGGACTTGTTGAAAGCTCAGATGGTTATTTCCTTAGCAAAAAGTATTTTTTAGTTTAGGTATCTACTTGCTTTTTAGCTACTATGCTGTTGCACACGTAATAAACTACAGTATAGTGTAACTTTTATAATGTACTGAGAAACCAGGAAGTTCAGCTGATTTGCTTTAGTGAGACATATTTGCTTTGTTGTGGTGGTCTGGAACTGAAACTGCATCTCTGAGTTATACGAGACTTTTGCCTCCATGGTTTATTCCTAAGTATTTTATTCTTATTGCAAATTGAATTGTTTTTTTAATTTCTTTTATGGATTATTCATTGTTAGAATGCAGAAACAACTAATTTTAATGTATTGACTTTGTATCTTGCAATTTTGCTGTATTTATTCTAACGATTTTGTGTGGAATCTTTATAAAAGTTTTCCAGATATAAAATCATATATTTTGCAAACAATTTTATTACTTCCTTTCCAATCTGGATGACTTTTCCTTTCCTTGCCTAATAGCTCTGGATAGAACTTCCAATACATGAATGGAAATGGCAGAGCCGGTATCCTGATTGAGAGGAAAAACTTTCAATCTTTCATTATGTTTGCTGTGCTTTTTTCACATATGGCCTTTATTTTTTTTAAGATTTATTTATCCATGAGAGAGACACACACACACACACACACACACACACACACAGAGAGAGAGAGAGAGAGAGGTAGAGACAGGAAGAGAGAGAAGCAGGCTCCATGCAGGGAGCCCGACGTGGGACTTGATTCCCTGTCTCCAGGATCACGCCCTGGGCTGAAGTGGGCACTAAACCGCTGAGCCACCCAGGCTGCCCCACATATGGCCTTTACTATGTTGAGATAGCTTCCTTCTATTCCTAGTTGTTGAGTGTTTTTATCATGAAAGGTTTGTTGAATTTTGTCAAACGGTTTCTCTGCATCTTATTTTGAGATGTTTTCCCTTTGTTCTGTTAATCTGTGGTGTATAATGTTGATTTCATATTTTGAACCATCCTTGCATTCAGAGAATACCACTTTGTCATGATATTTAATACTTTTAATGTAATTGAATTTGCTATTACTGAGGATTTTTTGCAACAATATTCATAAGGGATACTGATCTATAATTTTCTTACTGTAGTGTCCTTTTCTGGCTTAGGTATCAGGATGCTGGCCTCATGGAGTGAGTTAGGAAGTATTCCCTTTTCAGTTTTTTGGAAGAGTTTAAGAATTGGTGCTAATTCTTTAAATGTTTGGTAGAATTCACCAGTGAAGTCATATGGTCCTGGGCTTTTCTCAGGAGGTTTTTAATTGCAATCCAATCTCTTTCTGGATATAGGGCTTCTTTTTTTTTTAATTTTTATTTATTTTATGATAGTCACACACAGAGAGAGAGAGAGAGAGAGAGAGAGAGAGAGAGGCAGAGACATAGGCAGAGGGAGAAGCAGGCTCCATGCACCGGGAGCCCGACGTAGGATTCGATCCCGGGTCTCCAGGATCGCGCCCTGGGCCAAAGGCAAGCGCCAAACCGCTGCGCCACCCAGGGATCCCATATAGGGCTTCTTCAAATTTTGATTCTTCATGATCAGTGTTGGTTAGGTAATGTTGCTAGGATTTTGTTCAATTTGTTGATGTATAATTCACCTATGTTCTCCAATTGAGGTACAGTTGTTCATAGTATTTATTCTCTTATAATCACTTCTAAAAAATTGGGTTTTAATGGCCCCACTTTCATTTTTTTTCTTAGTCTAATGGTTTGTCAATTTTGTTGATCTTTTCAAAGAACCAATTTTTTATTTCATTTTTATATTTTTGTTCTCTATTTTAGTTATTTCTGCTCCAGTCTTTTTTTTTTTTTTAATTTTTATTTATTTATGATAGTCACAGAGAGAGAGAGGGAGAGAGGCAGAGACATAGGCAGAGGGAGAAGCTGGCTCCATGCACCGGGAGCCCGACGTGGGATTCGATCCTGGGTCTCCAGGATCACGCCCTGGGCCAAAGGCAGGCGCTAAACCACTGCGCCACCCAGGGATCCCTGCTCCAGTCTTTTAATATTTCCCTTCTACTAGCTGTGAGTTTAGTTGTTTTTTTTTAGTTCCTTATGGTTCAAAATTAGATTGTTGGTATTAGATCTTTACAAATGTGTTTATAGCTATAAATCTCCTTTTAGCACTACTTTCACAGCATCCCATTTGGGTGTTTTTATTTTCATGTCTTGAGATATGTTCTAATTTCCTTTCTGATTTCTTCTTTGATCCATTGGTTAAGGGAGTGTTGTTTAATTTCCACATATATGTGGATTCCCCAGTTTTCCTTATTCTGTTGATTTCTATTTTTATTGACCTGTGATTGGAAAAGATACTTTGTATGGTTTGTCTTAAAATTTATTGACTTTGTGAGCTAGCACATGGTCTGTCCTGCAGAATGTCCCATGCACACTTGAGAAAAATGAATATTCAGCTCTTGTTGGGTGGAACCATCCATATAAGTATGTTAGGTCCAGTAGGCCTTATAGTTGTTCAGGTCGTCTATTTCCTTATTGATCTTTGCATAGGTGTTTTATTACGGATCATGGGGTTTTGAAGATTATTATAGGGCAATTTCTTCAATTCTGTAAATGTTTGCTTTATATATTTTGGAGTTCTGATATTTGGTGCTTATATGTTTATATTAGCAATTTAATTTTTATCATTTTGTGATGACCTCGTGTCTTACAAACTTTTCACTTTGAGTATATCCAATCCTGCTGCTTACTGTTTGCATGGAATAGTTTTCCCATCTTTTCACTTTGAATGCATGTGTCCATAGATCTTGCGTCTCTTGTAGACAGCATATAATTGGATCCTGTTTTAAAATTCCTATGCCAGCGTTTGCCTTTGATTAGGTAATGCCATCTAAATAGATTACAGAGGACTGACTTTGACATTTTGTTATGTTTTCTGTGTTTTACAACTTCATTGTCTCATTTCCTCAATTATCTTACTTTATATTTAATTTTTTGTAGTGGTTCATTTTTATTCTCGTTTTATCTACATTCTCTAGTCGTCTTTGTAGTTCCAGAGAGATTACATAAAACATTCTAAAGTTTTACCAATCTATTTTAAATTAATACCAACTTCAGTCACAAAGACTCTACTCATTTACAGTTCCACACATCTACAGTTCTGCAAAATGGCTTTTGTTATGTGGAAATTTATTTCTCCATTTTTGAGGGGCAAAGTTGACAGGAATAGATTTCTTGGTTTACAGTTATTTTCATTAAGCACTATTGCTTCCTGACCTCGTTTCTGCTGAAAAATCCACTGATAAAAGTAATGGATTATGTTATAAATCACTCTTTTGCTACTTTGAAAATGCTCCTTGCTTTTGGCTTTGATAGTTTGATTATGATGTGTCTCATTCTTTGGGTTCCTTTGGGTTTAACATTTTTTGAGCTGCTTGAATTTGTACATTCCTATCTTTCCTCACATTTGGGTAATGTTCTGCCACTGTTTCTTCAAATCTTGTTGCAGCTTTTTTTCCTCTGGGGACTCCCATAATATATTTTCATCCATTTAACATGACCCATAGGCAGTTTTCAGATTTCTAAAATTTTTGTTCTCCTGAGACCAAATAACTTCAGTTGACTGGTTTTCCTGATTCTTCAGTTAAAGTGTTATTAAATCCCCACTCAGCTTTTCAATTTTCAGCCAAGAATTTGATCCTTTTTCTAAAAAGGTAACTCCTATCTTAGTTGACATTTTAACTTTGTTGTTTTTAAGATTTGACAGCACAAGCAGAGGGAGTGGCAGGCAGAGGGAGAGGAAGAAGCAGGCTCTCTGCTGAGAGTCCGACTTCGGGCTTGATCCCAGGGCCCCTAGGACCATGACCTGAGCCAAAGGCAGATGCTTAACCAACTGAGCCACCAAGGCGCCACTATATTTTTAGTTTGACTTTTTTACCTGTAGCGTACTTAAAAGTTAGTCTTTAGTGTCTGATGCCTGTTTGTTAAAGGATGATTCCTGTCACATTATGTTCTTCCTTTGAATAGGCCTTGTTTTTCTGTTTCTTTGTATCTTGGGATTTTTTGCTGAAAATTAGGCATCTGAAAAAGTAACGGTCTCTTGGTCTCTTCCAGTTTGTTTCAGACTGGCTCTATGCCAGAGAAAACCTTTATTAACTTGCAGTGTCTGAGCCTTGGGATCAACCCAGGGTAGAAATTTAAGGTTCTCTCAGGTCTTTTCTGGCCAAGTCTCCCTTGGGGCCATGTGCTGTTTTTTTATTCCCCTTTTATACATCACTTTAGCTGTTCTCATTCCTGGACCCATAATTTCTTGCCTGGTCATCTCCAGGTCTGCATTGTCCCTGCAGCTTTTATAATCTGTTTCTCCTTTATTTTTCAGTTTTTGCCAACCAATAACGCTTTTCCCTGAGCCAAATTAGGTGAAAATGAGACCAGTTTTTCAGGCAGTCCTATGCATGTTAGAATGTTTCAAATAAGGTCTGTCCTGTTTCCTGCTATATGAGAAAGATCCCTGGTTGCTCGTAGGTTGCCTTCTCATAACCATGCTATACTGTGGAGGGAGTGGAAAAGGTTGAATAAAATCATCAAATTTTTATTGTGACTTTGTCTTTATTAGACACTTTAGTTGCTATAGACCACCGCCAGTCTTCTGGAACTCCTATAAAGCCAGTAGGTTTTTTTGTTTTGTTTTTTGAGGTTTTCATGCAGGAAATGAGGGCCTGGACTTCCTAATTTGCAACCTTGCTCATTTTGTGTGCAGTATAATACAAATACAATACAAAAATCAAATGTACAGTGTAACAAATTTATTTTTAAAAGATTTGAGAACAAAAAAGGGGAGAGGGGCAGAAGGAGAAGCAGCAGACTCCTAGCTGAGCAGGGAGCCCCACATGGGGCTTGATCCCAGGACCCTGGGATCATGACCCAAGCTGAAGGGAGACACTTATCCAACTGAACCACCCAGGTGCCCCTTAATGAATTATTTTAAAGCAGACATTATGTAACCACAATCCAACTCAATAGAACATTGTCATCACTCCAGAAACACTCTACTTAGCCACTTGTTATCAAAGCCCCTATATTATCCCCTCCACCTTCACAAAGTTGAGTAATGTGGGTAATTGCATCCTGCATTGCCTTATAGCTTTAGCACTGTTACATTCCTAAACACTATGTTAGATTTTTTGAACTGTATATAAATGAAATCATGTTATTATATAATCCTTTATAGTCTTTTAAACTTACTTTTAAGATCAGTTATTCCTTATAAATGTAGTTCATTCTCATTTTATACTATTTCATTGTATGAACATACTGCCATCAACTATTTTTGACACACTTAAGAGTAGAATTACTGGGAAATGAGGAATGTGTATCCTCAGAGAGGTTTTAAGTTCCCATGAGCCATATAGGACACTTTATTTTTGTACATCCTAACACTTAAATTTTACACATCTTAGCTAAACTGATAGTAGGTTCCTTTTTATATACTGCCATTTGGATTTCTTAAGAACTAAACAAATTCTTTTGTGGCTTCCTAAGAGTTATTTGTATATTGTAGATATGTGAATTACAGGTTATAGGTGATGATACATACCTGAATTGCCCAGAATATCCAGTGTGTGCTTGTGGTCCCAGGGTAAATATTAAAAGGCCAGTGAACAAAGGTGTAGGACTCAAATTACCTAATTTCAAGACTTCATCAAGACTGTGGTACTGGTGTGAGGCCATGCACAGATCAATAGGACAGAATAGGAAATTCAGAAGCAGACCCATTTTTATCATTTTGTTTTCTACAAAAGCATCAATTAAGTGGGAGAAATAACAGTCCTTTGAACAAACGGTGGAAGTTCAGTGAATAAAAAAAAACTCCGACTTCAAGCCATATAAGAAAAGTAACTCAACAGATCACAAACCTAAAAGTTAATTCTATATAATTAAAAGATACAAAATGGAAAGTGGACTTGTCTTCTGTAATGGTTGCTAGTGTAATCATTTTATCGATAGGGTCATAAAAACATTTTTTTTTAAATTATTTCCTTCAGCAGGATATGGGCCTGAACTCTGATGCATGTTAACCTCATTTCGTCAAAGAACAGATAATGTTTTATCGATCTAGCTTGTTTGAATAATTAAGATAGTATGCTGAGGTTGTAAGATGATGCGCTGTTGTCACATTTAGTCACTCTGGTTCCCATTTGATTTCCAGCTTTCACTGAAGACAATTTCACAGAAGCAGACACTTGATAGTCTAATCAAAAGGCCTCCAAGTTCTTTTTAAGATTTAAAAATAACTCTCCAAGAAAAGTCCGTATTTTCTAAGTAAATTATTTCTACCTCTGACAGTAGTGGACTAGGAAGTTTGGAACAATTCCCTGCCCAAGAACAAGTAGAAAAGCTAGACAAGACCTACACCTGCTTTAAGACTTCATAGAATCAAGATACAACCACCAGCCCAGAATCTAGGAGAATATGGAAATCCTGAGGAAGAATCTTGGCATTTGGGGCCATTTCCCCCTGGAAATTGGGAGAGAACAAACAATAATTTTAGTAGCTCTGCAGAACTAGGAGGATAAATGCTGGTATTCAAATCTGTGTTCATATGATCTTTGAAGAGTTTCAGTCTAGGAATAATGAGCCCATACCTACAGGTGGTGGACTAGCTTTGTATATCCTCCCTTAAATTGGATGAGGTTGATTCTGGCTTGCTAGTTTCCCAAGTACCTAGCAGAAACAAAATCCTCTTATAGAAATCAAAAGATACTAGGCCTAGAACATTATACAATTTCTTATGTCTACAACACATTAAAAAAAAACCCTGCATATTAGAAAATAAGATCACATGAACAAAAGGAAAAAAACCCACATGCAATAGAAGCAAGATCCACAGAGCTCTAGCCATGGGTTTATTAAGTACAGCTAAAAAGAACTATGCCCACTAAGTTAAATGAAAGCTTGAAAATGTCAGTGGGTTAGCTATAAACCGTAAAAAAAAAAAAAAAAACAAAACAAAAAAGCAAACAAAAAAAAACCTAAGAGGTGGGTTAAAAGCTAGAACCAAAAAACAAAATAAGTAAAATGAAATAAATGAATGAGTTTAACATCAGATTAGCCACAAGTAATGAGAGAATTTAAGTAAGGAGAAAATACGTAGAATGGAAGAGCAAAAGAAGAGAGAGAACCAAATAGGATCTTTAAGAGTCTTAGAAGGTAAACAGAATGGAGAAGCAATATTCAAAGAACTAAGAACTTTGAATTTTGCTGTTGGAAACCAACAAGTTTAACAAACCCAAAGTAGGATACAAGAGAAGGCTGAAAAAGATACATCATGCAAACAAACATCTTAACGAAGCTGGTAAGACACTATTATTAATCAAAGTAGGCTTTAACAAAAAGTGTTACTGAAAATCTGGTATTTCCAAAAAGTGAAGGATGATAGGACAAATCTATTTCCAGCCTACAATTTTAATACATCACCCTCAGCAAGTAACAAGTTTTAGGGATATATACACATATGCCTATAATGACCATATGTTGGATCACAGAGCAAATTTCAATTATTTTCAAAGGGTTAAAGTCAGAGTATCTGACCACAATGCAATTAAGGTAGAAATGGACAATAAAACGATAACTAGAAAATCACATCTGAGTATTAAGAAACATATCTAACCTATGGTTCAAAAAAAGTATAATGGAAATTAAAATATACATTAAACTCAGTAACAATTCACATCAAAACTTGTGAGAATGGAACTCAAGCTATATTTGAAGTAAATTTATAACTTTTAAAAAATTTTATAACTTTAAATGCATATGCTGTGAAAAGAAATCAACATATTAAAAAGAACATCTAAGGAAGAAGAAAATTGACACAAGTTAATGAAATAAAAAAATACTATAGAAAGTGTCAGCAAAGCCATAACCCTATCTTTGAGAGACAAACAAAATTAACTAAAAACTGCCAAAGAAAATGAGCACCATAATGAGGGGGAGTACAGACGGAAACAAACACACAGGGATGCAAGACAAAAAAAGAAAACCAATGTTAGGAATGAAAACGGACATCATTATAGATTCTGCAAACATTTATATTGATACAAGTAACAACTTTACATTAACCTATTTTTAAATTTAGATGAAATGGACAAATTCCTTGAGAAACACTTGAACAACTGACATAATGAAGTAAAAAAAAAATAGTCCTATGTCAATACAATTGAATCTGTAATTGAAAACCTTTGCACAAAGAAAAATCTAGGCTCAGATGTTTAATCGGCAAATTTAGCATACCACTGTGAAGAGTCCCTAATTTACTATATTAACAGAATAAAGAAGAAAAATCAATTATCTCAGTAAATGAAGGAAAAAAAAACCATTTGACAAAACTCATTAATGATAAAAACTCCACGTATGGAAAAAAAAGAACTTCCCATATGAGACGGGGACAAAAACATGGATGTTACCTTTTCTGTGCAGTACTATCCTCGCTGTCCTATCAGTGTAAAGAAAAAAAAAATGTAACCACTAGAAAGGGAGATAGAAAACTGCCATTATTCCTCAATTATGATGGTGTATTTATTAATAATCTGAATTGTTAGAATGAATTTAACAGTTGGAGTATAATTTCAACATACAAAAGCAAACTTCCTATATGCTGACAATTGAAAAAATTCTCAGACAATATAAAAAAATACATTATAATAAAGCTTATGAATATGTGCAAGGCCTATTTAAAAACCAGGAAGCAGAAATTAAAGATGACCTAGCCCTAAGTAAATGGAAGGATATCCCATGTTCATGGCCAGAAGACACAGTATTTCAAGGGTGTTTTCTTCAAATGATTCTAGTTTCAATGCCCAAAAGCCTGACAGTTTTTCTTTCCCTCTTTTTGGTGTTCCTTAACCACTTGGTTCCAAAACTTATATAACAAAGCAAAGGGCCATAAACAGCCAAGGGAAGATTAAACAATGAGGCTGGAACAGGAGGACTTTACTGTATCTTAATGGCTACAGTAAGTCAAGACACAAAAGTAATGTAACAGAGTCTAGACACTGGGTTTCCTGCATAGGAGTCCTGCAGAGGTGTAGGAATAGGATTTTTTCAAGAAATGTGCACAATTAAGTGTACATACACAAAATGAAACAAAAAGCGTCCAAAGCCAATTTACACTATCTACAAATGAATTCCAGGCAGACTACAAAGTTAAAATATAAACTTTCTGGAAAAGAATATGACAATCTTCACATCTCAGAAGTTCTTTTTTTAACAGGGTGTAGACAGCTACAGGCACACACAAGATTGAAAAATAAGGCTACATTAAAATAACGAATAGGCAGTTTGCAACACAAATGATGAAGGACCTATATACTATATAGAAGGACCTATATACTATAAAGTACTACAAATGATAAAAACCCAGAAAAATGGACTAGAATCAAAGCCTATATAAAAAGATTTTCAAATGGCCATCCTCATTAGTAACCTGAATAGGCAAATTAAATAAACGAAATGAGATATTATTCATCCACCAGAACGGGAAAATTAAAAAAAATTAATATGGGCTGACTAGGATGTAAGGATTACAAGAACCTTCATATCCTACTGAGCAGTTCTACTTTATTAGGTAAATCACACAAAAAAAGTATGCATATGTACTCAGAAGTAAAAGGATATTTCCATAGTACTTGTAATATCCTCAAACTGGAAAACAATGTGTAAATATCCACCATTAGAATAAGTATGTGTGAAGTGGGATAAAAAGAAACTGACAAACACAAGGACTACTATTAGTGAAAAGAAAGCAGCTGCATGCAACATTCTGGATCAATTTCATTAAAACTGGAAAAGCACACACAAAAGAATAATTTGACTCCATGTATATTATTCAAACTGTAGGTGCAGGGCACCTGGGTGGCTTAGGTTAAGCATCTTCCTTTGGCTCAGGCCATGATCCCAGGGTCCAGGGAACAAGTCCTGCATCAGCCTTCCTGGTCAGTGGGAAATTTGCTTCTCCCTCTGCCCCTCCCCCTGCTTGTTTTCCCTCAAAAATAAAATCCTTAAAAAAAAAAATGTATAAAGAGATTTAATGCAATTAAATAGTATATTTAAAGAGAAATACTTAAGTATTAGAACCAGAAATCCGTAATTACTATGAAATCTAGGAGAGTAGTTAGTTCCTTTTGGAGGGAGAAGTAGAGTGAAAACCACTAGGTATACAGTTTTATGTTCTCTGTGTTATATTTCATAGTAACAAAAGCTTACTTTAAAGAAAATTAAACATCATGACATTTCTTTAGGGATGCTCTGTCTCAATTGTGGATTGCTCTTGAGCTCTCCCTTTGTCCACTACTCTACCTACCTTGAGGATTATGGGCAGCAAGGCAGATGTCTGACGAAACCCCTATCAAGAAGCAAACAGTTCTAGCAAGATGAAGACCATTCTGGAGATTGGTTGCATGACAATGTACTCAAAAGTACTGAACTGTACATTTAAAAACGTACAGATGTGAGATGGTAAATTTTATTCTTTGCCATAAGTAAAACTTTTTTTTTTTTTAAAGGGAAGAAGGTGCAGTAGCTTCAAATCTCATCTTATGGATCTTTAGCATGAAAACATTAGTATCTATAGAAGATACTTTTACACTAGCCCTCTAGCCTCTTGGTCATGGCCTAGGGACTCAAAGGAAGTAAACCTCTACAAATGCAAACTCAAGTAGATAACGTTAAGTTTGAAAACTAAATTTCAGGGACACCTGGGTGGCTCAGCAGTTGAGCATCTGCTTTCAGCTCAGGGGATGATCCCAGTCTGAAGTCGAGTCCTGCATAGGGCTCCCTGTGAGGAACTGCCTGCTTCTCCCTCTGCCTATGTCTTTGCCTCTGTGTCTCATGAATAAATAAAATCTTAAAAAAAAAAAAAAAGAAAAAGAAAAAGAAACCCTGAATTTCATCTTTGGATTTGTGCCTGACTGCCTTATTTGTATTCCAAAGCACTCAGCTTTAATTCTAAAATGTGGAACAAAACAAAAGCTGTTTTATAGCCTAAAACTTCAAGGCTATGATCTTTAATACCTCCCTTTATGATGTGTGGTGTTAGTGCTAAGGAATATTCTGAGCCAATTATTGTATATTCCAATGTATTTAAACTACTGTAATTTCACTTTTGTGCTAGAGTAAAACCACAAATGGGGTTAGAATATGATGTTTAACTGCACCCAAATGGTGTTCCCTAAAACTGAGAAAGTAGATTATTCCTGCTCTTAATGAGAAAATTCTACAATGAAAGCTTGACTGGTTACATACTTTAGGAGCAGGGCTTTTGTTGAAGATCTATCCTTACTTAAAAGAGATGAGTTCCTACTTGGCTACATATTTCCATCCCCTGCCCTCCCTTCACTCATTCATAAAAAATATCAAATGAGATTTTAATTCTCGAGTAGAAAGAAGGAAAAATAAAATAGTATGTCTAGGTTGAAGTAATCTAGCACTTCAGTCCTCACAATTGTCCTCCCCTTATCTGTGTGGGGACATGTTCTAAGACCCCCAGTGGATACAGACAGTACCCATGCAGACAGTACCCAACCCTATATATTCTATATTTTCCTATACATAATATATAATAAAGTTTACTTTATAAATTAGGCACAGTGATTAACATAAAACAGAATGACAAAAATCTACTGTAATAAAAGTTAATGTGAATGTGGTCTCTTTCAATATCTTATTATATTATACTCACCTTTCTTCCTGTGATGATGTGAGATAATAAAATACCTATGCGATGAAGTGAGGTGAATGACGTAGGCATTGTGATATGTGTTAGGCTACTACTGACCTTCTAAAGATGCATCATAAGGAGAATCATTTGCTTCTGGATCACGGTTTACTGTGGGAAACTGAAACTAAGGAAAGCCAAACTACAAACAAGGAGAGAGGACTACTATTCTACATATTCTCTAAAATCTTTGTAAAAGTGAACAAGGAAGGAATTATGTGTTCAGTACTCTAACTCCTTTCAAAAATATTTATAAAAGACAACACTTAACACAAAATTTGAATTAACTTTATTTCCCCTACAGTCAATAACTTCTCTGCATTGAAGTTTAAAGCAACAAAGTAAAATAAAATCCCCCAAATGACAAGGTATCAGAAATCCAGATTTAGTTACACTTTATTTGTGAAAATGTTCAGCCATTTTATTGGTCTGTAAAAGAACCATCATCTGGGTCAAAATGAATTCTATAAATCAAAGAATATTCTACACTTTGGAAAAGAAAATCAGCAGTAACATTCTCACTGAATATTGTAAATTACACTCTTCTTCATAAAAGGTACATACTATTCTGCACTTTTCCACCAAAAGCAGTGGTAAGTTATGCTTGTTTATATAAAAAAAAGTTATATCCTGTGGCAGGAAAAACCCTTTCTCTTTCACTTTTACTAAACAACTGGAGAAAATTTTCAAGTCTATATAAAGTTGCCTATAAGCTGGAAAATGAACATGTTCAATCTCCATTTATATTTTAGTGCATTTTTTGACAATTGTCACATTTTTAATAAAAGTAAGAAAATGCATATAGCATTAAAGAGTGTTTCATCAAATGCTTCAGGGATTTAAAAAAATGGAGCAGAGGATAAAATCATTGTGATGAATGAAACTATTAAAAAATGAGAGAAATCCAGGCAAAGTTTACAAATCCTTTGTCATTTTGAAGAGTCACAGATAAGGAACTTTGGATACCTGTCCACTTTAAGGGTTTTTTTCCTTAATCTTTTGCATGTAAACGTAGTGCTAATCTCAGTGATACCAAAACTTATCCTGGTAAGCAACATTCTGTGCAGTTGCCATGCCTTCCAAAGGATATAAATTTAGCCCTTGAATGAACAATGCATGAGATCTGCTCTGTAAGTACCTAGTGAAAACAACTGCTAACAGCAGCAATGCGTCAACATAAAAAAAACTATTTGCATCAATTAGTTACTCAGAGGTCCATCTTTGAAACAGCAGCTTTTTCTTTGACAGAGCAAGTAGTAAGCAATAGAAGATGTACATTTGATGAAACATTCTATGCATTGGAGAAACATGAAAATAAATATAGTTCAAGGAAGTATAATTATTTTTCTAATACCTCTTTCTCAGACCTGTACTAGTTTACTGGATCAAGAAACATCACATTTGTCATTTGTATTTTACATATTGCTATTTGGGTAATTCAAATAAAATGTAGGTCTTGTAAAAAATAAAAACATTGACAAGTATGCATGTGCCAGGGACCAAATTAGAGGGTTCTTTGGTGCAATTAGTCCAAATTCTCAGATTTGAAGGATAATATGTACCAATAAAAAAAATCTGCTGTTAGTCATTTACAGCAGTGCTCTGTCTTGCTTCACATTACAAATAGAAAATAGCTGTTCTCAATAAGCCAATTTTATTTTTTAAATCAGGCATTGCCAGAGAATTTTGTACATTAATCTGGACCAGTGATGGTTCTGTACCCTCTGTTGTGAAACATGACATGAGCTAAAGGCAAAGACCGGTTCTCACAAAGACAACTGCTTCAAGTTAGGAACCAGAACAGTATATTTAAACAGTCTTCTTAGATATTTTCTTGCCTTTCTTAAAAACTAGCTTATTTTTAATGTAGCCACGCTTCCTCTTTGTAGTCTAAAAAAGAAAACAGAACACATGAGATTAGTGTAGGTTTACCATAGATTAAAAAATATATACACACATGGTTTAAAGCATTGTGATGAGAACTGTCGTTAACAAGCCTTTAGAGTGCTTCCTATGGCTGGACTGCTTGAACAATCAATGAGGCCCAATAATCGTTCTATGTTAAGTATGCTGAGAGATCCAAGGTAAATTGAACTAGGTCCCTAACTAAGATGAAAACAATACCGGAGCATTCCTTAAAAGCCTTTCATATATTCCTCACCACCAGGTAAATGAACTCCTACCTTCCTTCCCTCTCAGCCACTAAATGCTTAGCTGCAATAATTACTCACATTTCCAGCATGACAATATAACACTAGACTAAGGAATCAGGAAATGTTAATGCGGCTCTTGATTTAGCCTCCGAGAATTAGTATCAGAAATACTGATTTAATAGTATCAGAAGTACAAATTAAAACTCAGTAACTTTTGTTACATGTAAATTGAGGGTGACTGTACCTATCTATAAAAATGAAAGGAAATAAAATTACTTGGCACATTTTCCCAATTTAGGTAGAAAAATAAGAACTTAAAAAATGAAAAACAAAACAAAAACCAAACACCGAAAAAAAGAAAAAGCTGTAACATTCTTTGAGTTTCATAGATCTTTTAAAAAAAATAACATTTTTCTGAACACTTCAGGATCCCACTAAAATACTTTCAACAGATGTTTTTTGGTCTAAGATAAATCACTACAAATGTGGTGGTAGAACTTACTGCAAAAATGTTTGCTATTTTAGCATCTTAGAAGACAAATCATATAGACACATGTGTCTGACACTCTAACACATCCACAGATACTGAAAACAGCAAATATTTTTTGCAAACAAGTAATTTAAAGCACTTAGAAGTCAGAAGAGGTTGAAGACAAATACAACTGGAGATGGTTTCAGAAACTTATTAGAGTAAATGCTCTATCATGTAATTTATATTAGGTTTAAAACAATTTATAGTTTTTTCTAACAGGCACAAGAATACAAGGCAAAATGCAGTCCTTTTTAAGTTACAAAAATTAGCTACTGCTAACTTGCCCATAATTTATTTTACATTATTACTGATTTACAAGGGCAGAAAAGTAAAAAAAACCAGAGGGCATAATTAAAAAAAATTCAAACCAGGTCAAGGAGTTAGTTTCCTTATTATCTGAAGATTCTAACATGAAACCTCTTCTATAAGATCATGTAAAATGCCCCAGGTTTGTCAAGTATGTAACTAGACCCTCAGTGAACCATGCCAAAAAGTCTTTTCTCCAGCCCTGAACTACAATTCCTAGTGCCTCAGCCTTGTCAGCTTTGTAGTGGCAGGAGTAAGTTCTCAAATGACTGACTACACAGCCCCAGAAGTAAAAACTAGGGTAGGGAGAGGAAAGCAAATATTCCTCTAGTGCTGGTATAAAACAGAACATAAAGACATGGAAACTTGAAATTCAAAACTCCATGTTGGCTACTAGAACATGTTTTGGGCACACAAGGCAGACTAATATTTATCCACTTATTTATTGATTTGGGGGAAATGATGGTTTGACAGAAGAGGTCAGATTAAGAAAATTCACTATCAGTTAGACAGCAAGTTCAATGGACTTCTCAGGGTAGACTTTAACTGGGCTTAGATGTCTCAGGATTGACTGCCTTGAGACTAGCAGCATCTGTTCTCTTACACTGATGTAACTCACCAGTTTCTCCTCCCACATAGTAATGAAAAATTAGGTCATTTGATTTGCCATTTGATGTAAATAAAGGCTGTTAAGTGAATTTGATATGACTAACACATGCATGTCAGCTCCATGTAACACATTTAAATATATCAGTCTACAGTCTAGATATGGTGATCTATTTCTGAAAGTATTAATTTAAAAAGTTCCTAATAATTTTATAATACACATTGAAATAATCTTTACTTTGAATATATTTAAGTAATGCAAAGGGAAAGACAACTGCTTTAGTGATTTTAAAATACTCATCCGAGCAATGTAAACCTAAGCATCTTTCAAGACTTAAGACTGAAATGAGTCTAATAGTTAGTATTATAAGAATAGTACCTTAAAATACAATCCTAGTATTTTACCTGACTGCTCATTATTTCCCATTTCCAAAAGAGAGAAACCTATATAAATACTCATTTTTAGTTGCCTATTATAGTAAAGATTAGATCTATTTGGCTTAAGTGAGCAATAATGACCTTCAATAAAATACTTCATATCTTATTAAATATTTATTACAAAGGACTAGAATAGTCTCATCTTCATAATTCCTGTCTACAAGCTTTGTCATGATAATTACACTTAAAAATAATTGTCTTAAGATAAATGATTTTTATTTATTTATTTAAAGATTTTATTTATTTATTCGAGAGAGAGAGAGGCAGAGACACAGGCAGAGGGAAAAGCAGGCTCCACGCAGGGAGCCCGACGTGGGACTTGATCCTGGGTCTCCAGGATCATGCCCTGGGCTGAAGGCGTGCTAAACCACTGAGCCATCTGGGCTGCCCTAAATGATTTTTTTAAATTCAAGACTCTACCAATCAAATTCAAACTTAGTTGTTGTTTTTAAAGATGTTTATTTATTTATTTGAGATAGAAAGAGAACACAAGCGGGGACCCCAATATCATGACCTGAGCTGAAGGCAGATGCTTAACTAACTGAGACACCCAGGTGCCCCCTCAACTTTGGTTTTTACTTAATAAATAATAAAGTAGCAACATACTGAGAATGGAACATGAAAGTGCAATAAAAACGTGCTTTAACCAAAAGATGAAAAATCAATCACATTTTTACTTTCACAAAAGTTCAGAAAGTGATGGCCTCAGACATATCTTACCTTCAATAAGTCTTACTAATGGGAATGACCCAAACTAAAAAGCCAGAATGACTCTGGAAAATCCCAGCTTGGTTCACTGATAACCACATGCTATGCATTAAAGACTGTTGCTTGAGATATTTCAAGTGCTCAGTTTGAAAGGAATGGCCCTAGTTGGCTAGCTTGATTCTTAACTTTGTATTTAAGCTAGTCTACACAGATGGGGCAAATGAAAATTTATTAGTAATCTTTAGTAACTTTTTCAGATCAACCAACCAACTACCAACTCTGAGCTACACTTTTCATAGATATGACTTCCCTTGGCACCCACCTTCTTTGACAAATACTTCTGTTTTGGGAAAATGTTGGTGACTCGAGGTTTATGGTCTAGTGTCTCCCTGTTATCAGGTGCTTTCACTTTATATATCCTCACAAGCCAGTGTTCTGATGTAAAGGCTTCCTCCAAATGTTTGAACTTAATGTCTTTGTTTCCAATCTCAGCATTACGTGTTCGATCAAAACCTGGGGGTGTACGAAAATCCAGCTGCAAAAGTGACAGTAGTAGATGTTAACTATTTTGGAAAACATTCAGTATTAGAAGATAGTAAATGGTATAATCAGAGTGCAACTTTCTCCCTTTAAACTAGGAAACAGAATCAGAGCAATAAATCGTAACATTTCTCATATGCCGCTAACTAGATAGGAAGAAATCAGGAAGAGAGAAATTAAATACAGCAGAATTAGAATTTCACTAAACCCTTAGGAGTAGATGAGCAGACTGCGGGCATAAAAAAACCAAAACAGCCAACCAAAGGAAATCCATCAAATCCCTTTTTCTAGGTATATAGAGAAACACACAGAAGGGACGTCTTTTCTGTTTCAGGGCCTTGCACTATCTATTCTCTCAGCCCGAAAGTTCTTCATTCAGCTCTTCCGCTAGGCTGTCTCCTTTCTATCCTTTGGTCTTAGCCCAAACACTATCTATTCAAGGAATTATTTTCTTGAAATTGGTGGTTGAGAAGTCTCCTCCACTGTTTCCTTATCTTTTACTCTATAGCATTCACTGCTAACATTTTTTATTTATTTTTAAAATTACCTGTATCCTCCACCAGGAGGTAAGCTGCATGATGACTTTATCTTATTCAGAGTGTGGCTTTATCTCCCCAGTGTTATTTCTTAAATAAATGCACAAGTAAGCAGTGATACTACAACCAGAAAGTGGAAACTATAAAGGAAGTTAGAAAAGCCAAACCACGGGAGGATTTATGAGGAACGAAAAAAGGAAAAAATGGGGGGAGGGGAGAAGATTTTAAGAAGTTCTCTCAGACTATGTTTATGTTCACATAGAGCATAAGCATATTCAACTTTAAAACAAAACCATAATAAACACTAATGAGGGAATAACTTGTTCTCACATATCTACAACAATAGAAAAGTTGTATTCGTGTCTTAAACATTTATTATTCTTGAATAGGGAAGGTGTCAAAATGAACGCATGCCAGAAGCATGACTTGAAACTCTTAATAAATTTTAAGGACACACACATGAAAAAGTCTTTTGATGCTATCATTAATGACCAGAGAAACTCATCTTTGATTCATTTTCTGAGATAATTATTTAAGTGCTTTTTCTTATGAGCTTAGAGACCATGCAGTTGCCTTTAAAGAAAATCAAAACACAAAACCTTAAATCTTGTAGTAAAATTATTGTCTATTTTTAAAAAATTATTGTCACCTACAGAATATAGATAATATAGTCAATGGTTATTACAATAGCATTATATGGTGACAGATGGTAGCTATACTTGTAAACACAATGTCTAAACTTGTGGAATTACTACCTTGTACACCTGACACTAATGTAATAGTGTTGCCAACTGCACACAAAAAAGAGCCACCTATAGAGTAATTCCAAATGAATAATAATGAAACATTATCTTGACCTGTTTAAGTTCAACAAGCAATTTTTCCTCTGCCTTCTAGTATCAACCAGAAAGCAACATGAAATCAGACAGTCTTCATGAAATCTTAGTAAGAAGGTATAACTTGGTACTACAGTCTGTAATTGAAGAGCTATAAAGAACGCCAGAAACTATCAGTCCAATATCATTATATACAGATAAGGACAAAAATGAGTCCAGGGAGGATGTGACTTGTCCAAGGGTTACATACTCTGACAAAGCCAGACATAAAATCCAGGTATTATGGCAGGAAGTCCACTGTTTTCTTTTTGTCACGTGTCTGCACGTTCACTCACTAGGTGGATCCTTAAACTTTTGTACGCACATCATTCTACTATTCTAGCAAACTCTTACCCTGATAGTCCCTGTGAAACAGAACAGGGAGAGAGAATATCTGAAGTGACTATATAACTCGACTCTTCAATTTCAGGCTTTCCCTCACTGAACAGCAAAGTAGCCTACCCACTTAAGATCACATGGATTCCTCCCTAGAAGACCTCTTCCCTGCAGAAAAATATCTTCCAAAAGCATGAGGTCAAAAGGTAACATGGCAAGCAAAGGTTGAATTTGAGCCTAGTGCTAATTAGTATTTTGGAAAGAAATTTTGTTCTAAAAATATTTCCCCCTAACTTTTTACATAGTGTTCCAGAAATCTAAATTTAAGGAGGTGGGGAATATGTGGAATCTTCAGATAATGTATTTTTCTTCACAGCACAACTAAAACATTCATTATCCTGCTTTTAGAGGCAAACAAGACTGCTTTAAAAATATTACTTTGAATAAAGATTATAGGAAAACTGATGTAACCAACCTGCATTTCTCCAAATCTGTAGTATGACATTTTATACATAAGGCAATTCAACAATGTGGGGGATCCTGCTTTGTCTACACGGAATTCTCCTTGTGGGGTGAAATAGTCACTTTCCTACAAGAAAAGAAATCAAGTTTCTGTGTCAGTTCAATCCAACACATTTAAAGCTACCAGCTTTCCCCCCATTCATTTCCCCCTAAGAAGTAGCTTTTGAGGTATCTTCAAAAAGCCATTATTTAGTTATCTCAAAAAAATATGGTATTGAAAATATATATATATGGTATTAGAAGATTAATTTATAAATTTAACATGATCCCTAAAAGAAACCTGCAAAAACTATCATGGGTATTTTTTTTTTAAAGCTGAGTCTAGAAATCATTTATAAATAAGAAACAAAGAGCATCTAAGAACACACAAGAAATGGGATGTCTGGGTGGCTCAGCGGTTGAGCACCTGCCTTCGGCTCAGGGCATGATCCTGGAATCCCAGGATCAAGTCCCACATCGGGCTTCCTGCATGGAGCCTGCTTCTCCCTCTGCCTATGTCTCTGCCTCTCTGTGTGTTGTCTCTTATGAATAAATAAATAAAATCTAAAAGAAAAGAAAAGAAAACACAAGAAAAGAACAAGTTGGATGAGGGAGGGCAGATTTTAAACCACGTTATAAAATCTCATTATTTAAAAGGAATGGTCCCAACACCATGGTTTAACACCCAGGTAAGCTAGCCCCTTCCAACTGCTCCATCCTCAACTCCATTACACCTTTTCAGTTTTCCTAAAAGTTATTTATTATTCCATTTGAACTCTAAATAATCAGTTCTTTGGCTGGGGAGGAGAAATGTCTAAAAAAACTGGTAGTTTTGGGGATCCCTGGGTGGCACAGCGATTTAGCGCCTGCCTTTGGCCCAGGGCGCGATCCTGGAGACCCGGGATCGAGTCCCACGTCGGGCTCCCAGTGCATGGAGCCTGCTTCTCCCTCTGCCTGTGTCTCTGCCTCTCTCTCTCTCTCTCTCTCTCTCTGTGTGTGTGTGTGACTATCATAAATAAATAAAAAAAAATTAAAAAAAAAAACCTGGTAGTTTTTATTGGGATTATGTAAAATTTATAAATTACCCTCTAAGAGGGCCAATGTGGCAATATAGATAGAAATTTGTCTAGGAATTTATCCTATAGAGATATTTATATAAGGGCAAAATAATGAGTGTAGAAAGTTATTACACCACTATTTATAAGACTACAAACCTAAATATCCATCAAGAAGAAAAGGTTAAAAAATCACGGTACACACACACACACACACACACACACAACCAACCAACCACTGTGCAGATATGCAATAAAGGAACGAAGAAGGCTCTCCATATATTCTAAGACCGGAAGATCTCCAAGATATTGTATGAAGTGAATAAAGCAAAAACAAAGTGTATGTTTTGCTACTAGTTACCTGCTCGAATAAGAATTATAAGAATATAAAACATGGGCCTTTTTTATTCTTTTCTTGGGGAATGGGGTAAATTTTTACTGTGTATCTCTTTTTATATTTATATTTACTTTTTTAAAAAGATTTTATTTAGGGATGCTTGGGTGGCTCAGCTGGTTAAGTATCTGCCTAAGTATCTGATCCCAGGGTCCTGGATCAAGCCCCTCATCGGGCTCCCTGCTCAGCAGGAAGCCTGCTTCTTTTTCTCCCCCTCCCCAATGTTCACTCATGCTGTCTCTCTCAAATAATTTAAAAACCTTAAAAAACAAACAAGCAGATTTATTAGAGAGAGAGAGACAGAGAGAGAGAATAGTGGGAGGAGCCAGACAGGGAGAAACAGACTTCCCACTCAGCAGGGAGCCAGATGCAGGGCTTGACTGCAGGACCCTGAGAACAAAACCTGGGCAGAAAGGCAGATGCTAACCTGACTAAGCAACCCAGGCGCCCCTGTATCTTATTTTTTGAACCATGTGAATGCATTATCTATTCTCAAAGTGCAAAGAATACTTAATTTAAAAAGCATGGTAACTAGATCTATATGTCACAATTTTAACACTGTGAAAGCAAATCCACAAATGAAAATCACATACTGGAAAAATTAAATTAAGATTAATTTAATATAATGAAGTAGTGTTTTAAAATCATAGTTAAAGGAAAACATCACAGCATTACATGTGAACAGAAAGTTGGGAACTTTACTTCATCCCTATCACAGGACACACATTTTCCCCAAAGTTTCTTTTATTCTGGTTGTGATGAATTTTACTCTTATCTTTTGTCCTTTTGTGGTTACCATGTAACCACAATGCTGGCTGGGTGCCCATCCTCTATGAGCTTATAACTCAGGGGAAGAGATATCCTAGAATCTATTAACAAAACAGGCTGCATGTGATTTGATGATGAATAAAACACACAGGTGCACCAGAAGAGCTTCTGGAAAGTGGATAAATCTGTGGTAGGGAAAGTATTCCAAGAAAGAGAAGAGTATATAAACACAGGTAACACATAAGTAAAAGAAAGAAACCACAAGGTAAATTTCATGGGCTAGAGTAGATTGACAGATGGAAAAAAACTGACAGAGAGACAAGAGGTCAGTAAAGAAAAATAAAGTATGAAGGGGTTTATACTCCAAGCTAAGGAGTTTGGAAAATATACCACTACTTCATTAGAGAGATTATTTCATATCAACTCTTAGGTTGAGCTTCATCTATATCACTAACAAATTTTCATAACAGCACCACAAATCAATTATTCCTGGCCTCCCCATTAGTGACAATTTTATGCTACCTTAATCACCATTATAACACCAGAACCAAGAATCAAACCTAGTGTTTCAATCAGGTAGCCGACTGGCCAAAAACAAGCTGCCCACTGCACCAAGCTGATAGAGGCAGGGTTTTAGTTCTAACTCCTGTCTCTCTGACTTCAAGGCCGTTTATCTACTGAAGGCTTTTAAGCTGGAAAATGACATAATTAATGTCATGTTAGAGAAGGATAGGAAACAAGATTAAGGCAAAGACAGCAATCTGGTTAGCAATACTGTCCTATTTTAGGTTTACAATCATAAGGGTTAGTGTCAGAGTAGAAGCAATATAAATGGAAAGAAAGGGCAGAACTGAAAGGCTGTAATGGAGAAAAAAGAGTCTTGAGAGGGAACAGTTTCACAGGGGAGAACAGAAGTATCAATGAACTTCATAATTTTTATTTTTTTTTTTTAAGATTTTATTTATTCATGAGAGACAGAGAGAATGAGAGGCAGAGACATAGGTAGAGGGAGAAGCAGGCTCTCTGCAGGAGCCCAATGTGGGACTTGATCCCAGACCCCAGGATCATGCCCTGAGTCAAAAGCAGATGCTCAACCGCTGAGCCACCCAGCTGTCCCAAACTTCAAAAATTTTAAACCGGGAAAAATGCTCATAGTATATCTTTAATAAATAGTAAAGTCGGAGTGAGGGACTAATTTAGGGGAAAAGATGATGAGAAAAACATGATACAATTAGCAAGATAAGAAAATTCCTCGGACACTGGAACTTTTATACGTGTAGAATGACCTCGTTTCTTACCCGAATGTCTTTTGGATGTTCTCCTTCAGCTATCCTAACCATCCAGAGAAACTTGTTGATGTCATCACCAGAATAGCCAATAACTCCTCCAAAAATAACCAAAACATAATCTACATCCAGACTCCTCATGATTTTATAGGCTGCTGATTCATTTGAAGACATAGCTTTTCCCACCTATAGAATAAAAAATGACAAAGTGTGTACTCATTCCCACGGTACATTAAAAATAAAAATGAATGTATATCGGACAGAATGTACCTCAAGAGTTTGATTTACATTGGAATTCTTTCTAAAGAGATGATTTGCTACGAATTCAACAAATTTACCAGGATCTAGAACCACCTCACTTACTATAACCAATTATAGCAGAAATGTCACCATCTGAATACATGTTCTAATATTGTGCTACTAATTAAGTTCCAAAGCAGGCAAGAAAAGAAACGCAATTTCTCATAACCTCAAGGCCAGGAATGACCAGTGATATAGCTGGTACAAATATATTCTTCTCAGTCTACCAGATGATTAGCTACAACACTAATACAAATAGAACTCATTTGGTTAATATCCATTATCTATTTAAAATCTTTAATAGAGACATGATTACCTTAATTTATGCAAATTACTTACTTAATAGAGTGAACATAATTTACATGCCCATAAAATGCAGTACATTTGGCTTTATATACTTACAAAAAATTTTTAATTTAATAATGGAAAATACAAGTTAAACAATACTTTAAAAGTTTCAGATTTTGCCTAATTCTTCAGTGAGCTAAATTTATCATGTGATGTGCCAGAAATCAGCCTACGATTCTGAATATTTCAACAAGTATATACCATTCTTAAAAACAAAGTATATAAGCATAGCTTGCGTTTACTTTATTGAATGTGTGAAATACCATTTTGAGAATTCAGCAAACAGTACTTTTACCCACATTTCCAAAGTGAAACCTGCTTACTAAGTAAATAAAAATTTATAATTTTTAATCTTTTATCAAATTCTTACCAGTGCTATGTGGCTGTTATTCCAGGTGTTATTATCCACCAAAGTAGTTCTATTAGCCATTCCAGCTATCTGATATCCATAATCCCACCAAGACATTACTCGGGCATGTTCATCTGTATTTTGCCTTAGCCAAAAGTAAGCTTCTCTAAAATCATCTAAGATATTCCTGGTGCTGAAAGGAATCAGAATATTTTTAAAAATAAGATCTTAAATGTGAAGAGGATCACTTAAAACCTTGAGGGGATAAAACCATTAAATAATTTCACATTTTAGAAGCCTCAACAGTAGGGAGGAGGAAGACATCCAAAAAGAGCTAGGTTAGTAATTTTTTATTAAACTGTAATATGCACACAAATCACCTATCTTGAAAAAAAAGCAGATTCTGGTTTAGTAGTTCTGGGGTGGGGTCTGATATTCTCCGCAAGTATAACAAGTATTCAAGTGAAGTGGAAGCTGGGGAAGAAGTGTCATTGGGGAGGTAAAAGAAAAACATGGTGGATTCAAATGTAGAGCCTCACAAATATCATTCTATCTTTTCAGAAAGAAAAAAAGGTTGGTAAAAAATCTTATAGCTAAGTTACTTTCTTACCCATCATGATTATAAGAGGCCAGGACCACACTTGGACTGGAGTAGGCATTGCTTGTGACCCAGGTACAGTGAACTGCAAACATCATCAGCAGCATCAGCATCAACATGGTGACAATGCTTTTTATATTAGGACCTAATCCTTCTTCAGTTTTTTCCTGTTCAGTTACATGTTTCCTCACTTTACCTGCCTGAAGATAGAAAAACTGGTTAAACAAACTCATTATTTCACTTCCTTCACTAAGACATTCAGGAAAAATGTGAGAATGTTAAATAAATTTAATTCTTTAAGAAGGAAAATGTATAACCATAGGTATTCTTGTGTGAGTGATACAATGTTTTCTAAAAATTATCAAGGTAGATTCTAAAATCAAATGTGAATAAGAAGGATTTCTGGAACTATATCCAATTCAGGAGCTGATCACAGAGCATAGTATCTTTAGTAAGAAACTTTCAAACCCAGGTACCCTTAGGTTTTATTTAAATACAAAGGGAAAAAAAAACCAAAACAAAGACAAAGGAGATAACCAAATTGTCTCATTTTGGCAACCTTTCTTATATAAAATCTACATTTGTCATCCTGAAAATGGCAATGTCCATCTATAATTCAGACCTGGACTTTAGTATAGGAAAAACCTCCATTATCATAATCTTCTAATTACCAAAGCCTCAAAATAACAGATTGGTTAAGATTACATTTTTGTAAACAGCAATAACAAAATCCCACCCAAAACTAAAAAAACAGAGCCACAGGTTCTAAACTGCAAGACTCGTTTAAAAAACCACATAACAAAACATAACCACCACAAAAGCAAGAACATGCTTTATTAACACAAAGATGTATGAATTCTCTTGGACTTGTAATAAGGAAAGGAAGAATTTCAAAGTTGATATTTATACCAGGAATTTCATTGCTTATTGGTTGGTATTTTAAAACCTAGTTAATACTCAAATAGTGAAGTTTAATATGTCCCCTACACAAGGATGATATGCAATTTTGTGACATATTTTATATTTTTTCATAAAAGGTTGCCCCCTCCATGAAAATAAAAAACAACATAGGATTAAAAAATATATCACTCAAGACATGTGCTGTTAACAAGTCTTTTCTATACCTGCACCAAATATTACCTTGCTGTGGTAGGTGAGCGGTTAAAAGTAAATTACAGTAATATTGGCCAGCTATCTGTTGCTAAGGCTTTTTTTTTTTTTTCTAAGAGAGAGACATTGTATGTGCACACTCACATAAGTGAAGGAGAGAGAGAATCTTAATCACTCTTCACCAGTGTGGAGCCTGAGGGAGGGCTCAATCTCATGACCCTGAGATCATGATCTGAGCCAAATCAAGAGTCAGATGCTTAATCAACTTATCACTCACATCACCAAGAGGCTTGTTTTTTTAAAGGTACTTTATTCCCTTTATTTTTAAATCAACCAAATATTTAAAAAGTTTACACTGAATATGGACCTAAAGGATTAGTATGCTTGTGCACATCGTTTCAAAAGGGCTTATAGTGCTAAATTTTGCATAATTAAGTAGAGCACAAGGTTGTTACTCTCAAAAGTAGAGAGGTTTCAGATAAAACTTGACCAATAAGAAATGAGAATCCCTTCTCTGATTACATTATATTTTCTTATTCTAAGCTAAAAGACCAAAAGACCAAATAGGACCCAAATTTTGAGGCAAACAATAAAGACCAACTAGAAATGTCACAGGTGGTCTAAATCCCTGTTTAATCATTTTTCTTAATATGTATAGTTCTTACCATGGTAGAAAAATAAAGCACATAAAAATGTTAAAGGTCTTACTTAGATTCCCACCTTATCATACAAATTTCCTGGGTTTCTTTTATCATCCTCATCACTGCTGTCTTCCACAGGTGGGTTTTCCCTTTTCATGTCATCCCCCAAATAGTGCTCAAAAACATTTGAGAACGCAATTGCTGACAGCATACAGACGACCGGAGTCAAAGTCAACATCAGCCGCACCATCACTCCAGCAAAATAGACAGCACTGATTGCATACAGAGCAACTGCAAAGACAAGTTCTCTTATAACACTTCAGAAAATGTCCACAGAAAACTGGGCTTAATGTTTAATACTACATTATAAACCAAAGCTAAAAAGAAACAAACATCTCATAAAAGAGCTAATTGTTTTAAATTGATAATACAGACCAACTGACTTAATAGTCATATTTAGAAATTATAAGTTGACTAAATACTACATATCAAAGGTTTTAGGTAAATGTATCATGATTCAAACTTAATTATTATGGAAAAAATGACAATTTAGCATTTGTCAATAGCATCACATATTAGGAAATCCATAGCTGACAGACTAAACATATTGGGTGAATTATATTATTAGGCACAGTAAGTTTACAGAATCAAACAGTCTATGAAAAGTCAATGCAAACATCTGGTATAAAGCCTGCTTTAAAGTAAGAATGGGATGAGAAGAATATAATTTATTAACCAAAGGGGGAACTTGTAAACTTACTGCCAAGAAACTTAAAATTTTTTGAAGTAATTTTTAATACTAAAGGCTCCACCAATTCTGGCTGAAGGCTGTATGACTTTACAAAGTCAATGGTCATCAGAGCTCTTCTCTCATTTGAAACTAATTTTTTTTTTCTTCACCGTAGATTATACCATATTCTTAGATGATCAGTCAATGAATTTTTACATAATACAGATCTATGTAATTACCACCCATATCAAAATATAGAACATTTGTATATCTCCCTCAGAAGGAAACTTCATGCCTTTTCCCAGTCAACAGCTATCTCTGCTCCTCTCTATTAAAAGAAGGTAATCACTATTTGAACTTCTAAAGCATTAATTTGTTTTTTTTTTCTTGAACTTCTTAAAATGAAATTATATCAAAGTGTTCTCTTTTGTACTGGCTTATTTACTCATGCTATTCTCTTATTAAATGCTGTGTTTTATATACTACATTATACACATACATCAAAATTTATTATATTGCTGATAACCTCTGGAATGTTTCTATTTAGGGGCTATTACGGATAAAGTTGCTATGTATATTCTTAAACATGTCCCTTTTTGAACGTACACACTCACCTCTCTTGGGTATATATCTGGGATTGGGAATCTGCCTAATGAGGTGGGCAAAACGTTTAAGCTAAATCCTTCTGAATAACAGAATATTAACACAACCCTATCCAAATTCCATTGATCTATATCAACAGAACGAGAATGATTATCATCCCTGGCTATAACTCATGCAGGTGCTATTTTTCTCCCCTGACTTTACTCTGGAATAGTAACTTGAGTGTTACTAATGGTTCATGCATCATACTTAAAGAAGTTCAGTCCTGGTACTACAAATTATTTGGTTATATGACCCTGTGCATGTTACAAACCTTTTTAAAGTTTCAGGTTTTAACACCTGCAAAACAGCCACAGTATACTTCTTGCGATGACTTTATGATGTAAAGGTCTTTAGTCTGCTTATTTTGTCTACTTGTATCATGAATGTAAAATCCTAACCACTTGGCTTTAAAATAGTTTGTCTCATCACCTTTTTAGGTGGAAATATACATACACAAATCTATCAGTGAAGCGGGTGTTAACTTAAAGGTGATTCTTACTCCATTACAAAATAACTTTATACTGAAATCTGGACAATGATTGCCGCTACAAACTTCTTCCTACTTAATAAAGCTAATTCAGAAAATGAAGACAATATAGTCAACAAGTTATAATTTCCAATTCTCAGCCACAAACTATAACATTAATCTCTCAAAAAATCTCTACCCAATTGAAAATTTATATAATAGTTCTAAATTAATTTAAAACAGTTTAATATGAGTATATATAATGCAAATTCACTGAATTTTTCTTGGCTAAACACACAAATTGAGAGAGGAAATTTATCTTGAATATGCAACGACTCCAGCAAAGAAAAACAAAACTTTTTTAAAGTGATAGCCTCAATTAAGAAAATTGTTTCAAATCAAAGTATTTATTAAAAATCTCTTACCAAATACTCTTTCATCGTTGATATTTTTAATGCAGAACCATAGGCCTGCTGGGAAGGTACACACAAGAATATGTAGATCAAAGAAGAAAGATACCCAAGTCGTAGGTTGATGTTCAGACACTGATGCAATAATTGGAATGTGTATTTTTGCATACCTAGTATTTAAAAAGTTAATATTGTTTAAAATTTAATAAAACAGGAGGAGTTCCTTTTAGATGAAGAAATTTCCTTTGACTGTAAATATAGTTCCTATCCCCTCACCCCTTCTTGCTTAAAAGTATATTCCAATGTAACTTAGAAACTGGAAATAAATCTGGTCCACACTGGTAAAACTAAAACCAATATACCACTTCTAAAATTGGAAGACTTATCTAAAGCCAGTTATAAAAGTGTTGGCTCTGACTTTTAATACAAAAATCTTTGCTCAAATAGCATTTTCTGCAGTTTTGCTTAGCATCTCGTTGTTTGTATCAACAAGCTACACATATTTTGGACTTATTAATAGTAGAAATACCCTATCCAGTAAGATATCATATTGCCATACCTTTCTTAACAAGATGACACAAAGGCAGGTGAGGGAAGAGGAAAGGATAGGACAAATAGCTCTTGAAATGCCCTGAGATTCTAAAACAGTCAATTAAGCATGACTTCTAAAAATATGACCTAGTATTTTAACCTCATCAGAATAACGGTCTACAACCAGGGTTTTCTTTCCCTCAAACTTTTTGGTGATCCACAGGCTGATCTCTTAAAACATGTCTAAATGTTAGTTTCATTCATTTATACATCATTTGCTTATGCCTTTAATTAGATCTGGGCCTGAGCCCTTTTCATATTATATCAAAAGGCAGGCCCAATCAATAAATTGTTTATTGGTAGGTTTACTGGGCCATATAGGAAGTAACAAAAAAGACAAACAATGGGGAAGAGGGAAGAGAAACAAATTATCATCAACAGATTATAGTCTATCCTTAGGAAAACATTTTAGAGACAAAAAGTTTTACTGAACTAGTTGTCTAATTTAAAACCAAAATTTTTTATTAATTCATTTTATAATAGCACTCTTTAAAAAATGTAAAAATACCCTCAAGTGTATTTGATAGATTAAAAATATCAAGGAACTTAGATAATGTGGTATTAGGAAAAAAGTTAGTTTTTTTCTTCACAACTCTAGCATATGGGTTTATAACACAGCATTTTAAGAATTAAAAATTAAGTATTACTAAAAGATGGAAACTAAACATAATTGTTAAAAAACAAAAATCAATCATTAAAAGGGCACACATGTGTTACTGCAATGTTTTTTGACAAACAGAACTAAAATAAGGATTTGACCATGTAGAACAGAAATGTATGACTTACATATATCATACTAAAGGTGCATTCTAAACAGGAATTTTAAACAAAGATAAATTACACGGGATGATTCAACATTTACTAAACTAGCATAAGCTGGGTACTTCAGAAACGTTGCCAAGTTACTGAAATAGAGCAAAAGAGAAAAAATGGTATTTTAAAATAGTATTAGGGCAAATAACTTATCCGCACTTACCCAGTGTCCCACAATGAGTAAAACCTGCCACTCCATGGTGCAATGTAACCTTGGAAGAAAAAATGTAGAGGAAATCAATCTGCCTTTTTATTGTTTATTTTTACTGATTGTTATGGGTTAATATAAGTTAATATTAAATAATTTCAGGGTTTTTTTTTTTTTGTAAGTGACAACGTATTTCATGCAGCTGGCAGTCAGATAAAATAAGGTTAGTAATCATATAACAACAAATATCCATGGAGATCACATTCTCAGAGAAATAAAAGTTGGGAGATAAAAATCATAAAAAATTTTCACATTCTCCTTTAAACTTCTAGTTGATTAGTAAAGTAAAATAAAGCTAAAACATTAAGATAGCATTTGATAATTTAAAAAGGGGGAAAACATCTAAATTATCTAATCCAGTATGCCAAATTTAGATAAATGCAAAGATGATTTTAAACATTCCTGCCTTTACTCTTGTAATAAATCCTTCTTGATTTTGAGCTAGGCTAGTATTTTAATTTGACAGATGGAATACCTTTAGAGAGAACTGGATTTGTTTATAGAGACAATTGAAGTCAGGATTAGAAAGTCACTTAGAATCTAGAAGCAGATGGAAACTGATTTGGTTTGAGTGTTCAAAAGCTGGAAAGACAAAGTGTATGCAAACAAAAATGGCAAGCCTGCAGTAAGTAACACTGGAAACTCTGAATTTTATACACTTTGGGGCTATTCATTTATCAAGAGAAATATGCTTGAAAGTTATCTATGTGGGGCTAAAGCACTAAAATTAAGATAGAGTTTTAAAAAAAATCACATTTGTAGTATTATTCAGATTTTAGTAACTTGACTATTATTTTTTATTGTTTAGACAGAATACAACTGTGGTTGTATTTTGTAGGACCAAATAGAAAATGTACAAAATTTTTAAAGTAATTACCTTTTTGAATAATCTAAAGACAAGATTCACAATCTACAGGTGATGACACTTACCTGTATAAGTCAAATAGATGACACTAAGGAACACAGCACCTGCAGCTAGTGATACACCCAAAAAGAAAAGAGTCTGGAACTCTTGTTTTGTTAATCGGTCTCTCAGATACTGCAAGAAAGCATAAGCTTGCAGCAATGCAAAGACACCTAATTAAAGAAAGGGATGATATAAATAATCAAAAGTACTTTCCCAAAGATATTTAAAAATGTTAATTTAGAAGAGCTTCTTAGAATACCCTGTACCACACATATCAAAGACTAGTCATTTCATCTAATCAACATTTCCTTTGTCAAATGACAGTTAACCAATTAAAGCATTTAAAAAATTGGTATACTTATTTTAAAAATTATCAGACTCCCCATACATGGACCAGATAAGAAAAATCTTATTTCAATAACTAGAGCCTGTTTACCACATTAAACTGCTTCCTTGTCCCATATTTTAGTGATATGCTTTCTAGGGGCTAAAAAAATAGAATCATCATTATAAAAATAGTCCTAAAGTTTACTGAAGGATACAAGTGAAAGTGACTTGGATCAGGAGAATCTGAGTAGTTATCATTTATAGATGAGTGACAGGCTGTAACCTTAGTTACAGACTTATATATAATTCTAAATTACTACGTATAAATTGAATATAAGATAAAATTAAAGCAGTAACAGCAAAAAAGTACTTTTGTTAAAATATACAAAATTATTAAAATATACAAAACACTATACAAAAGCACTAGGTGTAAAACTAATAGGCACAAGAGAACCCTAAACCCATATAGCATATTGATTTTTCTTTTAAAAAATTTATCATAAGAGTTGTTTTTCAGAATTTTAGAATTTTAACCATTTTAGAATGATTAAGTAAGTATAGTAAAATATTTACATTTTAGGAAATATAAGAACCCATTAACAAAAAGCCAGGTGATTGTGTATCTTCACACATACTGCTATAAAGGATTATATGGTCAAAACTGGATATGAGAATCTGATAAAAGCTAGGGAATATCATGTCAGAGAGTTAAATATTTATAAAATGTTGCAAATAAAATAACTACCCACGGACTGCCTGTGGGTGACACAGACTTTGTGTTAAGAATCTGTTAAAGTTTTATTCAAATATTTCCCATTATCTTGTTAATTGTGACCTAGATTAATAATGGCAAAATAGTCTGCTCATACGGAGAAGAATTAAATTACTTCATAATCAATATAAAAGCCATTTAATTTCAGTTAAAATATATTTTAGGGAGATGTAAAGGACATAAAATGTTCCATCTAAATTGCTGAAATGCAAAGTTGGTAGTACAGTAAACTCAGTATACAAATACACTGTTTAATATTTGTTTAAACAAAGCAAATGTTATTTACTGTTTGCAAATAACATGGATTGTGAAAAGGGAATATTTTCCCTTTTCAACACAACAGTAACTGGGAAAATAGGCTCATTTGGAACACAGTATCACAAAGTCTTAATAAAACTCTGTAAGACATTCAATATTTATAAAATATTACTGGCAATGTTTCAGAACCAATATAATGTAAACTTAAAGAAACTCAAAACTCTGAAAGAACTTAATTCCCTTCAGGACTGGCTGGTTATACATTCACATATTCTTTAGAAAAAGGAAAGCAAATATTTTTTTCATACCAGCAGCTGCCATGTGTTCACTTGTCCTGATTGGCTGGAATCCCACAAAGGGTATCTGCATGGATAATATTAAACCCACAATGTAGAAAGTGCTATATGCTATAAAGACAAAATAGGAAACAAGGATAATTTACTACTGCCATTAAGTACTTCAAACATAAATGTATACAATAACTCATATTTTTAAGCAAATTTTTAGCTGACCTTATTTTAAGAACAGTATCTTGAAATGACCGCTCTACTTGATATTCTATTTGCTGATTAATTATAAATCATGAAAATTCTTTCTGCTGATCTTTAAAAAACTTTTTAAGTACTTTATTTTGCAAAATATCATTTAGAACAGTTTAGGAGACTGGTGCTACTTTCCTTTTCCTAAAATGGAATCAAGTTTTCAATCTATCATTAATAATAATTGACATGCCCCCAGAAACTATTTAATATATAAACACTATTCTTACTGGCATTACTCTGAAGCATGACTTAAAGAATACTGATCCTCATCATATACAAATAGCTGCTCCTGCCTCAAAAGTTAAGTATTCCACATCCTTTTTATAGTCTAACACTTCGTCCACATCCTTTTTATAGTCTAACACTTAGTACCTCTTAGTGAGAACCAAAAAAACCTGTCTACTAAGTTTTATGTCATAAAAGAAGAGATTAAGTATACAAAAGTCAAGCCAAAACACACTAGTTGTGTTTAGGTGTTCACAGATCACTATTTTCAGTTCATTACAGAGAAAGTTAGAATTGGGAATCATTGTAATTGGAAGTTTATCTAGAAATGAAGATAAAATCCAACTGAAATAATACGAAAATTGTTCCATTTATAAAGCTTATTCACATCATCTTATGTAGCATAGTCCATAGTTGTTGGCAAATAAAGTATTCTATTAGGAAAAAAGACTGGAGTGTATTTAGGAAGAGAACTGTTATAGTATATATATTCATGTTCTACACTCTGTGTAGCACAGCCTTCAGCATACACTTCTTTTCCCCTGCTCAGTTGAGAAGGAATGTTTATTTGCTTTCAAAAGAAAGCCATCTATGGAAGGTAAACCATGGGCTAATGGTTCAAATGTTGTCTCCTGAGCTGTATGATAAGAGATGACTACAGTGTTAGGAAAAGGATAAGAAGCTCAAGTAAATTTAATAGGAAGAATCAGTATATGTGAATAAAGTTTCCAATATCCTCAAGATAATAGAGAACTGACTGTCTAGAGACTATAGAAGTCATCCACTTAATAATGTATTTTCCAGGCATATTAATAATGGAATGGAATTACCTTCAGTGAGGTACTTGAACATAAATACATTAAGAATTAAGTAAACCAGAATTTCTATATTATGTGACATAAACTATCAATCAATTTGATTGATGGGATTTCTAGTATCAGTATGTTTCTGTCAGTATTGTGCAGATGCCCTGGCAAACAGTCAGAGGCAGAATCAGGAAAAAAATGGGAAGAAGTGATCTTGATCTTGAACAACTACGTAACAAAAATTTCAGTTTCCTCTCTATAGAATGAGGTTTAGATAAAAATATTTGTAGATCCCCTTCCCACCAACAAAAAACCCTAAGGCTCTATGACCAACTGGCTTTTTACTAGACACCTTCTGCTGAGAAATCAAACCCTAGACAAATACTGAACACAGAAATGCACAACTAGAAAGGCCAGGCCTGGGATTAAACTTATGTCATTTATGTATTTTAATTATAGGTAAGTCTACTTCTGTCTAAACAGCACCATCATCTCTTAGGCTAGATTTCTCTTTCTTACAAACACTAATGAACACTGAATCTTAATACTGTGTCACAGAATTTGGATTAAATATGGCAAGTGGCACATATGAATAAAAAAATACTTAAAAAAACTTGAGGTGAAGTTTATGTATAATCATCTAAAAGTGAACATTTTAGATGTATTTAGTACACTGACAATGTTATGCAACTACCACTGCTCTCTAGTCCCAAAACATTTTCATCACCCCAAAGAAAACTCACACTCATTAAGCAGTTGTTCCCCATTCCCCTCATCCCAGTGCAAAGTAAACATGAATCTTCATTTGTCTCTATAGGTTACTAGTTTGGCTTAATTGTAAAGGTAATACGTTTTTTGTTTTAGAAAAAAACAAAAAGTAAAAAGTCTGTAGTCATTTACTTCCCTAAGTCATATTTTCCAGAAATAATCACTAAAAGGTATGGTGAGCACACACAAACCTATTCATATTCATATTCTCTCTCTTCAAATCGAGCTATTATTATCATTCTTGGCAATGTAAAAAAGTTCAGCAACCACTTGCTTGGGAACTATCGAAGTTTCCTCTCAGTGGTTTGCTCAAGTTCATCCAGACTTATTCAAAAAGAAGAATAAACCTCATAATATTCTCAATTCAGTGGTTTTATGCAAGTTCACAGAGACACTGTTATTGGTAAAGAAAAAAAGTCTTTATTATAGAAACAGATGCACTAGAATCCAAGTTATTTAGTAAGAGTGATGGGAGAGTTGTTCAAGAAAAAGAAACTCCATCTCAGAAAACATAAAAAGACCAGATGGGACTTCAGTTTGTATTAGTTTGTAAACATAGGTTAATGCCAAATAAAACTGAATAGAAATACGTTCAACAATATTTTACCTTTGAATACTCTTATCCATATCAGATATGCACCAATGATACAAAGTAATGAATAATATATGCAATAATCCAAAGATCACCATTTTCTTCTAAGAGAACTGGATTCATGTTTTCCTTATTTTTATATTTTTTGGATCACTGATCCTGTGATGTTTACACAGGGGGGCAGATGTTCCTCCTAACAGCACTTCTTACTACACAGACAAGTATTTCCATTAAATAAAAGTCAGGATTGCTTGCCAGGTAATATAAAATATCACAAACTCCTCTTGCTTAATATTGTCCTTCTCCTTTACTCTGTAAAATTAGATAGACATTTCTGTATCTCAATTTAAATCCCATTTACAAAGCCATGTTTTAAAACATAGAAAATAAGAATTAGATAATACTCAAATAGAAAGAGAGAAGTAACTCTCAATTCTTAAAAATAAACACAATCTTTACTACAAAGTAAAAACATATTTTCCTCCGTGCTTTGTACAATAGCATCTGTGTTTAAAATTTACCTAATTAATTCATTCAAATATAAACTTTATATCATTATGGTCAAGGCACTCTAAGAATACAAAAAACCAAAAACCAAAAAAACCCAAACCATCATTAAGATCAATTCCATCCTCTAAGAGTTAGATATCTAATTGGGAAAATCAGAGATGTATGTAACTACGATACAATGAATCAAGTACCTGTCACATCAGTGAAAAATCCCTGGCTCTACAAAAGCTTCAAGGAGAGATCTCTTCTGACATGAGAACTAGAGGCAGTGGACAACATCTCTACCATTCTCAGAAGACCTCAACAACACAAAAACCCACAGACAGCAATCATTCCCTCCTAAGTCGTCCTATGAACTCTCTAGGACTCTTGAACAAATTACTTAATACCCATATCTAACACAACTTTCTACCCATCCATGTTAACTTACAATTCTTACCTATAAACCAGAAGAACAAAGCTTTCCATCAAAGTAGTGAACTCTTAAGAAAATGCACAATACCAATAATGTTGTAAATCATTTATTACATCATGAAAATGTTACCACACTGCCATCCTGTGGAAGCACAGTTACAGGCATTCACTGCTGCATATAATATTCCCAAAGTGCTCAAAGAATTCCAGAAAAAATTGCCATTAGATATTTACAAGGTCTACTATTGTTTGACTATTTACAGCCAAAGAAAATCTCTTTGACTTGGGTCAAATACTAATCTTCTACACAGACCCTAAACATCTTTCACTGTTAAAATACTTTTATTTTTTATCCAAAGGTATATATGGAGAAGAGCCAAATTAATTCAGAAAACTACTGTCCTTGACTTAAGGCACACAAACAAGTTGTTCTAAATAAAAGGCACTGAAACTTCTGATTCAAGCTCCATTTAAGTTTTTTCAAGAAGCTCCTGCTGTTATTCAAACTAACCTTTAAGTACCTTCTCCCAGACAAAGCCAAGACTTATGTTCATAGTATTCATTATACTTATAAAATACTGTGTACTGTGACTCTTGGGTGGCTCAGCGGTTGAGCGTCTGCCTTCAGCTCAGGGCGTGATCCCCAGGTTTGGGGATGAGTCCCACATCAGATTCCCTGCGGGGAGCCTGCTTCTTCCTCTGCCTGTGTCTCTGCCTCTCTCCGTAGGTCTCTCATGAATAAATAAATAAAATCTTAAAAAAAAAATACTGCGTACATCCTTTACTTCAAGTTGGAAAAGGTTTTATGAATATTACATTTCCATTAACTATGATCTACCATTAAATCACCTTAGCATTTCTGAGTTGCTTCATATCCTGGTTTATATATTTAATGGAAAGGGCTAACAAAATATTCCTTTGCCATCCCTCTGCTCTCTCAACCAAAACAGTATTAACCAAAAGAAAAACTGTGGAGAAATATCTTAAAATTCAAGCAATTCTGCCTCATTGTTAACAAATATGATTAAAGGACTTTAAGACTGTTGAAGCCTTTGATTAACAAAGATACTTTCACTACTTGATTACTGTGCATCCTGGGTAAATAAGATGAAGAATGCTAAGAAACTTATAGGATACGAATTAAAGCTTAAAAACAAAAAAAGAACCATAAAAATATGGATTATTCTTTTTTTTAAGATTTTATTTATTTATTCATGAGAATACACAGAGAGGGAGAGAGAGAGAGAGAGAGGCAGAAACACAGGCAGAGGGAGAAGCAGGCTTCATGCAGGGAGCCCGACCTGGGACTGGATCCCAGGTCTCCAGGATCACACCTTGGGCTGAAAGTGGTGCTAAACCGCTGAGCTACCAGGCCTGCCCTGGACAATTCTTCTTCTTTAACAATTAACAGACATATATAGTAAATACTTTCTTTTCCAAATACATTGTTCATCATTAACTACATAGAGGATCAGTCTTTGAAACAGGTATTTAATTTGTATAAAGAAGCAATGACTTAAAAAAAAAAAAGAAGCAATGACTTGTTCAAAAACACTTGAGAGACAATTATAACTTTTAAAAACAGCATATGTATTTCATACTGATACCTAAAATGACATCAAAGATAGTAGGGCAGAAAATAAAGAGAAATATATCTGGGTTTGAATTTTATTTCTATCATATGAAAAGCATTCATTATTCACTTAATTTCTGACAGTGGTTAATGAGTTATCAAAGTACATTAAAATATAAATAGTGTGTGTTTTGAAGACTATAGGAAAAAAGTCATGAAATACAATTTTTTTTTAGATTTTTATTGATTTATTCATGAGAAACAGAGAGTGGGGGGGAGAGAGGGAGAGGGGCAGAGACACAGGCAGAGGGAGAAGCAAGCTCCTTGCTGCGAGCCCAATGTGGGACTTGATCCCGGGACTCTAAGATCAGGCCCTGGGCTGAAGGCGGCGCTAAACCGCTGAGCCACCTGCTGAGGCTACCCCATGAAATATAATCTTTACATAACTTCTAAGTGTTAGATAATACTCCTAGATAATTAACTCCTTTACAACTGAGATCAGTTACTAAATTTAATATGCAAAGAAGCAGTAACAATTACCAGCAACTTTAATGCACTCATACACTAAGATAAAACAAAGAATTTAAACCATGCAGAATCATAAATCATATTACCACTAAAAATTAATTTGCTTAGGTTCTTCTTAACATATCTCTTTCTTAATGTCAACTACTATGGATAACTAGGTTTCTAAATTCATTTAACTAATACTACTAAGAATCTGTTAATTTATACTACACAAAAGCAAGTCTTCCGGACTATGAGACAAAATTCTCAGTAAGAACAGACTCTTAAGAAATCTCAAATCTATTCTTCTAGACAGAGGATCAAATGATTTACTCCTGTTTAGCTTGTGGAACATGAACATGCATTGTTTCTATTCACTGAAGAAACCTTTTTGATTAAGCTAATGATTACTGCTAAATCATAGGTGACACTCTTATTCTGTATATCCTGGGTCTTAAAGCAAGAAAATAGAAGACTAATCCTTCGCAACCTACCTAATGAGTCCTATTAACAACATAGATGGCAGAAGCAAGAGCATCTTCAAGTGTACACCTGAGGTAAAAAATTCTCCCCCAAAGTAACTTTTTATTTTTATTTTTTTTATTTATTTATGATAGTCACACAGAATGAGAGAGAGAGGCAGAGACATAGGCAGAGGGAGAAGCAGGCTCCATGCACCGGGAGCCCGACGTGGGATTCGATCCTGGGTCTCCAGGATCGCGCTCTGGGCCAAAGGCAGGCACTAAACCGCTGCGCCACCCAGGGATCCCCCAAAGTAACTTTAAAGTACCCACTGAGAAAGGCACTGTACAGTACCCACTATAAAAGGAATCCTTAAGTATTATAAACAAGTCTAAGGAAAATTTCCTCAACCCTTTCCTCCAATAATTATGGGATATGTTAATAAGGATAGGTATGAGTACAGATAGTTAATGTCATAAATAGTTTACCAACTAAACTTCATGTGAACAAATGGGAGCCGTTTCTGATCTTGAGCCCACAAAATTAAAGCCCATCATAGTGTTTTTCAAGGGACATTTACCAAAACAAAGAATTCTATGTATTTCAAATTTTTTTTTATTTTATTTATTTATGATAGTCACAGAGAGAGAGAGAGAGAGAGGCAGAGACATAGGCAGAGGGAGAAGCAGGCTCCATGCACCGGGAGCCCGACGTGGGATTCGATCCCGGGTCTCCAGGATCGCGCCCTGGGCCAAAGGCAGGCGCTAAACCACTGCACCACCCAGGGATCCCGAATTCTATGTATTTCAAAAAATAAAATTGGTAGTCTTCCCTATTTAAGCAGATATCAGATTTTATTTTTAAAAAGTGCATTTAGAAGCAGAGATAGGAAATATCTGAGTATAAATACATGGATGACAGCTAAATCTTAAAAGGGGAGAAATAATAGATGATCAACAGATAGCATCGAAAATTGAAAAATAAAAATCAAGAAATAGGAGTTTCAAGTTGTGCTACTGTGCTTCGTATTAAGAAATATGTATTTAGTCTCCATCCACTGTTCCTGGCACAGAGCTCCTAAAACCCTGGGAATTTCCTAAGTGATGAGAACGGAAGGTGTCTTTTATAATGTTAATGAGGTGACCTTTTGCATTTCACCTAAGAATAAAGGCTGGTTGCTGGAGGGAACCAACCACAAGATTAGTGGGTTAGGAATTTCAATCCCACCTCCCTGACCTCCAGGGATGGGAGAGAGGTTAAAGACTGAATTCAATCATCAATGGCCAACGGTTTAACCAATCATGACCCTGTAATAAAGTCTCCTAAAACCTCAAAAGGACAGGGCTCCAAAAACCTTCAGGTTGAATAAATGGAGATTTGGGGAAAGTGAAGTGCCTGGCGAGAGCATGGAAGCTCCATGTTCTTTCCCCATACTTGGCCCAATGCATCTCTTCCATTTGGCTGCTCGTGAATTACATCCCTTTATAATAAACCTGTAATCCTGTAATTATTCCAGCAAAGTAATCAAACCAAGGAGGGGGTCATGGGAACCTCTGATATACAGCCATATGGTTACACAGGTTACAACCCAGACCTGTGACTGGCATACAAAGCAGAGGCCAGTCTTGTGGGACTGAAGCCTTAACTGAACCCGGCTTCAGATGCCTACCTAAGGATTGATGGTATCAGAATTGAGTTGAATGGTAGGACACTCAGCTGGTGTCAGAGAACTGTTTGATGATGTGGGAAAACCACTCCCACAAGTTGGAATTGGTGGTCAGAACCCTTTAGAAGTTTATTAGTTTTTAACAAACCAAAAGAAACAACTGAAAGAACTAAGAAAGTGGTTGGCTCAACATAAGAATTTAGGGAGTGAGCCAATTAAGGAAAAGATGGAAAAAAGACCTGCTGATTTTGCTTATAAACTTTGTAGAAGGGGGAGGCACACCGACCGGCTGGGCCAGGTGCAGCCCCGTGGTGCCTGGGGGCGGCAGCGCCCCCGGAGGACTGTCACGGCCGTGGGTGACCCCTGGAGCCCAGTTGACACATCTGTGCCCTTGGCGATGAAAGAAAGTACTCTCAAGAGTTGGACTGGAAAGGTGCCCACCACCACCGAGGGATCTTGACATCCTTATTCACTTGCGGCAGTTCGATGCTTTCTAAATCAGCGAGCACATCCATAATCCCATGTGCTTTTCCAGACTGCCTGGTTTCTGTCTCCTAAACCTGGCTGTTCGAGGTGCTTAAGAGCTGCCTTGGGAAGAATGTTCAGGTCACACAGAAGGGCAGCTCCTCGGCTGAGCAGACGGCCACCAACACAGGATGATTTGAGAGAGCCAAGGAGAAGGGCTCCCCATTAGACCCCATCGCTAAAAGAAAACTCGCAGTGCTGCTCTCCAAAGGTGGGCAGTTCCTCGGTTAGTGGTGAACACAGTGCCCCTTTCCCAGGACACTGGAGAACCAATGTCAGGCCCCCGGACAGCCCTGGGGGAAAGGATGGAGCTACAGATCACTGGGCCAGGGATAACAAACCAGGCTGAGAAGGTGTGACCAGCTGTGTGGGCCCGGAAGAGTGAAGACATTATTCCGCCCAAGATTCTGGCGGAAGGAAGCTTGGGGCTCTGAGGCCTCCTAGGAATCTGATAAGAGTGATTTCCTTGCAGGACCCAAGAACTACACAGGTGTAGGGATAAGCAGGGTGGAGAAACTCTCGAGGGTGGGGGTAGAGAAGAGGTCCAGAAATGGTCTGCCATAGAAGCTGGAACTTTCCATGTGATCAAAAGTATGGGACACGCCTAGGCAGGCACCAAGCGGCTTCAGCCCCCACCCCCTCCCCCATCTTTCATCCAGCTGCCCTCTTTTCAGCAAAGGAATTTTATTTGTGTTTTAAGGCAAAAGTCTGGGACCCTATGGGGTCATCTGGAGAAGAGATGTGGCAAGAAGACTCTCCAAGGCATCTGGCAAGGGTGTAGGTGGGAGGTGGGACATTTCCTCACACTCAGGGGAAATGTAGCTCCTGCCTTCTTTCCTGACTGCTGGGAGGGGGATGTTTACATTTGTAATGCTGATAATGAGCACTCCATAATCATTAGCTGGTTGCCAGGCACAACCACCCAGCAGGCCACACAGATGGAGAGTCCTGAGGCCAGGATGGCGGGCAGGCGTGCCACTCACAGAGGAAGCTCCCCTTGTACAGTCCCACACAGTGGATTCGTGGGGAGCTTTGACTACTTCCCCACGCCCTGCTCCTGACTCCCAAATCCTTGCCCGTTGTCTTTGTGGTTTGCCAAGTTAAGAGTGGGAATGACCCTGGGCCTTGGTGTTGGGGGGAGACACCCAGAAATTGTGCCTCTAAGGATGTATAGGAGTTTACTGGCTGCTTGGAAAAATTGGGGAGGGAGGGGATAGGGAGGCGGAGGGAACACATATAACACTTGTCGGAAGCCAGAAATAAATAAATAAATAAATAAATAAATAAATAAATAAATAAACTTTGTAGAATATCTGACTTTCTCAATTATATACATTATCTTTAATTTGAAAATTATAAATAAAAATAAACACACCACTCCATTATTAGTTGTGTTTTAGTTGCTATTTGGTACTTTATGTAAGTACAAGTGTTATTTCTCTGCTATTCTTCTCATAATCAAAAACAGCTGTAGTGAAAGTACATCTTCATTAAAAAAAAAAAAAAAAAAAAAAAGGAACAATCTTTAGGTATCCCCAGTCTTTATAATCACATCTCAGCCTCTGGAACTATTTCTTCTTGTCTAGTTATTCCTTCATAATTTTAACACAAACAACAAAGCAAACACTTAAGTAGCACTTTTTATTTAATAACCTTAATATTCTGCAAGGTGGGAATTCTCTCTATTTGATTCATAAGAACACTAAGGCGTAAGGAAATTAAGTAATCCGCCCAAAGTTGCATCACTAGTAAGTGACTAGCCCAGGAACTGCTCTGCAGTTCACATTCCATTATAGCACCTCTCATTTAGGGTTACATCATCACAAACCTTCTATCTCTATTTTTTTTTCTATCTCTATTTCTATACTATTTTCTCCTCTCAAAATTTATTTCCAAAATTTCAGAAGGACAGTCAGCTGGAAAGCCTAACAAGACTTTCCTGAAACTCAAAAGTCAAAACTGGTTTTCATAAACTCCTTCCCATTTCCATTTTATTCATATGCTGTAATTACATTGTAATAATTTTTATTTAAAGATTTTATTTATTTATTCACAAGAGACACACACACAGAGAGAGAAAAAGAGAGACAGAGACACAGGCCGAGGGAGAAGCAGGCTCCATGCAGGGAGCCCAACGTGGTACTCGATCCCGGGTCTCCAGGATCACGCCCCGAGCCCAAGGCAGCACTAAACCGCTGAGCCACCTGGGCTTCCCTACACTGCAATAATTAATTATGTTGTACATTATAAGTTCCCTAGAAAGAGACCATCTTTTGATCATCTGTGCCTTCCTATTGGCTGCTAGCATATAACTATCTATTAAACATTTAATTCTCTAGTGAACCGATTTGAATTACCTAAAAAAAAAAAAAGGTAAAATTAGACAAACTAAATTCTAGTGCTTCCAGTTTTTGTATCCTAGAATTTTTACATGCAATTTTTCCTTTTAATTTTTTTTTCAAAATTTTATTTATTTATTTGACAGAGATAGAGCACAAGGAGAAGGAGTAATAGGCAGAGGAAGAGGGAGAAGCAGGGAGCCCAATGTGGGGCTTGATCCCAGGACCCTGGGATCATGACCTGAGCTGAAGTTAGAGGCCCAACCAACTAAGCCACTCGGGTGTCCTTTTTTTTTTTTTTTTTTTTTTTTTAAGATTTAATTTATATTCATGAGAGACACAGAGAGAGAGGCAGAGACATAGGCATTCATGAGAGACACAGAGATATAGGCAGAGTCCTCACAGTGAGCCTGATGTGGGACTCAATCCCAGAACCCTGGGAATCACAACCTGAGCCAAAGACAGATGCTCAATCACTGAGCCACCCAGGTGCCCTCAAGTGCCCTTCTTTTAATTTTTTGATGTTTAGCATTAGGTATGTTTCGTTTATATATTGCCAAGTACAAATACGATGCTTAAATATTTTTATTTTTTGGTTTTAATTTTAATTAAAAAAACTTTTAAGTAAGCTCTATGCCCAATGTGGAACTTGGACTCATGATGTCAAGATCAAGAGTTACATGCTCTGCCAATTGAGCCAGCCAGGCACCCCTCTGATTTTATTTTTAATTCACTCAACAGCAAGATTATCTTTCTCCACTCACAAACTCTAAACTCCTAGAATAATTTGTACGGAAATAAAGTATGTGGTAGGTCTATAATATCTAATTTTTTATATGATGATTTCACCAGAAAATATTACCATAAATAAAAATACATTTTAGATATAAAAATTGTTTAAAAAAAAAAAGGGTGACTGTTACTTTTCTTACTCTACCTCACTAAAGAAAACAAAGACAATAAGTGAATTCCCCAGTGACATTTAAAAATCATTTATCAATACTAGAAACAAATTTCTTCCTTCTCCTTAGATTATTATTCCAATTTAATGAGACCCTTATAAGTCATCAGATAAAATTCATATTTCTGTAAATGAAAAAGTCTCATTTATTATAAATTTAGTACACGCTCATTGTAGAAAATGTGAAAAGCAGATTAAAGTATGAAGGAGAAATATCAGTAGTAATCCTTGCTATCTGCCTGCTTTTTATTCAGATTTTCCTATATCATCAAATACTAACTTTAATGATACCATAGTATTTCTTATGATATGGCAACACTACAATTTAAATGGAACAAACTATTTTCGCAATTATAACTTACACCATAGTGAACACCCCCTAAACATATTTTCATATCTTTAATAAAGTGTGATAAACTTTTATAAAGGTTAAGTAATTTTACATCTCATTAGTGTTATGTGATATCTGCAGACTAGTCTTTCTATAAATGCAAAATAAGACATGAGTGTTCTTTTATCTTGTTAATACATCAGAATCCTATTTGTAACATAACTTTGTATAATTCACATTTGAATATAGTGACATATACCATGTCTAGAATATTTCTTCATGAAATAATTTAACTTTATACAATTCCTCCCCACCCAAATTTCAAGTAGTAGGAGCTTTTCTTCTCCCTTGCCCTCACGCCCTCCTGTGCCATATCTACCCTACATCCATATTCTCTTCCAGTGCCCCCCTTTCCACATGTGAACAAACTGAGTCTCCCCTGACTTACCAATGGATTATAAAGACATATGCAAAAAATTTACTAAAAGGGAAAACCACTTTTCAAAAACCACTTTTCATAATTATTTCAAATGATTCATTTTTATTTCATTTAATTTGATAATGAAAACCCAATCAAACACATGGTTAAGAGTTTGGCATTTATCAATCATTATTTCTTTACCTAAATGTTTCTGCTCACCTGGAGAGAAAACTACAAAGGATGGTATGTGGTAAAAGGAGAGGACAATCTATATCTATATCTATATCTATATCTATATCTATATCTATATCTGTATCTATATCTATATCCACACTTTATAATGTTTTCATATTTTCCAGGACAATTAAGCTAGGTTAAATTGAACTTAAATCTTGATACATTAGGATACAGAAAGAGAATTGACTGTTTTATACCATCACTTTCCATCCATTTAGAAGTCAACTATAAAAGAGCATAAAACTCACCTCAAATACTCTTAGTTATATGAATGGAATAAGTGATTAAGGAACAAGGAAGGTGGGGTAGAGAGTCTGAACACTATGAAATTATCTGAGGCATTTACTAATCTAACTTCACATACATGTATAATACCATCACACTATTTTATTTTTCTTCCCTGTGAAAAGAAGGAACATTTTCAAGAGCCAAATAAACAGTATTAATTTCATACTTTTGTAAAATTACAAGATAAATCTTATTATCAAATACAAAGTCTTTTCTTAATTTTTACCCTACTAGATTTTAGTGCTAACACTCAAAAGAAGTTGGACACTGCTCATGTCTTATACTTTCAGGTAGAAAATCCTTTCATTTGACCTTTTTAAATATATTTATCTGGCTACTTCTGACTACTTTGGCTCTCTTCCTCCTCCTGATTCAAGGATATTTAATAAATCTATCCCTCAATCTACTCCCTACCCTATTCGCCTAACCATTACATTTTCAAGACCTGGGGCACTGGGTGGCTTAGTTGGTTGAGCATCTGACTCTTGATTTTGGCTCAGGTGGCGATCTTGGGGTCATTGGATCGAGCTCCATTGGACTCTGTGCTCAACGGGGAGTCTGCCTGAGATTCCTCTCTTTCCTCTGCCCCCAGCCCCTTTGAAATAAATATATAAGTCTTTGGGAGAAAAATAATTTCAAGACCCAAAAGTTTTTAAATTAAACAACCTCTTAGTTCCTCCCCTATTACCATTTAACTTAAAAAACAATTCCTTTATAGATTTCTAAAACAAAAAGTTGAGACTTAAAATCTATCATCCTCCTTTCTGGATCCCAAAGACTGTTTACAGTGTGTTCAGAGTAGAGATATATCACAGATTGATGTATTTCAATAGTAAGGTATTTATTTATATGGTAGGCACACAGTTAACAGTAAGTTTTAGCATCATGGATTGTGCAGCTAAAACATGTTAAGTTCAGGCTACAACCAAATGATCTTGAATGAATTACATCCTTTCTTGTTTCCTCATCTGTAAAATGAGGATAGGATAGTAATAGTACCTACTACTCACTCACAGTGTGGTTTATGAAAGTTAAGTACATGTAAAAAACTCAGGATCATTTGTAGTGTAAAATTATTTCAGTGATGCCCCATACCCATTAGCAGTCACTCTTCCACTCCCCAAGCCCCTAGTAACTGCTAAACCTACTCTGTCTCTAAGGATTAGTCTATTCTGAACATTTCATACAAAAAGAGTCCTATAATATATGGCTTTATGTGTATGGGTTATTTTACTTTTCATGATGTATCAGTACTTCATTCCTTTTTGTGGCTAAATATTCCACTGTATGAATATACCATACTTCATTTATTCATTCATTAGTTTATGGATATTAGGTTGTCTTCACCTTTTTGGCTATTAGGAATAATGAATACTGCTATGAACATTAGTGTACAACTTTTTGTGTGAATAATTACTTTCAATTCTCTTGGTTATATATGTATACCTAGGAGTTGAACTGCTGGGTCATATGGTAACTCTATGATTAAGTTTTTGAAGAACTGCCAAACTACTATTTTTTTTTCTTTAATTAAGAAAATAAGCTTTGTATCTTAGTGTTACTGCTTACCAACAACATTATCATAATGGGATTGTATTATTTTATTAAGACATTGGGTTCAGACCACAACTTCTCTCTGATTAATTCAATCCATAAAAGTTCAGCCTTCATAGAAAATGAGCTTTAAGATTTGAGACAACATCTATCACTAGGCATCTTATTCAGAAGACATATTTTAAAACCTAGAGAGAAAATAAAGATTTCATAGGAAAAAGACTCAGTCTATGCTATTGTCTGTGTCCCTCCAAAATTATTAAGTTTAAAACCTAATGCCCAAGGTGACAGTATTAGGAAGTAGCCTTTGGGAGGTAATAAGGTAGTGTGGGTTCACGGACTAGTACCCTTTCAAAAGCTGTCTGGAGAACTAGATCATCCCTTTCACCATGTAAGGACAAAGCAAAAAGGTTATCAGCTATGCACCAGGAAGGGAGCCCTCATAAGAACGTCTGACCATTCTGGAACCTTAGTCTTGGGACTTTACAGCCTCCAAAGCTGTGAGAAATTTCTGTTGTTTATATGCTACAAATTCTGTAGTATTTTGTTTTAGCAGCCCAAATGGACTAAGATTACCATATATTACACAGAGAGAGCTTTCAAAGGTTTATTAAACTGTTTATTTTGAGAATATTCAATCTCCTGACTATGCTGAATTTGAATAATACGTATATGTGAATGATTTTCATAATAGAAGCCCATTCTACCAAAAAAAAAAAAAAAAAAGGCTGGGCTGACAAATATTATGTAGACTAATTTCTACAAAAACCAAGCAAAAACTCATCAAGGAAAAATTGGTAACAATGCACTTGGGTAAAAATACGTGACCAACCTTATTAATACAGAAAAAGCAAAACATATATAAAATTATTTTTACCTTCTTATGGGTAACCCAGCCAAACAGAATTGGCTGCTCAATGAAAAGAATGTATAGGAAACATCTCTTAGAAGATGAAATTTCAAGTCAAATCACTTACCTATGTAGACTCTTTTGCTGTATCTCTGCATCAGTAACAACACAAATACATGCAGTGGAATAAGGTTGATAATAAACACATAGCCACCCCAAGCAGAGACCTAGGAGTTAAGGAGTGCAAAGTTAAATAATTTAAGATATCTGCCTTTAAAAATAGGTAAGTCTTGTCATGACAATCTAAACGTATAATGAACAAACATAAACACTAGGATTCTCAGCAGTTGTGAGATATACTAAAAATTGATTTACATAACCTAACAAAAACCTATCTCTACTTATCTTTATTGATTATTAAAATAACACAATCCCATAAATCCAATATGCTTTTCTATATTCACTGGAGAAATGGTCAAATTAAACTAAATAAGAACACTGAGAACATTATAATTTGTGAGTTGATAGTAAAAAGTCTTTCATGAAGATAAAGATTCTTAGGATATAGTTCATAAATTTTTAAAAGAAAAAAAAAGGGGGGTTTTATTTCACCCATTTTTGAAAGTACATTTCAAGAAGCTTAACCGAGAATAAGAACAATGAATGTTAGCACCAGTCAACAACTGAACTACAAGGAACACTCATATAATCTTGATATGCTTTGAGATACTCAAAATAAAAGGTGCTACCTTGAGTATAAATTATTCCCTACTAACGGATTACAAATCAAGATTCCATTTTAATGTTTAACATGTATCTTAAATATAGAATATTCTACTTAATCAGAATAGCTGAGTATGATCTGGTCTAATTTTTTATGTGATTATTATTTTTTTAAAGTAAGCTATATGCCTAAAGTGGGGCTTGAACTCAAGACCCTGAAATCAAGAGTCACGTGTTCTACCAACTGAGTCAGCCAGCCACCACTATTCTGGTCTAAATTAACAAAGATTCTAAAGATGTTTGTTCTCAACCAAGAGTATTATGTTTTTGAGTATATTCAATAGGCAATAAACTCTTTTGAAGATCAAAGTTTTAGATGTGCTCTAATAATTAAAAGCTTAAAAGAACCATTTTACCAATAGTCACATTAAGAGACTAAATGTTAACATATATATTGTAACTATGCTGCCCTTGCCTGAAATAATCTCATGACCATTTTGTAATTAGAAGTTCATTTTGTAATGAACTACCTGCACTGTACAATGCATATAAGAAAATCAGTTTATTGCTTCAGTCACATGCTATTTTGCACCAAAAATAACGTTACTCGGATTGAGCACCAGTCCTACCTGAAGGATTTCCAAATTACCTTCAAAATTTAAATGCAAGCTTCAAAGAGAATGAGTTTGCTACTACTTGGGAAAACTGCACAGAATGTGTCCCAGGCTTTAACCATTTTAAAAGGGGCATGGAATTTGGATGCATAAATTCCATGAAATTTATTTAAAAACAGAAAAAAAGCTTACCTAAAATTATCACTAATTTTCAGCACAAGATTACTCTATAGGCTGTGGTACGGGGAAAAAGGCAGGAGAATGAAAAAGTAATTCTGAACGCCAATCTGAAGTAATCTAATGAAAAAAGTATGTAGGTAGTTTATCTGGAGGATAGGAACATTATTCAGGTAAAGTTATACATCCGAAAAAAAAATTTTGTTTCACTTGTTGCAAATATTGTATTTGAGGGGTTGAGATTAGCCCTCCCCATTAAAACAAGAGTTGATACACACCCCAAGGATACGGGTAAAGAAGAGAATGGCTGTAATGAATGGGAATACATTAAACAAAATTAAGATCCTAAAGATTTCAGGGGAAAAGAAGTGGAGAACGAGCCCAAATGAGAGGAAAATGATGAAGAAGAGGAATTGGTCTAACTACCAAAGAGTTGCTAGACCTCATAGAATTTAAAATATGACTTCTTACCATATAGAAATACGACAAGCAGCAGCACATTGTCCAAAAAACTGACCCAGTTTTTACAGATTTTACCTAAAAAACAAACAAGCAAATGTTTATAAATGTGCCTGCCAAATTTAAAAAAAAAATAAGTGTTTAGTACACTTGTACTACAAAAATCCAAAGTTATAAATTAAAAAAAGAAATACAGCAGTTGTGGTTGTTATTCAGATATTCAGATTCACTTAATATATGGATTTAGAACACTGGGCAACAGTCAGGCATTTTATAAACAGCCCTGATTTTTCTGTTATACAGTTTTCAGTAAAAAGGATCATCTTTCTAACAGAAGTAAAATTATATTTTCTATTTTATTTTCTATTTTAAAATAATAACAAATTGAGATTTTAACTAAATAAACTTGTTCAGCAAATTTACATTTTTACATTTGGTTGGTTTTCTTAGGCATAACACCTTAATCTAATTTTTCTTCATTTGACTATATACATCTCACAGATAATTAAAATTATGAGCATCCATTTTTGAAAACCTATCATCTACGAATTTTTATGTGCCATAACCAATATCAATAATAATCAATAAATAATAATCTATATCAAGAAATTGGTAGCCCTAAAATAATTTCTTGGATATGTCAGCAAAATTCTCAATTACTCCAAACCAGAAAGGGAATTTGCAATCAATGAAACATTAAAAAAAATGACAAATCCCAAATCCCTACTGTCTTAAAAAAAAAAAAAAAAAAAACCAAAGAAATAATTCCCAGATAAGTTTATATGTTCCTCTAAAAATAATCATTTGGTTCAGAAAAAAACACAAGTTCTAAATACTTATTTATGCCAAGAACAAAAGGTCATCTTTATTTAAAACATATATACCTGATTTCAAGAAATTTACTTTAAAAATGAGCCTCCTCTGGTACATTAAAACAAACTACAGGTGACATGTAATCTTTGGGGGAACTGTAAAGCAAACACACACACACACCCCACAGCAATGAAAGGAGGGGGAGAGCAAGGAAACAGAAAACATTCCTAGTTTATAGCACTTAAAGATACTATCAGGCTGACTTCTATTAGACTAGTGAAAGACTGTTTTGAATTCAACATCAAAGTATATATATGTGTGACAAAACAAAGTATATATATGCGTGACAAAACACAACCACCTTCCCTCACTGAAACCAGTTTGATCCATGCTAAAATGTGAATAGGGAAGGCAGTGTATTAAAATACTGACCTTTTAAAACATGAAAAAAATTTCCAGGGCTGATTAGAAATTATTCCTATTATACCCAATCTCTAGAGAGAGGTGAGAGTTGGAACCAAGTGCCAATGCCAAAATCACAGGGACCAGAAGACAAATTAGAGAGATCAAAGATGATTTTTAGAAAGGAAAGTAGCTACCAGGAAAATGGGAAAGAAAAGAATCTTCAAAAAGGCCTAATTCTTTTTTTTTAAAGATTTTCTTTATTTATTTGAGAGAGAGACAGAACGTGAGTGGGGGGCAGAGGTAGAAGCAGGTTCCCTGTCAGGCAAGAAGCCCTAGGACATGGGGCTCCTTAACTCCAGGACCTGGAATTGTGACCTGAACTGAAGGCAGCCACTTAACTGACTGAACAACCCAGGTGCCCCAGAAAGGCCTAATTCTAAATGGAAAGACTAGAAGACATAGTGTCCTCAGAGAATGAGATGCACCAGAAACAAAAAGGAATCCCAAGAAAGGGGTCACAGAAGACTATGGCAGGTAGATCAATAGAAAAGAAAAGAAAAAAAATGATTCTACCTAGTAACTGAGGAAAAAAACAACAGGCTAACCAGTGAACTGAAGGTAGAAAAGACAAAACGTTAGCAGGAAAAGCTTGCAAATGACCATTCAGTGCTTTATATTTGTGAGTCGGTTCCCATTTTATTGCCTCTTAGCTCCGAATGCACCCTTCAATATATATGTTCTATGGTAAACCAAAGCATTTCTAAGTACTTCTCCTTTAAAGTGAGTATGATGTTTCCTCGGTAGAGGGGTGCTGAAGGAACACTCCAGAAGAGCCTCCCCAATCATTTCCAATATAAGCTGGCGGTAGTGGTATGGGTGTGAGAACATCTGGTGGTGCTGACCCTAGCCATGGGCCCAGAACACAGTCCTGTGACTTTGCAGTCTTGGTCTAGCAATAACTTTTCTACAGTCCTCTTGACATGGTACCCAAAGCCCCATACACAGTCTAAAAGCTTCCTGCCCCTGCTGTACGTAGACTCCCACTGTACACCAGGCTTCAGGTCACCAGCTCCCCACTCCTAAATGCCTCAACTCTGGAGAGTGGTCAATTGCCTATCAGGCAGGTCCAAAGCAGCTCTAGGCTAGCCTAATCATCAAACTTCACTGGTATCTGTGGGCTGAATCACACCCTCTTGAATGAAATCTGAATTCTTTCTATAAGTTCTGCTTCCTTAGGTATTTTCCCTCAGCCATAACATATCATATAGTTTCCTTCTGTATTACTCTTCTACCACAGTTAATACTTGTTTTTATAAGACTCCTCTTATTTACTGTAAATGATTGGGCCCAGTCCTGCTACAATCTATTAACAAAAAACAAAATATACTTATAATCGTTAAATATAGTCCACACCCTGAAATTTCCTCACACTCTAAAACCAATTATAAAGGCTGCAAGAGAATGAGGAAAGAATTTATACTCTGAATCAAACAAATTCTGCTGTTTACTAATATATATAAAACTCTACGAGGATATATTGGACACACAAATTAGAACTCAGTCATGCCCAACTAGAAAGGTACGACACTAAAGCAAGGACTACAGTCAAAGCACAATATGACAGAGACCACAGACACTGAGTGGCATAATGTCCTTACAGATCCTGATGCCGTTGGTAACAGAAATACAAGTCCAAAAGCTGGTATATGACGGAGGGTTGAGTCCAAACTTACAATAGTATGAATGTCAATATAAAGGAGAGGCTATGTTCAAGGGCCAAATCAACCTTTTTTTGGTGAACTACTAAAATTTGAGAGTAATGCAGAAAAAGAAGCTGAGAACTCCTAGTTTCCTACCTTGAGGTACTACCTACCCATCAGTGGGGAGGAGGAAGGCCAACAGATGGTAGGTAGGTTTGGATAGAGGGCTTTTTAACTCAGTCTTTGACATGTTAATATTAAAACTCCTAAATTAGAATTCTTCAACAATGGAACTAGAAATCAAGAGAAAAAAATGCCTGAGAAATTCCCAAATATTAAGAAATTAAACTACATATTTCTAAAGAACCCATGGGTCAAAGAAGAAATCAAGAATTAGAAAAAAATTTTAACTCCATAACAGTGAGAATATAACGTACTGAAATATACAGAGTATAGCTAAAGCAATGATGAAAGTATAATTTAAATTTCATATCAGAAAAACAGAAATAGCTAAAGTAACTTGGGCTTCAACCTCAAGAAGCTATAAAGGAGCAAACCAGATACAAAGTAGATAATAAAAGTCAAGAATTCAATGAAATAGAAAACAAACACGGAGAAATATAAATGAAACCAAAAGATGGATAAACTTTAACTAGACTGACCAAGAAAAATGATATAAATGACCAATACTAGGGTAAGAGAGGTAACATCACTATAGATTGCACAAAAATTCAAATTATAAAGGAGTATGATGAATAGTTTGTGCCAACAAATCAGATCATTTACATAAAATGAAAAATTTCAATAAATACTTCACCAAATTACTCATAAAGAAACAAAATCAGAACAGAACTATGTCAATAAAAATTGAATTCGTATTTAAAAATAATCCCAGGTTGAGACACAATACCAAATCCTATAAAAATTCTTTCAGAAAACAAAGGAGAAGGAAACACTTCCCTAAACTTATTTTAGGAGCTCAGCATAACCCTCATATCAAAGCTAGACCAGAGCACTTGGGTGGCTCACTTGGTTAAGCGGCTATCTTCAGCTCAGGTTGTGATCCTAGGGTCCTGCCATTGAGCCCCTATCATTGGGGCTCCCTCATCAGTAGGAAATCTGCTTCTCTTTCTCCTTCTGCCCCTCCCCTGCTTGTGCTCTTGCGAGAACATACTCTCTCAAATAAATAAAATCTTTAAAAAAAGATAAAAAAACAAAAACAAAAACAAAAGCCAGACAAATGCATCACAAGAAAACATGAGTTAATATCCCTCATAGATATAGATAAAAAAAGTCTTAAGAAAATATAAACAACACAAAACCACCAATAGAAAAAAAGGATTATGTGTCACAAGTGGAATTGATTGCATGAATTCAAAGTTGTTTTAACATCTGAAAAAAAAATTAATGCAATGGTTCCCAACTGAGGAATAGGGAGAATTTACTCCTGGCATCTAGAGTGTAGAGGAGTAAGGGATGCTGCTAGATACTCTATAACAAATAGTAGTACCGCCAAATGTCAATAGTATTGAAGTAGAGAAACTTGAATATAATTAAGAATGAAACCATATAATCATCTCAATAGACACAAAAAACTACTGACAAAATCTAACACTGATTGATAATAAAAATTCTTAAACTGAAAATACAAGAAAACTTCCTTAAGCCATGATAAAGGACATCAATTAAAAAAATATAACTAACATCATACTTAATGGTGAAAGCCTGAATGCTTTCCCTTTAAAAACGGGAAGGAAAGGATGTGCATTTTTAATGCTTCTACTGAACACTATGTTAGAAGTTCCAAACAATATCATCAGGCAAGAAAACAATATTTTAATTTCTGTTCATAGAAAGATATTGTTAAAAAAAAAATAAGACAAGCTACAGACTAGCAGCAAATGTTTGCTCAACACACATCTAATAGAGAACTTATTTCCAACATATACAAAGAACTCTTAGAACCCAATAATAAGAATACAACCCAACCAAAACAGGCAAAAGGTCTGAAGAGAGCCATTTCACCAGAGAAGAATCAGAATTGGGAAATAAGCATATGAAAATATGCTCAATTGTTTGTCATTGGAGAAAAGCAAATTAAAATCATGAGATACCACTATATACCTACTAGAATGGCTAAAATTTAAAAATCTGAACATATCACATGCTGGTAAATGCAATGCCTCACATTTTGGTTGAGAGAATGAAAAATAACATAGCCACTTTGGAAAACTGTTTGGCAGTTGTTATAAAATTAAACATGTACTTATCTTACAAACTAGCAACCCCACACACCTAGGCATTTGTCCAAAAGGAATACTAATATATGCCCATATGCTGAACTGTATGCAAATATTTATAACCACTTTATTCATAAATGCCAAAAATTGAAAAATAAAATAAGCTATAGTAAACTCATATAGTACACACATACTACTCAGCAATAAAAAGTAACAAACTAGTAAAAAATGCAACAACATGGATGACTGTCTAAAGTCTTATGCTAAGTGAAGTAAGCCATACATAAAGGGTCACCCCCCTTACTGTATGTTTCTACAACACAGCATTATGGAAAACAAACTCCCAAAGATATGTAAGATAGAAATCAGATCTGTGGTTGCAAGAAATATGGGTTAAGGAGAGGAATGATTGCAAAGACAGAGGAGAAATCCTTAAAAAAATTCTATCCTTAAAAAAATTCTATAGGAGGCAATGATACATACTGTTCCCAGTACTATTTTATCTGTATCGGCTCTATTGTTGGTGAGTGGTAACAACAGCACAAACAGGTACTCATCAATTTCTGTGTTCCTACAATGTTTTATACATTAACTTACTTAAACCACATAAGATAGGTACCTTTATAACTTCCATTTTATAGTTGATGTAATAGTCATCACAATATTTAACAACTGGTGGTTTAAACAACTCCTCACAATAGAAACTGAAATCCAGGAAAGAGGAAGCCAGACCTTGGCAGTTTGGCTCCAAAGACTCTACTTTTAACCACTTGATCCTGACAAAAAAAGATTAGAAACTACAGAACACAAATCTAAAAGCATATTCAAAAATGTCTGGAAACAGTGCTTTGAAAACAGAGTACTTTATCTTAAAAAATTTAAAGACCTAACTTGTAAAAGGCATTAAGCAATCGGTTTAAAAATAAATACACCAGATGAGGAATTAGTAGACAAGTTACATTTACGTTTTAGAGATTACACAGAAAATGTTTTCAACTTCATAAAGTCATTTGGGTACAAAAAACTTTTCATAGTAGTCAGAGCTGTTATTTTTACTTTCAATTGGTAAAGATCAAACTTGAAGTAAATGTAATTATCTACTGCAACTCTGTAGCTAAAACATTTTTTATATTTATAAGAATAGTGAATGAGATTAAGTGTCAAAAACCTTACCACAAATCAGAAAATGAATCTTTATGCCAGAACTCCAAACCAACTCCTCATTTCAAATACTGGAGCTGCTTTTACTTTAAACCTAACTTATTTTAAATATGTTGGTTTAAAAAACAGAACAAAGGAAAAACTCACAAAATAATCTTTTAGTCCTTAGTGAGGATGCTTTATTATTCTGTTATGCTATCATTCTGAAAAGCAATGGGATACTGATAATTCCCCTAACTGCTCATCAACTTCATTTAACTCTGTATAATCAACATACAAAACAGCACCAGTACCACACCGTGTTCTACAAAAATATGTTGAATTAATAAAAAAAAATTATGGCACTTAAAAAAAATGTTGTAATGGAGAACTAATGGAATTCATAGAGAAATACAAAAGACCCCAAGTATCCAAACAAACCAAAATTACTAGTGTTTAAAAGCTAACTAGCATTATTTTAACTTTGATTTATAACTCTAAATTTAGTCTTCTACATACTTAAACTAATACAATTAAAATTATTAGTTTACATTTCTGCACACACACACGTATAAAAATCTAATTCTGTGACATCAACAATCAAAAAGGTAAGAACAGAGTTCTAAGGAAGATTTTTTATGTACTATTGAAGATGAGCTAGGATAAACTGAAGTAAGAGCATTATAATAGAATGCTAAATGTAACCTGCATGGTAACCACAAAGAAAACAGCAATACAATATAGACCAAAAGGAAATGAGAAAGGCATTTAAACATTTCACTACAAAAAAATCAACTAAACACAAAAGACAGTAATAAAGGAGATAAGGGGCAGAAAAGCTACTAGGCATATAGAAAATAAATGCAAAGTGACAGAAATAAGATCTTTCTTATCAGGAATCACTTTAAATGTAAATGGCTTTAAGTTAAACTCTCCAATCAAAAGACAGAGACTGGTAGATTGGATAAAAACACATGGTCCAATTATATGCTCAGGCATTCACTTTAGATCTAAAGACACAAATATATTCAAAGTTAAAGGATGGAAAAAGATATTCCATGCAAACAGTAACTAAAAGAGAACAGTTAACTATACTGATGTCAGACACAAGAAACTTTAACTCAAAAAACTTTTGCAAGACAAAACAGGACAATATATATTAATAAAACTTTCAATACTACAAGTACAACAATTATAACATTTAGACACTTAATGACAGACTATCAAAATATATGAAGCAAAACTGACAGAAATTAAGAAAGAAACAATTCTATATTAGAGACTTCAGTACCCCACTCTGAATAACTGGTAGAACTAGACATAAGTAAAGAAGACTTCAGAGGACTTCACAAAATAGACTAACTAGACACAATAAGATCAGGATACGCATTCTTCTCAAGTGCACATGGACATTTTCTAGGATAGATCATATGTTATAGGCCACAAATTAATTCTAAAGAGACAGATATCATAGAAAGTATATTCTCTGACCACAATGGGAAGAAATTTGATTATCAATAACATAAGTGAAAATAAAAGAATTGTAAGAGTGCTATGAGTAACTGTATTCCAATAAATTAAATAACCTAGATGACATGAGACAAATTCCTATAAATATAAAACCTATCAATACTAAATTCATGCAGAAACAGAAAATCTCAACAGACCTGTAACCAATAAAGAGACTGGATCAGTAATCAAAACTTTCAACAAGGAAAAGCCTGGGACCTGATGGCTTCATTGGTAAATTCTATAAAATATTAACAGAATGTATATCAATTCTCAAACTTTTCTTTAAAAACTGAAGAATATGAAAGCGTTCCTAATTCATTCTATCAAGCCAGCATTACCCTGATATCAAAGTCAGATGAAAACACTACAAGAAAACCTACTGATCAGTAACCACCTATGAACATTGATGCAAAAATCCACAACAGAATTCTAAAAACTAAATTCAGCAGCATGTTATGAGAAATGAAAACACCTGAGAGAAAGGAAAAGGATCATAAAATGATATAGAAGACACTTAGAAAATCCAAGGAAATCCAAGAAAAACAGTGAGACAAAATGATATTTAAAACTACAATTAAGAATAACTTCTCAGGTGCACATTATATGCCACAGAGCACTGCTTTTGGCAAGGTAATGGTAGGAAGAGAAGGAGCTTCCTGTGAATTGCCATAAAAGGCTCAGTAAAGAGCTATAGCACTTCTTTCCCACCACTTCCTTTGCATCACTGATTCCCATCTCTGAGAAACCCTCCTCCCCTGATACTCACCTGCTGAGTTAGTGACCCTGTATAGTACTGCCTCAGCAACATCTAACACCCCATCATCCTAATAACCTCAAAGAATTGAATCCTACTATTAACGTTCTTTCTCATTAGTCTGTGAGTTCACTGAAATAGTGATGATTCTATTTTTGATGATGAGTTACAGTCATAAGGAGTTGACATATTTGTAGGACTCAGACTTAAAACGAAAACTTTAAACTCCATTTATTCAACTAATGATGACATAAACTTTGTATTCAAAATGCTTTGTTATTATAAGCAAGAAATGTAAATTATTGAGAACTTTGTTGCTTCATATTCCTTCTCTGGAAGAACTTTTATTAAGAAACAATATTTGACAAGGGCACCTGGGTGGCTCATTGGTTGAGTGTCTCCCTTTGGCTCAGGTTGTGATCCTGGGGTCCTGGCATTGAGTCCCGCATCAGGTTCCCTGTAGGGGCCCTGTTTCTCCCTCTGCCTGTGTCTCTGCCTCTCTGTGTCTCTCATGAATAAATAAATAAAAATTAAAAAAAAAAAAAGAGTAACTTCTCAGAGGGGTACTTGGATGGCTTAGTCCTGGGAATGATGGAGCTCAGCAGGGAGTCTGCTTCTCCCTCTCCCTTTGCACCCCACCCCCACTTATATGTACCTGCAAACTCTCAAATAAAATCTTAAAAACAAACAACAAACACAACTTCTCAGAAATAGTATCAATCTACATGTTGAAAAGGATGAACATAACCAGAAAGGTCAGCTTTTGGACACACCTAGGAAATTTATTACTTTACTGATATAGAAAAAAAAAATCTCTATTACTTCAGGAAAAAAAGACCACATTTCTCCGCGCCCTCCCCCCACCAACCAAGGAGATTTAATTTTTTTAAAAGATTATTTATTTGACAGAGTGCGTGTACATGTGTGCATGAGTAGAGGGGGAGCAGAAAGAGAAGTAGACTTCCTCCCTCAGGGAGCTCAATCCCAGGACCCTGAGATCATGACCTGAGCTGAAGGCAGATGCTTAACTAACTGAATCACCCAAGCACCTCCATGTTTCTTTTTACTTTTTTAAAGATTTATTCCATATTGGGCTGCCTGGGGAGAGCTTGCTTCTCCCTCTGCCTATGTCTCTGCCTCTCTCTCTCAATCTCATGAATAAATAAATCTTTTTAAAAAAGGATAAATAAAATCTTTAAAATAAATCTTTAAAAATACATTTTAAAATATTAATATACAAAATATTACACAATAATATATATTACATATTTAGTAACATTATGTTAATATACAATACATAATATAAAGGCTATATGTGAAAAAGCCACAGCAAATATACTCAGTGGTGAAAGACTGACATTTTTCCTGTAAGATCAGAGATACAAGACAAGGTTCACTTTTCCAACTTCTATTCAACACAGTATAGTTGGCCCTTAATAGTGCAGAGGTTAGGGGCACTGATCCCCACACAGGTGCAAATCTGCATATAACTTCAGACTCCCAAAAACTTAACTACTAATAGCCTGCTGTAGACTGGAACCTCACCCCTAACATAATCAGTTGATTGACACATATTTTGTATGTTTCATGTATTTTATAATGTATTCTTAAAATAAAGCCAAAGAAAATATTTTAAAAATTGTAAGGAAGACAAAATACATTTATATTGTACTGTATACCTTGAAAAAAATCCACCTAAGGTGGATCCATACAGTTCAGATCTGTGTTGTTCAAGAGTCAAATCAGTCAAGAAAAAGAAAAGGCACCCAAATTACAAAGAAGTAAAACGATTCCTGTTTGCAGATAACATGATCTTACATGTAGAAAACCCTAGATTCCATACACATATACAAAAACTATCAGACCTAATAAATGAATTCAGCTAAGTAGCAGGATACAAAGTCAATAAACAAATATCAGGTGTATTTCTATATGCCAACAATAAACAATCTGAAAAGGAGATTTTTGAAAAAATTTCAATTTCAATAACATCGAAAAGAATACTACTTATGAATTAACCACTGAGGTAAGAGTCTTACAACAATGAAAACTAAAATACTGCTGTAAAAAGTTTAAACACATAAATAAAAGCACATCCCATGTTTGTTCATGAATTGGAAGACAGTATTAAGATGCCTATCGTACTCAAAGTGATCTACGAAATCATTAAAATTGGTTTCAAAATCCCAATGACATTTTTTGCAGAAAAACCCATTCTAAAATTCATACAGAATTTCAAAAGACCCCTAATACCCAGAAGTATCTTGAAAAAGATTAAAGCCAGACACATTTCCTGATTTTCAACAAGGGTGCCAAGATCATTCAATGAAGGACAATCTTCAATAAATGATATTGGGAAAGCTGGACATCTGTGCAAAATAATGAAGCTGAACCGTTACCTAACATCATATACAAGATTAACTTAAAAACATTTAAACATGAGACCTAAAACCCTTAGAAGAAAACACAGGGTAAAAGTTTCATCACATTAAATTTGGCAATGATTTCTCAGATAAGACACAAAAGGAACAGCAACAAAAGAAAGACAAATTTGACTTTATGGAAAATTTAAAATTGTCAAAAGACATTATCATAGAGTAAAAAAAGGCAACTCACAGAATGGGAGAAAACATTCAGAAGTCATGCATTTTATAATAGATTGATATTGAGAATAGAGATCTACTAAAACTGATCAACAACAACAAAAACCTGACTCAAAAATGGGCAAAGGATTTTATAAACATTTCGCTAGATATACAAATGGTCTTTTAACCGCAAAGATGTTCAACATCATTAGATACCAGGGAAGTACAAATCAAAACTACAATGAGATACCATCTCATACCCATTAAGATGGCTACTATCCAAAAAGAAAAAGAAAAGAAAGGAAAAAGAAAGAAAAAACAGGTACTGACAAGGATGTGGAAAACCTGGAACTTGTACTGCTATAGGAATGTAAATTGGTACAGTGGCAATGGAAAACAGAATAGCATTTCTTTAAAAAAATGGAAATAGAATTATCACATGATCTGGCATTTCACTTCTGGGCACATACCCCAAAGAACTGAGAACACAATCTCATAGATATCTGTACACCCATGTTCACAGCAACATTATTCACAATAGTTAAAATACAAAAGCAACCCACATGACCATCAACAGATGAATGGATAAACAAAATGTGGTATATTAACAGAATGGAATATTATTCAGCCTTAAAAAAAAGAAGGAAATTCTGACATGCTACAACACATATGAACCCTGAGGACATAAGTGAAACAAGCCAGTAACAAAAAAACAAAAACTATGTAATTCCACTTATAGGAGATACTTAGAGTAATCAAAAGCACAGAGCCAAAAGTAGAATGGTGGTTATCAGGGGATGGGAGAGGGAAGAATGGGGAGTTATTGTTTAATGGATATAGTTTCAAGTATCATTAAGGTGAAAAGCTATGGAGTTGGATAGTAGTGATGGTGAGTGTATTTAACATCACTGAACTCTATACTTACAATGGTTAAGTTTTATGTGTGTTTTACCACAATAAAAAGAAACCATGAGTTGACCTCATACCTTAGGTGATATATTAAAAACACACACATACAGGAAAAAGGTAAGTATTGGCAAGAATTCATAAAAATTAAAACCTTCCTACATTGTTGGTAGGAATGTAAAATGGCGCAATCCTGTGGCAAACAGTCTTGGGGTTTCTCAGAAAGCCTACACAGAGTTACCATATGAACCAACAATTTCACTCTTAGATATATACTAAAGAGAAATGAAAACATACATCCACACAAATACTTGTACACAATGTTGTTAGCAGGGCTATTCATAATAACATGTGAGAACAACTCAAATGTCCCATCAACTTATGATGCCTAAAAAAAATTCAGTATACTCATATAATGATTCAGCCAGTTAAAAGGAATGAAATATTTATGCAGGTCAACATGAATGATTATGCTACATGAATGGAAGCCATATGTAAAAGGTCACATATTTTATGTGGGTTTTACTTATATGAAAAAGTCCGGAACAGGTTTAGTCTGTAGAGGCAGAAATTAAAATTAATGGAGAGACAGGGAATTGGGAAAACACAGAGTTTCTTCAGGGAATGATAAAATATTCTGTATATAAATAGAAGATACTTAAAAACACTAATTTGTACACTTTAAAATGGCTGAAATGGTGATTTTATTTTGTTATGTGAGTTTGTCTCAATTTTTAAAAGTTAGATTTTTAAAATATTGAAAGGTAATTAAGATATCAGTTATGGCACTCCTGCAACGGCTCAGACTCATGGTACGCTTTAAAAGGAACTAAACGCCTATGTGGTGCTCAGTCCGTTGAGCGATCGACTCTTGATTTCAGCTCAAGTCATGATCTCAGGTCCTGAGATCATGCCCCATTACCAGGCTCTACATTGAGTGTGGAGCCTGCTTAAGATTCTCTCTTCCCCCTTCCCTCTGACCCTTCCTGCCTCCGCTTGTGTGCGTGCATATTCTCTCTAAAAAACAAAAAAAATAAAAATACCTTTGTATACAGACAATATCACTTTTGCGTTTCTTAAAAGCATAAAAAAATAGGTAAGTGATAAAAAGCAAATGGTAATAATATCCGGATGATGGTTTCTGTACATCATTTCTGCTTTCAAATTTCTGACAAACAGGATATATTTATTTATTTATTTGAGAGAGAGGGTGCATGTGGCGGGGGTTAGGGGGAGTGCAGAAGGAGAGTCAGTCTTAGGCTGACTCCGCAGTGAGTATGGAGCCCAGGGCAGGGCTCGATCTAACATCCCCAAGATCACAATCTAAACTGAAACCAATAGTCAGATGATTCTAACCAACAGTGCTACCCAGGCACCCCAGGATATAGTGTTTTTTAAATTACAAAATATAGTAGAAGAGTAAAGAACAGCCATCCAGACTTCTAAATGAGAATGCTTATGTGCTTCAGATGATTTTATTTATTTTATATATATTTATTTTTTATTGGTGTTCAATTTGCCAACATACAGAATACACCCAGTGCTCATCCCATCAAGTGCCCCCCTCAGTGCCCGTCATCCAGTCACCCCCCCCCCCACCTCCCTTTCTAGCACCCCTTGTTCGTTTCCCAGAGTTAGGAGTCTCTCATGTTCTGTCTCTCTTTCTGATATTTCCCACACATTTTTTCTCCTTTCCCCTTTATTCCCTTTCACGATGTTTTATATTCCCCAAATGAATGAGAACATACACTGTTTGTCCTTCTCCAACTGACTTATTTCACTCAGCATAGTACCCTCCAGTTCCACCCACGTCGAAGCAAATGGTGGGTATTTGTCATTTCTAATGGCTGAGTAATATTCCATTGTATACATAAACCACATCTTCTTTATCCATCATCTTTCGATGGAGACCGAGGCTCCTTCCACAGTTTGGCTATCGTGGGCACTGCTGCTATAAACATCGGGGTGCAGGTGTCCCAGCGTTTCACTGCATCTGTATCTTTGGGGTAAATCCCCAGCAGTTCAATTGCTGCGTCAGGGCAGGTCTATTTTGAACTCTTTGAGGAACCTCCACACAGTTTTCCAGAGTGGCTGCACCAGTTCACATTCCCACCAACAGTGCAAGAGGGTTCCCCTTTCCCCACATCCCCTCCAACATTTGTGGTTTCCTGCCTTGTTAATTTCCCCCATTCTCACTGGTGTGAGGTGGTATCTCATTGTGGTTTTGATTTGTATTTCCCTGATGGCAAGGGATGTGGAGCATGTTCTCATGTGCTTGTTGGCCATGTCTGTCTTCCTCTGTGAGATTTCTGTTCATGTCTTTTGCCCGTTTCATGATTGGATTGTTTGTTTCTTTGCTGTTGAGTTTAATAAGTTCTTTGTAGATCTTGGATACTAGCCCTTTATCTGATACGTCATTTGCAAATATCTTCTCCCATTCTGTCGGTTGTCTTTTAGTTTTGATTTCATTGATTTTTTTTTATCAATACAGTTGAACCTCTCTTTAAACTCCTTCCTCAAAATGAATCATACTATACTGAGAATAACCACTACCATGAAGTTGTTGTACATGATGGATATATGACCTATATTTTTGTATACAACATATGGTATGATCTGTACTGTGTAAAATTTAAATAAAGATATATACTCTACATATTCTACCTTAACTTAGTTTTCAACTTGGCATTACATTATCAGATGTCAGCATCCATACGTACTTTTAAAATATTAAAAATTATACATTAAAAGGCCTCAAACATGTTCCAAATTTTGTGGGTTTTTCCCTCATATGCATGAAATAAAGACTGTTTTTAAACATTTTTGGATGATTACAGCAGCATTAGCAGCATTCTACTGCTTGTCATCATCTTCATCTCCATGGGTGCTTTCTTCTGAAACTCAAAAATCAAGCAACAATCTACACTGTTGACATTTTCCTCTGAGATTTCTTGCCAAAGTATAAATTTCCACGAGCTAAGTAATTTTAAAAGATGTAATTATTAAAGAGAAAAATAATGCTCCCATTTACCTAGATACCTAAAAATATACTTAAAATATAAAGAAGTATTCACATGTAAAAATTTTGGCACTTTTCAACACTGAAGAAGCATGAACATAGGCTACAGATAATAAACAAACAAATGCAAGTTTTAAGTTGAAGCCAATACTAAGTAACATCCTTTTACATGTTAAAAAGAACATAAGTTTAGAATAACTTGACAAAATACTTCTGGTTCCAAATGTAAGGAACAATTCTATCCTAACAAAAAGTAAAAAGCTGAACAGACTGAAAAATCAACAACTCTTCTTGGATTTGTGAGGAATGACAGAGGACAAATTGCTGCCTTCAAGATTAGAAGGCAAAAACAGAGTGACACCAGTGGGAACTGATAAGGGAAAACAGTGGGAAATCTGAATTGTTTAAGGAATGGCTAGAAGCTCAATGTGAATGATTCAGTGTGGGAACTTAAAAAGTCCAGGGTGGACCCAGTCATACAAGGACCCCACAATTCTGTGGGATTTACCTCCGAGGTTCTTATATAGATATGAGACAAATCCTCTGGTTTCCAGCACAAAAAAGGGAAAAAGGAACCATTCTGAAATATGCCTGAGCATTCTATTCTTAACAAGGCCTGTCCTTGGAGAAACTGACATGGGGGAGAGGAAATATACAACTCTGATCAGCTTTAGCTAACCACCCTATTGACTTCAGTAAGGCAGGAGGAGGAGGGTAACACAAGGTTTACAGTCCAGCTTACTAAAAGACTCAAACCTAATCATACTAGAGAATGCTTTCCCTCTCCACACACCGTAACTCCACATTACTAAAGGCTTATTTACCACAATTCCTTTTACTTAGTACATCAGAAGAAGAGAGAGAAATAATAGAGTATTCAAAACAATAATGACAGAAAGTTTTGCCAAACTAATGTCAGACACCAAACCACAGATCTAGGAAACTAAAGCGCTAAAGAAAAAAATGACAAAAAATCAAACTACACTGTACCAGGCACATCTCTGTCGAACTACAGAAAATTAAAAATAAAAAAGCCTGAAAGAATCCAGAGGAAAAACACTTTGCCTAAAGAGGAACAAAGACAAGAATTATATGACATCTACTCAGACACCAAGCAAGCAAGAATAGAATAGAATAAGATATTTCATGTACTGAGAGCAAAAACACCAACCTAGAATTCTGTACCCTGTAAAATTATACTTCAAAAGTTAAGGAGAAATAAGGACTTTTCCAGACAAAAAAAAAAATTGAGAGAACTTGTTGACTGTACATCTGCCTTACAATAAACATAAAGTTGTTTAGAGAAGAAAAATAATACAGATCAGAAACTAAGACCTACATAAAGAACAGAAGAGCACTGAAGATGGAATAAGTTAAAATAAAAACTATTTCAAGTGCCTGGGTGGCTCAGTTATGCATCTGCCTTCAGTTCAGATCATGATACCAGGGTCCTGGGATTGAGCCTCTCATCCAGCTACCTGCTCAGTGGGGAGTCTGCTTTTCCTTCTCCTTCTGCCCCTCCCCAGCTCATGTTCATGCTCTCTCTCTCTCTCTCTCTCCTCTCTCAAATAAAATCTTTAAAAAAATCCATTTCTTTTAATTGATCTGACACATTAAGTTTTTTGAAAATAATACTGTGTTCTATTCTGTACGCTAATGAGTATACCTTACATATATATATGATTATATATGCATGACATGAATGACAGTAATGATACAAGGAACAAGAGGGAAGAATCAGGATTATTTTGTTATTAAAAAGTACTCCCAATACTTGTGAAGTAGTATAGTTTTCTTTGAAAGACAATTTTGAATAGTTGTAAATGTCTGCTGCAAACTCTATGAGAACTACTAAAACAGCAAAAAATAAAACAAAAACTGATATGCTAAGAAAAGAGAGAAAATGGAATCCTATAAAAAATGTTAAGGTTAAAACCATAAGAGGCAGAAAAAGAGAAAGGGCAAAACAAGAAACAGAGCAGGGTAACAAACAGAAAACAGTGACACATATAGTATAAATATTAATCAAATTATATCAATAATCACTCTGAATGTCAACAGTCTAAATGTACCTATTAAAAAATGAATTGAGAGGGTGGATCAAAAAACAAGACCCAACTATATATTGTCTGCAAGAGACACAGAGATTAAAAATAAACAGATGGCAAAAAAAAATGTACCGTACTAACACTAATTGAAGCTAACACTAATCAAAAGAAAGCAGAAATAGCTATACTAATTTCAGATTAGATGTCAAAGCAAGTAGGATATTAGGGATAAGAAAAGCTATTACATCATGGTAAGGGGATTAATTCGCCAGGAGGACAGAACAATCCTTAAATTCTATGCACCTAACAACAGAGCATCAAACTAAGGGAGGAAAAAACTGACAGAAATTTAAGGAGAAATGGATGAATCCACTACTGTAACTGGAGACTTCAAAACCTCTCTCAGAAATAGACAGAAGCAGCAGGTAGATAATCAGTAAGGACATAGCTAAACTCAAAATCATCAATAAAATACAAACTATTTCATCCACAACTAGGAAAATATACATTCTTCTCAAGGCCACATGGAATATTCGCCAAGATAAACGACATTCTGGGCCATAAAATGTATCTTAACAAATTTAGAGAATATGTCACATAATGTGTGTTCTTAGCCCAGAAAGGAATCAAACGAAAAATCAGTAACAAAAAGATAACTAAAAAACCAGGAGTAAATAATATACTTCTAAATAACACATCGGTCACAGAATAACTGCCAAGAAAAAATCAAAAATATTAACTAAATAAAAATTAAAACATAATATTAAAATTTAGAAATAGTAGTGCTTATAGGGAAATTTATAGTACCGAATGCATATATGAAAAAAGATCTAAATCAGTAATCTAAGTTTCTACCTTAAGAAACTAGAAAAAAAAAAAGACAATTTAAATCCAAAGGAAGGAGATGAAAAAAGAATCACAACAGAAATCAGTAAAACTGAGAAGAGAAAAATCAACGAAACCAAAAACTCCTTTGAAAGATCAACAAAATCAATAAGGCTTTAACATACTAAGAAAAAAAGAGGACACAAATTACTACTAGAAAGGAAAGAAGTGATGTGACTACAGATCCCACGGACAATTTATTAAAAGGATAATAAATAGTAGGAACAACCTTATGCCCAAAATTGAATAACCCAAATGAAACGGACCAATTCCTTAAAAGATAAAATCTGCCAAAATTTACACCAGAAGGAGACAATCTAAATAAATCTGTATCTATTAAAGAAATTCAATAATAGTTAATAATAACCATAGTTAATAATAACCTTCCAAAAGAGAAAATACCAGGCCAAGCTGGTACTTGAGTACCAGGTTCATGAGTGAATTCTACCAAACATTTAAGGAAGAAATTATACCAATTCTCCAGAATTTTTCAGAAAATAGAAGTGAAGGGATTACTTTCCTATAGAAGTGAAGGGATTACTTTCCTAACTCATTCATGAGATCAGAATTATTCTAATATTAAAACCAGACAAAGACATTACAAGAAAACTACAGACCAAAATGTATCAGATGTAAAAATCCTCAACAAAATATTACCAAATCAAACCCAGCAATATATCATAAGAATTATATACCATGACCAAGTGAGATTTAGCCCCTGGTATGAAAAGCAGGTTCAACAATTTGAAAATTAATGTATTACATCAAATTAAAAAAAATCAAGGGAAAATGATCAACAGATACACAAAAAACATTTGACACAATCCATCCATTCATGATAAAATCAGCAAGCCAATTAATAGGCTAGAACTGCTTCAAATTGATAAATATCTACCAAAAATCTATAGTTAACATCATACTTAATACTGAGAAGCTCAAAGCTTTACCACTAAGATCAGTAACAAGGCATAGATGTCCCCTCCCACCACACCTTTTGAACATTATACTGGAAGTACTAACTAATGTGATAAGACAAGAAAAGGTATATAGATCAGGAAGAAATAACTTGGCAACAGCAAAATAATGCTAGTTTTGCAACAGAATTCAAAATCCCAAGCCACTAAATCACATTTCAACTTTCTGAAGTATTTTTGACCCCTTTCCCCACTCAAAAAGAAACAAACAAAATTAGTAGGTGGCTTTTTGACAGCCTCTTTTTTAGAGCTATGACATATAAAGTAAGGATATTATCATCATCTGTAAAATAGGCATAACAGGATTGTTGTAAATGATCATATACACATGGCTGGCAGGCAGGGAGTGGGAGAGCATGCACAGGAGAGATACATGACATTTTAAAATGTTATTCATTATTAAGTTTACCATAAATAGTAATAGGTCCCTGTGTGGAACTATAATTTATACAGGACAAATGTGTACAACCTACAGCATTTCCAAACAAAGTTCATGAGTATTAAGTAGTAGCAAATCATGGAGTGCTACTTACCCACAAATAGTATGTGAACTGAAGTGCAAAAATAGCAATGCCTTCATTATCAAAGGAGCCAGCTACTGACCGAGAAATGTAACCTGGTACAATAGCAATAAAACAAGCAGCTAAAAGTCCTGCTCCTTGGTTCCAAAGTTCTCTGGTAAGCAGGAAAGTAGATATAGATGTAAGGCCGCTAAAAGTTGGTGCAAGAAACACACATACATCTCTTATATGAACTGTTATGTTCAATGTATTTAAAATCCAATGGATAAGGCCAGCTGTTATCATCAACCCTGGGTAAACCTAGGAAGACAAAAATGGAAAATCTAATTACATATAAAATAAGGTAGCTTAAATAAACACTAAAGTTCTTTTACTATTACACAATGTTATAGTAAGTTTGAGAGTAAGATCTCAATACAGTTTGCCTTCTTGACTACGGTTCTACACTACAAAATTAAACGTTCTTTTATATTGGATGCAAAACAGAAGCTCAGACATGGAGCAATAGATATTCAAATAAAAAAAGGTCAGAAAGAATAAATCATCATAAATGAAAGTGTTTAGAAATGAAAAACCAGGCAACTTATTGACTCCACTACTTTTTCACTATAAAACAAAGTCCTAGTCTAACTTACTCTTAAGTTTGGGGTTTTAACATGTTTCAACTTTGCCCAACTTTTATATATATGAGGGAATGAGAAAAAGGAGAAGAAAAGTTATGTTCAATATTATGAGTCTTCCTTCCTTTCAAAGCCAAGATTTAGAATATAAACAATTCTAGCTAGGTATAAAAACCTAGTCAGTTGATTAATTCAAAGATATCATGGGACTCTTGGAACGTTGAACATTTTTACATCACTTAAGGTGATGTAAGGATGGAAGAGAATATGGGGCATCCAGGTGGCTCAATTGGTTAAGTGTCTGCCTTCAACTCAGGTCATGATCTCAGGGTGCTGGAATTGAGTCCTACGATGGGCTCCCTGCTCAGCAGGGAGTCTGCTTTTCCCTCTCCCTCTGCTCCTCCCCCCCCTCATATTCTCTTTCTCTCTCAAATGAATAAATAAAATCTTAAAAAAAAAAGGAGAGATAGAAGAGAATAATAATGAACTAGAAGAGGCTAGTTAACAGTTATATTCTTTACCCTCACTATAAAAGAGGAAGATGAAACATTAGGAGGACCCAGAGAAAAATAAGTAGAATATTGTTTTTAAGCTACTCATGCAATTAAAATGTGTATTGACATTTCCATACTTACCTAAATCCTAAAAGATTCCTTCCTTTCTCCATTATAGAAACTACCAAAAAAAAGTTATGAATTTCTTCCCTAGCTATATTATGTAAAACTGTAAATTCTCTATGATCTTTACCTCTTCCCTTGCTTTTTTCTCCTTCATATTTATCACCATTTCACGTACCTTTTATGTCACTTACTTTATTCATTGTGTATTAACTCAACACCCTCACAAAGTAAGCTCTAGAAGAGCAGGAAAATTTTCCTTAGCACCCAGAACAATGATTGGCACAAAATGACACACAATACCTGTTGAGTTACATATGGAAGGAGAATGGGATTAAAGTAGAGTGTAAAGTGTGGCAATCATCACAATTCTTAAAAACTAAAATTTTGTTCCTTTTCAAAGCATAGGTTCCAGTGTATGATTTTGACAGCTCTATTCAAAGAAAATGAAAATAAATCTGAAAATACCTCTAAAGGTAGTCAATATATCCATGATAATAAAGCAAACTAAATGGACAAAATATAGCCAAAACACATACAAGTATAGGATCTAAAAACCTTAAAAACAAACCAAACAAACAAAAAAATCTCATATTTAAGTTCAAAAGAAAGGGAACCCTCTAGATACCAAAAATAAAGAGGGAATTCAAAGTAGATACAGAAGCCAAGGGAGCCCAAAAAAGAATACAAACCACTCCAGGCCAGATATACACCTTAGGGACTGGAGGTTGGCAGGGTTACTGTTCAATACAGGTATCAGAGAAAATGCCTAATTCCCAGCACAAACCAAACTTCTGTTTATGAAACTGGACTAGATAAATTATACCCATCCATCAAGGGATTCAGTAAGAAACTTTGTGCCTTACTTCCAAACCTCAGAATACAAACAAAATGAGAAACTCATTCAATACATGTGTGAATATGGGTTCCATGTTTATAACAACTTCAGATGTGAGAAACCTCAAGCTAAGAAATAACCTCTAAAAACTGTCCTAGAACCAATGAATTCAGCCCCTATGGGCTCTAGTGAAAGCAAGTAAGAAAGATTATTACAGAAATGGTCCTAAAAAAAAAAAAAAGAAAGAAAGAAATGGTCCTAAATACTAGGACACCAAAAGTCTCAGAAAACAAACTCCCAGTAAGGATTAATTCAAAATAAAAAGTTAGGGCAGCCCGGGTGGCTCAGCGATTTACTACCGCCACTTGCTTTCAGCCCAGGGCATGATCTTGGAGACCCGGGATCGAGTCCCACATCAGATTCCCCACATGGAGCCCGCTTCTCCTTCTGCCTATGTGTGTGTGTGTGTGTGTGTGTGTGTGTCTACCCTGTGTCTCTCATGAATAAAGAAAATCTTTAAAAAATTTTTTTAAATAAAAAAATAAAAAGTTATAAACATACCCAGAAACAAACTATAGTCATCAAATATTACAATATGGTAATTAGTACCATGAAGTACAGATAATCGCCATCTAACTCATCTCTAACCACTCAATACCTTCCTAATTTGCTCTGGAGACCATGACTCCTCTCTTTGTTTGGGTATCTCTGTTTACATCAAGGATAAGAAAATGCCCCAGATTAGAAACAACACCTTATTATCATGGACAACATATTCTTTCCAAACAGGGAGGGAACATTTATAAAATGTGGCTATATGCTAGGCCACAAATCAAGTCTCAATAATTTCAAAGGACTGAAATTACAGGATTTGTTCTCTAACCATAATATAAGTATATTATGTATACTTATATTATATTATATATATATATTATATATAAGCAAATATAAGTATAAAGCAAAAAAAGATAACTATGAGGTCCCCTTATGTTTACAAGTTAAATACAATTCTAAATAACACATGAAACAGCATATGAAACAGCAATTTCCACATGATAATGGAAATTGAAATAAATTTCAACTTGAATGACAATAAAAGTACTATGGATCAAAACTTAGGCATTATAAATGTAGCTAAAACAGTGATATTTGGGAAATTTATAGCTTTAAAATAAATACATTAATAACAAAGAACGGTTATTGAACCAACTATATCAAGAAGTCAGAAAAACATCAAAATACACCCAAGAAAATAGAGGAAGGAAATAAATTGAAATGAAATAAAAGACTAAAATAATCAAAAAAGTCAAAGTTTCTTTGGGTTAAAAGATCTAATAAACTGATAAACCTTTGACAAAACAGATCAAGAAAAAAATAAGACTAAACACATCTTTAGGGACGCCTGGGTGGCTCAGCTATTGGGCGTCTGCCTTCAGCTCAGGGCATGATCCTGGAATCCGGGATCGAGTCCCACACATCAGGCTCCCTGCATGGAGCCTACTTCTCCCTCTGCCTGTGTCTCTGTCCCTCCGTGTCTCTCATGAATAAATAAATAAATCTTTTAAAAAATTAATTAATTAATTAACACATCTTTCCCCAAAGATGTTTATCTTGCACTATCTCTTCAACATTCTTACATTCCAGATCATAAAAATATTTCCCTTATGTCACATTCTGAATGTAATAGCTCCCCGTGAGCTATGATAAGTACTGAATTACCTGAAGTAACTTAAGGCAGCTTTAGGGCCTAAAAATTAAAATGATCTGGGGGCGCCTGGGTGGTTCAGTCGGTTAAGTGTCTGATCTTGATTTCAGCTCAGGTCATGATCTCAGAGTTGTGACATCAAATGACAAGTCGGGCTCTGCACTGGGTGTGGAGCCTGCTTTAAGATTCTTTCTCTTCCCTTTCCTCTGCACCTCCACCCCCAAAAATAAATAAAATTATCTGGGCAGCCCAGGTGGCTCAGCGGTTTAGCACCACCTTCAGCCCAGGGCGTGATCCGGGGGTCCCGGGATTGAGTCCCACGCCAGGCTCCTTGCATGGAGCCTGCTTCTCCCTCTGCCTGTGTCTGTTCCTCTCTCTCTCTCTGTGGCTCTCATGAATAAATAAATAAAACCTTTAAAAAATAAAAATAAAAAATAAAAAAATAAAATTATCTGATTCTTCTAAATTTCTATTTCTTTCCAAAAAAAATTTTCAATTAAGTTGCTATAGAACAAAACAAAAACACAAATAACCTGAACTTAAGATGTAGTATGACAAGAAATCCTCCTTTCCAGTCTCCACTTGTCAGAAATAGCGGCTAGTGTGAGGTAACCCAAATGTGTGCAGAAAAGGTGGGGAAGCAAAGGGGGGAAAGGGAATGTCAAGAAGAGATTTAGTGTATTAAATGCTAGATAATCAGCCACAGAAAATTGTATTAGTTAACTATACAAAGGTTTCAAGGATCTCCATCACCTTAACAACTAATGATTTATTTATAAAACTTTATGATTAACATAAATAACTGCAGATATACTTACAGTACCACCTACTATTCTTCCTAGTGGATACCATGCTCTTTCATCAAACCAATTTAAAAATTCATAGAACCCATGGGATGCAAGATGATGTGTTGATCTATAGTTAAACCTAGAGAAAAGAGGAAAAAAGGAAATGTTATGAAAGTGTACTTACCAGAAAGAAATAGCCCTATCTTGTTAATACTATAAATGTAAATATATGGCTACATACTTATTTCTTTCATAGAAATTGAATAATATTATTCTCCAAGGAATAGGCTTATACTACTTGTATATGACTAAAAACAAAGGACCCCCCCCTTCAAAAAACCACACTTACAAAATAAATAATGCTCAAATTAACATTTGGCCATTGCTTAGATACAGGTGGCAGTACACAGCTACATATTTGAACAAAAAAGGTGAGGGTACATGGAATTCACCACATGGTCCAAGTCAATGATTCTCAAAAGATAAAGAATCACTGACGGAAGACAGCAACAAAACGAAAGAAGCATACCTGACATGATCACCTTCAATTCTACAACCCTAAAAACTACAGGAATAAAGAATAAATTATAATTGCACTAGAACCATAAGAGAATACTATTCGAGCACTGTAAAACGAGAATATGACCTTAAGGAATGAGAAATTTAATCAATGAAAGACAAAAGACAAATGAGAAGAAATGCACTGCAGCATTTTTAGACAAATTTCAACAAATACAAAACTAAGCACATCTAAAAAAATTTGAGAAAAGTAAGCAATATGAAAGCTATGCATCACATACAATTGGAATGCCACAGGAAGCAGAAATGAGCCTATCTGAAGAGACTAAGAAGCCACAGCAGCCTGAAAGGATCTAACAACTGTAAATATGTATAACCCTCAACATCCAAGCACCTAAATATATTAAGCAAATGTAGCAGATCCAAAAGCAGAAACAGACAGCAATACAATAGTATTAGGGGACTTCAATATCTACTTTCAATACTGGACACATCATGCAAAGAGAGTATCAGTAAGTGATATCAGGCTTGAACTACACTCAAACCAAATGAATCTAACAAATTAATACAGAACATCGTATATGACAGTGGCAGAGCCCATATTATTCTCAGGCACATACAGAATTTTCTCCAGAATATATCATATGTTAGGTCACAAAAACAAGTCTTAACAAATTTTAAAAGACTGAAATTATATCAAGTGTCTTTTACAACCATCATAAGACTCTAGAAATCAATAAGAAAACTGGAGAATTCAAAAACATGTGGAAATTGAAAATATGGTCCTGAACAATCAATAAGCCAAAGGAGAAAAAAAAAAGGACAATTAAAAACTCTCTTGAGACAAACACAAATGGAAATACAATACAGTAAAACTTAGAGAATGCATCAAAAACGATTTAAGAGGGAGGTTTAGAGCAATAAACATGTACATTAATATAAAAACAGATTTCAAACAACAAAACTTTACATCTCAAGGAACTAGGAAAATAACAAAGATCAGAGCAAAGACAAATGAAATAAAGACTAGAAAAACGAAAGATCAACAAAACAAAGAACTGGTGATTTTGAAAAGATAAACTGACAGAACCTTTAGCTAGACCAGGAAAAGAGAGACAACTCAGATAAATAAAATCAGAAATGATACTACAAAAATGCAAAGGATCATAGGAGACTACTATGAACATTTATATATCAACAAATTGGACAACTAGAAGAAATGAACAATTAAAAAACATATAACCTACATCAAGATTGAACCAGGAAGAAATAGAAAATCTAAACAGACCAGTAATAACTAAGAAGATTGAATCAGTAATCAAAAATTTCCCATGAAAGAAAACCCCAACAAGATGGCATCAATGGCAAATTCTATCAAACATTTAAAGAATAATTAATGCCAATCCTTCTCAAACTCTTCCAAAAAATCAGACAATACTTCCAAAACTCAATTTATGAGACCAGATTTACACTATCAAAGCCAAACAAGGGCACTAGAAGATAAAATTATAAGCCAATGTCCCTGATGAGCATACATGTAAAAATCAAGAAAATACTAACAAATCAAATTCAATAGCACATTCTTCAATACAACATGATCATAATCATACAGCATGATCAACAGGTATTTATCCCTAGGAGTCAAGGATGGCTCAACATATGGCAATCAATAAATGTAATATACCACGTATTAATAAAAATGATGAAAAAATCATATGGTCATTTCAATAGATGCAGAAAAGACATCTGGCAAAATTCAACATCCTTTCATGACAAAAAATTCTCAACAAATTGGGTATAGAAGGAAGGGTACCTCAACATAGTAAAAGTCACACATGACAAGCCCACAGCTAAGTCATACTCCATGGTGAAAATTTAAAAGATTTTCTTCTAAGATCAGGAACAAGACAAGGGTGCCCACTGTAAACACTTCTATTCAACATAAAACTAAAATCCTAGCCAGAGCAGTTTGGGCAGGTGGGGTGGGGAAGGCATCCAAGTTAGAAAAGAAGAAGCAAAACCGCAGCAGACATGATCTTATATACAGAAAAACCTACAGACTCCATCAAATAACTGTGAGAATAACAAAAAAGATTCAGTAAAGGTGCAGGTTACAAAATCATCATTCAAAACTCCGCTGCATTTCTATGTACTAACTGAAATATCTCAAAGAGAAATCAGGAGTGCAATCCCATTTACAATAGTATTAAAGTCAATAAAAGGGCAGCCTGGGGATCCCTGGGTGGCACAGCGGTTTAGCGCCTGCCTTTGGCGCAGGGCACGATCCTGGAGACCCGGGATCGAATCCCACGTCGGGCTCCCTGCGTGAAGCCTGCTTCTCCCTCTGCCTTTGTCTCTGCCTCTCTCTCTCTCTCTGTGTGACTATCATGAATAAATAAATAAAATCTTTAAAAAAAATAAATAAATAAAAAATTAAAAAAAAAAAAAAGGGCAGCCTGGGTGGCTCAGCAGTTTAGCGCCGGCCTTCAGCCCAGGGCCTGACCCTGGAGACCTGGGACCGAGTCCCCCATCAGGCTCCGTGTATGGAACCTGCTTCTCCCTCTGCCTAGGTCTCTGCCTCTCTTTCTCTGTCTCTCTCTCTCTCTGTGTATCTCTCATGAATGAATAAATAAAATCTTTAAAAAATAAATAAAGTCAATAAAGTACTTAGGAATTAATTTAACCAAAGTGAAAAACATGCACACTGAAAACTACATGATGAAAGACCTAAGTAAATGGAAAAGATACACCATGTTCTTGAATCCATTAATTACATTACATTGTTACATTAATACATTAATATTGTTACATTAATATTGTTAAAATGACCACAGTACCCAAAGCAGTCTATATATTCTAAGCAATCGCTATAAAAATTACAATAATATTTTTCACAGAAATAAAAAAATAATCCAACAACGTGTATGGTACCACAAAAGACTTTGATTACCCAAGGCAATCTTAAAAAGAAGGCGGTATCACAAAGGTGGAGGACTTCAAACACTATTACAAAGTTATAGTAAACGAAACAGTATGGTACTAGCATAAAAAAAAGAAATAGACCATTGGAACAGAATATGGGGCCAAGAAATAAAATCACACATGCATGGAGTCAATTAATCTTCGACAAGGGTGCCAAGTATAAGCAATGGGGAAAGAATAATCTCTTTAATGGTGTTGGGAAAACTGGATATTACATGTGAAAAAGAATAAAAGTGTACTCCTATCTTATACCACACACACAAATTTTTTTTTAAGATTTTATTTATTTATTCATGAGCAACACACAAAATGAGAGAGAGAGGCAGAGACACAGGCAGAGGGAGAACCAGGCTCCATGCAGGGAGACCGATGTGGGACTCAATCCTGGAGTCCAGGATCACACCCTGGGCCGAAGGCAGGCACGAAACCACTGAGCCACCCAGAGATCCCACACACACAAAAATTAACTCAAAATACATTATAGAGTTATATTAACACCTAAAACCATAAAACTCTAGAAAGCAAAACAAAAAAACAGAAAAAGTTCCTTGACATTGTCCTTGGCAATGATGGGGGGCAGGGCATCAAAAACACAACCAACACAAACAACAAAATATTTTTAGTATATGTGCTGCCGAAGCAAGCACTACAAACAAAATAAAGTGAGACTGTATCAAACAAAAAGTTGGTGCAATGAAAAAAATAATATGAAAAGGCAGTCAATGCAATGAGAAAAAATATTTGCAAACCATATACCTAATAAGAAGTTAATATCTAAAATATATGAGGAACTGAGGCCACTCAAAAACCTCCCCAAGGGTGCCTGGGTAGCTTGGTTGGTTAAGCGTCTGCCTTCGGCTCAAGTCCTGGGATGGAGCCCCAAGTCGGGCTCCTTGCTCAGCAGGGAGTCTAGTCTGCTTCTCCCTCTCCACCACTTATTCTCTCTCTCTTTCTCACCCTGTGTCTCTCTCTTTCAATAAATCTTTAAACATACACACACACACACACACACACATACACATACACACACCTCCCCAAAACAAAAACTAATCTGGAGGGTATTATACTATGAAGAAATAAGCCAGACAGAGAAAGAAAAATATATGGTATCACTTGGAAGTGGACTACCTTAAAAAAAAAAAAAAAAAAAAAAAAAAAAAGTTTAACTTAGAGTGGTGGTAGCCAGGGGATGTGGGATTGGGACAAATGGGGAGATGATGGTCAAAAGGTACAAACTTTCAGTTACAATATGAATAAATTCTAAGGATTTACCATACACCATCATGGTGACTATAGTTAATAATACCACTTTATACACTTGAAATTTGTTGAATTAGATCTTAAGGGTCCTCATCAAAAAAAAAAAAAAAGCAACATGTGAGACAATACATATGATTAAATTATGTGATTATTTCACAATTTAGGTCTATCAAATCATCAGTGTATTTAAATATATGCAACTTTGTCAATTATATTTCAATAAAGCTGGAAAAAGGATTATGAGAAAAATTAAGAAATTTAAAGATAAATCCAGAAGGTTTTACATTTCTCTTACCTGGGAAAAAGAAACCTCATATATATCTCAATAGATTTCAAAATGCCACTGATAACTACAAGTCTCTGGATTTTTACCCCATAATCTCCAGTCCTCTCCCTGTTTCCTGTGCAGGCAGCCTCCTCTACCCAAGATCCTCTCATTATCACTCTAACTCTCCCCAAGAGATGTCAATCACTCTTGGGTCTCTTTAATAATTATTACCAGCAAGCCCAAGAATCTACCTGCCTACATCTGGTTTTTTTGTTTGGGCTTGGTTTTGTCCTTGAATGTCACAGAGGCATCTCCAACTCAATATCCAACTAAACTCATGATCAGACTCCTATCTACCCCCAACACATATAAACATACTCTGCCTGCTTTTACGATATTCTACCACCTAAGTTAAAGACAAAAATTTAGAGGTCATCCTTGACCTCCATCCTTCTCCTTCACATCCTACACACAAATCATAATCAAGTTGTCATTTACTCCTTAAATATCTCTGAAATTTGTCCACTATAACCGCTATCACAAAAATACAAAAGATCATAAGAGACTACTATGAACAGTTATACACCAACAAATTGGACAGTTTGTCCCCTCCTTCCCTACTCTGATACCAGCACTCTAACCCAGGCTATCATCCTAACCAAACTCCTGCAGTAGTCTCCAACTCATCTCCTAGATATCCAATCTGTACACATCTCAACAAAGAACATCTTTTCAGAATGCAAATGTGATCATACTGTAATTTTCTACTAATATTCAAAGGCTTCCCCTATTAAAAATTAAAAAAAAAAACACAAGTATTTAAAAAGGAAGGAACCTCCACTTATTATAAAGCCATACACACTTTAGCTCTTAAATAATGCTACAGTCTCATTTCATACCTTACTATATTCCTACTACCCAGATATAGTAGCCCCCTTTAACTGTGAGGGATAACATTCCAAGCCCCCCAATGAATATCTGAAATTGTAAATGGAACAGAATCCTTTACATACTGCATTTTTTTCATATACATACCTATGATGATTAAGTTTAACTTTATAAATTAGGCACAGAGAGTAACAATCATAATAAAATAGAATTATAACAATATAGTGTAATAAAAGTAATGTGAATATGGTCTCTCAAAATATTTTACTGTATGGTACTCATCCTTCTTATGATGATATGAGATGATAAACTGCCCACATGATGAGATAAAATGAGGTGAATGATATAGGCATTATGATGTAGCATTAGGCTACTGCTGACCTTCTGACAGGAGGATCATGTGCTTCAGGACTACAGTTAACTGAAACCACAGAAAGCAAAAGCAGATAAAGAGGGGATTACTGTACCCATCTTTCAGTTCTCCAGACTCACTTTGTTCCTTCCTAGGATCTTCAGACTGCTAATTCCCTCTCTCTGGATCACTAATATCTCCCACTCATCCTAAATAACTCACGCTTCAAATTTCAGCACATTTCTAAGGATGATATTGTGAAAAGGTATAGTGTGCTTTTTTCTTCCTAACACTTGCCAAAGATGTAATTTCACATCAGTTCACTTAATATTTACCTCACTAGATAAACACTCCCATCAGGATACCACTGTCTCCAGCATCCAGGACACCACGTAACACAAGTAGCCCTCAAATATTTAAATGAATAACTGATTTCATAAGTATGTTTTTCAGTAGGGGTGAGATACAATCAAGCTACTTTGATAGGTACCTAATGCCAGTTTGAAATAGTATCCCCAAATTAAAGACAAGGAACAAATTTTAACTACACTTCCTGGGATCTAAGCCTAAAGGCATAATTAAAAAGTTAGGATAAACAAGAAAGCTCATTAAGATTCTATTAAAAACCTAGTCAAGGTACCTAAAAACTAAACATAAATATAAGCAGAATGTGTTTAGTCCCATTTTATCCCCAGGATCAAGTGACTCCTGGTATGCGAGACTCCCAGAATTCCCTGATGGAATCTTACATACCCATTCTCTTTGATTTTCAGTTAGCTTCCTCCTGTCTAAATTATCATTTGTTTTTCTATCCATTTTCTGGCTGTTTCCAACCCATCACAATGAACAATCTTCTGAATGCCCTTATCGCTTTCATTGTTTTTTACTTCCTGGAAGTGAAACAACAGGACTATAAAAGGCAGTACATCCAATTCACAGGGTACTTTTAGTGTTATAGTAGTCACTATTTTTTTTAGACCCATAATATAGTACCACATCCTCATCCTCCCCTACCATAAGACACACTACTTAAGTAATCTAAGTGTCCTGTGTGATAGCTAAATTAACTGTGACTGTAGGGGTAAATAAATAAAAAGTGGACACTCTATCCAAGAGTTCTTTCTTGTTGCTTAGTAATATTACTAATATAGGATTACCAAATTTGGTTCTTGCCAACAATGGTAACTATATGTTGATATTTCTATGGTAACTCCTGATGTTGAGTACTTTTCATATATTTACTGGCCATTAAAATTTCCTCTTGGGTAAAAGTGTATGTTGAAATACTTCGCACATTTTTTTTTCTAGGTGATTTAAGTTCTTTATAAGCTGTAAAAACCTCTTTCATTCCGTGGCCTCTCTTTTCATCACAATGGTATTTAAAAGAATAGAAATTCTTCACTTACACACCTAAATTTACCAACATTCTGCTATAGGCTCGTGTTTTACTCCTAGGTAAAAATAAAGTCCTAACCCACCCTAAAGTCATAAGGATATTGTTTAATTGTCTTCTTCATAACAGTTTACAATTTCAACTTATTTATTTAGGTCTTTAATATACCTAGAATGGGTTATTTTACATGGTGTGAAATAGGGATTGAATTTTATTTTTATTTTCTCTTTTTAAATAATCGTTCCACCATCATTTTTTAAAACAACTAGGGGCGCCTGGGTGGCTTAGTCGGTTGGGCATCTGCCTTTGGCTCAGGCCATGATCCTGGGATCCCCGTATCAAACCCCGCATGGTGCTCCCCACTCAGTGGGGAGCCTGCTTCTCCCTCTCCCTCTGCCTGCTGCTCCCACTGTTTGTGCTCTCTGTCAAATAAATAAATAAAATCTTCAAAACAATCCTATCTTTTCTCCACTCCTCTGAAGTTCCACCTCCATCATATATTAAGGATTTGTTAATGTGCAGATCTGTTTCTGGATTGTCTTGTTCAAGTGATCTTTATTTCTATCCTTGTATCAGTAATATGTAATCTTCATTACTGGAGCTTTAAATTATATCTTGACACCTGGAAGAACTTTCTTATTAATTGTGCCTTTTATTTTGTCCTTTTGCATTTTTATATAAATTTTAAAATAAAGCTTGTCAATTCCACCAAAAAAAGAAAATGTGAGGCTTTGATTAGAGGTCCATTAACTCCACAAACCACTTTGGGGAGAATTAACATCCTTAAAATACTTGACAAATCCATAAATATAGTATATCTTCTTCATTTAAAACTTTAACGTCTCTCCAGAAAATGTGTAGTTTCACTTTACAGGTCTTGCACATCTTTGCTTAGATTTATTCCCATCTTTAATGGTATATTCATTTAATTTTTTAAAATTCTGCTTGACATTGACAGGAAATCTCTTTATATTTTTATATTGATTTTCTAACCAGAAATATTGCAAATGCTTATTAATTTCAATAATTTATCATTAGATCCCTTCAGACTTTAAATTTGAAAATCAATAAACATCCCCGTGACTGTTAAAAACATATAGATGTGCCAAAGACACTTTAGGTTTTGAAAGCTCTGTTAGAATAAGTAGTTTTTTCCTATTTCAGTCTATTCAAAATATCAGTCCTTACAACTGACAATCTTTTCAATTAGCAGAAAAATAGAAGAATATTAATTTCAAAGTAAACAAAGTTAATCAAAATAGTTAAGACATACAGTATGAAATTCCAAAATGGAATAAGCTACAGCATTTCAAACTTTTAAGGGCATACAAACTTTATTCAAACAAAATCGTTATGAAAAATAAAAGATAAAGTATACTTTTCAAAAGAAATTTAAGTTGAAATTTATAATATTTACTTATAAAGCCAAACAGGAAGAACAATTAGATGCTTTCAGTGAATACAGAATCTTAAACTTGAGGTTACATATCATAGTTGCAATGATGTTAACCATGTCATCTAATTTATTTCAGCATTTTGGTTCACAAAATTGATATTTGTCTATCAGTTAAAATTTTTACAAGGGAGAATTTTTAAATGTTTTCCTTGTTGTTAAAGATACTGTACAATTAGATGGAGAAATCGGTATGGAGCCTAACAGAAAATTGATTGAAGACTAACTACAAAATTTTTGTATTTCTCATCATGTGTGTGTATGTGTACACATACATATAAACTATATTTGTAAAATTAAACCAGAAGCATGCAAATCCAAATTTATAAAATATCATGACATTGTGCCGCCAATTCAGTTTCTAGTATAGTTTGATTATTTTCTTTTATGTGAATTCCCAGGATACCTCTGTGGAAGCATTAAACATCCAATCCAAACTAATCTTTTTTTTCCAAAGACATACAAATGGCAACAGATATATGAAAAGATGTTCAACATCACTCATCACCAGGGAAATGCAAATCAAAACCACAATGAGATACTACCTCACACCTGTTAGAACGACTATTTTTTAAAAAGACAAGAAATGACAAGTATTGGCAAAGATGTGGAGAAAACGGCTCCCTCATACACACTGTCATAGGGATGGCGCAGCCACTATGGAAAGTAGCATGTAAGTTACTCAAAAAAACTAAAAATAGAACTAGCATATCATCCAGTAATTCCATCTCAAAAAGATATCTGCACCCCAAGGTTCACTGCAGCACAGTTGAGATATGGAGACAATTTATCAACTAATGAGTAAAGAAAATGTGGCATGTACACACAACTCAAATATTATTCAGCCATTAAAAAGAAGGAAACCCTGCCATTTGTGGCAACAAGGATGGACCCTGAAGGTATGCTAAGTAAAATAAAACAGAGAAAGACAGATACTATATGATCCTAAAAAAAACCCCTCATAATCAGAGAGCACACTGGTTGGTGGTTGCCAGAGGTAGGGAATGGGGGAGGGTGAAATGGGTGAAGGTGGTCAAAAGGTATAAACTTCCAATTATATGATAAATAAGTCCTCTGACATAATGTATAGCATGATAACTATAATTAACAATACTGTACTGTACGTTTGAAAGTTGCTAAGGGAGTAGATCTTAAAAATTCTCATCACAAAAATAAAATATATAATTAAATTTACTGTATTAATCATTTTGCAGCATCTATATATATCAAATAATTATGTTGTACACCTAAAACTAATAGATTGTTATATGTTAAATAATCTAAATTTAAAAAAAGGTTTTTTATTTTTTTTTAAAAGGAACCCAGGGGGGAAACGTTAGTAACTTAGGAGAAAAAACAAATATCTCAATCGAAACAAATATAAAAAGCATTTGGACTGACAACACAAATACACTTGATTCTATTATTAAGGAACTGAAACATAAATTTATCAATTTTTAGTTTCACCTTCATATTGTTCAATTTTAGCATGGTCATTCTCAGGCCTTTGTTCCATCTACATAGAAACCCACCACAGCCATACATTATATTCTTCCTCATGCAATCCTCTCAAACCTGAAATTCACTCTTGAAGAATCTTCTCTAATATTCCATCCCCCCACACTCCCGAGTCCTTTCACTTGTGCCTTGAAAACATCATTTTGGAACCTCTACTGTAGTTCACCTCATAATGAAATATCTTTTCTCTGTGATTTTTGTATCCTTGGAGGTATCTTATAGTTCCTGGCACTTCATTCACGAGGTTCAACTAATGTTTAGTTAATTCTCCTTTTTTGGAACACCAGTAATTAGAACATTGACTTAAATTTTTATCTTCTATTCTCTTCTTCATTAAACCCATGCAGCTGTGTGCACAAAAGCAGTCAATTTTAGCATGTCCAATTTACATATTAAAAAAATTTTTAAGTAGCGAGAATAGGAGGTTACAGAGAAAACAAGAGGACCATAAAGTGGTAACTATTGAAGCTGAGTGATGTATGCCTAGAGGTTCATTATATTATTAGATCTACTTTTGTGTATGTTTGAAAATGTGTGGATAAATATATAGTTTACATATATACACGTATGTATATATGAAATTGTAATAACATTTATATAGATACACATATTATTTACATAATTATACATATAAGGAACATGATACATATATATTAATAAAACAAACAGGTATGTGGCTTCTAGAAGCAAGTTCTTTATTCCTATGTTCTTACTTTTCTTTGTTTTCTATAGATACATGGAAAGGCAGTTATAAAATACAGTGTCTCTGAAGAGTCAGATGTATGTATATATGTAAACTTTATTATGGAAAGTATCACAAATACACTCACTCTCATACATACAAATTAGTTTTCCCCAAGTAAAACTAGGTAAACAGACTGAAAAATGATGCATTAAAGGTTAGAAATCACCAAAATAAAATGGAAATAAAAGAAAAAAGTGGTAAAATAACATCTATCTTAAAATAGTCTGAGAACACTATCAGATTTTACATATATCCATTCTTTTATTCATATTGTCAAGTAACTTTCAGTATTTTAACTTCAATAATGTAATGTTTTGAAACAAATATGACAAAAGATAATTATTAATACAGATGGTAGCTACATGAGGTTCTTTATCGTTCTATCTACATTTGGTTTATATAACGTTTTCATGAGTTTTTTTTTTTTTTAAATAATGAATGCCTCTACCAAATTCTCTCAACTCAATGTCGGAAGCCGTTCTGCAATTCCAATAATGTGTGGAAAAATGACTTCATTAAGACAGACAAAATAATTTTCACATGGACATTTTTACTTTCTGAAAGGGGCATATCAATAATTCCACTACTTCCTGGTAACAAGCAAACTGGCAGCTCAAAGATACAAGGAAAAAAAGTGAGGATAAAAGAGCACAGTGTGATTTTTAAATTTGATAAAGAAAGTGCAATAGCCACATTACAAATTAAAAGAGGTCTTAAGAGATCCAATTTTACGCAGAAGCTAAGATACGTTAATTTTGCTTTCTTCTGCAATGTATATTTAGGTAAGACCTAAATGTTCTTTGGCTATTCAAAGACACTGCATTTTATAACTGCTTTTCCCTGTATCTATAGGAAACAATGAAAAGAAAATAGGAATAAAGAACTTACTTCTGGAAGCCATCCATCTGTTTTGTTTTTTTAATCCTTGCAAATCCCACAGTTCATTATTTCTTCATTACAATAAACCCATCAGAAGTTAAGAAAGGGGGCAGCCCGGGTGGTTTGGCGGTTTAGCGCCGCCTTCAGCCCAGGGCGTGATCCTGGGGACCCAGAATCGAGTCCCACGTCGGGCTCCCTGCATGGAGCCTGCTTCTCCCTCTCTCTCTCTCTCTGTCTGTCTCTCATGAATAAATGAATAAAATGTTTAAAAAAAAAGAGAAGTTAAGAAAGGTTTATGTACTTGATTTAGGGAGAAGAGACTACCTCCTCAAGTAGCAACATGCGATTAAATGATGAAATCTTATTTATGGAAAAAAGGTTATATTTCTTGGGTTCTAGTACAATCCTGTATTCAAACCATTACAGCTTAGAACTTTACAAGCTGATTTAAAGTTTATCCAGCATATACTGTATTGTTTCTTTATGAAAACAAATGCTAAATTCCATCTCATTTATAAATCAGTACTGTATCTTTATGAAAGAGAAGAAAAAGCCATTAACAGCTAAATTTTTCCTTCTGTAAATCTTGTTGGATGTAACCACTTGTACATTTGATTTTGGATTTATTTCATCTTATATGAAATAACCTAAAGTACACTCTAGACAGTAACAACAAAAACAAACTCTTATGATTATGAAGCAAAATACCACAATATACCCTTAATCTTAAAGGTTAAAAAAAAAAAAATTATGCCTCAGCCCTAAAATTAACCTACAGCTTTTCAACCTTCAAGAAGAAACCTCTGGGGGGAAAAAAAAGAAGAAACCTCTGAGGTGGGAAAGTGTTTTATTTATTTAATTAACATTTCCAATTCTCTACAAAAATATGGCAGTACGTCAGAAAAAATATTAACATAATTAGAAAATGCCTAAGAATAAATGAAGTGGAAAAACAGTATATTGTTATCCTTAATGCCATGATGAACCTTAAGGCATCTAATACCCTATGACTAGCTTTTGAAACATAATATATAGTATGTGTAGAATCCGAATTGGCAAAGCTAAGAAATAAAAGCTTCACTAATTTACAGGAGGAAGTAAAAGACAAAGTTCTAGCCCAAAAACAAGAGCTAAAGGCAGCACTGAAAGTAAAACCTTGACAAGTTTTCCAAGGGCCAGTTCTGTCATTTTCCCTAAATCACGTTACTTCTCTAAAACTGTCTACCAAATACATACAAGTAATTATATCTTCAACTAATGTTTCCTATTGGACATTTCTGGGGAAGGGAGGTGTGGGCGGGTGATGTTGCTTTTTTGTAACACTGGCATTAAATTGTCTCAAATAAGTGCCTGTTATAACAATTTCTACCTTTTTTCTATACAGATACAAGATTAATAGTTTTAGATAAATCTAAATTTTTATTTATTTATGATAGTCACACACACACATACACACACACAGAGAGAGAGAGAGAGAGAGAGAGAGAGAGACAGAGACATAGGCAGAGGGAGAAGCAGGCTCCATGCACCGGGAGCCCGACGTGGGATTCGATCCCAGGTCTCTAGGATCGCGCCCTGGGCCAAAGGCAGGCGCCAAACCGCTGAGCCACCCAGGGATCCCAGTTTTAGAAAAATTTAGAAACAAGATTTATGGAATAGATTCAAACTATAAGTAACCAGTCTAAATACAGAGGTAATGAGACACAAACATGTTCACATCCCCAAAGTGTTCTATCCACAATCTGATTTTAAGACAACACAAGTCTAGTTTAGCTCAGCCTTTGCAAATAAAAATCTAAGGAACAGAAGAGTCGATCAGAAACAGAAAAGAAGGGATCCCTGGGTGGCGCAGCGGTTTGGCGCCTGCCTTTGGCCCAGGGCGCGATCCTGGAGACCCGGGATCTAATCCCACATCGGGCTCCCGGTGCATGGAGCCTGCTTCTCCCTCTGCCTGTGTCTCTGCCTCTCTCTCTCTCTCTCTCTGTGACTATCATAAGTAAATAAAAATTTAAAAAAAAAAAAAAAAAGAAACAGAAAAGAAGAAAGAAACAAAAGGGAAGTAACAAATACAAGTAGCAAATGAGGGTTAGGAGAGGAGGGAGGGCAAATGGAGAGTGAGGGGCGGGGTACTGTACCAAGTATTACCACATCCCAACCTAGTCCCCTTAAGAGGGAAGTCTTGAATCACCCTAGTATTTTAATTTGCCTTGAGATGAGAAACCAGATTAACTAAACTTAGGTTTCTATGAAAGATAAGGATATATGGACTCCAAGTGAGGCCTCAAGGTTGTCCTCTTCGGAAAAACAACTTATCTCAATTTGACTGCTATGTCCTTCAAAACTTTCCCAAAACTCTTGCCTGTCAAAACATTAGAATAGTATATGCCTCTAAGGGTGGTTAATCTATACTGGGCATTAATATGGTTTTCATTTTTGAAAGATAAAAATCTTCTTTTCAAATTCTTGAGCAAGAAATATGCACCAGGTTTCTGTTAGGCCCTAAGAACAGAGCACTGGCAAAGTCACAGCTCTCCTGGAGTTTAAGTGCAATAAACACAAACCAGGTAATTACAGATTGAAAAAAAAAGCTTTGGAAGAAATGAAAGGGATGAAACCAAAGAGTAAAATAAGAAGAAGAGAAAGAGGGAGGAAGAAGGGGTAAATACTTCTTTAAACAAGGTAGAAGTAGAGTCTTATAATATTTGTGAGACCTTTAAGGATGGGAGTAACCGGTCATCCCAAAAGGGGAAAAGAGCTGTCTCTAGATAGAGAAACTAGCAAAGGCAAAGACCTTAAGATGGGAGTGTTCAGCATGTTTAAAAAGGAAGAGTAAGATGTTTAAGGGGAGTGGTGAAGAGACAAGTTTTGAGCTCTATTTATTAACAATTATTTTTAAAAATTGTTAACTGTCAGGTACTTTATAAGAACAGCTTTCATTTAATCGTCACACACAAAAATAAAACCTTTCAGGTAGTATACAATTTTATGCCCAGTCTACAGATGATTATACTAAGGCACAAAGATGTCAAATAACTTATCCAAAGTCGTAACAGCCATTAAGTCGTCAAGCTGGGATTTGAACTAGAGGGCTCTGACTCTGGTGGGTATGGTGAACCTTCTAAGTGGATTTCAAAGTTCTTTATACCACGGGGATTTGAAAATGTCCATCTAGAAATACATTTCTGACATGAGTCAGGTATAAACTTTGAAGGGAGTGGGAAACACACTTTTGAACAGAAAAGGGCACCATTCTATTTTACATACTTTTACCTGTTTATATATTAGATTCTTGTGTAAAGTCATTTGAAGAAAGCGTTCAAAAGCTAAAACAAGTGTTTGAAAAACACTGGTATATGTTTAAAATTATATAAGTAAGGGGCACCTAGGTGGCGTAGTCAGTTAAGCCTCTCTGCCTTTGGCTTAGGTCATGATCCCAAGAGTTCTGGGATCAAGCCTGCATCTAGCTCCCTGTTCAGCAGAAGCCTGCTTCCCCCTCTCCTCCCAGCTCATGCTCTGTCACTATCTCGTCTTCCTGTCAAATAAATAAAATCTTTTTTAAAAGTTATATAAGCAAAAAAAAAAAAACATTAGCACAGTTCTCTTAAGATGAAACTCTGAATCCTGAAGTCTATGCCCTTTCTTAAGTCACTTTGGAAACAAAAGGACAGAGAAGTCCAATATATCTCATTATAGATTTTAACTCTTTGGTACATACTACCTTTTAAACAGTCACATCCAGAATACCCATTACCTTGTATGTTACAATCATTGTGTCAGATAGACAACTTTGGAAGATGGAGCACAATAAATTCTCAGCTGGGAAGAAATACATATCATTTACACTCTGAATTCAATAGCCACTTCTAGTCACATGGCCCCCACCCTTGTGCTCAGGAGAGAGGGAAGGCAGCATTAATGGCTACCATATACGTCATGCTGCTTTGTAGATGAAGCAAAATTCATTGGTATATATGACATAATCCTATGTATGCCAATAACTTAAAGATTACATATGCATGTATATGTACATAGGTATTTCTTTTTTTTAATTTTATTTATTTACTCATGAGACACACGAGAGAGAGAGAGAGAGAGAGAGAGAGAGAGAGAGAGAGAGAGAGGCAGAGACACAGGCAGAGGGAGAAGCAGGCTCCATGCAGGGAGCCCAACGTGGGACTCGATCCCGTGTCTCCAGGATCAGGCCCTGGGCTGAAGGCGGCGCTAAACCGCTGAGCCACCCAGGCTGCCTCAGTACATAGATATTTCAAAGATCGAGTATCCCTCGAAGAAATCCTAGGAAGCTACATAACAAGTTGTCAATAGATTGTGCCTCATTCTTTTGACTTTTTTTGAAACAATGAGCAACTGTTAAAGAAAAAAATTAAAAAGAAAAAAGAACACACAAAAAAAGCCTAGATAAAGAAAACCGCAGTCAGAAAATGTTATTAGGGGATCCCTGGGTGGCTCAGCGGTTTAGTGCCTGCCTTCAGTCCAGGACATGATCCTGGAGTCCTGGGATCAAGTCCCACATCAGGCTCCCTGCATGGAACCAGCTTCTCCCTCTGTCTGTGTCTCTGCCTCTCTCTCTCTCTCTCTCTCATGAATAAATAAATAAAATCTTAAAAAAAAAAAGAAAATGTTATTAAGTACTGCTTGAGCAGTATTAATCATCACCATCTTATTTCCATCAGACACAATCTATAAAATGCTTATTCCAAACCCTTCAGCAAACCTTACTCTCACAAAGGAGATAGAAAGCAAGTGATCCCCTTCTCTGCTTCAAATTTCTCTCCTTCTTGGCAGCTTTCTTATACTTCATATATTAAATCAATTCAACCAGTGTGTGTCTCCAGATAACCATACTCTACTTAGTATGCTATAATTTTTTAAGTTTTTTTTTTTAAAGATTTTATTTATTTATTCATGAGAGAGACAGAGAGGCAGAGATACAGGCAGAGGGAGAAGCAGACTCCTTACAGGGAATTCCACGCAGGACTCAATCCCCAGACCCTGGGATCACAACCTAAGCCAAAGGCAGATGCTCAACCACTGAGCCACCAAGACATCCCTTTTTTTGAAGGTTTTATTATTTATTGGAGGTGGTGGTGGGGTGCATGCAAACAAGCAGGGAAAAGGAGCTGGGGAGGGCGAGGGAGGGGTAAAGAATCTCAAGCTGATTCCGGGTTGAGCACAGAGCCCAATTCTGAGCTGGATCCCAGGACCCAGGATCATGACCTGAGCCAAAACCATGCTTAACTGACTGAGTCACCCACATGCCACAGTACACAGTAATTTCTAATCTTTACTCTCTCAAAACTTCTCATCCAGAAAGTCATGTGTAAGCATGTGTGTACATAATTTTCCAAAAGTCTTGCAATCCCTCCTTCCTCTTCCACTATTAACACAGGCTTGTTTTTCCCCAATTCTTCCTCCCTTATAAACAACTTGCCCCGTAAATGTTAAGAAACTACTCTAGGACAATGTCTAATGATAACATGAAAATAATGTCTGCTATCATTTGCATATTCAATATATCAAAAAGAAATGAGAAAAGGACAGGTAAGTATTTTTTTCTCATTCAGTTTTCTCCTTCACGTTTTTTTTTTAAGGATTTTTTATTTATTTATGACAGAGGGGGGGGGCAGAGACACAGGCAGAGGGAGAAGCAGGCTCCATGAAGGGAGCCCGACGTGGGACTCAATCCCGGGTCTCCAGGATCACACCCCAGGCTGAAGGTGGCGCTAAGCTGCTGGGCCACCGGGGCTGCCCTCCTTCATGGTTTTAAAACCGTTTACAAGGTACAAAACAGAGAATTAAGAATTCCTATTTGACCTAAAAAGACTGTTTCACTTTTATAATATACATGGATCAAAAACTGATTGGATATAAAGCAAAGTCTCAGTTCTCATGAAGAAGAAAGAAAATGAGAGACAGACATGGGAAGTTAATTCTATTATTTCTATTGCCCATTACAGTATCTCCCAAGAGATACACAACTTCCACTATTATCACCATAATCATCTACCAGTATTTTGACTTGAACAAACTTATGAGATTTAAAGTTTATTTTTTAAAAGATTTTATTTATTTATTCATGAGAGAGACAAAGTGAGGCAGAGACACAGGCAGAGGGAGAAGCAGGCTCCATGCAGGGAGCCCGACGTGGGTCTCGATCCCCAGACCCTGGGATCACGACCTGAGCCAAAGGCAGACGCTCAACCGCTGAGCCACCCACGCATCCCAAGATTCAAAGTTTAAACAATTCATTTAGAATTTCTTCCTCTTTTCCCTGTTATCAAGTATTTTCTAGTTCCATAGGAATTTCAAGTATGGTTGTTTCTCACCCTTTCTAAATTTAAAAATCCTTACTTTACTCATTATGCCATTTTTCATTAAATCTTTAAATAATCTTGTTACTAACATGTCAGAAAATTATTCATATACCCATTTCAGAAATGAAGTCTATAAACCATTTGTCTTAGTTCCGTCTCCCTCTTTCTGAAGAAGAAAAGTGCCAAAAATTTGCAGGAGTGGCTAATTTGCAGTTCCTTTTGGCTTTCATTCTTATTGTAATATATTACTTGAATAATCTATCTAGAAGTACAATCTCTACCCTAAGTGAAGCACTGGAAGCTCACCTTCTCCATTACCTATGTCTATGACTTAACTATTTCAATTTGTCCATTTTCTTTCTAGCATTAGTCTAGGTCTTCCATAAGGGGGAAAAAAAAACTTTTTCTATTTCTTCAACTACTGTAGCAAAAACTGCAGTATGAATGAAAACACAAGAAGAAAAAGTACTGTCCTTTAAAGAAGGTACTGTTTTTAATAGAAAAGACCTATTTTTCTAATTTTGGAATTCTAAATTTGCTTCTCTAAAGTATCGCAGGATTTGTATCATAATTTCTATCCCTGAAATGACTTCTGTTCATTTTTCTCTTCTCATGTAATACTGACTTTTCTGCTTTACTTCATGCTTTAGAATTAGTAATCTTTAGTAATCTTATAATTTTCTCGACTTGCCCTCATAAACATCTCAGAATATCTATTAGTCCGTATCATAGTGATAAATTTGCTATGTTTGAGCTCTAAGGACTATGATTCAACAAATAAACTTCTAACAACTGAAAATGTCAGAAAGAATCATAAAGTTGTTTCAGTAACATGTATTTCACTTGTTCTCTTTAGAGAAAGCATGGTATTTCCACACCAACACTGGAATTGTGCCTTCATTTGAAACCCTAGATTTTCACATCTCAGGGCAACATAAAGAACAGGTGAGTGATTATGCTTTCCTTTTGTAAATGGATGATGGATGACTGTGCAGTAACACATGGAAGAAAAAAAAAATCAGTTTGATGCCTAAACTTCAGTTTTAAGTATGTAAAGAACCATGCCCCTAAATCTCTTGGAAGAAAAAACTGAGCACCATACACAGATATTTCCTTAGACACAATATTCCAAATATTGATGTCATACCTTGGTCTTTATTGTTCTCTTTTCACTGTTATTTCTCCTTTCTCCTCTTTCCTTTGTCTATTTCCTAAACTTTGACTATGATGTATGATTCCTAAGTATGCAATTCTTTTTTCTAAACTCTGAATCTATATATTGAAGAGGCTACTTGAGTGTCTTCACAGATATAATACTCAACAAACCTAAAATTGAACTCATTATTTACTCTGCTCCCTACTATTTTTTTTTAAATTTTTATTTATTTATGATAGTCATACAGAGAGAGAGAGAGAGAGGCAGAGACACAGGCAGAGGGAGAAGCAGGCTCCATGCACCGGGAGCCTGATGTGGGATTCGATCCCGGGTCTCCAGGATCGCGCCCTGGGCCAAAGGCAGGCGCCAAACCGCTGCGCCACCCAGGGATCCCTCTGCTCCCTACTATTAAAGTAGCTCTTGGGGCTCCTGCGTGGCTCACTCAATTAAATGTCCAACTCCTGATTTCAGCTCAGGTCATGATCTCAGGGTAGTGAGATTGAGCACACCCAGCATGGAGCCTTACATGGAGCAGGGTAAGATTCTTTCTCTCTCCCCACTACTCTAAAAAAATTATCTAAAAAAAAAAAAAAAAAAAAGTTGCTATCTTAGTTAAAATGTTACCATTATCACTGGTATTTATCTGGTAATCATTATAAAATCCTCACTCCCTATACTCAGCTCTTAAACTCCCCTAATTAAAGCTCTCTTCATATTTTATCTAGACTATTTCACTTGCCTCCTTACAGACTTTCTAGCTTCTGGTATTTCCTTCCAACTTCCCAATCCACCAACACAACAGAAAAATCTCTAAGATGATTATACCAACCCTTCACCTGTTTCCCAAAATGTACAAGATGAAGTCCTAATGTTTTTAAGACTCCCTACCCTATCCTTACACTGAAATGGCTCCTTCCTATTTCTTGCTCACCTTATATACCTCACCTTCTGGTTTTTCACTAAACATGTACTATTCATGATTTTTCATACTTCCCTACCTTTGCACAAGGTGTTCTTGTTACTTGAAGAGCAAATCCTCCTTTAATATCCTCCCACATCTATCTTTCAAGATCTAACTCAAAAGATACCTCTTTTTAAGCCCTAACTATCCTTTTTGGATAAGAGCTGGTACTTCCCCCTTTATTCTTCGATCTTGAGCTTTTCATTTTACCATTTTCTTTTTTTTTTTTAATTTATGATAGTCACAGAGAGAGAGAGAGAGAGAGAGAGAGAGAGAGAGAGGCAGAGACACAGGCAGAGGGAGAAGCAGGCTCCATGCACCGGGCGCCCGACATGGGATTCGATCCCGGGTCTCCAGGATCGCGCCCTGGGCCAAAGGCAGGCGCTAAACCGCTGCGCCACCCAGGGATCCCAATTTTACCATTTTCTAATGCAACATACTAAACAGCATTAATTTACTATTAGTAGGTTCCCAACGTAAGTAAATAATAACAGCGAACATTTAATGAGTGATTATGAATTATACACTGTTCTAAGTACCTTCATTTGTATTAATTTAATCTTCATGACAACTTATTGATACAGATACTACTGTCATTCCCAATTCACAGAGAAGACAAATGCAGAGGTTAAGTAACTTACTCAAGGTCATTCAACCAATAAATAGCAAAGCCCAGAGTCTATTTCACTTGATCTGATCTCTAGGCAAAGATAAATGAATTGATCTTCCTACCCCTAGCACCAAGCACAGTACCTGGCATGTAATAAGTTCAATAACTGCTGTTAAAGTGCCTCTGAACATTTTATATATGATCCAATTTTAAAACATTTTCCACAAATGTTCCGAGTTGAGTGATTTAGTGCTAGTATGAGAGGTTATGAGTTGTAGAAAATACTTTAACTCCCACTCTAAGGTAAACTATTCTATAAAAATACACTATTCAGGTAGAAGGTAATAAAAATAGTGTAATTGATTTAATTAAATTTTCATGTGTGAACACTCCATATACCTGAGTTAGTGCACTTGGGTCCCTTTTTATGCTCTGGGCTCTAAAGCCTTTCATCAATCCTCTATATCATTCTCAAGACTATTTAGTATTGTTATATAGAAATGGAAAACATCTACTGCAACCAAAAGAATTTCTGTTCCCTTATTCTTTAAAAAAAAAAAAAAATTCCGATTAAGAGTTTAACTTCCATAATTACCACCTCAGTGCTTGATCTGGCCCTATCCTAATACTACCCATACCATGTTTCTCACTATATCCTAGCCATGGGGGCTTTATTTTGTCCCTTCAACATGCCAAGGTGTTCCTGCTTGGAGGGATGCTCTTAATTCAGATCTTCCTTGTCATTTTGATCTTAACTTAAATATCACCTCAAAAAGGCCTCTTCACTTCCATATCTACAGTGGTAGTCCCATGGCCACATTCCAGACATTCCATACCATATTATTTTAGTATTTTCATAGCCTTTATTACAACTGAAATGATTTGGATCTTTGTTTACACATTTACCTGCCAGAAAATAAGTTCCACTACAACAGAGACCCCTGTATATAATCCTAATCCTTAGTACTGTGCCTGGCACAGTTAACACTCACTAAATATTTGTTAAAATGACTTGAATGTTGAATGTACCATCAGTACTAAAAGCTTTTGCAATAAAAGCCTATTTAAAAAATTATTTTTAAGATCCAAAGATCTGTAAGATGTCTTAATTCCACAAAATTCCACCATCTTATTCCACAAAAATAATGAAATAGAGGCAACACAGAAAGATAAGGGACAAGAGAAGTATAGATACAAAAGTTCAAGACTACATAAAAACACACAAAAATGTAGGCCATGAGAGGGCCTTGGGGGTTAAAAACTAAATCTGACTTCATTTCCCAGAAATCAAAGCCAAATAGGAGGGGTTGCCTGGGCTGGCTCAGCGAACAGATCATGTGACTATTGGTGTCAAGGTCCTGAGGTCAAGCTCCACATTGGGCACATAGCTTACTTAAAAAAAAAAAAAAAAAAAAAAAATCGATGGTCTTTACCTACAATACTAAATTCTATTTGTTAGACTAAAATAGAATACAGAGCTCAAAATGCAGTGACTTTAACATGAATTTTCTTAATTTTTGCAATTATGCTATTTTATCCTTTTACAGATTTTCATAGCTAAGCACCAACTCAAGGATAAAAGCAACAATATTAGAAATAGAGTCAGGACAGAATAAGTTATCAGGTGACAGGTATGTATGCAACCACACAGTTTCAGATTTTGACATTCCTAAAAATCTTGCCAAGTATGCATTCCCCTCCCCCAAAACTGGTGTTTTTAAGTGAGAGAGAACAAGCACTTCTGACCAGAGTTTCCATAAAATTAAAAAATTAAAATAAAAATAAAAAAAATCAGGTTTACTGAAGGAAATATTTCTTCTTCTTTTTTTTAAAGGTTTTATTTATTTATTCATAGAGACACAGAGAGAGAGAGAGGGGCAGAGATACAGGCAGAGGGAGAAGCAGGCGCCACGCAGAGGGCCTGACGTGGGACTCAATCCTGGGTCTCCAGGATCACACCCTGGGCTGCAGGCGGCGCTAAACCGCTGCGCCACCAGGGCTGCCCGGAAATATTTCTTCTTCATCATTCATATACTCGTGTCTATAATGATTTAGAACACAAAGAGGGCAGTTATGATTTAGTTCTGCAACCAAAAAAGGTCATAAAAACAGTCAAAACAACAAAAAATGAAGAGAATCAACAGACATCAAATACACTTTCACTGTGTTCAGTACAGGAAACACTCAGTATAAGTAATTAGTTGCCGACCTTAGAGTTGGTTGTTTCTGAGAAGTTGGCAAAACCATGGACTGGCAATGAAAACCACCCAAAAAAAATTAAAGGGAGAAATAGGCTTTTTAATCTTTCTGGGTGAGGGACTCTGAGAATATGATAAAAATACGGATCCTCTCCCCAGAAGAATGTGCATAAAAATTTTGCAGAATTTTAAACTTAATTTTAGAAGACCTCCAACACACATATTAGAAAGGCATTTCTTCCCAGCACTGAAAAATCTGCTGTGAGTTTGGAAAGAACCACACCTTCAATAGTTTGGAAAGAACTACACCTGAGATCTACTGAGGCAGTTCTGGGAAATCAAGACTATATTTATTTTTCAGCCATTAGATCATTCAAAACTTAATATCATTTTAATCAAGGGAAAAAATAATACCACCACCATTAAGGATAGTATCTTCAAACTGCTATGTAATCGCCTGGTTCTTTTTCAAATCACTGTGGTGCTTAAGGGCTTTCTGTATCAAAAAGCAAAATAACAGGTTATCCTTTTTATGTCCAATCTCAAAAAACTAAGGAGAGATGACAAAGATTCTGGAGAAAACAGAATTAATATTTAATTTTCATTTAGAAGAATAAAATAAACTTCACATTTATAAAAAAGATTGCATTTTAAAATTTTGGTATATAAATATAGCATTATGCTATCTCAAACTGTGGTTGGCAAAGCTGTAATTGGAGCAAGATTACTCTACCAACACTTAAACAGATGTCTTTTGTGCATCCTAGAGCAGAAAAAGCTAGAAGCTACATAAGGAAAAACACTGAATACAAGATTCCATAATAATGCAAATATTTTTCTTGAAAATGCAACAACCATAAAGTATAGATACCAACTATGAAGAAATTAGAGTTCACAAATAACTTTTCCCCTCAGAGCCAATAAACCTGGGCATTATACACACAAGTTCACAGTTCTAAGAACCAAAGGCAAATCTGGTCCATGACCTCATAAAGCTGACAATCTTTGACAATCTGGCAGGAGGGACAGGCAACAAGCAAATACAATCAAGCAGAGAAGGGAACCTATCGGATACTAAAGGACACTTAAAATATACTGACCTTACATATTTGATTCAGTGAATTTTGACAATTTTATACAATACCATCAACCGTTAACTATCACCCAAAACCATCACCCAGAAAGTTCCCATGTGAATCTTTCCAGTCACTTCTCCCTCCCAAACACTGAGTTCTTTCATAATAGATTTATTTTGTTCTTAGATTTCATATAGAGCATAGGGGCGCGTGGGTGGCTCAGTCAATTGAGTGGCCAACTTTTTAGTTTCAGTTCACATCACGGTCTCAGAGTTATGAGATCCAGCCCCAGGTCAGAGACACTGTGCTCAGCGGGGAGCCTGCTTGAGATTCTCTCCCTCTCCCTCACTCTACCCACCCCCGCCCCGCCCATGCTCACGCACGCTTAAATAAACAAATCTTAAAATAAAGTTAATAAATATAGATCACAGATTCTACTCTAGAAGCGTCTGGGTTTTTTTCACCCAACATAATGTTTTTGAGATTTAATCATGTAGCAGCAATTTGTTCTTTTTATTGCTGAGTAGTATTCCATTTCATAAATACTACAATTAATTCTGTCTTTTTTAAGGACATGTGTTTTTCTTCAGATAGATATTTAGCAATTCCAATCACATATATTTAAAAATATTAAATGGTTCTCCAAAGTTATATCAATACTTCTACCAGTAATGTATACTCCGTATCAAAGTGTGGGTGTTTTGTTTTGCTTTGTTTTTGTTTTTAATGGGCCCACCTGCACTGTGCTAGGTGAGAAACAGAATTGACCTGAACTCACAAAGCTCCCTCATGGAACTTAACTGACATCTAACTTATATCTGGATGGATTACAGAGCAAAATGGCAGGAAAGAAGCGTTTTAGAAAGAAGAAAGAGCATGTGTGCAAGGGCTAAAAAATACACCTAAGTTATTTTCGTAATACTAACAGGAAATAAAGCTAGACCAAGTTTTGTGATGTCAAGATTATGCTAAAAAATGAGAAAACAACCCAGGAAGAATAAGTTTTTAAAAGATCAATTAAGTTCTAAAGAGATACTATGGTTTATTAGATGCTCTCATGGCATCATAAGTCTTCCCAGTATTTGTTATTCTTAATGGTTTCAAGATGATCTCTCCCTCAGACTAGAATCATGTCTATTTGGGCTCACACCATTGTATCCACAACGCCTGTCAAATAGGTAACATTCAGAGATGTGAAAGGTTTATCAAGGGTATTTGTATTAATTTTCTATTGCTATATAACAAGTTACAACAAAATCAATAGCTAAGAACAACACATATTACCTCATGGCTTCATGGGTCACAAGTCTTGGCACAGCTTAACTGGATTCCCTGCTTAGGGTCTCAAGGTGAAATCAAGGAGTTAACAGGGTTGGGTTCTCATCTGGAGGAGACTCATTCACGGAATGAACTGACTTCCAAGCTCACTTAGGTTTGCTGGCAGAATTCATTTTCTTGAGGCTATGGGACCAAGGGCCCTGGTTTCTTATTGGCTGTTGGTTGGAGCCTCTTAAAAGGCTGTGTGCAGTGCCTCGCGCACGGGCTTCCCCAACAAGGCTGCTGACTTCGTAAGTCAGCAAGGAGTCTCTGGTACAAGTCTACTAGCAACACAGTCTTACATAACAAAACAATCATGGAAGCTACATTCCTATCACCTTAGACTTTATCCATTACTACTTTTTAAAGGCTTTCATCAACAGGCTACTTTGAAAATAATACATTCTGTGAAAAGCTTCACACAGTCCATCATAATTTTGAGTTTGTTTACAAAGTGTAGTATAAGCTTTACAAAATTGACCAAGTTAATATGTATTCACCTAGTAAATGAGAAGGCAACTCGTTCCACCAACAGAAATGACCAATTATGCATAACAACGTAAATGTAAGAGAATCAAGAAATAAAGGATAGAATTCCACAGAGAAAAAAATAAAAATAGAAGTAAAAAGCAAAGTATTAGAACACCAATGATTATATTGAGGATTAAAGGTTTTCTGTTCCTTCTCCTTTACCCTGTCACGCCAAGCATGTTACAAGGTACAAGTTCAACCTATAAATCCCCCTAGAGGAAAGACTTCATAAATACCCTAAATTCAGCACTAATAGGAATAGAGAACAACCAAGGTAAAGATAAAGTACAAAGCAGCTAAGGCCACCAGCTCAAACCGGCATTTCAATCTACCATTTATTATTCCTGCCATCTAGTGGCAGGAACCAAAACAAAAGCACGCCAGATTGACACAAACACCAGTTTACTAGAACTACTAAAACTAACATCTAAACCCAGTCCTACCATATCTACACATGACCACCATCTCGGTAAGATATTAAACAAGCAGCCAATTTTATTACTTAAACTACAGAAACTTATGTGAGGATATATTCAAGCCTCGTAGGGTAACAGATTCATTGGTGTTTAACAAACAGCAAACAAAATTTCAAATGATACAGAAAGTCTTTTTTTTTAATTTTTTAATTTATTTATTCGAGAGAGAGAGAGAGAGAGAGAGAGAGAGGCAGGCAGAGACACAGGCAGAGGGAAGAGCAGGCTCCATGCAGGGAGCCCGATGCGGGACCTGATCCTAGAGCTCCGGAATCATGCCCTGAGCCAAAGGCAGATGCTCAACCACTGAGCCACGGAGGCGTTCCCCCCCCCCTTTTTTTTTACTGTTTTACTTTTACTAGGTCAATTCTGAAGTTTGTAAAGACCCATAAATATACAGATTGACCACTGCCACCCCACCAAATCACCACTACTCATTTAATATACAAGCAGTTGCAACTGGGTCTTAAGACTACTCTAACTTCTCTGCTCTTAAAACTGATGGATGAGTCATAATGATTCAAAATCTTCCCTAAACGGAGTTCAGGCTGTATTTATCAGTTATACAAACTATTTTTCAATTTGAGTAACACATGGCAAAAAAACAGGTTGTTCAAAAGCTGAAACTGTCGTGCAAAGTTTTTTTGGACTTCTCTATACCTTCTCACTTAAGATGAGATTCACTACAAATCAAAAAGGTATCAGAATTCTTAAGAACAAACAGCAAGACTGCTTCCAAACACATTAATTGGAAACAAGATCCATGTTACAGTCCTGTCTTCTAACTTCTGCCTTAACTGACCATGAACTATCAGTTATCCTAAGTATTCATTTGAAAAAGGAGGGTCTGTTCTGCTTTATAAGGCGCACTTAATAAACTAATTGGAAAAAAAGGAAAGGACAATGACAAGTTGGCACCAAAAAATTGTATCAAAATAACAGGCTGATAAAAGTACTTTAATGCCATTCAAAAAAAAAAAAAAACTTGAAAAAAACTCTAGCATCACATAGAAAATAGTGGATTTGGGGGTACCTGGGTGGCTCGGTCAGTTGAACATTAGACTCTTGATTTTGGCTCAGGTCATGATCTCAGTGTCCTGAGATCGATTAAGCCACACACTGGGCTCTGCACTCAGCAGTGTCTGCTGGAGATCTTTTTTTTTCTCCTCACTGCCACTCCATCCACTGGTGCACTCCACCCACTGATGCACGTGCTCTCTCACGCTCTCTCTCTCTCTAAAATAAATAAATCTTTAAAAATAATCAAATAGTGAATCTGACAAATTAAAACTATCCAATGACAGTTTTTGCTCAGTTAAATCCAATATACACTGAAATCTAAAAAACCGGGGCAAAAGGCAAAGAGTTGCACACACATGTATGTATTTTCTTTCTCTCCGCATAGCACACATACATATGTGTGTAATACATATTTAGGTCAGACACACACATTCATTTATTATAGAAAAAAAGACCTCCAACAAACATAATATATATATAAACATGCCATATTTACCCTTATCTTTTGTTATTAAATATCTACTTATTGATATTATGTAATTATTACATATTATACAATATAAATAAGATTTCCAAATAAGCATTAAAAATATAAATATGTATTATATTACACATATTTAAGTCAGGGCATATATTCATATTCTACAGAAATAAGATTTCCAACTAATAAGCATCAAATATGCATTCCATGGAATATCAATTTTCTAAAAAATCCTATATAAATTCCTAAATATGGTAAACACTAGATTAAAAAAATTAACACTGTATTCAAGAATGTCTCAGTCTTTAACATGCTAACATGTATTATAAGTAAGTGGATGGGATAAGCAGTTTTTCCAAATTTAAAGTATCAGAGGTTATTTTGTTTTGAAATACAATTCCTGGGATATTCTGCGGAAAACATTTTGGCAAGCACTCTAACAAATGACTTCTGTATTTTCTTCTAGGTATGAAGTTCATTCTATAGTCCAGAGAAACCAAAAGAGATCCCATTTACCTAGCTGTTAATCAGAAACTTTTCAAACAAAGTATCAGCAAACATAACTCAAGAAGGGGCTAAGAAAGAATAAGCAGAGAGTTTTCTCCTCCTGTTTGAAATGGGTTGAAAGAGACTGAAAATACTGAGCTACATGAAAACTTTAGTATCCTTCCCATATCTAATGTAATTTTACTCATTTCTGTAAAATAACAACATGTATTAAACTCCTGAGATTAGACCTATTTGGGGTATACCCTATTTTAACATGTGTTTATTCTGAGAATTACAAATGTTGCAAATGCATTTACTGAATTTTAAATGGACTTAACTTCTGCTCCCCTGCCCTTTTTTACAAATGGGTTACACTATGTTCAACCTGGTAGAATCTGGCATTTTACGTTCTTTGCCAAATTACTGCACTTAATGCTTACATTTCATCATGGTAGCATTATATCAATACTATAGCAAATACCTTATAATTCACTTTATTTCTTGAGAAAGGTAACTAATTCTAATGCATGACACTGAAAGTGGAAGAATCTAGGGCAGGAAAGAATAAAAATGAGTAAAAGGCTTGGTCATACAACGGCTGGTATCTCTGGCGGAAAATGTTTCTCAAAGTCTAAAGATGCTCTGTATTCCATTACATGTCAAAGAATTCCTCCAATAAGCAGAAGTATTATAGACTTTCATTTCTGCCTTTGAATCTTAGATCCAAGAAATCTGAAGGGACATGAAAATAAGTCATGCTCCCTGAAGCACTGCTTTTACACTGGAGAGCTGTACTGGAGAAACTGTCTGCAACATACAGAATTGTAATGATGGGAAACTACTCTTACACAGAACAATCTTCCTAATTTAAGAGCTGGGATGTATCTACAAGTTCAGTTCATTTCTGTGTATTTTGTATTTGTTTAAGCATGACAGAAAGTTGTCTCATTTAAAGTCTTGCGTTGTGGAATTCAGAATTGCTCTGTAGTACTTTCACTTTTAAAACAACTCACTGCATTCAATGCCTAAAACTGTGTTTTTAAAATATCTGGATACTGGTTGTAAATCTCTGGCTTTTATAATTTCGAAAAAATATTCTGACCACAACACTTGAGAAACTTAAGTCCTATTGATAAAGTTTGGAGGTGGGATCAGTCAAGAAAATCTCAAATATCTGCCAATTCCTTACCACTGGCTTCTGAAAACTCCAGCATACCCTCAAAGTGGGAAAATAGTTCTCATAGCAGAACTAGTCTGGCTATCAAAAACATAAGTTTTGAAATGTGTTGGCAGATAGTGACTGAGCCAACCGAACAATATAGTGGGGGAAAAAAACACTAAAGTATGGGTACAGGCGAGACAGTTAAGACCAGAGAAAACTTGGAGATGTACTGGTTCTAATTCTGTCACTCTGGCCAAGTCACTTAGCACTTTACCCAGAATATAACAGACCATAAGCAAATAAAAAATACTTGTAAATTTTTCCAAACCTCAGTCCTTTGGAAGTGGAGGGGTGTAATAAGTAGACTGATGGAAGCATCATGCCATTTCATAATTGTTCACATTTACACATGCTATTTTTTTTAAAGATTTTTTATTTATTTATTAGAGACACAGAGAGAGCGAGAGAGAGAGCGCGCGCCAGAGACACAGGCAGTGGGAGAAGCAGGCTCCATGCATGCAGCCTGATGTGGGACTCGATCCGGGGTCTCCAGGATCAGGCCCTGGGCTGAAGGCGGCGCTAAACCGCTAAGCCGCAAGGGCTGCCCGCACATGCTATTTTTAATACCAAAAGTATTACCAGAGGCTTCTGACTTCACATAGTATTCTCTCAACACACTAAACAGTACAACTTTTCTTGTCTGTAAAATGGGGGTAATAAAATATCTATCTTATAGTGCTTAAGAATAAGCCACAAAATTTGCAACGATTTGGGACGCCTGGGTGGCTCAGCGGTTGAGCATCTGCCTTCAGCTCAGGGTGTGATCCTAGAGTCCCTGCGTGGAGCCTACTCCTCCCTCAGCCTGTGCATCTCTGCGCCTCTCTCTCTCTCTCTCTCTCTCTCTCTGTCTCTCATGTATAAATAAATAAAATCTTTTTAAAAAATTGCAACAAATTTAACCCAGACTTAATATCCCTCCCCTCAAAATACAAAATAATCAAGTTAAAAAACTGACCAAAGACACAAGTATAAAACATAAAAACACAAAGTTGGGATCCCTGGGTGGCTCAGCAGTTTAGTGCCTGCTTTTGGCTCAGGGCATGATCCTGAAGTCCTGGGATCCAGTCCCACATCAGGCTCCCTGCATGGGGCCTGCTTCTCCCTCTGCCTGTGTCTCTGCCTCTCTCTTTCCGTGTGTCTCTCGTGAATAAGTAAATGAAATCTTAAAAAAAATGATAAATGCACTATGGTAACCAGTCTCCAAAACTGTTCCTAAATAATTCTGTTCCTACCAGTATGACTGATAAGCCTGTGTCTATTTTGAATAAAATATAGAGGAAGTGACACTGATCATTCCACGCCTATCTCTTAGTTGGACAAGCAGCTTTCTTGTTTTTGGAATGCTCTTTCTTAGAAACCAGATGCTGCGATGCCTGGGTGGCTCAGTGGTTGAGCATCTGCCTTATTTAGGCCAGGAGAGTGATCATAGGGTCCAGAATTGAGTCCTACATCGAGCTCCCTGTGAGGATCCTGCTTCTCCATCCGCCTATGTCTCTGCCTCTGTCTGTCTCTCATGAATAAATAAATAAAATCTTAAAAAAAAAAAAAAGAAAATCCAGTTGCCATGCTGTGAGGCAGCCTAAGCAGTCACATGAAGGAACTAAGAATCACAGCTGAGCTCCCATCAAGACTCCAGATGACTCCAATCTTAGGCTGCACAGCATCCTAGCACTTCCAGCCCCAGCTGACTGCAGCCTGTTGACACTCCAGATTACTATAATCATCCCAGCACCATAGTTGACATCATGAAGCATAAAAAATTCCCACTACACCCACAGAATTATGAAACAATGCAATACTTTTTGTCACCAAGTTTTGGGGTGCTATATATTTTTGTGAATTTAAACAAAAATTATCACAAAATTCCCAGGTATCTACTCTAGCAACCATCCATACATATACATTAGAAAATAGTTTTTAGTGTTCACAATAGCATTATTTATAAAAGCAAAAAATAGGAACCTCAAATATTCATCAACCAGGAAATGTATAAATACAAATCAAAGAAAATTATATATAGAATAATACTATTTTTAGAGCTCCAAAGCAAAACAGCAATACACTGTCCAGACACACACACACACACACACACACACACACACATATTTTTTTTAAATAATGATGAAGGAGATTGAGGCCTCTGAGAGGGCACCAAAAAAAAAAAAAAAAAAGACAAAGGAGATGTTAAAACTATAATAATGGTTTGTTAGTGCTCAGACGAAAATGAGGAGGACAGGCTAAAGAAAAAATATGGATAGATGTGAAATTGGTAATGCCCTAGTTCTGTAGTTGGGTAGGGGTTTCACATAGGTGTTTATCATTATGTTCATAATTACATATGTAGCATATACATTTTATATGTAATATGCTTTCTCAATAGTTTGATTTATAAAGATTTACATCTTTTTATTATGTTGCAATTCATATCCAACAATTCTAACATGTACTTACTACAATCTTTTTAAAGGTCTAGAATTATTTTTACTTCAAAAGGAAAATTTTTTGTTTTAAATGCTGTTTATATTATACCTTATTTAAATGCGGTAAATTTTAAACAACCAAAATAAAGTGTATTGAATAAAAAGAAAAGATCCCCCTTTCTAAGTGAGCCACTCATTTTAACAACCTTCAAAAAATATTTAAAAATATTTTAGTTGCAGGGTGCCTGGGTGGCTCAGTCCATTAAGCATTGGACTCTTGGTTTCGGGTGGCATGATCTCATGGGTCATGGGTTGGAGCCCTGCATGGTTTGTAGCTCTGTGCCAGCAGTGGAGTTGGCTTGGGGATTCTCTCCCTCTGCCTTTCCCCCTGCATGTGTGCACTATCAAATTAATAAATATATCTTGGGAAAAAAAAAAGCTTTTAGTTGCTTCTCAAGCTAATTTTTCTATTTTGAATGAATAACTGGCCTTTATATTTAAGATTAGATTTATCTCATTTCTCACATATTGTTTCATTATCCTGTTCCTTCTAATGCCAGAAAGCTGCTTATTAGCCTATTAAATAAGTTTTCTTTAGCTATGGTGTAGAGTAAAAATGATTTTAAAATTAAACTTCCATGAATCTTATTTTTTTTTCAGTTAAGAACATATGCAATATTTTGTCAGTATGTTCAACAAATCCTGTTCACTATAACAGACTTAAAGGCACAATGATGGATAACAGTTTTAAGAAGTACACAAAAACATCCGGTGAGATCATTACAACATATCAGTTTTAGGATTCACAGGAATGTTACTACTATTACATGGAATAGTATAAAGAGCTGACAGTCATTTTGTTAGAGTTTGATCCATAGTTTAAAAAAAAAATAAAAAATAAAAGGTAAAGGCTTGGGCACCAAGCTGGCTCAACTGGAGAAGCACAGGACTCTTGATCTCAGGGTCATGTGTTCCAGCCCCACAAAGGGTACAGAGATGTTTTAAATAAACCAAGAAAAGAAAAAAAGGTAAAGACTTTATATTTTGGCTTATTTAACTCTCAGGATCTACAATATTCAATGATCCTCCCAGTAATTAGACACAACAAAGCTATTTCTATTGCAGGCACTTTAGAGACAAGCAATTCATTCCATCCCTAATGAGTATTTTTGTTTAGTACCCTTTAACCTCTTGTGGTAAGTTTAAATGAAATCAGTCAGAGCTGTGATGGCTTCCTAAGGTGTTAACTTCCATATTAATTACCAGTACAGGTATCCCCAGCTTTTTGAAAGTTCCTCTACCGCCACTTTGCCTTCAACTTTACCACACCAATCTACATGAGTACCTACTCTCGATAAGAATTTTCACTTTATGGAAAATGGTAAAAAGGAAAAACAGTGTTCAGTGTTTATTTTGTAGCATGCCATTAAGGAGGCAGCCTGCATCCTAAGTAGCAAGAATGGCACCATCAATGAGCTCCATCCCTTGGGAACAACACTCAGCATCAAGCCACCATAGCTTTGAACTTCATCTGTGAGCAACTGTCTATTTCTCATTTTGTGCATCCTTTAAGCCTATGCCTCTTGTGCATCAGAAAAATGTGGGGTTATTTTTTGGGTCTGGGAACCCCCCCAAAAATTTTCCACATAGATTTATGGTTCCTTTATGCATTTTTGGCTCATAAAAGATTTCATTGGAATGCTGTACTTTTGGGTGGGGCATGTTATAATCAGAGTTAAATAAATCAAGAGCCAAGAAACTAAATGGATCATTAATCCAACCCCACCCAAACTCATCATTTGTATGAATTTAATGCCTACATACCCAATGATCATTTGTATTCTCACTACTCCTCCACATCAAGATATATTTCTCAGGACGCCTGGATGGCTCAGCGGTTAAGCGTCTGCCTTAGGCTCAGGAAGTGGTCCCCCAGGTCCCGGGATTCCAGGATGGAGTCCCACGTCGGGCTTCCTGCATGGGGCCTGCTTCTCCCTCTCTGCCTATGTCTCTGCTTCTCTATGTGTGTGTCTCTCATGAATAAAAATATAAAATCTTAAAAAAAAAAAAGATATATTTCTCAACAAGCTCAAACAAAATGCCATCTTGTAAACTTTACTTTTATTGCTGACATGTCTTTTCTCAACTCAAAAGTTAAAAGCATTAACTGGTCGCTCTTTTCTTATTCCATATTCCTTAACAGTGAGTTAAAACTTGAGACACTTACCTGCATTGGAAAAAATACTCATTGAACTAAAATCTCCCTCCCCTAACGTTCTCCTAAGATATTCAGCCAGCCAGCCATTTCCCAATTGCTGATGGCAATCACTCACGCTCACAAATTATTTTTCCATTAGCATTATCACCTCCTTTCTGCATCATCAACTTTCTCTATAAGATTAAAACACCACCTTTATTGAGGGTGAGATTATGACATTCACTACTAGGAGGTTCATCAAAAATTCCAAGGAGGGAGTGGTGAGTTTCCCTACCAACAGTTCTCCAACACCTTTGTCCTACAAATCATCTTAATTCTGACATTAAGATAGTGTTAGATCCCAAAAGGCTCAGTGCTACAAGACTGATATCCCTAGCCCCCCCAAATCCCACTTTACATACCAATCACAAGTCCAAGTTGTCACCAGTGCTTCTAACCAACTAGCTATAGACCAAAAGTTCCAGTGACTCCCTCCTTAGGTTCAACTACTTTGGTAGAGCTGTTCACAGAACTAAGAGAAAATATTTAACTTACTAGATTACCTATTTATTATAAAAGGATAGAACTCAGGAACAGCCAGACAAAAGAGATTCATAGGACAAGATCTGTGGGAAGCGGCATAAGGCTACCACGCCCTTTCTGAGTACAGTACCCTCTCCAAATCTCGTATTTACAAATGTGGAAATTCTCCAAACTGTCTTTTGGAGGTTTTTATGAAGACTCCATTATATTGGTATGACTGATTAAATTATATTGGCCACTGGTGATTCAATCTCCAGCCCTTCCCCCCTATCCAGGGATCAAGGGGTAAGGACTCTTAGTTCCAACTCTCCTAATCACATAGTAGGTAGGTTTCACTGGCAACCAACCAGTCACCATCCTTAGGTGACCTAAGGGCTTTCCAAAGTCACTGCATTAATAACATAACAAAAGATACCATTTTTCCACTCTCATCACTTCGAAAATTACAGAGGTTTCAGGAGCTCTGTGCCAGAAATGAAGATGAAGACCAAATATGTATTTCTTACTATGAATCACAGTATCACTACACATGATTATACTGATACCACAATCAAATCCAAGGTTTATCAAGGTATTACACAATAGAGACTGCCTGGGTTATTACTATCAAATGTGGTTATCTTAAAGGATAAGAATCCATGTTAACATAAATTGAACACCCACTATGTTCCTAATACAGTGTAGGATATTCTAGGATGATTAGAAATGATGTTCTTACCCTAAAGGATCTTACCTCTCTATGGTAAATTACTAAAAATATTATTCATTAGAGACGAAAATAAGAACCTTAACACCATAACAGTATTTTACCACTTTAGGCAAAGAACAAATAACAACTTAAATCTCCTTCAGTGTTTTTACATTGTACAGATGTTAAAATTTTCAAAATGGCTCTCGCCTATTTGGTTAAATGAACAGCCCTGAACAAAATTTAACCAAAGTAAGTTTGTTCTATATTGATCAATAAAATATGTATCCATACCTCTCACACAAGGCAAATTAAACTATATTAGATTGTTATTGCTGAAAGAAGTATGCCTGACATGTTTCCTAACAGTTAACACATTTCAAAAAATTATCCCTACTTCTCTGGGGAATTCAAACAAGACAAATACTAGAGATGTTAAAGAAGCTTAAATCATTAGGGTTGGACCATTATCCAAAAACAGCCTAAATCAAAGTCATTCATATTTCTCTCTGCCATTTATTATTACAAGGGATATAGGTGAGAAGGGATAATAAGCATGTGTATACTTTTCTTATGATACTGGGTTTAAATTTTAAGTTTGAATTCTGTAGAAAAACTAGCTGACTAAATTGGGAGTTTGAAGAAAGGCAGTCCTAGATTTAAATTCTTCAAAAATGCATTACCTATGGTAAACAAGCCTTTATTTGTTTACAGAAGAGATCAACTGTTACCCATTCATGTAGTATGGATTACTTACTAATGGACAGCAGATAAAATACCAAATTTTATGAAAATCATTCCAATAAACAGACATGCATTAGAGAGCATTCATGTTTACTATTTCACTTAAGAACTGCTTTCTAATTAAAAGAAAAGCTTACAGGCTAAAATGCATTTCCAATATCCTTTATCGTTTGCTACCATATAGAGCCAAATTTCCACACTCACTACAACAGATTTCAAGTTCCTAGATAAAGAATCATGACCTTCTCTTTACTATTCTTTTTTTTAACTGAAGACTTCCGTTATGAAGGTTCATACAATGCTGTATTAGTTTCAGGTGTACAACGTAGTGATTCAACAATTGTATATATTACTCAATGCCTGACCTTTACTATTCTTTGAATAAAACTTTTTATCCCCTGAGAACAGTTTCTGAAAGGATCCTACTATCATACCTCCCCTATTCTCCCTGAAGACCAAGACAGTTACTAAATCAATAAAGGAAATAAAGATATGGGAAAGAAAAATAAGGTAGCCATGGAAGACTGGAAGAAGAATACAGAGTAATCCTTTACAAAGATACCAACATACTGAACAACCCATTCTTGGAGTTCTCAATTCCTTTCAGCTCAGATCCCTTTTCAAGATTCTTTCCTTCTTTCTTTCAAGAACTACTCCCTACCTTATATAAAATTCAATATATAAACCTTAAAGTAAACAATAGTTGGCAAAAGCCATAGTTTAAAAAGCAATACTTTTGCATTTATCTGATTATCATTTGTCTCTTCAAAGACAGCGATGTCTCCTCTTTTACCCTCTCTTTCTTTTCTTGTAGTCTCAGTGTTAGTTAAAAGACTGAATCTCTCTGGCCACTTAGTACTTTTTGAAAAGTAGTCAAGGTTATCTGGAGACAAGGTTGACTCCAGCTCAAAAGATCAATCTTGAGATAATTTTTGATCTCAAGTGAAGAGAAGGATGCTTTCCCTTTCCTACAGGTATTTCCTGCTGCAAAAGAGCAGGCAACCTCCTCAGGGGGGTAAGAAGCCTGGTTAATCAAATTATTGCTAAATCTTATTGCCACATATTCTCCACAACCCTTTGATCAATGAAGATGGATCTTAAATACAATGTGGAGCAAAAAAAACAAGACACAAAGGCTGTAAGTGCATTTATCTCAAGTTTTAAAATAGGCAAAACTAAATTATATTATTTAGGAATGCACACAAAACTGTACCATCTATGAAGAAAAGTATGTAATTACTATATAAGGGAGAAGGGAAGGCAAGCACACATCAAGGCTTCTGAGGTGGTGGCCAAGTATTTTCTATTGCTTGATCTGGGTGATGATCACATGAGTGTTTATCTTATAATTAGTCATTACATTGTACATTAGGTTTATATACTTTTCAGAATGTGTTACATTTCACCATAAAAGAAAAAAATTTTTTAAAGACTGAAACCAAACACTTTCTCACCAAAAGCCTTTGCAGAACATTTTTCTCATGCTTATGTAAACATTTAAGACATTTTCAAAGAGTATCTCAAAAACTTCAAGAGTGCTGCCTTCCAATAATTCTGCGCTCCATTATTGTTCCTGTGGATTATACAAGTAGTAAGATGGTTTAATAATTTACCTTAATAATAAAACCTACTTAAATAGAATTTATTCTACTTTAAGGAGTTACTGGTATTTTAAGAATAGGCATGAAACCACTAAGAAAGTAGATCTTAAAAGTTCTCATCACAAGAAAAAAAATTTTTGTAACTTTTATAAGGTGACAAATTTTAACATCTTACTATCACTTCAAAATGTATACAAATACTGAGTCATTATGCCATACACTTGAAATTAATATAATGTTACATCACTTATACTTCAATTTAAAAAAAAAAAGGCATGAAATAAACATGGCAGTCACAAGGGAGTTTTCCTTGATTCTTTTCACCAATGCCACTCCACACATTTGGCCAGCAATAAACAATTATTTAAGCTGTGCATATATGAGAACTTTAGAACTTAATTATGAATTACTACATTTTAAGATAGTACAGAACATAGCATATGCTACAATATTATCTATCCATGGATATCTATGTATGGAGAGAAAGACCCAATTTAAGTTCAAAAACCAAATTCATCGGAAGTCATGCGTAGAAAGATTGCTAGATATCACTGAAGGAAAGAACACTGCCCTGTGAAGAAAAATCTTTACGGGAGAATAGCTGATAAACCTGTAAGGCATAAAAAAGTAGCTAAAAGAAAACCTCAAAAGAAACATTATCAATTTAGTTATCAAGTAATCACTTATACTTTACTAATATAAACATAATTTTTCTTTATGTCTTTATAATTTTTCTCTTTAGATAGGAATGAAGAAAAAAAGTAAAAAAATATTTGAAAACTTAAAGCATGGAAACCATTAAACCCAATGAAATTACAGGTAACTGAAGCACACAATCTTTCTATGTCACCATTTCTAAAAAAAAAAAAAAAGTCAAACTTCACATAAAAACGACTTCATAGCTAAACTTGAATTGCCAACATTTCCAATATTGTCAATTTAAAGTGAGTGGTAGAAACTAACTTCCCTTCATCTTCTCAAGTAACAATTTTCAAACAACTTCTCACAAAACTCCAATACAAAGGTGCAAAGAAAATAGAAAAGTATCTAACCAAACTACAACCTTAAAAAAAGTACTTCACTCCTTTGATGTTCAGCTACTTTGAAGCCCTGAAAACAAACCAAGCCAACATATACTCTGGAAGTCCTGTAGGCTATAGAATTCTGGGTCTATGCTGAACTTCCACCCCATAATTCTCTTAACTGGAATGGTTTAATATTTCCAAACTTCGTATAGTGAACTTTTTACAGACCAAATAAATATGAATAAAAATAATATTCACTTGGATTCATTCATCTTTTCTTCTCATTCAGCTATTCGCCTTTAAAAGCTCCATCTCTGAAAACTCCCTAGTCATTCAGGTTTAAAAACTTGAAGTCATCATCAACTCTTCTCTCTGCTCTGCATCAAAACAAATTAGCCATCATCCAACTAGTAAGCTTAGTTAGCTAGGCATGGATTGTGCCCAAGCACTTTGATAGGCCAATATGTTAAGACTTAAATCAGGGCAGCTGATTAAAAAACATAAATTAAATGCAGGACACTTTCATTTAAGCCTGCCTTGAAGGCAGAGGATGCAGTAAAAAGGACATAGACTTTGGAGACAAGCAGACCTGTGTTATTCAATTCTTAGGGGAATACTTTAGTATCTTTTATCTACAGAAATAAAAGATGTTACCTTATCTCCTCAATTCTAGGATCTAAAATCAAGTTGTTTAGAATGTATATTAAAGTTATCCTGCAATACTAAGTTCCACAGAACAGAAAAAGAAAAAATGTTCACAGATGATATAGTCAATTTAATTACTGCAGCAGTCACAATTCTATAGAAAAGTATATTTCTAAAAATAGCATAAACTTGACCAACACAAAGGCATTCACCAACTTATGTACAGGCTATATTCCAAAGTATGTTTAGATGCCTTTCATTTGAAACTCTGAAGAGTTTCTTTTTACAAAGAAATAAAATTTCAGTCTACACATGCCAGTTTATCAATATTTACCTAAAAATGAAAGCCTGTGGCAATTGCTTCTATCTCTTCCAACCCTTACCTCCATCTAACACTTTTTTTTTAATCCCATGGTATTGTATTGACACCTTCTGTATCAATTTCTATATCTCTGGAAATTATTCATGTCATAAGTAGGTCCAGTGAGGATACAGAAACTTCCTCAGAAAAGAGTAAGTGATTTACAAACAAAAAATATCTACCAGAATCAGTAAAGGAGTGAAGATGGGGTAGCAGGTTAACCATTTACATTTTTTTTCCCTTTCAACATTATTAATTTGGCCCATGCATGTATTTGTGGGTCCTGTATTATTTGAAAATGCTTCCACTTTTTCCTATTTATTGTAGGGACTAAAATAAGTCACTTTTGCATTATCATCTGGACAAAACATGGCAAAAAAAAAAAAAAAAAGCATAAATATGACTCAGAGTAAGCAACAGTCTGACCAGTAAGAGGCTTCTAATAACCCAAAAAGAATTTAGGTGCTCCACAATAAATTAAGTCTAATAAAACCAACATCATACCATTCTAACAACTTTAAGAGTTTCTTCTGAAACATCAGATTTGGCAAAGTCAAGTCATTTAACAGACATGCATTAACTTATGATGTACTCAGGTAAGTAAGTTATTAAGCAAAATCTAGAAAGATTAAATCTTGATTCTAACCTGCAGTCCAATTGAGGATGATACAGAAACAGTATTTATACTCATTATGTTCAAGTAATCTAGAAAACAAATGTTGTCCAGAAATAAGAGATCCTCTTAATCATGGAGTTGGAGAACAAAGAGAACACTCTTCATATTACAGTGAACGATGTACTATCAGTGTCTACAAGCAGAATTTAAAAGCAGTATTAGAAAGATATGACAGCAAATAAAGTAAAACATGAACTACAGAATCTAGGTGCTGAGAAGTGTTCACTATAAAATTCTTTCAACTTTACTGTATGCTCGAAAATTTTTAGAATTTAACAATTTAACAATATACTAATCTGCTGAGTTGTGGGATGCTTTATACTTTGGGTTAACAGTAGTATGGTCCCTAAGAGCATTAGGTTTTCAAAGTAAGTAAAAATATGATTGTCACTCTAGAATATTAATCTTGCCAATATTTCTGAGAGCACATATGCACTGACAAATACTAAGATATTAAAATGAAGATAACTTAACATTTTCTCATATCCCAAAATACTCGTAACCTACAGGGAGCATAAAAATCAGAAATAGATTAAGTATAGATAGGCTATTAAGTTCCCCCATATTCGTTAACAACGAGGTCAGAGCCCATAAGGAGCTTCTAATGCTTGGTCTACAACCAGTGTTATCTTTAGGCAAACTACTCCCTGAACCTCCACCCTAAGTGTTCTTGTAACTTACAATGATCTTAAGCTCAAGGCTAGAAAAATTGTAAGTTACAATGAATCCAGTGACTGTATACCTGTTCTGAACTGCAGGTGGACTGCTGTTGCTAATGATGCCACAGTCCAAGTAACTTTTTAAAAAAGATTTGAGATGTTTTTTTCTAGAGCTGGTTTTGTTACCCCTTTTGTCTTCTTCAGAACTGAGGTCGATAGCCTCTTTTTTTCATCTGCAAAAGTGAAGAAAAACATGGAGACCTCAAAGTGTAGGAACTAGTTGTCAGCTCACTAACAGCTTATGTTCCATAGGTTTATCAATCCTCTGAAAACATGTTTGCACTAATTAATCTATTTATATCATAGTTTCTTCGAAAAACTATATTCCAAGCTTCAATTCTAAACTGCAGCTTTCTGCCCTGCAAAAAGACGTCTGCCGCCCTTTTACAGCTAACAGCAGCCAAAACTCAAGAGAGGCTCAGAGAATTCTCTCTCAAGGGCTCTAAGGAGAACCCACTGCAACTTGTGCAGGCAGGGAAAAGGCAGCTCTCCCTACATAGCGAGCTATGGGCAAAGCTACCACAATTGAACAAGATCACAGTTATGGAAAAGGTAATTGGTTAATATAATGTAAAAGTATTAATAGTCACAACAAAAGTAAGTAGAAATTACATTTTGCTCCAGATAAAAAGAAGATAAAATTAGGCGCTGTTAAACTAGTTGCTCAACCAAATGTTTGGCAAGTACAGACAACATATTCTCAAACTGCTTCCTCATGTCTGATAAACTCAACTGATAAGGGGGGGGGGGAATTACTAAAGTGGTGAGGAGATCATACCACAAATGTTGCTAAGTTCTAAAAAAAAAGGGGGGGTAGTGTACTTTAAAATTCAGTAAATATATAATATCCAATGTTATATATCACCCCTTATAAAACTGTAAGATTTATAAAATAAATGGAGTGACAAATTTAAAAAACAATTTTGTGACAATGAGTCACCTCTGGCAGCTAACTAGAGTCTTACGCAATTTGAGAACTACTGTAAATTATAGAAATAACTCACAATCAAACTGAAAAAGTAAACTTTTCACTAAAAAGACTTCAGAAATGAAGCCAGTAACAGAGATATGAAAAAAGGGAAGAGAAGGCCAGAATAAATTGGTTTGTTGATATAAAATGTGAAACAAATGTTTAAATATTATTGAAAGTTCATGTCATTGCTGTATGTTAAAATAGTAATCTGAGAGACTCCAAAGGTAGTGTAACACTAGAGTATTAGGATTAAAGATCAAACTGTTGGTACTCCTAGTAGCTTTGAAGAAAAATTGCTTTAAAAATCCAAAGTAATAACGATAGGCAATCTAACCCTTTTCAAAATTTTTCAAAAGAATGGATTATAAGAATGAGATACCTAACTACTTGAGATCTTCAAAAGACATGAAAAAAACAAAAGTGAGCAAACAAGGGATTTTTTTTTTTTTTTGGTCTGAAAACTAATTTTCTCATTAAGTCAACCCAAATTATACCTAGACATTAAATTTATAATGGCAAATCTCTGTTCACAGTAAGAGATAGGGACAATTCCTTTATTGTAAAAAAAGACTGTTTAATACTAACGACAATTATCTAACATCATGAGCAGGAGCATCTAATCAAGAATATAATAAAACGTAAATATCAAAACTACCAGTAAGCAGAAGACCTAAATTAAGTAGATCTTTAAGAACGAACAGGTGCATATACACCTTTAAATTAGTGTATATGAATAAAGTTCATATTTCATACCTTTAGCTAAAGGACAGTATTTCTGAAATGTGTTTCTATACATGAAAACATAGAAGTGAAAGAAATTTTCACATGGATTAAAAAAAGGTTATGCTCTCCAAGCATATTCTTGAAACTTGAAAAAGATCGACTTTTATAATTCTCTGCCATACTTTAAAAAAAATAGAAAGGAATACTATCTGTGAAGCAACCTGATTAAGACTTCATAATTACAATCCTCAATTTCAATAGTAATTTTTGGCTGACTTGATGCAGATTTCTAATCTTCCTTCAAAATAAGGGAAAATAAAAATCACCTTATATCATTCAGTTGTGAATTTTTCTGCAATCTTTAATTTCAGCCTCAAAGTTCTTACTAAACAATATCCGGCCTTTACAAAAAAGATATTCTCTGCAGAAATAACTATTCACAATTTTTGCTACCCTTCATGTTGGGTCACCATGCACTTCTGCTGCTGTAATCTAAAACTTTCTCTTTTTACACTGTTCAGTAAAATATTAGCAGTTTTCATTTTCCGGTTCCAATTTCATTTTTATCTAATTTGCTTAAATGTTTCAAACCTAGACTCAGAACACTGTATCTCGTTCCTAAGGCTTCACAGTATTTTCTTCTATGATTTCAAACAACATAAAAGTCATTTTTTTTTTTAAGTGTCAGAAAAAAATTAAAACCTCTTCAAGGATAATGTCCCAGTGATCAACTGTTGACCTAAACCGAATTCTCCATGAGTGGGCCTCTGTTGTATTCAATAGATGATGCATTACCAATTTCTCTATCTATAATAGAACTTCTTTCTATCTGGTATTTTAATACATAGGTAATTCACTTTCCCAAATATTTATAATCCATATATTAATGGCTCAAGAAGATTCTCTCTGTATTCAAATGAAAAAAGAGATATCCTAAAGTTTAGTTATATCTACTTGTAAGGATATATGACTGACTCAAGGCTGACAAGGGGGTCAACACGAATCAAGTTAGTTCAAAAGGCATAGGCTCAGGTATAAAACAAAAACAAACAAAACCCAAACAGGCTGGCAAAGCTGGGGAAAAATTCAAAGCCATCTTCCTATCTATAGAGTTCACAGACCAGCGCAGTGCCTAAATTAGCTAGTGCTCTTTATAGGTTAGTCTCCTAACACATTCAGGTCACTCCGGCTGTTCTGTGCAACTTCTGGATTATAACCTAAGGCTCCCCATCACTGTGGCAGTCTGTTCTCTTATCCACAAACCTTCCTGCAGAGACCAATAAAGGGACCGATGCCATGCTTTCGGGTATCGTGCCTAACACACCTAGGGTGACAGCTGGGCTACCAGAGTGATGTTCTTGCTCTCAACAGCAACACAACACGATCGTGCAGCAGCGAGGGGCTTACTGAGTGCACTTAGGGGCCTTGGGAAAAAGCCACTCCTGAAAACACCTAATGTTGAATAAATAAGAGTCCCTACCTTTCAGGTCACTTTCGGGGATATTATTTCCCTTCCTACAGCACCGCGCTCGCTCTCTTTTCCCCTTCTTGTGTAGGAGAGCAAAAAAGGAGGCACCGTAAAGGCGTAACACTGCGAGGCTGAGCAGACGGGCTCCGGCACCCCTGGAGTCACCTCCAGCCGCCACAGGGCAACCCCCTGGGCGATCCCACCTCCGGCAGCAGAAACGCGCCGGTAAAAAGGAGAGAACGCGAGAGGCGCGGGCGGGGAGGCGCGGAGTCCGCCCCGAGTCGGCCGAGGGGAGACCCGCGGGCTGCCCGCGCGGCCGCCCCGGACTCAGCCAGCCAAGACCGCGGCGAGGGACTCGGCTCGCCGTCCCGGGGGGGCCTCTCGGGGGACCCCGACGCCCCGCGCCCGGCTGCGCGGGGGAAACTTCGGCCCCGGGCGGGGGGCGCGCCGGGAGCCCCGGGACCCTGGCGGCGGCGCGGGGCCGCGTCCCGGACGAGACGAGCCCGGCGGGCCGCGGGCCGCGGGCCGGGGGGGGGGGGGGGGGGGGGGGGAGGGGAGGGGAGGGGAGGGGAGGGGACGGGCGGCGGGGCACTCACCACGGGTCGAACTCGTGAATGATGCTTTCGAAGCGGATGACCGCGAAGAGGCGCGAGCTGAAGCCGGCCAGCCAGGCCAGGAAGAGGATGGTGAAGGAGAGCAGCGACTGCCAGCCGGCCGGCTGCGACAGCCCCCCGGACAGCCCCGCGGGGGCCGGCTTCGGCGGCGCCACGCCGCCCGCCGCCTTGTGCGCGCACTGGGCCCCGGGCCCGTGGTGGCCGTGCCGGCTGTTCCCCAGGGCCATGAGGCCGCTCCACGGGGACGAGTTGAGGGACGACTTGTGCTTGCTCTCCGGGGCCGAGGGCTCCGCCATGTTGTGCCCCGGCGGCGGGTCTCGCTCCTCGCCCTCGCCGCCGCCGCCGCCGCCGCCGCCGCCGCCGCCTGGTGCGAGGGGTGCTGGGCGGGGACCCGGAGGAGGAGGAGGAGGAGGAGGAGGAAGAAAAAAGGAGGAGGGAAGAGCGCCGCGCGCTCCCGCCCTCAGCGCCGCGAGGCCGGGGGACAGGGGGTGGAGGCGGCGGCGGCGGGGAGTCTCCGCCTCAGCAGCGGCCGCGACCGCCGCGCTCTCAACTCGGATGGCCCTTGCGCCCCACCAGCCATCCGTGTCCCCCGTGCAGCTGCGGCAGCGGCGAAAGCCGACGGGACGAGGGCGCCAGAGAAGAAGCAGCAGACGGAGGCGGCACCACCGCGCCGCGCAGCAATGACATTCCCCCTCACACCCGCCGCCCGCCCCGCGGAGAAGAGCAGGAGGAGGGGCCCCCCGGAGCCCGGGCGGAGCTGGGCCGCCCCTGACTCCGCCCCCGACCCAACAGGAACTGGCCCTTCCACCTGTCACAATGCGACAGGTCCGTTAGGGGGCGGGCCCAGCGCCGCGGCGCCAGCCAATGGGGGCGCGAGCCGGGGCGGGGCTTCGCCCAACCGCTCTCCCCGCCCCCCGCCCCCCGCCCCTCCCGCCTCGCGCCCGTGCGCCCGGAGCGGCGGAGCTGCGCGGCTACGGCTTCATTGTCAGTTGAAAGACGCGGTTTCGCGCGCCTGTGGTGTCGGCTAGGAAGGGTGCTAGGCGGCCCCGCTCGCCGCATGAAGCTGAGCCGGGACGCGGGGTCGGAGGGTGGTCGACAACAGCGGAGGCGGCTCCGTCAGAATCGGCTTGAGGGAGGCGAGCGGCGCCGCGCCGACCAACCGGGCGCCCGCGGGCTCGCGGCGGTCGTGACTTTTAACCCGCTTTGCGCGGAGCGCCCACCACGTGACGGAGCGCGCAGGCGCGTTGCGCTCGTCTTGCGCGCGTGGGGCTGGCCGGCGGGGCTCGGCCGGCGGGGCGCCCAGCGCAGCCTGCGAGAGCCGCCGCCGCCGCCGCCGCCGCCGCCGCCGCCCGGGCCCGGGCCCGCCCTGCCCGCCCTGCCCGCCTCCCCGGTGTCCTGCTTCCGAGGTTGCGAGCGGAGGCAACTCTGCCGGCGCTGAAAACTCTCCGGAGCCAGACGACGAGCTCCTAAGAGACCTAGGGGGCAGATGAAGTGCGACTTTTCTTTGGCTCTTTTCACCTCTTGCATTTTCCAGATTGTTAAGGTCGTGTGTGTTCGCTGGAAACAGGAGCAGATGCAGGCTTCACTGTGAACGGGCTGCGTGCAATCCACGAAACCGGTGAAACTTCGTGTCCGCTCTCCCTGGATTCTCTTGAGTAGATCACAACGGATTGAAGACGCCTGTCCGCAAATTTCGGCACGTCCTTTGTATTTTTAGACCTTCCTCCCCTTTCTTCCCTCCCCCCCCCCACCACCACCCCAAGAAAGTGCCACCGCAGAGACTGAATTCAAGGCAGAATGAGTTTAGACGTAAGTGGCGTAGTGAGCCTCGGATTACCCTAAGATACACCCCGCCAAGGGCACGGAGCTTTGGTGCCCTAAATACCCGATTCATTTTCCGGGTAAAGTCCTTGTCCGTGTCATTTGGGTGAATAGCGTGAGCTTAGAAGCCCGTGTTCGCGTGATGTTATAAAAGAACTCAATTATTAAGTCATCTAAAAATGTGACACGTGTAGCGATTGTGTTTGAGCGGTAGGTCTTTTCAAGACGTCAGATAAATATGAACGAGTACGCTACTTAGTTTGGGGTCGGTCTTTGAAACTCATGGATCCTTTTAACCTGCTAAGTGATGGACTTTTCTCTGGTCTCCTTACAAAAATAAATGGATCGTTTCATTAAGGAAAGGACTGAAAAGGTTTCCAGAAGTAGTCTTTGCCAGTAACTCATTTAAGAGCTGATAAATGTGTGGAACATCTACATTATAGTGAGAATTATCCTAGAGTATTGACTGAGCCCTGTCGTGGAAGGGTCACATGCTCTTTCTCAGAGCCCAAATGGAATAGGCTAAAATGCCAGCATTTAGAGTACTGATGCCCATATTCCATGGACCAAAGTTCTATCAATCTAAAATAAACTTTATATTTTTATTTTGGTGTTTCTATTTTACTATCTTTTGTATAGATACTATTAAGCTATATATACACTATCTTGCTTCCTTTTTTGGTGGTTTTTTTTTTTTTTTAAGATTTTATTTATTCATTCATGAGAGACAGAGAGCGAGAGGCAGAGACACCCCTGCAGGGAGCCCGAGGTGGGACTCCTCCCGGGTCTCGGGTCTCCAGGATGAGGCCCTGGGCCGAAGGCAGCGCTAAACCGCTGAGCCCCCCGGGCTGCCCTCTTTTTGGTGGTCTAATCGCCAAAGTCTTGGTCTGAAAAGCGACAAGACTCCGTTCCAGTTGCATATTTTTGCTTACAAGCCATGTAGCATTGGCCAAGTCACCTACATGGGTTACCCCTTATACTCATAATGTCAGTTGTTAATATCACATGAGATAGCTTATCTGAAAATACTTTGAAAAATTGTTAAGAATCACAAGCAAATGCAGCTTAGCTGTGAGTATTAAAGCGGTAGGGGAAAAAAAACCCTGTTATTCTTGGTCTTTATTCGCTTACTAATACATTCAGCAAGTGTTTATTGAGCTCCTTTATGCCAAGCACTATGTGGACACGGGATGCAGTAGGGAACATGAGAAATGTGGTTCCTTCCTCACAGAGCTCACCCCCAGCCCTAGGGAAATGGGCATTGAGTAAACCACCACCTTCCTAAGTACCAAAATGAGACGCGACAAACATTATCAAGAGAAACACATGGAAATTTGATCTGCACAAGACGAGACTGTTACCCACAGAAGCAGCACTGGGAATGGGGATAAAATGACCAGGGGAAGAAGAAAGGAAAGAATTACCTAGACAGAGAAGCACAAAGGCTCTGCTTTGGCTCCTGGGAGGCAGGTTCAAGTAACCCAGAAAATGGCCAATATGGCTGCAACTCAGTGGAACTACGTGAGATAGGAGTTGAATAAATGGCCAAAGAGTGTAGGTCATGTTAAAGAGATGTTTTCGTTTTGTTTTAACCAGAGACTAATAGGGAGCCATAAAGAGATTTAAGCAGAATTTGGTATGTATGAGATGGAGTGAGAGAATTCATCAGCTGTGTGTTTTGAAAAGATTGAAAAGAGTGCAATGTGAAAAGCACGTTGCAGAGGGGACCAATAAGAGATCTCCTCAGTCCGTCTGTGCCAAATCTGAGATTTCAGATATTTTGTAAGGAATGAATTACAAGGAACCACTAAGGAATCCATAAAAATAAATTGCAACATGGTGAATTCTCAATTTCCAACCCATCAACATAGAAAAGTGACTCAGTTCATGCTTGAAGCTTGAATGTGTTGTTGTGACTCTGCACTTGAGCTTCTTGATCCTGCTAAGTGTTTTGGATGCTGAAACTGGGACAGGAGGGCCCAGAGAGGAACGGATTTTTAGGGGCGGTAACAAAAGAATGGAATCTGGAAAGGGACATAAAGTAAGGACAGGAGTGACACAGAGTGCAGAGAAAAGTGATGTATGATACAATCGAAAAGTGTGCCTGGCATTGGCAATCAGGGTTTCACCAATTACTTTGGCAAGGTCAATTTTAGTGAAGTGGTAGGGAGCAGGAACCAGATGGCAGCAGGTGAGGAGGGTTTGGAAGCTAAGGATGTGGAGGCCAACCTTTTTAGAAGTCTGGCCTTTAAAGCACACAAAGAAAAGACAAAATGACTGATGCTCAGTTCCTGGCTTTTCCCAATAAGGTCAAGAAAAGATTTCAGTGCAGATAATGTGCCTCAGAAATGGCACAGGTCTAAGAGAAAGTTTCATTCTCTTAGAAACAACATGACACATGTTCTTGCACTGGGCACTGGGCATGGTAGGGAGCTCCCAGAGTCTGGCATATGACTGGCATTTGTAAATATTTGGTGACTGAAGGACTTCTCTACCATGAAGTCCAGAGAAAGATAGTTGCTGGTATTGATTCCATTGCTCAAACATGTCTTTGGGGTTTCCATCTTTCCACTCTATGCTGGATTGTCTGTTGTCAACTCATCTTCACCCCCTTCTGTGGTCTCCTTTGCATTGCTTGGGAGAAGCTGAGAACAGTATTTCCCAGGTCCTCTTCTCTGTATGGTTCCATGTTAGAGTTTGAGAGGAACCCAGTCAAGATTTGGAAGACAGAAAAGAGGGGGAGGTGGCTTCAGACAAATGGAAAAGAATGAGTAAATGTGCGATTCACAACATCTTTTTAGCTGCTGTGAGAACCACTTACACCATTGTCATTGAGTAAGACAGACATAGAGTAAGGGAGGTTTTTTTTTTTTTTTTTTTGAAATGTTTGGAAAGTTTTTGAAAAGTACCTGTTTCAGCCCTTTAGGTTGAAGTTTTCAAGGTTGGCTTCCCTGACCCTGACTTTTAGGCAGCAACTTCACTGATCTTAGTTTCCCTCAGTCTTCCAACATTCATACAAGAAATCATCCCTAAACCCTTTATTCCCGAAATACCTAGAATAGCTCTGTTTTACCAGTTGAACCTAATAATACACATTCAGTTCTCTTAGTGTGTTGGTTTTCATTCCTTTGATTGTTGCCTGAAATTTTTCATTCCTTTTTATGGCTTTATGGTATTCCAAAGGATGGTTGTACCATACTCACTTAATCAATAGCCAATTCGTGGGTGTTTGGGCTGTTTCCAATCTTGTGCAACTACAAATATGGATACAATGAATAGATTTATAAAGAAGTGATTGTTCCCAAGTGTAAGAGTGTTGGTTGGAGAAACTACTGTAAGGGAAATTTGATATAAGCATATTTGGAATTTCAATAGATAAATTGTCCTCCATGTAGGCTTGTATCAATCGCATTCCCACAATGTGTGAGAGGCAGAGTGTGTAAAGAAACTGTGGGCTTTTTGCCAACAAGTGAGGTGTAAATTGGCAGTTTTAATCTGCATTTCTCTTACGAGTAAATAAGGCCAAGGGTATTTGATTTTATATTTAAGGCAGTCTTTTCACATCCTCAATGAAGCAGAGTTGGCATCACTGATTGTGTATCTTTAAGCATAATTATTGGAGTAGTATGCTCCAATGTTATGGAAACCATTAACATGTATAGTTTTATTTGCCAGTTGCTCAGAAAACGAGGTCATCTATATTGAATTCATGCAAATCTGTTCTTAAAAAAAAAAAAAAACCCTTCCGTTCTATTTAGCATATCCCCTAGATTATCTATTCTAGATCATGTACTTCATGAAAGTACTTTTGAAGTAATGAAAGGATTTTTTTTTTATGCTTCATTAAGAAATTCAAGTAGAAATTTTCTAAAGATAGTCACTGTTAGCAAAGGCATCCCCTGATAGAAAGGTGATTCTTCATTTTGTTTTAATATCATGAAATTCTGTGCCTTCCTGATATGTAGCTAAACTGTCCATTTCTTCCTAAAAACCTTATAGGAATAAATGAGTAAATAGTTACTTTAGCAAATAATATTTTCTTTCAATGTGTTTCCATTACAATTATAGTGATTCTGATACAGTATTATCACCCATCCCCATACATTTGGGATATTTTTTATGTTAACCCAAGTAGTCACAATAACTGCCTTATATTTATAAGAGAAATTTTTAAATTATGTTCTTATGAAATAAGAATAACGCTCAAAAAAGGTCATAAAATATGAAGATACTATTATTTCACCCTAAAGGTGTCAGAAAAACAGGAAACTTGAGCTACGGGCTCCATCTTGCTTAACAAGAGAATTTGATATATACTGAGCTTCAGAATTTGCGTATACGTTTTTTTAAAAATCTCCTCACTTCTTTCTATTATAAATCATTGATATTTCAAATGTTTAATTTAAACTCAGGTACAATAAATACAATGCTGAAGCAATGTATTCCACTTAATTACAACAAATTCATTTACTAGGGAATTAGAAGAGATTTTGTTGGTTATTAAATTAGTGACACAATGGAGAATGGAGGGCACATTAGCTGGAAGGTATAAAATTGAAAACTACATTATAATTTTGAGAATAAAAACAAAATTAAAAGGAGCTGAAGGGACATATTAATTAAAAATAGTTGAAGCATCTAAAGCATTGTAAATGCATTTATGATTGGGGTGTTGATTTTATTTCTGAAAGTGTGGGTTTCTTAGGCTTTCAGTTTTCAACAAACATTCAACAAATGGATTGGAGGTACCGGGTAATAGATGTATTGAATGGATTCACGGAGGGATAAGGGAGACCAGAAGACATCTCTACAGCTGCACAGCCAGACCTCACAGCAAACAAGAAGTTATTTGACAACACACAGCTTTTGTGGTGTATCAACAAAACTCTGCTAGGCCAATGGAGTGACCTGTCTGACATCTTCCTTGCACTCAGCAGCAACCTACACCATGCCCTCTCCATATGCTGACTTCACTGTTCTGTGTTGGTTTCCATTGTGACCACCTCTCTTGTCTTTACCCTCTAATTCATTCACTATTCTTGTTCTCGGAAACTCTTTATGCATGCTTCCTTTTAACTCCTACAGCTTTGGGACTTATACTTACAGCCGTCTGTTGAAAAATTCTGTCTTCTCATGAAATCTTTGCACATCTGCCTTAGATCGGTTTCCTCTGAAGCAGACCCTTAGATGAGCCTTTGTGTTATTTTTTGGTAGTGCTCTCAGGATTAAGTGGTAAGGGAAGAAGCCAATCAAGGATGCACTATCAGCAAAGTCCAAGGAGGGTCCTTCAGGATAACCCCTGGATAGGTCCCAGGGAGCTTGGGAGTGTAAGTTATGCCTCTGACATCTAAACAAGAGGCAAAGACCTGAGGCGCTGCAACTTCCACACCTGTGGCTTGCTGGGAAATGAGCCAAGGCGATGCGTGAGCTTCTAGGCACTTCTGGCTCTCTGGTTATTTGAAGGGAAAGCTTGGGACAGAAACACAGGCACATGGTAGAGGAGGACCTGCAGGTCTTGGATATGGATGAAGCACTGCTTCAGCGCCCCTCTCACATTCAAATGTGGCTCAGATTGCAGTTCCCTGAAAGAGACAACCTGCTGGGTAAAGAAGTTATCCTCCCTTGTAGGATGCTCCTATTGGACTGCTCTACAGGCTCACTCACTCCATAGACTGTTGGTTACATCTAGACCAGTCACATTTCTCTGGTCTTGTCAGTTGCAGCTCAGGTAGGAGGGCCACATGCTACAGTGCCTGGTCACCTAGGTACACAGTCACCTCCAATAGGTGGCTATGACTGACAGTTATGCCAAGGCTCTTAAAAGAGAGCAGAGTAACTGGCCTGCATCTTGTACCTTGCATGGTCTGTTCCAATACAGACTGGTTCATCTTGTTTGAGTTTATCTGCACCTAAGTGCATACTTGTTACTTTAATTTTTGTGTTTTGTGGGGGTTGTTTTTTGTTGTTTGTTTTTTGTTGTTTGTTTGGTTGGGTTTTTTTTTTTTTTTTTGATCAAGTGTATCTTGAAAGCAAACCACCATTTCTTAATCTCAGATTTGATTTTTTTGGATGAGTAGGAGTTCTAAGTAGTAATTACTACTCATGTGCAGGAACAGGAACAGGTGCTTGGTATTTTCTTATTTAATTTAGTTCTGACAATATTTCTCAAAGCAAGACCCCACAATACATATATTATAACCACCTGGAGCGCTTATTATAAATGCAGATTCTTGTACCCTATACCCGGTATATCTGGGGCATGACCTATGAGTCTGCATTTTCAATAAACATCCCAAGTAATTTGATTCACTTTGAAGTCTGATTACCACTGCTTCATAGGTATTATTCACACCATTTTACTTTTAAGGAAACTGAGGTTTTATATTTTTTTAAGATTTTATTTATTTATTTGACAGAGAGCACAAACCTTCTCCAGGGAGAAGGAGAGGGAGAAGGAGGCCTGCTCCTAGGAGCTCAATCCCAGGACGCCGGGATCATGACCTGAGCCAAAGGTAGACACTTAACCGACTGAGCCACCCAGGTGCCCAAAATTGAGGTTTTAAAAGGCTAAGAAATTTATCTGAGGTCATATACAACTAACACAGAAAGTGTCTTGAAAGTTCTTTTCCATAAAAGGAAGTCTTCACTGATGCTACGTTTGCAATGTGAAGGTTTACTTGCTTGCAAAAATGTTTACTATCAAGGCAAATTTCAATTGTAGTCAATACAAAATTATGATTTGAATATTTTTATATTCCTATCAGGAAAACAAACAAACATCTGAGTGCAAAGGAAGTAGTCAAGCAAATCTGTGAAGCTAAATGCGAAGGAGTTGGTAAAAGAACATCATCAAGAGATTGAAGTGGTAGTTCAGCAACTTTGTTCCAGACATAGTGATAGTGTATGTTTGGTGGGATGCTGGGAAGGTTCAACACCTCATATTTGAGCCAGGAATGCTGTACTTTACGTAAGATAACCTGAGCATGCACATGGAATTTTGAAATGTTCTTTTGACCCAGGTAAGAATGCAGGAGTTGGATGCGGTGGAAGTTCTTCCTATTTAAAACATAGCTGTAGACTTTGCATGCCAGGCCTTGACCATGTACAGAAGTGGCCACATTTCTTGGTGAAGTGTGGTTTAAAACATTTGGCAGAGTAATAGCAATCAAGGATTGGCTTGCTTGTAGAAAGATGGAAGGTAGTAAAAATCTGATTTCCTTGTGTTTCATTGCCCATGAGGCATTCTTCTATGGAAACCAACTTAGAGATACCCTAGGAGGTAACAGGCTCTGGTCCTAAACTTTGCATATTGAAGCCAAAAACTGCTCTTTCTACTAAATTCTTCTTTTTCACTATATGTGTTGTTATGGACTGAATATGTCATCCCCATATTCATATGTTGAAGCCTTAACTCCCAATGGGATTATATTTGGAGACAGGGCCTTTCAGGAAGTGATTAAGGTTAAATGAAGTCATAAGGGTGGGTCTGGTGTCCTTAAACCAAGAGGAGGAGATGTTAGAGATCTCTCTCTCTTGTGCAGACCACATAGAGAGAAAGCAGCTTTCTGTAACCTAAGGAGAGAGATCTCACCACAAACCCACACTTCTAGCACCATGATCTTAGACTTCCAGTCTCCAGAACTGTGTTGAAAATGAATTGCTATTGTTTTAGCAATCCAGTTTTGGAAACTGTGGGAGCTAAATAGGATGTGTACTGAGCACAACCTAGATGATCAATATATTTTTCTTTAGGTGACTTTCTCTACTCTAGAGTAGTCACAAACATTTTTGAAATAACAGAATCTTAAACTTATAAGATTCAACCAGATTGTATAAGGAAGTCGCTAACATATACACAGTCATTTCACCTTACCCTCCGGAAATATGTTCCAAGACCCCCAGTGGATGCATGAAACTGAGGGTGGTTCCAAACCCTATATATGCTATGTATTTTCCTATGCATACATACTTATGATAAAGTTCAGTTTGTAAATTAGACACAGTAAGAAATTAGCAACTAGTTATAAAATACAATTATCACAATATACTATAATAAAAGTTATGTGAATGTGGTATTTCTCACTCAAAATATCTTATTGTATGGAACTCACCCTCCTTCTTAGGAGGGTGATGTGAGATGACAAACTGCCCATGTGATGAGATGCAGTGAAGTGAATGATGCGGGAACGTAATGTAGTGTTGGGCTATTGTTGACCTTCTGACCATATGTTAGAAGGAATATCATCTTCTTTCAGACCCCAGGTGACTGTGAGCAGGTGAAATGACAAAAAAAAAAAAACTGTAGATAAGGGAGAACTATTGTATCTCATTTATTTAGGAAACTTAGGACCTTTACAAATACCCAGAATTCTTTATGGTTTGAATCCTCACTTTACTTATATTCCAAAATCTATTAGCATATAAAAGAAGCATTACAGATAATTTTTTTGTAAATACTTCATACAAATTTGAAGACCACAACCCTAACATTTTTTCCTATAAAGAATCTAATTCAACACTCATTTTATAGGTAACTGAGAGGTCCTAGAAAGGCAAAGTGACTTGTGAAAGATACAACTTATTAGTGGCCAAGCCAGGATTACCACCCAGTTTTAGTGATTGCTAGTATATCATGAATGCCTTCCAGTTCAATGCACTAAGTGCTATATTACAAATGCAATAAGTTTTGATTACAAAATATGCTTCAGATTTGTAAGATAATACATTTGAGAGGGAAGTGTTATTTTGAATGTTACTTCTTTCTTTCTTTCTTTCTTTTTCTTTCTTTTCTTTCTCTTTCTTTTATTTTTTTTAGATTATTTATTTATTTATTCATGAGAGACACACAGAGAGAGAGAGAGAGAGGCAGAGATATAGGCAGAGAGAGAAGCAGGCTTCCAAGAGGGAGCTTGATGTGGGACTTGATCCTAGGACCCTGGGATCACAACCTGTGTTGCAGGCAGACACTCAACCACTGAGCCACCCAGGTGCCCCTAAACATTACTTTTAATAATAATTTGGGTAATAATAATTAGTCTGCTACTGATACAATAATGCGGCATAACAAACAACTCCAAAATTTAGTGACTTATGACTAGTATTTATTTTCACTCATGGACCTGTGACTAGTCTGTGATTCTGTTGGGCTTAGCTGATGTCAGTTGAGCTTAGCATCAGATATGAGGAAGGATGAGGTCTTCTCCATTTATCTCTTCAGTTTCCTTGGACTCAGTTGCTTTTCAGTTCTCAGGGCAGATGTCAGAAGCTCAAAAACCAAACCAAATCATCATATTTAATCCACTGTGTAAAAAAAAAAAAAATCCACTGTGTAAGGTCTGCTGTTGTTTCATTAACCAAAATAAGTCCTACAGCCAAGTCCAACATCAATGAGTTGGGCCTGGATGTATGACCATCTCTCCTGAGATCATTGCAAAACCTCAATGGCAAAGTACATGGAAGTATAATTATATTACAGAAGAAAGATGAATTGAAAATAATAATCTAACCTATGAAAAATAACACTTGTGGTTTCTGGTATTACAATATAGCTTATAAAATGTACTTTATATAATTCTGTGCATCAAATTTATGAGCCAAAAGTGAAAATAAATTTCAATATGCTGTACATAACCTCTTCTTTAAGATAAGGAAACATAGAATTGATGAAAAGTTCTATATTTCTTCAACAAAATATATGTCTCCTCTAAAGAGTGTCTGCTTTACCTATATGCACGGCTTTGTTTAAATGACAAAAAAAAATATTTTGATTGTAAACTTGTCATTTTGGAAAAATTTTAATTTTATGAGGAGTTTTAATGTTTAGGGTGTGTAAACCTAAACTTCATTTAATCTTGCTTTAAAATTAATTTAATCATTAACACAAGAATTAGGTAAAGAAGAGTTCTGAATCCAAGAATATGGAATTTAGAGGCAGTAAAATAAAGAGGCCAATACAGAATCCAGAAAGAATGATAGAGAAAAAGCTCTGTAGAACTCCAAGAATGGGAAGGAACACCATATAAAGTCATGTGACCCAAATTTTAACACCATCTAGCCAGAATTAGACACTTTCCTTTTGGGCTACCCAAATGTCACTTCTAAAAAAATTCTATTTTTAAACTGGATTAAGAATAAAGATAACTTATGAACTCACTATAGTGAAAAACCCAAAGTTTGTTTGGGTTTCAGGTGCAGCTTGATCAAGGGCTTTGAACAATGTCACTAGACCCCAATTTCTCCATCACTACCATCCACTTGGTACCATTCACTTCCACGTTGGTTCCATTCCCAGACATGCTCTTCCCTTGTAGTTCAAAATAGCTGCCACCTCTCCAACCACATCTTACATTCAGATGAGAATAGAATGTTATAATCTTTTTTTTTTTTTTCAAAATTCCCAGTGTTCTCATTGCATCTGCTCATTGGCTCTGAGAAGACAGTATTCCTATCCTTGAACCAATCACTATGGCCAGGAAACTGATATTTGCCTTATTGGCCTCAAGTCCATGCTCCATTCTTGACTCTGGAACTTTATTCTGGAGCCTCACCAGAAGCATGCTTGGTTGAAAATGGGAAAAGATTTCCCTTAAGTTATAGTTAATAAAAGACAGGAGTGTGGATGCTGGGTGTACATTACAATCCTGTGATGTGTTGTACTGAAAATATTCTTCAGTTGTTTTATAGTTATAAGCAATTTATAGGAATCCAGTGATAAGCCCTGCTACGAAAATGTCCTTCACATTCTTTACACAATATGTCACTTGAGCTTTTCTGTGACTTCTATGTAATATAATACTGAATAATGACAATAGCAACCATTTATTGAATAAGTCCTATTTATCAAGCATGCCAGGAGCTCTCACTTAATCCTCATGTCAGCTCCTCCAAAAAAAAGCATTAGTGTTTATATTTTAAAAAATAAAGAAATGATGCTTGGAGAGGTTAGCCACCTTTTCCATGAATACGTAGAAAACCTGGTAAAACTTGTGGACTATATTAGTTAGATAATATCAAAGACAAATAGTCTGAACTCTCAGTGGCTTAACACAATGAGGGTTTATTTCTTACTCATGATTCACATCCAAGTGGGCTTCTGAGGGCCTCTGCTTTGTGTGATTACTCACAGACCTAGGCTAACTGAGGCTTTACTTTCACAGGACTACAGCATCTGGACCAACTGGCTTTCTCCATCACCATGGCACCATGGCAGTTGAACAGCCTGGAGAGTCACACACTGGACTGAAGAATTAAATTTTTCAGTCCAGAAGCGGCCTGCATTATTCTCACTCGCAACCAATAGTCAGAACCAGTCACAAGGCCTTAACTATTACTATGGGCATAGAAAGTGAAGGAGAGCATGTGGATATTCAGCAAGCAGCAAGTATCCCTACTCCAGAGACAATCCCAGATCTTTCTGACTATAGAATGGGTATTTTGTCCATTAGACCGTAATTTCTCTTGCGTCTAGCTACCTATTATTTCATTGTTTTAAAATACCAATTGTTAAAGATTTTCCTTATAGAAAATGTAGAAAACAACACAATGGTGACAGTGGTATAGTGATCAAGAGCATGGGCCTTAGAACCAGACTTCTTGAGATCATATCCTGGCTCTCTTTACTTGCTGCATGCCCTTAGATGAGTTATTCATCTTTTCTGTGTTATCAGTGTTGTCCATCTGTTAAAGGGAATAATAATGATGTTTACAATAGGGTCTACATAACAGGGTTATAAAGATTAAATGAGTTGATTGAAATAAAGCGTGAGTACAGCACTCCATAGCATGAGTGCTCGGGTAAATTGCTATTCACTTTGTAAAACTGTTTCCCAGCTGCGAGATGTAACTTCAGCCAGAAAATTTGGAAACGGGGCCCTGGGTCACAAAGGCAACCACATGAGAGGGAATAACAGAGCAAACCTCAAACTGCGATTGAAAAAAACAACTCAAAGGTCAAGTTCAGTTGAAAGGGGGTAAGCAGGTGGTCTTTTTTGGCAAAAGCAAGTGCATGTGTGCACATTTGTGTGCAAGGCACAAAATGTAAAGCAGCAAGTATGACAAGCCAAGTATGAAATTCTAGCTTGATAATCCCTCGTCATGTATCCTGTAGATAATATAATATATTTGGACATGGTTTCATATGTTTATGAATCAAGAAATAAAGCCAAGATTAGAAATACAGACTTTATTTAACCTGCTCTCATTTCACACACATGCACAAGAAATATATTTCAATCTCTCCTTGGCTACTAAGCCCTGAAAACAGTCCAGAGAAGCTTGATACTTCTTGAACTCATTCCTTCTTTCCTAGACCATCTCTCTGGGGAATGTGACTTCTCAGTGGCTCTGCACAAAATTCAGGAGCACCATGAACTCTTAACTCTGTCCCCTAGGGGTATAGGATTGAAAACCAACAATCAGCATTTTGCCCAACTGGTCAGAGTAGCCTTCTACCACCTGTTAGCATCTGTTGGACACACGGGACTCCCTTTCATGTCAACGTTGAGAACACAACCAAACATTGGTGAGAATAAAATCTTTCCCAGGTATGCTAACAAATCTGAAGCATTAACTTTAAATTAAATTCATTTCTGCTTGAATTCAGTTTTTGTCTCTCTAAATCTCAAGCACTCAGTGAGGTTCATGAGTTCTCAAGCTTACTACGAAGCATAGATAAGAAAGCCCTTAAGACTCTGAGTGCACTTTAAAATTTACTTTAAAAAAGTAAGTACTTTTGAAACCAGAAATTCAAATCTTTCCATGTACATTATTTAACAAAAATAATGACCAGTTAATAGTAACTTCTATGAGTATAGTAAGGACCTTAATTTAGTTTTCCTCTATTTTTCCCTATTCATCTTTGTGTCCTTTAAATAAAAGAGATTTATTTCATACTCTACACATAATTATGGCTTTGTGCCTTAGCTTTAGTACTAGTAAATGCCTTCTTCCATCTCCACTTGAAAAGAAGGATCTATAATTTCAGAGGAATAGTTAAGGATCTTGAAGGCAAAGCGCTTAAGTATAGATTATATAGTAGACACTGACCAAATATTGTTGACATTAAGATGTATACAAGAATTCATAATGCTCAGACTAAGTAGGAAGAAAAAGCCCTGAAAGCTCCCAATAAGTCTAAGAGGTTTTTAATTAACTTTACAGACCAGGATTAAAAGTAAGGAATTTATTCAATTAATATTCATGCCCGTCTAAACCAGATATGGGACATTTTCACCAAGTCAATGGCACATTTATTATTCTAGTTTTGTTTGGGATGCAGGTTGAGCTATTTATTTTCCAAACAATAGCCTGTAAAAATGAACTCTGTCTTTTAATAACTGTTGCTGGCTCTCCACATTCATTTCCTTTGCCAAGTTGTATACCTGATATACATTTTAAACCCCGGGTCACAAACCTCCTTTGAAGTCATAAACCCACTTGAGGTCAAGAGGGTACATAGCTCAGGCCCATTTCACCCAGGGGCTGAGATGCTGTTGTAACGATGCAAGTAGACAAAAGCGATGGATTTTACATGGGAATCTCAGCAACGCACAACTAAAATTTTGGCTTCTGTGTGTTGCTGTCCCGAGTATAAAAAAACAGTAATATACCAGGCCTCCTTGTTTCTCTTATGTTTATGGTTCCCATTCATCTTCCTTAGAGATTCCAAGCCACTTGAGGAAGAGATGGTGAAGAGAAGGAAAAGAGGTATGGCAGGGGAAGAAATAAGGTGATATAATTATGGAAGAAACATTCAGAAAGACAGAAGCAAGAGAGAACTCTAGGGAGCAGGAAAAGTTGGGGGAAGGAATTTTCTATAAATACTGTTTCCAAATAATCGTAGTAACTAAGAACAAAACTAACTAACTATAGCTGTGAGATATCAAATGCTCGAAAACAAGAGATTTATGTGCCAAGGGGAGAAATGCTGCCCATGTATTGACATTAGCAGAGGAGTTTTTTGCAAGAGCAAAATCTGGGAATCGGACAGCTATATGTAGTGTCAAATTGTCATTTCTTTTCTACCTTGATGAACATTTTGTTATTTTTACACGATTGCTAACCAACAGAACCCAGGCTTATTTTTTTTTTTTGCAAGTTTTATAGCTGATTTCTGTACTTTTACATTTACTTGTATTTACTTTCTAACTTTTTATCTGGAGAATCTAAATATGTAGTAAAGAGCTCCCATGTACTCGTAACTCGGCTTCCTATATAAGGCTAGCATCTTATATAATCATACTATAATGAGTAAATTATTTTATAGTTACTGTAGGTTAGGAGTTTGGGCACAGGCTTCATCAGATCCTCTGCTTAGGGTCTCACAAGGCTGCATTTAGGTGTCAGCGAGGCTGCAGTCGTGTTTGGAGGCTAGACTGGGATGAATTCGCTTTCAAGCTCTTCTAGTGTTGGCAGAGTTAATTTCCTTGAGACAGTAGGACTGAAGACCCTGGCTTCTAGCTGGATGTTGCCTGGATGCTGCCTTCAGCTCTTGCATGTGGGCCTTCTGAAAGGGCCACTTAATTCTTCAAGGGCAGCGAGGAAGAGAGATCTTGTGAGTGAGCAATGTGAAGTCTTATATGATGTGTCAGGGTCACAGAAATGACATCCCATCATCTTTGCCATAGTCTACTAGTTATAAACAAGTCAAGGGCATGGGATTGGACAAGGGCATGACCAGTTGGGTTGGGGACCATGAACTAGCCACCATGGACTCTGTCCCCCAAAATCGTCATGTCTCCTTAATCTCCTCTAATCTGTGGCAGTTACTCAGTCTTCTTGTCCTTCATAACCTTGACACTTTTGAAAAATAACAATCAGTTATTTTATTGGTTTTGTGTACTTTTGACCATTGCATTCATGATAGTTTTTAAAACATTTTTCTCAGTGGGGGCCTGGTTAGCTCAGTCAGTGGAGCTTGCAACTCTTGATCTCAGGTTGTGAGTTTGAGCCCCACTTTAGGCATAGAGCTTCCTGAAAAAATAAAATAAATTAATGTTTTCCTCATAGAATCATGATCACACACTTATATTTTACCCCCCCCCCCAAAGATGACACCATCACCTAATAATGTGACTCTTTGCTTTTGTTTCTTGGGAGATGTTGGGGAACAGATTATACCAAAAGTAATGGATTATGTATAAAGTGTTGTGAGCCTAGACAAATGATCATATCTTTGATAGAAATCAGAAAGTTAGGGAAAAAATCTAGTTGGGAAACAGAGTGAACATTTGTTGTTTCCCCTCTGGGAAACCTCCCTGATTTTCAGTCTATGCAGTTCAGATGGAGAGAACTACACTCAGCTCCAGCAGTGGGCACATCTGTTACACCTGTCAGAGCCCCACGCCACAGTGATTGGTTCAGGGATTGGCGCATGAACCAATAAGAGCTATAGAAATGTTCAAATGAAGCTCTAGGGCTATTGAGAAAGAGACAGGCATAGTAAGCTACGGGGCTTCACATCATAGGATATATACCTGGAACTGCAGTAAAGCATTCTGCTATGTGTATTAATTAATATTAGGTTTTGCTGTGAGAGAGAAAATCCAAATATACAATCATTTAAACAAGATAGAAATATATTTTCTCTAAAAAAAATGGAAGTCTGGAGGTAAGCATTTCAGGGTTACATGTGACTCCAAGGTCATCAGAAAATTGTTTCTTTCTCACTCTAATTCTTGATAGCGTGGCTCTACCTGATGGTCCCAGATGGCTGTTTGAGCTTCCAGGCTGTGAAGAGGAGGAAGGGTAAAGAGGGATCCTTCAAGGACATTTTCTAAAAACTGCTCATGACACTTCTACTTATATCCCATTGGCCAGAACTTAGTCAGACTGCTATGTTTAACTGCATTAGAGACATGGAAATATAGTCTTCATCTCAGGAGGCGGTGCGCTCAGCCACATATTAGAGTTTTTATTACAAAAGAGTAAGAGGGAAACACCTAAGGGAGGAAATGAGCTTTCTTTGCTCTATCACTACAAAAGGAGAGCCTGACTGAGAGTAGAGTCCATCCTGAAAGAGCAGAGTTGAAAAATGAAAATAAATCAGTGTTGCCCTAATGATTAACTTTCAACCTCTTGATCAAGCTATACCTGAAGCCAATACCCTGCTACTTAAGTTAATAACTTTCCTTCCTCCTTCCCTCCCTCCCTTCCCTTCTCTTCTCTTCTCTTCTCTTCTCTTCTCTTCTCTTCTCTTCTCTTCTCTTCTCTTCTCTTCTCTTTTCTTCTTCTCTCTTCCTTTTTCTTTCTTTCTTCCTTTCTTTCTTCCTTCCTTCCTTTCTTTCTTTCTTTCTTTCTTTCTTTCTTTCTTTCTTTCTTTCCTCCCTCCTCCTTTATTCCTTTCTCTTTTTTTCTGCAACTGAAAACAATCTTGATTGGTACCGAAAGGAAGGTTTCCTAAAGAACTATAAGGTCACCTTCATTCCTTTGTCCTCTCAAACTCTCCATTGCCCTCACAGTTGCTCAGAATGGCAAACTTAGAATGAGTTTTCCCTTAGATCTCCTACAGGCCAAATTATGCATCTCCATGCTCCATTTACTTTCAGCCTAAAGGAAAGGGAACTTCCTCTGTTTCTTAGAATTTGCCTTCTTGGATTTGGTTACAGTTTTTAAAATATGTTGGCTTGTAAATGAGAAATCTCAGCACTACCTATTCTAGATTATTTATTTATCTTTAGCAAATGCTTCTTGGAATTCTTTTGCTATTCAATAAAAATTCTTCTATCAGATAGCTTGGCTGCATACCCACCTCCTTTTTCTTGATTATGATTTTTATTAACATTAATAATATTTGTGGGAATTAGAGCTTAATGGATTTTTTTCCTGTTTGTCTGAGAGTCTTTCCATAATAGGTCTCATTTTAAAGGTTTTTAAACAGTTGGTCAACGAGACAGCTTTTTTTTCTTTCCTCTTTTAAGTAACTTTACTAATAGTTTCAATTTGTCTAGACTGTTCCCTTGGCATCTTTTTTTTCTGGGTCTTCTCTTTGGAGCAGAAGATACAAAACATTAGCTTTAGAGGTTTTCCTATCTGATTCTGAAAACATGGTTTTCACTTAAATTATCATGCTTCTCTGTACCTACTTATATCAGGAAAGTGATTAGAAGTGTCTACCAACTGCAATTCTCAGGCTATGAAATTCGGCTTTTTGAATTTAAATTATATGGCAGCACCATATGGCCAAGGAAAAAGGAGTGCTTAATTTCTTATCTAACAGAGAGTGCCTCTCAAGCAAGGGAAATTGCCGTCACAGTCCAAGCTTCACAGGCTCTCTGAGGCTTAGCATTACCTGCTGCCTCCCAAAGTACACACATACAGGATTTTCTTATGCAACTGTGAGAAAAGTTACTACAGCCCAGCAGAGTTGAGGAGAACCCCTCTGAGTCAGCTAGTGCCCATCTTCCCACAACTGGATGCTGAGGTAGCCATGAGTACAAAGTTCTGGAAGTGGGAGAACTCTGGGCATCTTTCACTTACATGTATTTTTTAAAAATATATATTTAACCTGGGGTAGAGCCATGTTGCAGAATATCACTCATTTCCCCCAGGGCATTATATGCAGTTGCTACCAGCCTAATGCAGTTATGCTTGGGAACACCATGGAGATTCCTAAAGCTTCTAAAACACAAGGTCAAATTCTACAAATGTCCAAGTATGAAGGGGAGATGCTGCTAATTTATGATTATGGGGACTCTTCTCTTTGGGTCTGTCACAAATTAATTGAACTGAGGGAACCACACATCCTCTTTAGAATTATAAATGGGATCCTAACATTTTAGAGTCTCTGCCATTGCAATGACTGAGTATTCTTTCTCTCACATGACATTAGGGGACATCTTATTGCCTGATGAGATGGTGAACTCCTACTTACCACTTCTTAAGTTGGTGTCAGGACAATTCAGGTATTAAGGGGTGGTGATCTCTCTCATCTAGCTTGCATATGAATTCGGCGAATTCTTCTCTTCTAAGAGGTACTGGCTATCTCCTTTTGCCCTCCAGATCTACCTCCCACCATGCCTTCTCTTCCTGGCGATTGACCTGGATGGGTGAATTCACATGGTCCCTGACCCGTGGCTTCTGGTTGGAGTTGTCCCATGGCGAATACTGGCAGGTGAGGTTGGGCTACTTATTCCCCTGGCATCCTCTCTGTGGGGTCACTAGTGTTGACCCACAGACGCAGCTCCTGCCAGGTCATAATTCTCTCTCTCTCTCTGATTTCTGGTAATTTCTCTCCCCCTGCCCCTTCAGGCTCTGAACCTCCTCCCTGTTGTTATTAGTTATAAATATTACACTAGCCATTGTGGTTTCCCTTGTCCTGCCCACACTTTCATAAATAATCCGTTCTTTAAATTCCCCTCAAATTACTCATTTTCAGTGTACCTTGTTTTTCTTGTTGGAATCCTAAGTGATAAAACAGCTTTTTCTTGATTTGCCCATTTTCCCTTCTGACTTTTTCACATGAGCAGACTATTATAGTCTTTCCTTTTAAGTGCCTATGAGAGACCACTATATTTGTTTGCTTATATTTACTTACCTTTATGCATGGTTGCCCTTCTCATTTCCAGAAGATTGTGATGATGCTGTGTATTTGCTGGGTTTACCCTAGTCTGGACTTGACTCTACCCATTTAAAATGTTACCCACACAAGAAATTGGAGAAAACCTTCAAACTGGCTATTCCCCATCATGAAGACAATCTTTAAAAATAGATTTTGTGGAATTTAGTCTCTTAAAATTTAATTTGATTGAACCTGTGTGCCATGGATAAAACCTCAGAAATGTAATATGCATTTGCTTGGTGACATTAAAATATCTACTGTTTTGGTTAGCACAGATTAAACTGTGATTCTTTTGAAATAATTGTCTTCTTTTTCTTTAAATGCTTCCTTTGAAGATTTTATTTATTTATTTATTTATTTATTTATTTATTTGAGAGAGAGAGAGTGTGTAAACAGGGGGAGGGAGAAGAGGAGGGAGATAGTGGGGGAAAGAATCTAAGTAGACTCCATGCACTGACCTTGGAGCCCATCATAGGACTTGATCCCACAACCCTGAGATCATGACCTCAGCCGAAACCAAGACCCAGATGCGTAACTGACTGAACTATGCAGGCACCCTAGAATAATAATCTTCTTATATAAGATAGATCATTTCTTCTCTTAGGTACCCATTGCCCTATATGAAAAAAAAAAACCGACAACAACAAAATACCAATGTACTACACTTGTGATAAAAAATGATCCAGGGGTGCCTGGATGTCTCAGTTGCTTAAGTGACTGACTTGATTTTGGCTCAGGTCGTGATCACAAGTTCGTGAGATGGAGTCCCGCATTGGGTTCTGCATTTAGTGTGGAGTCTTCTTGGGATGCTCTCTCTTCCTCTTCCTCTGCCCCTCCCCCCACTCGTACTCTCTCCCTCTCTTTCTATCTCAAAATAAATAAATAAAATCCTAAAAAAGTGATCCAGATATGGGTGTTAATTTATAGGCTATTCAGAATTGGGATAGATTATTCAAGACTGAATTTTTACTACATAATTTTTAGTATAACTAAAGTACATGGTGCTTTAAAGTAGTGGTAAAAATGTTTTGAAACCTAGGTATTCTGATGTTAGCTTTGGGCCAGGATTAACTTTTACCCACAAAGAACAAAACAGCTTCTCCTCTACTGCATCTTTCTGCCAATGAGATTGTTCTGGGCGAGGAGATGCCCACTGTGCCTGGGATTTAATGTCCCAATAGCAACCCTCATCCATGTAAGGACAAATATCCACATTTCCTCACCCCTTTTGGAGAAAGGACAATTCTAAGACATTTTCAATGCAGGTGTTTGGCAGGTCACCAGCAGGATTGAGCCCCTGTTGCCCAAGGAAGTAACATACTCACTAACGCACCATTAATTGGTTTCCTCCCTTCCTGTCTCACTTCCACACTCACTGTGCTTCCTGTGATCACCTCCCAGATAAACTATTTATATCCAAATTCCTGTCTCAGAGGCTTTTGGGAGAACCTATTCAGGATAGGAGACTCTAAAAGAACAATGGGAGAGGAGAAATACCGAATGATAGATCATGCCATCCTTCGCTTCAGCACAGTGTCTTTTATATTCTTCTGAATCATCTCCGTCTTTAGATTGTAAACTATTAAGAACACTGGCTGTTTCTAATCAACTCTATAAATCTCTGCAATCTATGCATGCAATGAAGGAGGACTCGATAAATATTTGATAATGACAATTTTAAGATTATGCTATTTATGGGTAACCATTACCATAGTGAAGGGGTATAATTATTGCAAAACAGCAAATAAAGTCCTGACTTTTTTTTTTTTTAGGGTAAGTGCCATTTTAGTCATCTCTAAAGGCTCAAAAAGAAATAAGGTCTTACTTACATGAGCACTATTAGGGAAAGATAAGTTTATACAACTGTGTTCAATACAAACCAAATTTCTTCTAAGGTATCTTGTAAGGAATTTTTCACATTCCTTACTCATGTGAAAGGCCTAAGCAAAGAAAATGCTACATGTCTGCGTGGTTCCATTAGACCACAACACAGTTTCACCAAATGCACATTGGGGGTGTGTTTTGCATGTACAGCTCAGTCTTGTCTGGGGACTTTTATAAAACTCACTGAAAGAGACCAGTCCAAAAATAAGTGGCAGATAATTCAGTGAAGAAAACAATAATGAAATAGAAATTATATGCATTATTTAACTCTGAGCAACACTCCAAATCTTGACCCTTATTCTTTGACTTATCATCCATCCACTATTCAGTGAGAAGAATAATGTTTTCAGCATGTTGTTTTAGGAATCCCCCCCTCCCCAAATAACTCACTAGCATTTATCATATAGTAGAATGGTGAAAAGTCACACCCAGGATAATACCAGACAATTTCTTCATCTAGCTAATGTTAATGAAATTGAATAGGCTTGTTCCAAAATTCATTGGGAGTCATTATTCACTGTCCTAGAATGCATTTAATCATATTCAGTTGTCCAGAGGTTGCATTACACATCTCTGAGGAAGGAAAGTTATGGTATAAAAAGAATCTTCAAGGCTGTACACAGTAGGACAAAATATGTGATGATTGCTCCTGGAAACCAAAGCAAGTCAGCTTTAATTTAAAAACTTCAAGCTTAATTTAAAAACATCAGGCTAAAATGTAGCATATCTTAGCAAGACAAGGTAAAGTGCTCTTTCAAATTATCACACATTTCATCCTTCAAAATATATTCTTTATTCATTTTCGAAATCGTCATCCTAACCACATTTAGGCATCACTTGCAAATAAGCTAATGGTACAGCAGTACAAAATGCCAAGACAACTACAATTATCTCTTAATTACACACAGCAGGCTTCCAGTGTGTGTGTCCCCCCCCCCCTTCTGAGGATACTTAACAAGAAACAAAGAAAAGTCAAGCAAACCAGTTAGAGATCCCACGCAGGCTTCTTGATGGCAGGTTTACTCTGAAAGGCTGTAGAGCAGATACCCCGTAGCAGCAAACTGTCACCAGGAAGAGCTTCCCCAGCTCAAAAAAATAATCGGCCTGAATCTGATTATTCTGTCCACACTGAAGGATCTGAAGAAGTAGGAAACAAAACAATGGAGATAATCTGATCCCCCAAATCAATGGTTTACAAGGAGTTCCAGCCCTCTACATATGAAATAAGGAAATTTCAAGCAATTCACCCTAGGGCGATTTTATATCTTCTTTGAGAAAGAATCAATATCTCCTTGTTACTGTGAGATCATATATTTAGTAGGGGAAATGGTCTAAGACCAGAAATATGTCAAACAACTCCAAACAACTCATCTCCAGGGGAGATTAATGTGATTGGGTAAAGCCTATCAATTAATTAGTCAATACAAGTTTATATAGCATGACTATTAGTTGCCAGCTATGTCCAAAGTATGGCTAATAAAAACTTTGCATGTACTCGGTGCTTTTTCACACATTCTGTGACACACCTGCCAGGAGAAGTAACCCTCAGACATATATGGATTATGTGAATGCACGAATAGATCTACTGACTGAGGGTGATAATAATTATTCTGTGTGTGTAAATCACTTGCCAGACAACAAAGGATATTTGTAGACTTTCTTTCTCTGATGCATACCACCAACCTGTAAAATGGATAGGGACACGCATTAGCCCCTTTCTACAAATGAGAAAGTCTCTTGATCAGTGATCTAGAAATTTCCAAGAGCTATGGGAATTTGAGTGTATAATACACACCATTATTACACTTGCCAGAGTTGGATACCAGAGTGGATATGGAGGTTTCCAAAACCAGATCTGAAGACAGGTGTTTTACTCACGGATCCAGTTCCACTCGAGAGATTTTAATTAGCCCCACCTGAGGTTTCCCAGCCTCTGTCTTCACAGAATATTTTCATATCTTGAATTTGGCATGACATATTGTTCCTCTTTCTTGGTTTTCTCTTTCTTCTGCTGGAACAGTGGCCTCAAACCAGGCTTTATTTTAGTTGCCTGCTGAGTTTATTATCAGTTCAGTTTTCTGGGCTCTACCACAAACCACCTGAATCAGAGATCCTGGATATAGTCTGGTACCAGACCTGGCTTTTGTTACTCTGAACCACTGGGCCAGAACTTGCCCAGCTTCTCTGGGCATTTGCTTTGTCTTCTTCATTTTTATGACCCCAGTCTAATATAGTGTAAGCAATATTCCAATCAATAAAAGTTAACTGGTGAGCCTAAGTGAAGGGGATGTACGTGCTCATTTGGTCATTCTTGCAACCTTTCTGTGAGCTTGGCATTTTTTAGTAATGAAAAGTTGGAGAGAGGAAAACAAGATGTGACTGGTTAAATAACTATTAATATAATTGTAAATAGTTTAAAAACCAAAGTAATTGTGCTTCAATAATTAGTGTTTGATGAATGAATGAATGAATGAATGATCTCATCTCTCACCTTTTGTTTGCGAGAAGATATTAGAAGCGAGAACTATCAGATTGAGTATTCAGTTAAATCAGAGGGAGGTAAAAGGTACCAGGAAGATCCTAGAAAGTGAGAGAGTTAAAGGCTTAAAAGAAGTTTCCCAGTTGCATTGCTGGAGCTCACAACCATTTATTTTCCAAAAATTTTCCCATAACATATCCTCTAAATAGACATCTGTTTCTATTTTCACTTCCAGCTAACCCTCTCTTGTCTGTAGAACAGACAGGAAGCAACGGTGTGGATCAGTGGGAGCAGCAGCAAGGGATCAGGTCAAAAAAGATACTGGCTGGTGATATTATTCCTTTTGGAGAAGCCTTGGAGTGCTTGCCACACCCACAATCTCTTTCTACAGAGGCCTCTACACATTGGACACCATGCTTTGTACAATGCACCTTCCCACCATCCAGATCATACTTGACTGGAGTAGTGATGGAGTCCACCTTCAAAGATGGTCAAAGATCATCAGTCTTAGAGGTAGACTGGTTCTATCCTGGTTCATGGCTGCTTTCTCTGAGGATGTTGGAGTATGAGACATGTAGACATACAGCAAGAGCTGGGCAGCATGGAAACAGAGGGTAACAGAGATGGCTCTAGTGTGGAGGCTATGATGGAAGGATGAAGAGAGTCAATTGACCATGGCCACAGCAGTAGAAGCAAAAGCAGAAAAATGTTTGTCAGGATTCTTGGCTTCAACAGACAAAAACCCAGCTTAAACTTGCTTAGGCAAAAGAAGGAATTTATTGGCTAATACTGCCAGGATGATTGAGTATGTAATGAGGTAGGATGAGAAGCAAGATTTGGATCCCCTCAGAAGTTACTATCTTAGGGGTGCCTAGTGGCTCGGTCCGTTGACAATCCGACTCTTGATTTCAGCTCAGGTCATGATCCCATGGTCGTGGGATTGAGCCCTGCGTAGCTGGGCTCTGTGCTTGGTACAAACTCTGCTTGTCTGTCTCCTTCCCCCTCTACCCCTCGGCCCTTCTCCCCACTGGTCACTCTCTCTCTCTCTTTCTCTCTCAAATAAATAAATATATTTAATTTTTTTAACTTAAAGATTATTTATTTATTTATTTTTAAAAAGAGCACAGAGGGAGAGGTAGAACCAGACTCCCCGCTGAGCAGAAAGCCTGACCTAGGGTCTCATCCCAGGACCTCAAGATCTTGACCTGAGCCAAAGACAGATGCTCAACCAACCGAGCCACCCAAGCACCCCATAAATCTCTCTCTTTTTTAAAAAAATACATTACTATCTTTATTTTGTACTTTTGTTTCCCTCAGAAAGTTTGCTTCATTCTCTTTTATTGTCAGTGCAGGGAGAGGGGCCAAGGACACCTGCAGCTCTGACATTAAAAAATCCTGGAGAAAGGCTCTGATTGTTCCTGCTTAGGTCACATAACCATCACTGGACTAATCAGTGTGGCCCGGAGGGCTGGGAACTATGGTCGTCAGTCTCTAGTAGAACCTCACAATTTGCACGGAAGACAAAGAACAAACCTCTGAGAGAGAGAATGGATTTCCCTGAAGAAGAGGGAGAAACTCTGGGTAGAGTAAACCATTGATATTTACTCCAGTTGCCATAAAATCAGAATGTGAGAGACAGTAGACACCTACTTCTGAGCACATTCCCACTTAAGATTTGGTTTCATCATCAGAGCAGCTGCTGCTTTCCTAGGGCTACAATTTTTCAAGTGTACTAGCCAGCTATTACTGTAATGAGCTGGATAACAAACAATCCAAAGATCTCATGGCTTGCGACAACAAATATTTATTTCTCATTCATGGGTCAGTATGCTCTTTGGGATGCTCTTTGGGATGCTCTTTGGGATATGGGTTGGATTCTGGTCTCTCTACACATCTTCTCATTTTGGGACAAGTGTTATCTGAGACATGCTCTCCATATCCATAGTAAAGATCAAGAGCACAAAGAGCAAGCCAAATTGTGAAAGGATATTTTTAAGTGTCTGTGTTTCCACTTGTATCGTGCCTACTAACATTCCATTATTCATATCCACCATCGATAGGCTAGAGGAGTTCCAGTGAGGTAGGGAAGAGAAAATGAATACCTGCTGGAAAACAAAAAAAATCTGGGCAGCCAGGGTGGCTCAGTGGTTTAGTGCTGCCTTCAGCTCAGGGCCTTGTCCTGGAGACCTGGGATCGAGTCCCACGTCAGGCTCCTTGCATGGAGCCTGCTTCTCCCTCTGCCTGTGTCTCTGCCTGTATCCCTCTCTCTCTGTGTCTCTCATGAATGAATAAATAAATAAATAAATAAATAAATAAATAAATAAATAAAATCTTAAAAAAATAAATAAAAATAAAATAAAATAAGTGAAAAAATCTACCATGATACTCAATGGCATTAAAGGACCTTCTAAAAGGTCTGCTGAAATTGCTTCTTATTGTTTTACTGTTTTCCTATACATGTATTTAGTGGATATATATCTTAGTTCAGAAATTCTGCTGTGCATGGTATAGAACTTTGTTTCCTGTAATGCAACTTAATTCTATTTTGAACCCCCATTCAGCTAAGTGGCTGAAACTTAACCTCATTTAATTCAGAATTATCTCTCTCCATCTTTTTCAAGATTGCATCTAAATCCTGGGGGCTTACATATTGCCAAAATACACCTGGAGAGCATCTGGTCTTTGAGTCATCTATCTGCACAGACATCCAATGAAATGTTCATCATTCTGTCTTAGAAGTCAATCAACACAAATGACCACTGAGATGTCACTTCTTTCTATGGCTGCTTTACTCCTTCAGTACTACATTTTGGAGCATGAGAATCATTCAGCTGCTTCTGTGCTATGGTGGGCTCTCTAAAGTCAGGTATGATCAAAGTTCTTCCTGTCTTGATGCGTGTAACTCTCCCTAGATCTCTGTCTGATGCAGGGTCACCGCAGATTATTGTGTAGGCCATGCCACATCTCTAGGCAGTGTCAATCACATGGGCAGCAGAGAGCAGGTATTTATCCCCTGGTCCTAAAATCTATCTTAAGTTTTGCTGCCTGACCAGGGTCTCTGATCAGGAAAAAGAGTACAAGGCCACAATCTTAAGGACTTGCTATTTTCCAAATATTTAATGTGTCCCCTAGATTTTTTCCCTTTGGACTTACCAGGAAGAATTTTCCAAGTCTGAGGGAAACCCTAATTAGCTCAACAACCTCCCTCTACCTCTTGCCTTTTCCCAACCATGAAATTTCTCTGTCTATGCTGAAGATGGTCTCCATCTATCCTCTCATCCCTCAAAACAGAGCCTAGGATTTTGGAAACCTACAACAAGAAAGCTTAATTGTTTCAGTTTTCCATCAGAGTTCATCCCTTCCTTGAGGCAATGAGCCTAAACCAACCTAACTGCTTGGAAAGAAAAGGATGTAGGAAAGAAATGTGCTACTTGGGGGGTGAAATCTCAAAAATGTTATCTTTATTACATTTACAGACTGAGATGCACTGATCATGCTTCAGTTATTTGAAATATGAAGGAAATAAAAATCCAACAACACACTTTCATAAGTCATATTTGTTTGGCTTTACATGGATTTTGATACTTCTATTAAAATGTTTTGTTTGACACCATGGAAAATCAGAATATTTCAGACTAAATAGCAAATCCATTTACATTATGAGAATAAGGTTCAAGAAGAACTAGAAAGCTGTCCCAAATCCTCATTATTTTCCTACGACAAGGGTCCCTTTCAGAATGATGTGGAACACTGGTCTAAAGCATTCCTCACTTTTCACTCCAGTTGCCAAACTTTCTACAGCACTCCTTCTATGGGATAACAAAATGTTGGATAATTTGGTATGATTTTTTTTGTTTTTATTTTTAAACAAGATGATATTCTTTGGCGGACTCTTTTGGGGCTGTCTGAGCAGCCAATGAGATAACAACTCACTGTTTTCCTGTGACCGACTCCCATCTTAAAACTCGGTCCTCCAGTCGCTACAGCTCTTCTGCGTGAGCCCATCTCTGGCCATGGCCACCTAGACTGGGCTGGATATCTGATCCAAATTAATCAGTCTCCCCAGGTACTTGGGATCGAGACTGAAGAGAGAGTCTGTCTCTTGGCTGAGCTTGCAGCTCCTGGGAAGCCGACCAAACTGGTTTGTGGAGAGAGAATGTGGAAGATACCTTTGCTGAATCTGTCCTCCTGGTTTTGTAATTCCCAGATTCTTCTCTCCTAAGACCACATATCTTGCTACTTTGATGTCCTCCAGGATTTTGAGATGGCACAAACTTACAATAAAGCCCTCTCCTTGATGAGTTTGAGCTCATCTAATTGCATTTCTCTTGCTTGCAACTAAAGTACTTTAACAAACACACTTTTCCTTTTGCTGAGCTCAGTTAAACCAAAACCTTATTTATATCAACAAAGGACTTAATTAAGCTGTGTGGGTAACAGAAGAACTTGGATAAATATGAGTAGCTGATAGTAGTGACTTTAAGGGAAAGGGGAACATAGGCTACCCAGTGAGTTGCAAAGCCCCCATCTATAATCTGTGCACATCAAACTGCCAGTGCAAAGTTTTGGGTTTTTTATATGAGAGCAGAATTGGTAACAGTTATGCCCTTAGTTAATGAACAGCCTGGAACAAAGGAAGGGGAACTTTTACAGCCTGCATGAAGCAGCTGAGCGTTTAGAGGTGGAGGGAATGCACAAGAGCAAAGTTTCCACTTCAAACATGGGAGGTTTTTGTAGTGCTTATTATTTTAGGCTACCAGACTGCCTGCTTTCATGTATTGATATATTGACTCTGTAAAAAAAGAAATCATTAAAAATATAAGTTTGATCACATGTTCATAGCCATCTGCTCTGGTGACTAAGTTGGGGTGCGGAATGCCAAGAAAGGATGTACCATCTTTTGTCAACGGAGGCAAAAATAAAAATCACAGATCAAAAATCGGAACTTGGGGGAAGCATCCGGATTTCTCAAATAAGTCAAGAAATATGCAAACCGCAGACCTCTTTTAAACTCTGCAATAATCTAACTTTTTGGGTGAGTTTTGTCTGCTTGGTAAATGAATTCAGATTGATGGATGAGGATGCAATAGGAAGTGAGGTCTCAGGGCCCAGATCCAAGCTCTCTGACATCACTTGAAAAGAATCTCCCCTGCCCCTGCATCTCCTCTGGTAGGGGATGAAAATTTTAAAAGTGAGCCTATTTGAGAACCCTTGAAATTTTGCCTGATATAATTTGTTAAGCATTCCATTTAAAGTCCCCAGTTTCCTGGTACAAGCCCCAAGAAAACACTTGCTCTGAAAAGAACCTTATACCATGATCTCACCTCACATTATTGGTCAATAAGAGTCTAGCAATTAGCTTTTTGTAGAGTAAGGAGACAATCTTCTTCTGAACCATATTTCTGGTTCTTTAAATTAATGAAACTTACTTTTCTTGAGGATGTTTTTAGAGTGTAGTAGAACATGTATTCTTCATTCTTCAGCTTCAGAATTTAACTTCTAATTCCACTAAGTCTGCCCTTGGCCCTTGACCTCACTTCCAGCTGTTAAATTTAGCTCTCTGTGATTGCCATGGACAAGATGAGCTCTAGACAAAATTGGATGAAGGTAACATTTGTCATTGGCTCTTTTTCATCTTCCACATTAGCACGATATCTCCTTTTCTCCCCCATCCCCACCAAGCCATTCATGTTGCCTGGGTTAAACAGGCTCAACTTTCTCTGTAGTGTCCAGAAATCCCACTTCTGTACTTACCCATGAATAAAACTATATTCATTTATTTTTGTTAACTTAAAATACATGATTATTGAACATATATTATGTGCCAGCCTATGTGTTAGACATATGGACACAAAAGCAAATTCCATGGGCTCCTGTTTTCAAAGAACTCATCATCTAAGCAAGAAGATAGAACATACCAAGTACACATGGACAAAAGCAAAAGCCAGCAACTATCAGAACAATGATTACATAGATAATAGTAATGTGACATGATAGAAGTTGGTGAAAGCCCTTGGGAGTTAGGGGGAAAGAGAATTGGAAGTGAGGGGAGATTCAGGAAGGATTCGGGTTGTCTGAATCAAATTCATTTCTGAAAAAGTGTGAGATAACACATGTTCAGATTGGGGGCATTTGTATTTCATTATTTTAAATGGGAAAAATAAGAAAGCATTTTCAGGCATAGAGGTGAACCACACAACAGGACCCAAGGATTACAATTGAAAAACATTTGAAATCGATTGACTCTGGAAGAGCTGGGCTATATGGTCATTATATCCACATTTCTTACAAGATTAGGGGGCTGGATCATAGCCTAAAATGTAAAGTGTTGATCATTTCTTCTTATAAAAATAGTGTGCAATGAGATAGATATCTATTTTGAAGTTAGAACCGGAGAAAACTGGAATTGAGATGAACCACACTGGCATATTTATTGATCTGCTTTGGCTTAGGAGTTCATCCTTTGCAATATAGGTTTTCATAAAGAAGGATAGTAATATGATAGGTCTCTTCAAAAGTCTATTATGAATATAGAAAATGACATTTTCTTCCTGTGTAGATTTAGCCTGATCCTGCCAAATCTGTCAGGACATAGCTTTGTATACCATTCTTATTGAAGAACTCAATAGATGCCATCATTGGTGTCAGCCCATAATCGGGGGTGAGCCTGGAGTAGCACCAAAGGTCAAAGCAGTGAACATTTGCCTGTTTAATTTATGTGCAAAAAGGCCATCAAGGAAAAACACAAATGATATGAAGTCTCTAAATTATGATATTTTTTAAATGTTTTATTTATTTATTTATTTGAGAGAGAGAGAGAGCATGAGCACAAGCAAGGGGAGAAGCAGAGGGAGAGAGGGGGTGGGGGGAGAAGTGGACTCTCTGCTGAGCAGGAAGCCTGATGTGGGGCTTGATCCCAGGCTCCTGGAACCATGATATGAGCCGAAGGCAGACGCTTAACTGACTGAGCCACCCAGGTGCCCCTAAATTATGGTATTTTAATTCTCTATATCTATATCTATCTATCTATCTATCTATCTATCTATCTATCTATCTATCCTACTAATTTGGGGTGTAGAATCTGGTTGTATTAGTTAGTTTATACATTTCAGCTACTGTCATTGAAAGACTTCCAAGTAACTGGCTTAAGTAAGAATTTCTGTGCATGCAGCACAGGGCTGATAGGGCAGCTCCCTTAGGTCAGGAACGTAGGTTCCTTTTCTTTTGCATTCAGATTCTTTGAACTTCATGTCTTCATCAGTAGGATAGGAGTGATGGCACCTTATTTTCCTTGTGAGGGTGATGAGAGGTAATGCATGCAGATGCCTGGAACATAGTAGGACCTCCCAATGTGTTCCTAATATTCACTCCCAGTCCTGCTGACTTGTACTGTCAATCCTGAGGGCCGCTTTTAAATAAGTGTATCATAGGGGTGCCTGGGTGGTTCAGTTGGTTAAGCATCCAGCTCTTGAATTTGGCTCAGGTCATAATCTCAGGGTCCTGAGATTGAGCCCTGCATCAGGCTCCCTGCTCAGCAGGGAGTCTGCTTATTTCCCTCTCCCTCTGCCCTCCCCTCCATTTGCTCTCTCAAATAAATAAATAAATCTTAAAAAAAATAAGTGTATCATAAAACCGCACTACTCTCTCTCTTAAATCTTAAGGCATCTCTCTTTCTCTCTCCTTTGCTGGAACTATTCTGTTTTTCACTTGATGTCACCTGCCTGTTTTGAGGGGAAGGTGTGATTCTTTGGGGTAAAAGAGTACCAAGAGGGAGTTCTGTTGATGAACACCAGAGAAGGAGGCATCTGTGGATTTTAACCTAGGGAGGTTCTTCCAAATTTTCTTCCCTGCCATCAATACTCTAAAGACATTTGACCTTGAAAGGCTAAGACACCAAAAGAAGCTCCAGGTAGTACACATCTCTAACCTTCTGTGTCGGATGGAACCACTCACTTAAAAGGTTCCAGAGATAGGCAGAGCTGTGTCTCTACATCCACAGGCCCAGGATTGTCCCATCCTACATTTCTAGATGGCTGGATAATGCACAAACTTTCTATATGGATTGGTAATTGTGTCTTTTATTTAAAAGGCTCTCTTTGTACCCTAACCTGGAAGGAGATCCAAACTTTCTTCCTTTCCAGTCTGCTGGGCCAGTAGGCATCTAATCTAGGTAGCTGCTGGAGGCTTGGACTTATTTGGGTATATCTGAAGTCCTATGGGTGCCACTGGCAGCTATTTGCATGAGGTAATTTGTCTGTAGGGAGAGAGTTTATAACCAGGAAGAGGACCTTCATGTGGAATTAGTTTCATTGCTCCTGGATTGGCCCAGCCCCTGGAAAGGTATTTCTCAGTCTTCTAAGATAAGGGCTACAGCAATGAGATGTTTCTCAGTGTGTGGACTCTGAACTACCTAGAGAGAGTTGTTGAAAATATGGGTTCCACTTAAACCCTCTGAATCATAATCTCTGGTAGCAGGGTGTAGGAATCTGTACCCCACATGATTCTTATACCTACTAAAACCTGTTGCTTCAAGTGCAGTCCAGGGCTATTCTCACTTGGGAGCTCGTAAGCAATGCAGCATCTTGGGCCCCATCCCAGATCTCCTGAATCAGGGTCTGCCTTTTAATGAGATCTCTCAGGTGATGTTTGTTTGTTTGTTTTTATATTTTATTTATTTGAGAGAGAAAGAACATGCACTCATGAATGGGGGCAGGTCGGGGCAGAGGGAAAGGGAGAAGCAAACTCCTCACTGAACAGGGACTCCCCCTCCCCCAACTTGGGGCTTGATCCAAGGACCCTGAGATCATGACCTGAGCCAGAGGTAGGAACTTAACAAACAGAGCCCCCCAGGTGTCCCTCTCAGGTGATTCTTAACGCACACTAACTTGAAAAGCACTCAAGCACGCGCCTAATAGTTTCGGATCCATTGAGCCCAAAGGATTCTTTTCCTGACAGATTCTGTGAGATGGGAGGAGGAAGGTAAGGCACAAATAGCATTCTTTGGATGCCCAGGTGATGTACCATGGCTCATAGCATCTCACTTCCAGGGAGCCCAGGATGATTCTGGCCCAGTGAGCACTCCAAAGAAGATGGTATCAGTCTGCCATCTGCAGGGCTGGTGTCTTTGAATGTTACCAAAGGCAGCATGAACAGGGAGGAAGTGTCCTCAAATGGCTTCCTAAGGGGCAGATGCCTGGCACAGGGGTAGAGGGTAGTGAGGCTGGGGCAGATGAGGAAAGAATGGCAAGCACCACGTGTTAACTGACAGTGGTGCTCCTTCAAGCATGACTTTGGGACAACACCTGCTGATTCCCAGGGGGAGCAATCTGAGGCTCTGAGGCTTTGCGGAGGGCTGACTCTCTGTGTGACAGCAGTGCAGGCGAGGCCTCCTGAGTACATACTCAAGAGGCTGAAAGAAAGAAGATCATATTATAGTTTGTTACAGCAAATATATATGTAATTAGAGGAAGTGCCTGAGAGGTTTGCAATCAGGGGCAATTTTTAGAGTCCCAGGGGGACATTTGGCAATGTGTGAAGACATTGATATCTAGCAGGTAGAAGCCAGGTATACTGCTAAACATCTTTAATGCATAGGGCAGCCTCAGTAACAAGGATTATCTGGGCCAAAATGTCAATAGTGCCCAGGTTGAGAGACACTATATTGTATCCCAAAGATAGATTTACAAAAAATCCCAGTATTTTCTATGGACTTTTACAACCACCCTGGGTGATAGTTAAAGGTTGACCATACAGGGTTAAACTAGCAAAGTGAGTACTCTCCTGGCTGGCAATCATTTCAAATTGACTATTTTTTCTAGGACCTTTTCAGATACTGAAGATAACTGATCAATCTCAAAAAGCCAGGGGAGTCTTCTGGCCTTTTAAAAATAATAGGCACTGTATTTGTCCTATTCCCTCATTTTTCAGGTATTTCTCTCACAACTATCAGTTCTGAAAAATAATGACATGTGACTCAGCAGTAACGCCACCAATTCCTGCCGAGTGAGCGCTGAGGACTGTGTTATCAGAGCCCGCCACTCTGAATACTCCCACTTTATCATGCACTGCGCCTCCAGGTTAGAAGAGGAGAGGAAATGATTATCCATCACTTATGTACTTGCACCCAGCACTTGCTCTTCATATCTGATCAATCCTAAGCTTAAAAACAAATTACATGCATATAAAAATTACATTTTTGGAATAACCTGTTATTAGGTTTTTATTCCTGTTATCAGAGGGCTACACTGAGAACTCATAGAATAAAGGAGAAATATGATTCTGGGAAGTCGAATTTCTGGGCAGGAGAATGAAGACACTTTTCTGGGGGTGGGGCTACTGATCTCAGTAAAAATCATCTGAGAGACACTGGAAAGTAAAAATCAAATTTATTTTGATTTATGGAAAGAGGAATATAAAGTTGAAAGGAGAAGCATGTTGTAGGTAAAGGAACACTGGATTCTCAATCAGACAGATTTTGGTGTGAATCCTGCCTCTGCAGGATACTAGCTGTGTGACTATGGGCTTGTTTCTTACTCTGTTTCCATTTTGGTTAAAAAGGGATAATACTATTTACCTCATGGAATTGTGTATTGGTTAGCTATTGCTCTGTAACAAAAGCCACAAAAATCCCAGTGCCACAATACGATAATCCTTTATTAAGGTCCTGCATCTGTGGAGCACCAGGGTCAGTTGGGAGTCAGCTAATGTAAGTTGGAGTAGTTTTGTTCTCTGAGAGCCTGGGACCAGAGAGGTATGCCTGAGACTATTTTTCCTTATATTTCAAGTTTCTGCTTGTATCACATCTACTAACACTCTACTGGCCAAAGTTGTCACATGACTGAGACCAAACCCAAGGGTAGAGGAAGTACACCTCCCCAATATGAAGCCAAAGAAAGTCATATTGGCAAACCCACAGTCATCAGAGAAGGAAATATATAATTCCCATGGGAGTGAGGGGGTGAGGAGTGAATATTTTTGGACAATAAACTAATCTACCACAGGCTGTTAAAATGATTAAATTAATTTATGTCTTCAAAGCACCTTGCATAATATCTGGCACTAAAGTATTTCATAAATGTTAGTTCATTTATCCTTCTCCAAACCCAGATCTTACAGTGAAGAATGGGGAACATAAACTTAATTTCAGAGACACCGTAATTATTTTAAAATAAACTTGACTTCTGTATTATGATCGGTTGGGAGAGACAGAATAAAAGGAAAAAGCAGAGATATTTAAGAAAGTAATAAAACAGAAGAAGAATAAGAGAAGAAAGAAACAATACCTCTTCAAATTTTGAGAGGGTAAAGTATGGGATAAAGAAGTAATACTTCTTGTAGCATCTGGGTGGTTCAGCTAGTTGAGTGTCTGACTCTTGATTTTGTCTCAGGTCATGATCTTAGGGTTGTGAGATGTCTCCCTTTGCCCCTCCTTGCTCATGCATGCTCTCTCTCTCAAAAAAAAAAAAAAAAAGGAAGTGGTACTTCTATAAATAAAATATAAATTGATAAACAGAAATATAGCTACAAAACAGGAACAATAAAAATAAAGGAGAAAATTACATAAGAGACTCATCATGAGGGCAATGAGGGCAGCCTTGGTGGCTCAGCGGTTTAGCGCCGCCTTCAGCCCGGGTGGTGATCCTGGGGACCCAGGATCGAGTCAGGTGTCAGGCTTCCTGCATGGAGCCTGCTCCTTCTGCCTGTGTCTCTGCTTCTCTCTCTCTCTCTCTGTGTCTCTCATGAATAAATAAATAAAATCTTAAAAAGAGAGAGAGAGAGAGAGAGACTCATCATGATACCGGGAGAGCTTTTTCAAAATACATGCACCTTTTCTTCTGCATCCCAGATTCTGAGCTACACATTTTTCACATGGAATAGGGTAGTAAAGGGAGAGGTGTGTTCATAGTTTTATCACCTCCTGTCAAGGTTTTATGAAAGACTAATTAGTGTTTTAACCAGTTTTTACAAGGTCACTGAGTACGCTTTATCCTTGATACTTCAGAAGCTCTAATCTGAATGTGGTCATTATTTCAACCTACCAAGTAAAAAATCATTTTCTGGGAATGTGGTGTGAGAAAGAGAGAAATAGTATCACAGGGATCAAATGAACTTGAGTTGGTTTTTTCCAATGTGATGACTTGGTCCACTCTAAGAAAAGAATATTCTTAACATAAATCATCCGATTATTAAGTATTTCATATAACCAGGTTGCTCGGTATTTTATGGTAGAAAAAATATGGTGTAGAAATTCTTTTCTAGAGTACAATAGGATCTTCAATATAATCCTCTGCCTAGCTTCTAGAATAAGAAGAAATGATTTGGTCAAATTTGATTTGGTTAATAAGGAACAAAAGGAACCCCTTATTAAGATGAAAAGTGTTAATATTTAACGAGGCTCTCCTTGTAAAGAGCAATGGTAAATTGTCTTTATATTACATGCTTAAGAGAAGCAAAGACATAGAAATTCATCCCTCTTTAATTTTTGTATTGAAACTCTTGTTCACTTCTTGCCTGTGCCATCTTGCTTTTTGGTCATACTACCAGTAACTGGCACACAGGAGATACTCAAAAATTGGGGCAAGGTGAGGAAAAGGCCATTTTTAAAATGATAATTAGCAAAAACATAACTTATCGAGGATAGGAGTGGGCACATGGAGAAGCTATCACCTTCTCACTCAGATTCCTCAAAAAAAAAAAAAAGTTCGCACTGCTTGGAGAAATGAAAGTCTGTCTTTCTGTCTTTCAAATATCTAGGGTTTATGTAAAAAAGCTAGGTCTGGAATGTAAAGATGTTTTAAAAAAAGCATCTCTTGAATGGTTGCTATAAACTGATAGCCTGAGGTAAGGAGTGACTTTTAAAAGAAAACAACTAATTTTTAACTGAAAGGCTTCATGGTCTCCAAGGAACCTAGTAATAAGAAAGCAGAATGCAAGAATTTTCTAGAATTTTTCTTCTCCCACTCTCTGCTCACTCTTGCTGGCCTCCTTGCTCTTCCTCAAGCACACTAAACTTACTCATTCCTACACTGAGCTCTTTCCACTTGCTCTGCCCTCAGCCTAGTAAGCATTTCTCCACCTGGATATCTGCATGCCTTCCTTTCTCTATTTATTTAGGGATGCTTAAATATCATTCCCTCACAGAGTTATGCCCTTACCATCTTACCCAAAATTGTTCCCAGTTTCCTTCTATCCTCTAACTTGTCATTAATTTTCTTCATATCACTTCCTACTACCTGACAGCATATTATACACTTATTTTGCTAATAAGTTTATTGTTTATTCTTCACTAGAATGTAAGCTCCATGAGGGCAGGGCCTTCGTTTTTCTCACTGCTATATCTTCAGTGTCCAGGACAGTACTTGTGTACCTAGTAGATAATTCTATTAAATGAATGAATTCCTGTAGGGTGGTAAAGACATAATTGTCTGTTCACCATAGTTCTAAAGATGAAAATATCCCTAACACAAAGAAGGGTGTTTGACTACCACAGCTTTATAAAAAATTCATTTGAGGAGCACCTGCGTGGCTCAGTCAATTGAACGACTGAGTCTTCATTTCAGCTCAGGTCATGATCTCAGAGTCGTGGGATAGAGCCCCAAGTCAGGCTCCTGGTTCAGATTCTTTCTTCCTCTCCCTCTGCCCCTCCCCTGGCTTACTCTCTCTTTCTAAACAAACATAGATAAAATCTTTAACAAAATTCGTTTGAATATATGTATTCTTTCTTCTAAAAGCCATTTAAATCTACCAGACATGGAACACTGTGCTTGGTGTTCTATGTATAATTTTTTGTTGTTGTTGTTCTATGTATAGTTGAAGTGAATAAGGCAGAGTTTCTGCCTCAAGAAATGATAATTCAGAGGTGGAGTAGAGTCTCTCCATGTGGCTCCTGGGGTGCCGCTCACTGACATATACATACAACATAAATCATACCTTCCTAAAAGCTATGAAGTACACACCTGTCCTACTATACACAACCCTTAGGAGAGAGCATTTCTTGTCTTTTCAGCTAACTGGTACTTCCTCAACAATCCAGATGCACAGGACCTTCATTCATTCATTCAACAAGCCTTTACTGAGCATCTACTACATATAAGAAAAGTGCCAGAAGTGGGGATACCAAAGTGACCCCACTAGAGTGTGGAGACAGACAAGTAAACAGGCAAATACAGCACACATGGTAAGTATATGGGTGGACTTCCAGGAGAGGACATAGAAAGGGTTTCCAATCCCATCTTGGGAGATGGGGGAGATTTGAGCAAGTTTTCCTGAAGAGGATGTCTCTAAGTAGATTCTCTACAGGGAAGCCTGTATACCGTTTATACCTCTGTAATTATAGCAGACTACATGTTGGATTTATTAGCTTTGCTTCCTGATGACAATGCTGACCTCTGTAGGGAATGGAGCACATTTAGGAGATTACAGTGGGTGATATGGCCACAACACTGGGGAAGCAGCAGGCTTTTGGGCTCTGTCAGGGGCAGGAGGAGGGTGAGCTTGTGAAGTACGTGAGGGATCAGGAAGCAGCTGCTCTGGTGAGCTGGCAGGAGGAGAATAAACAAAAGCTGTGGTTGTGGAGGGAGGTGAGAAAATAAGTATGGAGAGAACAGGCGAAAACGGGAGCGGGAGAAACAGTCACAGAATATGGGTGAGTATGAGGAAGTCTGTTCTATGCATTGTGCTTTGAGGAGCATAGAAACAAAGCAAAGTCTTTATATACTGTACATAAATAAATCCCCTCATTATTTATATAATTATGCAAATACTCTAATAGCATTGATAGAATTCAAATTCAAATCACAGAAAAAAGTTCACCCACATTTTTTACCACCCCGACAAATGTACTTTAATTTTTGTGGCTTTCCAGGCCCAGCAGGAAAAACGTTTCTATCTTTAAATGTTTCTATCTCTGTAATCAGAGTGCTAATATGATTTTATGGCCAAGTCTTTGTCATCTCCAAGCTCTGTCAATGTTATGTAATGAACACCTGTACTTCTCTTTGCCATGTCTTCAGCAAGTGCATGCAAGCTTTTACAACAGGACCCCAGAGAGGCAGCTTAAGGGGAAATGTGGAAGTGAGTGTAGCCAGCTGTGCTAAAGCAAGCACAGTTGTGTGTAAGCACCTTGTCAGCTCTAAAGCACAAGGCCAAAAATACACATGTGGCAGAAATAAAGTAAAAGAAAGCAGATTATATTGAAATAGTTGCAATCTTCCTCCTTCGCTGATTAGGAAGGGTTCTTGCTTATTTGGTCAGTCCACAGTCTTCTTATTTTCAGAAATAGGGAAATAGGGAAAATGAACACATAAAAGGAAAAAAGAAAAACAGAAACAACAAAACCCTCTCAATCTACATAATAAAGCGGTATTATAAAGCTTTGTAGGATCCTTGCATGGCTCAGCGGTTGAGCGTGTGCCTTCAGCCCAGGGCGTGATCCCAGAGTCCCAGGATCAAGTCCCACATCAGGCTCCCTGCATGGAGCCTGCTTCTCCCTCTGCCTGTGTCTCCGCCTCTCTCTCACTCTGTCATGAATAAATAAATAAAATCTTAAAAATAAAAAAAGCTTTGTAGTAAAGAACTAAAGTGAAGACAGAGCAGGGGACACTGGAAAATGGAATAGTTCTCTTGCAAACACCATAATGACATTAAAATGACATAGTCCTGGTAAAAGTTTATTTTTTTTTTTAATTTTTTTTTATTTAGTTATGATAGTCACAGAGAGAGAGAGAGGCAGAGACACAGGCAGAGGGAGAAGCAGACTCCATGCACCGGGAGCCCGACGTGGGATTCGATCCCGGGTCTCCCGGATCGCGCCCTGGGCCAAAGGCAGGCGCCAAACCGCTGCGCCACCCAGGGATCCCCCTGGTAAAAGTTTAATATAGACTTTCTGAAAAAAACAAAACACTACCTGTGTATTGTAGATTTTATTGTGTAGCACACAGTTTACAAATAATAATAAAATATGTATACCTTTTATTATAAATTCTATTTAAACAATTGATTCTCACAGAATGCTTTTATTGATTTTCGTTGAGCTCTAGTAGCCACTGCAATTGACAAATGAATATACTTCTGACATAAACAATGGTTAATATTTTCGTTGATGTTAACAAGTTACCCATAAGAAAGTGAAGCAAAAAAATATGTTTAACTTTACACATTCATCAATGATGTGAGTGGGAGACTGCTGAATCAGATAATAGTTTTTGAATACTGAAAGAATATTTTCTCAATTTTATGCACTATTCATAATATAATGGCTATAGGCACAATACACCTTAGAGTTCAATCTGTATTATTAGCATTTTTCTATGACTTTAAGTCTAGACATCCAACAAAACAAAAAAATCAAGCCCTGATTTGTAATGCTTGCTGATTTCCATGGTGTAAACACTCCTACAATGGCCAATTTTCAAGCTACCAACATGATGTCACTGAACACAGAATTAGAAAGAGATGCCAAAAAAAGCACTATTATATAGTATTTCTACAATACAGACACAAAGATGTAAAGAAACCTCAAGAATATAGATGGAGGTAGAATGTAGTAAAATAATTAGAAAGTGATGGATTTTGAACATTTATCTAACAGCTTTATTAAAGTATAACTGACATTGAATTGCACGTGCTTAAAGTATATAATTTGAGAAGTTTTGACACATGTATACATTTATGAAACCATCATCACCGTCAAGATGATAAACATATCAATTACCCCCCCCCAAATTTCCTTATGCTCCTTTGCAATCTTTCTGCCTCCACTGCTTCTTACCTCTACCTCCAGACAACTACTGATCTGCATTTTATCACTACAGATTAGTTTTCTATAAATGGAATCATGGACTGTGTACTCTTTTGTTTGGCTTCAGCATAATTATTTTGAGATTCACTCATGTTGTTGTATGTCCTTTTTTCCTCTGAGTATTGCATATTTATCACCTTTGTTTATGATCTATTTTGTTGTAAGTTTATATAATTTAATTTTTAATAATGGATGTGTTTAACAACCAGCTGGCAAAATTCCTGAAAATTTAACAATCAGCTCTTTCAAGCTGGTGCAAGCTGGCTCTGGCATACTTCTGGTGGGCTGTGTGCGTGCGTGCGTGTGTGCATGTGCGCGTGTGTATGTGTGTGTGTGCATGTGCCTAGTTTTAGAGAAGGCTGAGAGACTTTGGGACAGCTGCAGGGTTTGGGAATAATTGAAAATGAATGAAAGAGAAGAGAGAATATCTAACAAGTTCCTCTGTGTTCCCTCTTTGGTGTTCTTTGAGAGAAACTGCAGTAAAACGCTAATTAAAAATTACTTTTGATTGCTGGCTTGTTGTTTTAATTAATGCATGATGAGACGACAATACAGCTGGGCTTCGGGTATTTTACACAAGGGACTTTTATCATGGAGGGTTCCAAGAGAGACCTCCAAAAGCCAAAGTTAATAGGGGCAAACTGGTAGAAAGGAATTTGGAGTGAATGACTGGGCACGAGGATGCTGAGACTCAGTTGCTCATGTATCAGGTGTCATGGTCATCTCTGAGCTCTCCTAGAATGCATTGGATAGACGGGTACGTGGGAGAAGGCCTGGGTTTCATTCTGGATCGCTGGCAGATTGTCTTTAGGGAGCTATAATTTGGGATGTGATGCTCACTGTGTAGTGCCCGTAACATATCCTCAGGCAGAGCCTGGGGGCATGGGATGGGGGTTGTTCCATGCTACTTCTATACCGTAACAAACTAGAAAAGTTAGTAAGAGAGCTGCAACAAGGAAGAAAACTATTTACTGAGTGTTTGCTACATACAAGGCACTCAGCTGAGGGCCTTCTCTACATTATCTGAGTTAACAACCAGAACAACTGTGTGGTGATTAGTAGCATTTACACTCATTTTACAGGGAAGTTAAATCCTTTGATGAAAGTCACATCAGGAAGTGGTAGGGACGGTGTTTGAACTCAGGTCTATCCGATGCTTCCGGTCCTAATTTCTACACTGTACAGCCTTCTTGTTTGCTGAGCTACAGGTAACTCAGCACACAAGCACTTAAAAATTATAGGCCTGGCTGGCAAAGGGCCTTTTCCCAACTCAGTGACAGCATCCCTGGCTGCTTGGAGAGTGTGCCCAGAGATGACACTGGAGCCCGATCACCTGGGGCCTTTTACACTTGTTTTGGAAATTTGGATTCTCTCTTAAGGGCAATGGGGTTGCCATTGACAGAGGTTAGTGTGGAGTAATAAGCTCAACTATGCATTCGAGAAAAATAGGTTGGAGAGTAGTTTGGCTAAAATATAGATGGAAGATACCCCAAAATATAAGGTAGAGGTACTTGTCCTCTCTCCTTTTAAAAATTTCCTTTCCAACTATTTTTTTGCAGATCAGGTTCAGAGATAAGTAATTTGCCAAGGTCACACTGCACCTTAAATCCTGTATCAGGATTTAAAAACTTTAGTTCATACAGTGAAGGAAGGATTTACTATCCTCTCAGATCTGAGGAAGAACAAAGGATGACTGAAAGTGGGAAAAGCAGGAGTGGATAAGGCGAGAAAGGCTGCTGAAACAAAGACATAGAAAACCGGTGGCTTAAGTAAGGAAAAGCTCATCTACCAAGAAACAGTCTAGAATGAGATATCTTGAGCTGGTAGGCTGTCTCTGCTATACAGGAACATTCAGGGACCCTGGTACCTTCCATCTCGATACCTTGTAATCTTCCTGAATGTCCACATGGCCACTGCTGATTGAGCTCCACATTCATGGCAAGGGGGAAAAAATAGTGTCTAGGTCAGTCTTTTAGAAGACCTTCTGTTGCTGGTATCATGTATGTCAACATCCCATTGGTCTGAAGTAAATCACGTGGCCTAACTGCAAAGGTGACTGGGAAATGTAGTTTCTTCTTGGGTGATTGTATGCCTACCTAAGGCATAGGGATTCTACTACTAAAAGAAAGGGAAAAATGAATACTGTATGATCTTTCTAAGTCTTTCATTACAATTGCTCCTAGGGAAGTCATGTGGCAAAGCAACAACAAAGGCTGCCCACATAATAGACGCTCATACAAAACAACTAATGAAAACGATATTCTGCAACAATTTGGAAAACAATGTCCTGTGGCAAATAGTGTTTCTACTAGACTGATAGAATATATTTAGTGTCCTTGTGTTCATGTTATTCCTCTAGCTCTCTTGGCATTTTAGCATCATTGGAAGATGGTGGCAATGTCAGAGTAGGTATTTCCCATGGTGAAGGCCCTTTGTAGATCAGTCAACAATTGGTCATAATATTCTGCTTGTTCTTGTGAGAGGTGAGAACCAATAGACACTCATGATTGATGAGCATCAGACAATGAAATGAGTGATGTTGGTTGATGGGGCCAGTGATGGTTGGAGAGAAATGACCATGGGCAACTACTCTTCAGCTCTAACCATTGATTGCCATGAAGGAATTTGAATAGGGTTTCCAGGAATTTGAAATTCTCAGCAGAATACAGAAATATGGCTTTTTAGCACATAATCTAATTTTTAAATTTTGGCTTAAATATTTTAATATCACTCTGTGGGCCAAAAAGAACACCCCTGTGAGCTGAGATTGAGCTCTGGTCTCTGTTTTAATGTTTCAGAGCTTATTTTGTCATTTATAAAGTGGGAGCAATACTCACCTCAAATAATTATAGGGTGAGTAGAAAGAAATAGTGTATGACAAGGGCAGGTAATCATTATTGCATCTGATTTTTTTCATAATGAATTTGCCTTAATATTAGGACATTCTCAGATCCCATCCTAGTGGATAAGAAGTTCAAGATGGATATTCCAAGAAAGATTACTATTCTAGAGTGTACAAGATTTACTAGAATTGGGTGTTCTGTTTCAGGTCTTAAATGCTCTCCTAATTTACACTTCCCAACATTTATTTTTGGAGGTGTTGTGGTAAAGATTTGGGTCTAGCTAATCTGAGCAACCAGTTTGGGTTAGAGATAAGAATGGTTAAATTCATCCTCTACTCATCCCTTGTTCGCTGTGTGACTTTGGCTCAGTCACTTAATATTCCTATTGTCTCACCCAGGTGGATGTATATAAAATAGATTTTTTAATCTTTTGATTTTTGACAAAACATATTTTCAGGCAAACCACCTTACTTAGTCAACATCCTGAGCTGTTTATTCTCTGGGAGAGCTGGGATAATACAGTAGATAAAAATCTTAGGAATATTGCTTAAATTGTCCTTTGTGCAACTCCCTACAGTAAAAGGATAGTCAGGTGTAAAGTGTTCTAAAACAACAAAGTGACCTTTAAAGAAAAGCAATTTATTCATAAAGTAAATCACCAAAGAAAAAGGGGAAAAGGTCTTCTTGTATATTGCTAGTATCAGATCTTCGGGCTGGTGCATTGTTTTGCTTCACTTGTGTTGGTTACACATTATATGAAGACTTTTTTTATTTCAGAGCTGATGGAGTCTGTGAAAAAGGAATATTAAAATTTATGACAGTAAATGATACACAACCTGTTCTACAGAAAACCCCATAGGCAGAATAGTGGATGTGAAATACAATGTGTACTTTCAAAAAAGTGGCAATTAAATTCCTTTTCAAAAATAGACAAATTCCCATAGGATTAGTTAAACCTATTGATCATCCTTATCTTTATTACTATTATTATTAGTAGGAGCATTAATAATTACTGATTTTTACTGGGTGTTTCCTATGGACCATCCATTGAGTAAACTGCGACATGCTTTATCTCACTAAATTCTCTCAACAACTCTATGAATTAGGGGCTATTATTTCCCTTTTTCAGATGAGGAAATCAATGCTTAGGAATGTTAACTAACTTGCCCTGTTTCATAAGTTTGTAAGTGGCATGACTTGGCTTTTCACCTAGCACTTCATAGCTCCAACGTCCATGATTCTGTGAAGGAATGAAAATTTTGATGAGTGAAATGGAAAGACAGGAAGAAAGAAAGAAAGAAAAAGAAAGGAAGGAAGGAAAAAGGGAAGGAAGGAAAATAAGAGAAAAAAGAAGGAAGGAAAAAAAGAGTGAAAGGCAGGCTTCATTTTGCAGCTTTAAGCCCTTTCCTGGAGAGTATGTCTGAACTGAGTGCCTCATTGTGGGGCTTTCCACAGACAAAGTAATCAGGCTGCTGAGAGCTGTGGAGACAGAGAGAAGGGAAGCCAGAGGTTCAGGAAGGGAGGCTAACAAGCAGTGGGAGATTTTGAAGACCAGCTCTGAATGCTCTGCCATTTTGGCAGCAGTGTTGACATCTCATGGGCGTTCTTTGAAATCCTGACCTATTTGTTCTAAGGATAACTTTTATTGTCTCTGTTGATGATCACTATACTGGGATTCCTGGGAAGTCCTGCTTTCAAATATCCTGTTCAATTGTCCTCACAAGCACATTCAAACTTGTCAGTCTAAGTTTGGGAATTGCGGTCTTGCAATTATGGGCATGATTTTCGGAGCCCCTCAGTTCCAGTTCGTTGACTCCAGCTGGCAAGGTGGATCCTCTCTCTGAGTGCAGTCAGCCTCTGTCAGAAGACAAGAACATCCCAGTGACAGCTCTGACAATCTCCCATTCTCCTGTGTGGAGAGGCAATGTTGTGTAGGACTCTGGATTGTTGGTTAATTTTACCTATGGTGCCACCATACTTCATTCGTGTTGTTTAATTAAATAGTCTAACTCCCTCTTATGGTAATAATTTAACATATATACTTACTTTGATCGCTTTTAAACATAATTGGTGGTTTGGATGAATTTTTCTATAATTACAGAATGTTGTCCTTGACTATGTCAAGTTTCTTTTTGACAAAGAAACTACTTCAATCGTGAAGCTATTGGCCTTGAATTGGATGAAACACAAACTAGGTATACACTCATAAAAATATAAGAGCAGAAATATTTTTCTCTATAACATGCTGGGGGAGAAAACTCAAACTAATTTTTGTCATATTAAAACAAAATACTGTTTATATTTTTTATGTTGGCTTTGGAGCCCACCCACCACATCTTTTTTTTTTAATTTAAATTCAATTTGCCAAAATATAGTATAACACCCAGTGCTCATCTCGTCAAGTGCCCTCCTTAGTGCCTGTCACCCAGTTACCCCATCCCCCTATGCACCCCCCTTCCATAACCCTTTATTTCCTAGAATTAGGAGTCTCTCATGGTCTGTCTCCCTTTCTAATTTTTCCCACTCGGTTCTCCTCCAGCCACATCTTGTTAGGCAGTGCTGTGAAGAACACTGGACATTGGGACACCTGTGCTCTAGTTCTGGCTTTGTCATTGTATCATCCAGAATTCTTTGGGTTGTAAGTTGCAGACAGGGCAACTTGAAATCACCTAAACATAAACGGAGTTTATTCCTTATGTAACTTAGATATCCAGGGTAGATCTGACCTCAGGTACCTCCAAGGAGTAAATTATATCATCAAGAGTTAATTTTTTTCTATTTCTCAATTCAACCTTTTGCTTGTCTGCCTCATTCTCAGACTACAAATGGCAGCTTACTACAGCTCTGGTGTCATCTCCTCCCAGGCTGCAGACCAGAATGAAAAGAAAGAATCTTTTCCAGAAATCCTGTTTGATTCTGATTGGGCAGGCCTCCTGTTACTCCTAAACCAATCACTATGGTGTTTTGATCAACCATATTTGGAATGAGCTTCATCTCGACCCCTTAAGAGAGGGAAGGGTAGATATCCAGACAAAAGTGGGGGCTGTTGCCAGAAGGGGGAATTTATACCTGGGGAGTGTCAATGCCACTCACCAACTGTGTGACCCTAGGAGGATAATTATTAACTCTATGAGTAGAGTTAATAATGTCTACTAAAAATGGATTAAAAATTGCTTGTAGACTACATATACCTATTCTTGTGCTTTGTTAACTATACAGTATTATACAATCTTTTGTTATTATTTTTAGAAGTTTGTCTATAATCTACACCTAGAAGTGAAATCGGTGACTTATACATAGGCTATGTACATCTTCAACCATACCAGGTAATGCCAAGTTGTTTTCCACCATTTGCAGTGGGTAAGAATTCCTGTTGTCTTACATTAAACACTAAGCATTACATTTTTGGTTACTTTCTAATCCAGTGGATATGAAGTGGTATCTTATTGTTAAAATTAGCGGTTTCCTATTAATTAACAAAGAACATCTTTTCTCATATATGTTTTTTAACTATGTCATTTTTGTTGGCTATATTCAGAGAATGTACTTGTTCATATATTTTGCCCATTTAAAGTATTGTGCTGTTTGTTTCCTTTCTCAAGTATTCATAAGATTCCTTGTGTTTTTAGGATACTAATACTTTGCTGATTAACTTATTGTAGACACTTATCCCAAGTTTACGGCTTGCCTTTTCACTTTTTGATGGTGTCATTTGATGAATATAAACTCATAATCTTAACAGTCTAATTTACCAATCAATCTCATCCTATAAGGTTTGTAATTTTTGTGCTACATGTAAGAAAACTTTCTGCTCCCTAACCTGTAAGGTCATAAAGATACTCTCTTCTAAAAGTTTTAGTGTTTTACCTTTCATATTTGAATTCTTAATCCACTGGGAATTTATTATGTATGTTGTAAGATAGGCATTCAATTTCAAATTTTCCACATGGACAACCAACTGTCCCAGCACCATTTATTCAATGACTATTTTTCTCTATGGCTGTGAAGTGCCACCTCTATCATACATCAAATATCCTTGTAGATATGTGTCTGTTTTAGGTTACCTGTCCTACTCCTTTGGCCTATCTGTACATCCCTGTGTCAATAAAGGTATTTAGAAAAAAAAAAAAAACACAGGGCTTAAAAAAAAATCACATTGCTTGTGATGGGACGTGGCTAGAGTGTGGCATAGAGAATCAGCACTGAACCCAGTGAAGGTTTTTTCCCATGTTTCATCTTATATATCAACAGTGCTTTGCTGATCTAGTTTCAAAAAGTTTTATTAAGTTCTGCTTCATAGATGTCATTGTTCATCTCTATTCTTGTCCACCCATGTGTAACAAATGGCATTTTTGTGTGTGTGTGTTTTTTTTAATCCCTGGAGGTATTCCATTAAATAAAGTTAAGTTTGAAAATCTGAGAGATTTGGGAAAGTTTATGTATGTCTTTTTATCTGTAGAAAACTTGGAGACTGAGAAATACTTTTGGAGAGAGGACTTGAAAGATTCATAGTTTCAAAGTGGAAGGTTCAGTAATCAGTAAATCTGGGTAAAAATGGGGCTGCTCATAAGCTGGGATTTCATGTAAAGAGACCTTCCAAAACATTCCTCCTGGGCCACTCACACAAAAAATTCCAGAAGGAAAATGATCCTTATGGCTCTTTTAGCCTATAGCACACTATTAATACTTGATGAAATATAATGGGACTAAAATAAAGGCAGATAGAGGTTAGCCAGAAAGGATATAGATAAAAAATATAATTTTTTGAATACGGCTTTTTAGCCTACAAATATCTTTTTTTTTCTCCCTGAGAATAGGTTTATTATCATTGTATGTTCTGCCTCAATGTGATTTTACATTGACAATACAAAATAACATGATTTTTATCTTCCTACTTTAATTTTCTGGCCCTTCTCCAGTGGCACTGACCACCTTTGTTGTTCCTCAAAGAAATTTCTTTGCCTGCAGCACTCCCAAAGAATACGCTTGAGCAAAATTTCATGGAGAGACAAATTCAAATGGCTACCTGCCTGAAATAAGCTAATCATGTTAGAAGAAATAGGGGAGTGAGATCCTAGGACTGCATGATTAAAATAGAAACTAAACTGTTTAGCTCAGAGATCACGTCTTTTCAGGCTGTAGTGTCTGGCACACTATGTATGTATGTGGTGGTTATTGATAATAATTATACGTATGAATTGAAGAATGTGTAGGAAAGCAGCTGCCCTAAGATGAATTGGACCAGAGCCACAGTGAACGATGTCTGATTAATTAAAAACCCTGGTCCTTATTAAAATCACCATTATATTCAACAGAAGCCTGCCAAGGAAATATACAGCAAGGTTAAAGACTGCATGTGCAATTCAGATATCAGCTGTGCTCTTGGCCTTTGACTTCTACATCTGAACATGTTGACTCTCAGCCAGTGGGATGTGGAAGTCAGTTCTCTTTCATTTCTCCAGTCAAAATCCCTCCACTCAAGTGATGTTTGGCGTCAACAAGCAAAGAATTGGTACAAACATTTTGTGGAGAAGGTGGAAGATTGGAATTTATGTTGCATATCCCACAGCAAACAAGTTTAAAAGTTCGCTTAAATATTTCTAATTTCCCCAATTTTTCGGCTTACCCCAAGGGAAGAACTCTCTCTGGCTCCTCGCAGTTACCCCCAACCATGTTGGACTCTTTTCTCTATATTCTACCTTTATTTTATTTTTTCCCACTCTTCAGAGTAACTTGAATTCTCATCATCTTATCAATAGCAGGTTAGCTACCATGCTTCATCATTTGGTCATATCCTCGAGGTTCTTATATCACTCTAGTGGGCTTATTCATACCTTTAACAAGCATTTATTGTGGTTTATCATGTGCCAAGCACTATTCTAAGATCTAGAAATACAGCAGTGAGCAAAACAGACAAAAAGTCTTTTTTTAAAAAAGGTTATTTATTTATTTGAGAGAGAGAGAGAGCACAAGTGAGAGAGCACATGAGCAGGAGGGGGGCAGAGGAAGGGGAGAAGGGAGCCCACTGAGCAGGGAGCCTGACCCATGACCCCAGGATCATGACGTGAGCTGAAGGCAGATGCTTAACTGACTGACCCACCCAGGTGCCCAAAATAGGCAAAAATTCTTACTATCAAAGAGCCTATAGTGGAAGGAGATGGATAGAAATAAATAAACAAGACAAACAATAATTAGAATGTATAACAGCAGAAGAATTAGAGAGGAAGTGGTTCAAGATGGTAATATAAGAAGATTCTGATCTCATCCTTTTCCATGGATATAACAAATATGCAGCTCAAGAAGCAATAATTCCTTCTAGAAAGAGCTTGAGAACTAGTTGAATACTTGCTCTACCATAAAGGACTAAAATGACCACACTTAAATGGGTAGGAGAGATAGACAGCTCTCACCAAAAACCTTACCCATGCACAGGGACCCACAATTAGGAGGAATCTCAAAAAATAAACAAACAAAAATACATAAAAACAGAGCTTCTCCTTAAGGGGCAAGGAGTTTGTGCTTTATACCAGGCACCCCAGTCCTCAAGTTCTGCACCAGAGAGACAAGCCCCCAAAATATCTGACTTTGAAAACCAATGGGAATTACACCCAGGGGGAATGGATGGCTTTGGGAATGATGATGCTACTCTTTAAAAAGCTTGTGCAGAGACTCATTCACCCAGAGACCCAGTGCAAAAAGCAGCAGTTTGAAAAGAGCCTAGGCCATAGATGAAAGATTCATTTGCTAAACTTAAAGCCTCTGCCAGAGGGGCAGAAGTCTGTTGAGACTCCCTGGGGAGGGAATACTAGCAGACATAATTTTTATGGCCTCCCTCTATTTTGCTTGAACTAGTCCTGGTAGGCAATATTTTTGTACCTTCACTCTAACCAGTTAGCAGTGGGCAAATAGCATAGCACTGCCAGAGTGGCAAGTAAGCAGCCCTGCCCTCTGTGCTGCTCATGTGATGCTGCTAGACACAGTGGACAACCAGATCTGCCCTCCTGAGCCACTCACATAGCCCCAACAGAGCCAACAGGTGTATGCAGCCCACACAGAGTAAGAGAGACATAAAGCTCGGGTTCCTAGGAGGGACTGCATTTCTGGACCCTATGGGTCTTAAACAATTGGAGAGATAGCTTAAGGGATAGCCAAGAACTAGGGCAGGGTTAAACAATGAGGTTTATCTACACAGGACAGGTAGAGATAAGCACTGTTTCACAGAAACAAGCATAGAGAGTCAAGCAAAATAGGGAAACAAAGCTATATTCTAAATGAAGGAATAAGGTAAAATTTGAGAAAAAATTCTTAATGAATTAGAGTTAAGTGATTTATCTGATAAAGAGCCAAAGCAATGGTCATAAAAATGCACACCAAACTTGAAGGAAGAGTGGATGAATACATAGAGAGCTTGAACAAAGAGACAGAAAATTTAAGAAAGTGCTAAACAGAACTCACAGAGCTAAAGAACACAATAACTGAGCTGAAAAATACACTAGAAGGAATCAACAGCAGTCTAGATATAGGATAATGAATCCTGTAAGATTCATTTACTACTCCTGAAGATAAGGTAGTCGAAATCACCCAAACAGAATAGCAAAAGGAAAAAATAATTTTGAAAATAAAGATAGTTTAAGGGATATGTAAGGCAATTTCAAGTGTACTAAATTTTTCCTATATAAGGGTCTCAGAAGAAGGAGAAAGAGGAGAAGGAGGAAGAGGAGGAGAGGGGGAGGAAGAGGAGAGAAAGGAGCAGAACATGTATTTATATAAATAATGGCTGAAAAGCTCCCTTAACCAGAAGAAGGAAACAGAAATCCAGGTCCAGGAAACAAAGAGAGTCCCAAACAAGATGAACCCAACATGGTCCACCCCAAGATATGCCATAATTGAAATGTCAAAAGTTAAAGATAGAGAATCTTAGAAATAGCAAGAGAAAAACAACTGATTATATGCAAAAGGAGCCCCATAAGACTATCAGCTGGGTTTTCTGCAGAAATTCTGCAGGTCAGAAAGGAGTCACACAATACATTCAAGGTGCTGAAAGGAAAAAACCAAAACCAAAACCAAAAAAACCTTCCAACCAAGAGTACTCTATCTGGTAAGGTTATCATTTAGAATTGAAAGAGAAAGAGTTTCCCAGACAAGCCAAAGCTAAGAGAGTCCATTACCACCAAACCAGCCTTACAGAAAAACATTAAAGGAAATTTAAGCCAAAAAGAAAAAGTTATAACCAGAAGTAAGAAAATACGTAAAAGAAAAAAACAATCTCCCTGATAAAGGCAAACTATAGTGAAAGGAGTGGATCAACCACTTATAAGGTAGGATGAAGATTAAAAGATAAAAGTAGGAAAATCAACTATAACTACAATAAGTAGGTAAGGGAATAAAATAAATAAAATAAGAAGATGCAAAATATGATGGCAAAAACATAAAACATGAAATAAAAATGTAGTGCTTTCAGAATGTGGTCTCACTTAAATGACTATCAACCTAAAATAGACTGCTAATATATAGTCATATATGAACCTTATGGTAACCATAAACCAAAAATCTACCAGTCAAAATTTAGAAAGAATTAGGATACACAAAAAAAGGAGAATGAGAAAGGAACTAAACATGACACTAAAGAGTGTTATTAAATCACAAGGGAAGAGAGGAAGAGAATAAAGGAGCAGAGAAGAACTACAAAAACAACTAGAAAACAATCAATAAAATGGTAAAGCCTATCCATGATACTTCAGATGTAAAAAGATTAAGTTCTCCAATCAAAAGACACAGTGTGCCTGAATTAGACAAAAGGCAAGACCCATCCTACAAGAGACTCACTTTAGATCTAAAGATACTACAAACAAAATGAAGGGATGGAAAAAGATATTCCATGCAAATGGAAATGAAAAGAAAGCTGGGGTAGTGATACTTATGTCAGAGAAAATAAACTTTAAAACAAAGACTAACAAGACACAAAGAAAGGCATTGCATAATGATAAGGGGGGTCAATACAACATAAAGATATAATATATGTAAACATGTATGGACTCAACAGAGGACTAACTAAACATAGGAAACAAATATTAACGGAAAAGGAGAAATTGATTGCTGTACAATAATATTAGGGAACTTTAATATCCCACTTACATCACTAGATAGGTCATCTGGACAGAAAATCAATAAGAAAACATTGGTCTTAAATGACACATAAGACCAGATGGACTTAGTAAATAATTATAGACTATTCTATCAAAAGCAGCAGAATAAGCATTCTTTGCAAGTATACATAGAACATTCTCCGGAATAGATCACATGTTAGGCCATAAGCAAGTCCCAATAAATTCAAGAAGATTGAAATCATATTAAACATCTTTTCTGACCACAATGGTATGAAACTAGAAATCAATTAGAAGACAAAAATTTTAAAAATACAAAAATGTGGAGATTAAACAACATGCTGCTAATTAACCAGTGGGTCAATGAAAAAATAAAAAGGGAAATAAAAAAACACCTCAGACAATGAAAATGGAAACAACATTCCAAAATCCATGAGATGCAATGAAGACAATTCTAAGAGGGAGGTTTGTAGTGATACAGACCTACCTCAAGAAACAAGACAATTCTCAAATAAACAATCTAACTTTACACCTAAAGGAACTAAAAAAAGAAGAAAAGATGAAGCTCAAAGTTAGTAGAAGGAAGGAAATGATAAAGAGTAAAAATAAATGAAATAAGGACTTTAAAAAACAATAGAAAAAAATCAGTGAAACTGAGAGCTGATTCATTGAAAAGATAAATAAAATTGGCAAACCTTTAGCCAGACTCACCAAGAAAAGAGGGCCCAAATAAATAAAATCAGAAATGAAAAAGATAAAGTTACAACCAATATGGCAGAAATACATAGGATTATAAAAAATTACTATGAGCAGTTATACACCAACAAATTTGACAACCTACAAGGAATAAATTCCCAGAAACACAATCTTCTAAGCTGAACCATGAAGAAACAGAAGTGAGCAGACTGATTACTAGTATTGATATTGAGCCAGTAATCAAAAAATTTCCAAAATAGGAAAAAAAAAAAAAAAGCAAAAAGCTGAACAGGATGGCTTCACTGGTAAATTCTACTAAAAATTCAAAAAAGATTTGATACCTATTCTTCTCCAACTATTCCAAAACATTGAAGAGGAGGGAACACTTCCAAACTATTTTAAGAGGCCAGCATTACCCTCATACTAAAACCAGATGAAGACAGTACAAAACAAGAAATTATAGGCCAATATCCCTGATGAACATAGATGCAAAAATTCTCAGTAAGATACAGCAAACAGAGTTCAACAATATGTTAAAAGAGTCACACACCATGATCAACTGGGATTCATTCCAGGGTTGCAAGGATGGTTCAACATCAACAAATCAATCAATGTGATATACCACTTGAATAAAATAAAGGATAAAAATCATATGATCATCTCAATAGATGGAGAAAAAGTTTTGTCAAAATTGAGCACGCATGTGTGATAAAAACTCAATATAGTAGGCATAGAGGGAATGTACCTCAACATAATGAAGACCATTATGTGAAGACCATATGTGACATATCCACTGCTAACATCATACTCAATGGTGAACACTAAAAAAACTTTTCCTCTACGATTAGGAATAAGATGAGGATATTCACTCTTGTTACTTTTATTTACATGGTATTGGAACTTCTAGTCATGGCAATTAGGCAAGGAAAAAAACAAAGGGCATCCAAATTAGAAAGGAAAAAGTAAAACTCATTATTTGCAGATGACATAATATTATATACAGAAAACACTAAAGACTCCACCAAAAAACCATTGGAACTAATAAACGAATTCAATAAAGTTGCAGAATAAAAAACTAATACGTAGAAATCTCTTGTATTTCCATACAGCAATAAGGAAATATCAGAAAGGGAAATTAAGAAAACAATCCCATTCACAATTGCATCAAAAAAAATAACATACTTAGGAATAATTTTACTTTTTATTCCACCAATGAGGCAGAAGACCTGGACTCTTAAAAGTATAAGACATTGGTGAAAGAAACTGAAGATGACACAAACAAATGAAAATGTATTTCATGCTCATGGATTAGAAGAATTAATATTGCTAAAATGTCCATACTGTGCAAAGTAATCTATAGATTCAATGCAATCCCTATCAAAATATCAATGACATTTTCACAGAACTAGAATAATCCTAAAATTTGTATGGAACCACAAAAGATGCTGAATTGCCAAAGCAGTCTTGAGAAGGAAGAACAAAGCTGGAGGTATCATATTCCCTGATTTCAAATTACACTACAAAGCTCTAGTGATCAAAACAGTATGATATTAAAATAAAAACAGACATGTAGATCAATGGGACAGAATAATAAGCCCAGAAATACACCCACACATATATGCTCAATTGATCCATGACAAAGGAGACAAGAATATACAATGGGGAAAAGACAGTCTCTTCAATAAATTGTATTGGGAAAACTGGACAGCTACATGCAAAAGAATTAAGCTGGGCTACTTTCTGATACTATACACAAAAATAAAGTCAAAATGGACTAAATACTTCAATGTAAGATCTGAAACCACAAAACTCCAAGGAGAAAACTTAGCTGGTAAGCTCCTTTACATCAGTCTTCATGATATTTTTTTGAATCTGACTCCATAGGCAAGAACAACAAAAGCAAAACTAAACAAGTGACTACATCAAATTAAAAAGCTTTTGCACAGTGAAGGAAACTATCAAAAAATGAAAAGGCAATCTACTGGATGGAAGAAAATATGTGGAAATCATATATCTGATAAGAGACTAACACCCAAAATATGTAAAGAACTCCTTCAATTCAATAGCAAAAAGCAAACAGTATGATTAAAAATGGGGAGAAGATCTGAATAGACCTTTTTCCAAAGAAGACACACAGATGGCCAACAGAGCCACGAAAATATACTTAATATCCAATCACCAGGGAAAGGTAAATCAAAACCAAAGAGATATCACCTCACACTTGGCAGAAAGGCTATTATCAACAACAACAACAAGAAGCCCAAAAACAAATGCTGGTGAGGATATGGAGAAAAGGGAATCCTTATGCATCATTGGTGAGAGTCTAAACTGGTGCAGCCACAGGGGAAACCAGTATAGAGGGTCCTCAAAAAATTAAAAATAGAACCACCATACAATCCAGCAATTCTAGTTCTGGCTATTTATCTGAAGAAAATGAAAACGCTAACTTGAAAAAATATATGCACTCCCATGTTCACTGCAGCATTATGTATAAGAGACAAGATATGGAAGAAACAGCCTAAATTTCCATCATATGAATAGATAAAAAGATGTGGTATATGTATCATAATATATATATATTATGACTCAGCCATAGAAAGAATGAAATCTTGCCATTTGTGACAACGTGAATGGAACTTGAGGATATTATGCTACGTGAAACAAGACAGAGAAAGACAAATCCCATATGATCTCACTTATACGTGGACTCTAAAAAACCAACCAACCAACCAACCAACCCAAACTAAACCAGACTCATTGATAGGGGGTTTGAGGATGGGAAAATTGGGTGAAGGGGATCAAGAGGTACAAACTTCCAGGGGATAAAATAAAGTAGTCGTGGGGATGTAGTGTACAGTACAAGGAACATGGACATAATATTGTATTAACTCTGGATGGTGATAGATGGTAAGTAGACTTATTATGGGGATTTTATAATATACCCAAGTATCAAGTCACTGTTATACATCTGAAACTAACAAAATATCGTATGTCAATTATGCTTCAATAAAAAAGTGTAACGTGTCAGATAGTGGTAAGAGCTATGTACAAAAAGAAGGCAAAGAAGAGCTAAGGTGATTCTGGAATTTTTAGTAGGGTGGTCAGGAAATTTTGCTGACAAGGTAACATTTGAGCACATTTCTGAAGGAGGTAAGGGAATGAATCTTGGGTATATTTGAGCATTCCCCCTGAAAGGAACAGCAAGAGCATAAGCTCTGAGGCAGAAGCATGCCTGGTTTGTTTCAGGAACAGAGGTGTTACTGGATCCCCAGGACCAGGTTCTTGAATTTCAATGTCATAGACATAAACACTGGACTCTAGAGAAAGCAAGCATGTGGAGTTTATTAGAGATAGCTTGTAGATAAGGGAGCTGACAAGAAAGAGGAATGTCATTCCCCGTAGGGGTGGCATGCAAGGCTTGTAAAGGCACTTTTCCAAAAGGTCAGAGGCTGGGAGTGGGAAAGCATCTTCCAGCCCTATGGTCATTATCTTGTGGTCGTTACTTTTTAGTGGACGCGAGACAATCCCAGGACGCCTTTTTCCAAAGAATGTGGTTGACATTCTTTCAGGGCTCCTGGAAAAATAGAAATACTTGGGCAAGCAGGCTTTAAATTGTTACTTTTGATTTTGCCCAGACACCCATTACTCCCTGACAGCTGTTATCTCTCATTTGTTGGCTTTCCCTGGAGGAATTGTCTCTAAGGTTATGGAAAATTTTCTCCCTTGCCTCAGACCTGTGACGTTACAGGAGTTAAGTCCCTCTTGTTTCCTATACTGTCTCACAGGGAAGCCGTTGTGGCTACGCTGGAGTGAGCAAGGGCAAGAGTAAATGGAGATGAGGTTGGAGAGATAATTGGCCAAGATCCTGACCGGGCCTTATCTTATGAAGATTTCAGTTTTCACATTGAGCGAGATGGGGAGACACTGAGGGATTTAGGGTAAAGAAATATCATGATCTGATTTCTCTCCCTATGGTTACTAAGCTGAGAATAGATTATTAGAAGGTAAAGGAAAGCTGGCTAAAAGGTTTATACTCTAGTCAACCCCAGAAATAATGGTGTTTTGTAGAACAGTGAATGCAGGTGGTGAGAAGTGTTGAATTCTGGATACATTTTAAAAGGAGTGTTCATAAACTTTGTTGATAATTTGGATGGGTATATATGGTGGTGGGCAAGAGGATTCTGATTTTGGCTTGAGTACCATGTGACAAGAATGAGTTTGTGCATTCAGAGATAGGGAAGACTCTGGAAAGTGTGGTGGGAGAAATTAGGAATCTTATTTTGGTCATAGTAAGTTTGAGATTCTTACTAGACATTCCAGGGGAGATGCTGAGTAGGCCCTTGGGTATAAGATGCTAAAGTTCAAGGGAGAGCTCTAGACTGGAAATACAAATTTGGGAATTATAAACATGTAAATAACAATTAAAAATGTGAAGCTGTGGAGATCACCAAGGTGGCTGATAGAATCTGATGACATGGCATTGAACACTTGTCAGAACACTTCACCTAAATAAATAAGTTGCTCCTCCTAAGAGGATGTCTCTCTACATATTACTCTGGCAAGGCTGCAGACACATAAGACCCTATATGATCTGACCCTGTATTTCCCTTGCTATTCCTTGTCTGTGCCACATATGCTGTAATTTTATGGCTTTGGCACTTGCTTTTCCTTCTACCCAAAAGGCTTCATCTTACTTACCTCCTTCAGATCTCTAGATGTCACCTTATGTATTATTTATCTCTTGCTGGGTAACAAATTACTCCTAAACTTAGTGGCTTACAAAAACAACCAACATTTATTATCTCACCTTTTCTGCAGGCCAGAAATTTAGAACAAACTTAGGTGGGTGGTTCTGGCTAACGGCTTTTCATGAAGTTGGAGTCTGGACTTCACTTCGGACTTTGGGCATCTGTGGGCCTTCCTGGGACTGGAGGTTCTACCTCCAGGGTGGTTCATTCACATGTTGATAGATTGGTGCTGTTGGTGGAAGGTCTGGGTTCCAGTCTACGTGGTTCTCTCTCAAGGCTGCTTGAATGTCCTCATGATGTGGTAGATGGCTTGTCTCACCCAGAGTGAGGAATCCACAAAAACAAAGTGGAAGCTTCTGTTCCTTTTATGACCAGCCTGAGAAGTCAACCACCTTAACTGCTGCTGTGTTTTATGGTACATAGACCCACCGTGAGGAGGGAGGAGACTATTCGAGGGTGTGAACACCAGGAGATGAGGCTCACTGAGGGCCGTCTTGAAAGCTAGCCACCACATCTTATCAGAGGTTCCTTCCCTGACTATCTTGTATATTATGGACTAGATGTGTGTGTCCTCCCCACACCCTCTAAATTCCACAGAGTCTTTAACTCTCAGTGTGGCTATATTTGGAGTAAGGAAGTAATTAAGTTTAAGCGAAGTCATAAAAGTGGGGCCCTGGGTGGATAGCACTAGTGTCCTTGTAAGAAGAGGCACAAGAGAGTTCACACCAAGGAAGGTCATGTGAAGACATAGAAAGAAAGTAGCTGGCTGCAGGCCAGAAAGAGGGCTTGTACCAGTAACTGAACTGACTGGAACCTTAATTTTGGACTGTTAACCTCTATAACTGTGGGAAGATAAGTTTCTGTTGATAAAACCACCTAGTCTGCAGTATTTTGTTATGACAGCCCAAGCAGACTAATATACTGTATAAAAGAGCAGCCTCCTTCCTCAACACTTCCCACTCCCTTTATTCTGCTTTTCCTCCATAGTACTTAGCACCACCTGACAATTTCTCAGTTTATTTGTGTATTGTCTTTCTCCCCTTACTAGAGTATTAGCTTCCTAAGAGCAGGGAATTGGTCTATTTGGTGTACTGTTGTATCCTCAATTCTGAAAACAATGCCTGGCACCTAAAACATGCTCAAAATTATTTGTTGACTGATAAATGAATATATCAGTATTTGACCTTAATTTATTTCTCTTCCTCCTCTCCTGGATGGCCAGGATTTTTTTTTTTTTACTTTAGTGAAATTTGGTATTCATTATGCCTCATCACCAATGGTGAAATTGGGCATGCAAGAGAAATATTTGAAAAATCCTAATCTACCACTTGTAGAATTCATTGTAGTAGGATATTTGATAGTTAACATAGTGAAATAAATATAAGCCCATCTGAAGTAATTTTGAGTTTGTTCCTGACTAAGTCATAAGCTGTTTGAAACCTGAAATTCTTGAGACTGTTTTTCCTGCCTAAGTGTGAGAATTCTGGAGCTTTGTAAAGAAGTGGAAAGAACATGTAATGAGCAATCCTGATAAAATAGTATGTGTGTGTTTGCACTTAATAAGAAAAGAGTAAGACTGGAAAGGTATACAAAACACACTTCTGTGTATTCCATTTTTTTCCATGGCGCATAGGTGTTTACTTCTATTGTTAGAAATGAAAAAGTTATAAAGAATGCAATAAAAAGAATAATATTGCAGGATAAACTCATTCATATCTGTGTTCTGCTTCTTACTGATTGGGTTAGTTATTTAATCTTTCTGAGTCTTAGCTTCCTGCTCTATAGATAGGAAACAATAATATGTAATTTCAACCTTGACTTAGGTAGAAATATGTCAGGGAGTTGGTGTGTGGTTTATTCTTGCAGCCTGCGGTGAGGTCCTGGAAGAATGGAACAAAGTTTAGTCCAAGCTGGCTCTTATAAGAGGAAACAGGATATAACCTTACTATGCAAAGTCCTTTCTGTTTGCAAAGCTGGGGGCAGCCAGATTGGCTGACCAAGGACATTACTTCATTGCCAAGGAAAGGAGCTCCTGCCAGTCTTCTCTGTCTAGATATAGAATATGTTAAGGACTGGGTTATTCTGTTTGCTTGTATCCAAAAAGGAGACTATTGTGGCTACCTTATTTTCTTTCTATTATTGTTCTGTTGGTGATGGTGTATTGGAAATATTCAAACTTATCACTGCTGGACTCGGAGAAATTACATATGGACCTGATTTGGAGGCAGGCACATTCCCCAGAGACATGAGACTCAGAGCTAGATGTGGTAATAGGGTGAGACTTCTGGCTGTTTCTCTGATAAAGCCCCTTGGCCCATAATAAATGCTACTACCATCAACATCATTACTATTAATGCCACAGTGTTCTCTCCCTCTGCAGTAACACAGACACCACCATTAATTTCCTTTCCATCTGGGCTTAACACTTGTGGGCCTCAGGTTCCATAGAAACATGGTCATATGTACAGCAGATTTTTAAAAAGCTAGAGTATCAGGAAATCAGCACACTTTCAGCCAACAGAGTGCTGGGAGAATCTAAGTCAGTAGGGATAGATTAGTCATAATATGGATATTGATGGGCTCAGACAATTCTAATCAAACTAGAGTGGGAACACAGGGGATTCGGAATGGCAGATCGATAAACAAGAAAACACACTGGTAAAAGCCACCTTATAACGATTGGACTTGCCCTCTTTGGCCCCTTTCCCACCCTCCTGAGGAGGCTCCCCTCTCTGGCTCCCTGCCCGGGTCTGTCTGGCTACCACCTTTGTATCTCTTTCGCCTACTTTTGAGTTTTTGCCCACACATTCCCATCCCCTACTTTTTTATGGGCTTGATGGACTCCTCATAGCTCTTAAAATCTGTTAATCTACATCAACTGCCAAGAGAAATAGGTTTCAGGTTTATCTTTTTTCTTCTTTTTTGTATATATATTTTTTATTGGAGTTCGATTTGCCAACATATAACATAAGACCCAGCGCTCATCCCATTAAGTGCCCCCCTCAGTGCCCGTCACACAGTACCCCAACCCCTCACCCACCTCCCTTTCCACCACCCCTTGTTCATCTCCCAGAGTTAGGTGTCTCTCATGCTTGGTCTCCCTCTCTGATATTTCCCACTCATTTTCTCTCCTTTCCCCTTTATTCCCTTTCACTATTTTTTTATATTCCCCAAATAAATGAGACCATATAATGTTTGTCCTCCAATTGACTTACTTCACTCAGCATAATGCCCTCCAGTTCCATCCACGTTGAAGCAAATGATGGGTATTTGTCCTTTCTAATGGCTGAGCAATATTCCATTGTATACATAGACACATCTTCTTTATCCATTCATCTTTCGATGGACACCGAGGCTCCTTCCACAGTTTGGCTATTGTGGACATTGCTGCTAGAAACATCGGGGTGCAGGTGTCCTGGCGTTTCACTGCATCTGAATCTTTGGGGTAAATCCCCAGCAGTGCAATTGCTGGGTCATAGGGAAGTTCTATTTTTAACTCTGAGGAACCTCCACACAGTTTTCCAGAGTGGCTGCACCAGTTCACATTCCCACCAACAGTGCAAGAGGGTTCCCTTTTCTCCGCATCCTCTCCAACATTTGTGGTTTCCTGTCTTGTTACTTTTCCCCATTCTCACTGGTGTGAGGTGGTATCTCATTGTGGTTTTGATTTGTATTTCCCTGATGGCAAGTGATGCAGAGCATTTTCTCACGTGCTTGTTGGCCATGTCTATGTCTTCCTTCTGTTCATGTCTTTTGCCCATTTCATGATTGGATTGTTTCTTTGCTGTTGAGTTTAATAAGTTCTTTGTAGATCTTGGATACCAGCCTTTTATATGATCGGTCATTTGCAAATACCTTCTCCCATTCTGTAGGTTGCCTTTTAGTTTTATTGACTGTTTCTTTTGCTGTGCAGAAGCTTTTTATCTTGATTAAGTCCCAATAATTCACTTTTGCTTCTGTTTCCCTTGCCTTCATAGATGTATCTTGCAAGAAATTGCTGTGGCCAAGTTCAAAAAGGGTGTTGCCTGTGTTCTCCTCTAGGATTTTGATGGATTCTTGTTTCACGTTTAGATCTTTCATCCATTTTGAGTTGTGTATGGTGTAAGAGAATGGACTAGTTTCATTCTTCTGCACGTGGCTGTCCAGTTTTCCCAGCACCATTTATTGAAGAGACTGTCCTTTTTCCAATGGATAGTCTTTCCTGCTTTGTCGAATATTAGTTGACCATAGAGTTGAGGGTCCACTTCTGGATTCTCTATTCTGTTCCATTGATCTGTGTGTCTGTTTTTGTGCCAGCACCACACTGATCATTGATGATCACAGCTTTGTAGTACAACGTGAAACCTGGCATTGTGATGCCCCTGGCTCTGGTTTTCTTTTTTCTTTTTTTTTTTTTTTTATAAATTAATTTTTATTGGTGTTCAATTTACCAACATACAGAATAACACCCAGTGCTCATCCCGTCAAGTGTCCCCCTCCGTGCCCGTCACCCATTCACCCCCACCCCCCGCCCTCCTCCCCTTCCACCGCCCCTAGTTCATTTCCCAGAGTTAGAAGTCTTTATGTTCTGTCTCCCTTTCTGATATCTCCCACACATTTCTTCTCCCTTCCCTTATATTCCCCTTCACTATTATTCATATTCCCCAAATGAGTGAGAACATACACTGTTTGTCCTTCTCCGATTGACTTACTTCACTCAGCATAATACCCTCCAGTTCCATCCACGTTGAAGCAAATGGTGGGTATTTGTCGTTTCTAATGGCTGAGTAATATTCCATTGTATACACTCTGAAGAGTTTTGATCAGGAATGGATGCTGTGTTTTGTCAAATGCTTTCTCTGCATCTAATGAGAGGATCATATGGTTCTTGGTTTTTCTCTTGCTGATATGAATCACGTTGCTTGTTTTACGAGTGTTGAACCAGCCTTGTGTCCCGGGGATAAATCCTACTTGGTCATGGTCAATAATTTTCTTAATGTACTATTGGATCCGATTGGCTAGTATCTTGTTGAGAATTTTTGCATCCATGTTCATCAGGTCTGTAATTCTCCTTTTTGGTGGGGTCTTTGTCTGGTTTTGGAATTAAGGTGATGCTGGCCTCATAGAACAAATTTGGAAGTACTCCATCTCTTTCTATCTTTCCAAACAGCTTTAGTAGAATAGGTATGGTTTCTTCTTTAAACGTTTGATAGAATTCCCCTGGGAAGCCATCTGGCTCTGGACTTTTGTGTCTTGGGAGGTTTTTGATGACTGCTTCAATTTCCTCCCTGGTTATTGGCCTGTTCAGGTTTTCTATTTCTTCCTGTTCCAGTTTTGGTAGTTTGTGGCTTTCCAGGAATGCGTCCATTTCTTCTAGATTGCCTAGTTTATTGGCGTATAGCTGTTCATAATATGTTTTTTAAATCGTTTGTATTTCCTTGGTGTTGGTAGTGATCTCTCCTTTCTCATTCATGATTTTATTTTTTTTTATTTTTTATTTTTTTTATTTTATAAATTAATTTTTATTGGTGTTCAATTTACCAACATACAGAATAACACCCAGTGCTCATCCCGTCAAGTGTCCCCCTCCGTGCCCGTCACCCATTCACCCCCACCCCCCGCCCTCCTCCCCTTCCACCACCCCTAGTTCATTTCCCAGAGTTAGAAGTCTTTATGTTCTGTGTCCCTTTCTGATATCTCCCACACATTTCTTCTCCCTTCCCTTATATTCCCCTTCACTATTATTCATATTCCCCAAATGAATGAGAACATACACTGTTTGTCCTTCTCCGATTGACTTACTTCACTCAGCATAATACCCTCCAGTTCCATCCACGTTGAAGCAAATGATGGGTATTTGTCGTTTCTAATGGCTGAGGAATATTCCATTGTATACATAGACCACATCTTCTTTATCCATTCATCTTTCGATGGGCACCGAGGCTCCTTCCACAGTTTGGCTATTGTGGACATGGCTGCTAGAAACATCGGGGTGCAGGTGTCCCGGCGTTTCATTGCATCTGAATCTTTGGGGTAAATCCCTAACAGTGCAATTGCTGGGTCGTAGGGCAGGTCTATTTTTAAATCTTTGAGGAACCTCCACACAGTTTTCCAGAGTGGCTGCACCAGTTCACATTCCCACCAACAGTGTAAGAGGGTTCCCTTTTCTCCGCATCCTCTCCAACATTTGTGGTTTCCTGCCTTATTAATTTTCCCCATTCTCACTGGTGTGAGGTGGTATCTCATTGTGGTTTTGATTTGTATTTCCCTGATGGCAAGTGATGCGGAGCATTTTCTCATGTGCATGTTGGCCATGTCTATGTCTTCTTCTGTGAGATTTCTCTTCATGTCTTTTGCCCATTTCATGATTGGATTGTTTGTTTCTTTGCTGTTGAGTTTAATAAGTTCTTTATAGATTTTGGAAACTAGCCCTTTATCTGATATGTTATTTGCAAATATCTTCTCCCATTCTGTAGGTTGTCTTTGAGTTTTGTTGACTGTATCCTTTGCTGTGCAAAAGCTTCTTATCTTGATGAAGTCCCAATAGTTCATTTTTGCTTTTGTTTCTTTTGTTTTCGTGGATGTATCTTGCAAGAAGTTACTGTGGCCAAGTTCAAAAAGGGTGTTGCCTGTGTTCTCCTCTAGGATTTTGATGGAGTCTTGTCTCACATTTAAATCTTTCATCCATTTTGAGTTTATCTTTGTGTATGGTGCAAGAGAGTGGTCTAGTTTCATTCTTCTGCATGTGGATGACCAATTTTCCCAGCACCATTTATTGAAGAGACTGTCTTTCTTCCAGTGGATCGTCTTTCCTCCTTTGTCGAATATTAGTTGACCATAAAGTTCAGGGTCCATTTCTGGGTTTTCTATTCTGTTCCATTGGTCTATGTGTCTGTTTTTGTGCCAGTACCACACTGTCTTGATGACCACAGCTTTGTAGTACAACCTGAAATCTGGCATTGTGATGCCCCCAGCTATGGTCTTCTTTTTTAAAATTCCCCTGGCTATTCGGGGTCTTTTCTGATTCCACACAAATCTTAAAATAATTTGTTCTAAGTCTCTGTAGAAAGTCCATGGTATTTTGATAGGGATTGCATTGAACGTGTAAATTGCCCTGGGTAGCATTGACATTTCACAATATTAATTCTGCCAATCCATGAGCATGGAATATTTTTCCATCTCTTTGTGTCTTCCTCAATTTCTTTCAGAAGTGTTCTATAGTTTTTAGGGTATAGATCCTTTACCTCTTTGGTTAGGTTTATTCCTAGGTATCTTATGCTTTTGGGTGCAACTGTAAATGGGATTGACTCCTTAATTTCTCTTTCTTCAGTCTTCAACGTGGATGGAACTGGAGGGTATTATGCTTAGTGAAGTAAGTCAATCGGAGAAGGACAAACAGTGTATGTTCTCATTCATTTGGGGAATATAAATAATAGTGAAAGGGAATATAAGGAAAGGGAGAAGAAATGTGTGGGAAATATCAGAAAGGGAGACAGAACATAAAGACACCTAACTCTGGGAAACGAACTAGGGGTGGTGGAAGGGGAGGAGGGCGGGGGCTGGGGGTGAGTGGGTGACAGGCATTAAGGGGACAGTTGACGGGATGAGCACTGGGTGTTATTCTGTATGTTGGTAAATTGAACACCAATAAAAAATTAATTTATTAAAAAAAAGGAATGGATGCTGTATTTTGTCAAAGGCTTTCTCTGCATTATTGAGAGGATCATATGGTTCTTGTTTTTCTCTTGTTGATATGATCTATCACATTGATTGTTTTACAAGTGTTGAACCACCCTTGCATCCTGGGGATAAATCCCACTTGGTCATGGTGAATAATCTTCTTAATGTATTGTTGGATCCTACTGGCTAGTATCTTGTTGAGAATTTTTGCATCTGTGTTCATCAGCGATATTGGTCTATAATTCTCCTTTTTGGTGGGTCTTTGGTTTTGGAATCAAGGTGATGCTGGCCTCATAAAACGAGTTTGGAAGTATTCCTTCCCTTTCTATCTTTCCAAACAGCTTTAGTAGAATAGGTATAGTTTCTTCTTTAAATGTTTGATAGCATTCCCCCGGGAATCCATCTAGCCCTGGACTTTTGTGTCTTGGGAGATTTTTGATGACTGCTTCAATTTCCTCCCTGGTTATTGACCTGTTCAGGTTTTCTATTTCTTCCTGTTCTGGTTTTGGTAGTTTGTGGTTTTCCAGAAATGCATCCATTTCTTCTAGATTGCCTAATTTATTGGAGTATAGGTGCTCACAATATGTTTTTTAAAGCGTTTGTATTTCCTTGGTATTGGTGGTGATCTCTCCTTTTTTCATTCGTGATTTTATTAATTTGAGTCTTTTCTCTTTTGTTTTTAAGAAGGCTGGCTAATGGTTTATCTATCTTATTAATTCTTTCAAAGAACCAACTTCTGATTTTGTTGATCTGTTCTACTGTTCTTCTGGTCTCTATTTCATTGAGTTCTGCTCGAATCTTTATTAACTCTCAGATTCTTCTGCTTGGTGTAGGTTTTATTTGCTGTTCTTTCTCCAGTTCCTTTAGGTGTGAGGTCAGCTTGTGTATTTGAGGTTTTTCCAATTTTTTGAGGGATGCTTGTATTGCGATGTATTTCCCTCTCAGGACTGCTTTTGCTGTATCCCAAAGATTTTGAACAGTTGTATCTTCATTCTCATTAGTTTCCATGAATCTTTTTAATTCTTCTCTAATTTCCTGGTTGACCCTTTCATCTTTTAGCAAGATGTGCTTTAACCTCCATGTGTTTGAATTTCTTCCAAATTTCTTCTTGTGATTGAGTTCAAGTTTCAAAGCATTATGGTCTGAAAATATGCAGGGGACAATCCCAATTTTGGGTATTGGTTAAGACCTGATTTGTGACCCAGTATGTGGTCTATTCTGGAGAAAGTTCCATGTGCTCTTGAAAAGAATGTGTATTCAGTTGCGTTTGGATGTAAAGTTCTGTAAATATCTGTGGAATCCATCTGGTCCAGTGTATCATTTAAAGCTCTTGTTTCTTTGGAGATGTTGTGCTTAGAAAATCTGTCATTTACAGAAAGTGCCGTGTTGAAGTCTCCCAGTCAGTATTAGTGTATTATTATCTAAGTATGTCTTTACTTTGGTTATTGATTGATATACTTGGCAGCTCCCACATTAGGGGCATAAATATTCATGATTGTTAGGTCCTCTTGTTGGCTAGATCCTTTAAGTATGATATAATGTCCCTCTTCATCTCTTACTACAATCTTTGGGATAAACTTTATCTGATAAGAGGATTGCTACCCCTGCTTTCTTTTGAGGACCATTGGAATGATAAATGGTTTTCCAACCTTTCATTTTCAGGTTGTAGGTGTCCTTAGATCTAAAATGAGTCTCTTGTAGACAGAAAATAGATGGGTCTTGCTTTTTTTATCCAGTCTGAAACCCTGCACCTTTTGATGGGATCATTAAGCCCAGAGTTACTATTGAAAGATATGAATTTAGTGTCATCATAATACCTATTCAGTCTCTGTTTTTGTGGGTTATTTCTTTGGGCTTCCCCTTTCTTTTACAGAGTCCCCCTTAATATTTCTTGCAGAGCCAGTTTGGTGGTCATATATTCTTTCAGTTTCTGCCTATCCTGGAATCTTTTTATCTCTCCCATTCTGAATGAGAGCCTTGCTGGATAGAGTATTCTTGGCTGCATGTTCTTCTCATTTAGGTCCCTGAATATATCCTGCCAGCCTTTTCTAGCCTGCCAGGTCTCTGTGGAGAGGTCTGATGTTAATCTAATATTTCTCCCCGTATAAGTTAGGGATCTTTTGTCTCTTGCTGCTTTAAGGATTTTCTCTTTATCTTTGGAATTTGCAAATTTCATTATTAAATATCAAGATGTTGAACAGTTTTTATTGATTTTAGGGGGGAACCTCTCTATCTCCTGGATCTGAATGCCTGTTTCCCTCCCTGAATTAGGGAAGTTCTCAGCTATGATTTGTTCAAATACATTTTCTGGTCCTCTGTCCCTTTCGGCGCCCTCTGGAATCCCAATTAAACGTAGATTTTTCCTTCTGAGGCTGTCATTTATTTCCCTTAACCTTTCCTCATGGTCTTTTAATTGTTTTTCTCTTTTTTCCTCAGCTTCCTTCCTTGCCATCAACTTGTCTTCTATGTCACTCACTCTTTCTTCTATCTCATTAACCTTCGTCATTAGGACCTCCAGTTTGGATTGCATCTCATTTAATTGATTTTTAATTTCAGCCTGATTAGATCTAAATTCTGCAGTCATGAAGTCTCTTGAATCCTTTATGCTTTTTTCCAGAGCCACCAGTAGCTTGATAATTGTGTGTTTGAATTGGCTTTCTGAAATCAAATTGTAATCCAAATTCTGTAACTCTGGCAGAGAGTTCTGTTTCTGATTCTTTCTTTTGTGGTGAGTTCTTCTTTCTAGTCATTTTGCTCAGTGCAGAGTGGCTAAAAACGAGTTGTACTGGAAAAAGGAAGAAGAAAAACAAAGCAAAACAAACCAAAACAAAGCAAAACAAAAAACAAGGAGGGGTATCCTCTGGTTCTATATACTGTAAATCCCTCGACTTTCCCTGGAGCTTTCCAGTGCTGCTCCCAAGAACTTGCTCTTCCCCTGTCCTTCCAGCTGGTGTTCTGGGGGAGGAGCCTGCTGTGCCGATTCTCAGGTGTGTGCACCTGGGGGCACTGCCCTGCCTCCTACCAGGTGCATGGCTCAATGGGAGCTGTTTATCCTGTGAGGCCCCTGTTCCCTGGTGGCCCTGCTCCGTCCCAGGCACAGGGTGACACCAGGAAGGACAACACTGGCGCCAGCTCTCCAGCCTTGGAGTCAGCTCCCGCAGTAACTACTGCAGTCTCCCAGTCCACACAGGCCTGGATGTTCCTTGGGCAGGGAGTGCTGATCTGCACAGCTTGGAGGTGCCCCTCACAGGAGAGTCCTCGCCATCCTGTGCCCTTCCCGCCTCCACCTGTCCTGGGGGGACTGCAGGATCCTGGGCTCCAGGGCCTGCAGAGCTCAGCCTGTGGGGTGTGGCCCGCTCTCCCCTGGGGTGCACCTCCTCTGTTAGTGACCCTGGGAACCTGGGGTCTCCACTGCCCTCCTGGGATCCTGCCCGAGTTCTCTGTGAGCGCCTTTCTGTCGGGGAAGATTGGTAAAGTTCCTGCTTCTGGGAAAGGGGGGTGGCTTTCCTGTCCCGAGGCTTTCACCACCCGGCCTTAGCCCGGCTCCTCGAGGGGACCCTCACCCACTGGATTCTTTTTTATTTCCCCTGCCTTCCTACCTTGTTAGAAATGAAAACTCTTCTCTCTGCAGCATTCCAGCTGTTCTCTCTTTAAGTCTCAGGTTGAATTTGTAGGTTTTCAGGATGATTTGAAAGTTATCTAGGTAAGTTGGTGGGGACAGGTGACTTGGGGACCCTACTCCTCTGCCATCTTGCCCCACCCCAGGTTTCAGGTTTAATGGACTGCTATGGTCTGAACATTTGTGTTCCTTCAAATTCAGATGTTGAAATCCTAACCCCCAAAGATGGTAGTATTAGGAGACTGGAGAGGTGCTTAGGTCATGAGGGTGGAGCCCTCCAGAGGGCGGTTAGCACCTTTAGGAGAGAGGCCCCAGAGAGCTCCCCAGCCACTGCCACTGCGCGAGGACACAGAGGTGGTGCTGGCTGTGAACCAGGAAAGGGCCCTCACCAGAGAATGTGACCATGCGTGCCTTGATCTGACAGTCCCCAGCCTCCAGACTGTAAGAAATGAATTTCTGTTGTTGATAAGCTACCCAGTCTGTGGCATTTTATTATAACAGCCTATATAGACTAAGACACTGATTGTATAAGTGCCATCATTACAGTTATTTGTCTTGGACTTGGGGTGGGGGGAAATGAAAAAATCCCTTTCCTTAGAATGCCGAACCCAGATATTTGTTACCCATCAAAGCTCAGCCTAAAGTAGCTTCCTTTATTTTGTTAGGTGAAACATAGCCATCCTCTTGAAAATTATAGTTAGAATGATTTTTTTTTTGAAAACCCAGGTTTTTTTTTTTTTTAATTTTTATTTCTTTATGATAGTCACAGAGAGAGAGAGAGAGGCAGAGACACAGGCAGAGGGAGAAGCAGGCTCCATGCACCGGGAGCCCGACGTGGGACTCGATCCCGGGTCTCCAGGATCGCGCCCTGGGCCAAAGGCAGGCGCTAAACCGCTGCGCCACCCAGGGATCCCTAGAATGATTTTCTTTGGTCCACATTATGTTGTTGAAAGATTCATATTAGTTTCATAAACAGGTAAAGAAATTTCACACACTATTTTGGATTTCTGATTTTTCTTTAAAAAAAATCAAGGATCTGCAACAATGAACCCATATTTCTGTAGGTCAGTGGCAGCTGTGGATGAGTCATGGCTTCCCTCTATTTGTGGCAGGAGCCCTTCTGTTTACCCACACCTGGATAACTTCATTCATACGTTGGTGGTGCTTACCTGGCTCCTCTACGCAGTTCAGGGCTTGACCCCGTTGTTAGGAGAGGTGCCCTGTAGATTCTCTTTGAAGCCTGTCACCTTCTCACTGAAGCTGACTTTAGATCAGAGCTGTGTGCAGAGATTGGCAAGAAGTGCATTCACTATGGTGAAAATGTTAAGGTCATTTTGTTCAGAGGGTTCATTCATTTATTCATTTGGTCGTTCATTCCTATTGCCCTACTTTCTCTTTATCATTGTCCTTGCCTTAATTCTTTAGATACCATGAAAAATGCAAAGGACAAAAAGGTAAATGTAAAAACTACTGCCTTTCTTACTCAAATCTCCCACCTTACCTTTCCAAAAGCTACCCCTTCTACTGTTTGTGTGTGTATATGTGTATGTGTGTATGTGTGTGTGTGTATTCCTTCCCAAGAAAGCCTATACTTATAAACAAGCTAATATATATCCCTCCTTCATGTGATACCAAATAGCAGCAAACTGTAGACTGTTCTATGACTTTCTTTTCGTTTCATGATACATCTTGCAGATTATGCCACATAAGTAAAGATTTGCTTCATCATTTCTAAAGCTCATATAGCATTTCATTTTATTCATGCACTATGATTTGTTAAGGCTTATTGGTAGCCCTGTAGCTTGTTTTTAATCTTTTATGAATACAAACAATGCTGCAATAAACATCTTGTACATATTTGGGAAGAGGAAAATATGCCAGCGTATGTGTCTGATTTTAAGATGTGGAATTACTTGGTCCAAAAGGTATAAATAACAGAGTCCTTGAGTCAATTTGCACAGGCTCATGAGGAGCAGATTGGGCACCTCTCTTTCAACTTCATGATCAAAGAAGTCATGTTGGTAACTTGAAATTGACCATAGTGAGATTACTTATGTCTTGGAATCTGCAAACACTACAACTTAGGACTTTTCCCTTCCCTTCTGGACAGCTGGTTGTTAAACACTGTGATACTATAATTCAGTTCTAACACTACCCAGTTAGTGTAGACTCCAGTTTAAGGGTCCAGGGTCCAGCAAGACTGCCCTCAATTCAGATGCCAGATGCAAATCTGGGGGTTCCCAGGCCACTCACTATTCTGATCAACTGGCTATAAATTTTGGGTTCCCCACAACTCTTTTAGGTTTAATAATTTGGTAGGATGACCCCTAAAACTTAGGAAAGCACTACACCAGTCATTACAGCTTTATTATGAAGGATAAAGATCAGGACCAGTCAAATAAATCTATTGATGTGGTCTGGTGGGGGCTTGAACATGGAGTTTTGGTGTCTTCTCTCTCGGGCTTCAGGACACATCGCCCTTCTACCACACCAACATATTCACCAACCAGGAAGCTCATGGAGCCTCAGGTGTCCAGAGTTGTCACTGAGGTTTCATTACATAGGCACAATCGATTGAATCATTGGTCATGTGATTAAACTCAGTTTCCAGCCCTGTGCCTTCATCAGAGGTCAGGTGGTTGGGCTGGTGTCAGGTACTCCAAAACCCCAGAGAGTTTAGAGTCTCCTTCCCAGGGACCTGAGACAAGGATCATTCAAATTCATCAAACACTTAACAGCGTATCACTGGGTATAAGCATTGAAAATGTTAACAGAATTTCCAAATTGTCCTCAGAGAGGTGGTACCAAATATGTAGTCTCACCAGCAACGGATAAAAGTGTTTTTGGAGGGAAAATTCTGACCACAGTGATTTATCATACCAGATCACTAGAGTATATCAGTTTATTTTTGTTTCCTAAGGCTTACACCTGAAACTCTTCTTCAGTGGCCTATTCTCAGGCTTCTAGAGCCAGTCAAAATTTCTGGGAGTTTCTGGCCCCTTAGGACACCCCTTAGAAAAGGACTAATGGATACACTGGTCACAAAAGCTGAGGCATAACTTACTCTCCAGAGCTCCTTTGGGGATTAGGTTTGAGAGATCCTCTGAGACTTTACCCTTTGAAGGGTAATCTCACCACTGCTTAGGGTCATGCTCCTTGTTGACTGTTTTAGAGATTTCTCTTGGTAGCACTCCCCTAAGAAGTCACTAATGCTTGAAGCCTCAATCAGGGACTATATCCAGAGAACTGAAGACCATGAGAATCTAAGAAAGAGCACTGCTTCCAAACTGGTTTGACATGTGTTGTCAAATTCAAGCTGCCTCCCCTTTCTGGGCAGGATACTACTTTGATTCTTTTGATCCCAATGAAATAGGGTCCATGAAACCCCCAGATACTGAAGGTAGATAAAGGATTTCACTTACTTGCTGGCCCTTACTATGAAAACTGAAAGATTCAAGTGTTATCAGTTATCAGTTTGCATCTAATCAGGAAAGCAGAAACTAACTATAGATTTTCAAATAGATAGTTGGTTATAAAGGTGTTAAAAGAGCCAGAGAAGGAAATGTGGCAAGGCAAGGTTTCCCAAAGATCAGTGACTGCAGGAAGTGGCTACCCCTCTAGATCTGAAAGAGCAAAGAGCAAGAAAAAAAACCAACCAAGCAACCAAACAAAACATTGCTTAGAGTGCACAATGTGTTGTTGTCAGAATTGGCAGAAACGCAGAAGCTTTCACTTGCCCATGGCTACTGCTGCCTCCTCAAAAACACAATCAGGTCCTCAGAAAAAGGGCTTCTTGCTTCCTGTCGCCTTCTAGACTCCTGCCAATGCCTCCCATTGGTGATATCCAACAGGAAGCTGGGTGAGAAGCAAGCCTGGGAAGTGTGGTTTGCAGGCTCTCTGCCCTGGCAGCAGAAAAGAGGCTGTGGAAGAGGAGTGTAGGGCTGAGGGACAAGAGACTCCATGCAGCACCCCACCCCAAAGTTTCTATCCTCCTCCTGATGGCAAAAAGCATCGGAGAAGTCCCAACATTTCAGAATTGGTGGAGGATGACTTTCTTGGGATGAGGGGTCAGGAAGCAGGCAGAGGGCAAGAGATAGAATGAATGGGACAGCAAGTAACACTGCCTGCAGTCTGGAAAGTATCCCTTTAAGAACACCTGGAAGATGTCTAGACAGGGGAACATTTGGCCCCTTTCACGGTCTTATGGAGGACAGAAGTTAAAGGGGCACACTTTCTTTTATCTTTTTTTGGGACACTGGTGGACAAGCTTTCCTTTCAACTCTAATAAAAGCCTACACACAGGGGCACCTGGGTGGCTCAGTGGTTGAGCGTCTGCTTTCGTCTCAGGTTGTGATCCTGGGGTCCTGAGATAGAGTCCTCATCGGGCTCCCCACAGGGAGCCTGTATCTCTCTCTGCCTGTGTCTCTGCCACTCTCTGTGTGTCTCTCATGAATAAATAAATAAAATCTTTAAAAACAAACAAACAAACAAACAAACAAACAAACAAACAAACAAAAGCCTACACACATCCCAGGAGGAGCAAGCAAGCATGCTTTCAAACCCAAGTGCGCTTGAATAGGAGACTTGCCGACTTTGTGAGTTCTCCTGTTTGGTTGCAAAATGCAGCCCATCTCTTGGAACAGGCCCAGAGACCTTGGCATTTGTTGTTTAAGAATCAGAGTCACAGTCTGTTAATTTCATCTGCTTTTGAGAAACAGGAAAAATCAGTGCCATGGCTCTCTGGCTCCATGCAAGGAAAGAAAGCATGCTTCCTTGGGTCTTCCAGAGGTCCCTATTAAGAGAATTTTATGTTCAGGAATAAGGTGGATAATTACAAACCCCACTGTATTAATTTTCTATTGCTGCAATAGAAATCACAAACTATCATAACCTTAGTGGCTTAAAACAACACAAACGTATTATCTTACAGTTCTGGATGGGTGCACTGGTCTAAAAACAAAATGTCAGCAGGCATGCGTTCCTTTTAGAGGCTTTGGGGGAACATCCGTTTCCTTGCCTTTTCTAGCTCCTAGAAGCCGCTTGCAGTTGTCTCCAGCCCCTTTTATTTTTTCAGGTTCAAAGCCAATGGCATAGCACTTCTCTCTTCCTGCCTCTCTAACCTCTACTTCTATCTTTTCTCTTTCTCTCTAACCCTGAACCACCTTTATCCCTCTTATAATGATCCTGTGATTACTCTGGGCTCAACTGGATAATCCAGGCTACTCCCCATTTCCAGAACTTTAACTCTGTCATACTTGCAAAGTCTCTCACCGTTCCAGGGAAGAGGTCCCTAGACATTTTGAAGGCCTGGACATCTTCTGAGACCATTGCTCAGCCGACCATTTCCACTATCCATAATTTATGTTAAATGAGAAGGAGGCAGAGAGCAAGTGCTGAGTGTTGAGCTGGGTTACGATTCCACATTTAGTGAAAAAGGCAGCTTCCATGTGGCTGTGGAAACTGCAAATTACTTACAAATAAATCAAAGTTAATCAACTCAACTTTCCTTGACTCTTCGCTATTTTAAGTAAACCAGTTTAGGACTCCCTCCATTCCTTTTCATTGAAAAGCACTTTTAGAGTAGTAGCCACAGTTGCCCCAGGTTCTGGCACACAAGAAGGTCACATGGAAGGCAGAAAACCAGCAGACCACGGGAAGAACAGAGCTGGTGTGAGATGAGAACGGATCTTGGGATATGCTCACTGATCAGTGTGAACACGCGGGCCGGTGACTATGGACACTTGGGGATCAGTCTTAAACAGATGCCAGGCATAGGAAATCTCACCACCAACCTGCCGGTGTGCATGCTATGCCCACCAATGCAGTGTCATTCAGTGATGGTATGCATCTGAAACACCCCTAGAGCTTGCTAATCACAGGTGTCCTCTCCGACCCGCCACCCTCAGAGTTTCTGAATCAAAGGTTTGGGGCAAAGCCCTGGGATTAATATGTTTAACAAATACTGAAGATTATTCTCAATAAACTTTAAGAATTATTGTACTTCTGTCTTAGAAAACCCAAGGGTGGTTTTTGTGAAACAGAAAAGTGTGTCATAGGAACCCAACCAAATGCCAACTGGGTAATTGCAATATTTATTACCATGATGCTCAGCCTTCAATATATTCTCTTTCAGAGCTCATTCTAAATACATTCAATATGCCTGAAATTGCATATGTGTGTGTGTGTGTGTGTGTGTGTATAGTGACCTGCAAGTAGCAATCCAAGCTTTGAGTATAACTGTTTGCTCCTGAAAGAGTCTAAAAGGGGCTCCATCAAAGAGGAAATTCAGTTTTTCTCTTGGCTTTTACCTACTTGCATTTAACTTCAGACCTATGCAGTCCTCTCTCTGGCCAAGCTGATGTGGATTGCCACGTTTCATCTAAACAAAGGCATTATCAGTTTTAAGGTGCACTGAGGGGGAAAAAAAAAAAGCTGGCAAAACCATGACAATTACAAGACGTATTCTCATTTCATAGATGTTAAAGTTTCTAGGGGGAGGGGACCTGCCATGTGGAAATGCAATATTTCAAGATTGCTGCTTCCCGTGAAAGGGGAGGCTGTTATTTCTGGGATGAGATCAAATTTCCCTCGAACTGTGTTTGCAGGTTATCTTCTCACTTGGCATCCGTGCATGGGAGAACAGACTCTAGTTCTGCATTAGCACATATTTTGTATGACATTGATCTCTGTCTTGCTAATTAAAAAATAAAATTCTATAGAAGAAGAGCCAATGATTATGGGAACCAAACTGAGAATCAAGAATAAGGATACAGTTTAACAAGAAAGTGTAATGACAGAAAGAACACTGCTTCCTCTGTATCATTTAAAGATGAACAGATTCAACAAGAAGAAAAAGGGGAAATACTGTCCTATTTATTGTGGAATTAGCCAGGAAAAGTGTCTGCTGGCTCTCCATGCTCTGAAATAACCTTCTAGACGATGGACCTTGAATGGGCAGATTTCACCCTGGAAGCTTAATAAATAGCAGTGGAAGATGTGTTTGTTTTTTTTTTTTTCCAACTCAAGCCCTGATAAAACCAAGATTGCTTTTTGTCTTTCATGAAGAGAAAGTTAGCACAGAGAGATTTGGGGATCACATTTGCCATGCCATATGCCGAAAGGTGAAGGGTAGGTGGTAACTGGAGTTGGTTTCTTATACTAGGAGAGTGTATGTATGTATATGTGTATATGATATGGTGTGTGTATATATATATGTTTTATTCAGCCAAGACATGTACAAGAAGCCACTCCACTCTGAGACTTGAAATTAGAACAACTAGATTTGGAAACCAGATTTGCAACCTACATTATTTGATGACAGTGATAAGATTTTGTTCCCAGGGCAAGAGGTGATTTGGTCAAGGGTTATTTCTTCCCTCTTCACAGGACACCTTGTGGCATTTTAATCCTCCTTCCCGCCCCCCTCCCACCACACACAAGTTTTCATACGCAAAGCTTGAACTACTTAGAACAGTAGTTCCCAACCTGTGTTGCACATTAGAATTATTGGCAGAAATTTAAAAAAAAAGAAAACACAAAAATCCAAACCAAAAATACCCATGCGTAGGTCTCATTTCAGTGCAATTAATTCAGAATCTCTGAGGAAGGTAGGACCTGAATTTTTTTTTTTTTTACTCCCACGTGTTTATAACGAGCAGCCCAATTTGCAATCCCTTGGGGTTTGGCACATGTCAGGATAGAGTCTTGAGCGTGGCCTGTGCTAGTAACGAACCTTGGCAGAAGTGACTAGAAGCTGGGATTGGAATAACCTCTGTCTTTGGGTCAGGTTCCTCATGGGCAGATGGTGATCTGAGGGTCTGTTTGTATATAAGGGTTTCAATTAGAAAGTGCTCTGGGAAGAAACCTGAAAGGGAGTAAGCCAGAAGGGGAGGGGAGTGTGGTAGCTGGTCTCCAGGGTTGGCTGCTTTCCTTTCTTTCCCTCCTTGGTTGCACATGCTACTCAACTCACCAAGATGAGATCTACTTCTCCCCTATCAGAGCTGGCCTTCTAACCTGCCTTGACCAATAGATGTGACAGGAGCAGTGCTGAGCCAATTCCAGGCTTATCTTTTAAGAGACCTAGCAACTTCTTGTCCCTAAGGGTGGCCAGTCATGTAAGAAACTTAGCCACCCTGAGACCACTGAGCTATGAGGAAATCTAAGCTAGTGACATGGGGAGATCACACAGGGGAGAACTGAGGAACCCAGCTGACAGTGACATATGATGCCAATCACATTATCCTAGCCAGACCCGCAGTTATTTGAGCCACCCCAGAAGAGGTCCCCAAACATCCCCACTATGCTTTATCGGAATCCTGACCAGGAGAATCATGAGTAAATAAAATGATCACTGTTTTTGAACTTCGGGCTAGTTTGTTATGTAGCAATAGATCACTGAAGTTTTTTTTTTTATATATATACAACAATAAAAAAAATTGGGGGTTGTGGTATACCAATGGATAACTGAGGTTGGGTATAAGCAACAGATAATGGAAGCAGAAAGAAACCTAATAGAGGTGAAAGGAAGCAAAATCCTACAGAGAGTTATCTGGCCTGATGCCATTGGGGAAATCTGAATTATGTCTCAGTGTTATCTTGACCTTAGATTTACATATTCTTGGTTATTGGATAAGGACCAGCTCATGGTACAGAGATGGTGGCATGAATTTCCAGGTTCCTCTGGCTTTCTGCAGAGTACGGAAAGGGTCAGTTACTCCTCAGAGCACACCTGGCCAGTGTCAGTGCATGGCATCATCACATCAGAGCATGTAGTAGTACAGCTTGCCTAGTATTATTTCTCAGTGTATAACAGACCACACAACCCAAGTAAAAACACCATACAGGTATCTCAGGCATAAAGCTTAAGTCTAATCAACTAAGGGGAATCAGGACTTCATATAATAATAGCAAATTATGGGAGGAATCTTTGTAGCTAGAGAAACAGGTAGTGCAGTTTCTTTTTTGCAAGATAGGAAATAAGCCCTGGAAAATAATGCAGGTAGAAGATGCTTGCGTAGCAAAGCACAGGAAGGTAGCTTTGTGACAATGCTGAACATTTCCTGCTGTTCAGAGAAGCATGAAGCAGGGAGACGCTAAATCGTTGGCAGGTGTGCTTGACAGTAGTGTTGGTACAACTAACTTCCTAATATCTGACCCAGTTGAAGAAATGCTTGTGGTCTTTTTGTGAGGTTAAATTAGAGCATAAAAATTATCTATTTTTTTAAAATGGAAATTGGTCAGAATTCATTTACTGTTTTTATATAGAGAGAATTAATTTTCAAAAAAATGTTTTAGAAAGACTGCTCTGGCAATTTGGGGAGGAAGATCTTATTTTCTAAAGGCAAATTTTGTCTATCTCTGTCCTCTTCCTTCTACTTTAAAAATAGGTTTTTTGTTTTTTGGGTTTTTTTACTCATAATACAAAGCGCTAAGTTTTGTGACTTTTTTTTTCTAGATTCATCTCATAGTGAAAAAACAATTCTTTACTTGGTATACAGTTTTAACATGTGGGTGTTCATTCAGAATGAAGGAGCTCTGCATGACACAGTTGAGAGCTGGTCTATTCCACTTGCTGTAATACACAGCCTGGACCTCTGCTGGGTAGACAAAGCATCACCATTGGGATTTTGGCTGGATGGGGTGGCAACTTTTGCCAGTGCCATAAAAGCTTCACTGCTAGGGTTAAACTAGGACCAATGGGTAAATGTTGCCTCCAAATAGCTGCTGGTACCAAGGCCAAATTCACCAAGAATCAATTACTCTCAGATCGCTGGTACAGAACTATCATTGCTGGTGCTGCTGGGAGAAAATCTCTGGTCAAGCCAGGCATCCGATGACACTAAGGAGTGGAATACACATCTACTTCCTGGGTAATTATTCGCTTCCACAAGCTCTGGCCCAGCAGACACAGACAGCAGCAGGTGGCCATAAGTTAGCAGCCCTTCCAGCACCTGGGCATCATTTTCTTCTTTATTTAGATATCTTAGCGGGAAATGGTGAAATTTTAATGGGAGACAATGAGACCCCAGGGATTTCCAAGTGCTAGCTCATGGAGAGAGGTCTTCTGGGGTCACAAACACAATCACTGCTTCTATAAGACCTAACTGTGATTACTCACTGCTGGGGGTGATTGGGATTTGCAAGTTGATTAAAACTGGAGATTTAGTGGCTGAAATAGAATTTCTCAGATAATTGCTGGAAATGGACCAATGTCTTTGCTGGACTGAGTTCCATGTGGTTGATTATATGTTCTCTGACCAAGAGCAGATCCACAAAAGCCAGAAGGGTTTCTTAAAGATGAACCTTCTGAGCAGGCACTTTGTCTTTTGACGAGTCGAGCAAGAGGGGAGAGGACGGGATGTTCCTGTGTTCCCGTTTCTTTGCACTAAGGTGTTCACCAAAGGGATGTCAGAACCTAGTCAGGGTAATCTTAAATTGGTATTTGACACCAAAATCTTAAAGTTATAAATGGATTCCCTGGGACTGGTTGCCAAGGAAAACAAAATCAAAGCAAAGATAACTCTATTTCCTTCCAGAAAAAATTACAAAGTAGTATCCCATTTCTTTCTTTACCTGAATTTTTATTTTTATGATTTCACAGTTTTTTTCCCTTGGAAATGTGTCTTTCATGACTTTTCTTGCTTAAAAACATATCTGCCCCTTGTAGTGGGTGATGATCTGATTAAACAGTATTCCAGAAAGGCTATTAGAGCTTGTGCTCTCAAACCAAAACCCCAAACAGCTTTGTAAAAAGTTGAAAATGTCTTATTTTACTTACTTATTTATTTATTTATTTATTTATTTATTTATTTATTTATTTATTTATTTATTTCACAGTGTTTTAAATGACAGGCTGAAAGAATTAAAAAAAACTATTCTATTCAAAATTGATGATGAGGCCTGGAAAAAGTTACTCCTATACCCTGCAACCTCTCCCAGAGAGCGATTTAGTGATATTGATCAATGACCTTAAAAACCTACATGTCCTCTGATCTGGCATTTCTTCTGGAACAGTCTTTAAGAGATAACCAAAGCTGTGAGTGAAGATTTAGCTTCTCTTACGTTTGCTGCTGCTGTCTGTCTAGCAAAAACATGTCTAGCAAAATCCTGTCTAGCAAAATCTTGGCACAGTGTTCAATTTGGGAGAACCAGAAGAGTATGCATTTAGTAACAATGAAGGTGGAAATGCTAACAGTAGTCTCCACATGGTAGAATTACATTTTTATTTGCCTTTCCTATATTTTCTAGTTTTTCTTCAGTGAATATATGCTACTCATTTAAAAATATTTTCAAAAGCCTCCTCTGAACTATAGAAGAGTTTCACGGTAGAAGTTTGTCTTCTGACATGAAAAAAATTTTCATGAAAATAACAAATGTAAATCAAAGAGTGTTGAACTGTATGTGGGATGATTCTACTTTTTATTGATTAATTAATTATTTATTTTTTGATTCTACTTTTTAAAAGGTGAAATCAATTTATTCTCTTTGCCTCTTCTCTCTTTTCTCTCATAACACAAACATGTATACACTTATTCAGACATCTGGAAGCATATACACCAAAATATTACAGTGGCTTTTTGTTGGTGGAGAGATATGTTAACTTGATTTCTTCTCTTTACTCATCTGTATGATTTGTAATTTTTCTTCAGTGAACATGTAATATGTGTATGATTGGAAAAGTAGAACTTAGTTTCACACATAGCAGACAGAGGGCCTGAAGTGTTTGTAGGAGGGGGAGTGTGTGTGGGGCTCTGTTCGCTGCCCTCTGCCCCTCTGCTACTTAGGGCTCATGTAGACTTGGGATTCTCTGTGTCTTAGGAAATGTGGAGCCTCCCATCTCTCCCCCCAGAGATGGGATGGAGCAGAGAGCCTCAGAGGATCATCAGGCAGCTAATCAGTGGCCTTTGGGATAATATATACATCTGGTACTTGGAAGCTGGTAGAGTACCGGGAGGCGATTTGTAGCCTGCCACCTCTAAAAATTGCACCCAGTGCCTCCCTCTTACTAACCTTTGCTTCGCCTGGCTCACTAGTGCTGGTGGTGGCCTTCAGCTCTCTAACACCTGGGGATGGGCAGGAGGGAAATGGCTTATCCAGGGATGCTGATCTATAAAAACCAGAAAGATTTCCCTGGGCTCTCAGGAAATACATAGTGCACTTAGAGTTGTTTCCTCCAGTATTTACTCCCCTAGAGAAATCTGTGTAAGTGGGAGAGATTAAGGGAAACTAGAGCAGTGCTTCCCAAAGCTGTCGCTTGGCAGGTGTGTTGCATAATGGTTAGAGGTAGGCTCTGGTAGTGCCAGCCACCTCTGAGTGTGCAACACTCTGCTGCACACTAGCTGTGTGACCTTGGGCAAATGTTTAAGCCCTCTGGGCCTTGGTTTCCTCATTTGTAAAGTCTAGATGATAATGTTGTGATGATAACATTAGGTAATGTGTATATTACAGAGTCTGTCACTTGGCAGGCACTCAACAAATACAAATGTTGCCATATTGTTGTTCCATATGTCCATTTCTATTATTTTAAATAATTTTTTTGGAATACATAATACATATACATGGCACAAATTCAAAATGTAAAAAAAAAAAAAACCTCAAACAACAGTCATGTAATAGGTCAACTAATGTGCCCTCGGAAAGATGTCCATGCCCTAATATTTGGGTCCTATGAACATGTTATATGGTGAAAGGGACTTTCAGATGTAATTTAGGTTGTGAACTTTATGATAGGGAGATTTTCCTGGACTATCAAGGTGGGCCTAATCTGGTCACATTTTCTTAGGCTCTAGTTGGAGAGCTGCTGGCAAAGAGGAAGGCCCAGAGATTCTCACTGGGTGCATGACCAGACCAGGTCTGCCAAGAGAAGACGATCTGGAATGTGGCGGCCTGGAGGCTCCATGACTGGCTTCTGGCTGACAACCACCAGCAATCCGAATTTAGCCAACAACCTAAATGAGCTGAAACTTAGATTCTTTCCCATAGTTTCAGGGAGGGATGAGGCCGGCTGACACCTTGATTCCAGCCTCCTGGAACCCTGAGTAGAGATATCAGTGGATCCAAACCAGACCTCTGGTTATGAAAGAGTACATCTGTATTGTCTTAAGTCATGAAGTTTTCCCTAATCGAGAGAAAACCAGCCTAAGTAAAAAGTAGATTTGACTACTACCCTGTTCTCCATTTCCTTTTCCTGGAGATAACCTCCTTATGTATTGAAGGAAAAATCAGATAAAGAGCTCTTATCTGGGAGACTTTGAGAGATCTTTGGGAAGATCAATGAGTAGGAAGAATTATAGTTCTTGTATATTTTCTTAGGGAAATCTTTAATGCCAAGTGTAAAACCGCCCATGTGAAAGTGATTAATAAAACAGTAGGAACATTTGAGATATTTATGAATCCTTACGGAAAAGAAAATCCCAACCACTTAGAAAATGTAGGTAATTATGAACGTAATGGTGAACTTAAAAAAATTCAAAGGTGTCATAAAAGAAATCTCCTTTTGTGAAAATTTAAGTTTTTCTTTTTAGAGCCATGAAAAAGCTTCTGAGTAGTTCAGTAGTGTTCCTCCCAGAAGCTAAAACATCTAGAGAATGGGGAGATTGAGAGTTGAAGAGAGGAAAAGAAGGACCGCAGGCAAGTTGAAGAAGAGAATTACACAAATGGTAAAGACTTTTAAATATCCCAAATGGAATCTGAGCTGGAATCACTGCAAACAAGTCCGGGACAAGGCAGACAAAAGATGATCCTTTAGATAGATTGGGGTCATTTTGTATGTCCCTGCTTCTACCAATAATCATTCTGTAGCCTTTTATTTCTCCCACTGACATTTGGAAAATTGACAGTCTATCAGCTAATATTTATATTTTAAAGTTGGCTTTTTGGGGACATTTTTTTCCTGGTGCTGGTGGGTGAGGGGAGGTCAGGAAAGGAAGGCAACAGGTCATCCAATGGATTTGTGAGAATATTCTTTGGAAGAAATGACTGAACCCAACAAATTGCAGAAGGCTGGAAACTGACTTACATGTTGAAAACTCATTGTATTTTACTTGATCCAACAGATTCATAATTGAGAAATCAATTTTAAAAATGCGTTATAAAAATGCATCATGAAATTTGGAGGAAATAAAGTATAATGATTCATTTAATGACTATTAGCCCTAGAGAGAACACTGTAATCATCCCTGTATCGTATGGATAGTGGAAATACATAATTTTTGTTCAAGTCACATTACAAATAAGGCAAAATTCAGCTTCCTCAGGACAAAAAAATATCAGAATACACAATGGTACTGTCAGAATAGTTGGTTTTTTATTTCCAAACAGAAAACAAAATAAAGAATCCCATTGCTTTGCTATAATTTTCTCAAGAGATTTCTCCCTGAGAGGAATAAGGCATAATTCATAGACTTTTATTCCCACCCAACAAATATTTCACAACGTGTGAAATTACCCAGGAGTTCATTTCCAGATTGTACAATCCCCAAACTTGAGGCTATAGTTACATTTATTTCAAAGAAAGGCCAGAAACAATCTCCTCTGAAGTCTTTCTGCCTGTTAACACACACCACAGAGCCCCAGGAATGATGCACCCCACGTGGCCTCTTTTTCCCTAACAAAAGAATCTCTGGGAGCTGAGTGAGTGCTTTCTATAACCAGAGTTCCTGAGTCTTTCTCTTCTTGGATGAATAAGAAAGGTGTCTCAGTACAGGTGGTTTTGATTAATAAAATGCCTTCAAGGTTTGTAAGGAGAACTTGGGTTAATTGGCTTTGGCAGAAGGGTTGGGACAAGCAACACCTATCATAGGTAAAAGAAAAGGCAGCCAGAACCAGAGGTCCTTGTCAAACCAACACTACACTTGATTGTAGGACCATACACTTTGGGCATGGAGTTGGGGTTGCTGTTGGCCTTTTTTGATCTATTTCAACCTCTTTTTGCATGGCTAATGAGGAAGACACCACATGTAGTACAAATAACCCCCAGAAGAAACAGGCATCCTAATTATGAGAATTATATCAAAGAACATTTTTATCTGTAATGACTGAACATCTTCAGAAGACAAATTATTAATCCTCATGCAATTGTTCTACTTGTAATCAATTTCCTTAGAGTCTTCCATATCCAGCCTTGTCAGTTGGATCAAACTACTTGCATCTGGTTGCCAATTGGATTATAGCTGGTTAAACTAGGTTGTGGCTCATTTATTTTTATTTTTATTTATTTATTTTTAAAGATTTTATTTATTCATCAGAGACACACAGAGAGAGGCAGAGACATAGGCAGAGGGAGAAGCAGGCTCCCTGTGGGGAGCCCGATGTGGGACTCAATTCCAGGACTCTGGGATCACACCCTAAGCCAAAAGCAGATGCTCAGCCCGAGTCACCCAGGTGCTGAGGTTGTTGCTTGCTTATGAGAAATTTGGGATCAAATACTATCGTTCTGACTGAAGCATGAAAAGCATTATAGAAGAGCAATGTACATTTTATCTTTAAATCTAAGAGTGCTATCGACTGTTGGTAACACTTGCTGTTATTTTGCTTTTTGCACTGATCTTAGAGGAAAGTTTTCAAATACATTTGTCAAACGATTGACAAGAATATCCTCCTTCTTGTTCCATTTATAAAGCTACAGTTTCCTATCTCATTATCTTTTAAAGACTATCAAAAAAAAAAAAGTGGTGCTCTATTCTTGACTGTGGGAAGGTCTAGTTACCATGGTCTTGACAGGAGTCTGTGACCACCTATTCTATAGAATCCAAAGTAGCTCACTTCTGTAATACTAGTAAACTAGTATCGAGTAAACAAGTAAACTTTAGATTTTTCCATTTAGATCTTTTTGGATGGGAAAGAGTCCTCAACTTATTTCTCCATTTATTTGTCTCATTGTCTGCCTAATGGAATCAGGTGGGTGGTTTGCTGCTGAGCTTTGATGACTGTGATGTGCAGTGCCTGGTGGGAGCTTCTTGGATGAAAAAAGTGGGGAGCTGACAACAGTGAGAATCTCCGTGGGCAGCAAATCTGAGCTGCCATGTGTTCTAATTAATATTCCACAAATCTTTTAGGTCTCAGCTTCCAAGCCACTTCCTCAAGGAAGCCTTTTCTGACTCGCCCAAAGTAAATGTCCCTCTTCTGTATTCCACAGTTCTATATACCTCTCCTCATCCAATTTCCAAATATTTGTCTATCTTTCCCCATATAACATAAGCTCCATGAAAGATGGGAATTGTGTCTATTTCTCTACTACTTACCTTTCAATTGTGTGTAGACCGGACACCTGCCATTTTTATTTTATTTTATTTTATTTTATTTTTTAGTGTAGCACTTGTATCTTAGAAGGTGTCAATTTTTGCCCTGGACTTTAAGCGTGGCATTAAGAAAATTTTCCACATCATCCCTTGGCTTTTTCATCAAGGTTCTTCCCGTTTCCTTATTAATAAGCTCAAGCTAATGAAAATGTAAATCTCACATTTTATGGGAAGGCTTTATCAAAGACTGCATGGAATCTTGCTCATTTGGCCAGGTTGTCTGTATAAACATCCGCTCAGAGGTGGACATGAGACAATCACTTCATTGCCTGGTAGGTAAGTACATTCTGCAACTAAAGTCACTTTTCAGCCCACGGATTCTTGGTAAATACTTGCTGAGTTTAGAAATCTGTGGTAGAGGAAGTGGTAATGTGGGTTAAAAGGCTTACATTTGGGAAAGCACATTTGACCTCCCACATTCGGATCTTGACAAAAGGGCCTCAGACCCATAATAACAGTATTTCTATTTTTAATCATGTTTTCCCATGGAGTTAACATTTAGTGGTTTATAGTGGAATAATTTTTGGGAACTTGAATTTACACATCTCTTTGGGGCTGAAAGTAAACTAATGAAAATAAACTGCAATGCACATGGTCCACAGGTATAGTTAATTGCTATAAAAGACTCAGGATTCCTGGGGTGCCTGGGTGGGTCAGTAGGTTAAGTGTTGGACTCTTGATTTTGGCTCAGGTCATGATCTCAGTGTTGCAAGATCGAGCCCTGTGTTGGGCTCTGCGCTGGATGTGGTACCTGTTTAAGATTCTGTCTCTCTCTCTTCCTCTGCCCCTACCCATTCCCCTAAATAAAAATAAAGTAAAAATAAATAAATAAAAGACAAAGGATTTCTTCACCTTCATCTTCCTCGGTGAAGGAATCATCTTCCAGGATTTCTCACCAGCGCATTGGGGATTAAGTGCTTTCCTCTCTGGGAACTAGAGGATTCCCTTCCCCGCCTGCAAGGCATTTGTGTATTTACAGTCCTCTGGCTCCTGCCCCGGATCTTTATGAATCACATGGCTGCTTTCTCCCATCTGTATTTTATAAATTCTACTGGCGCATTTTTGGAGAGAAAAGGTACGAGTTAGCATGGGTGGGAAGTAATTATAGTTTTCAGTTCCCAATCTTTATCTCCTTCTAAGGGATTGAAGAAAGAACTAAGACCTTTCTGATGGTTAAGATTGTAAACCTGTGGGTGCTCTTGGAAGCTGTGGAGAAAGAGAGGCTATAGAAATGGAAATGAATCCCCCTCCCACCCTCATATGTAATGCCTGGAAGACAACTGGAGAAGACAATTTTAGGAGCTTAAAGGACATTTGTTCGTCATTTGCATTTCCCAGGATTTCAGGTAAGCTGAGTGGATTTCATTTCAGACACTATGTAATGAAATGCAGAGCTAATTTTAGGAGTTATTATTCATCAATCAATTAAGTCAGGAAGTTATTTAGTACCCCTCAAACCCCCCAGGCCCCCCCAAAGCAAACCAATTTTCTAGGCTTCCTGTATCAGTAACTCTGCCATGATGAGCAGGCGTGGGACCTTGACCTTGGAACGTAGGTCATAATACACAGTGTGAGCATCCATCTGCTCTGTGAGGAAAACATGTGGCCAGGGCCGTTGCAGCAAGGAACAAGGAAATACACCTGACTCTGGGCTGCCCATTTCTTCCTGTGCTATTATTTGGCTTTATAGTTGGAAACTATCAATTTCTTGCAGATATGTAGTACCCATCCTGCTGGAGGATTATATACCCCTGTTGCATTGAACTCAGGTGTGGCCACGAAACTTGCATTGTCCAAAGAAATGAAGGTGATGTTCGAGACTTCCAAGCAGAAGACCTAAGGGCTACTGTGTGGTTCTACCATAGTTCTTTCCTACTGCTGCATACTGGCCAGGTCACAGGTAGAGGCTGATCCGTCAGCCTGAGCCCCAGGATGAAGCTGACCTGGAGAAGCACCACTGTTGATCTGGGAGACATGTAGCATGAACAAGAAGTAACCCTCTGGATCTTGGAGTCATTTGTTACCACAACACAACAGTCTATCCTGAGAAATACAATAGTAGAAACCTTTGAAGTCTAGTCAGTGGAAATAATTTTTGCCTCTCTCCATCTTTGTCTGATCTCTTCTCTTTTTTTTTTTTAAGATTTAATTTATTTATTCATGAGAGATAGAGAGAGAGAGAGGCAGAGACACAGGCAGAGGGAGAAGCAGGCTCCCCATGGGGGATTCGGGACTTGATCCCAGGACCCCAGGATCACACCCTAGGCCAAAGGCAGATGCTCAACCACTGAGCCATCCAGATGCCCTTGTCTGATCACTTCTTATAGAAAGCAACCCTTATTACCATACCAGGGATGCTTTTCCAGGTCTGAGTGCAGGCTTATGGAAAAGCTATGAAGTTGCTTACTGAAAAATGAGATCTCTACATAGTAATATGTAGCTCCAATTAGCTTCTGGAAAAGAGTTGGACAGAGAACGGTTGCTCCCTGAAGGCCAAGATCATGTTGGTCTTTGTCATTGCTAAATCTCTGGTGCTTAGTCAAGTATCTGGCCTCTGGAATTGCCTTCCGTACATTGGACAATGAATTCAGATCAGATAATGAATGAAATTGGATGTCGCTATTCTTATAGGTGACGTGCAGCATTTGTGATGAAAAGAAAATTTATGTTTGAAAAGCAAGTAAAATCAAATAAGGAACTGAAAGGCCAACATGGGTCTCATGGAGTCTGCTCGGGCCATATCAGGTATCACCACCCCACGAATCACTCAGGCCTATGCCAAAAGCAATGAGTAAAGTGGGCTGGGCCACATCAAAAAATAAGCTTCCTCCCCCTTTGCTTGAAACGTATGATTTTCTTAGTCTATCATTAATTCCTCCCACTTTTTGATATGGACATATGTGAGAAATATTTTTCTTTCTAACTTGACTACAGGAAACACAAAAGGTCGATTATGATGACAGTCAGCTTTGGTTTCTAGGCGACAAAAGAAATGGTAATTTGAAAAGCCCATGTCCTAGAGATAGGAGTCAGGTGTGTCTCAGCTCCCTTTGGGTGCTATCATGTCAGAACACAGGCCTGCTTTTCCCAGAGCATCTTAACGTTTAGGAGCAGCTGACAATCTGGATTTTGGTTTTGAATTTCCCGATCTTTAAATGTTGGCAACTAAAAATTAATATTAAGTTCAGTGGAGGATAATACCTTTGCAGGGCAGATTTGACCCTAAGTACCAGTAATAACTTCTGACCTTGGTCTATTTTTATAAGGATGGCTTCGGGGATGAAGCTCTAGACTTTAAGATTATATTTGCATAGGTGTGTGTGATTTTTAGAAAACACCTGGAGGAAGAGCTGATGCCAATTTCCACGGCCCCCAAAACCACAGATTGGTGACTCATCACCTGAGTTGCCACGAGGATAGCAGGAGGCTGCTATATGTCCTGTTGGAGTCTCTCCTCGATTCAGGCCAACGCCCTTTGACTTTGAATATTTCTAAGACTAAATCGGAGATTTAGGTACTAAATTATATATTTAGAGTGTCCTCGCCAAAATGAAACATTATGTTTTTGTGCAAGTGTGTTTATTTCTTGTTTCTTTTTTTTCAGATAACGCTAGAGAATTTCCAGTCTTCTCCAAGGGCAGAGATGAAGGCCTGCATGAAGATATAAATAGTTAGGAGTCCCAGGACAAAGGATGTTCTGGAAAAGGAGAGAAAGACCTGTGGGTGAGGAGGCGTCCTTGTTGTTTTCAGCTTTTCTAAGATTGGAAAGGTGTGTACCACAGCAGTGGCTGTTTGAAGACGTCTGTGATCTTTGTGATGGACTCAATTGATGGAATTCAAAGGGGACAATTGTCTTGTTTGCATCTACCCAGTAGCATTGGAACACCTTTCCTGTAGTTTGGAAATTTCCCTCCTTTTAAATCTATCCCTGAAGGTAGAAGGCGGGTCTTGTGTTCCTGACTCTCACCTTCCCAGTCCATCTTACAGCCAGTGGCTAGTGACCCAGGCTCGGTGTGATTGATTTCTTCTGTTTGTCTCTCCAGATCTACTTTCTACCCTTCTCTGCCTGCTGTGTTCCTCAGGAGGATGACCGTATGGACCATATTACCACGTTTCCCTGCCTCTGGCTTCTGGTTGGGTTTGGCCAATGGGAGGCAACAAGAGGAGACTGGGGAGAGGGAGGAGAGAGCAGTGGAACACTGACTCCTCCAGCTCCATCGGTGCCGGGGAAGTGTTCTAACTGTTGCTACTGGTCCAGGAATAGACAGTAGGAATATCAGAGAGTTATGGACATAACTGATGACCTTGCCAACCTGGTGGACAATACCGATGAGAAACGTCATACTGAAACCAGGTCTGTGAAAATGGTGGACAGAAAGTCAACATCTTGTGGGATGATCATGGTGATTTTATTTCTTTTTGTGGCTACTGTGGTCATTGCAGTGTGGCCTACCAACTAGGGTTAATTAAAGGATCACCAGCCATGAACCTGTGAAGGAGAAAAGTTGAGCACCCTTCTGGTACATGAAAGCTGCTCTCTCAATAAATTCCCTCAAAGCTCTGAAATGAAAGAAAACAAAACAAAAAACTGTTTACTATCACTACTATCTCTGCAGGCTGTTCCAGGAATAGCTCCTTTTCCCTGGCCCTTCAGATGTAGATACTGTCATGGTCCGTGCCCACCGCACCCCCCCCCCCCCAGCCGCTCCAGGGTTAGTCCTTGGCTGTATCACCATCCTTTCCCACATCAAGATAAACTGTCCTCTTAATAAAAACTCTGCAATTATCCTTTGCAATGTGCCATCTCTTTCCTGCCTAGAGCCCCACTGATTCGCTCTGCCAATCAAACACAATTTTGCCAAATCTTGCCAAACTTTGATGCAAAGCTGATGGCAGAAGAGTGTTGGGATGGCGTGACAGATAATTTTACGTGTCAATTTGGCTGAGCCATGGTACCCAGATATTATTCTGGACTTTCTGTGAGGGTTTTTTTTTTTTTTTCTTTTTTGGATGAGATTAACATTTAAATTGGTGGACTTTGAATCAAGCAGATTTTTCTCTCCAGTATGGGCCTCATCCAAACAGTTAAAGGCCTGAATAGAACGAAAGACTAAACTCCCCAAAGCAAGAGGGAATTTTGCCAGCAGTCAGTCCTTGGACCTGAATTGCAACTCTTCCCCGCCAGCTTACCCCATCAGATTTTGGACTTACCAAGACTCCACAATCACATGAGCCCATTTCTTAAGCCGATAAGATACACACATATACACATACACATACATGCATTTTCTATCTCTCTGGAAAACCCTGACCGATACATGTGGTAAACTCGCTTTTTTTCTTTGAAGGTTTGGCTCTGAGAGAGAATTCCTGGTATGGATGCGACAGTGGTTTAAACCGCATAATTATTGGTTGGTGGCAACAGTTTCCTAATCAGCCTAATTCTGCAGTGTTTTGGGAACTGTTTCTAGGAGTTCATTCGAGCCTGGTCCTCCAGCCCTCCAAGTCGTTTTGTGTCCTGCTTAATATTCTTTGAATATTGTCCTTTGCTTATTCGAGCAGAGTCTGGCTTCTGTTGCTTACAAGCATTAACCATGACAGAAGCATCGATTAAGTACAGTTAGAGAAAGGTCAGATTGTAAAAAAGAGAAAGTTTTGTTTTTGTTTGTTGACTTAAAGACTAGTTATAAAATGTAGTTTCATGGTATTAAAGCAATACATTTTTCTTGCAATAAACAATAAATATACTGTCATCCAGCTGTACTATTATTTCTTCCTTTAGAGTGTAATGTACTTTTCCAGACTGGCACAAATAATAAACTACTCAAGCATATTGTTATTGTTCCCTCATTTAATTTCACTTCTGAATGTCTCTGTGATCTTGATTCAGCATGAAGAAGCAAATGTGATTGTGTTTGCAAGAGGCTGCCTTCCAAGATGGTGCATGCAATGTTGGTGTAACGTTCCTTTTTCTCCTTGTCTATAGAAACATCAAGTTAAACTTGCAGTTTCTGTGATGTTTGTAGAAGGATTAATTTCTACAAAACAGATTTTAAAATCTGCCTAAGGAATAGTCCTACTTGCTGGATAACTCAACCAGGGGTTTTTATTTCTGGTGTGCTTTAACTCTTTGGCTTTCATAGGAATGCATGAAAGAGGAAATTGTGAGAAAATGCTGGTTTTCCTGTTGTTATGTGGATTAATAAATTAAGGTTCTATCCCTAAATGGGGCATTTTTGTGCAACTCCCTCAGAGTGTAACAATTTTCTAAAAATATAATTTATTTTTTAAGAGCAGTTTTAGGTTCACAGCAAAATGGAGTGGAAAGTACAGAGTGTTCCCATATATCCTCTGCCCCCACATAGGCACAACCTCCCCCACTTAACATCCTCCACCAGAGTGGTACATTTGTTGCAATTGATGAACCAACATTGACACATTATTATCACCAAAGACTATGGTTTATGTTAGGGTTCACTCTTTCTGTGGGATGTTCTATGAGTTTTGAGAAATGTATAATGACATGCACTCACTATACTATCATACAGAATAATTTCCCTGTCCTAAAAATCCTTTTTTCTGCCTATTCATCCCTCTTTTTCTCCAAACCCCATGGCAACTGCTGATCTTTATACTATCTCCATAGTTCTGTCTTTTCCAAGTATATAACATTCTACTTGGAATCATACAGTATGTAGTCTTTTCAGGTTGGATTCTTTCACTTAGTAATATGCCTTCAAGTTTCCTCCATGTCTTTTTCCTTTTTCAGGCGGAATAGGTGAGAGCTTATTTCTTTTTAGTGCTGAATTGCATTGCACAGATGTACACAGTTTATCCATTCACCTATTGAAAGACATCAATTAAAAACATTTTTTTAAAGAAGATGACATAGGGTCCACATTTAATTTTAATAGCTGTGTATATCATGTTAAGGCTAAACAATAGTTAAGAGTTGGACAAGAGAACAAGCAAATTCATGAATTAAAACTTCTGGTGCCTTTTCTCATTAGTACTGCATGACAACATTTATATCTTTGCTGCTCCCTGAGCTACATATTTCTGAATATATTTTGCTTCGATTGTATTAATGAGAACTCTTTTTGCTGCCCATGCATAGCGCTCCAGAGATCACATATGAGGATACTACTCCATTTATTCTTCTAGTCAATAACTACTAGGAAAATATAAACCTTTCTATATAGTCCAAACAGAGAGAGCTTTAATGTAGAGAATTGGTTGTAAACATCTTAGAATGCCTGGAGAAGCAAGAAGATGGTGTTGTCCAGGAGTCAGGAAGATGCTACACCAAAATTACAGGCTGAAAATACAGAACAAATGCTAGTGTCATATTCAGAGATACCAGAAAATTTAGAATGATCATACCAGAACTTTAAAATAATTATAATAAATATGCTGAGAACACTAATGAAAAAAGTGAATAACATGCAAGAACAGATGGATAATTTAAGCACAGATATAGAAGTGCTAAGAACGCATCAAAACAAAGTGTTAGCAATGAAAAACATGGTAACGGAAATGTAGAATGCCTTTGGGGGCACCTGAGTATCTGACTCTTGATTTCAGCTCAGGTCTTGATCTCATCATGGTCATGAGTACAAGCCCCACATTGGGCTCCACAGGGATGTGGAGTGTACTTTAAAAAAAAAAAAAAAAAACTTTGATGGGTTCATCAGTAGACTGAATGTGCTTGAGGCAAAAAGAAAAATCAGTGAGCTTGGAGCTATGGTAACAGTAGACTGAATGTGCTTGAGGCAAAAAGAAAAATCAGTGAGCTTGGAGCTATGGTAATAGAAACTTCTCAAGTTGGAAAGTAAAGAGAAAGAAGGAAGGAAAAAAATGGAACAGAGTATCCACATACACAAATAGCATAACATAACAAAAAAATGAGAATATTAGGAGGACAGAGGGAAAGGAACAGAAGAAATATTTGACATAACAATGACAGAATTTCCCCAAATTAACCGGCTCCAAAACAAAGATTCAGGAAGCTTAGAGAACAACATGCAGGGTACATGCCAGAAAAATGACATCTCAGCATATTATTGTAGAACTGCAGAAAATCGAAGACAAAGAGAAAATCTTAAAAGAAGCCAGAGGAAGAAACCCACCTTACCTATCCAGAAACAATGATAAGACTTCTCTTCAGAAACAATGCAAGCAAGAAGAAAGCGGAGTGAAACAGTTAAGGTATGGAAACTGGAAAGCCACCTACAACTTTGTATCCAGTGAAATTATCCTTGAAAGTGAATGAGAAATAAAGACAAACAAAACTTGAAGGAACTCATTGCCAGTAGACCTGCCTTATAAGAAATGTTAAAAGGAAAGGCATGAAAATGGATATATTTTTTCATTGGAGGACCTAAAAATCACTTTGCAAAGGGCCATGGATACAGGGAGAGATGGAGAATTTTGCTTATTTTTGGCAATCAATATATATACAGAGATACTTTTAGGTATTTTCAAGAAAAGAGAGTTTGTTATAAAATGCTTATTTCTAGATATTGTAGTATAGAACTAGACAGAGATAATCCATTTTTCTATGTCCTCTTAATTGGTGTACCTTTCTTTTTCTGTCTCATCTATCCAGACCTCCAGTACTAATTCCTGAGTGAAAGTCTGATGGGTCAGTTCCATAACGGACCACTCACCGGACTATAGACTAACACATATTCTCTCAGCACTCACCATTCCAGTAATTGCCAACATTGTGCTACTCTAAGTATCTGCAATTCTCTGCCTCAGGGCTTTCTTTTGATCCAAACTTGGGAGGCAGTCTGGCAGTTCTGAGGAATTGTCCTAAATCAGGGGCAATTGGGAATTGGTGGACATGGCAGATTGTTTACATCGATGGTGCTAATTCTTTGATCCTCTCTGAATCCATGCCCCTTATACTATGACTTTGTTCTCTCACTAGAGGGAGGGCATAAATTTCCCCATCACTTGAGTATATGTGCTGCCGAAGTGAGCACTTCCCCATCACTTGAAACTGGGCTTCATGTTTTATCAGTCTTTACAATGTTATCAGACTTGATACAGAGGTTAGAGAAAGCCTTTGGTGCATTTCTGCTTTCTCCCCTATTCCTCTATGATTGCCATGAGAGCATGGCCAGGCTAGCCTGTCAGAGGATGAGACATATGGAATAGCCAAGGCCTTTGTAGAACAGCTGATAGTCAGATGACCCTCAGGCACGTAAGAGAAAGCCTAACTGAGATCAGCAGAGCCAACTAGCCAATCCACAGCTGGGCTGCAGATGCATGAGTGAGCTTAGCTGAGATCAGAAGAACCTGCCCAGCTGACCTGCAGATGCATGAGCAGAATAAATGGTTGTATTTTAAGCTACTAAGCTCTCCTTGAACTACCAGCCTGGAGGGGTAGCGATTTAGGCAAGAAAGATTAAGTTCTTGACTTCTTTGGCAAGAGATAAGCTTGAGTATTAGGCGTTATTGAGAAGGGGGATTTTTCTAAATTCTTTTAGTTATTTTTGTAGCATTGCAAAAGCCAGCCTTCCTAGAGTTTCTCTTATTTAGTAAAGAAAGAAATATTTGTCCCTATTAAGGCTTGATCTTGAGGCTAGAGTTGGGAAGAAGGTGAATATGACATAACAGAAAGCTTGTCCCTCTGGTGAGGTGTTTTAAGGGCAAAGAGGAGGCAGAAAGAGAAAGAGGTACTGAGGCAGAAAAGAGAGCTCATGCAACATGTGGTTCTTAATATTCTCTCTCATGAAGATGACATACACATTAGAGGAGACTAGGTCTGAGGACACCATTGTCATTGCCATGAGGACATTTGTGTCTCCTACTCTTGATACCCAAATACCACTGAAAAGGAATGCTTGCAAAATGTGTGTTGGGAGTGATGTATGTAGGATTGGGGAATGCCATAAATAAGAAGGACTGAGCAGGAGAGTGGTTACTTCTAGGGAGAGAAAAGGTGTTTTGATCAGGAAAAGGTACCTGAGGGATTTCTTGGGTAGAGGTAGTTTTCTAGGTCTTGACTCAGTGTTTTTCATAAGAGGTGTTCATGGCCATCTTTAACATGCTTTCATGCTTGTAAAATGGCTGCTGTACCTCATGTAGCATGTCGATGCTCCACACAAGATAAAGCTGAACCTTTTATTTTTATTTATTTATTTATTTTTTTATTTACGATAGTCATACAGAGAGAGAGAGAGACAGAGACACAGGCAGAGGGAGAAGCAGGCTCCATGCACCGGGAGCCCGACGTGGGATTCGATCCCGGGTCTCCAGGATCGCGCCCTGGGCCAAAGGCAGGTGCCAAACCGCTGCGCCACCCAGAGATCCCAAAGCTGAACCTTTTAAATGGCTTTCTTGTAGGTTATAACCAGAAAATTCCATTTATATCTCATTGACTAGGACTGAAACCACATGGCCACAACTAGTTGCAAGGAAATATAGGGAGGTTAGTATTTTTTAAGTGGACACAGTGTCAATCTAAAAAACCAAAAACCAAAAGCCAAAAACCAGGGTTTCATTAGACAAGAAGAAGTGAATGGATTTGGGGGCAGGTATATAAGTTAGGATAATACTAGCTGTTTTAACAAGGAAACTCCAAAATTTCAATGGCTTAACAAAACAGAATTTTATTTACAGGTCACTAAAAATCCAACATGGTTATTCCTGCTCAGTAGGCAGCTTTCTATTTTGTTGATTTGCTATGCTCTAGGGAAATGGAATCTTCTTCATCCATTAGGCAGATGGGAAAAGGGAGTAGAGAAAGTATACAGTATCTTCGCCACTGTGGCCTTAGAAATGACACATGTTGAACCTGCTCATGTTCAACTGGTGAGAACAAGTCACATGGGGGCATTACACAACTTCCTGAGTTAATTTATTGGTAAATAATAACTCTTAAAACTAGCTCTGCATTTCATTACATAGTTTCTGAAATGAAACCCACTCAGCTTGCCTGAAATCTTGGCAAATGCAAATGATGAATAATGTCCTTTAAGCTCCTAAAATTGCCTTCCTTTCCCATTGTCTTCTAGGCATTACTATATGAGGGTGTGTGAGGGGGAATTCAAGCAAGTGATTCTGGGAAACAGTCTCCACCAGGGCATCCACTTCCATTAACAACCCTGTACCTGGGAAAGAACATAACACTTTTTCTCAGTTTTTTTCTTTTTATTTGTCTATATTATGCAGACTGGATAATTGTTTTTTTAAGAAACTTTTTATTGACATATGGTATATAATCAGAAAAGTGTATATATCATAAATGTACCGCCCAGCATCTTTTCACAAACTTAATGCACCTATGTGGTCCAGATCCAGGAACAGAACACAACCAGCACAGCAGCAAGAAGATGATGTTATCTATGTTGCTTATTAAGCGCTGTATCCATCACCATTCCAGTTTGGTTACTGAGTTCTGATAGGGGTTTAAGTAGACAGCTGCTTTATGTGCCTGGCCACACGGTCAGGACACGGCTGGTTCCTGATTGGCTGATTTTCTTGTGATCTGTTGCATATTCATCAGAGTGTGGGTAATGGAAACCACCTTTGCAGAGAAACAATGTTGTGAATGAATATTTTCAGCTTTGCCTAGTATGTGAGAGTGTTTTTAGGTTCTATATAGCTACTGGTGACATAGTTTAATGAATTCTACAAATGAAATGCCCCAAACAAAATGTTTCTCCTTAAAATACCCTGAAATTGTGGGTACATTTGTATTATAGAGTTGATAGAAGTGTGAACAAGGCAGGTAGGGATATAGGAATTAGCCAAGTGTTTCACATGCTTCTGTTAGTCTGGTAGGGTGTTTGTTATGGTTTAATTTTAAGGCATAGCTTTAATAAGCTCTCCGCATATGCAGTGCTGAGTGGTACCATTTTTGCTTTTGCCAAAAGCCTTTGAGCACGTATATGCCAGACACCATGCCAAGTGCTGCAGGCACAGAGTAGAGTGGTGGTTATGAGCATTGGCTTTGACATCAGAGAGATGTTGGTTGAATAACTGGCTTTGCCACTTTTTAAACTACTTTTACTTAAGCAAGCGACCTAATCGCTTCTAGCTTCCTTCCTTTTCCATTCATTTTCATGTTCAGTGAAATGTTTCTGTAGCCCAGACTAGACACTGTACTTTAATAGTTGGATGAAATGAGCTTGAATCTTATTTAATAGTTTGTATAAGGTCCAATGTCCCATCTTGTGAACTCTGGGGATCTCATGCATGCTGTCCCATGCAAATGTAGGCATGCCTGTGAACTTCACCCCAAAGCTTTTGTGTGGTAGACTATGTTGTAGGTATGGGAGGCAGAGACAACTTCATTTCATTAATAGAGACAACTAAAAATTGAATATTAGACATCCTTGCACTTAGGAAAAGCTTTGCCCATTTCTGTACCTTAGGTGCCAGCTGCTACCAAAATTGTTTGGCAAGGCCACCTGCATGGCTGTATAGTTTGTGCACTGCACAAAAGAATCTGGCCAAGGTTAGCAAGTGAGGGCAAAATCCAGCCTGTGACCTGCTTGTCAAGCTGTGAGCCCTACTGAAGTGCTGTGTTTATTCAGAGGTGGTCCTTTTCTCTAATTAATCCACCCAGATGGGACACTTACAAGTAAGTCACACAAGGGCCATGTTGTTTGGTCATTTTACTCTCTTGTACCCCTTTCTTTTCCTCTCTGCTCTTTATATCCGAAGAGCAATAACACAGATTCCTTCTATAAGCCCATATTCCTTTAGCCTAAACCCTTGGGACCACACATTTGTTTTCTGAATTCAGAAATTTCCAGAATATAGAAAGGTACGCATACCCTGTGTTATATAACAACTCCAGCAGGGCCTGGGAAAGCACTCTGTAATTAAACACATTAATATTTTCCTGGCAAAATGCATGAATATTCACACTAAGTAGAATGAATAAAGACTATAAATAGTCAAGTCTTGCCACCAAGTGAGTTCAAGTCAGGTCAGGTTTTGCTGCCATTGCGTGTTGAGAAAACTTTCAGTTTTCAGAGTTTTGGGGGTTTCAGAATTAGGGATTATGGACTTGTGTTTTCTAATGCAGAGTTACTGGAGTCTGTCTGGTTTCTACACACCAACTCAGTCACCTTCTGCCCGTCCAAAGCTGTGTGGCAGATTTGAAATGAACTTTCATGATAGTCTGGTTGCCTGGATTAGGTCTTCAGACTGGAGGATCCTAAATTTGGCCGCTTATGAGAATAATCTGAGGAGTTGGTTGCACCTCAGATCAATTAAATCAGAATGCCGGGGGGGAGGGGCTACTTTTTGAAGATCTCTGGGTGATTCCAATGTAAAGCGAAGTCTGGGAACCTCTGGCTTTGGTGTAAAGTGGAAATCATTTGCAAGAGTGCTGGGGTGGGTCTCCTAATCACAGGGAAGGCTAAGCTGAGGCTGGAGCATGGGACTCAAAAGCACTTTTTGTACTTGCCCTACTGCCTGTAGGTGAGTGAGGAATTAAGGAGGACCACCACTAGCTTGTTGCCCTCGGGGAGGGTGCCTGGGCCTGTGCAGGACAATAGGTCACAATAACAAATTTAGCCTGGGACAGTCGAAAATAAGATTCTGATGGCCAAGTGGAAACCTGCCAGGAGAACCTGCTGAATCTCCTTGCCTCTCTGGCTTCCATCCTGTTTCAGGGTCTGAATCTCAGTGGTTCATCTCTTGTTATGTGTGAGGACCCTCCAGGCTGGAAGGTGGAATTGAGCTTTGCCATGTTACTCTTGCTACTTTCTATGATAAGGGCTCATACTCACCCTGGCTTCAGTCCAGCTTCCTTTTGCTACTCATCCCACTTGATCTGATTTTGCCTCCTATGTCTCTCCCCTCCAGCCTCGTCCATTCAGCTGACATTCTAGAAGACCTCTGGAAAGTTACAAAGCAGGCAGTGCACAAGTGATCAAAATCATCCAGGCTGCTGAAAGCCAGATCAGCAGTTAGGGGTGGGTGAACCTCAAGAAATGTAGAGCAAGGAGAAGCAAGGGAAGAGATGCATGATATGGTTTGAACTATGGTTCAGCAAGTTTTCACTCACCTCCCCCTCACTTTCCCACTCTGTTGATGTTGGGCTTTGCTGCATGACTTTCTTTGGCTGGGTGAATGTTAGCAGAAATGATACGAACAGAGACTTTAAATGTGCTTGTGTTATTGGGCATACTCTCTTACAGGATACACTCCAAGGAAAGAATGTCTACCCACTCACTGCTGCTTCAGCCTGGGACCTAGAATAAAGAGACCTGAGCCCCATCCACAGCTTAGAGCCAAGCCAGACCACTAGAAGCAGAGTGAACCACCCCAGAGAACTGTGAGTGAAAAAAATACCTGTTTTTGTTGAAACCACTGAGTTTTGGGGTACTTTGTTATGTTGCATCATTGTAGCAATAGCTGACCGATACTGAGGGAAATTGAGGGCACAAAGGTCATTTCTGCCTCAGCAAGGAAGTCTCTCTACATTTCAGTCTGGACTTAGGTCCAGTCCTAGTGTACAACTAACTAGCCTAGAGCTGGCAGGTAAAAGCAGATGAATCCCATTGGGTTGCTAATATGTAAGTTAGCTCTAGATGGGGCTGGGGCGGGGGCAGTGGAGAGGACTAATTTTGATAGTTCCACATTCAGAATTTGTTGTAAGTGGAAATGAATCTGAGTGAGTAGCTCAGCAACTCTTTTTTATAAAAAAAATTTAAGTATCTTGTTCCACACCACAGCAAGCAGACAAGCTAGACCAGAAATCAATCAAAATCAGTCATTTCTCAGAAATATTCCCTGCACCTCTTCCCCCATGAACTGTCCTCAATCCTTCTATTATTGTTTTAGAGTGTCAGAAAATGACCTGAAGTGTGGTTGTGCCTTTTATGTTTGTCTTTATAGAAAGAAGTCTGACCTTAGCCTCCGGCATAAGAATGATAAATAAAAAAAGATTTAAATCAAACAGAACCTGATAGTTCAATCCAGTTCCTTTTTTCTTTCTTCTCAGATGAACTTGTCTTAGTCTAAACTGTGGGAAAATAAATTCACTATTGTTTAATTCAACATTAAAATACTGTATGAGTGAATGAAACTTTTCCCAATTAAATTTGACTACTTTACATGGTGTGATGAGGGATAATTTGGATTGCACAAGATGTAGGTAGTGGTGAATAAAAGGATTCTTATGACCAAAGAAATTAGGGAAATGTTCGCTTAAACATTTAACAGCTACCTTTATTGCAGGACTTTTCAGAGCCTTTGCTAAGCCAGTGGACACTTTGAGTCTCTAAGGATAAAACATTTCCCAAGTTTAGTTGACAATGAAGCATCCTTCCCCCTCGTCATCTTTTGGGAGTAGTGTGGAAAATGCTTTAGGAGATGTGTTACATAAATGTCTGGGTTTGTAATAATCTCTTCTATGATTTTCAAAGGTTAGCCCTGAAGCAATGATAGTGAAAGGGTACCTTCCTGGAGTGGAGATCCTTGTTAGCCTCTGCCTGGTTTCCTAAAGCTGTGGTCACCCTTTTATCAAGGGCTATGTGTCTCTCTCCTCTTTTTTCCTGGGACTACTCCTTAGAATGCATGGAATGAATCTGGCAAGCTTGTTAATGTCTAGATATTTATAAATATGTAAATATTTCACCACTGCTGCCTTCCTCTGTACAATGCAAGCTCCCTTGTGAAGGTATTTGTACTGACAGAGCTCAAATCTGCTGGCACCCCCACATCTGTCACTGTCTTTCTCCTGGAATTTAATTGGCAAGAGTGACTTGCGGGACTTTATTTGTTAGCATTCTAGAAGGGACTCTTTCTCCAAGGGTTCCTGTTTCTAGTGTCTGATTTTTCCCTGTGTTACCAAGAGGGGCTTCTAAGCCCAAGCCCCTCACACAGGACCTGCCATGTCCCCACATCTCACCCCATTGGTATATAACCCCTCTGGGTAGTTCTAGGTCCCTCAAGCCAATGTGACTCTCATCATTGGGGCAGTGTTCTTTCTTCTATCTAGATAGGAAGGCACACCGGCTGGGGCAAGAGGCATATTGGTGGGGGGAAGATAAAGATAAAAATTCCAGGAGAAGAATTTTCCCCAACATAAGTTGGATTTTTGCCAAGGCAAAGGAAGTAGCATTTTGGGGGTGGGTGAGTATCCCCATCTTTCATCCATCATTCTGTGGAGTCAGGCTTGATAATTTCAGTTGGTTGACACTTTCTAGTGCATGTCAGGACCAAGGAGCTTAGACACAAGAATTTAAAATTGCCTTATGAGAAAATAATGAAAAAAAAAAGATCACTCGCCTACAAAAGAGAGAGATGGAGAGATCGAAGATGATCTTTTTTTTATTTTTATTGGTGTTCAATTTACCAACATACAGAATAACACCCAGTGCTCATCCCGTCAAGTGTCCCCCTCCGTGCCCGTCACCCATTCACCCCCACCCCCCGCCCTCCTCCCCTTCCACCACCCCTAGTTCGTTTCCCAGAGTTAGGAGTCTTTATGTTCTGTGTCCCTTTCCGATATCTCCCACACATTTCTTCTCCCTTCCCTTATATTCCCCTTCACTATTATTCATATTCCCCAAATGAGTGAGAACATACCCTGTTTGTCCTTCTCCGATCGAAGATGATCTTTGACTATGGGCTAGAGCCCTCCTTGATTTGGGGCCATAACATCAGAAGTAGATTTGTGTCAATGCAAATCCAACTTCCAGACCACATTTTGCATTCAGTTTTCTTTGCTTTAAAACTGCAGGTAATTGTGTGGAAGTTGACATTTTGAGCTTTGGTTTTTTAAGAACTCCCACTGAATCCCTGTGAAAGCAGATTATTAGAAGGGGAGTTACCTTATGGCTTGGAGTGGTATGAGGCTCCACACATGCCCGCAAACAAGTCCACTTCCTCTGTTAGTATTCCTCAATATAAATAGGTCTCTCAGAGCAGCTTTGGGTCTTTTAATGTATGCAAAGAGACCTGTTTTCTGCTTGTCATAATGTTTAATTGTAGCAGGTAGCTTTCCTATCACAATTCTGAATAACCATTGAACTTAACTTTGATTTGCATTGTCCTCATTTTCCCATTTATTAGCAAGCATATTGGCTCTGCCAGAGTCATGTAATTATCTTTGTGTCTGCCAGATTAGGGCATATGGTGTATTATTTTGGGAAGGCAGATAATGCTCCCATTTGGAGCAGTATCCGGGCAGTCTGAACTTGCCTTAGAAAAGGTTTCTGTATAAATTAATTTCCCCTCTCAACTGTGTAACGACAGTATATTAATTTTTTGCTCTTTGAGGCATGCAGACTTAACTCGGAGAGGATTTTATAATGGTCTCCCATGATACCATTGGTTCGGCAATTTGAATATGTTAGCCTGGAGATTTTTTTTAAAGAAAGCAAGCTGACAATCTGGTGTACCTCTTAGAAAAAAGCCACCAAATCAACAGCATTGGGCCCAAAGAACAAAAAGAGAATTGTAAGATGTTTTCCACTAATTTCTGAACATCAAGTGCTGTGTCTGAGAAGGGGAGACTGTCCGCTGGAGGTAACGACATCAAAGCATCCGTTGATGACTTCAGCTGGATCTCTCCTGTGGAGTCAAATCGCAGTCCATAGTTCATATTTTGGAAACTCAGAGATGTGCCCTTCAAGATACCTCAACCTGCAAAAAATTGGTCATGCACAATATTTTTAGGAAAAAAAAGAGGATTTTCTTCTTATTCTTTGTTCACTGAAGTGCTATATTAAAGGAAGATGATATCTTCTAAAGGTAACCAGCCTACAAAGGTGACCTGCTTTTGTAGGTTTTCTTATGGCACTTGTTTCTCAGCATAAGGGACCCTTAGTTCACCTGAGTAGTTGACCTTTGAGAATGCTTCAGCCACCACTTTCTACTTCCTGGTTTCCACCATCACATCTGCTAAGAATCAAGCGGTAGTTTTCAAACTCTGGATCATATCAGAATCACCCAGAGGGCTTGTTCGGAGAGATTGTTTGGTCCAAGTCCCAGAGCTTCTGATTTCTGTGGTCTGGACTGGGGTCAGGAATTTGCATGTCTGCTAAGTTCACAGGTGATGCTGACATTTCTGGTCTGGTGACCACCCTGAGTGAGCCACTGGTGTATGTAGGGGCCAAGCCTACGGACTCTGAACTTGAATTGCCAGAGTTCAGGTGTAGGCAGTTAATTGACTTTTAAGACACTGTTAACAGAAATACACAACATATCAGAACTGTGCCCTTGGGGTCATGGACAGTAAGGGTAGCCTGGGACCTTTAAATTCTCTGTGCTTCAGTTCCTCCGTTGAGAATGGGAATAGTAATACCTAGTTTATACAGTCGTTGTGAGGATTCAATGAGATAATACTCAAAAGGTATAGAGAGCATGCCGGACACAGCAAATACAGCACAGGAGTAGCCATTATAACATTATTATTATTCCAGTAATACACTTAGAATGATATGATTTAGCCCCTGAAGGGACCTTAGAGACAATGTGGCCCAACTCTTCACTCTGCCCTGTTTTTTTTTTTTTTAGGAAAGAAAAAGGGGTCACAGAGGTGGAACAACCCACCTAATGTTCTATGAAGAGCTACAACTGGTGCCAGAACACTCTTCCCTTAATTCTGATTTCAGTACTTTTTCAAAACATCATGCTGATTACTATGCTTTTAGAGATTTGTTCACAAATGATCATTCAGTTTATATTAAGGATGTTTTGATCTTGTTCAGCTAATTTAAGATCAGGGAGATCTGGGAAAGTATAAGAGCTATGTCGTAATAAGAAGTTAATTTGGTGTCTGGCTTGAGAACAAGTTCTTTGCACTTAATCCATCACCTTGTTCCACAAGTGCCCCAGGATAAGCGTGTTTGGTAGAAAGGCTCTGTTTTCCACTCTGGGTGTTATCATTCTAAAGGCTGTTCCCTCAGTCTCCTTAGAAGTAATTATTTTTGTTTCACTGGTGGTTGGGCTTGTGTAGGGCAAAGTCACTAGTCTCTCTCTCTCTCTCTCTCTCTCTCTCTCTCTCTCTCTCTCACACACACACACACACACACACACACAGCTTCAGTTTATTTTGAATGATTGCTCCCAAGGACTGCCCTGACCGTTGAGGAGTGACCAGGTTGTTTGCCAGTGGACCTTTTCCGCATATGGTTTATAACATGTGTTCATCCATTTTAGAGGCTGAGAAAATCACTAGGGCCAGCCAAAAGTTTGAGTTTGTGTTGGTTATTTGAACCACTATTATAATAGCCAACAGTTATACACAAAGTGTATATATGTGTATGTTTATTATCACATATATTTGAGAAGCCTGGGAGACAGGTACACAGAAACATAACCAGGCTTTAGTTATTTGAATAGGAGCTGGGGATAGGTAACTGTGTAGATTCATGAGTCATCATTTTGTAGCTCAGAGTCTTTGGCTATAGATGACATCAGCCTGGGCAGTGCATGACTCCTTAAAAAGAATGTAGGAGATCCTATTCAGATAATTATCGATTGCCTGTAGTTAGTTAGGCTAATTTATTACATATTTCTCTGTATAGAGATTTCTGAAATAACTCTGGATAGTACTCACATTTGTTTTATTTTTAAATTAATGTTTTGTTTTAGAATAGTACAGATTTATAGTCAAGTTTCAAAGAAAGTAGAGAAAGTTCCTGTATACCCCATAACCATTTTGCCCTAATGTTAGCATCTTGCTATATTAAATTACTATGGTGCATTTGTCTCAACTAAGGAACTGACATCAGTACATGACTATAAACAAAACTCTATACTTTATTCAGATTTCACTAGTTTTTCTCTAATGTCCTATTTCTGTTCTAGATCCCATTGAGGGTACTACATGACATTTAGTTGCCACATTTCTTTGGGCCCCTCTTGGCTATGATAGTTCTCAGACATTCAGACATTCCTTGTTTTCAGGAGTACTGGTCAGGTATTTTGTAGAATGTTCCTCAGTTTGGGTTTGTCTGATGTTTTTTTTTTCACAGTTAGACTAAAGTTCTGTTTTTTGGAGGGTGGGGTGGGGTGATAATGATGTTAAACTTGATCACCCGGCCAAGGTAGGACTTTGTAAAATAACTGTTTTCTCTTTCTACATACTCTACTCATTGGCAGCAAGCCACTAAATGCAGCCTATGCTCAATGGATGGGGGTTAAGTTCTATTTCCTTAAGGGAGAAGTATCTACATACAACATTTAGAGTGTGTCTATCCTGGAAATTGCCTTTTATCCATTTGTTTATTCATTCAGTAATTTATTTACATCAATATGGTCTCATGGATGTTTCTTTTACATTTTGGATTTTAATTCGATGCTACATTATTTATTTTGTTTCTTAAATTGTTCCATCCCTGGGTGGCTCAGCGGTTTAGTGCCTGCCTTTGGCCCGTGGCGTGATCCTCGAGCCCCGGGATTGAGTCCCGTGTTGGGTTCCCAGCGTGGAGTTTGCTTCTCCCTCTGTCCGTGTCTCTGCCTCTCTCTCTCTCTCTCTCTCTCTCTCTCTCTCTCTCCCCTCTCTGCCTATCATGAATAAATAAATAAATCTTTTTAAAAAAATTGTTCCATCTTTGGTCTTTGGGAGCTCTTTCAGGTTGACTCTTCTATTCCTTTGACATATCCTCATTATTATTATTTTTTTAGCACTTTCTTACTTTCTTATACTACAAGAAGCTCCTGGATCATCTTGTATATTTCCTGCCCCAGTCCTAGAATCAGCTATATCTCTAAGAAACTCTAGTTATTTTATTGGAAAATGATGTTATAAATCAAGATCTTTGCTCTAGGTGAGTTGATGGTGCTTTCATATAATCTCAGCTAGGGAAAACAGTTAATTATCTGTGGATTTGACTAACAGTCCTATGGGGCTATTCCAAAATTTGACAAAGTCAAAGAAAACTTTAGAACATACAGGAAGAACTTCTTTTTAAGAGTAAACTTTTGGGTATTAGGGTGTAGGGTAGCTTCTTATTCTTTATAGCAGGAAAAGGTCTTTATTAAAGCAATATTTTTTAAGGGGGGGATGTTATTTTTTTTCCTTCAGCGTTCTAGTCCTCAAAATCTTGGCTATAATTGTCGTATCAGCCCATCTCATTCTGCTATCTCTTTATACCAGTATCTGCTGAATATCTTTATCTTGGGACTTGAAGCAAATTACAGGAAGATTAGTTTGGGGATGACTAAGGACTTATATGATTAAAGACTTCTATGACAACACTTTTCTTTCTATCCTATAAGTAATGACCATCACCCAAGTTTATGGGTCTCAATTAAGAGAGTCAAAAGTGAGCTAGGGCAACAATTTAATTTTAAAATATTTCGAGGAAACTAACATGTTATTTATGACATTTCTTTATTAAGGCCAACACAGACATGTGCAACACTTGAATGATTTTTAAAGATAAATATTGAGGCTTCACACTTTTTTTAAAAAAAGGGCTTTGTCTCCATACAGTGGACAATTCAAGGATTAAAAGAATCAAGTACTACTATATGCTACAGTATGAGTAAACCTCAAAAAGATTGCACTCAGTGGGACACCTGGGTGGCTCAGCAGTTGAGTGTCTGCCTTTGGCTCAGGCTATGATCCTGGAGTCCCAGGATTGAGTCCCACATCGGGCTCCCTGCGTGGAGCCTGCTTCTCCCTCTGTCTGTGTCTCTGCCTCTCTCTCTCTCTCTGTGTGTGTCTCTCATGAATAAATAAATAAAATCTTAAAAAAAAAAGATTGCACTCAATGGAAAAAGCCAGATGAAAAAAAATCACATATTGTATGATTCCAATTATATAAAATGTTGAGTAGGCAAATTTTAGAGTAGCCCCATAGGATTGTTAGTCAATTCCACAGATAATCAACTCATTGAGTAGGGGCTGGTGGTGAGAAAGGGCATTAACTATAAATAGATATGAGGGATCTTCTTGGGGTGATGAAAATATTCTAAAACTGGATCATGGTGGTGGTGGTAGAACTCAAGAAATTCAGTGAGTTTATTAAGAATCATTGAATTGTAAATTTAACAAAGTGAATCTAATACTATGAAATTATACCTCAGTGAAATTATTCACCAAAAAAAAAAAAAAAAAGGTAAGGAAAAGAGATAGAAAAAAGGGCATGGCCCCCCAAACCTCTTGAGGTATAGGCTCAGCTGTTAGGGGTGCTTAGTGGAAAAGCTTAAAAGCACATCTAGTACCTGCAACCTGAAAGAACCTAACTAAGCAATATGTGTTTCACATATTGCTAAAAAAGACCATAGTTTATTTTAAATAATTATGAATCCTATATAATAGATTCTAATATTCATTTCTTACACATTCTCATGAAGGAATTGGTGATAAATCTGAATCAGATAAGACTAAGAATTATTTGTCTTCAGAAAGGGACTAGAGCAATGCTTTTCAGACTTTAGTATGCATAGAATCACCCAGTGATTTTGTTGAAATACAGATTTGATTAAGTAGGTCTGGGGGTGCCACCTGAGATTCTGCATTTTAACGAGGTCCAGAGTGACACTCATGCTGATGTGGGTGTATGGAACATACTTTCAGTAGCAACGAGCTAGAGCTTAGTGGCCAAGAGTTAAGGATTTTCAAACAGAGGAAAATGGATTCATATCTGGACTCTGTAACTCACTTGCAGTGTGGTTTTGTCAAAATGACTCAGTTTCTAGCTCATAAAAAAGTAGGACTAAAATGGTTGTAGCTCATAGGCTGTTGTGAGGATTAAATGCATATAAAACACTTCGGAATTGTCCTAGGCACACAGTGACTATTTAAGACAGTTGTCAATATTACTCTTACTATTCTGATGGTGATCATAATTTTATTTTTTTTTGTTGATATTCTGCTTACTGTGGACCCTTTGCTCTCTTTTGGTTTGGTATTAGATTATTTTGTTTCTTTGTTCTTTCTTCTCTCTCTTTAGTATCAAGAGATTTATTTATTAGAATTTATAGAAAGTTGTTGGAGTTTGTTTACATGCTTTCAAAAGGGTCACATTAAGTACCTACTCTTTGCTTAAGAGGCTTGCTTTCTTCCTACATTATCTGCAAAATGTCTGGCCCTAAACTATTCCTTATCCAGAAATGGCTTTTTCTCTGGGTGGAGCTCAGGCTCTTCCGGCCTCTTTGTCCTTTTTGTGTTTTCTGGGCTGTGGAGTAGTGAGGAGTTTTTCAGCTGTTTCCCCCCTTTTTGGGAAGAATAATTTCCTGCTAGGGTTTGAGCTGAAAATGGAATATTTCTTTTGTTGAGTAGAAAGATCCTGGAAGCCAAGACAATACCTGTAAAGCAACATTAAACATCTCCACCCCCCCATACTCCATCCCTCCTGTTTAATAATTTTTAATATTGTCTCACATGTGAGAGAATTTGTATAGAGAGGCCAATACTTTTGTATTGATTAACCTGTTCTACAAAATGATATCTTGTACATATCTCTTGGTCACATAGACAGTTGATTATTAAATAATTTTGCTTTTCATAAGATACTTAGGTGGATCATACCATCTCTAAGATGATGCATGTGTACATGTGTGTTTGGGATGTATTTTATTTATTTATTAAAAAAAATTTTTTTAAAGATTTTATTTATTTATTCATGAGAGACACAGAGACAGAGAGAGAGGCAGAGACACAGGCAGAGGGAGAAGCAGGCTCCGCACAGGGAGCCCGACATGGGACTTGATCTTGGGGCTCCAGGATCACGCCCTGGGCTGAAGGCAGTGCTAAATCGCTGAGCCATCCGGGCTGCCTGGGTTGTGTTTAAAAGTACTCACAATAAGCTAGACTACTACAAGAAACAAAAGGAGGCATTTTTTTACTTCACACCAGTGGCCAGAACTTGAATTAAATCAAACTTGGAATGCAAAATCCTGGTATGTGCTCTGAAATCCCTGTAGTGTTATTTTAGATTCCAGAATGATTAACTCATGCTTTAGTAAAAATACTACTAGGGGATATTTTTCAAAAATCCATTTCATAGAGGTATCATTAATATATCATTAAATGCATGTATTCTAGGTGTACAGTTCATAAATCTTGACAAATATGTGCACAGTGTAATCACCACCATTGTCAAGATATAAAACATTTCTATCACTGCTGGAGGATTCTTAATCCTGATAAATTCCACTGATAGGTGAAAGGTAAGGCTTACCCCCGTGGGTAGGAATTGAGCTCTCCTAAAAGGCAGGAGGAAGTCATTCTGGAGGACTAATGAATATGGTTTCACTGCCCAGAAGACGTGATAGTAATGTGCCACAGAAGAAGGAAATGAAGTAGGAACTAGAGCTTTCCATGAGAAGGTCACATGCAAAGGCTTTCCTTTTTCCTATATTATTCTAAATCATATTTAGTATTCTGTGTCAAGTGTTACCAAGTCTTTTTCTAAGGTACAGAATCTATGTGAGTAGAGCTGGCAAGTGTCAAGGGGCAGACAGCAGAGGGAAACACCACCAGCTCTGTATCAACCTTTGGCTGAGGGCAGCACAGCATAGGCTGTACTTTATTCAGGTTGAAAAGAGCCTTGGAAGTTCTAGGGTAATCAGGCACAAAGAAATCATGGCCCAAGATGGACCTGAGAATGGTGGAGAGGGAGCATGTGATGAAAAACAGCAGCTGTGGTTTAGACTGACTCAGAGGCAGATGTGAGATGAGTTCAACTCTTAAAATAGGGTTGTCAGACTTAGCAAATAAAAATACAGGATGCCCAGTTAAGTCTGAATTTAAGACAAACAATGAATAATTTTTAATGTAAGTATATCCCATGGAATATTTGGGATATACTTTTTTTTAAAACAGAATTTATTTATTCATGAGAGACACAGGGAGAGAGAGAGAGAGAGAGAGAGAGAGAGAGAGAGAGAGGCCGAGACACAGGCAGAGGGAGAAGCAGACTACATAGGGAGCCCGACGTGGGACTTGATTCCGGGTCTCTAGGGTCACACCCTGGGCAGGTAGGCGTCATACTGCTGAGCCACCCAGGGATCCCTGGGATATACTTATTATTTTTTAAAAAGTCTGTTGTTTATCTGAAATTCAAATTTAACTGACAACCTACCTTAAAAGAAAGAAAGACCAATAATTGGCTTGCAATGTTCATATTTAATCAAAATTATTTAAAGTTTATATATACATATACAAATGATCAAAGAAGATTAAAACTGAAAGACTGATATATATATATGTTTTGACCTGACTATGAAGTGAACTTGATATCTTATTTATTTGATTTGGGTCTGATTTCTAGGGAACTAAGTATGTTTTTGATTTTTAGTTCCAAACTTATTTAGTCTTTAGACATCTATTTAAGTGGGATATGGTTTCCTTCAAGACTCTCTTGAACTGGGCACCATCTCAACAAGAACAATTTTGCATCTGTGAATATTTGTTAATAGATAGTGGGTCACATAAGCCAATGACCTTTCTTATTCCTTCCTCACAGTTAAAAAAATAATTTCTGTGAAAGTTGTATATGTATATGTTAAAAAAAAACTCAAGTAGCTTCAACACTTATAACAAAAAAGTGGCCCTCTGTTCAAAATTTTTTATCTACTTTCAACCCCCAGAAATAATCACTTTAAATTTTTTTTAGAAATTATTTCAGATATATACCTCCACATCTCAAATAATATTCTAATGTTGTTTTCTCTTAACATTAGTTTTTGACTTCCTGCAAGGCGGTTGAGAATTTCTCTGTCTTATACTTCTCTCCTTATTTTTTTTCCACTCCTTCTCTCTGCAATCTAATCTATCACAATTTTTGATTCAGTCAAGAGTTGGTGTTTACACTGTTTCAACTTATAAATGTCATTTGTTGCTGAGAAAGGTAGTATATTATGGTTGCATTTTATATAATTTTTGTTTTTCTTAGAGTTAATAGTTGCCTCTGATTTTTTTCATATTTTTATTGAGGTATAATTGGCATGTAACATTATATTAGTTTCAGGTGAAATGATTCAACATTTGTATATATTGTGAAACAATCACAATATATGTGATATACATATATACACACACATATATATATATGTGATATATGTGTATATATACAATCACAATAAATCTAATTAACGTCCATCACCATATCCAGGTTACAACATTTTCTTTTTCTGGTGATGAGAACATTTAACATTTACCCTCTTAGCAACTTTCAAATATGCCACAGAGAATGTTAGCTCTAATCACCATGATGGAATTTTGTGCCTTTTAACTCCCATTACCCATTTTAACGTCCTCTCACCTCTGGCACCCACAGTTGCCTCTGCTTTTACTTTTGATTAGCTTTTGATAGACTTCTCTCAATTTTTTCCCCAAATCCTCTCACTAATCTATTAAAAATAGCAATATTTTGTTTCCAAATGATTCAATAATAAAATAATCTATCTGTTCCATTTTTTTCATTCTGAAAATCTCCCTACAATCTTCTATCTTCCTATTCCATCTAAAATGGTTGATCTTTGGCTTCCATACTGCTATCATCATTAGTCTTCCTTTCACCATCTGTTTAGGAATTTCCTTCACTTTATTTTTTTTTATTAAATCTTTCTGGAGTTCACATCTTCCTCTCTCTTTTATTGAAACATTGAATAGCTTCTCATCAAACATGTGCATGGGAGGTTTGTTTATTTGAACATTTCCATGTTAGCAAATGTCTTTATTTTATTCTTGTACTTGATTGATTGCTAGAGTTAGTACAGAATTTTAGATTACAAATAATGACCCTCAGAAATTTGGAGGCATTCAATTGTTGCCACTCTTATTTCCAATATTTGTATATGACATATTTTCTCTTTCTCTGCAAATGTTTAGAGTCTTCATTTATCCCAGATGTTCAGATTTTTCATGATGATATGACTTCAATTGAATCTCTTATTATTCACTGTATTTGTCACTTAGAGAACCCATGTCTTCAGTTATGGACTATTTACTTGTACCATGACCTTGTTAATCCTACCATTTTTTGTGTCTTTTGTTTAATTCTGGAATTCATATTAATATGATAATGGGCTCCCTTGCATTATCTAATTTTGTTTTACTTTTCTTCCCATTTATCATGTCTTTGGAAAATTGTTTCTTTCTTCTTTCTTTCTTTCTTTCTTTCTTCTTTCTTTCTTTCTTTCTTTCTTCTTTCTTTCTTTCTTTTCTTTCCTTTCTTCCTTTCTTTCTTTCTTTTAGAGGGTGGGGGCAGAGGTAGAGGGAGAGAGAGAATCTTAAGCAGGCTCTACGCCAAGTTTAAGTATGACACAGGGCTTGATCTCATAACCCTGAGATCTGGCCTGAACCCAAATCAAGAGTCAATTGCTTAACCAACTGAGCCACCCAGGGACCCCAATTGTTCTAGTTTCTGTGTAAATTCTATTATTCTACTTGCCAGATAAGTTCATGAAATTTATCATCTAGCCTTTTTATCAAAATCTTAATTTCAGTTAAACGTTCAACGATAGCTCTTTATTGTGTGTTGACTGATACTTTTTATTAGCATCTTATTTGAGTTTCACAAATGGAAATATCTTCACTTAGCTATCTAAAGATATATTATACAGATTAAAAAATATTTTCTTTTTCATTTGTTGTCTCTATTTCCTTTAGATCCTCCTTTTTTGTCTTGGTGTCTTTCATGCCAGAAATCTGCTATAATAACTGAGGAATTTGGCTTTCCAGATATAACTGAGAGTAAGGAACTAGAAGGCAGGCTGGAAACTATGTGTTGTGGGGAGGGGGGTTTTCACTGGTGGGTTTCATTCGAGGATGATGAGGTAATGAGGAGGCAGTTTTGTTGGGGCTCCCTATATGTCTCAAAAGGTCTGTGTTTTTCAGCTTCCCTAGGGAAAAATCTGCTTTCAAGTGGGGTGAGATGAAGGGATGGTAAGTTGTCTGGCTACTATTGTTTTGGGTCAGGTAGAAGAAAAATGAAGTTCTTATTGTTCAGTTTGTGGGTTTTAATTGCCCTGTTTTCAATATCCCTCCAACTCCATCCCTTTGTTCTCTCTTCTTCCACTCTATTTGTTCTTTTGGTTTGGTACAATATTTTATTCCATTATTGGAATTTCAGTGGGGTGGGAAGGCAAGGGAGAAAATCATGAAGGAGAATCCACTTTTATTTAGAAGTCTAAGACAACAACTTTTCAGAAAAAATATTTTTTAAAGATTTATTTTTTTATTTTAGAGAGGGCAGAGGGGCAAAGGGAGAGGGAGAGAATCTCAAGCAGACTCCCCACTGAGTATGGAGCTGGACGTGGGGCTCGAGCTCATGATGCTGAGATCATGATTTGAGCCAAAAATCAAGAGTTGGATACTTAACCTACTAAGCTACCCAGGCACCCCTTAAACAATCTTTATCAATACAGTTCCCTTAATTTCCATCTAAATAGATTGTGTTGGTTTTAAGGAGTGGAATGTATTCTTCTTTCCAACCAGAACCTGAGCTGAGTGGTATCTGGTTCTACTTAGGACCCTGTGTGTATTGAGTTTGGTTTCTAAGTCCCATACTTTAAGATCATCCTTTGTTGTTGGGCTCATTTTATTTTATTGTATTTTTAAATTATTTTTTTAAAAAGATATATTTGTTTATTTGAGAGAGAGGGCACACAAGTGGGAGGGGCAGAAGGTAGAGAGAGAATCTCAAGCAGACTCCATGATAAGTGCAGAGCCCAATGTGGGGATCACTCTTCTGACTCTGAGATCACGACCTGAGTCAAAACCAAGAGTCAGTTGTTTAACCAACTGTACCCCCAAATGTCATAAATTGTTGGGCTCATTTTAATGGATAGAAAGAAAGAGGCCATCCTGGAAACCACTCAAAATATTGGTGCTGGGAAGTGGGATGATAAAAGACATGTGAACACGATTAGATGTTCAAAGTTCCACCGAGCGCCAAATAGAGATTCTTTGACATTGGGTCCTTTAATCAAGTTTTAAAACGTTAGGCTGAAGTGAACCTGTACCTTCATTATTAGGAAGTAAGATAGCATTTGAAGTACAATTGTGGAAGCAATGAAATAAATCCAAAAATCCATGAAGCAGCTGCAAGTCTATTATCACCCTTAATGGACTCAAATATAAAGAATTTGATTGAAGTCTTTGGACATCTGTGATTTCTAAACATATCTGTGATAGCTAATGACATTCCCTGGTTATTATTAAGAATATTCCTAGTCTTCCCCAGCAGGAAGAGATTCTTAAGGATGCCTTGATGTGTAATTAGGTGGGAATGCAGTTATATTTCTCTTTGAAGAGTCTGAGGATAATGCTCTAGTTTGCCAGCTGACCTTATTATAAAGCTATTATATTTATGGGAATAGGTGGGGCTTTTGTGATCTCATATGAGTATGGAGAAAGCAATAAATGGGAACATATTCCATTAGATTGGTGCAGCAATTTTGAAATGCTTGATTAGGTGAGAAAAGAATATCATTTATTGAGTGCCTACTATGTACTAGGCATTGTATTAGAATGTTAAATGCATTATCGTTATTTAAATCTTTAGAATAACCATGTAAGGTAGGAACTATGATTGTATACATTCTATAGATAAGAACACTGAGATCACATAGGGAGTAAGTGGTGGAAACTTATTTGGAAAAGTTAGACTGTATAGCAGATAACATAGGTTCTCTACCCATTTCTGTAGGATCTGATTTTACTGTGTGTGTGTGTGTGTGTGTGTGTGTTTGTGTGTTTGTGTTTGTGTGTGCTTCAGTGTGCTATTGTTTTCAATAGTTATCACCTAAGTTCTTTTTCAGAGGACAGCATTTAGGATATTGGAACTCACTTTTTCTGGGAAAGCCTTTAACCAAAAACTGTCAGATGTGAGACTATGAAAGCTCAGCCTCCTTATCTCAAATTGGAATGAGGTGTTAAGTTACACACTCTACACTCATAATTGCTTCCAGGGATTAGGCTACTGTGTCCTTTTTTTTTTTAAAGATATTTATTTATTTATTTATTTATTTATTTATTTATTTATTTATTTATGAGAGAGACACACACAGAGAGGCAGACACACAGGCAGAGGGAAAAGCAGGCTCCTTGCAGGGAGTCTGATGCGGGACTCCATCCCAGGACTGGAGGATCATGACCTGAGCCAAAGGTAGACACTCAACCACTGAGCTACCCAGGTGCTCCTAGGCTACAGCTTCTATCTGGGAACTCCGCCTAAGGATGCTCCCTTTCCTAGTTGGACACCTCTCTCTTGCTTTCCTGCCTTTGCTTACTAGGTTCTTCCTGGTGTAGGTCTCTAGTATATCACTTATGTGTGAGTCCTTGTCTCAGGCACTACTAGAAAACTTGGCCTGGGACAGAGTGACTTTTTTACACTAACTGGTTGTGAGAATGCTCTTACCGGACTGGGGTAGACACAGGGGAGACAACCCCATGCTTGCTGTCCTCGCTCTGATGGCACACTAAACATATTTGCAGAAATTTAAACTCTTACCCTGGTCTTTACGACCCACCTGATTTAGATTTAACTTACGACTCTGGCTTCAGCTCCCATCATAAACTGACCACACTTTTCCAGGCACATGGCCTTCTCTCTGTTCCTTGAATACACCAAACTCATTACTGCCCCAAGGGCCCTGTATCTTGTCATTCCCCTCTCATCATTTATGTCTCAGTTCAAATGACACTATCTTAGAAAAATCTCACTTGGCCACTTTATCTAAAGTAACAGCCTACTCTCACATTGTTAAAAAGAAAATCACCTGATTCTGTTTTCTTTCTAGCATTTTTCATCATACAGCATTGCCTCATGGATTTGTTTGCTGAGTTCCTCATTGTTTCTTCCTCTCCATTAAAATGTTACCTCTGTGAAATCAGAGACTGCATCTGTGTTCTGTATTGTGCGCTGTTACATCCCTAGTGCCTAGGGCAGTGGCTGTCTCCTATCAGACTGAATACATACGTGCAGTGTGGTGAATATGCAGCCCACATTGAAGGGACAAAGTAAGATCCTTGCTTTTGTCATTTGCGCTCTCTCCTCTCCATTATGTGGTTTGTCAAGAATATCAGATTAGTAGAGATAGAATTAGAAATCTATGATCTCTATATCTGAAGAACACAGCAAGGACTTCCATGTTACAGGAAACAGCCAACCCAGATGGCCACCTGGTGTGGGAATAATACTTGATTTCAATTCACAGTAAGTCTATGTTGCCCTTTCTGAGGCTTGGTTCTAGAATTTCTGACTCAAAACTTTTATGCTGGCCTGGGGGCGTCATCCTCCTCTCCCTTCCCCCAAAGGTATTTTTGATTCACTCTACTCCCCTTCCCCCACCCCCCTCCCCGCCCCCAGTTGAACAGACAGACCAGCTCCTACTCCCATGTTCTCAATCTAGCCCCTGATTCTGTCCCAAGAGGGGCTTCAATAACATTTCCATATTTTTAAGTAGATATCTTGGTTCAAAAGTGACAAGCCTTCACTTGGACACTTGAGCTGCCTAAATGCGGACCAAATGGCTGATTTGTTTTTGTTCATAGTTCATAGTTTTGGGGAGCAATAAGACCCTTGCATCAAGAGTGTCTGTGCACATAACTATATGTGGAAAGAGGAATAATAATAATAGCACTAAATAACTATTCCATTAGTGTATTTTATTTTATTTTTTAAAAAATTTTATGTATTTATTCATGAGAGATGCAGAGAGAGAGAGGCAGAGACATAGGCAGAGAGAGAAGCAGGCTCCCTGTGGGGACCCCAATGAGGGGCTCGATCTCAGGACCCCGGGATCACAACCCAAGCTGAAAGTAGATGCTCAACCACTGAGCCAACCAGGCATCTTGTCCATTAGTGTATTTTAAAATGAGAAACAGCAAACCAACCCATAGCAATTCTTAGCTGGACCCACACAGCTCTGAGTGCACATGTTTCTGGCATCTGCAACAATATCCTATTACTTTCTCTCTATCAATACTGTTTCACTGTCCGTGTATTTATGTCATCAGGTCCCTTCTTCTGGAGAATTTGGGGAAGGTTAACATGAGACCTGGAAAGTCACTGGTCAAAGAGGGGATGGAGCAGTCTAGAGAAGAGGCCAGTTACAAGACCTTTCCTGGAATAGAGAGGAAGGAAAGAGGAAGTGGAGCAGTAAACACAGGTACTCCACATCCAGTTGTCAAGCCAATGATAGGACCGCTTGGAAACAGTGCTTGTTGTTAAGCTGACCCTGGAACGTAACATGAGAGGAAGGAGAGTACCACTGGTGCGAGTCAAGATAAGGAAAAAAACAATAAAGGGAAAATGTATTGTGAAGACTTTGGAAAATGGGTCACCCATTGTACTTTTCATTCATTGATTTATCAGATATTTATGGAGCACTTACCTTGTTTCACCTTGATGATGACCTTTGCTTGTGTGTTGAACTATTTGTACCTAGTTCACCAGCTTCCCTGGAAGGTACTGGCAGTTGAACTATTTTGCAATGTAAAGAGTTTCTCTGCTAGATATCCTTCTTAGCCCTCTAACTTCCTTTTGTTGTTTTTTGATCTCTAGTTGGGGAATTGAAGTGGAAGTTGTAGTGAGTGAAGTGGGGAATGAGGTATTTATGGCTACAATGTACTTGGGATATGAATGGACTGGACACTAGACAGGGTGCTGGAGAAGGGGAAGAATCTATGTGGATTAATTCTGGCAAGAACTCAGGTGAGCCTTGGACAAGGAAAGTCTATGGTCCCTAGAAACTTTCTGTATATAATTAGCAATGTGCACTCTTTGATATCAAGGCTGTCCAAGCAAAGTTGTTTTGAGAGCTTTTGATGCCTTTTGCCTACTATTGCCTCCAGCTCTCTATCTTCTAAGCATATAATGGAATCAAACTTCCTGGTCCTTTGTAGTTGTCGGGGCCATATGGCTTATTTCCAGCCAATGACCTGAAATGAGTAGTAACATTTAATTACAGGGTGTAAGACCCTCCTGAATGCTCTGCCATTGGCATCTGCCAACACCAAAATGGGTAGTTGCTTTGTCACCTGGATCCTGGGGTGAAGAGATTAGGGAACAACACCTCTCAGTTATCTGACCTGTGACATACAGGGAATGTGAGTGAGAAACAACTTTATTGTAACTATCTACTACGGTTTTGGATTGTTACTAAATTAATCTGACCCACACATTCTTAAGAGGGAGGGTATCACTTACAAGGGGATACACGTTGGTTCCCAGAATGGATGAATATTTATAGTATATATATACACTTTAAATAAACAGATATATAGCATATCTATGGCTTAGAAATTTCATGGGGGGATTAAGAAAAAAATGTCTAAAATGAAAGACTCCTTGGGAGGGCGATAATGAAAAATAGGTCTAGTAAAGTGATCTAGCTTATCCTGAATGATATAGTTTTAAAAGATATAATCACTGTCTTTTCTGTGTCCCTTCCTGTATCCCCCGCCCCACCCCGTCTATGTCCTCTCTACAACACTTTCAGTTACAAGTTACAAAATGAATATATATTTGAAACTTTTTAGGACAAGTGTATCCTAAATTTTCTCTTCCTTTGTCTCCCTAAGTACTTTTGCATTTTCCAGGCAGATTCTAGATTTTTATTTTTATTTTATTATTATTTTTAAAGATTTTATTTATTTATTCATGACAGACACACACACACACACTCACACACACACAGAGAGAGAGAGAGAGAGAGAGAGAGAGAGAGAGAGAGAGGCAGAGACGCAGGCAGAGGGAGAAGCAGGCTCCATGCAGGGAGCCTGATGTGGGACTGGATCCCAGGTCTCCAGGATCACACCCCGAGCTGAAGGTGGTGCTAAACAGCTGGGCCACCAGGGCTGCCTGATTCTTGATTTTTAACTTGGAGACAACATTCAGTTTATCCAGGGTTTTTATAGTCTCTTGACTTCTCTTGAGTAGAAGGGTTCTTAAAGTTTTCTCTGTTCTATTGTGGGAGATGAGGAAAGGGTAGCCAGGGTCAGCTGGCGTATGGGGAATTTCCAGAGGTTCATCTTGCTTTCAGGAACAGTGAAGAAAGAAGTACATTTAATCTTTTGGTTAAGACACTGAGGGCTGTCACTGAGATCTGGCTAGAAGAATGATTTTGAGTTGAAGGAGGAAGTGTTGAACCCGAGCTCTATAAGTAAGTAGAGGAGGCAGATATCTGTGGGGGCACCCTTGGACAAAATGCCTCCCCAACTGGAGAACATTTTCTCCTGCAGTATAAAGTTAAGTGAGCCAAATATAAGTGAGCCCCTGTAATGCGAATCTACTGAACAGCCAAATGAGAAATGAGATCCTTCTTCTAAGGTAACATTCTAGATAATGTTCTGGAGATGAGCTGGTGCTCTGATGGACAGAAAAAGTGGTGGAGAGCATTACAAGAAGCTGAAGCCAAGCCAGAGTGTGGGACCATAGTGGTGCCCTTCTGCTTATTCAGGTGATGCTCTGAGGCTGAAATAGACCCCCTTGGCATATAATCATTGTTCAGTAAATATTTATTAAACTAATGCATACATAAGGGAATACCTGTCATCAACTATGATGATTCCCAGGGAAAACAACTCCAAGGACTGTGCTTTCACTACCCTGAAAGCAAGGGTGGACTAATAATTGGAGGAATGGGCATCCTGTGCCCCCTTCTTTTTTCTTCTCTTTGTCTACTGCTCCCAATAATAGGCATCTTCTCTTTCTTTTTAAAAGAATGCCGGCAATGAAGAGAATGCTTTTATTTTTATTTTTTTTAAGACTTTTTTATTTATTTGAGGGAGAGGGGCATGTGCACCCATGAGTGAGTAGGGGGAGGGGCAGAGGGAGAGAATCTTTAAGCACACTCCCCACTGAATTTGGAGCTTGACAAGGTGCTTAATCCTGCAACACATGAGATCATGACCCAAGCAGAAACCAAGAGTCAGATGCTTAACCAACTGTGCCACCCAGGTGCCCCATCTTTTCTTTTTTCAACCTGCCAGGTGTTGAAGATTTCATTTGAATAGTTCCCATGTATGCTGACTTTAGCTACAATTGGGAGGCTTTCTGAAAAAGCACCTCTATTTTTTATCCTGTTATTCTATAAATCCTTGTTACTCAAGGGTAGTGTGCGGACCAGCAGAATGGGTCTCACCCGAGAGCTTATTAGAAATGCAAAATCTGAGGCCTGGTCCCATGCCTACTGAATTAGAATCTGCATTTTGTAAGATCCCCAGGTGAATCATATGCAAATGTTTGAGTTGCGCTGCTGTAACTATCAAGACAATGTTTTACCTCTTATAAATAATAAAACCATAAAACAAAGGAAAGATTATTTATATAAGTAATTGTTCACACCTATGAGCTGGACAAGAAAAGCACTATGTGGAGGGCTGCTTCAGAGACCTCTATCTCCTCCACACAGTGAACCTCTTTGTGCTTCTTCCTAGGGGGTGAGATGCCCCTGTTGGATGTCCTTTTCATGTTGCTGACTGCATCAGAAAGAGAGCTGATCCATGTCTTTATGATGACGATATGGTAAAAGGAGGATTTGCCCTTTTCTCCATTTTAAATCCACAGCTGCGCAACTGTTGTTTTTGAAAAGGTTACATGCATATCTAATAGAGTATTTCTTAAGAAAAATTAAGGACTCCTTAATACAGAGACATGTGTTTTATTTGGAATCCATTTTATTATCAGAACTTTTCCTTAACTGAACTGTTTATTGCTTACCTGAGCATAAGAACTATTCAGATACCAGGTGTCTTGTTATAGGAATTTAGAAATGCTTGTTATGAACCCATGAAGTGCTTGCTATACTTTATAGCCTTGTGGTTCTCAAACTTGAGCATGCATCAGAATCTTTTGCAGACCTCATTAAGAATAGGTTACTGAGCTCCATCTCCAGAGTTCCTGATCCAGGCAGTCAAGTGGGCCCCAAGAGTTTGCATTTCTAACCATTCCCAGGTGATACTTTCATGGCTGGTCCCATCCATACTTTGAAGAACCACTGTTATAAAGTTCTTAGAAAATATTGGGTCTCTCTGATTAAAGTGAATGATCTCTGTATGGCCCAAGAGCCTTTGGCTTGATTTCATTTTCATGATTACATTATTGTTTTTTACTGCAACTTTAGGTGGTGAGTACCATCTTGGACCAAGAGAAAAAGCCAACCAGGTATGCTAGAGAAAGAAGACAGATGGCTACTGGGCGACTGACACTCTAGAACTACCATGCCTGCCCAGCCTGCTAGTGGCTGGGCTGTTAGGCTAGAAGTAATCATCTTTCTCATTGAGGCCTCTATTATTTTGAGTCCATGACACAGAAGCCCAAATGATATTCTAACTTATGCCGAGGATACTGTGACTATTCTATCAACTGGAGAGAGTCTCTGAAGATTTTTCCAGATATAAAACCATAAAAGAGTCTGGAAAAGCAGTAGAGAAAACATATTCTTTGCTTTGTTGGATTTTTTGTTTTTATGTGTTCGAAAGAAAAGGTCTCTGAATAAACACTTCCAAAAATAATTATGAGAAAAGGTAAGATGAAGCTGACAGAGAACAAGGCCCTAAGAGGCTTAATGGTAATCCAGATCAAATCTCACAGAAACTGGATCTGAGCACAATGTGTCTGTTATCTATATAGTTTTCAGGTCAAGAGCAATGCTTATGGGGTAAACCTATAGCACTGTCAAAGGAGGCAAATAGTACAGTTTTAGGCACCTTGACTTGAGGAAGGAATTTGAAATAGAGTCTTTCATGATAGCTTTGTGGCTAAAATTTTAAAAATGTGGGCTGGAGTCATTATGGATATGTAGACAGAATTGTGTCTGGTTAATCAACTCTACCTTGAATGTTGCTCAATAGTCCCATTCTAACTAATGTATCATCAAGTTACTTTTGACTATAAATCACAGAAAACCCAGCTAATAGTGACTTAAGCAGTAAGTAAGGACAGTTATTTCTCATAACAAGAACTCTGAAGGTGAGCATAATAGGTATAAGGGAACATAGTAAAAAAGATGTGACTGCTGATCGACCTGTGAGCTGGACCTGGGCACTTGGAGGCTCCTCACCACCCACCCCCCATGCTTGGAATGTGGGTTCTCCTTGCCCTTGCTTCTCATGGAGTTTGCTCCAAGGACATAGCCTTGAGATGGTGATGTGGTGTTAAGAACACCTGCACGGTATACATGACTGAGCACAGTTAGGGCCTCTTTGTAAACTTTTATATTTGGAGGGTGGGTATGGGGATTTATTCATTTTGCTGCTGCCCTAGACAAGACTTCTATGTAAGTTCCCTTTGGTATTATTAAAATTGCCTACCAACCAACATGTAGTAGCCTTTTTCTTTGGTCTCTTCCTTCCATCAGCAGCACACAGGCTTTCAGATTATACCAGATTATACCAGAAAACTCCCCAGAGGATTGTGAACCTATGATAGACTAGTTCAGAAGTTCCTCCATCTTTGTAAAATTGACTCTGCCTCCGTGTTTGTGACTTCATAGTCACAAGATGGCTGTTAAAGCTCCAGGCTTCACACTTACATTCAAAGGTAGAAGTAATGAGGTAATTGATGTTAAGGGAGCACAATTTGGGATCCCTGGGTGGCGCAGCGGTTTAGCGCCTGCCTTTGGCCCAGGGCGTGATCCTGGAGACCCGGGATCGAATCCCACGTCGGGCTCCCGGTGCATGGAGCCTGCTTCTCCCTCTGCCTGTGTCTCTGCCTCTCTCTCTCTCTCTCTCTCTCTCTCTCTGTGTGTGTGTGACTATCATAAATAAATAAAAAAAAAAAATTAAAAAAATATATTTAAGGGAGCACAATTTGTTTGTTGGCTTTGCTTTTTTGTTTGTTTTAATGGGAGCAAAATATTTCCCTATTCCTTCCTCCTCATAGATGTCCCCTTATGTCTCACTAGCAACCATTAGCTATAAGGAAAACTGGAAAATTGGGTTTCTGGCTTTTTTTAGCCTCTATACTTGAAAGAGAGTAAAGAATAGAAAGTTGGGGAAAATGGCTATTGAATGAGTTGACCAATTATGCCTGCTACATTGGGAAAGAGATCTTTGGGGTATTTGTAGGATCCTGCAGTGCTAACAAGAGGAAACCATTAATTAGCAACTTGAAAAAAAAGGCATGAAAACCATGACTATAGTATTTCCAAATGATACCCAGTGAGGACAGTTCATATCTTAGATGACAGAATTTGTTTTCAGAAATTATATTTGTTCCCAAAGATAAAAACTTTACGTATAGATGGCACGCAATTACCTAAGCACAGAGGCCTACTTGGCTGGGCATGAGTTAATGTGAAAATGCCACTGGGTTTAGACTGGTCACTGATTCCAATATGAATAACTGAGAGAAAATCTGATGGAATTCACAGAAATAAAAAAATACACAAATTATGAGTTATTCAGCTACAGGTAGTCTTTCTCCTTTTATTTTTTGGTGACTTTCTTTTTCTTCCTTCCTTCCTTCCTTCCTTCCTTCCTTCCTTCCTTCCTTCCTTCCTTCCTTCCTTCCTTCCTTCTTTCTTTTGTAGGCTCCACCTGGTAGAGCCCAAGGTGAGGCTGAACTCATGGCTCTGAGATGAAGACCTGAGCTGAGATCAACAGTCCAAGGCTCAAAGGATTGAGCCACCCAGGTGCCCCTTTATCTCTATTTCTAGGATTCATTCATTCATTCAGGATAGCTTCATTGACCATATGCAATGGGCAGGATATAGTGCCCGGCGCTAGAGAAATGGCAATGCAAAGATAGCAAACCATTCAATATGTAGAAAAGGCATTTAATCAGAAAGCATAATCCTACAAAAATTAAAAGTCAAGGAGACTAGGAAGCTGGACAAATGGAGGTTTCGATTTGGCCTTAGGGTTGCAGGAAGATTTCTCTGCAGAAGTAGTAATTCTGCTAAGGCTGGACAGAAAGACACTTGCCAAACAGATTCACAGGAGGACGCAGGTACAGGCAGAGAAAACTGGCACTTTTGGAAATGCTGGCATGGAGCAGAGCATTCCTGTGTGGTTTCCAGAATGGATCTGAAGGGAGTGTGTGTGGGTGTGTGTGTGTGGGAGGCAGGAAGTTATCTGGAGAGGAGGCTGCAAAATTGTGCCAAGGTGGGTTGTTCACTGCTTTATGGGCCATGATAAGGATGTTGATCTTTATTTTAAAGGTATTGAAATGCATTGCTTTTCCTTGTGGAAGGATTCCCTGGCTGGTGTGGACAGAATGAGCTGGAGGGGGCAAAACGGATGCAAAGAAGCTGGCTGATAACTTATTGTACTACTGGCAGCTGAGACTTTGGGAGTAGAGAGAAGGAGAGAGATTTAGGGTTTGAAGATGGATTGGGTGTGGGGTGAGGGGGAGGGAGGTTTCAAGACTGACTCCTAGTGTCTGGATTTTGAGAACTGAGCAGATGGCTTTGCACTCTCTGAGAACACGCTGAGTCGAAGGTGTGTGGGAGATGTCCGAGGGGCTCTGTGTGTGCAGTGGGATTTCCAGGCCTGGAGCTCTGCAGTAAGGTCTGGGTGGTCAGGTGCTTACAGACGGGGAGGCATGAGGGTGTGGGCAAGGTTGTTCAGGCAGAGAGCACAGGGAGGGAAGAAAAGCAGGCCTAGCCCGGTGCCTAGAGGAACTGACAGACAAGTCTGAGATAAGGAGGAAGACCTGGCAAATGACTCTGAGGAGTGAGATGTCGGGAGGTGGGAGGAAAACCAGGAGGGCCTGGCACCGCCGACACCAGAGAGTGTTGCAAGGAGGGGCACATGCACACATGCCCAATGCATGCTTTATCTGCAGAAAGTTTGGTGGCCTGGAAGGAGCGAGTGCCCTTCCCATTTGAAATTAAAATACATTCTCCCAAATTAGGTATACTTAATAAATAATGTTTAAAATTCACAATTCTTCAATGTTCCTGGGTAGCTCAGTCTGATAAGAGTCTGCCTTCGGCTAAGGTCGTGATTCTGTTGTCCTGGGATTGAGTCCCACCTTGGGCTTCCTGCTCTTCAGGGGCCTGCTTCTTCCTCTCCCTCTGCCCCCTACTTGTGCTTTCCCTCTCTCTCTCTCTCTCTCTCTCTCTTTAGAGCTCTCTTTCCCTCTCAAATAAATAAATAGAATCTTAAAAAAAAATTCCCTATTCTCAATATTTAAATTGTATGAGTTTAACCTTTGACCCTTCTCATTTTGTAAACCACTCAACCTAAATTACGTTTCCGTGATTATTTTTTCCCCCTCTGTGAGCCAGTGGCCCTGAATAGAAAGCAAGTTTCCAACCCCTCCGTTCTAGAGGTTTGCATTTCAAAAGACCCTACAGCTGCTGGCCCGGTGCTGAGAAGGGTTTGCAGTCAATCCCGCCTTTTCACTTCCTCTGCCCAGGGAACAGCCGGCTGCGCACCAAATGAGGATGGGGTGTTGACCTCCAGTTGGCCCCAATCCACTGTGCATTTCAAAGCAGATTAGGAGACACTTTGAACAAGCCCTCGCCTGCACATCAGGTGTCCTTCCCTCCGCCTTAGGTGGAACTAGAGCTGAGCGCCATGAATTGTTAATGTTGATCTGAAACTGGGTTTTCAATAATTCCTGCCTTGGTCCCTTCTCTGGATGAAAATCACACTCCAGAGGAGGAACAAGGCCGTCCTCAGAGGAGAACCCCTGGATGTGATCGCTGACAAATTAGAGACGAGAAATTTGGGGACAAAATACAAGTTGATTTGGTTATTTTTTCAGGTCACTCATTTTTCATTATAAAGGTGTGTACAAACTATGCCTGACAACGTCCCCCCCTTTTCCGTCTGCTAGGGGTGATTTCTGGCGATACATTTGGTCTGGTGTCATTCATATTTTTAGTGGCCATAGTCAAATAATAGCTTTTGTTCGGTGGTGTACAATTTTGGATCCTAAGGCACTTTAAACACACACGTGCATACACATACGCAACTTTGGCTTACTAGACTTTTTATTTTTATATTTATTTATTTTAAGATTTTATTCATGTATTCATTAGAGACACAGAGAGGCAGAGACACAGGCAGAGGGAGAAGCAAGTTTCCTGCGGGGAGCCCGATGTGGGACTCTACCCCAGGACCCTGGGACCACAACCTGAGCTGAAGGCAGGCGCTCAACCACTGAACTACCCAGGTGCCCCAGGAAACTTTTTATTTAATTTTATTATATTTTATTTATTTTATTATTTTTAAGATTTATTTATTTATTTATGATTGACACACACACACACACACAGACACAGAGACAGAGACACAGGAGGAGGGAGAAGCAGGTTCCATGCCGGGAGCCCCACGCAGGACTCGATCCTGGGACTCCAGGATCGCGCCCTGGGCCAAAGGCAGGCGCCAAACCACTCTCCAGGGATTCCCCTCCCAGGAAACTTTTTATTTTTAATCTCAAACACTTGCTTTGTGTCACTGACTTTCCATGAATTCCTCTCCCCCCCAGCTTCCGGACAGGCCCACCCACCCAGTTTCTTAGGCTGCTGCTTCTTCTGTCATCTGCAACCCTCTTCCCCCTTCCTTGCTACCTGGAGTTCTCTCCAGGCACAGTGACACAGGGCAGTGAGAAAAATGATCTACTCCAGCTGGGAAATATTCCCTCGTGATATTTGCAATACTAAAATTTCAGCCTCATGTCAGGGAGGGAATGGAGCCTACCCCTTGCAGGAAGGAGTTTCTCTTTCCAGCCTGAAAAACGCATGGGCAGAGACCATACAGAAAGGATGAGGAAAACATTGGATAACCAGGCTTTCCGAATATTATATTGTCAGCACGGGAATCCCAAAGTCATAGGGTTTAAAAAGGGCCTTCAGGGGTCATTTAGTGCAATCCCCTGCCTCCAGGCAGGATGGGATCTGAAGTATTTTAGAAAGGTGGTTGTCTCTATCTGATTTTAAACAGCCTTCAGGGAAAAAATTCCACAGCTTCTCTTAGTAAGCAGATCTAATCTATAATAGTAGTGATGAAAATGAGGATGGTAAAAAAAAAAAGAAAAAAGGAAAAAAAAAAGAAAATGAGGATGGTTTACGCAGATATGTCTGATGGCATCACTGTCAATTAATGAAGAACCTATGGGCACGATTGGACTGTTGCACATCTGGTTTTCCAAGTCGATTCCTCTTTTCCAACTGTCTCATTTTAGCCTTCATTTCACAGCCCTGACAGACCAAAGGCCCTTTTCTTCTTGCTCCTAACACAGTTCTCTTGCTGTATTTTAAAGTAGTTTCTTTTTGTTTGGGCCTTAGGGGAGAAGAGGCCAGCTGGCTCCTTTCTGCTCTGGGTTATCTTTTGTAGACAAGAAATTGTTCTTGTTATTTCTGATGTGTCTAAAGTTTGTGCTTTATTACATACTCAGTAGGATTGGCATTATTAATGGAAATCACAACAAAAAATTAAGATAGAACTGCTCATGATCTTGCCACATCAGTGGCTCAAATATTTCATTTTGAGGAGGTTTCTTCTAGTATCTGCCCATGCGTATATAAAGCTTTCTACATCATTTTTATTACCTATACCTTCATGTCTGTTTTTCAAAATTTACCAATTATCAGTTAAGGATTTCCCTTTTCCTCAGAACTATTTTATAAATCAGCAAATGCAAGTCCTGTATTGGTTTTCCCATAACTTACTTATACAACCATTCTCTTCTTGTTTGGGCATTTAAATAATTTCCAATTTTTAAAAACAAAAAACAAAATTTCCAAATTTTAAAAACAAAACAAAATAAAACAAAAATGAAATTTCCAATTTTTAAAAACACTGATGTAATGACAAATAGAACTCCCCTAGCTAGCCCAAAAGAGGTTGGAATAAGCAGACATGAAATTTTATTTATTTATTTTTAAAAGATTTTATTTATTTATTCATGAGAGACACACAGAGAGAAAGAGAGAGAGAGAAAGAGGCAGAGACACAGGCAGAGGGAGAAGCAAGCTCCATGCAAGGATCCCGATGTGGGATTCGATCCTCGGACCTGGGCTAAAGGCAGATGCTCAACTGCTGAGCCACCCAAACATCCTCAGACATGGAATTTTACATAGCTATTCTAAATATGTTTAAGAATCTAGTGGCAAAGGGGCACCTGGGTGGCTCAGTGGTTGAGCATCTGTCTTGGACTCGTGTTGTGATCCTGGGGTCCTGGGATCGAGTCCCACATCTGGCTCCCTTCATGGAGCGTGCTTCTCTCTCTGCCTATGTCTCTGCCTCTCTCTCTCTCTCTCTCTCTGTGTGTGTGTGTGTGTGTTTCTCATGAATAAGTAAAATCTTTAAAAAAAAAAGAATCTAGTGGAAAAGATAGGTAGCATGTGTAAACAAGTAGTTTACACAATAAGACACCAAGGAAAAATGTTAAAAGGAATCAAATGGAAATGCTAGAACTGAAAAATATCTATCACTTATAAGTGAATTAGAAAGCATCAACGAACATAGAGACAAGTTAACAGAGATTATACAAGCTGGAAACAAAGAAGAAATAAGTATAAAAAACCAAAAGGTACATCTGAGACCTTAGGGACACCATCAAATGATCTAACACGTACAGAAGGAGACCCAGAGAGACAGAGAATGGGTATTAGAAATATTTAAGAGATGATGGACATGAGTTTTCCCAAACTCATGAAATAGAATGACCCATAGTTTCTAAGAATCTCAATGAACTCCAAGCAGGAAAAATTCGAAAGAAACCATAGGCAAACAGTCAATTTCTGAAAAACAAAGAGAGAGAGAAAATTTGTAAAATTGACATAAAGAAAAGAAACAGAACTTATAGAATAATGGTGGATTTTTCACCAGGAATAATGTACATAATATATACATATATTTATATACACACATATATATTCTGTAAAAGATTATTGACCACTTAAAACACAGTAAGAAAAATGTTATGATATATGGAAGATATAAAAGTAACTTATGTGCCAAGTTCACAAAGGCCAGGAGAGGCAAATACAACCTGAATTACTCCTAAGGTAGTTTAACATTATTTTACTATGATAACCGAAGATTCGCATTTAAATTTCTACTTTAATCGCTAAAAAGTAATATAAAAATATATTTTTTAAATGGAAGCAATAACATGGAATACTAAAAAACAACAACAACAGAACAAAACGTGATTAACCCAAAAGGTAGGAAATTAGTAAGAGGAAAAAAGAGATGGGAGACACAAGAAAAAATATGAAGATGCTACCTTAAATTCTACCATAGCAATAATGACGTTGAATGTAAATGGACGAAAAATGTTCTACATAAAAGGCAAAGAATCTTAGATTACATAAAGAAGCAAGAGCCAATGATATGCTGTTTACATGAGGCAAACTTTATTAAAAAAAGAAAAAGTTGATAGAGGGTGGGCACCGGTAAACAGTAAGCATAAGAAAGCTGATCTGGTTTTATTACTATCAGAAAAATAGACTTCATTGCGAGGAATACTACTAAAAAAAGAGGGAAACTTCATAATGATGATGAAAGGGTCAGTTAGACCAATCGTAGAAGTGTATGCATCTAATGACAGAGCACCAAAATACTCGAAGCAAAATTGATAGTACTAAAGGGAGAAACAGACAAATCTGCTGTCATGAAGGTTATTGAAAAGTCTTGCAAGACCCTTGTATTCCCAACTCATCTAACTCACATAGGGACACTCCCAGACTGACCAAAATTTCTGGGATTTTTCAGGTGGCTCGTGCTTCTGGAGCTATGAGAGAAGAGGAGCTTTGGCCTGTGACATGAGTAGATGAGCCTTCACTACAGAGCAGTCCTGAAAGCGATCACACCATGGAAAGATATGAACACTCAGACCTCCCACTTTCCAGGTGAGACCTCTACACTCAGCTATGAAGAACCTTTCATTCCCTAGTGATGATGATTTATTGGTGTACCATGATGTAAATAATGTGGGAACAGTATGTTTTGTCATTTTGTTCTCCCTGCCCTTCCCTGCCTCCTTCCCACTGATTTATATTCCAAGTGGAACTTTCTATGGTGCCACTGGGAGTCAGAGCCACTAGGGCTCTGACAATTTGGGGCTATTCTCTGGCAGCTGCTGGTGCCATGTTGGGCCTGCTGTTGGATGCAAAGCTCTTCCCCAGGCCATTCTGGAAATGCTAGACAGGTCTGAGGGCCCTCCTTGAAGGTAGGAGTTTGGTCCAGCCCTTAGTGGTGCTACCCATTACCCAGAAAGTGGTGATATGGGCTTTCTTGTAGACAAAAGATAATTTGTAGGGAGAAAGAACCTGGTATACTTTTTAAGAAAAAGTAAAATTTCTGAGTTCAGGAATTTTAAGAGAGATTATGAAGCACTAGAGTCCCTTTTGAATGAGGCCAGCCTTAAGACCAAGTTATCAAAAATGCTGAGCCTGGAGGCAAATAATAAAAAATGGAAAATGCTCATTCTTGAGGTAAAAATAGACTTGTCAGTAAAAGAGTAAAGGCAAGAGAAATCGAAATGTCCAGGGTGAGGGGTGATGAGGGTCACATCACAAGGATGCTCTGTCACTAGCAGATGAATTGGAAGCCATTCAGTACCAAGTGGCTGAGGCCAAGACAGTTGTAAAGTTCTATTAGAACAGCAAAGAACAACTAAATAACAGCATTAAAAAGAAGTGTGGATGAACATGCCTATCTTCAGGAAAGCATAAGATGACTTTCGTATTAAAGGTTTAAAAGGATGGAAAGAGTAAAAAACCCAGTGAACAGAAACAAAAAAGCAGCAGTCCTCAAACTTTTTGGTATCAGGACCCTTTCCATTCTTAAAAATTATTGAGGACCCCAAAGGGCTTTTGCTTACCTGGGTCATATCTCTTGATATTTACTGTATCAGAAATTATAATGGGAAAAATTTAAGGATGATATTTATATGTTATTGTGTTTTTCAAAACAATTAATTATACAATTATTTGTGATTTATTATCACAAACCTCTTGCATTTTAAAAATCACATTTTAAAGAAAAATTGACAATTTTTTCAAAAAATTGGAAAAATGAGAAGATTAATGTTATCCTATATATTTACAATTTTTTAAAAAAAGTCTGGCTTAATGGAAGATGACTGGATTATGTCATTTCTGCATTCAGTATGTTGCAGTGTGTTGCCATAACTCAAGGATATGAAGAAAATCCTGTCCTAAACAAATACTTAGAAAAGGGAAGAGTATGTTCATGACCTTTTTAGATAATTGTGGATGTACTTTTTTGTTAGTATATAAAGCTTGACCATTGTTTATGAAAGGTAGTTGCCATGTGGAATGTGATACCATATCAGTGAAATTTTCATGCTCTGTTACATTCAAATTAATTGGTATATCTTGCACTTTGAATAGATTATTATTATTATTATTATTATTATTATTTTTTTTTACCTATGCATGATTTTGTGACATCATGTATTGGCCATTTCAAAGATATTGGTTCACCAACTTATTTGAATCTTCCAAATGTTAACATATTTCATTATAAAATATCAAAATATTATGCTTGTTAATAACACCACTGATTTAATCAGAAAAGGCTTTTTAGGTATTGGGAAGCTGTCAAGCTCATGTAACAGAGACAATTTTTCCCCCAAAATTGTAATATTCATTTGAAAACTTGAATTTTATCATTGACAAAAAATACTGTCAGTTGTTTTCCTGGAAGTGACAGACTCACTTTATTTATTTTCAAGAAAGTGTCTGCCAAATACCTAAATCTGTATAGCTTGTCAGTTTTCCTATGTAAAAATAGTGTTCTTTGAAAAAAGTGGCTAGTTCAGCTTGCAACTCAGTCAGTTGCATACATGCTTTCCCTCCAGATAATCATTTTACTTCAGCATGAAGTCAAAGTGTTTTATGTTTTGTTCCCATTTTGTTCAAGATATTAGAACAATATGTATCAAAGGATCACATTTTAATAAAATCTGTAGGTTTTGTTTCTGCTTCATCAAGTCTGTACTTAAGTGGAGCTGGCTTAAAAAAAATTGTTTTAACCCGAAATTGCAAGGTGATGAAGAATACAATTTGGTGCCTTTACCTTGACTTATATTGGAATGGCACCAGTTTTACCCATCATTGTTTCTGCATCTCAATGCAAACATCAAAAAAAGAAATAATGTCTTAGTATTATTATAAAAATAGTTTTGACCTCGTGGCCTCTCTAAAGTAGTCTTGAGGACCCTCCAGGGGTCCACAGATCATACTTTCAGAACCACTGCTCTAAATCATGGGTGGAAAAAGTTCTACATGAGAAGGAACATCAAATCAAGACTCTGGCAATATGGCAGCTGAAGATGGCAGTTTGGGCTGCTGTCTGTGGAAAAGATAGCAGGGATGATCCATGACCAGTCAATGTGAGCTTTGAGGAAACTAATTAATGCTGCCAAACTGAATGCTTCCTTATAAACCCTGGAAATAGAAAATAGCCAACAGCCTTTCCTCCCCATGTGCAAGAAAAAGTTTACTCTTTTGCTTCAGACATTACTCATGTTTCTGCACCAGTTAAGACTCACAGGTTTTAATGTTTTTTTTTTTTTTTTTGAGGGAGAAGTTGGTGCAGGTCTTTAAAAATAGGGCCTGATAGGACCCATCCTGAAGATGCTGTTGGTAATTTAGGTCATCCTGATATATCTTTACCACTTGCAGGTGAAAGTGCAGACTTTTCCCCTCAACCACAATATCCAGTTGAAGATTCTATGCTGGGAATGAACCATGGGAGTATATTATGAACCTGTGTGAAGTCCCAAAACTACTCCCCACAGGGGATTTTCCTGGCCCTTTATCCTCCACTGGTGCTGAGGAACATCTACCCACCGAGAAATTTCCTTGTGACTCCTGCCAAGAACTGAATTTCACCCCTCCTGCCAAGGGGGTGAGTTCTTGAGGGCTGACTCAGCCTTCCAAAGAGCCTCTTTCTGTCTAAACCAGGACATTCATGCTAATAATGTTTCTGTCACTTTCTTAAAGACATTTTGAATTCTTATTTAGTTTAACAGCTGTTGTTTAAGTGATTGTGCATTTGTTCAAATGAAGCTTGATAGAATTCTTAGGGTAGTATTTTGTAAGTAGTGGAGTTGTTTTATAAATTAGAATCTTATGAATGAATTATTTCCATTTTATTGCACTCTCTAGGTAGTAGATTTGTATTTTGACTTGATTAACCAGTCCAGCAAAACACCAGCTATAATAGGCATTCTGCATGAGCAACTATACACATTTAAAGTTGTGAAGGCCATTTTTCTTTGCTGAGAATTAGATGTTCTGTTATAGTATTGAGAACATTGTGAAAGTTGTTTGAAGTTTCCTGAATAAATTTTCATTGGTTTTAAAAAGTAGTATATAAACAAATAAAGTGGTATCAAAGATTTTTTTTTTGTTTGTTTCAGAGTTGGAGCTGGGGTGAAAGTCTTAAGTGCCCAGGCATCTAAAGTTGTCACATCACCCACATGATCCTTCCTAAAGAGAGATCCAAAAAACTAACTCTACCCTGCAGAACTAGCTCATCACTTATCTCTATTCTATATCTATGGGAAGGCAGAGGAATTGGGGATGTTACTAGTGAGAGTCTGTGGAGAACTGAAGGAGTGCTGTTTCTTCTCATTCCTCTTCCCCTACACCTTAAGCCAAGTGAGGGGGGCCTCAATAGAACTCCTGGAGGCATGTCCTGTATTGGGGAACACAGACAGGTGTCTGGTCCATACCTAAAAATATCTACAGGTGAGAGGCTAATTATAGCTTCGCTTGAGGTCAGGGCATTGAGACGGTGGCTACAGGAGCAAAGGGCACTTTCAGTTGTAGTTGGAGCAAGGGTGACTTTTGGAAGGTCACTGAACTTGTTTTGAAACATTGTGCCCAAGAGGGGTGCCTGTGCCAAAGTGCTAACCCCAAAGCAAGAGTTTGTGCTCAACTCAAACAAGGTAGTGGGAGGCCACTAAGTGGGGAGCTCTCCTCCAAAAGGGACCAGAAAGAAAGGGTGACTAGTTCTGAGGCATCTGCCCACTTCCACAGCCCTGACCCCAGATTAACATTAGTCAAGTAAGACTTTTCACCACCTTTACCTCTCTTCCTTAGCCCCCATCCTGAACAAGGAACAGATGAAGGAAATAAAACAAAGGATAGAAAAACCTGTCTCCCTTCCTCCCTGCCCACCACTGCCTCTCAATTTTTATTATAGGTTTCTAAGCTCAGATAGGACCAAGAGTTTTAAATTAAATGAGATTAAAGTCTTGATTCAGATTTTAAAGATTTTATTTATTTATTTGAGAGAGAGAGAAGGAGAGAGAGCACACAAGCAGAGGGAGGGGCAGATGGAGAAGGAGAAACAGACTCCCTGCTGAGCCAATGCAGCTTGATCCCAGGACACTGGGATCCTGACCTGAGCTGAAGGCAGATGCTTAACTGACTGAGCCACCCAGGTGATCAGCCACCTCTAATTCAGATTTTATTAAACATTTTAATACCACCAAATAAGAAAGTTTTTAAATTTAATACTTTAAAGTGACTGAAAAGGCTGTAGTATCTGTTTTAAATATCATCCAACTAAAAACAAATGTTTTAAAAAGCAGATATTTTGATATTTTACTCTCACTAGGTTTGGACTGTTAAATATGTTCATTACAATACTGATGAATATTCTTGGGCATGCACTTTTATTCTCTGTTGGAGCAATTTCCTTAAGATGAGTGTCAGGTGTGGAGTAATTGATCAAAGGTTATGAACATCATTATGGTTTCAGATAAGCAATTGTTAAATTGACAACCCATGTTTACCAATATAAACAGCCACTAGCAACATAGGAAAAAATCAATTTCTTGCCAAATTTCATTGAACTGCCACCACCCTTGTGAGATATCTCAAGTCAGGGTCATGATAATATAATGTAGAAAGTAGAATAGTGTTCAGAGCTTCTAGTTTTCACTTTGTACCTATGACTTTTCTCTTTGGGGAAAAACATACTAATGTTCATGCAGATTTTGTTTTGCAAAAACAAAAATATGTTTATATAGTACATATTTGTATTCACTTTGTTGTATTTTCCCACATCCATACACCAGTTCTGCCTTAATGGGTGTTCCAATTTCTTCTAATAAAGATAATAATATACATTAAAAATTCAACATTGGGGAAAGATCACATTAAATTTCTCATAATTAATTAATTAATTGATTGATTTTACAAACATTGTAGTCTTTTTTTCCCCCTCTTCCTCCCTCTTTTTTCTTTATTATTGCATTCTATATTGTACATTCTTTTCAGGGTACTGTGTTGTGCCATGTGGCATTCATTTATTTAATATATAGATACTGTATATACAGGCTTGAATTAGAAAGCAAACAAACATAGCATCTGCCCCCTGGAGTTTCCATCCTACTGGAGTTCTCTTTCACTTTCTACTTTGCCTTCTAAAGGTAAGCTTAATACATAAACCTAAAACTTTGGCCCTTAATTAATAGTGATCTTCCTAGTAGCCAACACAACATGGGAAAATTAATTAGATACATAGGTTACAGTTGCTGAGGAAATGCACAGTTATTCACAGTTCTGGGAATGGAGAGAATTTTTCCTGTGGGTCTTCATTAAAGAGATACCTTATGATGCAGAGAACAGTGTTCTCAACATTATCTCATTAGTTTAAACAAAATTTCGTAGCACTGTTTTCTATTATGTTTTTCAAAACAGATCAATGACCTAATGCCAAACAATACAGAAAAATATCTTCTCTAAGGAGTACAAAGCTTGTGGACTAGGCACACAGCTTTCTGTCTTAACCCAGTGACATGATTTAGAGAGTCCAGAGTCTAAATTTCAGATACTAGAAGTATACAAGGACCACACAGATTTCCTGGAATCATCCATTAACAATATCTTGTAAAACAGAATTTTCTATGAGAATAGGGTAGCAGGGTGGTTTGAGAGTATACTTCATGATGAGTGTAGTTATTCTATGTCACTAATTTATGATGCCTAAGGATATTTTAATAGTCTCTGCAATGTGTTAGACACTGTACTAGGAACTTGGTGTAGGGAGGTGGATTAGATGCAACCCTACCCTACCACATTGCTCATAGTCTCAAAGGGAACCAAGATTTATACACAAAATATAAGATACTAAATTTCAAGGGCCATAAAAAGAGTTCATATAAAGGGCAATTCATTCCTTCATTTAACAAATACTTATTGAGTGCCTAGTATTGCCAGGTACTGTGCTAAGGTTGGTGATACAAACTGTTTAACAAGAGGCCTACCAACAAAATTTTAGAAATGAAAAAAGTGTCATTTATAAAAGCGCCCAAATTATCAAATACCTGTTTGTAAATCTAACATTAGACATGAAATATCTTTACAAACATTGTACAGAGAAATGAAAAAAAAAGACCTAAATAAGTGGAAAGATATACTATGTTCATGGATTGGAGACCTCAGTATTGTTAAGATCTCAATATTCACCAAATTGATTTAAGTTTTATGCAACTTCAATCAAAATTATATTGGTTGCAAATTCATCAAATTATCTACAGCTTTTTGTATGTAAAAAGCGACTGTATTAGAAACTTTTGTAAACATTAATAGGCTGATTCTAAAGTTTATATAGAAATACAAGAAACTTAGAACTGCTGCAGTAAGAAAATTGAGCCCCAAAGATCCCTGCACCTTAATCTCTCAATCAGTGAATGTTATATAGCAGAAGGACTTTGTAGGTATATTTATGCTATGGACTTTAAAACAGGGAGGTTATCCTAGATTATCTGGATGGGCCCAATTGAATCATATAAGCCATCGAAAGCAAAGGACTTTCTTTGGTTGGAGGCAGAAAAGAGACAACAAGAAAATTAGAGAATTTGAAATACGAGGTGTCAATGTGCATTGCTGGTTTAAATGTAGAGGAGGCTACCTGAGAAGGAATGCAGGTGGCCTTAAAGAACTCACAGAGGCTCCTTGCTGATAGCAAGCAAGGAAACCAAGACCTCAGTCTTACAGCCATAAAGAACAGAATTCAGCCAACAACCTGAAGGAATCTGAAAGAAGATTGTCCCTGAGAAAGTGCAAATACAAGCTGAGGCTGGCTGATGTCTTGGTTTGGCCCAGAGGACAATCTAAGCCTCTTCAGACCTCTGCTCTACAGAACTGTGAAACAATGAAATTGTATTGTTTTAAGCTGCTAAGTTTGTGGTAAACTGTTATGGCAGCAATAGAAAACTAATACAATACCAAAGGCAATCTCAAGAACAAAGGTGGAGGACTTATGCTCCAGAAATAAAAATTCCTACCTTCTTGGAATCTACACCAAAATGCAATGAGACTTTAAGGAGGAGAGGGTATTGTATTTATCAAAACTTGTCATGAATTATGTCAGATATTTGCTCAGTAGGGCACTTCCCAGTTTCAATTCTTGCTATTTCCTTAATGGGCACTGCTTATTTCCACTTTGCCAATATCATTGGTCCAAATAGAGTGTCTTTCTTTCTCCCCCTGTCCTACCTAAATTCTCCTAATGATTCCAGGTTACAAACTCCATAAAAAACAATAACAAGGAGAACAACAACAAAATGAAATTTCTTTGAATATTTTGGACCAGATTGATCACATTCTTTTTTGAACTCTTATTATATTCACAAAATGATAGAGGTAAGCACTTAGTTATTCTGTCTCACAGGTTGTTAATGTAATTAATCTATTTTGTGGCACCCTTTCAGTCCTCACTCTCATGTTTAAGAACTGTCCCTTTCTTTCCTACATATTTCCAGATGAAAGAATGGCTTCTGAGACCATGTTTGTACCTTATGACTCTTTTCCTCTCTGGCCACAACTGATTGAGTTGGAATGGACCCCAGGCCCAGGATTGGGGCTGATTTGATTCTCTGGAGAAATCGAACCAAGTACCCCAGAGACAGGATGTGGTAGTATGTTACTTAGTGGCATCCAATATACTTCACCTCTTAAATAAGTGGGTTAAGTATGCACACCCTTGTTCGGTCCCCTCCCTGTGAATCTTGGCTTTAACCAAAAGAATGCCACAGAAATGATACTGTGCCAATTTTACTACAATGACCATGTGTTCACGCTTATAATTAGAAAAGATATTAAATTGTAAAATGGAGCTAATGGCACCATAGAGTTGTTATGAGAATTAAATGAACTTATGTTCATGGAGTGCCTTGCCTGGTGCTTGCTACATGCCTGATAGCTAATTGGGGCATTAAAATGTGAGTTACATTTCCCAAGTTAATATTTGGAGACTGATGGCTTTCTGAGTTGTTCTTCAAGTGGTGTGGTTATTGAGTGCCCAATTCCCTTAGACAAAATATGGTTATGTGCACCATAGCTGTTAAGAAATTGGATGGAGTCTGTGGCCCCAGAGAAATGCCCAAAAACCTGCAAAAAACCATAAGATCAGATAAGAGCCTGGGCTATGTGAGCATGACAAACCAACTAAGCTCACCGGTTTATAGCTCATGGGTCAACCCATAACAAACATAAGGCTGCTCTTTAACTTCCCTGCTGCCATGTGAGGAGACAAAGTCTACAAAGACTTGCTCTCCTTTAATTTTTTAAAAAATTTTATTTATTCATTTATGAGAGACATATAGAGAGATGCAGAGACATAGGCAGAGGGAGAAGCAGGCTCCCTGTGGGGAGCCCAACGTGGGACTTTATCCCAGGACCCCAGAATCATGCCCTGAGCCAAAGGCAGATGCTCAACCACTAACCCACCCAGGCGTCCCAATCTTGCCCTCCCTTAAGTGCCAAGCCTGGAGTCAAAGTTCAGCTCTTTAATCCTCTACTACTTGGTGGAGTTGTATATCAAGGGATAACAAACTGAGAACACACTAGGAGCCAGATTTTGGTCCAAGGGCTTGATGTGTGTTTACTTATTTCATTTTTCCAATATCCCTCATGAGATGGCTACTTCAAATATTCTCATTAGCAGATGAAGAAACTGAGTTAGGAGAGGTTAAACAATTTTACTTCAAACAACTAATTAGTAGCAGAGCTTGGATTTCACTCAGGCAGTCTACCACATTTGTGTTTTTATCACAACATTTATGTAATTAGCTATAGAATGAGAAATCTCAGCACAAGAACTCGTTGGTGTCACAAATTATAGGAACCCCGAAAACAATCACAAAACCTTGCTTTGTCAAGCTCAAAGATAAAGTTCATTTCTCTGCTTACTTTTAGTCTGCTCTTTTCTGGCCACTGAAAAGAACTATATCTATGACCTTCTCCTTGCCTTACTGTATGGTGTTTCTCTGCCTTCAGGAACATAAAGATCAAGGATGTGGTGGGCCATTTTCTGGGCATATCTTTGGGCTGAGAGTGGCTCTTCTAGGAAGCTTCCCAGGCCTTCTGATAGTACTCTATCCTTCTAAGTTCCTGCACTTGAATGCCTCCTTCTAATTTCTCTCCAAGGTGTCCAGCAATGGTAATCTCCATACATTATTTCTCTAGTTCCTATTCTGATTAGTTAAAATACAGGCAGTCTTTTGTATTTTGTTTAGTTTCTTTTGTCATATCCTTTCCTCTACTGCCTAACTTCTCCATTTTTTTGTTTCTTGTCAGTTTCTGACATTCTGAACATTAATATCTACATTACCTCCATCTATGTTTAATTTATATAAAATGACCCTTGCATGTACACCTGAAGAAATGGGCTATTTGTTACACACTATTTACTTTTGGTTTCCTTACAGTTACTTACTCTTGATGGGACATTCATTTATAACAGAAAGTGGGCTTCTTTTACCACATTAAGATCTAAAGACTTGCACTGTTTTTCTCCAAATTCCCAACTCTTGGAGTAACCTGGAGTTTTTCATATTTTCCAGTAGTTCAGTTCTAACACAGGCAAAATCTGGGGACCAGACGAGATGCTTCTCTTATATACCAGGCAGATCAGTATATTCCTACCATGTTTGCTCACAGAATGGAATCTAATCTCAAAAATCCCATAATTATGTTCTGATATCCCTGATGAGTTAAACTTTGATGGAGTGAGAAATTAATCAATTTCTGCCTCCAAGTCTTCTGTTAATGCTTCCAGACCATGCCGCCTCATGGAAGCTTCCGGTCTCATGGAAGCTTCTAACTGATATACAGCAATAATATGCAGGAAGACAGAGGCATCACCAGTGGGAACCTGAGTGATCTTGGTGCATGAATGGCTTAAGATTCCAGATTTTGGTGTTGGTATTGGCATACCTGCTCACCTGTTCAGGAAAGCAAAATGGGTAATTTGAAGGGAGGTGTCTTAGTTTGGGGTCCCTACAAGTGAACCTGAAACAGAGATTTGAGTGCATGAGACTTATTGAGGGAGTGCTCTTCAGGAATAACCTGTCAGGGAGTGGAGGAAGCAGAGTTGGGAAGGGGAAGGATTCAAATAAGGCAATAATTTTAGGAAAAAATCTAGCTTGGCCTTGACCCATGGGAGCTCTGGGTCATTAACAATGCCACAAAGTCATCTCACTTGAGGCAAGGGGCTGGGCTTTATTATTATCATTGTTATTATTTTTATTTACCCCCTATTAGTCAGTTACCTGCCATTGTTTCCCTCCTTCTTTGGTTGTATCAACTTCCAGGCACCTCCTGGCCAGGTGGCTCTCTTCAGCCAAGTAAAATTCTCTGGCCGAGGTTGCTCAGGTAAGCCATTAATGGCAACATTTGCTGTAGCTGGGGATGGGCATGCCAGCTGGAAAAGGGTGTTGGCTGATTCAGCTCCTAGTGATGGCCCACTTCTAGGCTGGTGATGACATCTTCTTGCTCCAAGGTCAGATAGTAAACTGGCAGAACTGAATCAAAACTTAAGTATTCTTCTCTCTACATAACTCTAGCATGTAGTTAGTTAGACAGGGGCGGGGGGTGTGGGTTCCTGAGTGAGCCTAAAGCCTTCCACCTCTGTTTTCCTTGTAACCCCATAATCATGGCCAGAGATAGACTCTTGTTAAATACATGTGTTGGATCTCATTTTAGATTTTAGAGAGCCAGGGTGTAGAATCATATCATAAACTTGAATGGGGGGTGTGTGTCTTTATTGAATACGGATGGAGAATCTTTTGAATGAAGAAAGAAATAAGCAAATTATTGTACATGCAAAGAAAAGACAACTACAAAGGTCTGTGTCCAGGCACTTTGGTTTTAGGCATTAGGTTTGCCCAGGAAATGAAGGAAATTATTTAAATTGTGGGTTGATCATACTCTCAAAATAAGAGCAAGTAGAAGAATAAAAGAGGGAAAAGGAAAGATAGTTGATTAAGGTGGAAAGGGGAAAATTTCTTTAATAGAATGACTGAGATTTTGATACATAGTGTAGGCAGATAGGAAATGGAACATGAGATCCTGGAGACCAGATTAAGCATATCTAAGAATGGATGGGAGAAGCACATCCATCTAACTACCCTTTCTTAATGAAGGGATGCTATATAACTGCTCTAAGACCAGAAAAGGTAAGTCATCTCAGGAAGGAGATGGGTATAATTCCTCCAGGGATTCCTGAATTTAGGAAGCAATGGGGGGCATTTCTATGCAACTACTGATAGGACAATTGGGTATGTACCCCTTGAGGAGTGAGACAGCTGTGCAATATTTGAATAAGTATGAATGAGGAGATACTAGAAGGCAGGATGAGATACTCACAGCACTGCGTCATGAATTGGAAGATTGTATAGTTACCATAGATGGGGAAGCAGGAATTGCCTGTGCCCCAGGGAACCTGCCAGGAAGATTTATGGAATTAGGATCCTCTCAAGGGAAGGCAAAGGGCAAATGAGAGCTACTAGAAGGGAGCCAGGCAAGATAAAAATAAACGAGGTCAGTCCTGAGTTGGCTATTGATCTGATGAGGTCATATCTCCTGAGTGGGAAAGTGAAGATAGATAAGATTTGTTTCAAAAATGTATGCCTTGGAAAACTGTTCATTCCTTGACTTGGTATCAGATTACGCTGGGGGACCCCAAAAGACAAACTCCAGAGGAGTAAGTTAGAAGACAAATGTCTGGGCCAGAAAAGTAATATGAAAATAAACAGAATGAAAGCACTAAGCCAGCACGTAGTTTCCATCTTCTCAATAGGAAAGGCAAGCGATCCCTTTAAGAAGCAGTGTGAGCTGCTGACTTCGTAGCTGAGGCCTCTGATGGGAAGAGAGGGACACGGGACACCAGAGGCCCATCACACCCATGCAGAAAACAGATGGGAGGGAAGGGAATGTTTAAAGTCAGAATTTTCAAAAGCAGAAGAAAGATAGGGTGTCCAGGAGCATGCATGTTCTTCCTGGGGCCCTGGACACAGGCTTCAGCGCCATCCTTTAGCAGCATCCTGAAGATGCTGAGCACACAACGGACAGAATCTATTGTAGTGAAGAGGTTATGGAAATAAATACAGGCCATCCACATAAGAACAAACAGAGGTTCTTTCCAGAGTTTCCACCCAAACTTCCACAGCAGTCAGCCACCATCACTTGTGTCTAGCAGAAAGTCAAAGCCAAGCACAGGATGGGAAAGCCTTATAGGGAAGCCTTCAAATGTGCCCTGATTGGAGGTTGTTGACACAGGGAATCTAGAAGTGGGTGAAACCAGAAGTCGGATATCCTTTGCACCTGATTTGGCTTCTCTGGTTGGTACTGAGCTGGAATTGAGAGCAAACTTGGGAAGCTTGCATGACTGAACTGATTGCTGTGGAAGTTTGGGTAACATTTCTCTTTTCATCTGTTCTCTGGCCATATGTTGTTTGTGTCTTTGGTCTTCCAAGAGTGAAACTGCCTCAGAGAGCAGATTTCATGGACTGAGACCTTTTCATGGCAGGAAGACTACGGCTTGTATTAGAAATGACTCTTCACATGCAGAAATGTAGAAGTGAGGTCCTTATTAGGAACCCATTCTCAATGCATCACTGGGGGGTCAGGGCCCAAAGATTTGGAGAGAAATGGAAAAGATGAGTCTTGAATATCCAAGAAGAGAAAGTAAGCTACCTCCCATAAGACCTGGTGGTTGGGAGTGTTGCCACAGCAAATTTCTAGCTTGCCATTCCTCAAGAAGAGAGCAAGCCTTTCCCCTCAGAAAAATATTGTGTCATGATTAACCTCTTGATGTGTGATATTGCCCATTTAATTCAAAGATCAGAGGTCATGGATTCTGGACAACTCCTATGATCTGACCAGCATTCAAGCAAGGCTCAGACCAAGAGGATTATTTTTTTCAGGCTACCTGATCCTCAGATGACACTGGGGCTGTGATATGTATTTTTGTTAAAATAATAAAGATTAGATTAAATGCTGGTTTTTGGGTATGCCATTGGGAATAGGATAACTTCTGTAGCGTAGAGAATTTGCTTGTCTTTTTAAAATTTGGGGATGTACGGCTGATGGTGAGATACTCTTGTGCCCAATTAATCTTTGAGATTCCTTAAAGTAGAGTTGCATGGAGGATGTGGGTTCCATTAACACAACTTTGGAGTCTGGAAGGAACCATTCTTATTGCAGTGGACAACAAACCAGGCTGAATCACTGATGGAACTCTGTTGTGAGCTGAGCAAGCAAAAAAATAGCCCTGGTGAAATTGATTTGGGAATTTTAATTCCTTGGAACTCCTACTGAAGAATTTTGTATTTAAGTTCCTTGGGTTTTAATTTTATTCTGAGACTCTTATAGTGGGAAGATGGTTGTATTTAAATTTGGAGCATTATATTATTGATCTTATGAAGTGTTATATTGTTGTTTGATCTTATAGCTTCTGCTAATCTATATTGGATAACATTACTGTGCATGAATCAGGAAAGTAAATCTAACAGGGAGGGAACTTTCAGTCTAGAACAGCAGAGATTTTGAGTAGTTACTTAATTTACTGTTCTCTTCTTTTTTTCAAAGATTTTTGGGTAAAAACCAAGCTGTCCTCCAGTGGTCCTAGGAGATTATACAAAAAAATAAAAAATAAAAAAATAAAAATAAAATACTGTCTGATGTTCAGGGAGTATTTTGTGCAGGTAAGAGCAGAACCTCAGGTCTCTTTAAACATTATTGTGAGAGATTGGGCAAAGGGGTTTAACAGTACTTGGTCTGGAGGTATTTATCTTGGAACTAACAAGGAGTGAGTGAGTAGGCTTTCTTAATGGTGTTGTTTTGGAAACACTCAAAATCGTAAAGGATATGAGTCCTCCCCCTTTCAATCAGTAAAATGGTTTCAGGTTGGGATCCTCCAAAGGCAAACCTTGAGATAAAGATTTGGGTGCACATGGTTTGTTGGGAAAACAAGCGTGGGAGAGGGGAAGATAGGAAAGCAGAGAAACCAATTAAGAGCATTCAGAGGAAGGACTACTGTGGCAAACTGGGGTTGGTCCTGCTGGCAACCTCTGAAATGGATGCAGAACATACCCCTGAGCTCCTCCATTTGGAGGGGAGGATGCCTGGGATCCACCCATCAACTCCTATTCCTAAATTGTTGGGAGTTGTTCCTGGGCTTCTTAACTTCTCAGTGTACTGGCTAATTATGCTTTTGTGGCTAGAGAAATGCAGGAGTTTGAGATGGGAAGACATCATTGTATTTGGGGGCTCTCTTCTTCCTTTTCAAAAAATTTTCTTTTTTAAAAATTTATTTTTTTATGCAAGTATAGTTAACATAGAGTATTTAAAAAAAAAAGATTTTATTGATTTATTTGACAAAGAGAGAGAGTGAAAACCAGAGAGCACAAGTGGGGGGAAGAGCAGAGGGAGCTGGAGAAGTAGTCTCCCCGCTGAGCAGAGACCCTGATGTGGGGCTCCATCCCACGGCCCCAGATCATGACCTGAGCTGAAGGCAGACACTTAATGACTGAGCCACCCAGGTGCCCCAACATATGGTATTATATTAGTTTCAGGTGTACAATATAGTGATTCAACAATTCTATATGTTATTCAGTTCTCATCGCAATAAGTGTACTCTGAATCTCCTTCAACTACTCACCCTCCCCCGCATCAGGCAACCACCAGTTTGTTCTCTGCATTTAAGAGTCTTTGGGTTTTTTGGTCTCTTTTTTTCTTTGTTCATTTGTTTTGCTTCTAAAATTCCGCATATAAGTAAAATCATATAGTATCTGTTTTTCTATGCCTTATTTCACTCAGCATTATAATTTCTAGTACATCCATGTTATAGCATATACATATATATACTATATATATGTATATGTGTATATATGTGTGTGTGTATATATACACATCACACCACATCTTCTTTATCCATTTATCCGTGGATGGACACTTGGCTGCTTCCATATCTTGGCTCTGATAAATAATGCTGCAATAAACATAGGGGTGCAGATATCTTTTCTTCTTAAGTTGGTGGTGGCTTCCAAGGTGATCCAAAAGAATATGGGTGGATGCTGATGGAATCCACATAAGTCCACTCTCCACCCCAAAATCTAATAGGGTCTTTTCTGTAATATAACAAGCTGATTCAAACATTTGTTTGGAAGAAAAAAATGCAGTAAAAAATCTGGGAAACTTTTGAAACACAATGTAGGGGGCTGTCCAGCAATTACAGAAACATAAAGCTATACTAGGTTGAGCATTGGGGTATTGGTGCAGAAAGAGAAAACATTTAATGGAACACAATAAAAAACCCAGAAACTGACTAATATATGTAATAAAATTTAGTATATGATAAAAAATATTTCAACTCTCTAGGGGGAAAATGGTTGATTTAAGCAACCAACTTGCTATCTATTTGGGGGGAAAGTAAGCTATGTTCCTAGCTCATACCATAACCAAAATAATTTCAGATGAATTAAAAAGCCAAATGTATGCAAACAAACAAAAACTCAATATGAACCTGGACGTGTCGAAGGAAAAGACTGGTAACATTGACTCCATTAAACACAAAAACTTCTCTATTTAAAAAGACACAATAAAGTTTAAAAAGTGGGCCAAAGGGTCAGCATAATGTACATAATGGAAAAGCTCACTGCTGTATTTATAATAAGAATATGGCTGAAGATGTTGATTGCATTAACTTCCCTTTTATAAGATCTGAAGGAGATATATTTTGCTCAAAATTTTTTCAGGAATAGTTGTATTTCTCTTGAGCAATTTTTAAAAACTTTTATAGGTCCAGGATATCTGGTAACTCAATGCCATATTCCCTAGTACCAGATTGTAAGTCTATAAGAAATGACAACCAAAACAATGTGTGTGCTCTTTGTTAGAGTTTTTTCCTCTGGCCATGGCATGTAGTTTTCATATACTGTGCACACCAAGTTCCACCTGCCACAGTAGCAAACCTCAGTATGCTATCTCCCAATTGATGCCATAATTGCATCTTCATTGGGCCATTTCAGCACTTGACTCTGCTTCTAGGTCATGGGGAACATGAGAAGACCAGTAAATCCTGTGAGTGTGTGAACCTATTACCATGGCTTTTTTTTTTTTCAATAAAGTGAATTCTTGGGTCAGAAATAATGTGTGTGAGATACTATTATGATGAGTAAGGTATTCTGGAAGCTCATGGATGGTGTTGCTAGCACAAGTAGTGAAAGCAAAGAAGGCAGATTCATTTTTTAAAAAGATTTATTAATTATAAGACAGAGCATGCGTGCATGTAAGGAGCCAGGGGGAGGAGCAAAGGGAAAGGGAGAGGGAGAGAGAGAGAATCTCCAACAGACTCTCCACTGAGCTCAGAGCTCGATCCAGGGCTCAGTCTCACTACCCTGAGATCATGACCTGAGCTGAAATCAAGAGTCAGAGGCTTAACTGATGGAGCCATCTAGGTGCCCTGAAGGCAAATTGATTTTGACGATAAATGTCTGTGACAATGAACACATCACTGCTGCCTTCATGATGGAAGTAGTCCAATGAAACCAGCCTACTGGCTGGTGACTGGATGTCCCTGTAAGGACTGGTGCCACTGGATTTAAGGTTATGTGTTCTCTCCTGCTGCTTTGTTTTTGGACAGTTTGAGTGTGATATGTGTAGGTGTGAATCTCTTTGCATGTATCCCACTTGGACTTCATTGATCTTCTTGAATGTATCAGTGAATGTTTTACATCAAATTTGGGAAGTTTGGGCTATTATTGCTTCAAATTCTTTTTGCTCCTTGTCTCTCTCTTCTTCTGGGATGGATTCTATCATGTATCTGCTGGTACATTTAATGGTGTCTCATAGGTTTCTAAGGCTCTGTTCATTTTTTCCTCACATTCTTTTGTCTTTTTCAAACTGGATCATCTCAATTGACTTTTTCTCACATTCACTGATTATTTTTTCTCAGGTCAAATCTGCCTCTGAGACATTCTAGTGAAATGTTCATTTCAGTTTTGAATTTTTAAACTCCAGATTTGTATCTGGTTATTTTTTTGAAAATAACTTTAAATCTTTTTATTAATATTCTGTTTGGTGAGATATCATTCTCATTCTTCTCCCTAGTTCCTTAAATGTGATTTCTTTTTATTCTTTGAACATATTTTGAAAAGCTGATCTAAAGTCTTTGTCTAGTAAAGCCCGATGTCAGCTTTCCTTGGAGACAGTTTGTATGACCATTTCTTCTTGCTCCTCTTTGTAGGGCTACACTTTTTTTTTTTTTTGTCTCTCGGCTCGTCTTATAATTTGTATCTGTTGTTGAAAATGGAAACATTTAAAACATTCTGTGGCAACTCTGGAAATCGAATTCTCCTCTTCCCCAGGGTTTGTAATATTTTTTTTAATTATTATTTTTTATTTTTATTTTTATTTTTTCAGGGTTTGTAATCTTTGCTCTTTGTTGTTCCTGTTGCTATTTTGCAGATGCTATTCATTTGTTTAGTCACTTTCCTGAACCAATTTGTAAAGTCTGTATTCTTTGTCCTGTGGGCTTCTGAATCATCTACTTAGCTTAGAAGTCAGCTAATGATTGCACAGATGTCCTGCAATGCTTTGAATCCGCAAGTCTCCCAGCCCTTGGAGAGGACTTTGTGTACTTGTCAGGTCACCCCTTCAATGCTCAGGCACAGGTGTTTTTTTGTTTGTTTGCTTTTGTTTTGACTTTTTGTTTTTTGCCTTAACTTTTACTTTCTGCTTGAACAGAGCCTCAAGGTAAGCCAGAGGTGAGAGCTTAGGTTTGTTCCATGTTTTTCTGACCTTGTGCAGAGCCCTGGGCAGGTGTAGAGCCCTGTGCTTATATGCGTAGCCTTCTAGATTCCCAGGAATGTGTCAGAGCTCTTCAGAGATCTTATGAACTTCGCTTTACCTTTTACATCTCGTGGTCAGCATGTTGTTTGTCCCAACTGTTATTACCACTCATCAGGCAAGGGCAATATTAAATAATTGCTGCTGATCCTGTTTGATAAATGCCCTGAGGAAAGGGTTGCTTGCACTGAGTGAACTCTAAGTAAAGTCACAGGAAGACCCTCTAGGGAGACTGTCCACAGAACTGCCGTAGGGGTCCAATAATGATAATTCTCTGGAGTGGTGATTTTGGGGAGCTCGAAGCCTGTCTGTTTTCTCCAGTGGCTGTTGAGATGCTAGTTATCACTATGATTGTAGAACTATGATTTTCAAGGCTACTTTGGAACGAGGGAAGGGAGATGAGAATAGGGCAAGTTAAAATGCCAAAAAGCTGGTGATTCTTACCAATGTTCAGTTCTTTTTCCAGAATAAACAATCCTTGGATTGTTGCCAGCCTTTGGTTAATTCCCAAAGTTTTGGAAAAGTTGATGTTCACAATCTTGCTGATGTTCTCATTGATTTTTATGGAGAAGCAGGTTTTCAGGGCTTCTTACTCCTCCATCCCTGCCACATCCCTCTTTAGGTGTGGTATTTTTTATTCTGCTTCTATAATATTTGCTGGAATGTATATTCTAATGTCTCTTCCTCAAGCCTTTTCTCACCAGTTTTCCAGGTGGTTTTTGTCCCATTTCCTGACCATGTGGCTAAACCATTAGCCACCACCAAAGATTTGGTATAAATCTGTCCCTTTAACCATCTCTATCTGGGCAAAGTGGATAATCCAATATATTACTTACAGTTTTGCTCAGGGAAGGATTTCTCATTATTTTTTAGGCACTACAGAGTGAATCAGTAATATTTCCTTCTGGCTTTTGTCTCAATATTATAGAGACAGTCTGTAAATGAGACTTGAATTTTATCTTCTTCAGTCAAATGGCCATAAGAAACTTCCGTGAGGCTGTTGGTATGGATTGGGGGATAAATGGCAAGGCGGCAAAAGTGATTGCTATGGGAATCTAAGCCAAGGCAATATACTTGTGCTTTTAGAATCTGGTTAAGCCTGATCTACTTCTCAAAATCAGAATAATTAGTGACAGAGGAAGATATGACACCGTTCTGAATTCTATGGTTCTGTCCTCTAATTTTCCTATTGAGGTTTACCAGAAGTTTCATTAAGCATCTCCAATTGCCACAATACTTTGGGTACCATTGTCACTGCTGGACTGGTTTGCATTGCACCCTGGACTTACTGTATAGTCTCCTCTTGCTCTGGGACCTCACAAATACTAGCAACTTTGTTATTTGATAGATGGAACATGTGGTATATATTGCCTCCAAAATACAAAGAGGTCCAACAGCTGTGCTTCTTGCTTAATGATGGATTGCATAAAGTAAACTGATTTCTCTTTCACCTTAAAGGAAATATGCCACCATGCTCCAGACCGCTGTACCTCTAGGAACTTCATTTAAGATGCAAGCTCCTGGTTCAATGGGTTTATCTTTCATCCTCTGACCTGCCTGTATCTTACCAAGACTCTTCCTGAATAGGAAGTACTTTTTATTTTCCAGGTTCAATTGACAGGACATCATCAGTGTGAGTGACTAATGTGATACCCAGGAATGGCTGGATGGTCAAGAGCCCTCAGACTAGGTAATGAGCAGGAGAATTAATATAAACCAGGAATATATACTTCTCAATATATTGTATATACATATCAGCTTATGCTCTTTCCTCATCCACTTTTGAAATTTATATAAATAAATAAATGATTTTGAATGGGTAACATAGGTGAATAGTATAAAAATTAAAATACACTCAAGTATTGGTAGGTAAAACTGCATTTCCCTGCTATACTGTACCCTAGTCCCTTAATTCTCCTTCCTAGGGGCGACCACCATTTAAAATTTCTTGTCTATCTACCCAGTAACAATGTTGTAAGGAAGAAAAATATATGCACACATATGTTATGTCTGTACATATATGTTTCTGTGTACATACATGTACATATATACAGACAACCACATACATACATGTGTATCTTTATAATACAAATAATAGTATATCCTTTATAATGTTTTACACTCTGTTTTTCATTTAATACCACATCCTGGACATCATTCCACATCAATTCTTATAGAATTTCTTTAATAATAGCTGAAAAATATCCATTCTGTGGATAGGCTTTAAATTATTTAACCATTTCCCAATTGATTTAGATCATTTCAGTCTTTTTGTTTTTTTTACTATCAAGAGCAGCGCTAAAATGAATATCTTTTCTATATGTCTTTGTGCACATACATGCTTATATCCACAGGGTGTATTCCTACAAGTTCATTCATTTATTTTTAGTTTAATTTGACTCTTATTGAATATGTAAAGCCCTGTGCACATAAATGATTATATCTAAAGGGTAAATTCCTACAAGCTCATTTATTTCAAATTTAACCTCAACTCCTACTGCATATTCGAGCCTCCTTAAGACATTTTGCAACATTATGAGGTATAAATAAATAAGTAAAATAAATGAAAAGAATTGGATACTTTCTTAGCTTAGTTATTATTTCTGTAATATTTGTGGAATTGTGCTTGGCCAGCTTGCACCCATTTCCAATAAAGTTATCTTACCACAAGATTAAGGAAGAAAAGATTTGAACATGGTAAAATGTTCACAGTTTGTTAAAATGATGAGTTAAACCAGTGAGGCAAGTTGCTAGGTGTCTTTTGCTAACCTCTCTAGATCTCTTTTATTCAATGCTTTATTTTATTTAAATCCAATTTGCCAGCATATAGTACAACACCCAGTGCTCATCTTATCACCTTCTACATCTCTTCTGTGTGTTTTTTTGACTTGCTTAGTGGTATGAGAGGCTGACCTGTATGGTCTACATCAAAGGTTAGCAAACTATGGCCTGCAGGCCAAATCTAGTCATATCTATTTGTTTAAATATTGTCGATGTCTGTTTGAATATCTGTGACAGAGACCATATGGCCAACAAAGCCTAAGCTTTTGTTATATGGCTCTCTACAGAAAATGTTTGCTGCCCCATAATCTGTACCACTGTCTCCTTTGCCCTCCTGGTCCCCGTTGGTTCCAATCACTGGGGAGCATAGCAGGAGACTGAAGGGAAGGAAAGAGGAGCTGGGGACTTCATTCCTTCAGTTGCCTCCCTATATGGTTGCCATGGCTAGTTAGTTCTGTTTCTGAAAGCCTTCAGGCTTTTTCAGGGTCTCTCTCCAGCCAGCACTCTCAGACTCTGGGTTCTGGTAATCTCACCCCATCCTACCTCTTCAGGCCCAGAGATAACCCCTTCTTGCTGTTGTCAGCCCTGCACCATCTCCTGGTTTCCTGAACTTTTGCCCAGTACCTGTTCAAATAGCCCTTTATTAAGCTCTTCTTAAGTTATCTTAATTTAAGGACATCTTCTCCTCCTGCTGGGACTTTGATAGCAGCAGATTACTATGTCCCCTACATAGGTAAACATACACTCTGTGATCCTAATTTTATGGAAAAAAAGAAGACACTAAAAAAAATTTCACAAACATGGTTAACAGTGGTTTCCTGTGTATAGTGAGATTATTAGTGACGTTTAGTATACTTTTCTTGCTTTCCATTATACCTATTTGATTAAGGGATGCCTGGGTGGCTCAGCGGTTGAGCGTCTGCCTTTGTCTCAGGGCATGATCCCGTGGTCCTGGGATCTAGTCCCCCATCAGGCTCCCTGCAGGGAGCCTGCCTCTCCCTCTGCCTCTCTCTCTCTGTGTCTCTTATGAATAAATAAATAAAATCTTTAAAAAAAGCTATTTGATTAAGATACAGCACTTTTGTGCTAAGGAAAACACTAAATAAAAAATACAATGAAAAAAATATCCAGAATTTTTAACATCATAGCTAATCATGTCAAACCTAGTTATGTTCTAAAAACTCAGAAACTGATGATGCTTTCCCTGGAAAACAGTATAGAGAATGGAGAGGGCACTGCCTTTAGAATCAGGAAGCTAACCCTTTCACTGGGGGTTTGGTCATGAAAACAGACAGAGGACAGACACATATACACACATCTCTGTGCACGTGCACACACACACACACTTAGAATGCACCAATTCAATAGAACCTTTATTTCAGTTGCACACCTAGACCTAGTGTGATTCATTCATGCTGTGCCTGCAGCTGGAATGGTACTTATGCTCAGTTAAGTCTCTGCCCAGTGGCAGTACTCATGTCTGCTTGGCCTTCCAGTTCTTGCATGCTTAGCCACTGGTCTCCGATATATACCAATATACTGTCCAGCCAGCTCCTGAGGGATTTACAATGTTGACTATGTGCTGTTCCAGATTAAGCCATCTCCCTGGGCTTATGACTCTGTTTAAGTTTGGATCAAATGTACAGACTCCTAGACTCCCTCTACACTTCTGTCAAGTTCTTTGGGGGTGCTGGTGGCCAGGACAGCTCTGACCTACACTGGTGGACTTCCTGAATAGAGCCCCTGGAGCAGTGATTGGGATCTGTTTCTCTTTCTTTCTAGAAGATGTAGAGTTCATGCAAGTTGGTCTCTGAGGCCAGATCTGAATAAAAAGAGGCCCGCATTTGTCAGGCCACAGAAAGTCTTATTGTGACCTTTTTGCAGGCCAGTGCTCCCTGTCAAGAGTTGAGCCAGAAATAGCTGAGCTTCCAAGTGTTGAGGTGGTCAGTTAAAACACTAAGCCAAAATGAAAGCAGCAGTCAAGCCTTTAATCACGTACTGTAATAGTATAAAGCAAGAGGCAAAACAGGAAAAGTGCCAGATCCCCCAATGTTCTGTTTATGAAGTGTCCCTGGATGAGGGTCAGGTGGATTAGCACAGATGTGGGGATCATCTCACTCCTGGGGAGCTCTGAACAAATGCTCCTGGTGTTTTATGGAGCTGGGAACTGCAGAGGAAGAAGAGACAGTAGAGTTAGGAGTGGAAAGTACTGACTATGGAGTCAGAAAAGTGTCTTCAAGGCCCATTAGGTAAGGTGGTTGAGGCAGAGGTGCCTGAGAGAGGCATTGGTTGAGGGCCCCCAGTAATGAAGCTTCCAAATGGAGAGCCAGGCTAGGAATGCAGATGTGCCTCAGTGCATGGAAGGCATCTGGTCCTTGACAGCAACTGCCTTCAGACTGCCTCCAGGCCGGTGTGGGAGCACAGCTTTGCCTCTGTAATGGCCTGTGGTCAGGTCTGAAAGATCACATGGGATTTCAGACTGGAGTTGGACTCCTTAATGTCTATTTTTTTCTGAAAAAAAATAGGGAAGAACATTCTAGTGACTGCTATCTGAACAAGGAAGATTGTTCCAAGGTGTCTTATTAATACCTGCCTCTCTCTACACCAGAAGCAGATATTGAGGCAAGATTTCCAGAACGAGTGGTTTATGTTGGGGAGTGGAGTGCAGGAAAACAATGAAGGAGGTTGAAAATAGCATGACATCAGGCTAAGTGGTTTTTCTGGGTCATGTCACTGTTATTCCCATTTTACGGAAGAGGAAATTAAAGCTTAAGGAGGTGACGTGGCTTCCCTGAGGCCCACAGCCAGTAAGCAGCAGCATTGTTTCCACTGACAAAGGCCATCCCCTAACCCCTAACCACTGTGCTCAAGTTTCTGCCCCAAATAGAAAAGCAAAGGGAAAATGCAAATGAAAAGCTAAAATAAATGCAACAAAGCTCCCCCTCCCTTCTCCTTTCTTTTTCCTCTTCCTCTTTCTTTTTCTTCTTCTTTTTCCAATGTAATGTTTTGGTTCCAAGTTGATTCTCAGTTTATTTTATTTAAAAAGAAACAAATGTGTTTATCTTTTCACAGTAGCTCTGGGAAGCTCATAACTGCTGAGTATGAGCTTCTGGAATATGGATCCTCCCCAGGAGAATGCATTTTGCTAAAAGCCTGGACAGCACAGAGGAGGAATGGTAAAGGAACACGTTGGGCAGATAAAATGCAGATGACAGAGGACCTGAGGCAAAAAAAAAAAAAAAAAAAAAAAAAAATTCAAAGAAAGCAAAAGAAAGAAATGAGGCCAGTGAGAATATCCATGTATGTCTCCATGGAAAGCAAAATGCCTCTGATTTCTAGGTCAGAATACAACCACAAAAAGTGCAGAGTCATAACCTTCTTTCTAGGAATGTGCATTAACAGGCATGGAAGGCAGGGCGAGTGAAGTGCCACCACGGCATGGAGATTGTCCTACCTCACGTGTCCACACTCTGCTCTTTTGTCGTATGCGGGTGAGAGCTTATATTCAAGTAGGGGATTAGGAAAGTATCCTCTAAAGTCCAATTCAATTGTAATTCCAGCTATTTTCCTTAGAACTTGATATTTTCAAGAATTTGCTTGAGAGCTTCTTGATCTATCTCCCAGCCTCCCCACTTATGTTTCCCTTATTTATTCACCTGACTCTTGTTCTGTCTCCCTCCACCAAAAATCTTGTAGATTTTTTTTAAAAAGATTTATTTATTCATGAAAGACACACAGAGATAGGCAGAGACACAGGCAGAGGGAGAAGCAGGCTCCCTCCAGGGAGCCTGATGCAGGACTCCAACCCAGGACTCTGTGATCACGACCTGAGCCAAAGGCATATGCTCAACCACTGAGCCACCCAGGTGCCCCTCTCATAGATTTATTGAGGGTATGGACTTGCTTCTTTCATTTAGCTTATACTTATCATGGTTTTGGGTTCTGAATTATACATATATTTTGCTTTTAATAATTTCCTGTTGGATGTTTAAGGTGTGACTGCTCAGTGCCATTGATGCTTCCCACTATTTGTGGAGCTTCTCAGCTCACCTAGAAGACAAATTTCTGGAGAGAGTCAAAAGGAGAAATTTAACTTAGCAAATATCTATTGAGTGCTGGCTATGGGCAAGTGAAGACAGAGGCTTCAAGGAACTTCCAATCGAGGAGATGAGATAAAATGCATTACCAAATAATCACTAGACTTAGGAAGGCAGCAAAGCCAAGCTATAAAACAAACTGAAAAGGCAGAGAAAAAACAGAATCTAATGTTTCAAAAAGAAAGAGCATTAAAATAGTCATTGTCCAACTTTATTCACACAACATACATTAAGGTCAACTATTACTTCTATTTCTATAGTTTTTCTTTTTTTCTTTTGGGGGAACATTATCATCTTTTCAGAGTCTTAGACATTTAAAAGTCCTTATCTGGGGGCCCCTGGGTGGCACAATTGGTTAAGCTTCTGACTCTTGGTTTCAGCTCAGGTTGTGATCTCATTGCCATGGGATCGAGCCCTGCACCAGGTTCTGCACTCAGCAGAGTCTGCCTCGAATTCTCTCTCCTTCTCTCTCTGCTCCTCACACTTGTGCTCATTCTCTCTCAAATAAATAAATACATCTTTTTTAAAAAATTAAAAGTCCTTATCTGGCTGCAATTATAAGGTACAGGGATTCCTATAATACTACTCACTTTCACTGCTAGGCAACCTAAGGTTTGCATAGTGTCTCCAAACATATCATTCATTTTAACAGTTTTGTCAGAGAAGCAATATGGTGACATCCCTATTTCACAGATAATAAGGTTGAGTCTTAAATTAGATGATTTCCTAGCAGCTAGTGAAACTCTGCAGCTTTTTAAGATCAGACCGTACAGAAAGAGCCAATGATGGTCCAAGAGAAGGACCAAATACCCTGGAAGACACCCTGGAGGGTAAGAAAGTGTGTTGGAGGCAAGATTTAAAGAATAGCCAAGATTTCAAAAGGGAAAGATGGGAAGAAGATCTTGTCAGGTAGGGACACTCACCCATAAAGACAGGTGAGAGGTTAGGTAGCTTGTTTGGGGCATAGCATGTAGCCCAGGTGGCTCAGAGGTGAGTAAAAATGTAGAAAAAAAAAAAAAAACAGGAACAAGAACTAGCAAATGAGTACCATTATGCCTTTTGGAATTACCCTCTCCAGCCAGGGGACTTGCCTCTTGCCTTTGACCAGTGGTGTGGGTTAGGAGAAGCGCAAGCAGAAGTGGTGGGTGGAAGATGGTACAGGTCTGTTTTATGATGGAGGTGAAGGGATGTCACTCAAAGCTCTTCCTTTCTGTTTTCCTTCTGGAATCCACCACTGCACTCAGGAATTCTGTTAGTTCAGCATCTTCCCTGTGATTTTAAAATTAGAATTCCCTCTGCTTCTTTCCTCTGTAAATTGCTGTTGGTGGCTCTAAGGACATTAAAAAGAAAATCATACCACACTGTAATAAGAGTAAAAGAAGCCCCTGAATCTGCTGAAAGATTGTGTTTGTTTGATGTGATCGTATTGTAAAGAGCATTAAGACCAGACTCTGAATCACATCAACTCCCTTGGCCTTTTCCAGTAAGTCAAAATCAAGGACACTAATGATCCTGTATATAGGTTTAGAGATAAACCAATTAAGGAAATATGCTAGTAGCTTCTGCTCTTCCATCTGCTCACTTAAAATTAAGCCATTTACCTAGATTCATCCATCCATCCCATCCATCCATTCATGCAAGCACTCTTTGGTTCAGTGGAAAGTCTTTGAGAAATTGCAAGATATCAGAGACACTCTTCTTTCAAAAACCATACACAGTTCAGTGTCTCAGACACAGCAGCTTCTGTGATGCATTGTTGACAACCAGACCTCGGATCTGAGACACCCAGGGCTGAGACTGGGATGACATGTGTTCCCTTATGACCTAGTTTTTCCAGCTACTCTCCTTGTCGACTAGTATGTAAGACTGGGTGTTTACCTGGTGCCTACTGCCTCCCCTCCCCTCTCTGGGCTCCCTATCTCCATCAAGTCTGGGGCATGTCCTGAGCTCAGGGCAATATCCCCTAGTACCTGCCTTGTCCCAGTTCATGACTAAGACCTTTTCCTCCTCTGCTCTGTGCTCCTCTGGATATTCCCACTATGCCCTGTTCCTAACTTGTGACAACTTGTCTGTCCGTAAAACTGCATCTCCAATCACTGCTAACCAAACACAGCTCTCACAAAGATGATCACCACTAAACAAAAAATATGTAATATAGTAAAAGAATAAACTTGGTCTTTACTTATCGAAGTTGGCTGTTAAGCCAAAGAAAATTGCAAGTCCTTGGGAAGGATCATTTAAGAAATGTTAGTCTCAGCTTGGTCACGGGGCCGCATTTTCCTGTGAATTGGAATTGACGAGGCCTTTTGTAGTTTGGCTTCTCTCTTCCTTATAGAAACCTCCAACCTTTGAATCATCTCGAGGTGTCTATCTCGAGGAGAGTATGACTCCTCTCTTCTGGGTGAACTATTGAGACCAAGTATTAATGCACAGAGCCTGACGCTGTTGAGAGGATTCATGAAAGGGAAACAATGAGAGCTAGGAGCACTTCCAAGATTTTTCTTCTTTAAATATTCTCAGGTATAGATACCTCCAGTCAGCAAATCTAACACATCATCCCCAAGAATGATGAGGGCAACCTTCAGAATCTGACAGCTGACGCTGGCTAGGAGATTTAACTCTTCCCTAACGTCCCAGCATCAAGTAACTCTATCCTCCCTCGTGCAAAGAAACTTCCAGGCAGTCTGATGAAGCCAACTTCATACTTTTCCAACTTAATTCTTTTGAAAGCTTTTTTAAAAAATTAATCTTTGTTTGCCAAGCAAAAGAAAAACATTGTTTTTTCCTTACTTGTTAATCTGAACCATCTAGGAATGAGCTGGACAAATGTGGAAGAGGGAAAGAGCTAGGTTTTTCCTGCTAGCATTAAGAGACTTTTATTCTCTACTGTTTTGCATTTGCCTCTCATCCCCACATGGTGTTTTCTGTACAATAGCCAGCATGCTCCTTTTCAAATTTGAGTCTGATCATGTTATACCTTTGCTCAAAACTCTCTGGGGTTTTTCTACCTCCTTCCAAGTAAAATTCCAAATCCTTACAATAGCTTTCAGATCCCCACCTAGAGGTGTCTCTGGTTACTCCTTTGTTTCTCTCTGTTACCTGGTTCCATCTTTGAAAATATGTAACAGAACATGTCACTTGCACTGCTTAAAATCCTCTGATGGTCTCTGAAGTCCTCAAGAGTAAAAGCCAAAATCTTCATAGGACAAAGATCTATGAGAGCTTGCTCTTTTGTCCCTCTAAGAGTTCTTTCTCTTCTGTGCCCTGCTTTATTATTTTTGTTTCCATAGAATTATCACACTAATTCACTGTGTACTCATTTACATGGTTTTTTTTTTTTTTCTGTCTTCTTGAATTGTAAGCTCCATCAACTAAGGGATGGTTTTTCTGATTCATGGTTTTATTTCTCGTGCCTAGAATAATGTCAGGGACCTAATATTTGACTCAATAAATATGTAGATATGTGAGAGTGATATACAGTCAGGTTTACCTGGCAGCTAGTTACTCCTTTATTGGGAAGCAGTAGAAACGGTAATTTTTTGCTATTAATGCTATTATTTTTTTTTCAGTTAGTTGTGTTTTATTTTTAAATCTGCAATTATTTGTTGTGAAATATCAATTTCACAGTTTTGTCATCAATTCTATATTTTATTTATATTTTGTCCTATTTACAGAGGTCAGGACTTTTGGGAGAATGAGCATGATGCTGGTGATAGATCCTATCCTGGTCCCAGTTTTAGAGAGGATGCTGCTAGTGCAGGAATTCTCAATTTTGACACTATTGACATTTTGAGATGGATAATTCTCAGGTATAGGGGGGTGTCTGGTAGATTACAGACTGTTTAGCAGCATTCTTGGCTTCTACCTACTAGATCTCAGTAGGTAGGTAGCTATTAGTAGCATCCTACCAGTTGTGACAATCAAAAATGTCTCCAGCCATCACCAAGTGTCCCCTGGGGGTAAAGTGCCCAAACAGAGCATTGTGCTAATGTTGCAATGTTAAGGTTATTGCTTTTAGGCCCGATTTTCATGTGCCAGTGAAAGACTAATACTCTTAGTCTTTGTGGTATGAAAAATTAATATAAACTTCCTGGAAAGCATTTTGGCACTGAGTATCAAACATTAAAAAATGTTTCTTCCCTTTGACCCAGTTATTTATTTTCTAGCAATTTATCCTAAGAAAATAGTCAAAGGTGTAGACAAAGATTTATGTACAGAGCTGTCTATTGCTGCATTATTTATTATTGTGAAAGAATTGAAAATAGCCTAACTGTCCAATAATAGGAATGACTCAAGAAATTATAATGAATCATATAGGATGGGGTATTTTCTTTCTATCAAAAATTATGCTTTTTTTTTTTTTAAAAAAAAGATTTTGTTTATTTGAGATAGGGAGAGTGAGAGGAGAGGGAGAGAAAATCTGAAGCAGACTTCACTGAGCTCAGAGCCCGACCAGGGGCTCGATCCCACAATTGCAAGATCATGACCTGCGCCAAAACCAAGAGATGGATGCTTCACAAACTGAACCACCTAGGTGCCCCCAAAATTATATTTTTGAAGAATATTTAATGGCATAAAATAAGTCATATCTATTATGTATGTGTAGATATATATGATAATATCTTGATCAATAGATATATAATGTGTATTATGATGTCTCATGTGTATTAAACTTTATTAATGCACATTCACGCACATACACGAGTATGATTCTAGGTTGATAAGAAAGAAATAAACAAAAACACAAATGATGGCTTTGTAGATTTATTCTCAACTTTACTTGCCTTGGGGAGGTGAGGATTCGGGGGATCTGTAGAGGAGACCATATGGCTTTCATTAAGAATAAGATCATGAAGTGGTGTGGCCCTGAATCTATGCTATGGCCTTTATGAGGCTGCATCTGTTTAAACACCGATCCTTATCTGTTCAAATAAATCTCAGTCTTGGAGTGGGAAGAAGCAGTGATAAATTATTGGCCTTGGTGTTCATATTGGTACCCAAATCCTTTGGAATTGAAGCATCTGTTTAAAAAAATGACCAAATGAAATCAATCTCTCTAGGAAATACACACTTTTTTTGAACAACTTTTTGTAATAAATTGATGAAATAAAAATTTAAGTACAACTATATACTATAAGAAGGACCAGTTTGACTGTATGGTCTTTCTCTAAGAGGTCTATAATAATCATACTGAACATAATAGTGTTCAACTTGTGAATGCTCTTTTCTTCATGTATGTTGAAGCTACTACATGCATGTGAGATTCTTTTTAAAAAAGAGAGAGAAGCAGACTTCCTGTTGGGTGGGAAGCCCGACTTGGGGCTCGGTCCCAGGATTCTGGGATCATGACCTGAGTTAAAGGCAGATGCCCAACCAACTGAGCCACCAAGGCACCCCTTTTTGTCTTGTTATTATGTAGAGGATAGCAGGATGCTTTTTTTTTTTTTCTTCCCAGTTTACTTCCTGTCTCAGTCATGTTCCATACCCCACCCTTTGGGGTTAGTCATATATGGAGATAAGAGAACAGAAAGGGGCATTTTACAGCACAACTCAAAGCTGAGAGAAAGTAGACACTCTCATAGCATACCAACATTGTGGTAAGAAGGGATTTTTCTTGAGATTAATATGTGTGATGGTTTTGAACAGTGGTTCCCAAACTATAATTCTGTGCATCAGACTCATCTGAACGATTTGTTAAAACAGAGCACCGGGCTCCATCCCTAGACTTTCTGATGCAGTAGGTCTGATTCAGTAGGTCTGGGTTTGGTGGCCACAAATGTGCATTTCTAATTTCCCCAGTGATGCTGATGCTCCTGGTCTGGGGATGACATTTCAAGAACCACTGGTCTTGACTCAGATTGGTGCTGGCTGCTTTCCTTCCTATGTCCTTTCTCTTCCACCTGAGGTTCAAAAGGTTTCTCTGAGTCCTCAGGTGACTGAAATAAATGACTGACCACCCAAAATGAAGATAAAGAAAAAGAGGAAGTAGGACCCTGGGGAGGAGTGGGTTGGAGGAGGTTTAAGAGGTCTATGGGGCTAGACCTCTTCCTCAGCCTGAAAGAGGGGTGGACACGTGGGATACCCTAGAGTACAGAAAATTGGATGCCAAGCTCATCCCACCCACGTATGGGTAGAACAAACTAAATAAACCGCTTGGTATTTACTATTCCAGGTGGACTCAATTTGAACCACAACAGGTGTTCTGAATTTGAAGAAAAAAATTGGCACATTTCTGTGGGTACTGAGGGTGTCATTGTTCTCAGTAATGGAATTCATTAGCACCCTTCCAGTGTTGTTTATGGTAAAAAGAGTTTCAGGTAAGGCTTGTTTCTTAGAAGGAGGGAAACATGATAACCATGTTTATAATTAGTACAGAGCTAGTGTTACAGAGCTTTCAGAATCAAGTAGAGTCACTCTCCTGTTTAAAACCTCCAATACAGTGGTTTTCAACCCTAGCTGCATGTAAAAATTACCCCCTGGGGAGTTAAAAAGATTTCCCAATGCTCTGGCTGCACCTTACCTCAATTAAACCAGAATTTCTGTGTGCAAACAGTTTGGTTCAGGATAGGGACAGCCAGCTCAGATGCCTGTGGATGCTAGTTGACCAGAACTAGTGAAGGTGGCTTAGTGGGGACTGTGGCAAGCAGGGAATGCATACTTCTCTAAATGGGCAGCTGCCAGCAGGACTTAGAGATCTTGATCTCACAATTTTCAAGAGAAGCCAGAAATCTAGGCTTTTTTAAAGAATGTTCTGATCTTTTGAGGGTTGGCAAATAATACAACCTTGGATTAAAAAAAATCTTATCTTTAGGCAAAATTTAGCCTCAGAGCCACCAGTTTTTAGCTAGTTATTCTTTTTTTCACAATGTCTACCTCTTTTCATTAAAAGTACTCGGTTTACAGTGATATTCCTATTAGGTCTTTTATATTTGTATGTTTTTAATAGATGTCTCCTCTTCTTGACTATAAGTTCTATGGGCACAGATATTGACCTTATTTTATTAACCTCTATATTGCTAGTGTTAGGCATATATTGCAGGCCAATTCTGATGCTAACTCTAGAGTTGGTGCAGACTTCACAAGTGAAGGGCATAGACCACACTAAAACTGCTTTCACTTCAACAGAAGCTGCAACTCTGTGGGTTCCCTGGGCCATCCATTTTTCTGACCAACTGGCTACAAATTTGAGGTGTTCCACTATCCCGAGATTTGATGAGTTACTAGAATGACTCACAGAACTCAGGACAGAGCTATATTTCTGCTTGTGGCTTTATTAAAAGGGACACAAATCAGGACCAGGTGAAAGAAGAGATCCATAGTAGGAGATCCATAAATGTCTCAAACATGGAGTTTGTGTGTCCTTTCCCTCTAAATCAGAACATGTCAATCTCACAGCATATAGATATATGATTACTAACCAGGGAGACTCATTCAAGCTTTAGTGTCTAGAGGTTTTACTGGGGTTTCATTGTATAGACATAACTGAACAATGACCATGAGGTTCAACTCAGTCTCCAGGCCCATATCACCTTCCCAGAGCTTGAACTGATGTCACATGGCTCAAAACCCAACCCTCTCATCACATGATTGGTCTTTCCAGCACAGTCAACCCCCCATCCTGAAACTATCTCTGGCCTCACTATGTCTCAACTCATTATATAAACTTGAGTGTGGTCTCAGGGCCCACCAGGGACCACAAAGACTCTCTTATACTTAAGAAAATCCAAGGGTTTAGAAATTCCCAAGAAACTGGGACAAAAACTGGATAAATTCTTTATTTAAAACAGCAGTCAATAGATATTGAATAATTTTAAATATAAATATTGAGTGAGGGGGCACCAGGGTGGCTTAGTTGAGCGTATGCCTTTGGCTCAGGTTGTGATCCTGGGGTCCTGGGATTGAGTCCTGCATCAGGTACTATGCAGGAAGCCTAATTTCCTCTCTGCCCATGTCTCTGCCTCTCTCTCTTTGTCTCTCATGAATAAATTAAAAGAAAAAAAATTGAGTGAATGAGATGCAGTGGAATGCCAGTGCTTTCTAGCTCTGCCGTTCCATGATGATGATGTTGTTGTTGTTGATGATGATGATGATGATAATTAGCACTTATGTTCTAACGTTTTGGTAGCCATCAGGACTGTTCAAAACTATGCAGCTTTTTCTCTCCTTCTAGGTACTTGATACATGTTGTATATTTCTCACCCTCTAAGAAAATAGGCATAACTATGTGACTTGCTTTGACCAATGAAATGTTAGTGAAACTGATATGAGTCACTTTTGGGTGAGATCTTTAAAAGTTATGTGACTTTTACCCCATTCTTTTTTTCATTGAATAAACATATCTAGAGAAGCTTGTGATCCAAATTGGACAAGCAGCATGAATAAGAGATAAACTTTTGCTGGGTTAAGATTTTGGGATTGTCTATAACTGAAGCATAACCAATCACATCCAGACTTATATGAATGCTGTACATGCATTATTAAAGTATAATTGTAATTTAATATTTTCTACAATCCATGAAGTAGTTGTAACTAGTAGCCTCATTATTGTGGATAAGGAGACAGGCAGAGAGGGGCTTCATAGTTTCTTTAAATTCATGCCATTGGTAAGTAGCAGAGCTTTGTCAAGGATTCAACTCCAAGGAGTGGTCTCCAAAACTAACTGCTAAATAGTACAAATCAACAAGGGTGGGGCAATGGCAGAGAAGTATCTAGGACTTGGTGGTGATGGTAGGTGGAACCTTGGGAGGAGCAAGGTGTGGAATGGTTTTTATACTCTGCTACTGGGTTTAGTTTAATTTATTTATTTATTTATTTATTTATTTATTTATTTATTTATTTATTTTAAATATTTTATTTATTCATGAGATACACACACACACACACACACACACAGAAGCAGAGACAAAGGCAGAGGGAGAAGCGGGCTCCACGCAGGGAACCTGATGTGGGACTCGATCCCGGGTCTCTAGGATCATGCCCTGGGCCGAAGGCAGGTGCGAAACCGCTGAGTCACCCAGGGATCCCCTTGGTTTAGTTTTATTTAATTGCTTTATCCTTTCAGTTACAAACTTAGCAAATAAAAGAGTGGAAGTGTATCTGGATCTGCTTTTGACATTTTGTATTTTATACCCATGAAATAAATTGTGGAGATTTTTAATTGTTGGTTGCTTTTTGAGAATGGATATAGAAGTTATATTCAAAGGGGTTTCTGCCTGCCACATGAATAATCTTTGATGATGCCTTGGCCTTTGAGGAAATAAGCATTCAAAAGAATAAATAGCTATTGCATGCAATTGGGCAGAATTTAAATGGCAACAAGGAAGGACCAAGGAATAGGTATTCAGGTCTCTCCTGGCCCTTGTAATCCTTTGAATACTTAATTGGATTTTCCTTCAAACATCTTTTATTGTCTTCTGCAGTTTGAATGAGAAGCAAACTCACCAAGTCTATTCATGAATTATGAACAGTCCTGTTTTGGCTTCAGTCAAGGCTCTATAGTAGAGTTGAGGAGTAGCATCCCCAGAGGCTCTAAGGGGGAGAGAAAGTGTAAGCAACCATTCAGCAGCTTATCCTTCTCCCAGGCTTCAGGGGTTATCCCTCCTCTGAGGCCTCCTGGCATTGATGTCAGTACCAGTCGTTCTGTATCAAGCAAGTACTGACTGCTCATGTTGGGTAGCTTCTCAGTCCTTGAGCTATCCACAGGCCCTATGGACATGTTCTATATTTGACACTTTGATATAGTTCCTGATGTCGAGCTCGATAGGTAGAAAACAATAACTATGCATTTATTATGATTGACCTGGAAATGGAAATTTATTGGAAAGGAGGATTGGAAATGTTTTATCCATTTCTGTGGTGTCTTCTGAGAGGCTTTTCTGTAGGAAAGAATTGTTGGCTATCAACACCCCCAGAAAGACCACTAGAAAAGCCTGTTGGCCAAAGAAAGCTAAGTATATTAGATTTAATACAGTTAGGGTGATCACTGCCTTGACCAAATCTTAGTAATTATTGCAGAAGCAGAAGTTGAGGAAGATATTTATTGGTTTTAGGACCTGGGTTGGATGATTTTAAGGAGACTCTTACAAGGCAAAGAACTAATTGGTATACAGCAGAATGTATGATGTAGTATTTTATATAATATAGAGGAGAGCAACTTGATGTGTATATATTGTTATATCAGCTTAAGGTATGCATATTGGAGTATATTGGTGTGTATATTGGTATATCAATATATTGGTATATTAATTCAATAGTAAACTATTTAATTGGTTTACAGTATTATCTCCTAGGTGCAAGTATTTCCTGGATCAGGTAATTACATTTTTTTGCCCGGTCCCAGAACTGTTTAGCATGGAGAAAAAGAAAGTATGTGCATAAATATCCCTCAATAAAGTTGATGAAGAAAATGAAGGGATATCCAGTCCTAGAATTGCTTAGTGTAAGGCCAGGGAAGTTTGCTGCTTTCAGTTCTTTGGGTAGGCAGAGAACCTGGCAGGTCTTTTGGAGACTCTATATTTTTAATCCAAGCCATTAACAAATATCTTTTCTCTAACTCTTCTCACAATTAGGATCTGTACTGTTCACAGGGTAGCGATTATGGAAGTCTGACCTGAATTATTTAAATCCACTGGGGTTGAGCTAAGGTGATAATAGAATCCTCCAACAGAGAAGACTTCATTTTCTGCTTTTAAAAATTATTGAAGTTTTCACAGCCTAAATGAGCCAAATATCTTTCAGTTGGTGAAGATGTCTACTTTGTCTCTGGTCAGCCAGAAGTAACTTAAAATTGGCATTTCCTCTTCAAAAACAGTGGACCCCCACATCGCTATATAAATGGTTCTTACCAAAATGGCGGCGTGTCCCAACAGGAGTTAATAAATGTGATTGTCCCCTAACCTTGAGTAAAACGTTCCCTGCTCCCCATGTGTAAAGGGGCAAAGATCTTTTGTTAGAGTAAGTGAGTATAGTGAATTATTTTGGTTATTTGAACCACTAGCCATTGCCTGCTACCCCAAAGACGGCATGAATACAGAGTTGAAAATCATTTGTTTAAATGTTAATAATTTTATGCACTGGTGATTTGTGTAATGCAGGCAGAGTAGAACTGAACAATAAGGAAACATGCCTGTACTCATAGAAAGATCAATTATACAGTCAGCATCTGGAATTTAAATGATATGTTTCCTGTTCAGATGCAAATAACAGTTAATGGTGACAAGGGCATAGCAATCCTAATGTAATTTCCCTCCTGGAAATATGTCTTGAAAATGATGAAGCTATTTTCAGTTCAAAAGATGATTGTAAAATAATTAAGTTAAAGGGCCACCAAAACCAAACCAAACCAAACCAAACCAACTCAGAGTAGATTAATTTGTTTTCCTTGGAAAAGCAACTCCTTGTTCTCTTCTAGTTCTTAAGTTTTCTTAGGAACATCAGCATTTTCTCCACATCCTAAATAAAATCATTATCAACATCATTATGTCATTTGTTGAGTAACTACAATGTGATAGGTGCAATGCTAGACTCGTTAATTAAATTACCTCGATCCATTCTGTCAACTCTGTGGGGCAGGCATTATAACCCCATTTCATAGATGATAAATTTGAGCGTCAGAGAGATTGTTATTTTCATCCCACATTGTTTCTCTCCTAGACTCGTGACTCCCTGAATGTTAGAGTCAGAACACAATTCAGAAATCATCCAGTGTCACAGACAAGGAAACTGAGGCATAGAGAAGGGAAATGATGTGAAGTACAACCTTATGGTGGGTGGGTGGCACATTGTGGTGGATGTTGCAGTTGGATATTCACCATCCATTTTAGGTTACTGGAGGTAATTCCTTTCCCCTCACCCATTATTGATTCAGGAATGGATGATGATGGTCAGTGAAGTGTGAGGGTAAGTGCACTATAGGGCTTCCAGGAACATTTCACTGATCCTTTAAAAACTATAAGAAGAGAAGGCAGCCATCTTTCCATTAGCCTGAGAATGATCCAACACCAAGCATGGCAGAGTGGAGTGATAGAAAACATTTGTATTCTTTCTTTCTTTCTCTCTTTCTTTTTCTTTCTTTCTTTCTTTCTTTCTTTCTTTCTTTCTTTCTTTCTTTCTTTCTCTTTCTTTCTTTCTTTCTTTTTTTCTTTCTTTCTTTCTTCTCTTTCTTTCTTCTTTTTTTCTTTCTTTCTTCTTCTTTCTTTTTTTTTTTTTAAGAGAGACCGCAAGTGAGTCAGGGGGTGGAGGACAGAGGGAGAGGGAGAGAATCTTAAGCAGACTCCATGCTCAGCATGGACCCCAAGATGGGGCTTGATCTCACAATACTGAGATCATGACCTGAGCTGAAATCAGGTCATGATTAACCAACCGAGCCACCCAGTTGTCTAGAAAGCATTTGTATTCTTCATGACCTCATGGGATCTCTGATTTGATTAAACTTGAAGCTCATCCTACCTCTAGGTTCTATAGTTACATTAAAGATCTATATAGTTATAATAAGTATAGGGTTATAATAAATTTCCTCATTACTTAATTTAGCTTGAGGCAAGGTTTTTACTTGCTGCTGAAAGGATATAAGCATGTAGCTTGCAGTTGCTGGTCTCTCTCTCTCTCTCCTTTGTCTCTCTAAATCCCTGTGTTTAATACACACATTAAACTCAATGAACTCAATGAGGAGAGAAGCAAATTATTGTATAGATGCAAGCTTGTTACAAAGAATTTGAGAAATTAAGAACACAAGATATAGAAACAGAATAAAATATACATAAACCTGGAGGGCAATGGGCAGAGTAGATGATGTTTCAGAATGTAAGGTTGGTTGGATGGTTTCTCAAAGATTAATTTTGAACAGGATCTTGAATGTGGGAATGGATTAGTGTCAGTACACTAGAGTTTTAAAATAAAAAGCTAAGCTTCGAGCATCCTAATCATCTTTATAATTTGACTCGACTGAGTGAATAACCAGACTATGGATGTTTGTGCATCTGCAGGCAAGGCATTTTTGAGATATTTACACTTGGCTCACTCATTTATATCTAGAAGTTTGAGAAATGTAATGACACAATATATTCATTTGCTTTTTTCTCCTTCGCAAAACATGGCCTTTTATACCAAAATAAGGTCTTTGTTTGAGTTCTGCCTGCAGTATTGAACTCTTCTCACATATTTGCCTCCCTCTCACCTCCTTTGTAAGAGGTCAGAAGTTCTTAATTAGAACAAATATTCCTATTCACTTCCACCTGATTAGAAATCCAAGAGCAAATGAGTTCAGGGCACCGGGTTGACTCTTTAGTGGACTACTTAGCAATGTTCTCTTGTATAGCCCAGTATGGCTATTCATGTGGCTATGGCCTCAAGGACAAATGGGATTGTGGTAGACTGTCTTCAAATTCAAACACATTTAGTGCCTGTCCCTGGGGGAGGAACATATATTCCCAGTCTGTTGTACTCAGGCCCACCTATGTGATTGGCTTTGGTGGAAGTGATGTGTCACTTCCAGGCAGAAGCTTCAAGAGCCGGTGTGTGAGTTGTGTGTTTATGTTCCCTTGTCCCTAAAAATCATGGAAATGGAAATTGAGATAGGGCCTCCATCAGTCTGGGTTCCTGAGTGTTTACAGGGAGCAAAACTATGGTCAGCCCACATGTAAGGCATTGTAGATATGAGAAAGAAACTTTGTAGATATGGAAAGAAACTTTTAAGCCATAGAGATTTTGACCTCATATATTGCTACAGCATAACTTAGCAAATCCTAACCAATAAATTGACAGAAGTATGGCGTTATAGAATATGGTTATTATCACTCCCTGGACATTATCTAACTTAGAGATGGCACATACCTTAAAGATGGCCATTTTTTAGACATGCTTGCAATTGTCAAAGGAAAGATGAAAGAAAAGATGTGAAAAAATGTTAGCCCTGAAAAATCTGAAGGACTGAAAAAGAGTGGCAACATAGTTTAGCCACAGAAAAAATTAGGTTTATGTACCACTTGGTCCATGGGTTTTGAAATTTGTACCTCCAGCATCTCCAGGTGAAAAGTTGCTAATATGATTCAGGCAGATGATCTGAGCTCTCTGTGGCCACAGCAAACCAACATGGAGAGAAAAGATCTGTATCTATTTTCATTAATTTCCCTTAGAAGATCCCTGTTTTATTTCTAGTCCTTTCTTCTCCCATGGAGGATTTTAATGTAACATATGGGGACACATACACAAATATTAGATTGATCTTTTCCAATGGTGATTATTATACAAAAGGAGTGATTCAGTCTTAAATAGTTTGGACCAATAATTAAAAAATCTGAGAAGGACACCTGGGTGGCTCAGTCAGTTAAGCATCTGACTTCTGGTTTGAGCCCTGGTCATGATCTCCTGGGTTGTGGGATTGAGCCCAGCATTGGGCTCTGTGCTCAGCAGAGTCTGCTTGGGATTCTCTCTCTCCCCCTCTCTTTCTGTCCCCTCCCCTGCTAGTGTTCTCGCTCTCTTTCTCTCTTTCCCTAAAATAAATACATTTAAAAAAATCTGAGCCTCATTTTCATAGTACCTCCTATAGTCTGTAGACTTGTACAGAGTCTGTCCTATGTCTATTAGGAAGTCCTTTATCTTTTAAGGCTTCGGTTCCCTATCTACAAAATGGGAATAGTATTACCTGCCCACCACATTATAGTTTTGTTATCGTGCTTTATAAATGATACCTTCTACACACATGATTGTTCTTTTCTGTTGACTGCCTAGTAAGTAATGGCTACTATTACCATCTGTGTAATGCTTGCTATTTGTGAAGCTAATTAATACACATTGCTTATTAAATTGTCATAGCAAAATGCATTTTGCTGGAGTTAGGGGTGGGACTGGGGGATTATTTACAATTCTCCCCTGCCTTGTCTCTTCCTCCTCCCTGCTCCCCTGTTTCTTAGTTTCCTCCCTGCTCCTTTCTAAGGAGCCTTAGGAGCTGAGATGGTTATGTGCCTTCTGTGCCTTCCGTTGTAATAGGGGAGGGTGCTGAATAAGAGAGAAATAGAATTTTAAGCAGGTCAAATTCCTTTAAGTAGAAAAGGATGAGACTGGGAGAGATAATCCAGAAGATGAGGAAACTAGCAGGAGCTGGGAGGCGGGGAGTGGGCAGAGGCAAAGTGAGAGAGTGAGAGAGAGAGAAAGAGAGAGAGAGAAAGAAAGAGAGAGAAAGAGAAAAAGGAAGGAAACAGGTGCAGGGCTGGGTAGCTTAGGGGAGAGATGAATAACAATTATTTTTTGGAAGTTCTGCTGTGTTGTGGTATGCAAAGCCTTAGTCTCTGGCTTCTCAAGAGACATTTCAAAATTCAGTTTGTCTCGTTCTAAAAAAAATATCCTGTCGGCATTTTTATTCTTATCACATTACATTACAGATATAGATTACTTTGGGAAGAATTGACAGTCTTCCCATACCAGGATGGGGTATGCATATTCATTTTTTTAAGTTTTCCATACTTACCTCAGTTTAAATTTCCTTCATACAGCTTGCATAGTTCTTGTTAATTTGAATCAATTCTGTCCAGATTTATTTCTCGATATTTTGTATTTTTGTTGCACTTGCAAATGGTGGCTTTTCTTCTTTGATATTTTCTAACAGCTTGCTGTTTTTCTATAAGAATACTATCTTTTTCTTGTATTGTTATTATACACATCACTACCTTTCTTGTTTTTCATTGAAATAATTATTTAGCTGATTCTCTTAGGCTTTGCAGGAATACAATCATATTGTTTACAGATAATGGTAATTTTATCCCTCCCTTTTAATACTTTTGATTTTATTTATACCTCTCTTAAATAATTGTATTGGCTAGTACCTCCACAACACAATGTTAAGTAATGTGGCATCAGGGAATGGCACTGACCTGCTCCGTACTTCATTGATAATATTTGTAGTGTTTCTCTGATGCTGCCTTTTGGATTGAGATATATGTCCATCAGTAGCCATGTTTGTCTCTATCTCTGTTGTTAAGGAAGGATTCATCCATTTCTGTGTAAATTAGCGTAACCAACTTGTCCCTTTTGCCTGGGACTTCTGAGTGTTAGCACTGAAGGTCCAGCATCCTGGGAAACTCCTCATTCCCAGACAAATTGGGACGATTGGTCACTTGAACTAAAATCAAGAATGGATGTGAATTTTTTATTTCATTTTGTTTTGTTTTTAAATGCCCTTATGTGCAAGGCATAGATATTTATTTGTCTTTATTTATTATTATTGACATGCTGTTGATAACCAATGGTATGTTTCTTTCAGGTGTACAACATAGTGATTTGATAATTCCATACATTACTCAATGCTCACCATGATAAGTGTAGTCACCATAAAATATTATTACATTATTGACTGTATTCCCTATGCTGTACCTTTCATCTCTGTGACTTATTTATTTTATAATGGGAAGTTTGTATCTCTTAATCCCCTTCACCTACATGAATGGATGTGAATTTTACATGATCATTTTTCAGCCTTTATGTGGATACCTTATGGTTTTTCGATTTGGCTGATTGTTATGATTAATTGTATTTATGTGTTTTATAATACAGAGCTGTCTTTTCCCCTCGGCACAAACTCCAATTCATCATGTTATGTGAGTTCCCTGATTTCTGGATTCTAATTACTAATATTTTATGTAAGGTATTTATGTCAATAGTTGTGAGATTGGTCGGTGGTTTTCTTTTTCGTGTTACTGGTACCAAAACCCAACTACAATGTTATTATTTCATAAAAAGAATTTGGAATCTTTATTTCTTTTTCTATATTCTGCAACAATTTAAATAACATTGGTTTTGCTATTCCTTAAAGTTTTGGTAGGTTTTCCCTGTAAAACCATCTGGAGTTGGTGTTTTTGTGATGGGTAGCTATTTGACAAGGTTTTTCTAGTTTTTTTTCTCCCCCTAAGCGTATTTGGTCTGTTTAAATTGTCTCTCTGGGGTTCAGTTTTAGTAATTTATGTCTTCTTGCACAATCTTCCATTCAGACTTTCAAATTATTTCATATTCAGATTTTAAAAATATTTGGATAAAATTGATCAAAGTTGTTTCGAATGATTCTTTTAGTATACTCTGTATTAAGTGGGTATTTTTTTATTATTTTTTATGCTTTGTGCCTTTATCTTTTAACCTGTTATTTTCTATTGTATTGGGGGTATTTTACCTCCCCGAAAACAAATGTCTGTCTCTTTCTTTAAAAAAAATTTTTTTTGATTGATTGGGGAAATGGGGGAGGAACAGAGGGAAGAAGAGAATCTCAAGCAGGCTCTGCACTCAGCATGGAGCTGACATGGGGTTGGATCCCATGACCCTGAGATCATGACCTGAGCTGAAACCAAGAGTCAGATGTTCAACCGACTGAGCCATGAAGGCACCCTGTCTCTTTCTCTTATTCATATATCTCTTTATGTAGTTTTTCTATTTCCTATTATATAATTCATTTCTTTTGGTTTTTATTCATTAGTTGTTTCCTTCTGCTTTACTTAGGCTTATTTTTTAACCCCTTGAGAGTGGGTGTGAGATTCATTTCTCTTCCTCCTTTCTTATTTATAATGTAAGTAAGTGCTTAAAATTAATTTTCTTTTTGAGAACTCTTTAGTTGTAGCCCATAGATTCTGAGATGTAGGATTTTCAAAGCCTTTGTCATTCATTTCTAGTTTCACTGCATTGTAATCAGAGAATGTTACCCATAGAATTTCCACTTCAGGATATTTGGCTGTGTTATCTTTGTCATTCTGCAAAATCCAGGGAAGTTCCCCAGCCTGCTCCTACATGCTATCCCTGATCCAAAAAAATGATTGTTAATTTTGTGCCTCAGGGTTCATCATGCACTTTGTATTTTCAGCATCTTCCAGAACTCTGTTTAATTTTCTCTGCATTTGGCTACTCTTCCTCATATACTGTGGTTCTGCTTTACAGATGCTCCCTGCTTCTGTCAGAAATGAACTTTATGTTCTGTCTCTCACTCTCTTTGTTGTTTTGGATGATTCCCAAGAGTAAAGGGGGTCAGAAACTTTTGTACTCTGCTATCTTTTAACTAGCGGTCTTTGGAGTGTTGTAATTCTAGATTGCTCTGCAGAGGATTTTGAAAAGTTATCTGTTTCACACTCATGCCTCTAGGCACCCCATCAAACGGTACTCTGGTGTCTCTGCCAAGCCTGGTCAGATAGTCTCTTTCTTTCTTTCTTTTTTTTTTTTTAAAGATTTTATTTATTTATTCATGAGAGACACAGAGATGGACTGGCAGAGACATAGGCAGAGGGAGAAGCAGGCTCCCTGCAGGGAGCCTGATGTGGGACTCAATCCCGGGACTCCAGGATCACACCCTGGGCCGGAGGCAGGTGCTAAGCCACTGAGCCACCCAGGCGTCCCAGATGGTCTCTTTCAATATGCGTTCACTCTCAGCTCAGACAAATCAAATTCAACTCTCATTTGCTTCTACAAAACTAGTTGCTTCCCATTCCGTTCCTTACCTCTCTCCTTGGCTCCTTAGTGGATGAGTGATGGTGACAGACTCTCAGAGCAGGGGAAATGCCTAAGCCAAAGATTTCTTTCTCTTCTGTTATCCCTGCACAAGGCCCCACTGTGGCCATTGACCCTGCTGGGAAACATCCTTCTGGAAACTGTCCCTCTGATGCATCTGACAGCCACCACTTACCCCGTTCCTAGCTCTTCCTCGTTTCCATTTCCTCTGTCCACCCCTTGCATGTCATTGCTCTGCAGGCCTCTGCCTTCTGCCTCTTTTCTGTGTGGGCTCTGAGTTCTGCCTGGGTGGCCCTGTCATGGACACAGCAAGAATTGTCCCTGGGCTTCTGGCATACCCATGGCCGTGACCTCCTGCTCAGACTTCCTTGGGGCATCTTCACCCAGTTGCCTCCCCGGCATATCACAGTCAACATGCCTGAGTGGGACTTGCCAGTGCCCCTGAGTTGACCGGGCCAGACTCTGTTCTACATGCAGTCTGCTGACACCACCCACCACATAGTCACCCAAAGCCAAAGCTGGGGAGTCATCCTCACTGTTGCATCAGTCACAAGCCCCTTTACCCCCTGTTGCATCATTCACAAACCCCAAAAACTGCCTCATAAAATCAAATTCTCCATTCTCTTCCTTCCTCCCAACTTCTACTATCACCACCCAATCCAAACCAGATTCGTCTTCCTGCCTACAGTGTCTGTCTGCTTCTGGCTCCACCTTCTACCCTCAGTCACAGTTATCTTTTGAAAAGGGCCCTTGTTTCCCCTGCACCCTGCCCCCACCTCAATAGACCAAAGACCAAGCGCCAGACAAGCAGAGGGATGTTGTGCCAGCCACTATGATTAGCTGGTGACCAACGGGCCCTCTGTTTCCCTTCCTTGACTATATGGTAACCTCCTGGAAATGAAACACACTCCAGGGAAAACAGTGGGGAGCAAACCCCAAGTTAATCATGTTTCTGTTGTCGGGGCAGAATGAGGGCTAGCTATACAATAACCTTGCATGACAGAAGAAAAATTTAGAATGCTAACACATCCGACTTTCAGAACCTCACTGGTTGTTTTTGAATCTTTGTCTTCACTAGATGGGAAGGCCCTGAGAGTCTATGTCTAACTCATCTATATCACCCTTGGTTTCAACTTAGAGCCTGGAACATAGTAGGTGGTCAATAAACACAGAATTTTGATGGATTTCATACCTCACTGCCTAAGGGCTCCTGACCTGGGGTCAGTGAGAGAATCCTTGAGAACCATGTTCTTCCCTTTTTAGAGAAGGTTGGGTTAATACTGAGACAGGCAGTTAGGAAAAGACCTGGAGAGGAAGGGAGGAAAGGGGTGGGCAGAGAAAGAGCACCCAAGCTGGACTGCTCTAACTGTAAGAACTGTGGATTGTTATTTAAGCACCTCAGACAGGAGTGCAAAATGGATACTTTTCAGTGGTTTGGCTCTGGGGAAGAATCTGGATAAGGCTGAGCAGGATTCACTCAAATTGTTTATTCCTCCTCATTGTGTAGGAAGGAAATTATCCTTGGCCGTGCACATAACCGTGGAGTGTGCAGTCTTGGCTAAAACTAATGTAATGGAGTGGACAGGCCTGAGGTGGCCTTGCCAGCTGCCAACAAGCTTCCCCTTGGCTTCTGGCACCTCCTTTCCTGTCTAGCCAAGCCAAGGACAGCCTGGGGAGCCTCACTTTTCCTCAGGACCATACACACTGTGTTCCCTCTAAGGAGTGGCAGGAGGGTTGATATGAATTGTGTTTTCTTCTCAGAGAGCCTTCCTGGGTTGCTTCTGGACTTCCTAGGGAGACAGAAGTGTTTGTTCATTATCCAGAAGCTAATGCTGCAAGCTCAGTCTTGCCCCATATCCTATTTTTCTGGTCTCTGTAAGCTGACCAATTTGTTTAAATGTTGTCACCTTCCCAAACCTTCAAGTGGCATCACTTGCATTTTGCATTACTTGCTTTTCAATCTGCATTTTGTTTATATGTAGCAGGTTTGCAAAATATGTAGAAGTATATTTAAAATATCGGATTCCAGGCTGTGGACAACATCCATAAACTTGCACTTCACTGAAGCAAATTGCCAGAACTCTTTCCCTATGAAATATAGTTTAATGAACAAGATACTTAATGACTCAGTGATAACACGGGGTTGTGGCAGGCAAAGTTCCACAGGCTACTGAGGCTATCTGGAAATTACCATGCTGTGCAAGTACTCTCCATCTCTCACAGGCAGAGATCTGAAGCAGGACATCCAACCTGTCCCTGTCTATGGTGGACTCTGCCCAGATTTTCCTTACCAGGCTAGTTGTCAGGGTTGGCCACTAATGGCTCACAGCTGTCTCTGCTTCAGAGAATTACTCCTACTGGAGCAGGAGTGACTTTCACTGGCTTCCACCCACTCAATCTTCATCCCATGATTAACTGACAGGAAAGTATAAAAGAGTGGTCCCCTGGTTTTAGGCAGGGACCTACTCTCTGGTACATCTCCTGCTTCAGAGCTCCCCATAGGATCAGACGGAAGCAGGCTTCTTATCCTGCCCCATCCTGCTTCCTTCACTCTCTTTCTCCTGGGGGCACCTTCTTCTTCCACTATGTGAAGCCAAGTCTCTGGCTCAGGCTCTATCTTTTGAGAACCTGACCCGAGATACCACTCATGGTCCCTCCACAAGGAGAGGGGAGATAGTAACCCAATGGTTAGAGGGGTGGGGCAAACTAATCAACAGGGGAACAGAGATGATGAGGGATTGGAGCAATGCTTCATTTCCTCCCTTTTATTTCTATTCAAGTTATCAGCCATTTTGGAGTAACCAATCCCTTACTGTTGGATATTTTGGTTGTTTTCATCTTTGGCCATGACAAATAATGCTGCAATGAATACTCTGAATTATAAATATTCATTTGCATCTCAACTCTGATTCTTCTTTAAATTTTTTTATTTTTTACTTTTTGCCTAAATTTGAACAAGGGAAACTGGTAAAGCATGAAGAGTATTGGTAGTTTTCTGTTTTTTTTTTTTTTTTCTGTGCTTGTTACTGTTTTTTTTTTGTTTTTGTTTTTGTTTTTGAGTGAGAGGAGGAGGGGCAGAGGCAGATGGAGAGAATTCTAAGCTGATCTCCATCTGAGCACAGAGTCTGATGCATGGCTTGATCTCATACCCTGAGATGATGACCAGAGCTGAAACCAAAAGTTGGATGCTTAATCCACTGAACCACCCAGGTGCTCCAACTTGCTATTTTTTAAATTATTGAAGTATAATTAACATGGTGTCATATTATTTTCAGGTGTGCAATATTCAACAATTCTATGTATCACTAAGTGCTCATCACAGCGAGTATGCTCTTCATCCCCTTCACGTGTTTCCTCCATCCCCCCCCTCCACTTCCCCTTGGTAACCGCCATTTGTTCTCTGTATTTAGGCATTTTTTTTTTGTTTGTGTCTTTCTTTTCTTTTTTCATTTATTTCTTAAATTTCACATATGAGTGAAATCATATGGCATTTGTCTTTCTCTGACTGGCTTATGTCACTGAGCATTACCCTCTAGATCCATCCAGGTTGTTACAAATGGCAAAATCCTAGACTTTTTAAACTCAAATTCTTGAGACACATTGTCAAATTTCTCCAGAAAAGGGCCAACAACCTGTTCTGCTATCCATATGACATGAGATAGCTCATCTCACAACCCTGCTATCAATGAGTATTGGTTTTTAAAAGAGTTTGCCACTTTTAGAGCAAGATGGTTTCTAGTTTTAATTTAATTTTCTTTGGTAACTTTTAGGTTGGATATTTTCCCCTTGGTTATTAGATATTTTAATTACTTTTCTTGTCAACTGTCTGTATATGCCATTACTCATTATTCTGAAGGTCCATTTTTCTTCTATCTGTCCCTAATGGTAATAGTTCCACTTAATAAATTTTTGTAACATACTGGGCGTGGAGCTAAGTAAGCACTTTCCATGTATTATTTTATACAATTTTAACGTAGTAATGATATTATGCAACTTTCATGTATTTTATGCGATTATGATCTGGTCATACTATTTCCTATGACTCCTTAATACAAATGAGAACTTGTATCCATGACCTCAGATAGAACTATAGTCATGCTCCAGGATCCATGACTTGGTGAATGGAAAGTGAGCTGGATTTTATCTCCTACTTGTTCCCTCAGCTATGCTTCCTTGTGCAGTGAAGAAACTCACAATTGTACATGATGTTCTTGAGTCTCACAATAACTTGTGGGAATTATTTTGTCTATTTTTCAGATGAAGAAATTGAGGTTCAGACAGTATTTACACTGACTTTTCTAAGTTCATATATCAACAGAGTGAGCTAGAATTTGAACACAAGATTGGGTGATGCCAAAACCAGAACCCTAATCATGGTGTTAGCCTGCCTTTATATGTTATGCCTTAAATTAGAGGAAGAAAATTTTTTTTCACTTTGTCTTTTAAATTAGTTTTTGAGGTATAGAAGATTTAAATGTTTATGCAACCAAATTAAACAATTAGTCTTTTCCTTTGTGTTTTTTAAAATTGATTTTGGTTTTGGTTCCATGCTTAGAAAGTTATAATTGTTTTTATAGTAGGTTTATAAGTCCTATCTTTGACTTGCTACCCCAAATTAGAGGCAGCTTCAGCTAAAAATATCCAATATGGTATTTCAAAGTCAGTGTAACATTGCTTAATGTTTCTACAGGCTTTCTTTCTTTTTCAAAAAATTTTTTGTTTATTTATTTTAGAGAGAGAGAGAGAGAGAGAGAGAGAGCATGAGTGGGGGGGGAGGGGCATAAGGAGAGGGAGAAGCAGGGAGCTCTACTTGATCCCAGGATCCTAGGATCATGATCTGAGCCAAAGATGCTTAACCAACTGAGCCACCCAGGTGCCCCTCTCAGGTTTTCTTTTGAGTTGTCCAGATTTTGCCTGTTTGGTCCTACGTTTTTCTTAGAAGCCACATTATATCGAGTCAACTTATAAAGATTTCCTTGTATCCTCACAGAATGTGTCATGTTAGGGAATAAGGCAGCTTTCCTTAACAAACTTGAATTCGTAACCAACAAGTTTTAACACAGGAAAGAAGAGCTCTGTGCAGAGAATGGGGGTTGAATTAATGTCCTTAAATTTTGATTTTGAGGATTTCTTCTGCTTTGTACCAATCGCACTGCCAGGATGATCTTGAGAGTGAACTGTTCTTCCTTCCAACTCTGAACCAAGCATAAATAAATCTCATCCTCTAGACTTTCCTAGAGATGGCTCCAACTTTGAAACAATTTTCACTAAATAATTTAGGTAAGGAAACAAATACTTAGCATATATAAAATTTTAATAATCCAGCATGTGAATTTTGGGCTTTTGATCCCACCAACAGCGTGTTGAGGGAGTTCCACATCCTCATATGTGCAGGAAGGTTCAACATAGCCAGGACACTTGCCTGGGACCCCATGCTCTCCTTCTGGCTTTGCCTCTCTGCAGAAGGTCCCACCTTAACCCTCACCTAGTTGGAGTTGCCAAATGTGCATCGTGACAACTCTGTACTTCAAACTAGGGCAACAGTATGCCCTTTACACTTCATCCAGGCCTGGGTAAAGATACAGTAGTCTCTCTCCATTGTTGTTTGTCCCGTGAGCACATCAGACTCACTTCCCAGCATCTTCCCCAAGCCCTCCTCTTCTCCTGAATCCTTGTACTCAGCAAGGGGCAACCACTTCCATCCTAGATTCCTGCTGCTTGTTTACTCCTGTGCCCAACACACGTGACTGATAATACTGTCCAATGATTTTCTAGCCTATCCTTGTCTCTGTAGCTCCACTCTCATAACTTTGATCAGATCCTGGATGACTTCAAGAGCCTCCTACATTGTCCTTTGTCCATCTAATTTGGTCTTTTTCTTTTAAAGATTTTATTTATTTATTCATGAGAGACACACAGAGAGAAGCAGAGACATAGGCAGAGGGAGAAGCAGGCTTCCTGCGAGGAGCCTGATACAGGACTTGATCCCAGGACCCTGAGATCATGATCTGAGCTAAAGGCAGACACTCAATCACTGAGCCACCCAGGTGCCCCTTGGCCTCTTTCAATTTGATGAAGAACAATTTATTAAGCACCTATTTATGTGTTAGGTCCTATAGTATAGTGATAAGCAAAACGGACATATTCTTGCCTTAATGGAATTTACTTTTAAGAAGGGAAGACATTCACTAATGTATTAAACCAATATTTATTGGGCACTTTCTACGGATAATGCTCGGGGTTAGGAACTGTACACATGGTAGTGAACAAACAGATATACCCTGACTTCATGAGGCTTAGATCCAGTGGGAAAGAAATATATTGAATAAATAAGTACACAAATAAATGTACAATTGCAAATTATGATTCTAAAAAGTACATGGCACTATAATAAGTTATGAAAGGAGACCTATTCTAGATACTCAGGCAGATTGAGATGATTAAAAATTCATCTACTCCTCCTATTTGCTACTCCTCCCATTGAGAGATAGAAAAGAATCTCCTTCCCCTTAACCTAGATAGCCCTAGATACTTACTTTTTGGCTAGTGATATGAGTGGAAGTGATATTCTGGGATCTATGAGATCAATTCATAAAAGGCATTGCAGCTTTCCCACAGGCTTCTTGGAAGACTCTTCTGGAACTCCGAGCTATCACAGAAGGTGGATGACCACTCAGTCATCATCATGTATAGCCACTTTGGTCCCTTTAAGCCCAGACTTCTGATCATTCCCACCAAGGCACCAAACATATGAGTGAAGCTGTCTTCTGACCTTTGAGACTAGCCCATCCATCATCAGAGTACCCCTGAGTGACCTCAGATTGTCCTAGAAGGAGCTGAAGAATCACCAGAAGAGTCCTGCCCAACTCCTAACCCACAAAACTGCATGATACCATAAGTGATTGTTGTTTTAAGCCACTAAATTTTGGGGTAGTTTGTTACACAGCAGTAGGTAACAAGAACAGATAGAATGGGCAGAAAGGGCACTCTGAGAATGTCCATTAAGTGGGGACCAAAAGTAGTCAGGAGGACTAAGATAGGAGGAAGCCCATCCAGCTCTCTGGGATACCTGCTCTTTCTCACCAGAATGCTTGAACTAGGACCCAGATTATTTCACAGCTTGCTGTCTTTGCACATGCTATTCCTTCTGCTTATTTACTATCCTCCCTATTTCTTCATCCAGCATATTCCCTTTTTTTCTTTCTTCTTTAAGTAGGCTCTATGTCCAATGTAGGGCTCAAACTCACAAGCCTCAGATTAAGAGTCATGTGTTCTACTCATGTTGCCAACCAGGACCTCCAGTCTCATGTATTCCTATCTGTATCAGTTTTCTATTTCTGTATAATAAATTACTCCTAAATTCAGTGGCTTAAAATAATAAACACTTATTATCTGAGTTTCTGAGGAAGCAGCCTAGCTGAGAAGCCCTGCCAGAGTCCCTGTGGCTGTGGCCTGGTTGTTGGTGGGGACTGCAGACATTCCAAGGCCCCACAGGAACTGGAAAATTTCTTCCAAACTCAGTCACATGGTTGTTGTAAGGGCTCACTTCCTTGCTAGCTGTTGATCTAACATACAAGTTTTTTTTTTTTTTTTTTTTTTTTTTTTTTTTTTTTTTAACACCACACGGGCCTCTCCACAGGACTGCTTGAGTATCTTTATGACATGGCATTTGGTTTTCTCAGAGCAAGCTATCAAGAGAATGAGAGAGACTGACCTGTCCAAGATGGAGGCCATATGCTATTTGTCACACAGGTACCACATAGGAGGTTACCAAATAAGGATGTAAGTATGAGGAAGTGTGGCCATCTTGGAGGTTGGCAACCACATGTGTCCTTTAAGTTCCTTTCATGACCCCCTTGTCAGGGAGATTTTCCTGGTGTTCTCAGTCTGCCTGGATGCCATGTCCCTCGGCCCTGCAGCCCCCTGAGTGTTCTCCCTCCTTTAGGGATGTGGCACATAGGGTCATCACTGCTGAATTCCTTGTCTACCACTTTAGTTGCTCCAAGTAACTGGAGCATTCTAGGGACGACTCTCCACAGGCACATATACATTATATTAATGATATTGATTTAATGTAAAACAACAACACTATATTCATTTAGGAGGAGACACACCAAAGTGAGGCAAACTAGTATTTATGGAACATTTACTATATGTCAGTTACTACATCAAGGGCTAAACTGTCATCTTGTTTAATACTCATAATACTCTTGGGAACACAGAATTGCTTTATCTTTATTTTTACTAATGAGGAAACAATGGCCAAGGTAGTTATCCATGAATACATTGTTAGTAAGTGGCAGATCTGGGATTGGAATAAAGAAAGCTTAATTTTGTGCCATGCTCTTTGGCAATATGCTGTCTTGTCCGGTGGCCATTAGCTTGGACTACTCTATTCAGAATTTGAGAAGATTTTTTAGGTAGATTGTTTTTTCCTGAAACAGTCCCAAGAAGATTCAGACCAGAGATGTGTGAGGTCAGAAAATAGGACAAAGGACTCAGTTGGGAGCTAAATATTCATATGGAACCTGCCTTGACCCTCCATATCTCCTTATAGGAATTAATTCAGTACTGCGAAATGGTCCCAGATTACCAGCCTTGTTTGTATTTTTTACCAAATACCAAACCTTACAAAGGCCCCCAGCTCTTCTCTCCTTGCATTTCCACTGATTTTCTCCTCTTTCACTGAATGCCGATTCCTTTTTCTTTCCCCGACCACATTCCTGTCTCTCCTACAGATTCCCGCTGCCTCTTTTTCAGGAACAGAAGGCAAAGATAAAATCAAGTGGAAGTTCCCAGCCGCAGAAAGGAAAACACTGCTCTGGTCTACTATAGCAGTGATGTTAAATACACATCCTATAAAACTGAAGGCTGAGACAGTGCCTTCCTGCCAGGATCCCTGAGGCGCTTATAGCTACATCACCGGGGCTTTTAGGAGGGAGGCCCATTATAGGAGCCAATCAGTCACTGGCATTTTGTGAGCATTCACAGGGATGGATGCAGACTGCAGGGAGAGCTGCTTCCCCTGACCTTATTTCTCATTGCTCCAGCACCCGAGGCTGCTGTGTTTTTGCTCATGTTGTATCCTCTACCTGGCATATTCCCCTGTCCCCCTCCTTTCCAGAACCTTCATTTTATCAGTCTAGTTTGTGCCAAGCACCATACAGCCACTGTCTATAATCTATGGAAAGGCTGTTTAGCAATGATGATGTCACACTTGAGTTTTGGAATGTTAACTCTGGCTGCTAAGTGGAGACTATCGCAAATCTACTTGCTGTTTCCACTGCTACCACCCAATCCAAGCCACCATCATATCTTACCTGAACTACTGTAGTAGCTTCCCGACCAGTCCCCCTACCTATACTCTCCCCACACTAGAAAGAGCCATCTTCTGAAAACTGACTGTGTTATATTATGTCAAAGGCTTCTTAATATGTTTAGGACGAAATCGGGACATCTCCAATGGCCTACAAAGCTCTATACCAGCTAGTTCCTACCCACTTGCCAACCTCACTATGGCAGTTACTGAGGCTGTGTAACACATCATCCCACTATGCAATAGCTTAAAAACATCAATAGTAATTATTTTCCTCACAAATGTGCAATTTGAATGGGACTTGGTGGACACAGCTCCTTTCTGCTCCTCTTGGCATTAGCTGCAGCACATTGAAGAACATGGGTGGAAATCACCTAATGTCTTATACTATCTCATGCCTGCTTGCTGATGATGCCTAACAGCTGAGACCTTGGCTGGTGCCATTGGCTGGAGCACCTACACATGGCCTCTGCATAAGGCTTGGGCTTTCTTACAGCCTGGTGGCTAGGACCCAAGGGCAAATGCCCCAAGAGAGAGTGCCAGCAGAAGTCACACTGCCTTTTCTAACTCAGCTTTGGAAATAAGACATGATCCCTTCCACTGTGTTCTATTGGGCAATTGCAAAGGCTTGCCCAGTTTTAAGAGGTGTGTGCGTGTGTGGGTGTGGCCAAAAATAGACTCTACCTCTTGATGGACTATGGCAAGGTTGTAGAAGAACATGTGGGACTGGAATATTACTGTAGGCATTTTTGAAAAATAGAATCTGTTTCCCTCATCTTCAACAACTTCCTATCCAGCTCGCTAAAGTCCATACACATGTTCATTGCACTAAGTTAAATGGTTTTGGAAAGCATGTGCTATGGCCCGAGTGTTCGTGTCCTGCCAGGTTCATATGTTGAAGACCTAATGCCCAGTGAAATTAAGAAGTGGGGGGCGGGGGGAAGAAGTGGGGCCTTTGGGCCGTAATGGGGTCATAAGGGCTATGCCTCCAGAACCATGAGAAGCACATTTCTGTTGTTTATAAGTTACCGGCTCTGTGGTATTTTGTTAGGGCGGCTTGAACAGACAACAGGCATCGTCATTATAGCAGCCCTGCAAATAAGGTATGTTAGCTGCATTATAGCTGGCTAGTATGTGGCAAAATAAGAATTTGCAAAAGTTTTACTTTTCTCCAATCACTGCCCCCAATGTGCTGGTTCAAAACTCGTTTTCCTTCTCTCCAACCAGTATCCTGAATAGATCCCATAACTTTTTAGTTTATTGTAGCTTTTACACCCTGATTTTATTTGTGTTTAATACTCTAATCTCATATCCATTGTTAAGATCGCCTCCTGTCTCCTGTCTCCCTGTACCCCCAGCTCAACTGAAACATGCAGCAGAGAGAGGGTAAGGGACACTCACTCTTGCCTCTCCTTTCCCCCCTTTTCAGGTTCTAGAAAATTCTGTATTTACCACTGGGAGGAGGGGCTGGGGAAGGTGGCAGATTGGTTTCTATTTGCTGGCTGCCGTTGGTGGTAGGAGTTGTTCCTGGCTCCCAGGGATCTATGTTGATGGTGAGCAGGTTTTCCTGGGATGCTATCCACCTTTATGCCACCCCTGCCCTGATGAAGAACCCTCAGACAGGGCAGCTGTGTCTTTTCTTTCATTGCCATTTGTAGTCTGCACTCCAATCCCCTCCAGATGGGTGTGCCCTTGGCTGGATGGCAGCTGCTTGTGCAGCCTCATGGCTTCTCTCTATTCTTCTAAACCCCGTGACATTCATGTGGAGTCACAGAAACTTCCCGGCCTGAGAACCCTCCAGACAAGAAGGTACTGGCTTCTATGTTTATTTCCTGGAGACCCTGCCAGTGTCACCAGGAATTCCCTCCCTCCCCATACCCTGGCCTGTAGGGATGCCAGGCTGAGTATGGTGGTTTCTGTAGTGCAGTGGGCATCCAGCCACTGAGTGAGTATGGTCCCACTGCCACATGTGAGGGCACTCCCAATATCTATGAGGAGTCCCCAGGAGACCTCCTCACTTGACTTGGGTACCAGGAGAACAGGTTTAGTGGCTTTTTACTGGACTTGAAACTTGAGGTGGTTCTTGCTCTCTTTAGAGTTTTGTTAGGGGATGGAGTTCTTATTCTACTTCTCTCTAGCTTTGATTCTGGTCCTCAACTCTGGGGCAGGAGGAAACTTCCCACTCGGCACCACCTTATAGTCATAACATGGCTGTGGGGGCTTTACGTTCACATGCCACATTGTGTAGAACAGGGAGCCCTTCTTCCCCCAGCCACTGAAGGGCAGTGGGCTTCTCTCCACTTGGACAAAGTTGGGTGGATGTACTCACCTGCAGAAATTGGGGCTGCAGAAATGTCACACATGGATTGGCTTAGGCCTATGGGGTTCGCCCTGAGGCCAGGGTCAGGGTCATTCCCATCCTCTGCTGGCTGTTAGGTAAACAAGGCAGCATGAAATGATGTGGAAGAGACATTTGCAGATACTCCTTCTGGGCACTTCCAGAGCAACCCGAGCACAGTACTTAAGTCATTTACTGAATTACTTTCTTTCTGGTCTGCCTTTCCCGTGGGACTATAAGCTACCCGAAGGTGAGGGCCATGGCTGTTTGGTCCACCACTCTAAGTGTTCCTAGGCCTAACCTCATGCTTGACATGTCACGGATATTGCAGTAAATGGTTGCTAAGCTGAATTCAAATAAAAGGAAACAGGACTTGGGACTGCCAAGGGTGTCTGGTCTGCCTATCTCAAAGATGAATGGGCTTCATTTACATGCAGCATCGACTCTTCAACCTGCTACATTTTTCTTCTTTATTTGATATTTCCTAATAAACCCCTAGGCTTTGCTTCTTGCCTTCTTTGTCTCCCCATTCTACCATCTTCGGTTTGCATGACAGTTTCTGCCCGTGCTCCCCACATTTGCGGAGCCTTGCCTGGTACGCCTAAGGATGATCAGCTCTATAACATCTGTTTCCTGGAATGTACTGCATTTTAATTGCGTCTTAAAAGCGGAGGCGTCCTGTACGGAGTTACCTTTGGGGAATTTGGTGTGGAGTACTATTGATTTATTTATAATTCATAGCCTACTCACTTCTGCCAAAAGAAAGAAAGAAAGAAAGAAAGAAAGAAAGAAAGAAGGAAAGAAAGAAAGAAAAAGAAAGAAACACACACAATATAACCTTGAAGTTGCTGATGAACAATGAGACAGTATTCTAGAGACCAAACAGTTCTCGCCCTGGATCTTAATTCTGGCTGTCTCTAACTCACTGTGTGACCTTGGGCAACTCATTTGACCTTCCTGGGTCTCAGTTTTTCTCATCTGTGAAATGGAGTGCTGAGTATAGATATGTGTGAGGTGATGCTTATGGTTCCCTCCTGCACCACAGTCTCAGATGCTATGAGTACGGATGTGTCAAAAACCTTGTTTGATATGCACAATTACAAGACAGTAAAGTATGAAATGGACTGTGGAAATGCAGTAGGAGAGCTCGCTTATGATAAGTAACCTTTTTAGCTATTCTGGATCGTGGCATGTTTGTATTGATTGACAGAATGCTTTAGGAACCCGCTAAATGCTGGCATTAACAGTATTGCCAGCACATGTCAGGACTGGAACCCCTTGAATATGATCCGACTTTATTATTTTCCTCTCTGTTTTTGTTTCTAATAATGATGACACACCACAGATAGATAAAGACATTTTAATAACTCTCTTTAGCAAAAATGTGTTCTGGCACCTGCATCATTGCTGATAGCTGAGATCATCCATACCATTTGCAGAGATCATGCCGAGAGAAAGCCGACTTAGCTTCTAAAGCAAAGTTATGACTATAATTTTCCTCAATTGCAGTCTAGTCTCATTTGATTTGTGCTCAAGGGTACTTCAATTGGATTGATTTCTACCAGTTGGAATATCTTACTATAGCTGGAAGCCTGAAATGGAACTTACTCCACTGATTCTATTAGAAACCAAATGTATTTGGTGTCCAGAGTGACCAAATAATTGGTCTGCAGATTTGAGGAGAGTCAGGGGACAGGGGGGTGGGGGTGGGTTGCAGGGGGAGCAGGTGGGCGTCAAAGCTGAAATTGTACGGCACCTTACCCAGGCACAAGAAACCTCCAGGTGCATTCGCAGCTTCTCCTTTTTGACAGTAATTCTCAGGCTTCCCATGCAAATTTTCTTATGTCTTCTGACTGGAAACCAGCAATGACCGCTATGACAAGAGAAAAGCTGACATGAGCATTTGTCTGTAAGAAATCCCTATAATTAGGTACGTTAGTTAGTCAGCGTACTGCCTTGTTTCTATTTTTATCCCAAGACCAGCATCCTCGCAAACATCTTTTCCACAAATTTCTGTGTTCTCTTTCTTGCCAAAAGTTTGCAAAGTCCATTTTAATCCATGATGAAGTCAAAAGGAATCTCCCACACTGTTCCCAAGCCCCTTGTATCTCTGGCGAGCAGAGAAGGTCATACATCAAATCCAGACAGTCCCTTAGCACCAGGCTGCTGGCACCATTCAACAGGAAAGTGGGTGACCAATTGAGCTGCTCTAAGCCAGCATCTGCTGGATTCTTCCTTTTTTTTTCTTCTTATTTTATAATAGAGAAAACAGATGCCAAAATGGATTTGTATTTATGAATCTTTTGTCACTTGTCAGGATTATTTTCCTGTTCATCTGAAGTTGTATAAATTCATCTAGAACATTAAGTTCTTAAATGCAGTTTTATTCCCTTGGATCTACTGTAAAGGATTTGTGAAAGAGAAAAAAAAAAGAATTATGGTACATAACAGAAAACGATTGATGAAAACATAGAGCCATGCAGGATATATATTTTAAGAAAAGGTTTCCAAAGAGGAATCCATCATGGCAGTGCTGTAAAGTGTATACCCTATCAAGGAAGTTCTAGACTGTAAAATCAAGATACCTATTTTTTTCTCCTTTAAAAAAATATTCTATTCAGAGCATAAAACCACAAACATTTTTCTTAATAGGGCTAGCTGATGAGAAAGCCAGCAAACAATAAAAAAGCCAAACTTACTGCCTCTGGCATTGGGGGTAGAGAGAAAGACAGGTGGAAAAAATTATTTTCTTAGAGCCTGTGTCAGGAAGGACAGTCTGTTTTTGTTTTTTTTTTTTTTTGTTTTTTTTTTTTTTAGTATGGGTGGAAGAGAGTGCTCAGAGGGGAGCAGAACTTGTGTATTGGTCAGTGTAGGCTAGGTAATGCTGTGATAACAAAGGACTCAATATCTCAAATGGCTTACAGCCAAGGTTTCTTTTTGTTTATGCTAGATGGCCTTGGCTGTGGCTCTGGGCCATGTCATCCTTGTGTCAGGATTCAGGCTGAACAAATAAATAACTTCTTCATGGGACATTGCTGGTTTTGAAGAAGAGGAAAAGGAGAACATAGTGAACTCCATGCTGGCTCTTAAAATTTCTGTGTAGAAATGACACCTTTCCCTTCTGCCAACATTTCATTTGCCAAAGCAAATCATATGGCCATGCCAGAGATAATAGGATATATGGCTTTCTAGCAGGGAATGTCCCAAATAAGAGTGACCATTACATTATCCATGAGCAATAATATGAATGGCCTCTCAGAACTTGTAGAATGGGGTGTGTAGTTGATGGAGGTGCCAGCTGATGCACTTTATGTGCCAAGGCTATACTTCCCATGTTGATATAGAGACACAGATATTTATTTATTTATTTATTTTATTTTTTAAATAAATTAATTTTTATTGGTGTTCAATTTACCAACATACAGAATAACACCCAGTGCTCACCCCGTCAAGTGTCCCCCTCAGTGCCCGTCACCCATTCACCCCCACCCCCCGCCCTCCTCCCCTTCCACCACCCCTAGTTCGTTTCCCAGAGTTAGGAGTCTTTATGTTCTGAAGACACAGATATTTAAATTTTGTACTACATCAGTTGTTCAGAGTGTCTGTCCTGTTTATAGCTCTTTGAAAGATGCTGGCCCCACTCATGACTTCCTGCTAAGGAAGAAGCTCTTAGCCTCCATGTGTTACATCATGTAATTCCACCTTTGCCTAGGGTATTTAGACTAGTGATCTAGATCGAAAAGCAGTCAATAAAAGACTGTGAATAGTCTATACAGTGATGTTGTGTGAAAAGCTCTGTCTAAACACATGCAATGGTGATTAAGTGGGTGGGTAGGGGGAAATCAATCAATTCTCTCAGGATTTAAACTAGAACTTGCTTTAGTTTGGGTTTCCCCAGGAGCAGATGCTGAGACAGTGACTTGGATGTAGAAAGTTTATTCAGGAGATGTGATGATTGATTTTGCATTAACCCGACTGGCCTAAGGGATGCCTGGTTAGCTGATAAAACATTATTTCTGGGTGCATCTGTGAGGGTGTTTCTGGATGAGGCTAGCATTTGATTCAGTAAACTGAATGAAGAGATCCACTTTCAGCATTACAGGTGGGCATCATCTGGTTACTCTGGGGCCCAAATAGAACAAAAAGGTAAAGAAAGATAAAATTCTCTCTCTTTGAGCTGGAATATCCATCTTCCCCTGTCCTTAGACATAGGAGCTCCTGGTTCTCTGGCCTTGGGAATCTGACTGAATTATACCACTGGCTTTCTTGGTTCTCCAACTTCTAGATGGCAGACTGAGGGACTTCTTGGCCTCCATAACCACGAGTCAATTCTTATCCTCCCTCCTTTTCTCCCTCCCTTCCTTCCTTCCTTCCTTCCTTCCTTCCTTCCTTCCTTCTTTCTTTCTTTTCTTTCTTTCTTTCTTTCTTTCTTTCTTTCTTTCTTTCTTTCTTTCTTCTTCTTTCTTCCTACCTACCCACCCATCACATTGGTTCTCTTTCTCTGGAGAACCTGAATAACACGGGAGGTGATCCCAGGAATCACAAGTAGAGACTGAGGAAAGTGGGACATGTAGGAGAGAAAAATTAATCAAGAGTTAATGAGTGGTGGGGCATCTGGGTGGCTTAGTCAGTTAAGCAGCCAACTCTTGGTTTCAGCTCAGGTCATGATCTCAGGGTCTTGGGATTGAACCCCATATTGGGTCCATGTTCAGTGTAGAGTCTGCTTGAGATTCTCTCTCTCCCTCCCTCTCCCTCCGACCCCCCTCCACTTGCTATCTCTCTCTCCCTCTCAAATCTTTTTAAAAAAAGAGATAATAATTGCTTACCACTGTGGGGCACCTGAAGTTCAGCTCTATTGAAGACCCTTTGCGAAACCCTATAAGACTCATGTAGAGGGCAGCCCCCGTGGTGCAGCAGTTTAGTGCCACCTTCAGCCCAGGGTGTGATCCTGGAGACCCAGGATCTAGTCTCACAACGGGCTTCCTGCATGGAGCCTGTTTCTCCCTCTGCCCACGTCTCTGCCTCTCTCTCTCTCTCTGTGTGTCTCTCATGAATAAATAAATAAAATCTTTAAAAAAAATAATAATAATAAAAAGACTTATGTAGAAATTGTCCTGCTGGAAGGGCATGGAAGCTGGACAATTTATTCACTGAATGCTGTCCCCCATCAATTGTTCCTTCAAAAACATTAACTCCTTCACTCTTCTGGGTTGTACCTGCCACCGCTAAGCAGGCCTCCATGAATCTCAGATGGAGAAGTTGGAAGTTGCTTGAACTGGGAAGCTCAATCTGCCAAAAATGGTCTACCACAGCTGTGGGGAATGTAGAGGTAAGTTGACGAATCTGCAGACTTACAAGGAGAGAAACAGGAAAAGGAATAGAAAAGATGCAGAAGAGCATGAAGCGGAAATCACCATAAATGAGCAAAAAATATCAAGAAACGGACACTACAAGCAAAAGCTGGGAGGTAAAATACAAGAAGCAGAGAAAACATATATTGAGGAGCTGGTTAGTGCACTGGTTGATTAGTCATTCAGAGAGGGGGAGGAAATATTTCTGCTGAGGATCACCTACCCTTAGTTTCTTCTCCATTCTCTACCTTGCAAGGCAATGTCAGTGCTTTTTAGTAGAGGCAATTTCTTTGTGACCTTTTTATTACACCGATTAGAGATTAAATCCCTAGTTCCAAGGATAGGACAGAAATGAGAAGTAGATGTTCCCCCCAGATGAATTTGTTTTCATGCAGATTCTTGGGGTACAGGTAAAATATAAGCAAAATATAAGCAAGCATTAACACTACCTTCTGAGTTTCTGAGACCCAATAGGGAAGAAAGAGGAACACTTTCTCCAAAAAGGAGTGTAAAATGGTTATGGTTTCTCCTCTTTCCTGTTTTGGTGCTGTGGTGGGAGGCTTATTGACACTCAGACGTAGTTCCTTCAAAGCCTAGGGTCCTACCCTTACTAATGAAGGAGAAAGAGCCTTTTTGCAGTGAGTAACAACAGTGCAGCAGCAGCATCATAGCCCTGGTGTGTGTCTTATTGCTTAGGCTGCCCAAAGAGACTGCTATAAGGTCCTTGCTCTCTTTAGGGCCAGGTGGGCATAGGTCTCACTCTTAACCAAGGATGCTGAGCATTCAGGACCCACATATCCCAGGCCACCAATCCTTTAAAATACCTAGCTAAAATCAGTCATGTTCTTACATTTTTCACAGTTCTTTTTTTTTTAAATTTAAATTCAATTTTCCAAAATATAGTATAACACCCCGTGTTTATCCCATCATGTGCCCTCCTTAATGCGTGTCACCCAGTCACCCCATCCTTCCACCCATCTCCCCTTCTGCAACCCTTTGTTTCCCAGAGTTCAGAATCTCTCAGGATTTGTCTTCCTCCCTAGTTTTTCCCCACTCAGTTTCCTCCCATTCCTTTATGATCTCTTTCACTATTTCTTATATTCTACATGTGAGTGAAACCATTCAATAATTGACTTTCTTTGATTGACTTATTTCACTCAGCATAATACCCTCCAATTCCATTCATATCAATGTAAATGGTAGGTATTTGTCCTTTCTGATGGCTAATATTCCATTGTACGTACCACATTTTCTTTATCCATTCATCTGTCGAAGGACATCTCAGCTCCTTCCACAGTTTGGCTACTGTGGACATTGCTGCTATGAATATTGAGATGTAGGTGTCCTGTTGTTACACTATAACTGTATCTTTGGGGTAAATACCTAGTGGTGCAATTGCTGGGTAATAGGGTAGCTCTATTTTTAAATTCTTGAGGAACCTCTATACTGTTTTCCAGAGTGGCTGCACCAAGTTTGCATTCCCATCAACAGTGCAGGAGTGTTCTCCTTTCTCTACACCCTTGTCAACATTTGTTGTTTCCTGTTTTGTTAATTTTAGCCATTTTCATGGGTGTAAAGTGATATCTCATTGTGGTTTTGATTTGTATTTCCCTGATGACAAGTGATGTGGAAATAAAATTCATTTGTAAAAGTAAATAGTTACGTTATTGTCAAGATGCATTATTCAGCTTTATATTTAAGGTCTATAAATTTCAACTACTTTAGGGGAGAGTTTGGGGACCAAAGAAAGTCTTGTTCTATAGTAGTATTTGTTTGGCAGGGGTAAGAGTTGCTCAGGACCCCTCTAAGAGATTGCCCTTGAGATCAATACAATGATAATATCTTACAAGCTCTGTTTACTATCCTTTCCCTTCTTGGCCACTGAAGGAACATTACACCAAGAAATTTTCCAAACTTCTCTTATCTATTCTCTTCCTGCATCAGACTGTACCTGTGCAGTGTCCCATTGACATGGTGCTTGTCTAAGATGGTCAAGCTGAGAGTGGCTTCTGAAATTTCCTAAACTGGGATTTTGCTCTTTTCCTGGAGAGTCGTTGAGGATGCTGTCTGTCCCAGGTTGGGTTCTCAGGGAGGCAGATGCTGAGATAAGGTTAGGAAGGCAACAAATTTATTGGGGAGTTATACCTGTGAAAGAATATGAAGCAGGATTGCATAGACGGGACTATCAGACCATGATACAGATTGGATAAAGCCTCTGCCCACCCAATGGAGAAGCCCAGAGCAAAGACTGCCTATTATAGAAGCACTGTATTGGGTGGAAGTGGCTAGATCCTGTACCAGCATCTTGCTCAGTCAGGGCCTGGGGGCCACCCTGAGAGGAGCATGACCTTTGATTGAAAGGGTGGGCAGACCCTAAGGACATTATCAGCTGAAGGCTGTCAGTGGCCCACGTTCCTAGAAGCTGGCCAGTGGTTCTTTCTCGGAGAAGTCTGAGTGGTGCATCTTTGTGCCTGCCTCGGTTGACTTAACCCAAAGAAAGATTGTATAATGTGGACATTTTAAGGCATTTAAGGTAGGCTGAGGAGGGAGAAATCTTTAGTGTTTATAAATTATTTATTCAGGGCCTACTTTGTGCTGACTGCTTTCACAAAGCATGTGTCTTCTGACACTTTGAGCAAAAGAAGAAAAAAAGAGAGATGAGATGGCTTTTTTTTTGTTGCTCCCTTCCCCACTCCTTGTTGTCTATTGTTTGGCTGTCTTGCTTGGAAGAATATTTAAAACCTACTTATCTTTCAAGGCTCAGATCAGGATTGTCATGGTGACAAAATATTTGAAATTGGGACTCTCCTATAAAATCAGGGAATTATTTGAAAGCCTGTGCCTTCAAATCACCAGTACTGGCTAGCCTTGTGGCTTTTCTGTAGGTAGAAGATTTTTTTTTTTAAAGATTTATTTACTTAATTGAGAGATGGGAAGGGAGGGGTAAAGGGAGAGGGACAAAGAGAATCTCAAGCAGAATCCCTGCTGAGTGTGGAGTCCAATGCAGGGCTTGACCCCACCATCCCAAGATCATTACCTGAGTCAAAATCACGAGTCAGAGGCTGAACTGACTGAGCCACCCAGGTGTCCAGAATTTTTTTTTTTTAATTTTTGTTTTCTTTTGGTCTTACCAGTACCTTAACCTATTTTATGTTTCCTGTTGCAATGACTATTTTTCACTTTCATCAAGTTCATAGCTCCCTGGGGCAAGGTGTTGGTCTCAATGCTCTCATTAGATACCTGTGGCTTGTCCTGGGTCAAGTCTTCATATTTTTAGGAATGAATTCCCTGCTCTATCTGGACACACCCCTGTCTTTCCTCCCTCCATAATGAAGAATAAAGATTCAGAGAGGAGTTTTATTTAATGAGTTTTAACTATTTTTAAAATTATTTATTCATGAGAGACACAGAAAGAGAGAAGCAGAGACACAGGCAGAGGGAGAAGGAGGCTCCATGCAGGGAGCCCAACTCCAGGATCATGCTCTGAGCCAAAGGCAGATGCTCAACCTCTGAGCCACCCAGGTGTTCCAAGTTCTATCTTTTAAGAAAAAATATTCTTCTCTGTATCTTCCCTTCTGTGGCATTTCCCCAAAGATGGCTATAATAATTTCTCTCATTCGTTATGCTCTTCAAGAATCTTGAGATTTCCCCCATTGAAAATGGAGTCTAATTCACTTCCCTTTGAATCTGAGTGTTGCTTGTAATTGCTTCCATCAATAGAAGGTAGCAAAAGTATTTGTGTGTCAATTTCAAGGCTAGATTACAGAAGACCATGCAGTTTTGGGTCTTTTGGGACCTCACAGTTGGAATCCAGCCACCATGCTTTGAGGAAGACCAAGCATCCTGTGGAGAAGCTCATGAGCAAAGGAGCTGAGGCCCTGGGCCCATACTCCTGGGAGAGCTCTAACCCCACTCCAACTTGCCAATCATAGAAGTGAGCTATCTTGAAAGAATTCCTTCAGGTCACAGTCTGACTGCAGCACATGTTTGAATAAATAAATAATAAATAAAACAGCATTTATTGAGCATTTATTCAGCATTTATTCTGATTCAGGCTTTGTGCAGGTGCTAGGTGTACAGTGGTGAACAAACATGCATGATCCTCCCAGAGCAGTCTGTAGAGAAGACAACTAACTTGTAATTGCAAATTGTAATGACTACTATGTAGGAAAAGAACCATGTGTCACAGAGAGAATGGTAGGGAATCTGCATTAGACCGAGGGACAGAAAAATTATCTCAAAGTGATGCTTCGGCTGAGACTTGATGAAGAGATATGTTAGCCAATTGAACAGCGTTCTAAACAGAAAACACAGCCCATGCAAAGACCATGAGGTGAGAGTGGTCTTGACCATGAGCACAACACTGAATATGAGGGCAAAAAGGAAAGGCCCATGTGAGTGGGGAGGGTGTGGAGTAAGACCAGCCTTTCGCAAATGGTAACTGATGGGTGCTCGGGAGGCCTCTCTGAAAGGCAGGAAGCCAGGAACCCACTGATCATGTGTTTGCAGCTGCACAAAGTGACAGAATGCTTGGTGAGAACACATCAAATTTTATTGTGAATGTAAATGAGATTCTGAATCAGTCAGTATGGAATGGGGACTGAGACTGAAATTCTTCTGAACTCCCAGGTGATGCTGGTCCCAGGACTAGCGGGTGAGAATTAAGAGTATAAACTACCTCCCTGAGGCCAATTCTTTCAACATTTTCTTGTCTCTCAACTCCTGATCACCCAGTGTCCGCTCCAGGTTGTCTGGAACATAAATCACTCAGCTATCCTTCCCTTCTGAAAGGTAACTGCACTTCCTTATGCTTAAATATTCTCTTGCTTATCTTAGTTTTAATCATCTCTGGCTCTAAGCATAGAATTAAATTTCTTTTTGTAAAAGTTTAACTAATTTTAATTAATTTTTAAAAAGATTTTATTTATTCATTCATGAGAGACACACACACACACACAGAGGCAGAGACACAGGCAGAGGGAGAAGCAGGCTCCATGCAGGGAGCCTGACGTGGGACTCAATCCTGGGTCTCGAGGATCACACCCTGGGTTGAAGGCAGCACTAAACCGCTGAGCCACCTGGGCTGCCCAAGTTTAACTAATTTTAAATGTGGTAATTAAACTCCATGTAGCTTAGATAATGGGTCTTTGTCAGGGGGGTGGTGGTGCTAAGAAAACCCCCGGGAAACCTTCCTGGACTTTATACAGAGACAAATACCCTGTGCAAATACTAGGGTGTGCAGTCACCTTAGAGCAATGGAAAGCCAAGTTCAGAGTGTGCTCGTGACCAACACGATTCCCACATTGAAAGGAAGAGTGGGGCCCATGTCCTTCTACATTTAGCCTTTACCGGGCCTTATCCCTGCACTCCTGAAATGGCTGGTTTGCCTTTCTCTGTTAAATTCTTTCTTGCTTCACTTTCAAAATCACCTCCCGTAGGAAACATGTTCAGGCTAGGCAGGGGTAGGTGTGCACTCATGTTCTAATGTGCTTATCTGGAGGTCAATGTACCTCTGCTTTGACTTCCTTTTAAGTGTTTTGGGGCCTGGGTTTTGGGGGTGCAAAGGCCCTCTTTTATTGTGTGAGGCAGAATGTATGACATGTGTCCTGTGCCTGAGAACAGCTAAAAGAAGCTGAGTGTCAGAGATCACAGAGTGAGTTAATAGAGGCTCAGAACAGAGAGCTATCCGGTCCAAGGTCTTGTTCAGTGATTTATTGCTGTTCTGATATTTATTCAAACTCCATGTACATTCTTGGGCATCTGTTGACTGGTTGCCAATTTCCGGAGGCAGTTTTCCCCAGTGAGTTGGGGATATCAATAGGGGAATATGAAATCATTTGGGAACATGTACAGATGCACAGATTTTATTTTAGGGGTTGCATATTTATTTGAATGAATATTCAAAAAACTCACAATGAACATATTAAATCTGTGACTTAGTAGGTTTTCTTTCTTAGTGTAAGGCCAGTCGGGTTAAAAAAATGATTGAGGTAAAGTCATTTTAAAGACATGTAATGAGTAAATAATAGTACAGGCTGTGAAGGAAAAATCACAAAGGTGGTATGCAAATTATAGAGTCCTAGGGGATTCAACACTAACGATTTAAAATGTCACCCTTCTCAAGAGAACCACTTTTTGATGGAATGTGTTTGTTTATTTATTTAACACACATTTATCAAGATGACTATGATATGACTTTTGTTCTTGAAGAGCTAACAGCAAAAACAGGCTCATAAACAAATAATCACAGGTACAAAAACAACAGCTAACGTTTACCATAAACTAGTCATCTGTAGGTGCTTTGCATGTCAATTATCTCATTCATTTTCACAGGAATGATTAAAAGTAGATTTGGCTTTTATATCCATTTTACAGTTGTGGAAGCATCTTAGCCAAGACTCCCATACCCAAGAGTCATTGGTTAGGGGCCAAAGATGGGGGCGCATAAGTTCTTAGGCACTTCCAACTTTCTGTTCATGTGGGAAAGGTAGGCTCCAGCAGCCGGAGGGCAGTCTTCCAGAAAAGATCTCCAGGTGCGGCTGGTTGGGGAAACAAACAACAAAACAAAAAAACATGCTGAAGGCAGGATTATAAAATGGCAAAAATGGATCTGATATGAAGTGACCTGGTGGTCGGGGGCACTGATGTTATCTGCTATCATGAAATCTGGAATCAAGACATCTTTCTGGAAAGGCCATGCTCAGGACAAAGAACAGACACAATGTCATCCAACTGGTATAGCTGACCCAATGGCCACCTCTGAATCTTTTTTGCTGGAACCTATATTTTTCCTACCAATGGCCTTCCATTGCATCCTTCCTCTCAAAATAATATTCTCTACTTGTATTTAAGAATTGAAAACTTATTATGCATTTATCTTAATTCCTACAAGAGAGTTGTCAGACAAAAATATCTATTATTGTGTCACTTATAAAAACCTTAATGAAAAATGTGAATAACAGAATGATTATTGAGGTGGTTCAGCGACACATTGGTTATTTAATGAATTGCTTGTTTCATCTATTTAGTATTTTTTTCAACTTACGATTTTTTCCAGGAGATGTGGTTCACATGTCAGCCAGGAGCCCTTCCTTTGCTTGTTGAGAGGAACAATGAAATGAAAGGTGCTTTGTTTAGATTAGAAGAATCAGCATTTATTCCCCCCAACCTCTCTTCTAGCTTCTTCTTCTTGCTGCATGTAATACTCTGTATACCTCATATTTAAACAATGGGACCACGCCATCAGGGGCCAATCTATGATTTGGATCTCACTCCTTTCACTTCAAATGATACAATCAATATGTTGGAGCCCAATGTCTAGGTCTTTCCTCCTCTTACTGTGTGCATGTTAATTGTATGTTTCTGGTGTTTTAAATAATATAATGTTGGAACAAAAGTAATTTCTACATATATGGATAAAATATGTGGCATCTAGCAAAAAAAAAGAAGGAATTAAAACTTTAAAAATTAATGTAGTTCTGTTGAATTCAAAGGGTTCAGACTTAAAGATCAATAGAAGATTATGTATACATAAGTGCTATAGGTTTGCAGATAGCTTCTGGGACTTGGCCCAATCCTGGTAAGACAAAATTGATTGGGGAGTCCTGGATTATCAACTTAAATGTGGACAATAGTTTAAGCCAACACTTCCTTAAATCTTATAGGATTGTTAAAGAAAGGGACAGTTTTCAAGTAATTTTATCAAGTTTAACATGTGTTAGCAATTCTGAGTTCCAGTCTAGTGTAATTCCAAACAATTTAGGCCTTTTTTCAAGGCCAGTGCTATTCAATGGAAATATAATAGAAGCCATATGTCATTTTAAATTTTCTGGTAGCCATGTTTAAGCAAAGTAAGAAGAAACAGGTGAAATTAATGTTAGCAAGATTAAATTTAATCCAATTTAGCTAAAATATTACAATTTCAAAATGTCATCAATAAAAAAGGTTGTTACTGAAGTAGTTTACATTTTTGTGTATGAAGTCTTTGCATTCAGTGTGTATTTAGACTTACAGCATATTTTAGTTTGTAGTATGGGACAATCCAAGCCCAGGTAAATAAAAAAGCATAGCTCAGCCACATCATATGCCAAAAAGTCATTTAAGTAGTGTGGACTGCTCAGTTTACATGCTGCTCTGTGAGTTTCTCTCCTGGACTGGGAGTACTTTCACAGAGGTAAGCTGGCTCTCTTCTACCTGGCTTGAGAACCCACATGCCTTTTATGATATGCATGTCTTGATACATTTAGTGTATTTCTGGTGTTTAAAAGATATTTATTAAAAAAAAGATATTTATTTTTTCTTACAACATGACCTCTAATACAAGCCAGCTGCTTCATATGACATTCATTTGAAGAAATAGTCATGAGTTCCATCACGGAGGAAAATCTGCCTGTGATGGGCTCAGCGAGGTATCAGTATGTTGATTTGCAGTATGGAGCAAGAAAACATGGCCAGCAAATCTAGTCATCGATATGTAAGAGGGAAAAATTTCTATACTTTAAGGGTAATTCGATGGATCTTCAGAGTAATTTTGACTTTGTGAGTTTCATCTTATGGACAGAAGAGTCACAGTCAACAGGCATCTGTTAGTCAGATGCAGTAAAATGGGCCCTTCATTGCACTGTCATTTATTTAGTCCTTGTGATGTGCCAGACATGGTCTTCTTCTTACCCCAACTCCCACTTTATAGACACTCAAGACCTATGAGTGCTACCTGAGGGAGCATTCCCAGCTGATGGTTGGAATCACACTCAGGCCTCCTTACCTGCTGCAATGTCCTGTGCTCACTGTCCTTCTTCCTCAGGACTTTTCCTTAATTTAAAATTAGCTTATCTTGGGGGCCTGGGCAGCTCAGTGGTTGAGCATCTGCCAGGGCGTGATCTCAGGGTCCTGGGTTGGAGTCTTGCATCAGGCTCCCTGCAGGGAGCCTGCTTCTCCCTCTGCCTGTCTCTGCCTCTTATGTCTCTCATGAATAAATAAATAAAATATTTTTAAAAAAATCTTCTCCTGTTTCATTCCTTCAGAACCCTGCTTCTTTTCTGTTGCAGAGTAGCTGGCCATTTTGATGAAGAATTGGTCCTGTGGATGCTAATTTGTGGATCTCTAAGGTAGGGTTTTTGTTGGGAGCACATGCCTGGACAAACAGAACTTCCTCTTCAAAGAAAAGACTTTGGAAGCAAGAATGAAGTTGGACAGCTCTTCAAATGGTTTCAAAATTACCCCTGGAATGAGATGATAGGGATCATACAACTGGGTCTCATTGTTAAATGATGGTTGGTGCATGTAAGCAATAACATTAAGGTCTTCTTGGCAATTCCATTTTGTGATTATAACAACTCTTTCTCTAGATTTGGCCTTCTAGTGTTTTCCTTGAACTTTCTGCCAATTTTTCTCCAGAATGTAGCATAATAGACAGGAGTTGCCTGGAAAAAGATCCTTTACCTTTTAAGGCTATTTATCTTTGAAGGCACTAAAATAATAATTTATGATATCTTTAATACAGTTTAAATGACTGAATTTAGCTTTTATGTTATTCGAAGTTTATAATTTCAGGTGTAAAGTGGGATTTTTATATTTTGTGGACTTAGGCAAAAGTAGATGTGCATCCCAGCTAATATATATTTCAGCTTTTATGTATTAAAAATTGAAAATTTATAATATATTCATCAATGCAGGAAATTAAAATGGTATCTTTATCTTTATAAAAATGGAAATAAAGTCATATTTTGTAATAGAGATTAAATAAATAAACTTCTAATGTAACATAAATTTGACACTTTCATTATTTTTCTCTAAATGTGGTACCTGTGATAGCTCACTTGGCACTATGGTGATATTACCTTTGATCAGTAATTAAATCTGGTCTGAGAATTTTTTTTTTCCCACTAAATTCTAAGTTTCTCAAGGTCAGCTCCAGGTCTCTGTATCCTTGGCATCTAGTACATAGTAGGCATATAGTATATACATTGAACAAACAGGTAATTTTGGGTCTGTCAGGTCCCAAGAAATGTGACTTGTAGAAGTGAAAAGTCTTGGTGATATGATTCCTTGAATATGAGGTATAAGAAGGAATGGGAGGACCAACTATCTAGTAAGCACCATGTGCCAAGCAGCCAAGCATTCTTATTGTTGTTGTCACAACATATTACGTCTATGGTTCCAGCTTATGTCCTATGAGTTATCTGTATTCATTGAATACTCTTAGTCCTTTAAGAATGGAGAACAGACTGGGAGACCTTGGTGGCTCAGTTGGTTAAGCATCTGCCTTCGGCCCAGGTCATGATCTCAGAGTTCTTGGATCAAGCCCCATGTCAGGTTCTCTGCTAGCAGGGAGTCTGATTCTCCCTCTTTTCTTCCCTTTGCTTGTTTTCTCTCTCTCTCTCATAAACAAACAAACAAATAAAATCTTTAAAGAATGGGGAACAGACCAAATCCTATTACAGGTAAGCCAGTTATAAGGAGAAACCATAGATAATTGAAGTATTTCTAGGTGCTTGTTGATGATTCTTTCATTTGAAGAACTTTCCAGGGCAGGGAATGCCCTTGCATTGTTCCCAGGGTCCATTCTAATGGGATTAACTTTGGAATAGTTTCTTGGTTATTATCCAAGTTTTCCTGGATCATTTTAGAATTGCATTTAGTCCACACAAGGTGAGAACAAGCTCCATCCCATAAATTCAGCATACAGTCATGAACTCAGTTCTTTCTGTGTTCCAGGATAAAGTTATCCAGAGAATGGCTCCCGTTGTACAAAAACTACTATCACATCCATTCTGGGTAACTTTGCACAGTTTACCTAATCTCTCCACATAAATGAAAATTCTAATATCTAACTTGTCCATTGAGAATGAAATGAACTTATTTAACTGCACAGTGCTGGCAGATGGTATCGGCTATCCATTGTCAAAATAATGCCTTGTAACAAATGACCACAAAACCTAGGGACATGTGACAATAAGTGTTTATTGCTCATGTGTTTGGGTCCTCTGGGAGTTGGCAAGATGGTTTTGCTGATTAGGCTGGGCTTGCACACATGTCTGTGGCTTGCCTAGCTGTCACCTGGCTAATCTAGGCTGAGATAACTTCTGCTCAGGCCCACATGTCTCTCATTCTCTGTCTGGCTAGCCTGGGCACATTCCCATGGAGGCGGCAGAGGTGCAAGAGAATGAGCTTTACTGTGCAAACCTATTGTGAGCATCTGCTTGTGGGATGTCTGCTAACATCCCATAAATCACAAGCCAATGTGAGCACGAGTGATTTTGATGGAGTCTAGCATCAAAGAGTGAGATGGGTCATCCTGCCCATGAAGGACGGCAAAAGCTTTCAAGCAAGCTATATGGCAAAGGGCATGGATAAAAGGAGAGGTAAAGAGTTGGGGACATTCTGTAATATACCCAACAAACACTGGATGGTTCTAAAGAATAGGTGTCAGATTTTTGGCTTCCAGCATCTAAACTCCTTTACTACATGTGGGGTATTCTCTACCTCATAGGTCTTGGTGAGAAGCAGACCCCATCTCCTCTAAAGGAAGTGAAAAAAGTGGAGATACTTGGTTTCCTAGTGTTTCTGGCCTTTAGTATACAACTCCATTATCTAGTTCTAGCTACCCTAATACCTTTGTCTGGAACCCTGAATCTGGAGCTGGAATGCAAAGAAGTATGGGGAATCTACACAGGTAGTGGTGGAGGCCACACATGGTTTCAGGGCAAGATGACAGGTATGCTAGTGGTGGCTTCTCATGAGGGGCAGAATGACTGCCTCAAGATTCCCAATTTGTCACCACCACCCCCGTCCCCCGTATTAGGGCCTTTATTGTGTGGTTTTGCATTTCCCTCAATAAAGAGGCAGAATTTTTTTTTCCTACTCCTTAAACCAAGACTCATCTTGTGATTTGCTTTGGCTAATAAAGTAGATGATGGTGCTGCCAGTTCTGAGGTAGGCCTCAAGAGGCATTGCATGCCTTTGCAGTCCCTTTGTTCCTCTGCCATCTCCATGAGAACATGCCTAATCTAGACATGATGGAGGATGAGAGACATGTGGAGCAGAGAAGTGTCATGCCACTCCTGGTGAGGCTAGCCTAGAAAAGTCAATAGGATAGCCTAGCAAAGTCAATAGGATAGCCTAGAAAAGTCAATAGGCTTGCCTAGAAAAGTCAATAGCTGGCCAATGCAGGGCCTCATGAGTGGCCCTGTCAAGATTACAATGCTGCCTACCAGCCTTGACCCTAGGTACATGTGCAACAAACATGTATTATCATGTGTCCCTGCATGTTTGTGGTTGTTTGTTAGCATTATTATAGACATAGCTAACTGACACATGATGTTCAGAGCTAGACTAGTATGGTGGAATTCTGAGTGGTCTGTCTAGCATCTTTGTTCCCATCTATTTTCAGAGCCTGGTCCTCCAGAATTCTTGGCAATTATGCAAGTTACCCAGTATCTTTTCAGCAAATTCTCTTTGTGCTTGCATCAGGCAGAGCTAATTTCTGTTTCCCACACTTCAGTACCATGCAAGTGTAGTGCTAGCTCTTATTCTTCTTCTTCCATCTCTGTTTCTGTTTGAACTCGCACTTATCTTCCTAAACTTGTTTCATTTGTGAATCAAATAGCGTCTGACACTGTCTTCCCCAGGAAGCCACTCCTGACTAATTGGGAAGTGCCAATTTCTTCTTGTATCTTCTCTTCTTTGTGTTCCAGCATCTTTTGAGCCTCACTTGTCACTGCCTTCCACCATACTCAGAGCAACAGCGAAGCCACTACCATTGTTCTCATATATGTGATTCATCTGTTAGGTGTTTACAGAATTATCAGTGTTTGTTCATGTCAACATCACTCATTATAGAGTTTAAGTGTGCATTGGGCACAGATGGTGTTGAGTTAATTGATGTTTTTGAACCTCGTGTAGTCATTCACTTGATTCAGGTGAGTACATCAGCCTTTTGATGATGGTAATTCAGATATTGGATAGAGAGAGGTAATTGGTGGCCAGACAGATTTGCTTTAAAGGAGGTTGTCTGAACTGAGCTGTGTTTATGGCTTCTCTCATTAGAATCTAAGAAGTCTGTGGGGAGCAATTGGCATAAAGGAAAAAATGGGAATCTTGGAGTCAAAGAGCCGAGTTTGCATCCTGGCTCTGTGCATTAAGCAAATTACCCAGCCTCTCCAAGTTCAAGTCTCCAGAGTTCTTAAATGGGGACACAACAAATACAATCCCTGTTCATTGGTCAAAGTTGCTGTGGCAATCAAAAGAATATTGGTCATAAACATGCTTTGTAAACTATAAAGAACTATATAAGAGCAAAGGAGTAATGGAAGTGCTAAGATATTGAACTTTCTCTTGGAGAAGACCAGGAGAAGATAAGAAGTCAGTGTAAGCCAATGTTTGGGTAGTTACAGAGTAATAGTTCTCAAGCCTGGTCAGGAACCAAGAGTCACTGGCCTGACCACAACAGCCTGGCAGACAGGGATGAGGAGTCCATGTAGCAGCATTATTAGGGCATGGGGAAGGATAATGCCAGCCAGCATGGCTCTCTGAGTTCTAAAGCAAGAAGACCAGTAGAGAGTGATTCTAAAGACTAAGTCCTCTATGTGTAGTTATGGAAGTGAGATTTAAAGAGGGCTTATATCACATAGGAATCACCTTTGGCTGTTAGTAATAGAGAACTGAAACCTAGTGATATACATAATTATTAAAGATTTTATTTTTCTCACCTTAAGAAAAGTCCTAAGGTGGGCATTTGAGGGCTGAAGTGGTAACTCCATGAACAGAGACTCAGGATCCTAGAAATCCATTTTGTCTATTCTTGCAGAGTGATCCTTCCCCCTACCCATAGGAGCTCAAGAGAATTGCCAAGGTACCAGCCATCGTATTTGTATCTCAAGCAGGAAAAATGGAGAAGGGTGTGTAGCAGCGGAGTCATTTCTCTTTAAAGAGTTTCTCTGAAAACACCATCTAATGACTTTTGCTTACATCTCTCTGGGCAAGGGGGGCTGGTAAATGTGCATTTCTGGCTGGGCATATTATTATCTCTAAATAGAATTAGAATTCCATTAGTAATGAAAAAATGGCTAGATATTTGGTGGGCAATTTGCTGTCTCTGCCATAGGATTCTTTGCTCTAATACCCCAATATCACCATGCATAGTCCTCAAAGGAGAAATGTAACATTCAGAAAGTGTGTAGCAACATTGGCTAAGAGTCTGGATTTGAAGACAGATTTTCCTGGTTTCAAATTTGCCTCCATCACTTACTAGCTATGTGACCCTGAAATATTTACTCAACTCCATTGAGCCCAAGTTTTCTTATCTGTAAAATATAGATAATAATATTTTATATCATGAGGTTTCTGTACAAATTTAGTTGTTCTGCAGAGCCCTTAGCACAGTGCGTGGCATCCAGAAAACTCCTGAGAAAGTTCTCTATAGAAGTGCATGAAGTGAGTTATTTAGTGGTGAAATATGAGTCATAGTCTTGTTGGTTCTGCAATAGTGAGAAAAAGACATGCTTTTAGTCAAAAGGGGGTATCAGACCTAAATAATTGACATCAGACCTAGCAATTGGTACTAGAATTCTGGTAGGAAGGAAACTGTCTCTGTGCTGGAAATGATCTTGCTGAGCCTGGTGGGGCCTGGGGTATGTCTAGAGAGTGAAACATTACAGGAGACATTGAAGAAGAGTGACATGAGGGCAAAGAGCATAGGGTGAAGCCATCCAATCACAGCTTGCCAGCCAAAAATACGTGGCCCCTTGCCTGTTTTCTAGGGCCCATGAGCCAAGAATGGTTTTAAAATTTCTGAATGTTGAAAAAATCAAAATAAGACTATTTCATGACTTGTGAAAATTGTATGAAATTCAAATTCCAGTGTCCATAAATAAAGTTTTATTGGAACATAGCCATATCCGTCTATTCATATTATCTATTTCTTCTTCAATGCTGTGATAACAGAGTTGAGTAGTTGGACAGAGACCATATGGCCTGCAAGCTTAACATATTTACTGTCTGGACCTTTATATACAAGGTCCATGACCCTGGAAAAAAGTGAGATGTGGTCAGGCTGGAGAGTGTGGGAGAGGCAGCCAACCCCTGGTGGAGTGGTTAGAGGACCATGTAAGAATGGACAAACTCAGGCAGGGTTTGTTATGGGCTGAATTGGGTCCCCTGATATTCATATGTGAAGCTCAGCCCCTGGTACCTCAGAATGTGACTGTATCTGGAGAGAGATCCTTTAAAGAGGTAATTAGGTGAAAATGTGATCATTAGGGTGGGTCCTAATCCCATATGACTGGGAGCACAGACACATAGACATAGGAAGACCACATGAGGACACAGAGAAAAGTCAGTCATCCACAAGTAAAGGAGAGAGGCTTCAGGAGAAGCAAGCCTTGCTGACACCTTGATCTTGTACTTCTGGTCTCCAGAATTAGGAGTAAATAAATTTCTGCTGTTGGAGCCACCCAGTCTGTGGTGTTTTGTTATGGCAACCCTTGCACACTAATAAGGGTTCAATCAAACTATTTGGGTGCCTGAAATATCACCTTTTCCCTTATCTTCCTCCCAGAGCTTCAGTCTTATCTGTAAGAAGCCACAAGGCCTTGTGTGAGATTTTTAATTTATGGACATGGAGGGAGAGGCCAAGTTTCATGTGTGGGTCAACAGAGTCAAGAACTGTGAGATAATCTGAGAACATGGGAAAATAGAGATGACTTTGAGAACTTACTGAAACTTTCATAGAAGCCTGAGGCAGGGCTCTGGCTTCTTCCCACTGTGCACTTAAGCAGAACTTCTTTGGACCTTAAAGTTCTAGATCATGACAGGGTTAGAACAACAACAGCAACGAACCCCAAATAAAATAAACAAAAATGATTTTGAAAGCTACCTTGTGGAAAGAGGTATTACTTTCAAGTCCAAGTTGAGAGGGGCTGCATTCTCTCAGACATTTTTTTCTCCTATACTTCTACTGTAGAGTACTTCTGGGCTTGGTCGCCACATTTGGCCCACAATCAAGGCCAGGTGTCCTGATTTTATGTGAGTACTTGTTTTGGGAATGGTTAGCTCTCAGAGGACAGTGGGACACTTTCTGCCATTCTCAGAGCCCTGTGACGGGGAAAGTAAATGTCTGTGTGGGCCATTTACCCATATGGCCATAGTGTTTTTGGCTTTTGGCATGGTACCACCTTAAAGCTGTAGCTACAATTCAAGCTTGATCTCCAGACGTGATTTCCTAGAGCTCCTCCACGGCTTTGGATAATGAATCTCTTTGCTGGCCATTTGTGCAGTGGAAACAGGGAGCATGATCCACCTGGAGCCTAGAGGATGTGTAGGGGGAAGGTGTACAGCCATTGTCATTTTAGGTTAACATCTTAAAGTACTGTTGTGGTCTGTCAAGAATGGAAAGTAGGAAAAATTAGGGGTAGCATCTGGCCAAACTGGGGAGAAAACCTGCCCATCATTTAAGGCAAAACTCCATGCATGGCCAGAGCTCCCTTTAGGAATGAAGGACTCTTCCTTCAGCTTCTGGGAATGCTGCTGGCAAATGGTCTCCAGCTGGAATTACTTCTACTGAAGAGGGCCACCTTGCCAGGGGACAGTCTCCTCCTCTAGGGGTAGAGCACATCTAATTAATGACTGATCATATTGGAGTCTAAAATCTTGGCCCCTTCATTCCCTGTTTGGGACTGCTCTGAAGGGCCATTCCCACTCTAGAACTCTCCTTGGAGGTGGATGAGACTTCTTGTGTTTGATTTTATTTTCAATTCTAACAAGGCAGTTATCACCAGATGTTTGAAACAAAATACTCCTGAAAGAGAACATTTCAGTGTTCTGACCTTCCAATAACATGGGCAGTGGAGGAGGAGGAATGAAATGAATCTTCTGTCTCTAAGAATTTGTAAAGCTTTCAGAGTCTGTGTACAAGCGGATCACATTTAAATAAAATGAAAGGCAGCATACCCAAATTTACAAAATGGAAAAATTGAGGACCATGGTTTCTAAATCTGATTTAAAGATTTTATATTTATTTATTTATTTATTTATTTATTTATATTTATTTATTTAAGACACACAGAGAGGCAGAGACATAGAGGGAGAAGCAGGCTCCATGTAGGACCCCGATGCAGGACTCAATCCCGAAACTCCGGAATCACTCCCTGAGCCGCAGATGGACACCCAACTGCTGAGCCACCCAGGCACTCCTGACTTAAAGATTATAGTTATATAATTACAACCCAAATATATATAACTATTCACTCATCCATGTATTTCTCAAATATTATCTGTAATTTATTTCCTGCTTATTAATATATAATTTATCTATAACACTATGTGAGTTTAAGGTGTATAATGTGATGACTTGATACACATATATATTGAGAAATAATTACCATGATAAGATTAGTTAACACCTCCATCACCTGATGTAATTATGTTCCGGAGTGTGTGGTGAGAACATTTAAGACACAGTCTCAGGTGCTTGGGTAGCTCAGTTGGTTATGCTTCTGACTCTTGGTTTCAGCTCATGTCTTGATCTCAGGGTCGTGAGCTCAAACCCCATGTCAGGCTCCTTGCTCAGTGCAGAATCTGCTTGAGATTCTCTCTGTCCCTCTCCTTCTGCCCCTCCCACTTGTGCTTTCTCTCTCAAATAAATAAATAAATAAATATATCTTTTAGTGTATGTGCTGCTAAGTAAGCATTATCAAATACCTATTAAGAATTGATTATATGCCAGATATCATGTTAGGTTCTGAGGAACCATAATGGGCTTTCATCCTAATAAGTGGATGAAACCAGAGAGAGAAACCAGTAAATAAATCAATACAGCAAAAGTACAACAGTACATACTGTTGGTGAGGTAATAGAGAAACAGGCAGCCTCATACATTCTTGGCAAGAATAAAAGTTAGTGGAGGACACTTGACAATATTTATCAAAATTGCAAATGCACATACCTGTGGGCCCAGCTACTCTACTTCAAGGAGTCCATCCTAAGGTAATAATGGTGCAAAATATCATGAGCTCAAGATTATTCACTGAAGCATCACTGGTAATAAAAAGGATAGGAAGAAACCAGGGTTTCCCCAAATAATACATCCATATAATGGAATACCATGGTGCTGTCTAAAAGAATGAAGCTTGGTACAGGAGGATCTGCAAAATATATGAAGGTGCAGGTGTAGACTAGCATAAAAGCATTTGTGTACAAATGGGGAAGAAAAGAATATGCTTTAATATGCACACATATGTGTACATATGTGTATAATATATTTATACTAACTATACTTAATATACTTAAGTATATTTGTATAATATATAGACCTACTATACTTAAGTAGATATGTATATAATATATATACTTTGTACACTTGAGTGTATACACACACACACATATATACTATCTCAGGAAGGATATTTGAGGAATTAACTATTGCCTCTGGGGAGGGAACTTGATGTCTATTAGATAGGATTATCTATTCTTTTTACCTTTCAAATCACCAATCAGGTGAACATATTGCTTTTTCAAAAAATAAATAAAAGTTCAAAATTTTAAAAAGAAATAATTACACTAAATGAGCAAAGTCCTCATGGAGGTACGAATATAATACGATTGGGGTGCTGAATCAATTTATGCATGAATTACATGACAGTTGATGGGGAGAGTTGGTGTTAGACTAGATGTCCTTTAATATCCTGCATGATGAAGAAAAAAGGTCTTATATTTGAAGATGCTGAGTTCCTTTCAAATGCCAGAGTTCTGGGACTCAATGATTCTAAGAAATTGAAGGATAGTTGGCAGCAGAGGTTTGTGTATGTGTGTGGAGGAGAGGAAGCTTTCAAGTGAAGTGCTAGGAGTGCTCCTGATAACCGTCCAACAATATGGAAGAACCCTGGATTTGTGCTCCCAACCATCACGTAAAGCGAGGCCGACCTGCTTCCAGGCATTGATGGCTGTAATTGTAGCTTGCTCGTTGCCCAGGTGTTGCTCTGCCTCTTTAAGTCAAACCGAGGCAAATAAATTTAGTACCCGAAATGGGAGGCTTCTGAATAATTAAAGATTTTTCTCTTTGTTTTCTTGATCTATATATTTCTATGAACACACCAGCTATTTTGTTAGCCTCCTGCTGTGGGAAAAATGCAACTCTGTGACTTTGGCAATTGTCGAAGAGGGTTGAAGGGAAAAACTGAACAAAGATTTATTAGGTGATTTATCTCGGATTTTAATAAACCAGGGAAGAAATGCTACAAGCCAAGGAGCGGCACTGAGAAAAACAAGCCAAGGCCAGTGACAAAAATAACCCACAGAAAAGATGCTTGCCTGTAGCAAACATGATGCCATGGTGAGCCACCAGCCCAAACTCCTTTTAGAGGCTGGGCCTCCCTGGACAGTAGTTCCCAGGCTAAGTCTGGGAAGGTTCCCCTCCTGATCCGTGTCTGACCTGGGGCAGGTCCAGCTGACCTGCCAAGCACACTCTGCCCAGCCTAATCCATCAGGGTTCCTCTATAGCTGGAGTGCTGAGAACCACAATCTATTCTGCTTTCTTGCAAAGAGTTTTAGTGACCTCCACGGGTCAGATGTGCTAGCTGTTTTACTCCTAATCTGAAACAGGAAGCATAACTGCAGTTCAACTGTAACACTTTCCATGTTTATTCCCAGCATTCCTGGAATGGCCTTTTGGTAGTCCCTCTAGGGAAAGGGATTCCCATTTGCTCCTAATTCTACTTCTGGATGAGCAGGAATTTAGGAAGTGTCTTCTGTATACTTAGGATAGTTCAGAATAAAGGACTCATCCTCCCTCAGGCAGCTGGAAAGATTCCAGTTTCCCAAGTTCAGATACCATCAAGAAGGGCATTTCCTGGAGCATCCCGGGGCTCCAGTGCACCCCACCTCTCCTTGCCTCCTGTCCTCCAGCCCCTGAATTTCAGAGCGACACTGAATCTGAGTCCTATCAGACTAGGTCTTCCCACAAACTATCCCTTGCCCCTACACCATGCCTTTAAAAAAAAAAAAATTGCATTTGTGATAAGATATATATAACATGAAATTGATCATTTTAACCATTTTTAGGGGTACAGTCCAGTGGGTTTAAGTGCATTCACATTGTTGTGCAACCATCACCACTGTCCGTCTCCAGAGCTTTTTCATCTTTCCAAAAGGAAATTCTATACCCACTGAACACTGCCTCTCCATTCCTCCTGCCCCAGCCCCTGGTGATCACCATTCTACTTTCTGCTTCTGTGAATTGGACTGTAGGTTCCTTGGATGAGTGAAATCAGACAGTATTTGTCCTTTTGTCACTGGTTCACCTCACTTAGCATGGGGTCTTTGCAAGGGTCATGTGTGCTATAAAGTATGCCCTACCTCCTGCCCACTCTTCAGTTTTTGTTTCCATCCCCACACGCTCTGTGCTCTCTCCTCTCACAGCCCGCCGCCACCCCCCCCCCCCCCCCACCGCTGGTCATCCTTCCTCCTTATTCCCTGTACTCTAGTAACCCTAGATTTGGTAAACCAAATCCTTAAACTTGTTGCAGAACGTGGCCTCCATCTTTTCACCACTTAGCCTAGAGGAGGGACCACACATCCCATTCTTGAAAAGTGAGACCTTTGCAAGAATTGATTGTAAGGTCACATCCTGACAGGAGTTATGATAAGATTATCCAGAAAGAAGACAGGAAGCAATGAAACAAATATACCAGGAGACAAGAGGAAGGTATTCATAGGGCACCCCCTGACTTGAATGGAAACCTGAAGTCTTCGGAGTGCCTCCTTTGTTTTTTTTTTTTTTTTTTTTAAGATTTTATTTCTTTATTCATGAAAGATACAGAGAGAGAGGCAGAGATACAGGCAGATGGAGAAGCAGGCCCCATGCAGGGAGCCCGATGTGGGACTTGATCCTGGGACTCCAGAATCATGACCTGAGCTGAAGGCAGATGCTCAACCACTGAGCCAGCCAGGTGCCCCTTTGGAGTGCCTCCTCCACAGACTTTTCCAGGAAAGTGCTCATTCTCCCACATGCCTCACACCTCAGGGCCCTCTGATAGCCCCCGCACGCCCAGACTGTTCCATTCCCACCTCTGTGCAATTGTCCAGGCCTTCCCCTATTAGGGAATGACAAAACCAGAGCAGGGGGTGGCTGGGCTTCACAAATATCAGTGCCTTTCCTGAGGTCTTTACGTGAAAAGGGCAGAAGGAAGGGCGACGGGCAGTGTAGTAGCCAGCCGCACACCAGCACTGAGCCTGCGTAGGGAAGCATCACAAAACTCTATTAGAAATATAACTTCTCTAATCTCTTCATTTTCTTCCCATCAGGAATGCGAGGGCTGATAGAGCTGGAAACACATTGGTCCAGGTTAAATGGGATTTTTGCCAGTCCCTATAGGTTGTTAATCAGGTGTGCTGGCTGGGAGTCAGCAGCTTCTCAAGGCCCCACTCAGGTGAAGAGTGACCCAGTTTTAATGGTAGAGTCAGACTGATTTTTCCGTTATTGTGCTTAATATGATTGGCCATTATTCCAAGAGAAGGGAACTGCGGGTGGCCTCCTTGTAGATTTCTCTGGAAGGACTTGTCTGCAGTTTACATTGGGGCCATTTCCTTCATCAGCTACTCGTCAGGTCATTTGTGATGGGTCGCATCAGTCACTTACAAACAAATAAACTCCTTCCTACTTGATTCATTCAACACTCTCCTCGTTGGCTGTTGGTTTTTCTTTGCATTTTCAGTTGGAGCTATGGAGTCATGCAAATATTGTCAACATATTTGAAATAGCTGAGTTCGATGGCAGTGTTTCTGTGGCTCCCGTGTTCCAGGGTTTGGTTTTGGTTTTGGGGGCGCGGGGGGTGAGAGGCAAATTTTTTCTTAACTGCCATCCACAGATCCAGGCTGTGCAAGAGCAGGCTCCAGGATGGTCTGAGCAGGGTTGGGAAATCAAGAAAGAAGGTATAATTTGGTGGTCTGAACGGGCTTTGGTGGTTTACTCAAATCTCTGCTACTGGGCATAAGTAAAGTGAGGTGGAAAAGAATCCGAGTAAAAGAGTTATGGGATTTTATGTTATCTTGAGAGGGTATCTCAGCCATCTGCACCTTGCCCCCTCCTGCTTGACCTGCTTGACCACGCTGCCTCCTCCCTGTGGCGAGCCCGATGTGGGGCTTGATCCCGGGATGACTACCTGAGCTGAAGGCAGATGCTCAACCACTGAGCCACCCAGGTGCCCTAGAACCATTACCTTTTGCCTCAGTTCTCTGCTGTGGGGCAGGCCCTTATTTGTACTGTTCCCATTTGGGGCAGAGAAAAGCTAATTACCACCTTCATAGTAGCTTCACCCAGCCTCTCTTCACCGAGAAAATGAACATTGTTGTCTTCTCCAAGCTCACCGAAGCTTTCTTTGCTAAAGCCTGGCACCCTTGGCCCACCTGGGAGATCTAATTTGTTAAGTCCACATTTGAAGAAAGAGGTTTTGTGTTTGCCAACTGACTTTGCATGGGTAATCCTTGAATTCAGGAACAGGGAGAGGGCTTGCTGGGTGGGTTAGGGCCACGTAGGTGAATGAGCAGCAAAGGACTAAGTGCTGAGTCTGCAGCTAGATTGCCCTTCGGAGTTTCCAGCTCTGCTGCTTGTTAGCTGGGTCACCCAGCTAACCTTGCATAAATTATTGATCACTCTGTGCCTCAGTTTCTTTTCTATAAAAAGGGATCAGAACAATTTTTTTAATAGACTATTTGTAACAGGATTATGAGAGCTTACACTATATAAATGACTTAGCACAGTACCTGGGATATGGCACACTTAATAAATGGTGGCTATTATTATAATTATCATCATCATTACCACTATTGCTCATCGACTGGTCTGTGAGCTGCTTGAAGACCAGGGCTGTGATTTCCCTGGAGTAGAGCAGGGGCCTGAACGAGTGAAGCAATGTCACTTTAGTATAGTCTTTCCTTTTAGGACAGATTCTTGAGGTTTCCTTTTGTTTTTCTTCTTTGTTCTTAAAGCCCATAAAAAAATAAATATAATTTTGGAAAGACAAGAAGATAAAATATCCACCCATGATCTCACCAAATCAATCATCCTTCTCAGTGTCCTCTATTTCCATCTGGTCCTTTTTGTAGTTAATTGTTGTTTAAAAATATTTACTTCCTCACGTTAGCGTTCATGGGAAAAGCAACCTTTCCTGTTTGGTGGATACTGGACTAGGCCACATACCTTGCCTTGGCCTCATAGGGTGTGGAGTCTTCTTTCTCATTCCTCTACTTTGGGCTCCACCATATGATGACTTTAGCTAATGGGATGTCATGAGTCTGCAGAGCATCTGTGCAGTTGGATATGCCCTTTTGCACCTGTCCTTGCCGGGAGAAGAGCTCCACCAGCAGACGGCTGCCCTTCCAGCCTGGGCCTCAGAGTGGGCATGCGTGGAGCAGACCTGAGTCCAATTTGAGTCAGTGGATTGAGGCATGACACTAAACTGCCCAGGTCAGCCCTGTCTCCACGCGTGGATCCATAGCTAAGTAGGGAACATGTGAGAAGTACGTGCTTATTGTTCGCTATACAGCAATAACCAACTGAATGAAAAATGAAATGTGAATGTAATTTGTACATAGGCATAGTCCAAACACAATACCACTTTGTATTCACCTCTAACTCACTATGCATTGTGTCCTGGTTGGCTTTCTCTATGTTGCCACAGAGTTTTTATAATTTTCAACTGGCAGCAAAATACTTTATCAGATTCATCTGGAAAATAAGAACAAAGTAACAATGACTCATAAATTGAGGACTTAGTGTGTGTCAGGTACAGTGTCTTGTATACATTTAACCCTTTCAACAATCCTAGGAGGTGAGCCTAACTTACCACCCATTGTCTCAAAGCCACAGGTAGTGTGACAAACATTTAGGCAGATGAACTCTGGGATCAGATGCCTGGGCTGAATCCTGGCTCTGCCACTTCTTAGCTGTGCGACCTTGGGAAAGTCACTTATGTTTTCACGCCTGTTTCCTCACTCATAAGGATGATGATAATAATGGTACCCATTTGGTAAAGTAGCAATTGTGAGGTTTTAATGAGTTCATATACTTAAACATTGAGGTGAGGGCCTGGCCAATGGAATTTGTACTAGTTGTTAGTATAGTTGAGGAAGCTGAATTTCAGAGAGGCTAGCAGCTTGCTCAGAGTCATAGTAGTAAATCATAGTAAATCCACTGTGCCACCAGATGAGGGTACTTTGATGAGTCCCACGTTACTGAGAAAGTGTTAGGATTTTCAGGTTTTTGTAGAAATTATAAAATAAAGATGCACAGAAAAATAAATTGCTCTGGCCAATGTTGGTACTAAAACTGTTAAGCACCATCCAGGGAAGCAGAGACTCCTGGCTAACGGACTTTGGACATTAAGCTTCACTGTCAAGTCCAGTCTTAGGCAGAGAGAGAAATAGGCTTGCAGAGGGTTTAATACTTGGCTCAAAGTCCTACCGGGGATAAGTGACAGAGAAAGAACAACTTGGGTTTTCTGACTCCAACCCCAGGGGGATTTTTCATGGCACCAGGTTGTTTTTCTTGAGACAATAAGTAATTGATCATTTAAAGCAAAAAGGAGTGATCCATTGAAGATTAATTTTGCTCTACAGCAGGGAGACCCACGGAGCTGGGTTTTGTTTTTCAGTGTTTCAGTAAGAAGCGCTAAAAGGTTTCCTTGCTTGTGTTTGGGTTGGAGAATAAACACGAGGTAGGATAATTATTTTTTTTCCCCATCATGAATAAACAGCCTTTTCTTCCTTCCAGACCCTTGAAGGGGGTCTGTTCTCTCCCTTGACAACAGCATTTCCTATTGTTCTGAAGGCAGAAAGGCAGCAATACTCATATTCCAGGGTCAGAGGCAAATCTGCCTGTGGGGCTTTTTGTTCTGAGGGCCTGAATCCCCCAGTCGCTAGCCCAGTGTCCTACTGAACAGAAAGGGAGTGGAGTAAATCTTCTGTACTTCCAGTGTTGAGAAGGAAGATGATGGATTCCAGATGTGTAGCTGAATGGAATAAACTGTTTCTGGTTGGCAAGTGATGGGCACCTGAACCCATTTCTGACCTGGTTCCCCTGCCTGGAGCAATGGGAGGAATGGCTCTCTGCAGGAGTAGAAGGATTGAGGACCTGGACACCAAGTGAGGACCATCTGTAGCTGAGGGTACAGGAAAGAGAATAGAGGTTTCCTCTCTCATAGGGTACCGTACTGGGAGCTGGCCCATGCCTGGGGTTGGCATCACCACCAATTAATTGGCCAATAGCATCCATTGGCATTGGAGCACTGAAGTCATGATGCAGAGCAAAGACAGCAGGGGTGGGAGATGCTGGGGAGACCCTAGTGCTTTCTGGGTTGGTGGGGAAGTCAGGCTGACCGTTGTCTCTAAGGTTTGTGACCTTGAGGTCTATGTTTTGTATAATATTGCAGAGGATGTAGGTTCTCCAGGTGGGGGGTAGATAACCAATGTCACTTCCATTATGGAAGTGGAAGCAGGAAGGGGTGGTGGCAAGGGCCTGGGCCTCTTCTAATTTGATTTGAAGGCAGAAGAGAGATGGGAACATATTTGTACTTGAGTGTTGTGAAGCTCCCCAAACCAGGAACAGTCATAACTTCTAGTAGTTGTTTAAAAGAACATTAGCAATGTCCCTGTTTTTCCAATGGAAGAAAAGTCAAGGGTGCGGAGCTCTGATTGACCCGTAATATTTCTGCAGTGTCCCCAGGAGAGCAATGGCTGGAGCAAAGGATATGAAATTTTAAATGCAAACTGCTATTATATTGAGACCAGAACTACCAAACTTTAGTCATACCGCAAAATATTTTTAAAATCCTGCAGAATATTTAATGACATGAAAAACTTTTCTCAATGCAGTGCCAAGGGAAAAAAGCAAATTCATTACCAGGATGCTCGGTGTGGTCTCCTTTTGCAACACTACATGGGTAGATCTCTGCAGAAAAAAAAAATCTGGAAAGATGTATTCCAATAAGGCTCACCGAGCTTATTCTTTGTTTGATGCGCTAATGGGGACTTTTTATTTCCTCATTCTACTTCTCTGCACTATTTGGATATGTTCAGGACAAGCATGCATTGCTTTTGTAGTAAGAAAAAAGTGCAACATAGGTTTTTATTTTTAAAAACTGAAAGCGAGTCTAAACAACAACAACAAAAATCCGGCCGCCTTTGTGTTTGGGATGGCGGGGATAGTAGAGCTCTTTCATCTAATGGGGGTGTCCATGTCAGGGCTGGAGGATAATGACTCAGAACCAGTGGAAATGCGGCCAGCAGAACAAGTTTCAAACAGGAAAGTGCTTGCCGGGTGACCTCTGGGGTCAGCTGCAGAGCTTACTGCAGATTCCACAAAGGGAGAAAGAGGATCCAAAAGGGCGTGGGGTTGGGTCAGTTGGGCGGGTGTGTCCCACTTAAAAACAAAGCTGCTTTGATGTGCTTCCCAGCAGGCTGGAGCAGGAATGCAGGGCCCTGCTCTCTCCTGCAGCCATTAGGGAGTTAGAAGCATCCATCTCCAAAGGGAAGATCCATCAGCTTCCCATCAAACAGGAAGGAAAGATTTACAGGTAATGTTCCCCTCCCTGGACGGAAGTGTGATTAAGCATATGCTTGGAAGGGTTTTCTTTTTTTTCTCTTTCCCCTCACTGTAAATAGAGAGGCTTTGTTTTTCTCTCATTCCCCGTGATGTTTATAATGACTTTTATAGACACATACTAATGTTCAGTGCTCACACTGTGCTTTCCTCACATCCATCAGGAGAGCGACGTGTGTGGACTATGCCATTTCTGGCTCTGAGATGATGGGGACCTGCTAAACCCTGGGGTTCTGGATTGTGCTGGAGATCTGCTGGCCTGGGGCTCCCATGGAAAGCATAGTGTCTTCCTCCCAAAGGCTCCCATGGGCTTATGTGGGGGTGGGCTATAATACCTCAACCCCCATATTTTGGATCAATGAACTAAGGGAGTGCTTTTGGGGGAAGATGGGGGTCATTATAAGGCCAACCCTCCTCGGAAGCCCTTTCATTGAGACCACAGTGGCATGGCGCCAAGAACTTGAGTTGGGTTGGACAATCATTGGTTCAAATCCATGCTCTGCCATAGACTGGTTGTGTGATCTTAGAAATGTAACACATTTCTTTGAGCCTTAACTTTTGACATCTCTAGAACAGAGATTACCTTTTTGTGATTGGAGGTTGCATATCAATATGTTAAAGGGATGGTCTTCTCTATGTTTCAGCTGTGGGGGATGCGTTCCCGAGTGGAGTGCTAGCTAGACCACTGGAACAGGACTGGTGGGGGTGCAGACCTACCCAAGAGACAATGCTTAGGAATGTGTGTGTGCCTCCCTCAGAAGCTTGCCTGGGAAAAACCTAAAGGTCAGAGGCAAAGGCTGCCTCACTGCTGTGAGGGAATGAATGGTGTCTGCCTCCTGGGGATGACTCAGGCCACCTGAGAAAGAAGAGGCCAAAGGCCACATGGGGAGGGGCAGCGGGAAGGGAAAGAGGAAGTCTGTGTGGAGTGGCCTGTGGAAAGCCAGGGAGTTGTAGGGGTCACCCGAGGGTGTGGTGGGGAAGCACTATCCATGCTAAGGAAAAGCAGGCAAATGATCCCAGTGATGGGCTGAAGTGGAGGAGCAGTGGTCTTGTGCCTGAAGAATCCTTGATTGTGCCCTCATGAGGAGGAAAATTTCCACAGCTTCCATAGTGTGGAAACTGATGCGTCATTGTGTCCACGCCCCCCAGGTGAGCTCCTTCCTTCATTTGGCTTCTCCTTCCTCCCCCTCTCATGACAACTCTGGAGGAACAGGAGGCAGCCTAGTGAGTGAGGAGGCTGCGAGAAGGGCAGGATTGGGGAAACAGAGAAAAAGCCAGGCATAACCCCTACCCTGTAGGCTTTAAGGATGCACAGGGCCAGGATGGAGAAGAAAAGGAATTTGAATTCTAGATGACACTCAGATGTTTTGTTATGACATGAGAGTCAACAAAATGGAAGTTAGTCTATTTTGTGACCAGGAGTGATGGAGGATTTCTTATTATGTGAAAATGACCATAAATATCATGGAGTCCACTCCAGTTTCCCTCAAGGGACAGGATGAATCAGCCCCATAAAGTGGTGTGAAGGTGCAGAGTTGAAGAGAATAAAGCCATTTTCTCATTGTTTACTTATTGTTTAGTCAGGGTTCTCTAGAGACATAGAACCAATAGGATATCTATCCATCCATCCATCTATCTGTTCTAACTATCCATTCTTTACTGCTTATCTATTATCTATCTATCTATTTATCTATTAAGATTTTAAAATGAATTGGTTCTCGTGATTATAGAGCTGGCAAGTCTGAAATATCCAAGGTGATCCAGCAGCCTGGAGACCCAGGAAAGAACTGATATTGCTGTTGAATTCTAAAGGCCATCTGCTGGCACAACTTCCTCTTGCTCTGGGGAGGTCAGTTTTTTCTGTTTTAGTCAAACTCTTCAACTGATTAGATGAGGTCCACCTGCATTATGAAGGGATATCTGCTTTACTCAAATTCCACTGATTTGAATTCCAAAACACCTTCACAAAAAACATTCCGAATGTTGTTTGAGCAAATATCTAGGCACCATGGCCCAGTCAGGTTGACACAAAATTAACAGTCACACCACTATGAGTCCTGTGTATACATATTATTTCTTTAAGCTACGTTTATGAAAGTGAAATCTAACAGGATGCATTTCTAAAGTGAAAAGTTTATGTAAAATTAAAAAATTTTTAAGTGTAATGCCAAATTATCTTCCAGGAAGTCGTTTTTAAAAGAATAATTTTAGGGACACCTGGGTGGCTCAGCAGTTAAGCGTCTGCCTTTGGCTCAGAGCATGATCCTGGAGTCCTGGGATTGAGTCCCACATCAGATTCCCTGCATGGAGCCTGCTTCTCCCTCTGCCTGTGTCTCTGCCTATGTCTCTGCCTCTTTCTCTCTCTGTATCTCATGAATAAATAAATAAAATCTTTAAAAAAAACCCTACAATTTTAAATTTTACTCTACTGTATGAGACTACATGATTCTACAATCTTCCATACCTGCATGACCCCTGGTTATTATTTTTATGAACCTTAGGTATTATCTTTTTTTATGAAAAGGATTTGCTAATGAGATAGCAAAAAAAATGGTATCTTATTATCTTTGCATTTTGATTGTTGTGAAATTTAGCATTTATTAGAATGTTTATTGACCATTTGTATTTCTCTCTTGGCTCTTGACCTCTTCATGGTTTGCCAATTTTTCTATTAGCCTCTTTCAGACCAGTTAAATTTAAATATATGTTTTAACCTGCACTAGTCTTCAAAAGGAGAGGCCAAGTTCCAAACAGCACTGATTTACAGCTCAGCAAAAGGACAACCTTGCAAGCCCTGCATTTACTTTCCCCATGGGGAAATGAGAACATACGCATATTCTTCTCCCACTAGACCCCTTCCAGGTTTAACAAAACCATAGTGTGAGAAATAAACAATCTAAGGACAAAAAATTCTCAAGAGAAAAACAAAACCTATGACACAAAAATACCACCATTACCTACAGATCTTCAAAAATGAAAACTTAGCTGCCTGTGGGATGGACTCATCTTATTGCATCATGGCCCTAGGAGCAGAAAGGGGACACATGGTCATTCTGCAGACCCCAGAGACAATTGCTGCAGCCTTTTAGGGGTCAATTATTTGTATCACCCCAAGGCATCAAGAAACAATTCTGGCATTGTCAACAGCATTTTCAGGCCTTGGCCCAACATTTTTCAAGAAAGATCTTAAATTATTTCGCCATTAAACCAAGCTCAACTCCATCCTTCAACGAAAGATAAAAAAGTTGTTTGGCTGCAGAGCTTTTCAGAAGGGACTCAGGGTTTAGAACAAAATGTTTGTCCTTCTCAATATTTTTTTTTACCTTCAGAATATTTCTGAGGCTTATCCAATGAAAGGTCATGGGGATAACAGGTGTTTCACTGGCTTCCCTTGGTACAATCAATGCACTTTGGCAGGAGGAAAGGATACAATCTGGTTCTTATTTTTACCTTTCTCCCCTGCAAAGTCTTGGGCAGTTCTCTGAGTTATTGAAGGTCCCAAATCTCTCAAAACCCTGCCAACCCAACAGATATGACAACTCAGGTGGTCACTACTGTTCTCTAATAAGCTAAGGTTACAAAAAAGAAAGAAACCAGAATCCATGAAGTTTCATACATTGGCTATTTTAAGCTCTTTGGAGCCTGTTTCTAAGGGCTCTGATTCCAGAAAATAATTAGCAGCAAATGGGAGCACTGTAGGAAAGCCTGGAGGATATTGGATGCTGTCCAGGGACAATTAACTAGGAAGAGTTTCTTGGAAAACTGGAACTGGCATCTTGTACCTGTTCCATTTTCCTGGTTATCTCCTGGTTGGGTGCTTGGAAGAGAAAAGAGGAAATTTGGCTTTCCTGGATACTGGGAAAGGAGAGTATTAGTCATATAACAGGGGAAGAAATATGACATTTATATGATCTTCTCTTGGCAATGATGCTTGCTTGATTGTTCCCAGAGTCACATGCTACGAGGTCAGATGGTTTGATGTCTTAGTCTCTGCTCAAACTGCCATAACAAATACCGTAGACCAGGTAGTTTCAGAAACTTATTTTCTTTTTTTTTTAATGTATCTTTTTTTTTTAATTTTATTTATGATAGTCACACAGAGAGAGGGAGAGAGAGGCAGAGACACAGGCAGAGGGAGAAGCAGGCTCCATGCACCGGGAGCCCGACGTGGGATTCGATCCCGGGTCTCCAGGATCGCGCCCTGGGCCAAAGGCAGGCGCTAAACCGCTGCGCCACCCAGGGATCCCAGAAACTTATTTTCTTACTGTTTTGGATGCTGGGAGTCTGAGATCAGGGTGCCAGAATGGTCAGATTCTGGTGAGAGTCGTTGTCCTGGTTTACAGATGGTTGTCTTCACACTGTTTCCTCACATGGAAGAAGGAGGTGGGGGGAGCTCTCTGGTGTGTCTTCTCATAGGGGAACAAATTCCATCATGAGGCCCAGTCCTCATGACATCATCTAAGCCTAATTACCCCTCAAAGGCCCGTCTCCAAATACCATCACATGGGCTTAGGGCTTCAACATGATCTCAGTAGGAATTTGGGATACAATTTGGTCCACAGCAGTGACATTAATTAAAACAGGGTTGAGGTCCTGATGCAGTTCTCCACTTCTCCTTCTTTCTCTTCCACATTTCTTGTCGTTTCTTTGTTCTGTGTGTGGTGTTAGGTCCTGAGGTGTAGATACTGTCTGGTGCCTCGTTAGCCAAGCTAAAATGCTGAGGCTTTTGCTGTAGGACTTCTCATCTTTCCTCATTATGGAAGCAATGTTGGCTATCTCTTTGAAATGTGTAAATGTTTCTTTAGCATTCTTCACGGCCCACTGTGGTTCAGTGCTGTAAACTAGGCCAACTGCATTGGTGAGCAAAGAGGAGCGTCTTAAGTCCTCCAGCCCATTTGGGAACAACCTAGAGCTGAAGATTTTCAGATGGCCAAGTAGGTAAGTATTTTATGGGCTAAATCGTCTCCTAGAACTACAGAACTCTGCCATCACACCACAGAAGCAGCCAAGGACAATATGTAAATGAATGGAGCGTGGCTGTTTTCCAGTGAAAATTATTAACAAACAAGGAGCATTAGGCCAGTCTAGCCCATGGATCACAGTCTTCAACCCCTGAATTACATCCTGTCATTCTGTTTCTTGCTTGCTCTTTGATCCCTTCTCTACTCCAGCATTGACCTGTCATATATCTTCTTGATTACCTTCATTTCCTTTGTCCTCACAACCAGTTTCTTTGTTTCTATTTTTTGCAACTTTCTGCTAATGCTCAGTTCCAGTAGCCCCCCGTCTAAGGAGTGACTCTTGGAGCCTTAATCTGGTGTTGGGTTTGTGAGCTGGCCCCTTGCCTGTGGGAGGGAAGACCAGTCAGACAGAACAAGATGAAGAACAAATATTTTCCTCTCTACCTCAGACTATTTCAGGAATTTGGATGCCCTTTACAGAGCATTACATCCCTGGGGAGAATCTGGAGCCCCTAGATCAATGGCCATCAGTCTAATCCTGGTTGCCAGGCACCTGTAGCTATGGTAATCCACTCGGCATCTCGATTTAGATCTTGATTGCACATATCTCTTTGGGTAGGAAGAAGATGGCAGGTTGCTAACAAGCTGAAGTTTGACTTACCACTGATCAAAGATCAACCGTGGCTGCTGAACATCTCAGTCCCAGAAAGACAGACAGCCTTCCTTCATGTGTCAGCCCTCCTCTCTGCAGGATGTTGAAGGATGAGAGACCTGATAGATGTTACTTCTCCCATAATGGATTACATTCCTGGAAGTTCCTCTTCCGTTCCCTCTTGGGTCCAAGCCACCATGGTTCTTTGTGCCTGGATTACTGTCCCTGTCCCCACCTTTGCCTTTCATCTTTAATCTCAATCCAGCAGAGAGTGTGATCCTTTTGAAACAAATCAATGCGTCATTTCTCTGTTCCAGATCCAATCCTGTCAGATACCTACAAGGCCCCAGATGATCTGTCCCCCACCCTCCCACCCCACCTGCCCTATTCCTCTTCCAACTTCATCTTCTCCAACCTTGCCTGCCACTGATTCCACTGCAGTCAAACTCTTCTCAGTATCACTCAGAGGCTCCAGCTGTGTTCCACCCCCTAAACAGTTTGTCCTTTGTTACTTTCAGGTCTCTGCTTCAACACCATCAGTGATGTGAAGGCTTCCTGACTCCGTTATTTATTTTTTTAAAAGATTTATTTATTATTTATTTATTTATTTATTTATTTATTTATGAGAGAGAGAGAGAGAGGCAGAGACACAGGAGGAGGGAGAAGCGGGCTCCATGCCGGGAGCCCGACGCGGGACTCGATCCTGGGACTCGATCCCGGAACTCCAGGATCGCACCCTGGGCCAAAGGCAGGTGCTAAACCACCTAGCCACCCAGGGATCCCCCTGACTCCTTTATTTAAGATAACAGACCACCACCACCACCACTACGCTGGCACTCCCTAATCTTCTTACCCTGATTTATTTTGCTCCAGAACACTCAGACTGACTTACTATAAATTTACTTATTTATTTGTGTATTATTTCTCTTCTCCACAAGAATGTAAAACACCCTGAGGGGAGGGATGTAGTGTACTTGATATAAGGTTTTAGCCCTTGGGCCTAGAATGATATTTGATATGGAACAAGCCCTCCTGTAATAGATTATAAATATACATATGTGTGTGTGTATTTTAATAAATGAATGGGTGAATGAATGACTAGCGAATGTAACCTGTGGATTTTCTCTATGTTCCAAAAGTTCTTCCCTTAACAAATAAATGGATGTAACTATTTTTAGGTAGATATAAAGTAATTAGGACTAAATGCTTCCAAAATCTGCAGTAATATTCTTTTTTATATCATGTACTTCTACTTGGCACTATATTTTACCTTATTTCTTTGCTCACAGAAATGAGTATAACACTTATTAAATATTAACAGAGAGTGAGCTAGGTTAGTCTTTCCCAGCACGCATTCCACAGAACATTAAATCCAGGGAGCTGTTGTGTGGAAGGAGGGCACTCTTAACGTGTCAGTTTGGGGAAACCTCAAATCATGACAGTTAATAATTATAAAAGCTAACATTGACTGTTTGTTAGTGGGCAACAGCTTCCACGTCATGCACATAACAAACTATCCTCTTTAATTGTATTTGGCCCACCCAGTTATAACACACAGTAGCACATTCAAGGTCCTGTGAAGTCCTGTAGTAACAAAACTTCTTTAATTTTCTTTTGTCCAGCACTCCCCAAACTTATTTGCTTATAGAACCACTTATTTTTTACCACCCCAGGGGTTCTTATTAACACCTTGTGGATCTATTGTTCTGTGGAACACAAATTGGAAAATGCTGCTCTAAGATAAGGGAATTAAGTAGGAAAGCAGAATTATGGCAAAACAGATTATTGCAAAGAACTAAGTAAACATTGACCTTCAGGGTCTTTTAAATTAAGATAGCTATCTGCTGGATGCCAGGTGATAAGAAGTGATACCATCTTTTTTTAGGTCCAGTGGCAAAATCTCCCTTTTGTTGTCTGAGAAAGTAAAACTGTGTTTCTAAGGATCAATAGGTACCTAAGGAAAACTTTTTCATACTCATGGGATAGATTCTATGGTTTTATAATCTAAATCTTCTCCATTTAAAAAATATTGGTTTGTGGGACGCCTGGGTGGCTCAGCGGTTGAGGGCTGCCTCCAGGGTGTGATCCAGGATCAAGTTCCACATCAGGCTCCCTGCATGGAGCCTGCTTCTCTCTCTGCCTACTTCTCTGCCCCACCCCCATGAATAAATAAACAAAATATTTATTTTAAAAAAATGTTGGTTGGTTTGCATCGTTAGGAAGGGGTCCTTAACATTTTCAGGTTGGATAAGAATTTTGTCACTTTGGAATAGAAACTACGTAATTTGAAAGTAAGTTGAAGATGTGTCTGTGTGTATGAGTGTGTGGACGAATGTGTGCATATGTGTATGTAGGTGATTATGTCTACGTGTCGTTAGAGATTTTTCTGGCCATGGAACGTGGTCTTGTAGGTTCCAGTACTGGTTGGGACCCACAAGGACTCCTCATCCAGTTCTATAGCCAGTGGACACTCACACTGGGGACACTGGTGCCAAGAGAGACTGGAGTGACATTGACCTTCCTCTTCTATTTTTTAATTTTTAATGTTTTAAAATATTTTATTTGTTTACTCATGAGAGACACAGAGTCAGAGACATAAGCAGAGGGAGTAGTAGGCTCATTGAGAGGAGTCCAATGTGGGACTTGATCCCAGGACTCCAGGATCACAACCTGAGCGGAAGGCAGACACTCAACCACTGAGCCACCCAGGTGCCCCCCTCCCACCTCCATTCTTATCAAAGAGATTAAAGTCTTTTCTTGGGAACCAAATGTTGAGTGTGGGCAAGGAGCTGAGAGCAGAGATCAAAAGGAAGAGAAATTGTTCCCTAAAGGACAAAAAAAAAAAAAAAAAGAAAGAAAGAAAGAAAGAAAAAGAAAGTGCCCCAAGAATAGTTCTTACTGTTTTGTCTATTAGGAAAGGCAGTCTTTGGTCTGGCAAAGTCTACATTCCTCTCTATTCCTCTCTAAGTCTATTCTTCCCAAACTAAGTTTCCCTTAATGGATTTTAACACTAAGACTTAATGATTCTTGCAGTGATAATCTGTCATGATGATCCTTGCAGTTGATAATATGTTATTTGAGTTTCCTTGAGAAAGCACCTGCTTTCTTGTTCTGACTGGGACATGAGGCATTCAAAGTGAAGAAAGGGATGGGAAGAAAAGGAACAAATTATGAATCTAGCACCATTTAACTCTTGCAAAAAGCCAGTGGAGTGGGAAAATGATTCTGTGCTTCTGTTTCCTTAAATAATCTTGTCTTCACTTCAAAAAGAGAAAGAAGGGACTTATAGATCAGTGGGGAAAAGCCAGAGCAGAAATATCAGGTTTGAAACCACGGGGCCCTCATTCATCGTTGTATGTGACATAGCACAGAGCAAAGAGTCCTGTGCTTCAAGAGACCCGGGGAGATGTTGAGAGAAGGATTAAGGGAAAGAGTAAATGCCTCATTATTCAGGACACATGGTTCTATTTTTGTGAAACTGGTGTGTTGCACAAAGGAGTTGAGGATGGGAATGAGGAACAGGGTATAAAATAGGAAACACGTATTAGGCTCGACTGTGTTCCAGGCACCATCCTAAGTGCCTTGTTTATTTTAACTCATTCAAGCCTCACAACTACCATATGGGGCAAATTTTCTTATTATTCTCATTTTACAGATGAGGACCTGGAAGCATAGATAGTTGATGACTTGCCCAGGATCACACAGCTGGTGGTGCAGCCAGGACTGAAACTGTGTAGACAGATTGCTAGGTCTATACTCTTGACCTCTGGACTATGGTGCCTAAGATATACTGAAGGTTAAGAGCAAGGCTGGGAAGCCAGACAATCTCTCCGATCACTTAGCCTCCTTAAGCCTCAGCTTTCTTCTTTCTTCTTTCTTAGATGAGGACGCTAATTCCTATCTCCTAAGGCCATTGTGATTATTTCATGAAATCAATGCCAAATGCTTAGTAGTTGGTACCTAGAAAGCTCCCAATAACCACAAATAACTTAAAAGATGTGAGCCTGGGAGAAATTTTGGGTTGCTTTTATCTAGCACTATAAAAGGACAAGGAATCTAATATCTACAACAGTGTTGTCCAATGGAACATGATGCCAGTTGAAGACTTCTATATCTGCTCTGCCCAATTAGGTAGCCACATGAGGCTATGGGACATTTGAAATGTGGCTGGTGGTACTGCTGACCTGAGTTTTAATTTATTTAGTTGTAATTCATATAAATTTAGATAGCCAACAGTGGTAACCTGGCACAGAGGTTGGGGGTGGAGGAGCAGGGGTGGTGTGTGGGGACTGAGGGGGACAAAGGGGCAGGAGGCAACTTTGGATGAGACACGTTCATCCCTTGATTGTGGCAGTAGCTCCACAAGTGTCTACATATGTCAAAATTTAGCAAATTGTCTACTTTATGCAGTTTATGGTTCATTCATACTTTGATTGAACTGTGAGACAATGAAACACACTAGCCCAGGATAAATCCAGTTTGTGCAGGGCACTCTTTCTTTCTTATTTATTTTTTAAAGATTTTATTTATTTATTCATGAGAGACGCAGAGAGAGAGAGGCAGAAACATAGGCAGAGGCAGAAGCAGGCTCTCCCTGCGGAGAGCCTGATGTGGGACTCGATCCCAGAACCCTGAGATCATGCCCTGAACCAAAGGCAGATGCTCAACCCTGAGCCACCTTGGCGTCCCTTGTGTAGGGCTTTCAACAGTAGTTTTTAAACTGACTTTGGAGGTGAGCCCTGGGGTTCTCAGGGCTTGTGGCACTGGAGGTTAAGGTCAGGGGGGAATAGGTTGGCCAAGCGCAGCCTCCAACTCTGCTTTCCCCAGAGGAACTGCTCACTGACCTAGATCTCTGGTGGATCTCCTCAAGAATTTAGGCTGCTGGTGAAGCCAACAGAGTCTCCTGGAGGAATGGCTTCAGAGGCCACAGCCAGACCTTGGGGAGGTTGCACCCAGGAGGAAGGAAGGGAAAGGCAAGAGAAGGTTGTTGGGGGTAGGAGGATGGTGGGGGAGGTGTTCCACAACCTGCTTGAGAACCAAACATCAGAATCATATTCAGAGAAGCTTCTTTAGGGGAATGCATGTGCCCGTGGGAATGGACAGCACACAGGTGCCTACACTACTTGAGAATCATTACTGGAACTGGGACTCGAATGGGAGTCTACATGGTGTGATGAAAATGTTCTTACATGTCTTGCATTAGGGAGTTTGTAAAAATGCAGAACCTCAAGGCCCCTTCCCTGGGACTCTGAGTCTGGGCATCTCCAAGGTCCCAGGGTACATCCAGGGACAGTACCAGGAGAAAGCTTGTAGAGCGGGCAGAGGGTTGACTGTGGACTCAAGTGCCCTGGCTCCCCTGGCTATATGACCTTTGGCAAGTCACCAGTCATCATGTACAATAGCTTCCTGTGGGTTGGATAGTGCTACAGGCTAAATTATGAGTCCTCCAATTCCTATTTTGAAGTTCTAGGCCCCAGTACCTCAGAATGCAACCATATTTGGAGATAAGATCTTTAAAGAGGTAATAAGTTAAAATGAGGTCATTGGGGTAAGTCCTAATCCGGCATGACTGGTGTCCTTATAAGAAGAGGAGATTCAGACAGATGTATGCGCAGAGGAAACACCAAGGGACGACACCAAGAGAAAGCAGCCATCCCTAGTCAAGGAGAGAGGTCCCAGAAGAGACTGACATCTTGCCAACATCTTGAATTTGGACTTAGCCTTCGAAATTGCGAGAAAATGAATTTCTGTGGGTTAAGCCATCCGATCAGTAGGCTTTGTTATGGCAGCCCTAGTGAACTAATAGATGGGAAACACTGCATGTAGTGCCTGGTGCACAGTTGAGCCCAGCAAAAGTGAGCTATCATTGTTATAGTGCTAATTGTTTAACTCAAATATCCAGGAAGCCCCAAATTCATCACTGTGGCTGGGAGGAAATAGTGGTCTTCCCAGCTGGCTTGGGGCTGCTTTCCTGTAGGAATTGTTTTCCCACGGTGCTCTGTAGGCTGTCCGTGTGGACAGGCAGGGTGGGCAGTGCTTGGTGTTGGCATGCGGTCCTCTGGGCTGCAGAGAGATGCTCTCTCTCTGCCCTGGGAGAGTGCCAGGGTTGTGTGCAAACCTGTCAGGTGGTTATCGTACTGTGGAAGGCTGGCATCTGGAGCCCAGATGGGAATAACTCTGACAAAATAGGGAAATGCTAATAAGGAACCTGGGCACTAAGCTTCTAGAAGGCATTCTGAACTTTGGGGGGAGTCTAAGTAGAAATCAGCAGAAGCAGTGGCCAGGAGGAAACTTTGCCTGCCTTGGAATGCTTTGGGGAGGTGTTTGATGAGCAGCTTGTAGAGCTTTCTTTCCTTCTTCCTACCTGGCCAGGAGTTCCCTTTCCCCACAAAGCCAACTTGTGTCCTGAGACAGAGGTTTGCTTCATTTGGTTTGCTTGCCATCTCTCCTACAGGACCTGTGGACGCTGTGAGAGCAGGGATTTTGCAGCATCCGTCTCTGTCTCTTTGGTGCTAAATACATGCTTGTTCAATTGAATTTCTGAATATAGTTCTCATATTCTCTATTAGCCAACACTTATTATAAGGTATTCACTCTGAGCCAGGCACTGTTCTGTGCACCTTAAAAATGTGACTCATTTAATCCTTTAACCACCCCTTTGAAATACATGCTGTCAAGGCATGGGGAAAGGTCAGCATGTTCTCAGGGTCTCAGGCTCCGTAAGGAGGGTTCAGACTCAGGCTGTCTGGCCCAGAATTCAGCCACAGAACATCCTGTCACCACCATGGGGTCAGACAACAAAGCCACCCCAGGGCCCCCATCAAGGATTCTTAACCTTTTATTTATCTCCTGCATTCTGGTGGTGCCTATGAGCTCTTTCCTGGAGTGCCACTTTTAACTGCATTAAAAAATAAAATGCGTAGGATTACAAAGGAAACCAATTATAACGAAATACAGCTATTGAAATATTAAAAATATCCAAATGTGTTAATTTGCGAGATGGTAATATACACATCTCTTTATTAACATGTGAAATAACAAGAGCTAGTAGTACCTCTAATAACTAATGTAATTCCCAAACAGTCATAAGTAGTATTTGGAGAGATCATAAAGTGAAATTTGAAGACATTTGCAGGGATCCCTGGGTGGCGCAGCGGTTTGGCGCCTGCCTTTGGCTCAGGGCGCGATCCTGGAGACCCGGGATCGAATCCCACGTCGGGCTCCCGGTGCATGGAGCCTGCTTCTCCCTCTGCCTGTGTCTCTGCCTCTCTCTCTCTCGCTGTGACTATCATAAAAAATAAAAAAAAAAAAAAAAAAAAAAAAAAAGATTTGAAGACATTTGCAATAACAATAAAGTGATATTGAAGATGCCTGAGATTTCTATCAGTGGGAAAGTCACAGGCACTGCTTATGCTCTTATAGTTTGTGGCCTACATTCATACTAGAAGGAGATGGTAAATTTCAGTTAGAAATTAGTAAATATGGGGGCACCTAGGTGGCTCAGTCAGTTAAGCATCCACTCATGATCTTGGCTCAGGTCTTGATCTCAGGTTGTGAGCTCAAACACCACCTTGGGCTTCATGCTGGGCATGGAGCCTATAAAAAAGAAGTAATTAGTAAAAAATGTAGGTGTTTAATTTGTATCATCTGAGTTTATAGGCTTCCTCTAAATTCAAGAATCTGTTTGCGTCCAGGTCAAGGACTGCTGTTCTAGACATACATTCTAGATGTCAGCCAGTGGCATCAGCATCACCAGAAGCTTGTTGAAATAGATAATCTCAACCTCCACCACAGACCCACTCATCAGAGGCTATTCTTCAACAATATCTTTGGGTGGTCTATGTGCACATAAAATTTTGAGAGGCAACGCGAAGTATATGCTTGCTTCAGTCAGACCAGCAAAGAGCTACTTGATTGGTATTAAAAAGGTATGATTGTAGATTTATTTCCATCCTTCTCTCTGCCTTTTATAACCTCCTTTCCTAGGTGGGGGATAATTTAACTGATTGGTGGCATTGGACAATGGCTACTGCTGGTATATATTGCTCCTCAGTGCCCCCTTGGGAAGACCTATTATTGGACAAGAGTGTTCTTATACTCTGCATTTGCCTCCTCCAGGTAATGGGTAGATGGACAAGCAGGTTCTGCTCCTTGGGAGAGGGCAGCTGGCAGTTGTCTGCTTCCTTCCTGTGGCTGGGGGCAAGTCAGTATGCTTCACAAGGGAAGAATATTTTGGATCTTAGACCCAGGTTCAATTCTCCAATCCAGCTTTACCAAAGCATCAGAATAGAAATAGCATTTTAATTTTTTCCCTGGCTCTGTTTCTTAATTAGCTCCAAAATTTCTGAAGAAGGATATAATTAGCTAGTCCCCTCAAACCCCAACAATACTGACCATTAGAAAACTTAGAGCCAGGTGTACGAAAGTCTAAGAAGGTATTCTTGTGATAACTTTGTTCCTGGATCATTTTATGATCTTGTTTTTTTTTTTTTTTTTTTTTCGTTTCTTTCCCACTTTTTTTGAATTTACATTCTCTCCCTGTTATATTATCTCATTCTATTTTCTCTATCCTGATTGGTCTCTTGAAATCATTTTTGGAATAAGGTAGGAGCACGAATTCATAAATAAAGACACAAATACGAAAGTAAGTGATTGTCTGTCATAGTGGGCAAGGGCTGTACCTGTGCAGGGCCATTGTATGGCACAGCTTCAGGGGAATATTATTCTTGCTGTTTATGTAAATAGTGCTCTGTGAGTGTGATAGACCACAAGGTGAATAGTGAAATTATGCAGCGGTGGGTGTGGTCCAGGACTATGGACAAATTTAGACTCTGTAGACTAGTTGGCAATGCATTACTGAAAATTATGAAGAAATTGCTAGTAACCAAGAGCATTTGGGGTAGGCTGTGCATTTGTAAAACTGTTCTTAAAAATTCTAAAAACGTTCTACAATCTTGGGATACATGGATGCATGGAAGTAGGCTCCCTCTTTACTTCCCTTCGAGTTTTCAATGATTTGAAAGCATTGCAGGGGGACAGGATCAGGCCATTCTCTTGCTAAGCGAGTCCAGATGCTTCCCATAGTATGTGGAATGCCTCATTTGGACAACTGTGAGCCGTAAGATTCAGTCATCCCTGCCTTTTTTTACCAGCCTTCCCCAGCACCACTCTCTTCCCTGTTCACTAGGCTTTGGACACACAGACTGTTCCTTGGCTCCTCCAACTGTCCAGACTCCTTTCCTCCTCAAGAGTGTCTGCACATACCCTTCCCTCTGCCTGGAACACCCTTCCCCGCCAGCCCTACTAGTCCAACATCCATCATCATTCTATAAGGCTTGACTCAGATGTCACTCTTTCTGAGAAGCCTCTGCTGACTCCTCACCTCAAGTCCCCTGTTACACCCTTCAGAACCTCGACCATGATGCAAATGAATAGTTGTTTCTGTCATTGTTTCTTTAGGGTAATTTTTTCCTACCAGACTATAAGCTTCTGAGAACATGAGCTGTGCTCATCTTGTTAACTACCACTTTATTACCAGCTCGGCCCACAGTGCCTCACACCTCATAAGACTTCACTGAATAATTTGCTGAATAAGTAGATGGAAAAATGGGAAGAAGATCCACGGGTACTACTAAAGTGTTGGAAAATATATTGAACGAGGAAAATATCAATGGGAAATGGAGCATATTTATGCTATTTTAAGAAGAGAAGGGAGAAGATGGGTTCTGCTTACTGCCTGAACATGTGGGGAGGCCATTGTATGTGAAGTGGACAAGCTACAGAGTTCACTGTGAAAGATAAGCAGCTCTCTTCCATTTCAGAAATGCTGGGCAACAGGAAATGGGTTAAAATTGCAGAAAAAAGAAGCAAAGTTAGATATGAAGAGTTTTCTGAATTTCAAGAATAATGAGATTTGGCCAAGAAAGGCAGTCTCTCTGAATGGGGAGGAGCCAGATGTTGGGTTCAAATCCTGACTTCACTGCTTTCTAGCTCTGGACAAATTACCTAACTTATCTGTGTGTCATTAAAAAAAGGGGAGGGCAAGCTGGCAGAAGAGTAGGGTCCCCAAGTCACCTGTCCCCACCAAATTACCTAGATAACTTTCAAATCATCCTGAAAACCTACGAATTCGGCCTGAGATTTAAAGAGAGAACAGCTAGAATGCTACAGTGAGAAGAGTTCGCGCTTCTATCGAGTACAACTTGTTTTTGGCCACTCTGCACTGAGCAAAATGACTAGAAGGAAAACTCACCTCAAAACAAAGAAGCAGAAACAGTCCTCTCTCCCACAGAGTTACAAAATTTGTATTACAATTCAATGTCAGAAAGCCAATTCAGAAGCACTATTATAAAGCTACTGGTGGCTCTAGAAAAAAAGCATAAAGGACTCAAGAGACTGCAGAATTTAGATCCAATCAGGCAGAAATTAAAAATCAATTAAATGAGATGCAATCCAAACTAGAGGTCTTAACGACGAGGGTTAATGAGGTAGAAGAATGAGTGAGTGACATAGAAGACAAGTTGATGGCAAAGAGGGAAACTGAAGAAAAAAGAGAAAAACAATTAAAAGATCATGAGGGTAGGGGGAATAAATGACAGCCTCAGGAAAAAAAATCTATGTTTAATTGGGGTTCCCGAGGGCGCTGAAAGGGACAGAGGTCCAGAATATGTATTTGAACAAATCATAGCTGAAAACTTTCCTAATCTGGGAAGGGAAACAAGCATTTGGATCCAGGAAATAGATCCCCCCCTAAAAAAAGGGGTGGGGTGGGGAGACAGGATATTAATGGTACCCATATCATAGGCAGGGTGAGTATGTAATTTGTTTTTTCACACCAGACACTTTTCAGAGTAAAGAGCGGGGGAGCTATTAATAATCTTTGCTGGGATAACAGGAGTAAATTGGGACTACACTCAGCACACGAAGAGTTATGGTCATTCTACTCATAAAGTGTTAAAAGGATTAAAGAAATTAATACATGGAACTCACTTAGAGGCATGCCTGACACACATTAGTGCTAGGTAAGATTAATTATTACTGTTACGAAGCAATAGAATCTTCCTGGAGACTTTAGGAAAAAAGGTACTGTTGATTATATGGGATGGAGCCTGTATCTCAAGGTGCATCAAGATTTAATTGCTTGATTTAGTTAATCCTTCCTTCCTTTTAACATTACTAAAAAATGAAGTACAGCAATCCTAGAAAAATGTACATATAACAACTGTATAACGTACCGAATTACCACAAATTGAGCACATACAGAAGCCACCCTGTATGCACCACCCAGATAAAGAAACAGAATATCATAGAATTTCAAAAGTCCTTCCAATCACCCCTTCCCAATCACTCTTCCCAATCACCAACCCATTGCCTCTGCCCCAGGAGTAACCAAACTTCCCGACTACCAACTCCATGGGTGAGTTTTGCCTGTTTTTGAAATATAAAAACATGCTCACATACTAGATGTGTTCCTTTGTGTCTGGCTTCTTTCACTCAACACTTGGTTAATGTGGTTCATTCACTGATGTTGAATCAAGTAGGCACCTATCTATTCTCATTGCTGTGTAATATTCCACCGTGTGAGTACACGACAATCTATCTACTTATTCTACTATGGATGGATATTTGGGTAATTTCCAGTTTCTGGTTAGTATGAAAAATTCTGCTCTAACCATTCATATATTTCAGATGTGCAAGTATTCTGTTGAATATATATTCTATTCTATATATTCAGGAGTGTAATCACTGTTATAAGGGGGGTGCATTTTTCAGCTTTACTAGATTCTGCTGAAGAGCTTCCCATGGTTGTTGGACAAATTCACTCTTCTACCACGATTTATGAGAATTCTGGTGGTTCCTTGTTCTCATCACTGTTAGGCATTGTTGGTCTTTTTTGATTTTAGTCGTTCTGGAGGTTATGGCATTCTGCATTTTTAAAAAAATGCTCATGAATTCTACTTAATTATAACAACAAACACCTCATTTTCTGAGAGTCTACTAAGCGCCAGTTACTGAGCCAGATGATTCATAGATATTACTTTGGGCAGTCCATGCAGGAACCCTCTGAGTGAGGTAGGTGTTCTTGTCTTCATTTTATAAGTGAGGACCAGAGAGAGTGCATCACTTACTCAAGGCCACAGTGATCACATGTGGCAAGGCTCTGGCTTTGTTTGGTCCAGTACAGTTTGATCCTGGAGCCCAAGCACCCTTCTGACTGCATGGTGGTGTTAGCAGGGGTGAACATGGAAGAGGAAAAATGGGTGACTTCAGTAGAGCCATAAGGCTGTGCCTAGTCCAGCAGCTGTCCTTGGGGCTTCCTGTGTGATAAGTTCTTGGTCTCACCACAGGACACTGTGTACGCTTCCTTCCCAAGCCATTAGAGACCTGTCCCTTGTTCCCTGGGGACAAGCATCTAGAAAACTGGGACGAATATCCTGTCCTGGCTACAACTGGTGCTCAGATATGGTTGTTCTGTTCTTTATACTGCTTCTTTATGCAAGAGGATCAGTTGTTTGTTTGAAGAGTTGCTTTATATGTTGGGGGAAGGGAGGCTTGGGGTTCTCCCTTTGCACAGATTTTGTGGCTCTCATGACCCTGCCTCTGAGTAACGGGTCCCCTCCCTACCCTCTGGATGCTGACCACAGTGTAGAAGCTGTGGAAATGAGGACCGTGTTTGGAAGCCCCTCTCTTTCCCTGGGGTCTTCCTGAGGTTCCCCACTTGCCTACATTCCTTCTCCATTATGGGTCGGGATCTCTATGCTCTCTCTGCCACAGTGACCTCCGCAATGTGCTCTGAGTACAATGTGCTCTTTCACCTGCAACTGGGATATGGCTGAGCCACCAGAGGCTTGTGGTGATATAGAGGCTTGTCTCAACCTCCAACTTGCTCCTGCAGTCTATCCACTGACCTTGAAAACATAGGCACATCTTTAATTTAGATATTGGTAACCTTTTCCATTGTAAAGCAAACATAAAGAGTAAAACTACCAAAAGAAACAACTTAGTGAATTATTTATATGGCAAACGTCCTTGTTACTATTGTCTTGGTCAAGAAACAGAACACTGCCAACCACCCCAGACGTCCTCAAGTGTCCTGCCCTACCAATGACCCTCGTTCTCCCAAAAGCATGCACACTCCCTTGCTTGTACAGGAATCACGTCCTTCGGTGACTTTGTCTAGTTTCATCACTGGAGTGTGCATCCCTAGGCACTAGACCCGATCCCTCTTTTTGAGGGTGGCGTGGGTGTTTAGACAGTAAAATGCTCTAAGATTCCTCTCTCATTCCTTCTCTCTCCTCTCTCTCCTGCACACTGGTTTCTTCCTGCTTCTTCTTCTTCTTTTTCTTTTTCTTTTTATCTTATTTATTTATTCATGAGAGACACACAGAAAAAAGCAGAGACATAGGCAGAGGGAGAAGCAGGTTACCTGTGGGGAGTCCGATGTGGGACTCGATCCCGGCACCCCAGGATCACGACCTGAGTCAAAGACAGATGCTCAACTGCTGAGCCACCCATGTGCCCCATCTTTCCTTTCTGCTTCTGCTTGCAAACTCTAGGCTGCCCTTCTGGCTCCTCACCTCCCACAGCCACTGGCTTGTGTTTTCTGGTTTCCCATTTAGACTGCTGTTTTTCTTTTTGGGCACAGCCTTTGAAAATCCTGGTGAATATAGTTCCCCATCTCCTTCTCCAAGACTAATGCCTTTTCACCTGCTTAGAGTAACCTGCTTCCTCTTTGGCTCCTAGAAAACACCATTTCATCCTTTAAGACTTTTGGTCAAATGTCACTTTTTCCACGAGCCCTTTCCCAACTCCTTCTGTAAACTCATTTCACTTTTTTTCTGTGTCCTCAAAGCACATCTTGGACAACTTCATTTTCTGTGTTCCCCTGACTGTGTGGTAATACTTTGCTCCAATATCTGTCTTACCGGTTGGCAGGGTCAGGAGGTCATCGTAGGTGATCAATAAATGTCTCTTGAGAGAACAAGGACTCTAAAGGTTCATGCAAATTCTTGATAATAGAGTTATTGTATGGGGTGAGAGCTTACAGAAATAATAAACTGGGAGTGGGCAGAAGCAAGCATATTTTTAGCTGCAATTGTCATGTAGCAAACCCACAGGATACATGAAAAATATAGTCAGAGAATATGGGGTGAGGGGACGGCAAGGAGGCTCCAAAGAGATGAAATAATGCTCTAATGAGAGCACAAATTGTGAACCAGGAGAAGAATTTGTGTTTTCTTCTTTTTCTTTTAATTACATGACATTTTATTGTTTAGGAAAATCCTTACAATATGCCATTCACATCTTCTTCTCTCTCTTCTTCTTCTTCTTCTTCTTCTCTTCTTTCCTTTTTTTTTAGCAATTAAAGTAATATGTGCATAATGGTGAACAAATATTCAGCCAGTAAGAAGGGCCTGGTATGAAAAGAATAAAGCTTTCTTTCCTGACTTACCCTTAAACCACTCGCCTAGTTTTTTTAGGATCTTTTAAGGAAGATTCCTAAGTACTTTCTTAGATCATCATAAAACACTTCAAATATTTACTTAGCCCTTGGAAAAGGGGCAGTTCAGAGTGTGGGCTTTGGCATCAGTCAGATCTGTGATCTGATCCACTACTTATTTCCTATTTGACCTACCAAAGGCAAAATTCCTGCAAAATCTTTTTTTTTTAATTTTTATTTATTTATGATAGTCACACAGAGAGAGAGAGAGAGAGAGAGGCAGAGACACAGGCAGAGGGAGAAGCAGGCTCCATGCACTGGGAGCCCCGACGTGGGATTCGATCCCGGGTCTCCAGGATCGCGCCCTGGGCCAAAGGCAGGCACCAAACCGCTGTGCCACCCAGGGATCCCAATTCCTGCAAAATCTTGAAATAAATTTTGATTTAACTACTCTGCAATCTTAAGGATGATTAAAATTAACTTTTTCTTTTCTCATGCCCCTGTTCCTTGATTTTTTAAAAATATTTTATTTATTTATTTGAGAGAGAGAGAGAGCATGAGAAGGGAGAGAGGCAGAGGGAGAAGCAGACTCCGCTGAGCTGATAGTCCGATTCAGCATTCAATCCCAGGACCCTGGGATTATGACTTGAGCTGAAGGCAGACGTTTAACTGACTGAGCCACCCAGGTACTCCTTGATGATGTTTTTGTTTATTCTCTTATATCATTGAATGGAGAGCCAGAAAACCTGGGTATTACTGTATTCAGTCATTAAGTCTCCACATGGTCTTGGGTGGAACCCTCCACCCTTTCTCCGGGCAGGCTTGGGCAGCCCCCAAAGTCTTTGGATCTGAGCTTCTTCATCTGAAAATAAGTGGTTTCTGCTATGTGGGTGCTTCCAGTTCTAAAATCTAATGGCCCTGTTATCCAGTGATGTGATGGATTTTATGAAGCCATTCTCAGTCTGCTTTACTCCATGACCCATACACACCCAGGTCAAAAAGTCTTTCTTGGAGACTGGAGTGGATACCCTTCCTTCCCTCAGAAGGCTGTTGTGGAATTAATGAATTAATACTGGTACCCCTTTGAACTCTCAGATGTGGAAGAAGGGTGATACATAGAGAAACCATGGCTTATTAGTATTTTTAGAAAGAGCCTGAAGGGACATGAGACAGTACTGTCAGCAGAAGGTCTGCAGCTATCTACTTAAACCACAGCTTTCTTCTTTCAGCCATCCTGCCCGTTGATTTGAAATCTTGGGAGCACACGGGGAAGGATGTTTCTGTGGCTCAGGGTGACAGAAGAAGAGAAAACGAGTGGTCCTTCCAGAATATTTATGGGTCACTTTATGTTCCCCAGAGCGTGCAGGGAGGCATGTTGCAAAAATACATGTTTAAATCAATACTTGGGATATTTTTTGCAGGGCTCACAGTGATTTAGGCTTCTTAAATATATGTAATGCCGTATTTCCAGCACACCGGGAGATAGAGAATCCACTCGGTTCTTTTATGCGGGATTGGTAAATCACAGAGCTGTAATAGAGATGTGAAATGGGCATTAAGCAAAAAACAAGCAGGCAGAGATGAACCCTCCTGAAGTGTCATAATCTATTTTAGTTTGCTAAATGAAATTGGGTTTTCCTGGTGAGCCTAAAATATCGTTTCCCATCTCTAGCTGATACACGCTCTTCATGGTAGGAGGGGAGGAAGTATGGATATAGTGGAGGCCGAGGAGAGGGGGAGATGTTGAGGGTGGGGAGGGACTGGAGAGAGAGTATTTTTTAGTAAATCTAGTGCAATGTGAAGTTGGAAACAAAGCTGGCTCATCACAAGTTGCATCAAAATTACTCCAAAGGACTTCTGTAGGCACTTCACAGAAAAGGAAATCCAAATAGTGAATAAGCTTCTATAAAGATGCTTAATATCAGGATACCTGGGTGGCTCAGTGGTTGAGTGTTTGTCTTTGGCTCAGGGCATGATGCCGGAATCCTGGGATTGAGCCCTGCATGGGACTCCCTGCATGGAGCCTGCTTCTCCCTCTACCTATGTCTCTGCCTCTCTCTCTCTCTCTGTGTCTCTCATGAATCTATAAATAAAATCTTAAAAAAAAAAAAAAGAAAAGGTGCTTAATATCATTACTCTACAGGTAAATGCAAATTTTAACTACAACAAGATGCCACTACATACCCAATGGAATGGCTAAAATTTTTTTTTTCTTTTTTTTTTTTTTTTAAATTTTTTTATTTATTTATGATAGGCACACAGTGAGAGAATGAGAGGCAGAGACACAGGCAGAGGGAGAAGCAGGCTCCATGCACCGGAAGCCCGACGTGGGATTCGATCCTGGGTCTCCAGGATCGCGCCCTGGGCCAAAGTCAGGCGCTAAACCGCTGCGCCACCCAGGGATCCCCTGGAATGGCTAAAATTAAAAGGACTAACCACACCAAATGTTCGTGAGATGCGCAATGGTAAAATCACTTTGTACAAATATTCTTGGAATATTGCTTGGAGGTATATCAAAGCTAAACATATGCCCATATGATGGCCTAGAAATTCCACTAAAAGACATGTTTAAGGCTGTTCACATCATCTTTATTCATAGTAGCCCCAAACAGAAACAACTCAAGTGATCATCAACAGTATAATAGATAAATAAATTGTGGTACCTTTACATAGTACACAGCAAGCAGAAAGAACACCTTGCTGCTATGTGCAGTAATATGGATGACTCTCACAAATATAATGTTGAATAAGCCGGATTCAAAAGAATATTATTGTGTGATTCCATTATAAGATTCAAGAATAAGCGAAATTAATCTATGATGATAGAAATAAGACCAGTGGTTACTTTTGGGAATGATTAGGAGGGGGCATGAGGGGAACTTCTAGAGAGTTGGAAACAACCTATATCTCAATTTAAGTGGCGGTGAGGTGACACAGGTGTAAACATATGTAAAAGTTTATTGGGCTTTATACTTTACATTTGTGCTTCTTACTCTGTCAATCAAATATGTCAGTCAAAAAGGGAAAAAAATCAAATCCATTTGGCTTCAAATTACTGCAAATTACATTCTACTGATATTTTCTAGGAAAAGGAGACTTGCCTATGTCTTCTCATTATACCATGAGCTCTTGAGGGTATTCGATTTCATTGCCAAAACCATAGTGCCTCAGTCCATGACACACCCACTGAATAACTTCACTAAATGTTTAGGCTCTGGATTCTGCTTCTGGTGGACACTCAGGCTGAGGTGACGCTAATGACTTTTGACATGTTCCTTCCTTTTAGAATATGAGTAGCCTTATTTCTCAAAACATGTCCTTTCTATGGCCTTCAGAAAAGGGCGTATTTTATATCAGAATCACAAGGACTGTAGAATCAAATAAGGTAAGACTGCTAACTCTGCCACTTCCAGATTCAGGTAATCACTTTGTCTCTCTGGGTCTAAAATGAAGTCAATGACATTTACATTGTAGGCTTATGATACAGAGTAAAATCATAATTTTGGAAAGGCTGCTGACATAGTGCACCTGGTACTTAGTAGGTGCTTAATCAGTGTTCTCTCATTATTGTCGTTTTTTCTGTAATCAGAGTTAGCCTACCTGATGACCTAGCTGAATTTCTAGCGTTTCTCTGCTTTTCCCCAGTCCTCTTCCTAAGCGTATGGACATTTCCACTCTGACATTTGGCTCATTATCTTGCCCATATAACACAGAAAACAATTCCCAACTGCCCTCTGAGAATTATCAAAACCCTTCATGGAGGACAAAGAATCCCTTCAAGGTTATGATGAGGGCAAGGAAATCTGAAAGTATGATTCTATCTTTCCCTATCTCTTCATGCACTTCCTGAGAACTTTTATGTCTGTCTACTTTAGAAGTTACCCCGAATCATTTATTGGACTCTCAGTCTAGGAACTAAAATCAAATGCATAGGACATGCCACAAATCTATCAAGGTGAGAAGATTTAAATTTACATTTACGCCAACTGAGCTTCAAAATCCTTTCCCCATGATTTCCTCATGTTTCCCCAAAGACTGATAGGAAGTTGTTAAAATGAAATCAGGTCAAAGGAATGGGCTTCTAGTTTTAATTTGAGGGGAAAGGGAAACATTAAGCCATATGTAATTATGAAGTCAATTGTCCTGAGTTTGGGCACTTTAGTTCTAATGAAGTTTAAAGTAGTTGAGTATAGACAGTGAAGAAAATGAGAATCTCAGGTTAATGGTTCTTGAGAACTATTCCATTTTGCTCAGGCCCCAAGATAAAAGAATAAAGTAAGACATGTCTTGTGAAGGTTGTTGAGCAAGGCACTGTTCTTAACTTGTATATTCTTTTTTTTTTAATTTTTATTTATTTATGATAGTCACACAGAGAGAGAGAGAGAGAGGCAGAGACACAGGCAGAGGGAGAAGCAGGCTCCATGCACCGGGAGCCTGACGTGGGATTCGATCCCGGGTCTCCAGGATCGCGCCCTGGGCCAAAGGCAGGCGCCAAACCGCTGCGCCACCCAGGGATCCCTAACTTGTATATTCTTAACTCCTGTCAAACTTTCTTCTTAGCCAATGATTTCAAAGACAAGCATTTCCCAAATTTTTCCTTATGGACGACATGCCCTGCTCTGTGCCCCCATGGGATCTCATGGATGAGAAGTTTGGGCATCCCAGTGCACTTTGTCTCCTTGGAGATTTATGTTTATGAAGAAATTCCCCATGTTGTTAAATCAGTGTTTCTCCAAATAATTTGAATCCTGGAGTCCCATTTTGATTTAAGAGTAATGGCCTGTGGAGTACAATGTGGAAAATCTTGGCACAGATACACGCTGTCAATGACTAAAATCTAAAACTAAAAGTGTCTTTTCCCGCAAATGTCACTATTGTACTTGGTTTTCTAGAGCTTTTATAGAACCTATTAAATTAAAATTATGAACTAGTCCAATTTATATCCAATTATATTATCACTGCAACTTAAAGCCTATCAATTCCATATGAAACCTATTATTTTATTCTCTCTATTCATTCTGATTAAACCTACTATCCAAAATTCAATTATGTAAATAAAGTAAGGCAGTGTTTACCAATCTTGTTTCCATTTGGAAACATGCCCTTATTAGCACAGGTTCCTACGCCTATTTTGTACATATAAATCCATTTCTGTGTGCACGCATCTTTTCCAGAATACAAGCTTCCCTGCATCCTGATTTCTCATAAGGAGAATTCTACTGTGGACTCCCAGACACAGTAAGAGGATCATGGCTTCAGAGTCAGCTGGACGTAGGTTTGAGTTCAAGTGCTGAGCCAAGTCATTCAGAATCTCCCAGTCTTGGTTTTCTCATCTTTTAAAAAATTTTCTTTATTTGTGCATGCACACATTAAAGAAATTCCCCATGTTGTTAAACAGGTGTTTTTCCAAATGATTTGAATCCTGGAGTCCCATTTTGATTTAAGAGTAACGGCTTATGGAGTACAATATGGCAAATCTTGGCATAGATACATGCTGTCAGCGACTAAAATGTAAAACCAAAACCAAAAGTGTTAAACACAGTGTTACGTTAGTTTCAGGTGTACAACATAGTGATTCCACAACGCTACACATTATGCTGTGCTCACCGCAAGTGTTGCTACCACCTGTCACCCTACAGTGCTATTACAGCACCATTGCCGATGTTCCCTATGCATGCACCTTTCATCCTTGTGACTTATTTGTTCCATAACTGGAAGCCTATACCACCACTATCCTTCACTCATTTTGCTCCCCATCACCCCTTGGCCATCTTTAGCGCTTACTTTATTAACACTTACCTATTAGCACTTACCTTGCATGGTAGGTTTAAGGATTCAACAACATATTCTATCTATCATCTATATCTATCATCTATCATCTATCTATCTATCTATCTATCTATCTATCTATCTAATCTATTTTCATCTATCAAACAGCTTGACATCATCCTCCATGGCACATAATTACTTTATAAATGGTTTCACTCTTTTTTCTAGTTGGATTTGATGACCTAAAATGCGTCTTGTGTGTTCTTCTCATCCTGATTATCTTCTGCATAACACACACATTGAATCGAGGTTTTCTTCCTGTGCAAACAACCATTATGAGTACACCCTGGTATGATATACAACTGACAAAGAGTGGCTTATATTTGTTTCCTGATCTTAATGTTCTTTATGATTCGGTGGCTCTAATTTTTAAAAGTCACCTTGGCCCTAAAGTTGTAGGTGAATATTGAATGTCATGTTTCTCTACAGCAGGGTGTCTGATCATTTTTTATCTTCAGCCACTGTTTCTCTGTGTCATATGCTGAAGATGTAGCTGATGAAGATTTGCTTCAGGTTTCTGATGGAAAAATGAATATCTGAGGGAAAGAAAGGAACACAGGCTTCACATTTCAACCTACAATTGCAAAGGAACAATACCGATGTTCATTGGGAGCTTATTCTGATGCCCTCATGTTTTCAGAGGAGAGCACCAGACTGTAACAGTGGCTTGGTTACAAAGTGAATTGGCTTGAAATAAGCTTTCAATAGTGAGTTAGAATCCAGCTGGGTTCTTTGCATCCCCTTTAAATATGTTCTATAGGATGTTTGTGTTAATACATATTTTCTTGAGGAAATACCCAAAATTAACCTCACATATCTAGTCTGAGACACCAGCTATAAGAAACACCAACTAGCTTTCCAAAATGGTTGCACCGTGTATATATTTTTAATATTGCCAACAAATCCGGTCAATATTTCATAAGGACAGGATGATAGGAGTGGTGTTACAGTAAATCAAAACTTCAAGAAACTCTCATTCTGAGAAAGAACACCTAACATCAGAAATGAAAGACCTCACTTTAAGTGTCCCATAATTCCATTAGCAAAACCTTGTGATAAAAATGTATTTAGCCTCGTCATCAGAGTACTGCCAAATTAAATCCTATGCTCTGGCCAAAAGTCAACAGTTCATCAATCTAGCATCTGCCTTCTAAGCTTTTCTGAGATGGAGTTCATTCCTTTCTGGGTCTAGTAAAATTACTAAAACGCTAGGAAATCTTTAAATGTTATATGGTAGGATTACTGAAACCCTAGGAAGCCATCGAACTTGGAACTCCTGAAAAAGATAAGCACAGGGAGATTAAATCCATGATTTTAGCATATTTAGAACTTTTTTTTTTTTTTGGTGAAAGACTTTTAAATAGCTTTGAAATCATTGTATTTTCAATTGTTTTATCTGTTTTTTTTTTTTTAAGTATTGAAGGCTTTCAGAAGAACCAGCCACACTAAATTTGTAACTGCAGTTTCAATTGTATAAGAAAATTGAATTAATCAAACTTGTAATCAATGACTAAATGCCTAAGAAAAAAGGCTTTCAAAGTGTCCTTTATTAGATATATGAGTGTAATGAATTAAGCATTAAACATAATACAAATAGTGCATGTTCCTTTCCACACACAAAAGCCCTGCAGACATTAAAGAGAGCTTAACATGGTCTTAATTCCTGGAGTTATTAAAGTTTGTCTCACTGAGTAAGATAAAGCAGTTGAGTCAATAACAATTAGGCATTTACTCCTAAGGAGTGGGTCTTAAGAGCTAATTAGTCAATGAGAAATAAGTTTCTCATTCTGATATAACAACCTTGGTGGAAATGGACCAGTGGGGAGGGAGATTTTGTGAGCTATGCATTGCTGGAATAGTCTCCATGGGCCAGTACTGTGTGCCCATGGGGACTGTGGCCCATGGAGACTGTGTGCCCATTGGGAGTGTAGCCCAAGACGTTTCATTAAGTTTGTTCTGAAGGCCCGCTATCTTCAACCGGAATTGTGAGACTCTCCCCCCATGGTCATGGGTAGAAATTACTTGTTTCCTACATCCAGTGGATAGGATTCATTTCCTTTCATAAAAGACTGGAATCCAGAAGGTATCTATCACATCCCACGTAGAAGGGTTAAGGATACTCAGGTAAGTTGTTTCCCTTGCCCTTAATTTCTCTGGCTAACATTGAGGCCGTTTATATCACACATTCACAGCATGCCAAGAAAAAGTTACTATCCACAAAATAAACAAATAAAACCTAAATATTTTGGAGGAGTGGGTCAGCTCTAAATGTAATTCAAGAGACTACTTACAAAACTTTTTGTTGAGAAGTTCCAGGGACATTCTAATTCAACCAAGGTGACAGTTGGCTATCTCTCTTTAGCAAGCATAACTAGAGTGGAATTGTAAAAAAGACAGCTTAAACAAGCATTTGTGTTGTACTTCTTGTGGAACCAAACATGCTCACTGGAAGGAAGGGGAGGTCAGCGCAGAGTTGCAGAGCTCCTCCTGCCTCTCCATTGACGGGCACCTCTCAGACTCACAAACGTTGCAGGATGGTATTTTTAAATGGAAATGTTTTCACTTCAAGGAATCCCCAGATGTTTCTAGTTATCCTTTTTTTCCTATCCCCTACCCCCAAATCAATAGCCTTTTTTGCTTTAGGAGGAGGGTGGATACAACACAGAACAAAGACATTATTGTTGTCTTTGACTCTTCAGAGTTCTGAGAGTCCATGGCTGTAACAATAGTCTGAAAGCCAAGTTGATTTGGATTTCTGAGAACTAGGCACTTGAGATAAAAGGGACTTTTATTCCGAGTCTCCGAGAAGACACAGTTTGAGGTAAGTTTAGTTTGAGCCTGGAGGACTCAGATGTGAGAATTAACACTAGAGTATGAAAGGATGTAGGATAGGACATCAGAGAATATTCCCCTCATGAAAAGAGATCTGAATACTAGCACTTGGTAGGGAGGAGAAGTGTGGAGGAGGACAGCAAGAAACTTCAGTTGACATCCATGTTTCTCGTGCAGTGTTGGAACCCAGAAAACGAGGTGGGTGGTACTGTGCCCCAGCACGGCCCGGGGGCTTCTTAAGCCTGCAAACACCTCTGTATATAGCCCCTTCATTAAATTTCTTGAACCGTGTGTTGGAGAGTGTTTCCTACAAGGGCCCTGATGGTTGTAAGATCTGATATGGTGGTGGAGTGAGTGCTCAATGAGAGTTACTCACAGCCTCTCCAAAGGGGGAGGTGACTCTTAAAGGAATTTACTGAGTCATTTATTTATCCAAAAGATGTGCTTTGACGGACCAGTGTTGGAGCACTCATTATGTGGGCCCATCATTATACGAGGCAAAGTTATGACCTCCCAAATCTTATAAACCAGAATTGCAGGTGAGTGTCATATGTTCAAAAACCTGCAGCACATGCTCTAGGCATCTTTGGTAGAAACAAAGGCAAAAATATCAGCAATACAGGCTTATGAATCCTCAAAAGCACGGAGTTTTCAGAGTTAGGGTGTTACCTGGAGTTTTGAGGGGAAATTTAATCCAACGGAACAAATGGAAGGCCACTGCATGTGAACGTGCACAGTGGACACTGCGCAATTCTGAGTCTGTGCTGGTGGTGCCTCCCTCCCATCTCTGAAATTGTGCAATGCCCAACCTGCATAACCATACATCTGTTTGTCTTGGGCAAATAGAAATAGAAGCTGGGGAGGGTTTCCAAGGTCAATACTGGAAAATATTAGGAACAGACCTACCTTTTGTATTCCAACATGCAGATGTGAGTGTCACCTTAATCATGTAGTGCTTCCTAGTGCTACAGGACTAATGAAGACTTCTTTCAAAAGCTCCAAAATGCTCTGTGTGCCCTGACCTTACCTGACTCTCTAGTCTCAGTTTGCTTTGTGTTCCCTCTGTACTAGCCACATGTTGCCTTCTCGGCCTCCTCTGAACTTATCATGTAATTTCCTGCTTCAGGACCTTTGCATAGTTTACTTCCTCTGGCTAGAAGCCCTTCCTCACCCTTCTGGGTCTACCTCTTTAGGCTCTTCCTTCAGATCTTAGCTGAAGGGTCACTTCTTGGACAGGTCTTCCCTCATCACGTGGCATTCCGCCATCAGACACCCTCCCAGGAGAGCATATCTCTCCTTGAGAGAACTGCTTGGAATCTGACATCTGCCTTTGGGATTATTCAGGAATATCTGTTGTCCTAGACAAATGTCATAATAACAATAACACCTCACATGCATTGGATGCTTTCTCTGGCTGGGTACTCTTTTAAGTAGATTAACTCATTTGATCTTTACAGCACCAGAGTGAGGACGGCACTCTGGTTACCTGTCCTTATTTTATAGGTGAGGAAACACAGGTTAACTTCCTTGACCAAGGTTAGGTAGCTCAGGAGGATGGGGACCACATCTGTTTCACTTGCCCTTGAGGACTCACTAGCCTCATGCCTATCATAACAAATTAGCACAATTTCTTGGCTACCTGAATAAAATGTGTTTGAGTTGAATCTCAGAGAGTGGGTACCAGGCACGAGGCTCCAGTGGTCCAACCATCAGGGAGGGGGTAGGGGAGCAGGAGTGGGTTGAGAGACAGAATGGGAAGTACCAGACAAAAGAATCCAGAAGAAAATCTGTGAATAAAGCGAGAAAAGACATATTCCTTTCGTTGGCCTTGAGGCATGGTGACAGGTCCTGTGGGTTTCAGGGTGAAGGGCCAGGCCCAAGTGAATGCTTAGCAGATGTTAGAAAAAGAGGTCACTGGTGGTGACTGGTAGGGTCACTGGAAAGGGGACCCCAGGTAGGTGCCCCAAACCTCACTCTCATGGATAGAGGGTACCTGGGAAAAAGAAAGTATGCGGTCACAGATGGTCCTCATTTCTTCCAGTTTATTTTAATCTTTCTCCAAAAGACCACACTTCACCAAAGGATATAATTGGAATCTTTCAGCCCAAGGGCATATTTTATGAGGAAAGAGCTCTAGAAGGTCTGTACATTCACCTTGACTCACAGGAAAAGGGGAGGGTGAAGGGAATGCTATTATGATGGATTTTGCCAGGCAACAGGAAGCTGTCGCTAAATAATAAATCACTGATATGCAGCTTTACCCAGGGATCACCCGGGTGCCTTTGGAAGACTTGGTTCTTTGGCTAAGTCCTGAGTTTTTCCACATTGGCTCATGTTGTCTGCATAAAGGGTTGGGGGTGGGGGACAAAGTTCAATGACAAGGGTCATTTTCTGTTGGTGTAGAAGGAAGAGCGTTGGATGAGAAATCCCAGGACTCACTGTTGTCTTTGCCTTTTAATGTACCCTGTGCCCTTGATCGAGGTTTTCTCATCCCTGGACCCACATTTGAACAATGTAGAGGTGGAATGGCTGCTCCATTGTTAAGTTTCTGTGACTCTTCATGGGGCAGAGCACGCTGTCGTGGCTGATGCTGTTGGCAGCAGGCGGGGTGGGGCTGTCAGGGGTTTGCTGCCTGAAAGATCCTGGAGGAGGTCTTAGCGTTCAAATGCTCTGTGGGTCTGTAAGTGGATACCCGCGACAGTAGTAAGCGTAATGGTTTAATATGTAAACTACGCGGTGCATTTCACTCCTTGGCAAACTCAGCAGTTCTCCTGGGAGGCTCTGCTGTCACTTCTGGCTGCTGTTCCTGCACTGGAGATCACAAACAGTAGCAGGCAAGCGGTCCCTCTCCATGAGCCTATTTGCTGATCAGCACCTGATACCAGAAGGGAGAAATGACCCCAAGAACCCCAGCTCTGTGATAATCTGCACCGGGCAGCATTTTAGAGGAAGCATTTCTCATTGTGGCGCTGAAGCACTATTCTAAAGTTGAAGATTACCCAGTATCACTAGAATGTTCTCTCAAAAAGCTGTCACATCTCACAGAGTCCTCTGCTGGGTCTGTTCCCGTCTCTCCCAGGAGAGAGGGAGGAACGGGATGCATTTCCCCCCACCCTCCTACTGGTGGGAGAACTGAAACAGCAGGAGTCATGACCTTGTCCAAGGTCAACCGACTAGCTGGAGGCAAGAGTGGGTCTTTGAGCCTAGTCCTTTTTGTTGTCACTTCAAAATACTACATTCAAGCTAAGCTTTGTTTTGGTCTCCATTTTCCCTCTTTTACTAGCTTGGCTGTGGATGGAGCTGTTTACTGAGCCGTCCTAGAGTTTCTCTGTGGAGGTCAAGGTCAGCCTGTGAAACTCTGCACGGTGAAAGCTCTGAAGGAACACCAGCTTCGGAATATATCCTAATTGAACAACAATGATGACAAGAACTAAGATAGTCCAGCACTTGCTCTGTGCTAGGGGCTGTTCTCCTTACCTGTACCCTCCATGAATCCTCACGGCCACCACATGAGGCACGTATTAATGTTATCACCAGTGCGCAGAAGAGGAAACTGAGACTCAGAGAAGCCAAGTAACTCCCCAAGGTCACACCTGGAATGGTTTTGTAGGGTGTCAAATTGGCCAACTGGGAAGCAGTTTCCCAGAACCCCTTTCTTCTCGTGATCCTGGACTAGAGCTGGCCAGAAGGGAAATTTGCTTGGAATCTGCTAGGTGGGAGAGAAACAGCCTTTCTTTCCTGAGGTGTGCCGTGGTAAGCAGTGAGAGGTGGATGCAGAGATGCTGCCAGCGGATGCAAGTCTTTCCTCATCACTTCTGCTTCCTGTCCACTTCTTCCTGGCTGCTGGCCCAGCTGGCCAATGGCAGCCCAGTACCATGCCCCAAGGCAGGACAAAGCCCTCCCTGACACGCCTTCAGGGGCACTCCTTTGGTCCAGGCCTGAGCTGGAACTGCTGGGCTTTCTCACTCCCCTCCCTGACTGGTCCTCCCCAGGCCAGTGCTTCCAGAGGGTCTGTCAGTGACTTTGCACCAATCCTCCCATTCACCCTCTGGACCTTTACCTCTCCAGCCACTCCCACAGCCGTGGAAGGCAAGGTCTCTCCCAGTGCCTTCTTCCATGTTGCCATGGTGGGTCTCCTTCCCTGATTGAACCTGGTTGCTACACATGGCTGGTAAAAGACTGAGGTAGGTCTTGAACCTAAATCTGACTGACTCTGAAACCCATGCCAGCAGCTCCTTTCACAGTAATTGGGAATGAGGAAATACAAATGTCGCCAGCCAACCCTTCCGGCTGCATACAGTGAATCACAGTGATTTATGTAAAAATCATGGCTTTAAACTCTTGGTGGAACTTTTCTTCTTCCTTTTCACAACTTCTATCCCACTCAACACATTGATGAAGTGATTCTCAACAACCTTCAAAAATAAAGTTGGCCAGCTCAAGTCCTTAATTTGGTAAATATTAGCATAAGGGAGGCCTCCTCAGCTGCAGCGCTAGGGACATTTGGGACCAAATAATTTATTGTTGCAGAGGCTGCCCTGTGCATTGTAGGATGACTAGCAGCAGCCCTGGCCTCCACTGCATAGATAACAGCAGCACCCCCAAGTTGTGATGATCAAAACTGTCTTTAGACATTGCCAAATGTCCCCAGAATGGTAATATCACACCCAGGTAAGACTAGTATTAGGTAATAAATCCCATAGGTGCATGGGGGCAGCATTTGGAACTGGGAGTCAATGGAGGTTTCTTCTCCTCTGGTGTTGATGATAATCTCTCCTGGCACCTTCCCACGGGGTGGACAGCTCCTTTGGAGACTCCTTCAGGTCTCCTCATTCTGGGCTGGGTCCTCCTCCCCTCTGCATGTGTGTTATCCTGGGTGACAGTGCCTGCCCTGCCTGTGGCCGTGAATATTACCCTCCCCGGATACCATGCTGGTCTCCTTCCCAACCACTCCCCCTCTTTTCTAAGTCTTCCTACTCACTCACTGTGTAGCAACTTCTAAAGGATCCACATGCACAATTAAATTATGAAAACATGCCTGGTAATTATATTTACCAACTTGGGGATAGAGATTATTGTCTCAGGGACTAAAGGCAAGGAAAGGATGGGAGAGGGGTCTTGGGTATACTAGGAATAACTATGTACATAAAGAGAGAGAGGTGAGAGGCGCCTGGGTGTCCCAGGTGGTTAAGTGTCTGCCTTCAGGTTAGGTCATGATCTCAGGGTCCTGGGATCAGCCTGAGTCTGCCTCCACACCGCATCTCACGTCCTGCTCCACACTCAGGGGGGAGTCTGCTTCTCCCTCCTCTTCTGCCCTCCCCCACCACTCATGCTCTCTTTTAAATAATTAAATATTTAAGAGAGAGAGAGAGAGAGAGAGAGAGAGAGAGAGAGAGATGAAGCGGATTATAACAATATTAACATCTGTTAAATCTGAGTGGTGGGTATTTGTGGCTTTTTACTTTGTTTTGTGAGCTTTTATGAAATGTTTTATAGATGTTCATAGTTTTATAGTTTTGAGAAAAGGTAAAAGTATATTGAACAACTGTGACTAACAATGTAGTAAAGCTGCAACTATCTTTTAGATAATAGTCATAAAGCTATTTCAAACCCTACATAAACTTTTGATTCAGAGATGAGATTGGCCATCCTTGTGAAATAAACAAAGCTCAACGTGGCTTGGCAGTAAATCTTTTCTCTTCCCTTAGATTGGGCTGTTTCAGCAGAGAAGCTTGCAGGTGAGGAAGGTGAGTGGTCCTAGCTTGCTCCTCTCGTCCTGATTACCTTCCCTGCCACCAAGAAGTGACATTTCACTTCCCAGTGTTGTTGGACAGAGGGGGAAAAAGGACATAGAAGAATGGACTAGTTCTCACTTGCCTGGGGGGCTTTTGCTAAGACAGAGCCTTAAATCTTGCTTTCTCTCATGGTGACCTTTTTTGTGAGTATGGTAAGTTTTTTGTTTTAGTTTGGTTTTTGTTTTCTGTTTTGTGGGAGCCTGTTTTCTAGGATTCCCTTGAATCTGGTCACTTCCAGATGGTACCTTGAGATTTCTTCCTCAACCCCAGAGCACTGAGGAGAACATCTTTAGATTCTTGCTGTAGAGCCCTCCTAGACTCCTCTGGTGGCCACATGTGGCAGGATATAAGACAACTACCCTATGGCTCTCTCTCTTTCCCACTGACACCTGGCATCTTCTCACCCCAGTGTTCTTGAGGAGGCACAAAGTGATACCCCTCAGGAATACTAAGAGTTGTACCAAAGGCAATAGCTTGTCCTGGTTCTCTGCCTCTCCTCCCTATCAATAGCAAAGTCCTTAGATGCCTTTGCTTGGGGTTCTCTATCTGGTGGCAGTTCTTCCTGCTTTCCCTACCTACTTTAGCCATTCCTCTACTTCCTGTTTTTTATTTCCCGAATTTCTTTATCTCCAAGCTTCAAAGAATGAATGGAGTAGGATATGGACAGAGCTGTGTTGTGTTGTGTTGCATTTCTATCTGATACATATTGCTTTCAGCCTCTAAATCTATCTTTTGGTCTATCTTTCCTTCACAGATCTATTTCAGTGCTGATGGAGCACTTCCAACACTGAAGACTATATGCCTGGCCCTTTGCTAAGCTTCTTGTACATGTCATTCAAATGTACAAATAAAGAAACTGAAGCTCAGAGAGGTTAAGCAACTTGGTCAAAGTCACAGAGGACAGGAAGTGGTAAGTCTGGTCAATTGCATAGCCATGTTTTCAATTCCTATGCATGTGCCTCCCAAGATTGGTGATGCAGGTAAATATTGGATGGTGCCTCAAGTGAAGGAGGGGTGAGGTGGACTGGGAGAGAAAAAAAAAAGTATCCTATCTCCTTACGTTTCAAAATTCAAACCCTGCTTAAGACAGGCACCCATTTTTAGGTTCACATTTTTCAGCTTGGTCTTGACCAGGTTGCAAATTTGGGGGCACATACGTATAAAAAAGTTGGGTTTGAAAAATTAAGAATAAAAATACATGCTTGTGAACACATGTATAGCTTCATGAACTCCTATGATTTATTTGGATCTGTCTGCCGTACTCTAGAATAATGATTCTATGAGTGTATGAATTTCCTAGGGCAGCTACAACAAATTACTATATACTTGGTGGCTTAAAATAACAGAAATTTATTCTTGTACAGTGTTGGAGGTCAGAATGGAGTAGTTGACAGGACCCCAATCCCTGCAGGGGTACTAGGGGAGAATCCTTTCTGGCCTCGTCCAATTTCTGGTGGCCCCTGGCCTTTGCTGACTTGTAGCCATATCCCTTGGGTCTCTGCCTCTGCTTTTCCATGGCCTCTTTCCTCCCTCGATCTTACTTTCCTTGTCACCTAATAACCCGTCATTGGATTTAGGACCCACTGTGATCGAGGACGCTCTCATCTTGAAATTTTTGCCTTATTGACATCTGCAAAGACCCTTCTTCCCAATGAGGATGTGTTCTGATTCTCTGGTGGGTGCACATTTTGGAGGCCACCATTCAGCTCATTACATAGGTTTCCAGTGCTAGACCAGCTGTGTGGTTCATGTTGCTACAACTGTGTGATGATACACCTGCCATCAGCTCTTTCACACATGATTTATATGGAAGAATGAGAGTCTTGGGGAAGCCAAAACAATCAGCTGGTGTGAAGCTGCCTCCCCTCCTTCAGCAACAGCCGTCTGTCAGTAAATAAAAGTCTCGATGCTTTACAGAACTAATGTGTCTTCCAAAGTACTCATGCTCTTGGAGAGAAACTTGAGAAATGGGAAAATTGGGCTGTGTGAAAGAACTGTGTCCTCTTCAGGGGAAAGCCAGAGTACACATTTCAGAGAGTATTACTGTTATATAGAGACACGAACACATAGCAACTAAGTGAAAAATCATCGCTGCTAATATGCCTATCCCGAGGACTTGCTCCATTTCCCAGACAGTTTCATGAAAAACTCTCTCTCTGAATTGCCTGGAAAGAATCAATACTGACTGGATAAATCATCACAGCCTTTGCTTGCATCCGTGGAACCAGGGATGACTGCTTAGTGAAGGGTCCATCAAGCATAATGAACGCTTCCAAGGGGCTGATGCACCTTTCCCTTGATCAAGTTCAACTCACACTTCATCCAGACAGGTTCTGAAGCTTCAGTTTCATGGGACCAGCTTCAACCTGGTCATTATGATTAATTTAACTTTCAGTTTCCCAGGAAATGGCATAGAAGCCTATCTGTCTAGCATTTGTCTTTTGGCAACTGAACACATTCAGTTTAGCTCTGCAAACATGACCTCACTTACTGCCCAGCACGAGGTGCTGTATTTGCATTGAGTGGAGGGTGAGCCCTCCTCCTGGGACCACTGTGGGTTGGTGGGGGTGGGGAGGGGGTGCGTGGATACGGCCATGTAAATAATCAAAGGCAAGAGGGGAGTGCTCTGCTAGAAGACCACACACAGCTCCATGGCAACACACATGGGCCATAATTAATTCCTTTTTAAACATTTTTTTTCTAATGGAAAAAATAATGCTTCTGCTAAAAAATAGATAGAAAAAATAAAAATAAAAACTGTCTAAAATCCCATAGCACAGAAATAAGAATTGGTAACATTTGGTGTTTGTATCCACACCTGTACCCTTGCAGCTGTGCCTGCATTTCTGCCTAAGCCTCTGCCTCTGTCTGAATCTTTATCTGTGTTTGGTTTCACACCACACTTGTAACTATCACTATATTTTAATAACAAGATCATCCTCTTTAAGTGCACTCAGATTCTGTTTTATGGTCTGGTTGTTTACCTAACAGTGTATTGTAGACACACTTCTGTGGTATTTTGCATTGATCATCATTTTTGATAGCTGTATATATATTCTGTTGGATAGATAGAACTTAGTTATGCAAGTAATCTCTTGTTACTCTGAATATAAGAATTTTATAAGTAATTCTTGTACAGGAATCCATAATTTTGTTCTTAAAAAAATATTCTAAAATTCAAGTCTGAGGGTTGATGTGGAAGTGTGAGTTTAGAGTTTTTGCCTCGAAGGCACCTCAGGGAGGATGGAGGAAACAAGGAAGTGTGACATTGGAGTTGGGGCTTCCTAGAGGAGCAGGCTAGGGCAATCAAGATGGTGGAGTGGACAGGTAGGGCCATCTGTGAAGAGGGATAGAGGTGCCAGTGGGTAGGTGTCTGGGTCCCTGAGCTCAGGGGTGCTGTGGGCAGGGCCTGGTGAGGTCTGAGGGTAGTGGGGCCAGAAGGTAAAGCACAGTGGGAACAGAGGTAAGGAGTCCTGACATCATCCTTCAGGACAGGGAATCTCAAGGAGAGGAAGAAAGGGGCACATGGACTCCAAGAGTGTCTGAATCTTCAGAACTTTTGTTTCCAAGGGTACATTCCCTGCCCCTGCCTCCTGGGTCTGAGATTTCTCTCTCTCCTCTCTCCCTTTGGTAGGTAGGATCCTGCCCCCACTTTACCCCAACTCCCTTGAGAATCCCTGTGCAATAAGAGGCATGACTGGTAGTCTGTGCTGCTCATAGGAATGGTGTGGAGGTAGGAGAAGAGGTAAGAATCATTGCTAGGGGCAAAAGGGAACTATTGCATTATGTTGCAGGCAGATTCTGACTTGTGGCCCATAGAACTCCTGATGTGGTCTACATGGGGGTAAGATCTGTGTCCCTCACCACAAGGATCAATTCCTGTTTTCTTTTTCTAATATATTACAGACTGACATTTTAAGCAAACATAATAAAAATGAGTTACTAAAAAAATGCAATAAAAACTGTACAAAACATGAGCATCAATTTTTAAATAGTCGTTTATACAGATATCAAATAGCCATGTCAAATTGCTTAAAGTTTCAATGGCCTCACTCAGGTCCTGTTCTTACCTTATTGGAGATCCGTAATCAACATTGTGTGGATGTTCCCTTCCATGAATCTCACTTGGAGCAGTACAGCGGTAGCCTCCACTCTACAGATAACCGGTCGGAGGGAGAGGGAATTATTAGCAGGTCTCTTGCAAGGTTGCAGGGGACAGAGAGAATCTCAGGGGACCAGCTGAGGCAGGGGCAACGGTATGAAAAGGAGGGGAGGGTAGTTAACAACTCATTTTGTTTAATGGCTAAAAAAGTGCTTTTTAGTTATTTTCCTTGTGTTCTATTTTATGCTGCATTTTTTCTCTTTTTGCTTTTATTTCCCCCAACCATTTGAAAGGTGTATGTCCTGTTTTTTAAGCTCTAGTAATAATTTTCATGAAATTTTAAAAAAATGGCACCTATAATTCTCCAAACATCAAAGGAAAATGTAAAGTAAAACACCAAAATGAGATAACCCCACACACGTTAGAATGGCCATCATTAAAAAGACAGGAGATAACAACTTCTGGCATCGATATGGACAAAGGGACCCTGTGCAGTGTTGGTGGGACTTGTAAATGGGTACAACCACTGTGGAAGAAAAGATGGAGGATCCTCAAGACATTAAAAATAGACCCACCATATAATCCAGCAATTCCACTTCTGGTAATATTTGTAAAGGAAATGAAAACACTAACTCAAAAAGATCTCTATACCCTTGTGTTCATAGCAGCATTATTTACAATAGCTCTGACATGGAAACAACAACATGAATGTCCACTGATGAATGAATGGATAAAGAAGTTGTGGTGTACGTACATGATGGAATATTATTCAGCCATGCACGATGAGGAAGTCCTGCTTTCTGTGATGACATGAATAGGCTTTAAAAGCATGAAGCTAAGTGAAATGAGTCAGAGAAAACCAAATACTGTATGATCTCACTTATATGTGGAATCTTAAAAAAAATAACTCCTAAAAAAAGGAAATCAGACTTGCGGTTAGTGGAAGTGGGGGCAGGGGACATTGGAGAAAGGTAGTCAGAAGGTACAAACTTCCAGTTGTAGGATAAATAAGTACTAGGCATGTAATGTACAAGATAATCACTATAGTGAGCACTGCTGTATAGTGTACAGGGAAGTTGTTGAGAATAAATCCTAAGAGTTCTCATCACAAGGAGAACATTTTCTTCTTTTATTTTTTTCTCTTCTTTTTATTGTTATCTATATGAGAAGTGGATGTTAGGTGAAATTACATCTTAAGGCCCCTTGCCGGGGCAGGAGAGGGAGGGGCCACTCCAGGCTACTCTTAATTTCCCAAACAGGCTCTCTGGTTGGGAGAGGCTGATGACTACTCTCGGCCTCCTCTGAATTAATTCCTCTGTCTGAGAGTAGCAGTGGAAGCCTCCATGCCCTGGGTTGGCTTTGTTCTGCGGAAAATCACCTCTGCTATCCCCCTCTTGACTTGAGTAGTGCTGGGCCACACAGCTTCTGAGGTCATCACCAGCCTCTCTGATCTAACAGGGATGAAAGGTACTTTCCACAGTGCGTGGGCTGTGACAAGACACCCTGCCTGGCTGTGGACAAACTGGCTGTAGGGCTTGTGAAACATCTTGCCTGTGGACCCAAATGAGGCAGAGCTACACCCCACTGAGCACTCTAGTCAGAGATCCATCCCTAGTTTGGGAAAATCACTTAGGTAACACAGGCATTAACTTGGCCATGATCTGTGTGCTGGGTATTGGTGGGCCCCTCCCCTACTTTTCCATCACAGTCAGATTCCATGGTTGGATCCTGCAGATTCCCCTGCCATCCCTGTGGGGTGAGATCAGAGTGGCATCTCCTGCAAAGTGACCCACAATGCTGGAGAGGCTGGTTGTCCCTTCCGGGTTCTCTTTTCCTGCTGAAGGGACTAGAAGCTCAGGGAGACCTCTGGACATGGTGCTGCACTGGCCTGCAGGAGTGGCAATGCTGTCAATGTGTCCGTGCTTCTTTTATCCTTCTAATGTTGTCTTGGTTTCAGAGGTGGAGGAGGGTGCTTCAGCCTCACCATTGTGTTCTAAAATTCTTTAAATAGTGTCTTGTTCTTGCATAAATGTTAGTTGTTCTTGTGAGGGGGAGAGAAGTCATGAAAACCTATAGTGCCATCTTGGTGATGTTACTCTCTCTGTAACCATATTTATGACATTTATTTGAATGTAGCTCTGTGTTTAACTGAGTTTAATGTTTACTGTTGGTGCTTTTTTTTTGAGTTATTTATTTTGAATCACCTCTTAAATGCCTGATGAAAGCATTAAGTAATATTCTTGCAATAACTGCCAGTGTTTTCTTCTTCTAAGAAGAAGAAGAAAAGGAGCTGCTAACCTTCTGGAGTAGGCTGACATTACAGTGGAGCTCTGTGTTCTCCTGTTGGACATAATTAATTTTGCACAAAATGAGTATCAGACCAGGCCACTCTCTGATCGTGATGGATCAAGACACTTCATGGTCATGTCTGAACACAAAACATGACCATTGTCCAAACCACAAAGATGACCAGACATCTCCCAATCTTGGCCAGTGTGAGTGACTGCTGCTCTTAGCCAATTTCTTTAGTTTTAGCCTTGTCTAGTCTTTCCTCCTTCTAGATGAGATTTATTAAGCTACTCAATTGTAACATTACCTCTGCTTTCTAAGAGCATCAATCTATAGCAAAGCCCCACATCCCCAAATCACTTAACACAAGCCCAAGTCTTATCACAAGTTTTTTCTAATACCTCCTTGCTAAGACATTTCAAGGTTTTCTGGACTGTGTTCACCCTCACTGAGATGAATAATAAAACCAGTTCATCCATGTGTATTAATTGTGGTCTGTGGCTGGAGGGCACTGACAAGTGAAGTGATTGTACTGATAGCTCCACTAACTGGTCTCCTATATCCACTTCCTTTGCCAGGAATTTTGTAGTCCCCTCCCATTCTGACTCTGGCTCAGTCATGTGACTTGCTCTGACCCATGGCACGATAGCAAACTATGCAAGCAGATGCTGGAAATCACATGTGTGTCTACTGCCTCTTTGAACCCTTGCTACTACCATGAGGCCAAGCTAGCATGATGGAGGATGAGACACATGGAGATCAGTCAAGTGGACCCTGGTGTCCCAAAAAGGCCCCTAGCATGTGAGGCAGCCTAGCTCAGATCAGTAGAATTCCCAAGTCAACTCATAATCTTGCAAACAAAAATAAATGTATATTGTTATATCTTACTCAGGTTTTGTGGTTGCTTGTTTTGCAGCATCATTGTGGAAATAAAAAATTGGTATGGTTTACTGCCTGAGAAAATATTTCTTTTAACCGCCTATTTGGAAGAGCATCACTAGATCATACACTTTGCCTCAAAACTTTATAGTTTTGCTTTATTGTCTTTTATTGTTAGCATTTAATTTTTGTTTTTGCTTAAATTGTGATTTTCTTTTGGTATCACCAATTATTTATAAGTTGGGTCTCTTATCTCCATCCTATTTATCAAATTTTCCTTAATCTTCTAATCTTTCTTGATTTTTTTTTTTTTGGAACACTTCCCTTTTTTCAGTCAGCTCCATTTTTATCCAAAGACTAAAATTCAACCTCTTTTTCTTTTACATATTCTTTCACCTCTTGTTTCATAAGTTCTATAGTTTCTTATTTTGAGTTACCTGTAATTACTCTCTCAAATATGTGCTCTTGCTTTGCATCGTTCCTTTTTCAATGATGCAGAACTTTTTAATGGTGTGTGTGTGTGTGTGTGTGTGTGTGTGTGTATTTCTGGAACTTTCAAACAAATGGGCACATTTGTTTGAACATGGGGTTCTTCTCACCTCATGATCTCCTACCTATATGATGACACAATTACACTTATGGCAAGTTGTCTCCAGTTGAAGAGTGGATGGATATGAACAGCTCCTAACCAAAATTCTAGTGTCTTGCAAGCTTTACTTAAAGTTTTTCTGGGTTATTGGCTTTTACTTTTTTCTGTTCTGAATATGACAAAGAAAATATTTCTGAGTAATTTGAAGCAGCATGTAGTTCTTACATCAGAAGCTGAATATGAACAACTACTGTTCTCAGTTTTTCTGGTTTCTCTCTTTTCCAATGGCTGCCTAAAATTCCCATGATGGAACACTCCATTTCCTATCTACTTCCACTCTGGGCCAATGCAGTTACCATCTCTGTTGGATATAGAGTTATACTGTCCAATATAGAAGCCACTACTACTGTAGATATTGAACCCCTGAAATATGTCTAGTACAAATTGAAATGTCCTGTGAGTATAAAATATATACCAGACTTCAAAGACATGGCATAAAAAAAGAATGTGGAATATCTCACTTACATTTAAAAACATTGATTACATGTTAAAATGGTAATATCCTGGATATATTAAAATATTGTATTGTAATTAATTTCACCTGTTTTATTTTGCCTTTTTAAAAGTGTGGCTGCTAGAGAATTTTAAGTTATTTATCTGGTATGCATTGCATTTCTATTGAACAGTACCAATAAAAAGATACTACATCTGAAACTAATATAACACTGTTAATTATACATCAATAAAATGAATAAATAAAAAGCACAAACACAAAAGAGAGCGAGAGAGAGAGTGAGTGAGAGAGAGAGGGAGAGATACTAACATGCAATGGAGCAGGAATCTATGGTCACTTCAGAAAGCCATTTTCTCATCAGAACAGATCCTGTTCTCTGACATGAGGATACAGAGAGGAGGTTTATAAACACCTCTGCTCACCTTTTTCCTATCTTTGCCATTTTGCATAACAAGTATTGCAACAGAAATATAAAGGATTCTAAGAAACTATGAAAAATTATATGCCACAAATTGCACTATCCTGAAGAAATGGATAAATTACTAGAAACATGCAACCAATCAAGACAGAATCATGAAGAAATAGAAAATCTGAAAATCTCCTTACTAGTATAAGGAGATTGAACCAGTAATCAGAAACGTCCTAACAAAAATCCAAGACCAGATGGCTTCACTGGTGAATTCTATCAAAAATTTCAAAAAGAATTAATACCAATCCTTTACAAACTATTTCAAAACATAGAAGAGTAGGGAACACTTCCAAACTGATTTTACAAGGCCAGCATTACCCTGATACCAAAATCAGACAAAGATATTACAAAAAAAAGAAAATTATAGGCCAATATCCCCAATGAACACAGATGCAAAATTTCTCAACAGTACTAGCAAACAGAATTCAATAATACATTAAAAGGATCATGCACTACAAGCAAGGGGGGTTTATTCCAGGGACATAAGGCTGGTATCTCTGCCATTTTGTTTCAAAGATCAAAGCAAGTGAGGGTCACCAGTAGTTTTTGACTTAAGCCCACTATGTTATTTAAATTTTGCTTTGTAGCAAACTGCTGGAAACTCAGTAAAGTCTGACAATGAACATTTATTTCTCACACAATAGAGCATGAGCTTGGGCTCCAATCTAGGCTGGACTTGGATGGGGCCACTTAGTTGAGGCTTCTTTGTCCCACACATCACTCATCTTCTAGGGGGTTAGCCTGGGCATGTTCTCATGGCAGTGGTAGAGGATCAAGAGGGACAGGAAGTGTAATCTTAGAAACCCTTTTTAAGTTTCTGCTTGTATCACACTTGTTGACACCCCATTGGCCAAAGCAAGTCACATGACAAACCTTGACTCCCTGTGGGAGGGTTCTGTGAAATTACAAGGCAAAGAGCCTGGATGCAGAAAGGGATAAGGAACAGAAATTCATTTCTCCATTGTGAGTAGAGGGAATTCCTCCAAAAGTTTGGGGAAGTACTAATTTGTCTAGTTTCCGGTGATATTTCAATTTTGCCTTGATGGAAAGTGAGGGGGTTGTCATGACCCTCATTGAGTTGATTCAAGTACATTTTTAAGATCCTCTTAAACTGTGCTTGCAACCAGCTGTATCATTGGATACTTAATAGCTGATATTCCATTCTCCTTTTAAATAAATGTTGCAAGAAATTTTCTTGAGATCCTTAATAAGTTAGTAAAGATAGTTTTTTACTACTATGCCTACAACTGCTGTTAACTTTTATTATTGTTATTATTCATCCCATGGAAACACAGCATGGCATATTTCACAAAGGCCAAAAAGAAAACTGGAATTGTCCAGGTAGTATCTATTTGTCAGGGATGAGTTGGTGCACTTGGAGTGAGGGTAAGTTTCTTTCTGGAGCAGCCAGATGGAAAGATGTTCAGGCCAAATGTTTGCTTTCAGCCAGTCTGTCTGACCATATTGAGAAGGGGTTACCAGCTAAAACATTTGCTATTGATTGTAGAGGATGACATGAACCGTGGAGTAGTTTTATTTGGAACCAAGCAGAAGAGATTGCATCCCAATTTCACAACTCCCTAGTTGTGTGATATTGAGCAAGTTTTTCCACCCCTGAGACAGTCTCCTTCCCTTATTTGCAAAATGGGGCCAATGAATTTCTACCCAACAGGGCAGCTGAAAGGATGGCGTGAGATAGTATGGCAGTTACCAGGAGACGTGCTCAAGGAGGCTAGATTTCACTCTGTATCTATGGGACTGTTTGGGGCATTCCCTAATTCCTCCAATTCTGTCTTTAGTTGACAGTGGGAGTTATTTAGTGCAGCTGAAATATTTTCTACTTGCATCTTTTCCTCATTTGTTTGTACATTAATTTATTTATACATTTTCTGTTTTACTCGTTCATTTTTTCTTTTCTTTCTTTTTTTTTTTTAAGATTTTATTTATTTATTCATGAGAAACACAGAGAAGGGAGAGAAAGAGGCAGAGACACAGGCAGAGGGAGAAGCAGGCTCCATGCAGGGAACCCGATGTGGGACTCGATCCCAGGTCTCCAGGATCACACCCTGGGCTGAAGTCGGCGCTAAACCGCTGAGCCACCAGGGCTGCCCCGTTCATTTTTTCAATAAACATTTGTTGGTAGTTTCAGAGGTTGGGTTCTCCTAGAACAGACAGTGATATGGAGTTTGAGGAGGAAAGGATTTGTTAGGGACCAATACCTGGGAAAGTAAGATGAGGGGAGTGCAATTGGGCACAGGAAAAAGCCACACCAGGACACAGGACAAAAGGGGAGCTGCTAGGAGGTCCTAGAACAGATGCTGCCTGTTGGAGTTGTCCTGTGGCCACACTTGGCCAGAATGGCTGTGTTCATATCCTTGCCTTGCTCGTTCACTGGATGAGGGATGCCCTGGGCAGGGATGACCTCAGACAAAATAAGGTAGAGCAGAAGCAGTCTCTGGAGGAGGTGGCAGGGGAAGGCTGTGTGCTGGTGACATGGTGTAGAAGGGCAGCAGGTCCTCCTTTGAAGGGAATTCTGGGTGGCATATCTTCATGTCCATCTCTGTGGCTACTATGGGCAGACCCTGTGCCCAGACCTGGAGTTGTAATGCCAAACAGGGAAGACAAATTCTTCATGCCACATTGCTTACAGCATAGGCTGGTTTTGAGAGCTTTCGGCTGTCTTTGTAATTCAAATGAACAATCTTCTTTAGACAGATTGCCTCACCATGAAGTTGGGAGAATAGACTAATGTCTTCAGTTATTACTCAGGAGAGGAAGAAAGTAACAGATATCCCTGTTTATCGTTAACACAGATTCTGGGCTGCATCGAATCTGCCTTTACTCATTTTCTGCCAATTTCAACAATTCAACCAATACTGATTTTCTGTCTTGTGCCGGGCATGGTGTTAGGTACTAGGGGTACAATGAAGAGTATTCAGTCTTGTCAGAGAGACAGACACATACAGATAAGCTCAACATAGGAGAAATTATAAGGTGGTGACATAAAGAGACTGCTAACATTCAGAGGCAGGACAACTTCCCTTGGCCTGGGGGTCAGGACAATCTTTTTGGAGATTAAAATACTTGAGCTGAGACGAGAAGAATACAGATCAGCCAGGTAAATACAGTTTCTGCTCTTAAAGTAATTTCCCTCTTATTTCATCAGAAAGAGGACAGATCAGAAGTCTTGAACATAGAAAGCAATCATGCTGGGGCTCCTGTGTGGCTCAGTGGGTTAAACGTCTACCTTCAGCTCAGGTCATGATCTCTGGGTCCTAGGATCGATCCCCATGTCTGGCTCCCTGCTCAGTGGGGTGTCTGCTTGTCCTCCCTCTGCCCCTCCTTCTCCTCCCCCTTTCCCTGCTCTCTCTCAAATAAATAAATAAAATATGTTTTTTAAAAGTAATCATGCAGAGGGAATCAAAGCTATTTAATGAGGCAAATGGACTTTAATGTTCCTTGAATGAATGTTCCTAAGAATTTCCTTCATTTTAAGCCTTGAAAGCTTAAAAGGCTTTCCTGTAGGGCCAGAAAGCTGTATATTGGATGATGTTGGTTCTTTGGAAATGATTTCAGTCTGTGTGTTAAACAGTAATCATACCTCTGAGAGGTCATGTATTAAAAAAAAAAATCTGTGCACACCTAAATGTCATGTGATGCACAGTTACTGGATTTAATTTGGGGTCTCCTGAGTTGTTTTCTCTTACCAGCAGCACCATGGAATTCTCAGAGAGGCTGAATAGAAGAGTATGAGTGTATATGTGTGAGTCTGGTGCTCACACACAAGGCGCCCCCCTCAGCCTGACTTCCTTTCAATTTCCTTCACTCTTGAGTCACAAATAATAGGATTCTGAAAATTAGGAGTCCTAATATTAGCATATTAGACAGAGGCCATGTTTCTTCCTTACAAATGTTAGAAATGGTCAAGACTTACTTGCTAATACCAATGCTGGAAAACCTCACTCAAATGGCCTATTTGCAAACCTAGTGAGTATCAGACCACCACAATAGCTTCACTGACACTTCCACATCGGTTAGTGGTCTTTCTTTCTTCTTCTTTCTTTCTTTCTTTCTTTCTTTCTTTCTTTCTTTCTTTCTTTCTTTCTTTCTTTCTTCTCTTCTTCTTTCTTTCTTCTTTCTTTCTTTCTTCTTCTTTCTTTCTTTCTTTCTTTCTTTCTTTCTTTTCTTCTTCTTTCTTTCTTTCTTTCTTTCTTCTTTCTTTCTTTCTTCTTCTTCTTTCTTTCTTTCTTTTTCTTTCTTTCTTTCTTCTTTCTTTCTTTCTTTCTTTCTTTCTTTCTTTCTTTCTTTCTTTCTTTCTTTCTTTCTTTCTTTTTCTTTCTTTCTCTTTCAGATTTTATTTATTTATTCATGAGAGACACACACAGAGGCAGAGACATAGCCAGAGGGAGAAGCAGGCTCCCTATGGGGAGCCAAAGTGGACTCGATCCCAGCACCCTGAGATCACACCCTGAGCTGAAGCCAGATGCTTAACCATTGAGCCACCCAGGTATCCCTGTTAGTGGGATTTCTGTACCAATGACTTCAATATAGGGGAATATCTGGTGTGTAGAGAGAGTTGAGATGTCAGCCTGTCAGGCCTCACTAGAACTCCTATCCCATCCTGAGAATCTGCCCAGCGTAAGCCGTGCAATGTATAACTTGAAATCAATTGAATTCACCTTTCCCCTTAGGCTCTAGAGAAAATGAACTCATATCCTTATTTCTCTTGGTATAGGAGGTCTGTGCTCCCTGCAAGATTTCTGTAACTTTCTGTGGCTTTGCCTGTCTACTGGTCATCTCTTATTTCTGGTTTTGGCTGAAGCCTTGTTCTCTGATTTTATTCTTGTCCTATATCAGCCCTAGTGTCAGCCCAAATGAGAGTCAATGGCTCTTTCTCTTTGAGTGTCTTTTTCTCCTTCTTCTCCCAGATATCTCACATATTAACTATATGATTGTTTTCACTGGAGATTTACTGTGAGATAGACAGTATCAAGAATACTGAATTTCTCTAATCTTTAGTTAGATCCTTAAAAACCTCTGCTGCTGGAGTCAGATACCCCACCATAGCCAGAGGCACTTCTTTTCTCCAGACCTGCTTTTCCTTTCTCATCTGCTTATCTGCTTTTGTCACCCCAGATTATTGTTCATATATATGTGTATAAGTGTGTGTGTGTGTGTATATATGTATTTTGGTGCAGAGTGGTTTTGCTATCTCTTTCTTGTTTCTTTCTAACACAGTAGGATTCAACTTCAAGCTGTGCATTTGAAAATACTAAAAATTAGGCACTATCCCTAACACTTCAGATTTAATTGGTTTGGTATAGGGCCTAAATATAGGCTTTTTTTAAAAAGGCACTCCACATGTTTCAAAATATGCAGCCAGGCTGAGAACCACTATAAACCTAACCAAACCCATGTCTTCAGAAAGACATATGGCCTTATAGATACTCTGCTATCAGTTTTTTTTTTAAAAAGTACAAGTGCATGTTTGCGCATGTGCACGCTCTCTCTCTCTCTCTCACACACACACACACACGCAAACACACAGAAGCACCTTACTGCATGCAGACTGGTTAATTAAACCTTCATTAGTAACTTTAAAGGAACTTTCAATATCTTCATCATACTTAAGCATATTAAGAGACTGAGGCTCTGTAATCTGCTCAGATATACGCAGCCAGAGGTAGTAGAGGCAGGATTTCAATCGAAGACTGAATTCCAAACCTGTTTTTCTTTTTCTTTTTAAATCCTGTAACTGCACCTTTTAGGTCAAGGAGCATAGGTAGAATATGAACATATACTTGCGTTCAGTGATCCCTCCTTTTAGATATCACTGCTTCTTCCATCCATTCCTGCTACTCTAGATCCAAAAAAATCTTTGTCAATTTATATTGGGCATATATTGTTCTTTCCCCCAAAGGATCTCCTTTTGTCCAAAGCCCAGGATGTCCTCACTTATTCCTAGAAAAGTTTCCTTCAAAATTTCCTTTGACAATAGCTAGCATTTATTGAATGCTTATCATGTGCCAGACATACTGAAATACACAGAGGCTATGTAACTTGGTCAAGGTAGTATGATTAGTAAGAGCAGAGCCACCCCACAATCCTGGGGGAACTGATCAAATCTGGATAAAATGTAGATTCTGATTCTAAGGTCTGGGGGGGGGGTCCTAAGAGTCTGCATTTCTAACAAGCTCCCAGGAGGTGCCTACACCACTCGATATATAGTCCATACTCTCCATGGCAGGGCCTAGGTGGGGTTGCTTGCTTTTCTGTTTTTCCTATTGAAAATAGCTATGGCATTTGCAAAGTGGCTACATTTCTCATGCAATCTCTGAGTTTTTCTTCCTGAGCAATAGGGCCAAAGTGCACTGTGGTCCAAAGATCTAGGACTACTACAAGGTCATAGATTACATTTGACATTAATTAAATTAATTAATTGAAAGGCATCCACTACTCAGAATGAAAAAAAAAAAGAGTTACCCTGGGAAGGGGCAGAAAGATTGAAGCCACCATTACTCAGAGTTAAAAAAAAAAAAAAAAAGGCTCCCCCAAGAAGGGGCAGAAAAGACTGATGTAGGCAAGGTGATTTAGTGTTGAAAGATAGGATGTTTGATGTTGAATGGTGACAGTTGATGTTTTCTGTTCTGCCCTTTGGTCGCTTCTTTAGTCAATATGGTGAGAAACCTACTTTGGCCATCCCCAAGCTTCTGTGAAATGCAAACTGCAAAAGAAACTTTAAAGACAGCTTCTAACAGTTGCATATCATTCCACAGAAGCTTTTTTACTGAAGGCAATTTCTTCCACAATGATGTTTTTTTTTTTTTTTCCTTTTAGTTGCAGTTCTTCATTTTGATGTTCAAATTCCCTCAAACTCTGTGACAAGAGCAAGGGGTGATTAGTGTTTAGGGAAAGCCACTTACCACTGAAGCCTGCTGCTGCCAAGGAAGAGGGCAGGCCTGCGCCACTAGGCAGGGTGCAGATTGCCAGCCAGCACAGGGAAAAGGCTTTCATTACAGCAGTGGGCAGACCTCTGGTTTCCTCATGAAAGCCACTAGTGCAGAACACACGGTACACTACATGGAATACTTAATTACAGAGGTGAGCTATGGGTTCAAGTTGACTGGGTAATCTAATCAATATTGCTTACTCCAAACTCTAATTTACTTGTCTTACAACTCATTAAATTTGAAATATTATTGATTTTCAAGTAGATGGCTTAGCTAATAAATGAGTCCATTTTATCTTGGGGACCTTGGTTTGAGTTTGATCAGTGGATTCACAGGTAAGAGAGCTCGAATCTCTTCATTGGGTAGTGTTTACGGGATAATCACACCAGACAGCCTCCGCTGATGCAGATAATTGGCCAGGACCCCATATTTTCCAACAGCTCATGCCAAATGGGTGATTTTCTTGTTTTTGAGAAAGGTGACTTGACAGTAGGGGACAGTGAATTGTGTGACTTGGGAATAGCCTTCCTAAAAGCATGCACTTCTTTGAAATGTAATTCTTTGTATTCTGCAAATAAAAGATGCTATGAACCTCCTTTTTCTCCTGGACTAGAAACCATCTTGCTTGGTTGTCAGCAACCAATTCTGTCTTTGCCCTTCAAAGGTCTGGTCCAGATTTGATTCCTACAGAGTGTAAGTGATCCTCTAATGAAATCTCTGATGTGCCTTTTCTGCACAGACCAGAATATGACGGGCCAACAGCCTCTGGGAACCTCTCCACACATCCACATGCTCAGGGTGATTATAGATGCATCGATGTGAAGGCGGGGCAATCCAACGAATCTCCTTCAAGCTGATTTTCAGTCTCTGGGTGACACTTTGTAGCTTTTATTTATTTTTTTTAAAGAAATTATTTTTAAAAATAAATTATTTTATTACCTTAGGTAGGAAATAAGTATCATTTACCATAACTAGAGATAAATCCTAAAGATAAATACGGTAAAAATGTAAATATGGTGAAAAAATAGATCATGCAGCTATCATTGTGTCCTATGCTTGAACTGTTTCTTTCTTTTTTAAGTTCTGATTTAAATTCTGGTTAGTTAACATATGGTGTAACATTAGTTCCTGATGTACAATTTAGTGATTCAGTACTTCCATACATCACCTGGTGCTCACCACAGCAAACACCCTCCTTCATCCTCATCATCCATTCATCGTCCTTCCCACTTCCAGTTTGTTTTCTGTAGCTGAAAGTCTGTTTCTTGCTTTTTTTCTCTCTGTCTTTTTAGGGGACATTTAAAAAAATATATATATATTTTTTTATATATATATAAAAGGAGGGAGAAGGAGAGAGAAAATCTCTAGCAGACTCCCCAGTGAGCACAGAGCCTGACTCAGAGCTCGATCCCATGACCCTGAGATCATGACCTGAGCTGAAATCAAGAGTGGGATACTCAACTGACTGAGGCACCCAGGTGCCACAGTTATTCTTTTTAAATGTAATTTTTTGAATAGGTGTCTGTTGACATGGTTAAAAAAACCTAAAATTATAAAAAGATACCTACTTAAAGTATTTTCATTGCCCCCAAATGGGAAATTGCTCTGTTTAGTTTCTTTTCTAGCCTTCTAGAGTTGCTTTTGTATATTTAAACAAGAACAAATGCAGATTCTTTTTTCTTATTTCTATAAAAGGTAGCATTATCTACACATTGTTTTGAACCCTTTTAAATTTTTTTTGACTTACTGGCGTATTTGTGAGTTTTTTTTCCATATCAACATATGGCAAATGCCTCATCTTAAAAAAAGAGCTGGATAGTTTCCATGATTGACACATAATTTATCTAATCAGTCCCCTGTTAATGGACCTTTGGATCCTTTCACATATTTTGCTATTACAAATGCCACTATAATATCCTGCATATCGTTCCCAAGTACAAAATGACTATGTACCTAAGTTGTTATCTGTGCCAGTATGTGGGTAGGCTATACACTCCAATGTGGAGAGCTAGGTCAAAGGGTACATGACTGCTTTGTCAAATTGCCCTCTGTGGGTGTTTTGTGTATTTACTCTCCAGTCAGCAATGTGTGGGGACCTGAAACTGGCAATTTTAACCCCCCTTGTCAAGTACTTACATTTCTAGGTCAGAAGCTGTATAGTCAGGGTTGCAAACAACAAGAGTCCAGTTAACTTAAAGCAGAAAGAGTTTATTGGAATAGATTGGAAAAGTGGAGCACAGGCTTTGGGGAGAACCAGCGAGGTGAAGTATAGCCAAGGACTTGCCATGGGGCAGTCTCATGAAGATGGTGCCACTAGACCTGTGGCCACCAGGCATCTCTGTGGAACCAAGGACCCCAACCCCCAACGTTGCCCTCCTTGTACTCTATATTGGACTTAATTTGGCTTCTAGAGAGTTACAAGGATGAGGACCCGAAAAACCTCTCTTTGCCCCCTGGCGAGAAGTGTATTCAGATGTTGGGTGGCCAAAACAGTGTCCACTATGAAGAACAACCTATCTCTTCATCTTTCTTACAAATGGCAGGTGGTGGGGGGAGGATTTTCTTGGACCATTCAGGATCTGTGTTTGAAAACTGCTGTTGCATTAGGGTCTGAGTTGGGCCTAGCATCCAAAACTGTGCCCAGGAGGGGATTAGTGCATCATTTTAGGACTCAGCCAATGAGTCCACCTTGTTTACTGATCACCTTCAACATGCTAAGTAAGCATATGCTTGGCCAAGGACTCCAAGTCAGGGATTCTGACATCTAATTCTGTTTTAGCTCTTCTCATCGGTGGCTTAGCCTTGGGCAAGCCATTCTTCTTAAGCCTGTTTTCTCATCCACGAAGCGAGGATAATAATATTGACCTACTTTCCCAGGATGTTGCGGGGATTCACTAATTGATAGCTGTACAGAACTCCAAAAATACCTTAGAACCCCCCAACACCTTTGTCTCCGAGTCTGCTTTCCTTTCAGCGCTCCGGCTCCGTGTCCTGGAATTTGGGCTGACGTGCAGAAGGGAAGAGATGAGGGACTGGAGTACAAACATGACTTGTTTGGCATGTAAAGAGGCAGTGAGCAGAGCCAACGTGGAAGGAAGGTAGTTAGCAGTTAGCCACAGTTGTTAAGTGTTCTGTGGGGCCCCACTGCCACGGTTCCGGGATCTGGATCCGGGATCACAAAGCACAGATGCCTGAGTCCTAATGGCTCTCCCTGGTTGTCATCCTCATACATAAATAGATTAGCAGCCCTGTCCTTGACACTGATGGTAGGAATGGCTCACCCGAACAGCTGTCGCAGAGCGTCTCTGCTATTAATCACACCCTCCCTTCAATAGGCATTGACCTTAAGGTGGAAACCCCTTGCTCTTGTTCTAGCAACTGAGGAGCCCACAGCCCCACAGTGTGTGTGCACCTGTTGGGGAGGGAGACGCTTTGATTTTTGTCATTATTAGAATCACAATAATAAGGTGTGTCTATTGCATTCAAGTTTTCACGGCATTTTGACATCTGTGGTCTCCACTGGGCCTCAGCAATGTTTCAAGGCAGGCAGAAATGATTATCACCACTAGATGACAAAAAAAAAAAAAAAAAAAAAAATTCAGGGGAACCTGGGTGGCTCAGTGGTTAAGCATCTGCCTTTGGCTAAGGCATGATCCCAGGGTCCTGGGATCGAAGTCCCTCATCAGGGTCCCTGCAGGGAGCCTGCTTCTCCCTCTGCCTGTGTCTCTGACTCTTTCTGTGTCTCTTATGAATAAATAAATAAAACCTTTGAAAAAAAAAGAAAACACCAAATTTGCAGAGGTTACCAGACCTAAGATGATCCAGCTGGGAAATGGAATCTATTGCCTGACGAGGCTAGCACAGTCTATATTATATCACTCTCTTTAAATGATAGATAACTGTCTTCAGTTCTCCCCTTTGATATCAAATTGAATCCACTCAAAAACATTAAAATATGCACATCCAGCCTTGATTAAATGCTCACCATAGGCCACATACTGTGCTAAATGCCTTACATGCAGAATATCATCTCATCCCTGCCCTGTTAGGTAGGGGTCCTTGCCTTGCTTTAGAGATGAGACAAACTGGGGCTCAGAGGGGTTAATAACTTGCTCGAGTATACATAGTCCAAGAGTTCAGCTGCAATTCTGTATTGCAGGCCCAGAAAATGCCAGTACCTGAGTGTCCAGCAATACCCGAAACGTGTAGGGAACTGCATTTTAACAGTTTAATGGGAAGAAGGGGAAGCTGCCTTTGGCCTCTAGCATCATGGGTTGTTCCTCTTCAGTTTATCTCATCGACCAAGAGTTCATTTCTCTAACTGTAATAGGAGGGCTGAAAGCCCAGTATGGCAGGGGCCGCCGGGTGTCTGCGGAGGAGTGATGGGCAGTTTCACAAGTGTGTGGGAAGATGTGCACAGGTTAGGTTCTCAGGCCCCTGCCTTGGTTCTGTTGCCTTTTGTGTCTGAAGGGTCCCCGTCCCCCTCTCCTTTCTGGAGAGGCAGGCACACCTGGACCTGGCCTCGGATCTTCATAGCACCTCTGATTTCCCTGTGGCTGGGCCGAGTGGTTCAGAGATGGCTTTCTGTTTCACTTCCTGCCCACACTGTCTGGCTTCACACAGACATCTGGTGTCTTCTGTCTTTGTTTTCGGCCCCAGGGCTCCTCTGAGGTCAGGGATGACTTGAGGGATCTCAGCAAGCCCAGACATTGGGTGAGGGGCTATGGAAAATGCTCCACCATCCTTTCCTATAGGGGCTTCATTCTGGGAGGAATCTATGCCTTTTGCAGGAAGGGCCCTGGGACTGAGTCCCTGCTGTCCACAGTGCAGCAGCAACCCCCATCATGATCCTTATTTTGCCTCTTTCCCTGAATCCCCTCCTCTGTTCCCTGGGATCACTCCAGAAATAAACTGCCTGCACCCAAATTCTTGTCACAGGTCATGCTTTTTGGGTGAATCCAAACTCAGAAAGCTTAATTCTTTAATAACCACACTCAGGGGGTGATTCTTTCTTCTAACCTGGGTGGAAAACTTGTTATGGTCATTATGGTCTAGATTTGAATTCTGGCTCCTGTGTGACCTTGGGCAGGTTGTGTAACTTCACTGAGCTTCCATTTCTTATTTGTGAAAAGGGAATGAAATAACATCTTCTTTATGGAATAGATTTCTGTGTGTATTAAATGCTCGAGACAGTCTCTTGTGCTCAGTAAGTGCTCAATAATTATCTGATGTTGGTCCAGTTATTGTATACTGTGGTGGTTGTAAACATAGGTTGTGGAGTGGGAGAGATCTGTGCACATCTGAACTCATTCTCTTGATGTCAAGTGGCCTTTGGCATGTTCCCTAGCTTTGCCGGCCTTGGTTTCCTTGGCTCTACAATAGAGCCAAGAAGACTAGCCACCTCATGGAGCTGTAGGAGCTGGTGTTTGTGTGAGTGGTTGACACAAAGCCTGGCACCTGACAGTTGGTGCCCTGTAAAATATAGCTGTTACTACTGAATCCTCTTGGTGGCCAGATGGATTTGATGACTTCCTCCTCTGTACTCATTTCATGCTTCCCTATATACTTCTTAACAGAATCATTGTGCACTTCCTCATCTCTCTCCCAAGACTGTAAGCTTCTCAAGGGAAGGGGTTCAAGTCATTTCTGCCTGGATCATCTCCTATTGGACCTTCAATCAGAGAAAGACATGGGAGAGAGTCAGAAGAACCTCAGAAGCCATGGAGCTCAGCTACTTCAATGGATGAGAAGCTTTGCTTCCCAAGGTTCACAGATGTCAGCTGAAAGGATATGTCTTGGTGGATACCACTGACAGAGGAGGCAGGAAGGCAAATAAGAAGCAGGGTTGAGGAACTGGCCTCAGTTGGCCAGGTGCCTGAGGGGGTTCTTGGTGAAAGCAGCCTCTCTTAGGGCAACAGGGTTGGACTATGAAAGGAGGGATCTTCCACCAGGTTTGATGAAAGTCAGAGGCTTTTTCTAGGAGGCACTTAAGGCTTTCCAGAGGCTTTCCCTGGGCAGGGGGCATCTGGACTGTGAGAAGGAGGTGCGTGATTGCATCCTCAACATCAAGTCAGGTAAGGATGGACATGCTCTGAACAGAAGAGCAGGGAGGGCCGCAGGGCTGCTGTGTGAAGAGCTTTGGCATCTCCATAGGGTTGAAGAATGGACTTGGCTTCTTTGCTACCGGCCCCGAGTGGTTAACCAGCAGCCCAGACTGGCCAGAGCCTGTGGCCTAAGCTTTGGCCCTGGTTTGCTTCACAGATTCCTAGGGAGACCTGGGTTCTCTTAGTCTTTCTTGTACCTCCTTCTCTTCCAGCACACACCATCCCAGCTTATCTTTCTGTGCTACTTTCAGAAGAAACTGAGGGAATGGTGGTGGGAAGGTATGGAAGCTGGAGGGGGTTTTCTGAGTTGGAGATTGTGATGGTTGAGACATGGCCTTCTATCTTTTGGGCAGTCTGGGACCTTTGGTGGGGGAGCAGCTGAGAACTGCACCTCTGGACATGGCACAGCATAGGCTAGAACATGGTTAGAGGCTCATTCCCTCCAGACACATTCCTGGCCAAGTGGTCTACACAACCCTCACCCCCATCCCCTAAAGCTAAACTCTCTGGGGTCTCTTTTTATCCATCTGGGCACTCTTTAGTTTTCTGTAGTGCATTCCCCCTCTACCTGCATCCCCTTTTCATGTTGGTGTTGCTGGATCTTTCTCCCTGACCTTATTTTCTTCTCACTGACTTGCCCCCTGCAAATCCATGACCCACAAGTCTATAGAGGCCATCCTGGTTTCTCTTTCCTTTAGCTGTCTCTCATTCCCTCAAACTTGGATGACCTAAATAGAATGCATTAACTTCTCCCCCAAACTGTTTCTCCCTCTGAATTCCCTAGTTTGGTGAATGGAATCACCTTCAACCAGTTTGCCTTGGCCCTAAAGTTTGGTGCTATCTTACCCTTGTCCTACTCTTACACACACACGCACACACACACATACGCACACACACACACACCACACACACCCTGCACAAACATCTGCCACTAGATGTGCTAACTGCCATTTGTCCTTTAAATAAAGGTTTTATTTATTTATTTATTTATTTATTTAGAAAGAGAGAGAGCATGAGTGGGATGGGGGAGGGGCAGAGGAGGAGGGAGAAGCAGACTCTCCAGTGAGCGGGGAACCGATGCAGGACTCCTTCCCAGGACCTTGAGCTCATGACCTGAGCTGAAGGCCGATGCTTAACTGACTGAGCCACCCAGATGCCCCCCATTTGTCCTTTAGATCATTCACCTCTTGTCTTTCCCGCTCTGGGCCCTAGGACACAGAGTGGCTGACCTCTGCCACTACATCTTGTAAGATCTTTTTCCCTCGGGTTCTGGGTTGGGCTTAGCCAATGGGAGGTTCTTAGAGGAGAAGTTGGTGCATTTCTTCTTCCTGCTGCCTCCCGACTGGGCTGTGGTTTGGTGGGAACTACGTTTCTCCCTCTATGGTCCTGACCCAACTTCTCTCATGGGTTCAGTTCTCTCTAAGTTCCAACAACACTGCTTCCCCTTGCCTTTTCAGGGCTAGGAGTAGTAATAGCTTCCTGGTGTGTGGATTGTCCCTTTTGGTGTCCCTGCCTACACCTCTCCGTGCATTGTCTCTACATAAATCTCCTATCAGCTGTACCTTCAAGCAGACTGGATGTTTCTTGCTAGAGCACTGTCAGAAATACCAGGTCATGCCATTGCTATCTCTTTAATATGTCTCAGGTCTAACCTTGACTGAGAAAGAAGGAGCTGATTCTCTAAAAGCAAGCCACAAACAGTTCCAGGCGACGGCTCCAGCCACATCCCTCATTTTTACTTCTGACCTGCCTTTCTAGTAGTTGTTCTCATCAGCCTGATGTGTACTTACTGGTGCCATACCTTGGCTTTGTTTCCTGCCTCAGGAAGCATCATTGACCCTCAGGACTGTCCTTTGGCATTCTCTAACTTCAGAACTCTTATAGGGTGTTTCCATATACTCATTCTCCTAAGTGTTTACATTCTCTGTAATCTACAGTGGACGACATGTGTACCATCAAGGCTTTATGAGGGTGTGGCTTGTTAATTGCAAAGGGCCCTGCCCTGTACTTACTCTCATGCTCTGCTGTCATTGTCTTAAAGTTATTAATAATTTTTGAACAAGGCCCCACATTTTCATTTCACGCGGGATCCTGCAAATGACATAGCTGTTCCTGTGTGTGCCACACTATGCAGATAATTGAGGCAGTGTGCGGACGTGGCAATGAATGACACTCAATCACCCAGAAGAAGATGACTTCGTTTTCAACTAGCTTTCTATCCTTGTGATCATTTCAATAAGAAGTCTTTATTTTGGTGCCAGTGTACCTTTTTTTTTTGAAAGATTTTATTTATTTATTCATGAGAGACACACAGAGAGAGGCAGAGACATAGACAGAGGGAGAAGCAGGCTCCCTGCAAGGAGCCTGATATGGGACTTGATCCCAGACTCCAGGATCACGCCCTGAGCTGAAGGCAAATGCTCAACTCCTGGGCCACCCAAGCATCCCAAGTGCCAGTGTATCTTTAATGGTTTTCCTGTCACTTGCCAATTCTCTTCTTTGTAATGGAGAATGGGCATCAGTTTCTAGACCTTCAGTGGGCCACATGATAACATCATTTTGTTTTCATGGTTACCTTCTATTTATGGCAAGTGGCACTGCTTCTATCTTTATGAAAATTAAGTTTCCTTTAAAAATAGACTTAAATAAAAAAGAGGTAATTGAAAATGAGAGGTTAAGTAAAGACATGTAGATATAACAACAATTTTAAAGGCTTTCTGAGAATAATTAAAGTTTGGGAAACTCCAGTGTAGGATAAAGAACATTCTTCCTTCTGCCTTCAGGTCCTCAGTATCCCATCCCAAGCTCAAACTTGCCCTTGGAGATTCCCATAAAGGACTGCCCTGGGAATCAATAGGCAAGCTGTGTAGAAAGAATTAATGCTATTTCCACTTAAAATCTTTGATTTTATTTAAATAGCTCTGATGGTAATACTTAAAAGTTTAACCCAGGAATGGGTCTTAGGAGGAGCAGAATCAGAGGTAGACGGACTGCAAGACCAAATCACACATTTATTTGTTGTAATGACCCTCACCATGCCTGCCTCCCGGCACATAAGTGGAGAGAGGAGGGATGTGAGTGACCTGACCCTTCAGAGGTGGCCAAAGTAGAGGGCGTGTGTCTCTCTATACACCTAAAATTAGAACTTTCAAAGTCTTAAGCTTGGAGTTTCAACATTCAACTGTCGAGTCGAACCGCGAGTGGCCAGAGGTGGTCAATTTCCCGATAGCCAGTTCTTAGAGTTTCTGCTTGGATGACCCGCCTGAGTTGATAATGCATATTTAGTCCTGCACCTTTTCATCCCTGCTTATGACATTTAAGGTGCAAAAACTTTCCCTACTGGCTACATTCTTCATCTTATTACACCCATCATTGATTTCATTGGCTGGCATTTAACAGAGAAAGCTTGTAAAACGAAGCTGTTATGCTTGCAGTTTTAGAGGCTCGCACAAGAGATAGTTCTAGGGAAAGAAGTGTGTGTGAAAGGACAGGAGGCATTTCTACTAACAATATATATACACGCTTCTAGGAAAAAACAAATCTCCGCTAGCACAAAGCATCTCTGAGTGCGTTTTGCAACAGCAAACCCTGATCCCACCATCCCTCTGGCTTGCAGTGAGTGGTATGAAATGGTTTCATTGCCTGGGAGAAGGGGGTTGGGGGCAAGTTCTTGGGCCTATCTCCATGGGCCAGCATAGATGTGGTCTAATTTCATCCCATTCTTCACAGCTTCTGGGAAGTCAGGTCAATTATGGTGCCAACTTCTGCCCATACCTTCATGATCAGCTTGGATGATCCAATACGGAAAGCCCAAGTGCTGGGTAGAAGTTAATACTGGTAATAATGATGATAACAGCATTAGCTACCTTTCCCAGGCATGATGCGGACAACTTTAGCTAAGTCACCTTTAGCTCTTATAGCTCATTTGCAACGCAGGTGTTACCCTCACTTCAGAGGGGAGCTGGTCATTTGCCCATCAGCCCTAATATCCCCTTCCAATCCTTCCTTCTCTTGCTTTGCTTTGTATTTCAGGGAACAACACTTCCTGGGGCCTCCTTGCCAACTTCCCAGGGGGTGTAAGCTGATAGGAGCTACTGGTGTGAACTTGGGCGTGAGAAGTAAGAATCCAGCATCTCTTGCTCAGCAGTCTCCTTGGTGGCTCTGTTGGATTCCTCCAGGTGCGTGGCTCTCATTAGTTACACCACTTCCTTCCCTAGTCTCCACTTGCAGGATGGTAGTTACTTCCTGCTGTTGTTAATCTCTGAATGGCCTGACTATGACCTTTGGTCTCCTGAGCCCCTATGACTTTGGACAGCTGATTTAATTTCTCCCCATTTGAATGCCCAAAGAGTAAATGTTTGAGGCTTTGTGGGCCAAGAGGCAAAAACTGAAGTACTTACATGTAGCTATTTATATCATAAGAGCAGAAATAAATTTCCATAAATTATTAACTTGTAGGCCATACAAAAGCAGGTGCAGGCTAGATTTGGCCAGCAGGCCATAGGTTGCTGACCCCTGCAGGCAGGTGAAGAGATTGAAATTTATTTTAAGCGATGTGGGAAACCATTGAACCATTATTAGGAAGAGGAGGGATTGGAGAACTCTTTTGAGAAAAACGCTCTGCCTGCTTTGTTGAGAGTAACAGTAGGGGAGCAAGAAAGAATGAAAGGAGACCAATTAAAAAGCCACTGCAACAATCCAGGCCAGAGCGGAGGGTGACTTGCACAGGGGTGGTGGCCATGGGGGTGGAGCACAGCAGATAGACAGATAGATAGATAGAGTCATATTCTCAGTCTTGAGGGCTGAGTGACTGTCCTGAAATACAAATCTGATCATGTTGCTGGGAAAAGGCATCTCAAAGTCCTGGATTGTCCACAGTTCAATTGGTGAAACTCCAAGGACTCCTAACCATGGATTCTAAACCCCTAAATGGGGACATTGAAAGAAAACAGGCTCAGGACAGGGAGACAGCGGGTGGTATGGGCTGTGGTTCTGTGTGGCCGCAGGGAGGCGGGGTGAACAGTCATTAGTTCGGATTGATTTGGAGATGACAGGAGTTACCGTCAGTGTGTGATGCTTTCCCTGTCATTTTATTCCAGATTTCAGGTCCCGTAAGGCCAGGGTCTATGGGATGTGTGCCTAGCACAGTTAAATTAAAAGATAAATGGGCGCTTTCTTTTAGCACACACAGTTGCTGCAGAGGGTCATTGTCATTTTAAATTCCCATTTGCAGCAGAAGTTCTAAGGCCCATGGAGAGAATTCAGGGATCTATAAATTTGGGTGGGAAAAATATTATTTATTTTCACTAACATCTAAGCAAAACTTAGCACGATGATAAATGTATGTCCGAAACCAATGGTAGAATGAACAGTTCCACTAGATATGACAGATCTTTTCATACCATACAGCTATTGTTGTGGATATATTGAAATATTCATTACTTCCATAACCCTAAACTATTGCGTCTACTACTAGATCTCACTTAATGTTTAATAAAGATGCACGAGTATTACTATATCACCAATTTTTTTTAATATTTTGGTAGCTGTGTTTCAATAACCATCGGCTTTTCTGTAATCCTGCATATTTACTTTATGCCCTTAGAAACGTTATTTGGAGAAGGGGTTTATAGGCTTCGCCAGACTTCCAAAGCCCAGCGCAGAGCCCCTTCCTCCCCTACTCATGGCTTCTGCTTAGGCGACGTTAGTGGACGCTGTCGGTCCTGGCTGGGTGATCGGTGTAACCCAGGGTTCCTGAAGCCTTTCTTTCCTCACACACCTTGTGCTTTGACGGGAGCCGCCTGTGCTCCCAGGCTTCCCCCGCACAGAAGCACTTAGCTAATTGTGCTGAACTCAGGGCCAGACCTCATGGGAGAGAAGCGGCCTGTCTGGCCCCCTTTGGCAATCCATTATTTCCCAAAGCACAAAGATTGATAGCTTCTGCACATCTCGGTCCGGCTAATAATTCTGCAGATGCTGCTTTAATTCCAAAGCACACAGTCACCCCAGCCTTTCTTTTCAACCTGCCTCTCAGATGGCAGAGAGGGAAGTGGCTCCCAGGAATGGAGCACATGCACTATATGGGGGTGATTTTAACAGCAGCATTTCTTTCTCCTGTCCATTTCCATGGCTCAGCCGCTTCCGGCCACCGGTTTGGATTCCCCTCCATCCTTTGTTGACCTCTCTCAGCTTGGCTTTTCAGCTCACACAATCTCCTTCTCTGCATGTTTGGGAATTACCTTTTCTCTGCTCAGAAGCCTCTTGAAATTTCTTGTCCTCCTTAGAACCTCTCCAGTATTTGGTGGGACTTGAGAAAAAGGAGGCTTCTGGGTCTGAGGGATGGAGTGAGGTAGGAAAAGAAGCGTTGATTATTTCTCCCCTCAAGCAGTTGCTCAGAGATCCTCTGGGAAGACTTTTTTTTTTTTTTTTTTAAATCAAGTTTCCCTATAACATCGCCTTGAGCTCATCCCTGAGGATACAGTGCATTCCAAGCCCACCCTGAAAGCTCACAAGTTTAAATAACAAGTTTCTGGCAGGCTACTCTGTGATTCAAAGTGTTGGGCTTTCTTTCTCACTGTGGTTTCTGAGAGCTCCTTGAGTCTCTTTTCTGCTCCTCCAGTATCCCCACAGGGCGCTGCCTTCCCGGGACTGGCCAGAGAGAGTATTACCAAGATGTGGCCCTACTGGGAGCTTCTCTGTGGGGTCTCTCTGAAGCTTAGGGATGCTGGGAGACTAGTGTAGCGGATGAGCAAATGGGGACCCAGGGAGAGGGAGGTTAGATGCTGTACCCCAGAGGCCAGTGAAGGATAGGCAAAGGAATCCGATCTGGAAACTTAACCTCAAAACTTTTTGCTTTTGTCTCAAGTCCTTTGCACATTGAAAAAATCAACTAGTCTTTTCATTTTTGAGTTGTAGGAGTTCTTTATATATTCTGGATGCTGACCTCTCGCTAGACCTATGATTTGCAAATATTTGCTCACATTTTGTAGCTTGCCTCTTCACCCTGTTGATTCTTTGAGGACAATAACAGATTTGGTCTAGCTTCCCTTACCCTAAGAGTCATTGAGCTCTTGTTCAAAATACATATTCCTGGGACTCCTAGGTGGCTCAGTGGTTGAGCATCTGCCTTTGGCTCAGGTCGTGATCCCAGGGTCCTGGGATCGAGTGCTGCACTGGGATCCTTCAGGGAACCTGCTTCTCCCTCTGCCTCTCTCTGTGTCTCACATGAATAAATAAATAAAATCTTTCAAAATAATAAACCAAAATACATATTCCCAAGTCCTTCCCCTGGGACTTCCAATTCAGGGAATAGAGGTCAGGACCCATGAATCTATATTTTCAATAAAAACCTCAAGTGATACTCAAAGAAGTTTAGAACACTCTAGATTCTACTAGAATAGCTGCTCAACTGTAGCTGTACAATGGAATCACTTGCGGAGCTTTAAAAAATATTACTGCCTGGTCCTACTCCCAGAGTTTCTGAATTAATCAAGAATGATTAATTCTCAATAAATAGAGACCTTGGGACTGGAATTTTAAAACGCCTCCAGGGACACTGACAACCAGCCCAGGTTGAACAGCACCACTCTGTTGGCCCCTCCAGGTCAGGATCTCTGCCCCTGGCATAGTGCCCAGCTCAGTTTGGATTTGTTCTTCTCCAAGCCTCGCTTTCTTATTTTGTAAGTGATTCTTACATTTCTTGTACTTGAAAATGGTTCTTCTCTGATGAGGCCTAGAGCTTCGGAGATAAGACTGACATTTGTAGCCAAAAAGTCTCCATGTTGTGGTGGGGAATTTGAAAAAAAAAAAAAAAAAGTGGACTGTATGTTTAATTCATAGGTGACCCAGTGGAGGTCTGCTCTTTTGGGGTAGGATCTGAATGCTTCCTTCTGCAGAAGTTATAGGAACCATCGGCTGAAACAGTTTGCTGCCACAATTGCATGCAAAAAATAAACCTCTTCAGGCTCCCTGGAGTCCCGTATCAGGCTCCCCTTAGGGAGCTTGCTTCTCCCTCTGCCTATGTCTCTGCCTCTCTCTCTGTGTCTCTCATGAATAAATATATTTTTAAAATTCTTTAAAAAAATGAGCCTCTTATCCCTGGACCACTAGACAGTTGTCCTAATACAACTACTTGCAATTACCTTGAACACTGGGAAACAGTCCATTCATGACAAAAAAAAAAAAAAAAATCTTCTCACAAATCATCAAATAACTGTTTTTAAACTATTTCTACACTATATGTATGGATGTGAGTATATCACTTTGTGGGTCTAGACACCAAGATAGGCCAAGAAGAGCTAACTGGGGAATTTATTAATTAGCTTCCATCAATCCCTCAAACAAACAAATTATTTCTTCTTAAAGAGAGTCTGAATAAGACAAGAATGTGAGAGTAAGATTCCTGATCTGATTCTTTTGCCTATTCTTCATGGGCCTCTTGGGCATGACTTCTAACCTTTCGGGGTCTCAGTGTGCTTATCTGTAAAATGGAGTTAATAGTACAGGCTGCCAGAGGATCAGATGAGGTAAGGCTTAAAGGTATTTGTTAACTTGGATGCCAATAAATGTTGGGCCCTTAATAAGTGGTGATTATTACTGTTGCTCGTGCTCTTTGGAGCTGTTGTGTTGATCAGTGAGCATTGCTTTCACAAATCTTATCTTCTCCATCAGAGGGGCAAACTCTTTGCCTTCACAATGCCTGCTAAAGCCTAGAGGAGCACACAGCCTTGAGGACGTGAAGTATGTCTGTAAAAATGTTCTATTGGTAAGTGTTTGCTAAATGACTCCCAAACACTACCAGTCGTCCATCCGGTGAACGAAATGGAAGCTACGGCACTCTATTTCCATTAGTTGTTTCAGATGGCTAGAGCCTTCCGGTCTTTCACCAGCCAATTCCAAATCAAATGCAAAGAGAAAATGCCATCACCATTTGCTCATAACTAGAAACTCATGCGTGCTGGAGTGTTGACAGTCTACTCCTAAGTCAAATGTAAACGATGTTTCTTTCCACTTGTGAACTCAAAAACATTCATCTTGATTCCTGAAGGTGGTAGGAATTATTTGTTAGAGTGTGAATAAGTTTGGGATCGTAGCATGGGACCCTGTGCCTCTGAGGCTGAAGACAGTTACTCCTGGGAGTGGGGTGCAGGGCAGGAAGTAGTAATTTGGGGGAGATGCATGAGAACCTCCCACAGTCGTGTATGCAGAAGTAATGTTGATGTAGGAGACAGTATGATAAAAGAGATAGTAGGACACCTTTATTGAGTACCACTGCATATTTTAACACCATGCTAGTGGATTACATCTCAGTTTCTCAATTGGTTCTATGGTGATCCTGCAGCAGGGGCTCATTTCCATTTTTACAGAGGCCAAGAGATGTAAAGGAACTTGATCAAGATCCTACAAGATCCTTCAAGATCAAGAACTTGAGTGATTTGTCCTATTCCAAAGCCCACGTGTATTCTCTGCATCTCTGACTCCGAGGAAACCAACATGGCGACATGGAGTACAGATGTATACTGGAAAACTATCAAAGGGAGAAGAAAAATGCAAACATTGTTGTTTGATATATAAAATGGTGCGATCAAGAGTCATTTATGTCCCATTTATGCCTAATTAGCACTAGCACAATAATGATTATGATTAAATATCTGACAGCTGAAGTTGGCTGCACGTTTTATTTGATCAGCACAGAAAGCACAGCACATCCAGGCTCCGTCTCCATCATTTTTTGCCCATGCAGCACAGTCATTTGTTTATAACTTCAATAAATTCCAAGTGACATTGGTCAGCAGTTTCAGTCCAGAACCTGTAGCCCAGACTTACAACGTGGCAGAGGCATGCACATACAGCCTTTGCATTGTCAACACAGGAAGAATCCATTAATTTGCTAATTATTCCTCCCTGCTGTGTGCAGGTATCATTAGGAAAAACAAATACACTGAGACTTAAGTGATTCAAAGTTCCTGCTTTTGTTATTGAATTTGCTTAGATGGGTTTTTAAATTCTGTGATTATGATGAGTGTCTAGGTCCATGGTGATTGAGCAAATTAATTTATTTTTCTTGGCGAGAGAAGGGAGATGGCTTAAATTCACAAAGGATCAGGGTAGGGAGGGATGAAGCTGTGATGAAGCTAGAGGCAGTGCATTAGGCTTCCAAAAGCCTCGTTCTGCTGCTGTGTGCTGTGTAACTCCCACCTACATGTTTTTTTTTTCTCATCCCTAGTATGAGGATAATAATCATATTTACTGTATATGGGATGTCTTAGACCCCAAAAGCAAATGCTGAGACATTTGGAGCGCCAGTAGTGTGCTTTGGAGGTGATCTAAGGTAGCAGAGTGGAGTTGCTGGTGGAGAGCATGTTACAGCTGTGGGCAAGCAGGAGTCAATACCACGACGACTCTGTATTCATTTACTGCTGTGTGACTCGTTACTCCAAAATAAAATGGCTTAAAACAACAAATATTTCTTCTACTTAGAGTTCCTCTAGATTAGGGGCTTATATGGGTGGTTCTCTCTCAGGATCTCCTAGAAGAGGATAATCAAGATCTTGATTGGCACTGCATTCGTCTGAGCACTTGAGTGAGGCTGAGGATCCATTTCCAAGGTGGCTTGACCACGTGGCTGGCAAGTTGGTGATGGTCATTGGCAGGAGGTCTCAGGTTCTCACTGGGTGATTGTTTCCTCAGGCTGCTCCCATGTTCTCATGGCAGACTGTTGACTTTCCCCAGAAGCAGTGATTCGGAGGGGGAACAGCATGTCTACGACCTAGGCTTAGAAGTCACAAAGCAACCTTCCCATCACATGCTGGTCATCAGAAGTGAGACACTTGGTGTAGCCTGTGTCCAAGGGGAGGGGAATTAGTTCCCCTTTTGAAAGGAAAAATTTCAAAGAATTTGTCGACATATTATAGAACTATGACATACCATGTGTGACACTTGCAGGGTACACTTTAAAATGTTCCTCCCCACCTGGAGAGTAAATGAAGCTGGGTTATTTCTCTTCCGACTCCCACTGCTACTGGTTGAAGATGCTGGGGCAAGGGCGCCCTGGAGGCAAGAAGGGGTGAGGGTATGGGAGGGAGGTAATCCTTTCATTCTGCATAGTGTTTAAGAGATGCTCCCTGAGGTACCAGAGGAGCAAGTACAAGCTGTACTGCCCCAGACTAATGCCTTGTTTACAAGCAGAGCCCTGAGTGCCCATCCAACTGCAGGCCATGTCAGGGATTTGAGCTCAGCTTAAGCCAGCTCTTTTTTTAAGATTTTACTTATTTATGCATGAGAGACACAGAAAGAGGCAGAGACACAGGCAGAGAAGAAGCAGGCTCCATGCAGGGAGCCCAACGTGGGACTCGATCCTGAGACTCCAGAATTATGCTCTGGGCTGAAGGCGGCGCTAAACCGCTGAGCCACCCAGGCTGCCCTAAGCCAGCACTTAATTCACTATTTCCATTTACCATGACCGGAAGCACCTGCCTTTTCTGGCCTTCATCTTCTTCAGCTGAAAAGGAGTCTTGTTCTGTTTCCCACATTCCTTTTGCTTGGCCCAGCAAATGATTCCATGTAAATGGGAGGTATTTATAAACGTGTACACACACACTTGCATTCACAAAGACAAATTGCACCCCTCTTGCTTTGCTATTTCCGGCACTAACCTTCATTTATAATGCCATATTTGTGTAATTACAGTGCTGCAATACTGGATCATGATTTCAATATACAGTCAAAATCGCCATCAGAAGAAACAGGGAAGAAGATGAAAAACAAATGCAAAGCAATTAAAAAGTTTCTCGTTGCCTCCTGCGCTCAGGTCTTGAGATGCTCTCAGAGACATAGACAGAGGGAGAAGCAGGCCCCTTGCAGGGAGCCTGATGTGGGACTGGATCCCCAGTCCCTCTGGAGGTACCTGAGGTACCTTTGGATGTACCTGTGAGTATGTGCATGTGTGTGTGCACCTGTTTACAGTTTTGCTGCTATTAGAAGTCTGGTCCAGGAGCTACAGTGTGAATACCCACTGGAGTGGCTGACTACTTGGAGATTACAATTCCTTCTGCTTGATTAGATTCTTCTGTTTAATTATCTCTGGTCCTAATGGTCAGGGGATCTTGGCCACAGAGTGTATTTGTTATGATAAATGTATACCTTCTCACCCTTCCTCTGCTATTTTTTTTTTTTGCAGTAATTCCCCAGTAATATTTTTAAGTTGCTTTTTTTTTTTTTAAGATTTTATTCATTTATTCGTGAGAGACACAGAGAGGCAGAGACATAGACAGAGGGAGAAGCAGGCTCCTCGCAGGGAGCCTGATGTGGGACTAGATCCCCAAACCTGGATCATGCCCTGAGCTGAAGGCAGTCGCTCAACCGCTGAGCCACCCAGGCGTCCTGAAGTTGATTTTCTATGCTTGAAGAATACTCTTCCACTTCCAGAGTTTACCTGTCTCTCTATCCTTGCTTTCCCACTCCCTCTTCCTCCCATTATCCTTTTGCAACATTCTCTGCCCTGTCACTGGCTGAGATGCCTGCAAATTCAATAGCATCCTATTTTCTCAGCTAGGCAACCTGCCAGCCAGAAGCTCAGGGGTCTGAGTGGCTTTGTGTTGGGGACACTTCCTCTCCTGCTTGCTGCATGCTTGCAAAAATATTGAAATACTAAGTGAATCCTTTTCCAGTGCCCGAAAAACCGAATTCTTTTCTTCTTCCATTTCTGGCTTGGGGTGTAGTGAAGGCACAATCTACTTTGCCAAATCTTAAAACCTTAAAGCAATTTCTGCATCGAATTTTGGGGTGGGCCTTTGTCTTTCAGAAAGTTCCCTGGGGCTATCTCACATAAAATCCCACTCTGAATAACAGATTTGGAAACGTCGGCAAAAACATTCCTTTGGCACATTACAATTTGCCAGATTGGGAAGGAGGACTTCAGGAGAAAAGGAAGGAGTATCTTAAATGATTATTATTAATTACTTTTTGGCTGGGGCCAGGCAGTATTCACTCACTCATGACTTTGGATCAAAAGCTTCTAATGGCTGCTACAATGGAGCCTTTTAATCACCTCCCTTCTTCACTCTTGTTCGGTCCCTGGCTGTTGTGCTCCTTTGTGAGTTGCAGGTGAGAAGCGAAATGGGCAGAAGGGGAGGTGGTGCCAGAATGTAAAGGGAGAAGTCCAATTCCTTCTGATTTCTTCATTCAAGTGCCACAGGAGAAGCCGAAGAGCACCTCAATAGATGTACACCCCACACCCAGTACTTCTGGGGTTGACAGGGAAGGAGAGTCGGAGATATCGTTAGCCGCCTACATTCTATTAGCTTTGAAATTTCATTCTAGTAATTCTATAGCCCTTGAACTCTCTTTAAGGGTCACTGGAGGGAGATCTTTGTTTAAGAGACAGGACCAGGCAGGGAGTACAGTCATGTGTGCCTTTTAGTCTGTGTTTTTCGAGGCTGATTGCAAAGCTAGAGAACAGGTCAGCTTCAGGAAATTCATTCAATTGCTTAATTGAAGTGATAACCTATTTTAAAATAGTTTTTACAAATTAAAGAGGGAGTCCTTGATGTAGATTTCTTTTTACTGACTTGGGATAAGGAGACCTGTTTTCACTAGGAATTTTTTCCCTTCTGAGTACACATCCTACTGTACCTTCTTTGGCTTCTGAAATCCTACCCTCATTTAACTGCTGGCTGAGGTCTCCTGTCTACCGTTTTCCTCATCACTGATGGCATTTTCTCTCATCTGTGGCAACTGCACATACTCTAATAAATTAATTTCACAGGCTTGCTGTGTTAGGGGTTGTGGCAGAACCCAGCGAAGTGTAGCAAATTATTTTTATCTCCTGCTCCCTGTTAAGCAGCGGTTGTTATTCTATTATCTATGTTTTGAATCTAGCTGTTTGATCCTCAAAGCCTAAAAGTAGCTCCTGTGCAGTTTTATGGTATTAGAGATGTCGGTTGCAGCTCTAAATTCCTCTGGCTGAGCCACATCCACTTGCCACATCACGAAAAATACATCTGGCGGTATTTTCCCCTGGCATCCCTATGTACTGTGGCCTGTAGAGATATTACTTCCAAATACATTTCACTCTCCCTTCCTCACAAATCCACCAACCGAATCGACAATCTGAATGGTTGGCAGAGATAACATTGCCACTTCTCACACACTGTGTAGACCTTGTTTCTTATTTAGCTAGTGATAAAGTCAGCATCCTGGGAGGTTTGCAAAAGCCAATCTCTCTCTCTGTCTTTTTTTTTTTTTTTTCCCTAGTACTACAATTGGATTCCATAAGAGAGAAGAACACCATAGTGGGAAAGCTTGAGTTCTCAGATATCATTTCTGTCTGGCCAATTTGAGGTGACAAAGGAAGGCCTTGGTCATTATGCCTACAAGTGACAGGATGGTTAATGTATCTTTTGTAAATCTCAATCTGGATTGGGAAAAACAAGAAAATTGGAAAAATGTGTTTCCATCAGCTCTGATGGCAAAACTCTAACCGTTCTGCCTCAGCCAGTTTAAGCTAAGAAGGGAGGCCATGGGAGGAAAAGAGGAGGGGGAAGAAGGTAAGCAAAGGGAGCAGCTGCATTTGATCATACCTGGGGCAAGGACGGGGGGGGGGGGGGGGGCGTGGGGGAGGTCCTATGAAACAATCAGTTGTCTTGTATATGCTTCATTCTCCTTTTGCTATTGATTTGCTTCCTCCTAATTCTGGCTCATGACTCCTCATGGCCTCTGAAGCAATCTTGTCACCTTCCTGGTATACATTTTTCAGCATTCTCTAACCATTTCCTGTTTCAAAAGTCCAGGAAAGAGAATCCCACCATCCTAGCTGGTCTTTTCACCCGAGGCCACCCTAGAGGCTAGGGTCTGGCTGCTGTGGCCTTAGGTTTGTACCTGTGGCTGGGGCCACTGGGTAAGCATGGGGCCCCTCCTGGGCCTAAACGTTCTGTAGAGGAAGTGGTTGGGCCCATTCTGGGGAATGGTGAGTAGCAGCCCAGGTCACCTCAGGTTTTCCTACACAGCAGACACACACCATTTACATTTGTAATTAATCGTGTGCCCTGTGAAACATATGACAAAAGACCTTACACACAAAGGGATCTAGCACATGACACTTGTAGGGTGCTTGCTGTTGATACTTGTGGTTCAAAAGGAAAGGCTTCTTCTGCATTAAGATCCACAGCAAGGAACAACAACGAAAACAAATAATCCTCAAGAGTGATTTAACTCGTGGAAACGTATATAAACAGTCATTTATGCCCTTAAAGAATGAATAAAAGATCAAAGTTAGAATAACAGAACAAAGAACCTTCTTTTGTTTTGCCTTTTTCTGCATGAGAAAAATCACCCCAGGACTGGCGATTTCAATATCCTATTCTTTCTCAGATATGAATGTAAATATGTATAATGCAAAAAAGTCAGCTGGAGGCTTAGTTGGCCCTTGAGAGCCATATAAATTTGCCTTTATCCCCCAAATTCCATGGTCCCTGGAGCTTTAAAGCCTAGATTTCTGCTATTTCCTAGGGTGGGATGCAGGTGGGATAGACACATGTGTCCTTTTGGCTTTCTCTCCCATTTGGATTCAGTTCCTTGAATCTGCTCTTGTCCTGTACCATGTCTACCCTAGTATGAAACTGCCTCTTTGGGGAAGATTTCCTTCGGGGTCCTTGTGAGCAGTCTCATTATACAGCAAAAGGTCTTTGCCCTCTCCTGGCCTGTTCTCCCTCCCTAGCCCCCTGCCAGATTGCTCCAGATGGCAAGAGTCCTATATTTCTCTTTCTTCTCTGTGGCAGAGCTACTCAACTTCCCTTCCAGATTTCTTCTCCCTAGTCTATACCTCCAATCCTATAAAAACAAACAACAAAAAACCTAAACAGAACCAAGGGACTGCCACTTAGCCTTTGTGCCTGTAAGGAGAAGGTTGGGTTGTAACTAGCATGTTGATAACAAATAATGTTCTTAAAAAACCCCCACCAAAGTGTGAGGTTAGAACTGTTGCCCCCTTTTGTCAAAACTTGAGTACTGGGTTAAGCTGGGGACTTGAGATCACAGCATAACCAGTGCAGCCATGTGAAAGTTGCAATCCGGTAGGTTCCAGTAGATTCACAGAATGCCATGAGCTTCACACACCTGCCTTCTTTCATCAAGACTGTTCCATCAGTTTGTTAACATCTTTGGTGAAGTAAGTGGATCTATGTGTCTAGACAACTGGGTTGATTTCTTTCTGGCTGAGTGGCCATTGCCAGAGAGCCCTAACTAGTGAATCACTATCAAATGAAAACAAGGTAAACTTTTGGGACTTTTTCATATCCAAGTACTCATATTCCTTCCTGACAGTACTGTGATTGACTTGGGGGCATTGCCTCTCTTCCACAGTGGGCAGTTTGAGTGGATGGGAAATGCAGGTGGAATTCCTCTGTGATGGATGTTGAAGATCTTGTCAGCCAGATCCTTGCCCCTACTGCCTATTACAGCCCGGAGCCAGTCACCGTACCTGAACTCAGCCAAGAGGACCTTTCCCCCCAGCTCTTCAAATTTTGAATAGAGTAAAATAGACAAAGAGATGATGATTAGAGCTTATTCATTCCAGAGTCAGTCTCCCCAGCAAGACTGAACTGTTCCTGATTTTGGCACTGCTCAGTTCTGCGGGCTTCCTTTTAATTCATCACCTTTGCCTATTTCCCCAGGATGTATTTCTGTTAACTGCAACCAAGGAACCTAAATGAGAACAGACTTCTCTAGTAGTATGTCAAACCCTGCCCATGTCTCTTTGCCTTGTTTGCTATTATTATTAAATGACTGAGATAAACATGTGGATGGCATCAGGGTCTGGAGTGATTACCAAAAGTAGAATGATGGATTAAAGTAGGTGAGATATTACTAATAAGGATGATTGCAGGCTGGCATTTTAGATGCTAAAATCTAACTGTATATCAGCTTGGGGAAGGGGTAGGATCCTGTGTTAGGGTGGTACTAGCAGCCCTTTTTTAGCCCTAGCTATTAGGTTGCTCCAAGGAAGGTACTGCTTTCCCACAGAAGAGGAAATTGAGGCTTGAGGGGACTCAGCTAACACCTGATTGCTGTAGGATTCAAATCCAAGTTCTGGCTTTTTCCCTAACGCTACAGGTAGTAGCCAAAACTGTAATCACAGAGTCTTGCACCAGAGAACAGTGCCAGTGAGGGTAGCTCTGAGTCCAAAAATCTATAGTAAGCTCATGTATAGTTGCAGCAAATGGGGGCCCTGGGGACACTTTAACTAGGAGTTGAGGCAAAAAAACCTGCAGTGAATAATTAAAAGCAAGGTGGTGTTCATGCATTGCAAGACTCAACATAGCAAAGATGTCAGTTCTCCCCAAGCTGATCTATATGTTTCATACAAATCTTATAAAAATCCCAGCATGGTTTTTAATAGACACAGACAAGCTTATTAAAAAAATCTACATGGAAGTGTTCAGGACTTTAGAATAGCTAAAATATTTCGAAAAACAACCAGAATAAAGTGGGATTCATTTAATCTTATGTTAAGGCTTATTATATTGCTATAGTAATCAAGACAGTGTGGTCTCAGTGAAGGGATAGACACATAGATCTATGGAACAGAATACCTAGGTATAGGCCAACACAAATATGCCTGACTGATATTTGACAAACTTGCAAAAGCAATATAATAGGGAGAAGACAGCCTCTTCAACAAATGGTGTTGGAGCAATTGGATATCTACAGGGGAAAAAGAAAGAACCCTAACCTAAACCTCATGTCTTGTATTAAAATTCATTTGAAGTGAATCATAGACTTAAATATAAAACTATAAAACTTCTATAAAAAATGTAGGAGAAAAATTTCAGGATGTAGGGCTAGTGAAGACTCTTTCAGCATATGGAGCCCAATCCATAAAATGAAAAATTGATAAATTTGACATCGTCAGAATTAAAAACTTTTGTTCTGTTAAACTACATTAAGAGGATAAGCACACATGGTTCTTTGAAAGAATTAATAAGATAGATAAACCCCTAGCCAGTCTTATTAAAAAGAAAAAAGACTCAAATTAACACAATCATAAATGAAAGAGGAAAGATCACAACCAATACCAAGGAATATACAGATGATTTTTAAAACGTATCATGAGCTACTATATGCCAAAAAATTTGGCAATCTAGAAGAAATGGATGCATTTCTGGAAAACACAAATTACCAAAACTGCAACAGGAAGAAATAGAACAGGCCAATAACCAGGGAAGACATTGAAGCAGTCATCAAAAACCTCCCAAGACACAAAAGTCCAGGGCCAGATGGCTTCCCAGGGGAATTCTATCAAACGTTTAAAGAAGAAATAATACCTATTCTACTAATGCTATTTCGAAGGATAGAACAGGAGGGAATACTTCCAAACTCGTTTTATGAAGGCCAGTATTACCTTGATTCCAAAACCAGACAAAGACCCCACCAAAAAGAAGTATAGACTAATATCTGTGATGCACATGGATGCAAAAATTCTCACCGAGATACTAGCCAATAGGATCCAACAGTACATGAAGAGGATTATTCACCATGACCAAGTGGGATTTATCCCCAGGATGCAAGGGTGGTTCAACACTTGTAAAACAATCAATGTGATAGATCACATCAACAAGAGAAAAAACAAGAACCATATGATCCTCTCAATAGATGCAGAGAAAGCATTTGTCAAAATACAGCATCCATTCCTGATCAAAACTCTTCAGAGTGTAAGGATAGAGGGAACATTCCTCAATATCTTAAAAGCCGTTTACGAAAAGCCTGCAGTGAATATCATTCTCAATGGGGAAAAACTGAGAGTCTTTCCCCTAAGATCAGGGGCACGACAGGGATGTCCACTCTCATACCTGCTATTCAACATATACTAGAAGTCCTAGCCTCAGCAATCAGACAACAAAAAGAAATAAAAGGCATTCAAATTGGCAAAGAAGAAGTCAAACTCTGCCTCTTTACATATGACATGATACTGCATATAGAAAACCCAAAAGACTCCACCCCAAGACTGCTAGAACGCATACAGCAACTCAGCAATGTGGCAGGATACAAAATCAATACACAGAAATCAGTGGCATTTCTATACACTAATAATGAGACTGAAGAAGAGAAATTAAGGAATCAATCTCATTTATAACTGTACCCAAAACCATAAGACACCTAGGAATAAACCTAACCAAAGAGGTAAAGGATCTATACCCTAAAACTACAGAACACTTCTGAAAGAAATTGAGGAAGACACAAAGAGGTGGAAAAACATTCCATATTCATGGATTGGAAGAACAAATATTGTGAAAATGTCTATGCTACCCAGGGCAATTTACGTGTTCAATGCAATCCCTATCAAAATACCATGGACTTTCTTCACAGAGTTGGAACAAATAATCTTAAGATTTGTATTCAATCAGAGAAGACCCCAAATAGCCAGAGGAATATTGAAAATAAAAAAAAAACAACAACACTGGCGACATCACAATGCCGGATTCCAAGCTGTATTACAAAGCTGTAATTATCAAGACAGTGTGGTACTGGCACAAAAGCAGACACATAGATCAATGGAATAGAATAGAGAACGCAGAAATGGGCCCTCAACTCTATGGTCAACGTATATTTGGCAAAGCAGGAAAGACTATCCACTGGAAGAAGGACAGTCTCTTCAATAGATGGTGCTGGGAAAATTGGACATCCACATGCAGAAGAATGAAACTAGACCACTCTCTTACACCATACACAAAGATAAACTCAAAATGGATGAAAGATCTAAATGTGAGACAAGATTCCATCAAAATCCTAGAGGAGAACACAGGCAACACCCTTTTTGAACTTGGACACAATAGCTTCTTGCAAGATACATCTATGAAGGCAAGGGAAACAAAAGCAAAAATGAACTATTGGGACTTAAGATAAAAAGCTTCTGTATAGCAAAAGAAACAGTCAGCAAAACTAGAAGACAACTTACAGAATGGGAGGAGATATTTGCAAATGACATATCAGATAAAGGGCTAGTATCCAAGATCTACAAAGAACTTATTAAACTCAACAGCAAAGAAACAAACAATCCAATCATGAAATGGGCAAAAGACATGAACAGAAATCTCACAGAGGAAGACATAGACATGGCCAACACGCACATGAGAAAATGCTCTGCATCACTTGCCATCAGGGAAATACAAATCAAAACCACAATGAGATACCACCTCACACCAGTGAGAATGGGGAAAATTAACAAGACAGGAAACTACAAATGTTGGAGAGGATGCGGAGAAGGGGGAACCCTCTTGCACTGTTGGTGGGAATGTGAACTGGTGCAGCCACTCTGGAAAACAGTGTGGAGGTTCCTCAAGAAGTTAAAAATAGACCTGCCCTACGATCCTGTATTTGCACTACTGGGTATTTACCTCAAAGATACAGATGTAGTGAAACGCCAGGACACCTGCACCCCAATATTTATAGCAGCAATGTCCACAATAGCCAAACTGTGGAAGGTGCCTCAATGTCCTTCGACACATGAATGGATAAAGAAGATGTGATATACACACACACACACACACACACACACACACACAATGGAATATTACTCAGGCATCAGAAAGGACGAATACCCATCATTTGCTTCGATGTGGATGGAACTGGAGGGTTATTATGCTGAGTGAACGAAGTCAATTGGAGAAGGACAATCATCACATGGTTTCACATGGTTCATACGTGGAATTTAAGAAATAGTGAAAGAGATTATAAGGGAAAGGAGGGGAACTGAGTGGGAAAAATTAGAGAGGGAGACAAACCATGAGAGACTCCTAACTCTGGGAAACAAACAAAGGGTTGTGGAAGGGGAAGTGGGTGGGGGATGGTGTGACTGGGTGATGGGAACAGAGGAGGGCTCTTGATGGGATGAGCACTGGGTGTTATACTATATGTTGGCAAATCAAACTTAAATAAAAACAAATGTAAAAAAAAGAGGATAAACACACAAACTACAGACTGGGAGGCAATATTTGTGAGCCACATATCTGACAAAAGACTTGCAGCTAGGATATATACAAGAACTACTAATAGTTAACAGCAAAAATTAAACAAACAATCGAATTAGAAAATGAACAGACGTGAACAGACATTTCATTGAAGTGACTATACAGATGGCAAATGAGCATATGATAGTATATTAAATATTATTAACTATTAGGAAAATGCAAATTAAATTCACAATGCAGTATAACTACACACCTATCAGGTTGAGTAAAATAAAAACAAGAGCAATGGCACCAAATGCTAGCAAGAGTGTAGAAAACTGGATCACTTGTGCTTTGTTGTGGAAATGCAAGATGGGACTGCCGTTCTAGAACAGCACTAGGTCATTTCTAATAAAACTATGCATATACCTACTATACAGCCCAGAGGTGCACCATTTCCCAGAGCACTGAAAATTTACACTCACATAAAAACCTAAATGTGAATGTTCATCAGAGTTTTTATTTGCTATAGCTTTGAATTGCAAACAACCCAAACATGCTTCAGTGGGTGAACAATTAGACAAATAAATGGTAGTTCATCCAGACCGTGGAATACTACCCAGCAATTATAAAGAATGGGCTACTGATACTCACAAAAACTTATATGGCTTGCAAGTGAATTATGCTGAGTGAAAAATGCTAGTCTCAAAAGATTGTGCCATATGATTCCACTTACACAACATTCTTGGAATGAAAGAAACATCATCGAGATGGAAATAAGTTGCCAGAGGTTGGGAAGGAGGGACTTGGCTATGGCTGTAGAAGGGTGGCGTAGGGGGTCCCTGTAATGGAACTTCTGTATTTTGACTGTGCTTTTGGCCATACGAATCTACATATGTGAAAGATTGCACAGAATGAAATACACCCACATGTACATGCACGCTGTTTGGGGTGTAAAACTGGTGAAATCTGCAGGAAGTTGGTAGATTGAATCAATGTCAGTTTCCTGGTTGTGAGATTGTATTGTAGTTAAGCAGACTGTTACCACAGGGGAAACTGGGTTAAGTGTATACAGATATCTCTTTATTATTTCTTATGTGTGAATCCACAATTATGTCAAAATATGAAGTCAAAAGAAATCAAGTGCATAGCTAAGAAATCCAGAGAGGATTCCAGTCAGTAGCTGGTGGAAAGCCAGTTCTCACTGATTCCCCAGCATAGGCCAATGGCAGCTCCACCTGCTTCCAGGGCCCAAGGTCTCTCCATGTGATGCTGTCTCCAACTGACTTCCTTTTCCTCCATTCTAAGAACTGGGTATCACAGTATTTGGTACATAGGGTCCGCTAAAGCTTTCTGAGGGGGCTAGCTCTTTTTCTGATGATGTCCCTTTTCTATGAAGCCTGTCCAATAATTAGCTTTACTTGGTTGTAAGCTTTTCTCACCACTATTATTTTATGATCACTACTACTTTAATGTATTACATGCCTAAACTATGCAGCCAGATCATGAAGAGAAAAGAAGGGAATGCAATTTGCCAATGAATTAACTGCTGAATTCCTAACTTAATGGTTCAAAGACCCCAAACTAAAAGTCGATGAGGAGCCAAGGAAGAAGAGAGCAATTACAGCATGAGTTGATCATGTCCTAGAGGAGAATATTGAGTATCTCTTCAGTAGAGAAGAGAAAAGCTTCATTTTAGCTTATTTACTTTCCAAAACTTGAATGAAGACTTCTGAGGTCAGGACAAAATAATTTTCTGAGTCACTATGGTAAAACAAAACTTGACAATTGTTTGGCGTGAAAGTTCAAGGATCTCTTTTCCCATTTGTCACTCGGAACAGAAGTTGATTATAAAAATAGCTCTACTTGAGAATAGCACAACCATACAAACACGGAGTCTTTGTATCCTTCCAAGATCTTAGAGTGGTTCCTAGGTAGTGGGCCAGATTTCCTTACTAGGCATCCAAAGGAACAAGTAGGTTTATCTGCCAGCATTTCCTCCTTAAGTCTTGCAAGAGTCTTGAGTTTGGAAGTACTCAACATTCAATGGAGTTCACTCATAGCATTAATCTACTACACAGATATCTGACCAAAGTTAGGGAAGAAGAAATAATGAAGAAAAAAATAAAACCAAAGATTGGATCCACATTCTTTCTTGCATATGAGGCTAGAGTTGAGTGTCACTTCCGTAAAATAGCAAGGATGCTGCTTCTAACTGCATCCTGAGGAAGTTCTAGAGATAAAAAAGATCTGGAAGATTATGCCAAGCTGAGGAACTTCCTAAATGCTCCACCCTACCTTATGGGGTTATATTAAGTATTAAGGCAAAGTTCCTGGCATGGAGAAGTGGCTTGCTCCTTGTTAACTATTGTGGTTGTCATCATTATTATAGCAATTATTATTATTTGACCATCACTGTTTAGGAGTGAGGAAAGCATCACTGGATAGTCTCACTGCCTCTCTGCTTATCCTGACTCCATGATGTCAGAACTGGAATGAGATCTGACAACGGTGGAGTTTTATCATCACCTTCTGACCTTCTGTCTTGATAGGTGGAGGAGCAAACATAGCTTTCATGATGCTCAAATCAGAGACAGAAAAAGCATTGTCATTCCCCTCGCAGAGGTCTGTGTATTCAGCAGCATTTGGTTACGGTGTTAGGACCCCTACCTCTGGCTGTATCAGTCAAGCACACTAGCTATACTCATGCCCTTCATATATTTTGTCACAGTGAAGTGGCTAATGGTATATCCTGACCCTGTGGTGTCTCTAAAAATTATTTCCTTACACAGCTAATATGATGGCTGTTTGACTTACAACAACATGCCTTGTTTTGCTTAATGGTGAACTCTATGTCAACATTTCTGGCTTTCTAATCTACAGTGGGTAATGCTGACTTTGGCTTAGGAGCAAGAGAAATTGCTCTAAACAATTTATACCCAGTCAGAACAGATGCTACAATTTCATTATTTTGGACCATTATCAGCTCTACCCAGAACCCAGTGCAGCCACTATCCCTTGCCAGATATGTCTCTATCTCACAGTGTCAAATTGGAGTGGTAGACACAGCTTTATTGATACTGCCTTCTGGAAATTTCCCACTTACCAATATGTTTGGTTCTTGGAAACATGATTTAGTTTATCCCAACAAAATCCTGTAACATCAAATGTGAGCAAAGGGCTTAAGATTAGGTTTTAAATGGCTCATTTCTGGTTCACTTTACAATTGCTAAATGGATAATTCTGAAAAATTAACTGTAGGAATCCATATTTTTTTGACAAGACCAGTTGGGATGTCATACCTACCACATATCCAAAACCTTTGCTTCAAATGACCACCTGTAGGCTATTCACTTCCAAAACTGTATCTCAAACTTGGACTTCAAACTGAACCCAAACCAAAATATGCAGCTAAATATACTATGTCTGAACTGATTCAGTGAAAGAAGTGTAAATGTCTGATAAACACGAATATGCTCTACATCTAGTTGTCAGAGAAATGCTCATCAAAATGAGATGTGACTTTTAAAAATTTATTGAGGTGATGAAAATTTGTGTAATGGCCAAGATCGAAGCCCCATAGTCCTTAGCTGTTTTTGAGAGTTTTAAGCCATGAATTATGCTGTAGTGATCTGATAGAAGGTCTTAGAAGACATGGAAATCTTATCCTATACCTTTCTGTGTGGGATGTCCATTGGGCAAGCATTGTGCTGAGGGTTGGGTGGGGGGGGGGCGGCAGGCAAGAGCCATTTAAGACCAATCCTTGACTTCAAGGACCCCGGAACCGAGCAACCAAACTGATGGACCAAAGGATTAGCAAACATTGCAGGTGAAACTTTGTGTCATGCTCTACCTTCCAAAATGGAAGTTACCTGAAATGGAGATGGCCCTAGATGAAATAATCAAAGACATCTTCTTGAAGAATGGAGTCTTCAAATCAGATTTTTAGGAAAGTTTGTGTAAAATTTCAGGGAGCAGAGGGGAGGCACTGCAGTATAGGCTCCTATGTTAGCACAAGTGGAGAGGCAGGATGAGTAGAGTACATTTGGGAGATAGCAAGAACCAAAGCATAAAAAACATGGAAGCTCTTGAGAAGAAATGAAGAATAAGGTTATCCAGCTGAGGCTTGATTATGAAACCCCTCAAAATCCAGGAAGGGAAGTCTGGAATGAATAGAAGGCAATAGACAAACATTTTACCTCAGTGAACATTTACTGAACTCCTTCTATGTGTTCTCTAGAGGGTTCTGAGGAAACAGAAATGATTGGGACATGGCCCTAACATGAAGGCACCTGCAGGTCATAGGTGGGGACAGAGGTGAGTGGGCAATCTTAGATTAGTTGGGTGGGAGTATATATAGGATAGATGAAGAATTAAAGAACCCTAGGGGTGCCTGGGTGGCTCAGTTTGTTGAGCATCTGACTCATTTTCAGCTCAGGTCATGATCTCAGGGTTGTAAGATCGAGCTCCACATCAGGCACTGTGCTCAGTGCCGAGTCTGTTCAGGATTCTCCCTCTGCCCCTCCCCCACTCATGCATGCTCTCTCTCTCCTCCATCTCTCAAATAAATAAATAAACCTTTAAAGAATACAGAACCTCAATTCCACCTTAGTATAAAATAATAATTTTAAATGATAGTATTGTAAATATTATAACTAATATAGTCAATATTATTATAAATATTATTAATGGTTATAATGACCTTTGATAAAACAAAGGCTGAGGCAAAATCAAGCCAGAGGCCAGGGTATGCTTAGCAGCTCTTTTTAGGGTTTTGGAGTGTTTGTAACCCAATGGTTTCAGCTTTTGAACTCCATTTGAATCTTTGAGACAAGAGGAGAGGTTAAGGTTGCCATTACTTAACAAGTAATTTTTTCAGTATAAATATATCCTGTGCAACATTTGTTATTTATCTGAAATTTGGCTTAACTGGACATCCTGCATTTTGTCTTGACAAGCTAGGAAAAGTCCTATTTAACATCCTATTAGAATTTTAACTGCTCACTTCTTCTTTTTTTTTTTTTTTTAGATTTTACTTATTTATTCATGAGAGACACAAGGAGAAAGAGAGAGAGAGAGAGAGAGGCAGAGACACAGGCAGAGGGAGAAGCAGGCTCCATGCAGGGAGCCTGATGTGGGATTCTATCCCGGGTCTCTAGGATCACGCCCTGGGCGGAAGACAGGCGCCAAACCACTGATCCACCGAGGGATCTCTAACTGCTCATTTCTTATGGCAAAGTAAGTACAAGTTGAATACATCAGCAGGGGACATGGCCAGCTTTGGTTAGAGTGTATTGATAAGTACTTGAAAAAGGCCCTCCATACTACAGCAGTTAAATATCACACAAGAAAATATCTGATTGCAGCAAATATCATTTCAAAGAAGAACTCTATATAATAAATCTTTTACCAATTTCTAAGTTCTAATAAGCGTTCTTAACAATAGGATTGGTTTTATGACCCAAACATAAAGAACCACACATAAGAATAATCTCTGCTACATTTGCTTATTCTATTCATTGTTCTTGTGTGTCCCTTGTCTGTACAATTGATGTACTTGATTGTGTACTGTTTTCATTTCCAGAGGAAAGAGGATAGAGGAAGTGTATTCTTCACCATTTTCTTGTTTTGGCATCAAGGATTCCAGCTGATTGCCATTTCCTATCTCCGACACCTAGTAAAACCTACTTAGGGCCCCAACTGCTTGCCAAAGTCAAACAAAATCATCAGAGACTCCAGAAGATCGAGAAAGGTGAAGGGTAAGTATTAAAGACTAGTCATGAGGGGCCTTTGACATCAATTTCATTCTCCCAGTGTCATGGAATTCTGCTTCTTTTACTACAGAGAGATTTGGCCTCAGCTCTGTTTTGTTACTAACTCTTGAAAACTGGGGTGTGATTTCTAGCCTTGTAATTTTTATGATAAAATTCCATAGTCACAAAACCATTTGGAGCTTAGGTCATTTGTAAGAGTTGGGTTTTTTAAAATACATAATAAATGTCCAAAGGTATGGAATAACCCAGGAAAATGCAATTCACAGTAAAAGACACATGGAAGATACATGGCATTGACAAGGATCTCTTGGTGGCAAGCAACAGAAATCTTAAGAAAGCTCAAGTGAAAAGGGGTTTATTTCAGGGGACTCCAGAAATATTTTGCAGGAGGTACGGCTGTACAACAAGAAAACTTTGAGATATTCCTCTCCCTTCCTTCCCTCTCTCCCTTCCTCTCCCTATTTCTCTGTCCCTAGTGAGAGCATGCACACACACACACCCCACATTACTGCAACCATTCCAAAATGAAGTCATACCTTTGTTAATGTAAACTTCTGAGTCTTGCACAACAACTGGATATTAGTCTCTGAGTTGAACTTTCCATGAAAGAGACTGTTTACTTTTTAATCAAGTGTCCGTCAATAAGATGTGGGAAGGACCTCATGGTTTCCTGTCTCCTCAGCAGGGCTCTGGGCATGAATATATGCAAAAATATGGACAGAACGGCCACATCAAGTGATACGATAATTGAGGTATTTTCTCTTTCATTTTTTCCTTTAATTATTCCTAAGCCGAATAAGGGGCTGATGTTGTGAACTGATTTGTATGAATTTTTGTATTTTTTAAAATCAAGTTCTAAATTCACTGACTAAATCCTTCAGAACATTTGGCTTTGTGTTAGGAGTTTTGTGGTTTAGATTTCCACTGAAGCTAATCGTACCACAGACAGAATTAGGGTGGAAGTACTGCCCCTAAGATCATTTTTAAAATGTCTAAGTCTGTCTTGGATTTTCAAGGTCATTTGTTCCATCTCAACCGCAGACCTAAATTTTTTGCAGCTGATGATTTTCTGAAGGCATAGAAAGAGGGAAATATGTACTTTCTGATGTATTACTGCTCCATCCTAGCCAAAGGGGACAGTGTCACTGATATGAAGGTGGTTGTGTTGGAAGGGGGTGCTTCCAGGGGTGCCTTAGACAAGCCATTCTGGTTGCCTTCCATTCTCTTTTTTGAAGCAGATATGATTTAATGGCAATTCTGTTACACATCCAAGACCCCCTTCAGCCCATGAATGCTCATATCACCAGGATAAGTTAAAATAGCACTTGATACAGCTCAATGTTAAGTGGAAGGAGAAATCTCTTTAAATTAAACTTGCTAATCAAAGGCTTGAGGCTTAACAAAGGACATCTCACTGAATAATTGGTTATAGCAATTGAGTTTTCTAGAGATAATTTCTTTGGCCTTCTCTCAAGTTGTATTGTGCATTGTGTATGAATGGGAGTAGACAAGAAGGAGTGGAGATGGCCTTTTATAGGCTCCCAGTTAAGCTTTTAATTTACACTGGTTATCTATACCTGTGGATGCTCCCACATCATTATCTGGGAGATAGTAGAGAAAAAAAATGGCATTCTATTTTCTGCACCCTCTTCTCCTTGAGATCTTGCATCTTCATTTAAAAGCAATCAGGCGGGCAGGTGAAAGGATTGGAAAAAGGATGGCTTTTTATAGCTTTTGAGACCAAGATTTCAGCTTACTCCTTCAAGGCTGGCCCACACTTCTGTGATGTCCAATATAGTATTTTCAGTCCCATTTTGTAGGTTTTAAGAATTTTGTACTTTTTCAGATTAAAAATGCTTTAAAGAAAGACGGCAGGGTATCCGGAGGTGGCATAAACAAGACACAGAATATTCTTCAAAATCCACCCAATTTATTCTATTAGTCAGTTATGATATAGCACTAGTCTTAGGTCCCACTCTACAAAGTCTAAGATAAAGTGGTTCCTATAAAGAGCTCTCTACAGGAAGCAAGCTGCCTACTTAGAAATGCTAGTTATTTGAGTCTATCACTTCCTGTCTTCCCCTTCTAAAGGGCCTTGGGTTGGGTACATGCCAGGGTTCTAGACTCTTTAATGTGGAAGACGAACCAGTCAGAGTCAAAGAGAGAAGACAAATGTTATACACCCTGAAGTCTGTGTGTAGCCACCAAATCTGTAGGGACAGAGACAGGTTCAAGACAATGATGTCAGTACCAAGATCAGAGTGGCGGAAATTAAGACCAAAGTAAGTGGGAAATAAATATATAGGGAAGGGGCAGAGGATGGTGTTTACAGAGGTAGGATGAGAAGGGCCTCAGGGAACTAGAGTTACAACTCAGAATTTAAGCATCATGAGAGAACATTCTAGGCCAATGGTGTTCAGCCACATTGTCCAAATAACTTTGGCTTTTGACTCCTGGCAGCAAACAAGATAGTGCATGGGGCTGTTGAGCATGCCCTGCAGAGTGACCAAGAAGCTGACAGAGTCCTCTCTGCAGGGAGAGCATGACCTTCCTTTATGCTGTCCCACAATAGTTAGTTTATAAGAAAAAAATTCTCCAAGACTGGGAATACTGGGTATCCACGGATTATGGCTCTGTGATGCATGTATGAAACTCTTCAATAGGAAGACAAAGAATGGGCCCATGGTGCGATGGCAGTGACTCTTGGAGGCACCTATAAGGAAAAGGTGACTGAGTATCTCTGCTTTGACCATCATTCTTTAGCCCAGCAAAGCGCACATCTGTCCACCAAGTTATGTGTGTCCTGCTCCAACATGATAGCCATGATTAAGGAGACAAAAATAGTGTAATTTTGCTTGAGTCTTGAGGAGTCCAGAAATAACGGATGTGTATTAAAATGCCTGACTCCTCGCTTCATACGTGGGTGGAGTAGTGGTAGTGGGTGTCCCAGGCAAGGACAACTGGGAACAAAAATTATATTTTGTGAGGCTGTTCTTACCCAAAGTAGAATGGGAGTGAATGAAGGCAGGCCAAATCAGATGCCATGGGAAAGCCAAGGGTCAGACAGCAGCAATATCATACATCTACACAAATCCAGAGGTCTAAAGAGGGACTGACCAGGTTAGGAACCAGAGAACAGATCAGTGCTTAAGTCAGAAAGAGGCAAGGATGGGAGTGGGGAAGAGTAGTGGTGGGAAAGCAAAAGGATGTTCTATCGATTGCTAAAATAATCAGGAGTGTACTTTATTAATTTAGTATACCATTCGGTCATTCAAAAAGTATACATTCATACATTTATTCAGCAGGTATTTAAGTGCCTAATATGTTCCAGGTTCTGTGCCTAAATCTAGGGATGCAGTAGTGAGGACACCCACACACCGACATGGTGTGACAAGTACTATGACTTGCAAAAGATTTATGAGAACGTACTGGGAGAGCACCTACATAAAGTCTGGAGAGAAAAGGGAAGATTTCTCCCCTCGATAGAGAATGCTGGGCTGAGGCCCAAGGACAAGGTGGGGTTGGGCGGGGGGGGGGGTGCTCATTCGGAGCAAAGGGAATAGCATATGCAAAGGCCAGGTGGCAAGAGAGAGCACAGTGCCTTGGAGAAAGTCATAATATTTAGCTTGGTTAGCACAGAGAATGGGAAGTAGGGCATGGGGAGGAGGTAGTGAGGGTTCATGTAAAGTCAAGGACCAGAACTTAGGAACCCCTAAGCCATGGAAGGACTTTGGACTTCACTCTAAAAGCCATAAAGAGCCACTGGAAGGGTTTGGAGCAAGAGAAACTCCCCCTGAACTGTGCTGGGAAAGAATGCTCTGATGCAGGTTGCATAGGTCAGGGCTGACATGGCAGTGAGCTGGACCTGGAAGGTGGCAGTGGAGCTTGATCAAGACAGGTTGGATAGAGACTTAGATTATCAAAATGACAGGGCTTGTTGCTTGTCATTGGCCTGAGATGTAACGGACAGGAGACAAAGAGGACTCTGGGGTTCCTGGATTAGACAGTGGAGGGCAGATGGTTATCAGATGCCATTTTGGGAAAGTGAAAGGAGAATTGGGTGTGGGAGGGAGAGCATGAACTCAGTTTTGGATATGTTGGGGTTTAGAGCTGCAGTGCCTGTCTAGGTGAGTGATAAGGCTGCACACAGGACCATGCAGAGGCTCATTGTCAGTTAACAGCTAGCAGGGTGAATTTTCTCTTTAGTATGGCTGAGGATCTGTCCTGGAACATAAAGAATCTGGGCTGGAATATGCCAGAGGGATATAGGTAATCCTCAAGTTCCAATCTAGATGTACAGTAACAAGATTCGGGTTCTGAATGCAAAGAGACAAACAAATGAGATCTACATCTCTCGGTGCATGAAACAGAATTCCACTTGGACCAATAGTTCTGGTTTTACAAATTCCTTGATATGCTTTCATAACAGAGCAATTGCTTCATGCAGTGGTTCACAGAAATGTCTGCAGGGCACACCCAGAAAATGGTGTACTTCACAAAAGATATGCAATCTCCCTGGGCTGGTGAACCTCTGCACCTCGGACTTTCTCTTCCTTGGGAGGAGTTCCACTGTTATCAGGGTACCATTGCCTGGCGCCTGCCTGTCTGAAACCCCAAAAGGGAGCCATCTGTTTTGCTGCAGAATGTTTTCAGCCACGAGTCATATATCGTTACTCAAGCCAGGGCGTGCTGTTGCTTGTCGAATTTTTTATAGGTGGGAAGCCCAGTTTATGTTCTGAGTTAGGGCCTCTCGCCTGCCTGTGGCAAATTACGGCATATGCTAGTGGAACTTCCCTCCTGGGCGATATTTGAAATATTCAAGATACATTATTTGTTCAGACATTCCACTACCCCCTTTTAAACAACTCTTTCTTGATTACCATTCAGTCTTCAAGCACAGACATGTGTGTGTGTTTCTTTGTTTGTTTTGGATTTTCTCCCACGAGAGGCATTTTTCCAATTCTCATTAGAAATTTTCTCTTCGTCCGGTAGGTGAAAAACTTGTGGATAACACACTTTATACTAAGTTTTTTTAAAATGACCCATTTAAGTATGCTTTGAAGGTTGGATTCTGGCAAAATATATTTGTAATTTTAAACTGTTAAAGACAGAATAGTGTTGAATTTAGCCCAGTACTGGCGATACCTGCTAAGGAATAATTCCATTTAATAGCTTCAAGTTACATAAAAGCTGTTGCTTCAAGGGAAAGGAAGCTAAAGGTAATGGGGGTGGTTTAGGGGAGAAACACATTGTAGGAGGCAGATTAGTTATGTGGGTTCATGCTCCAGGTGTTGAGCAATTACTATCTTTCCTTCTAACTCTGCATGAATCAGAAAGACTCTATTTCTTGAATTAGGAGGCAGGAAATACTGTAGCAATGAACAAGTCAGGAGGGCTGAGCATATTAAATGAATGGGAAGTTTCTAGACATCGGGAGTTTTCTTTTCTAGATTAATTAAGTTCCGTTGCAGGAGAAAAACGTTAGGAATTTTCACACGTGAGACTAAGAGGTCTGGATAGTTTTTGCTATAAGAGATCGGGCTGGAGTTAATGCTGGATCCTGGAAACAGAAGTGGAGTTAAAAATGATAGACGCTAAGGGAACTTGTTCGAAGGTGCTCCATCAGCCCTTGGCTAAAGCCCAACCTTCTTAAAATGTCACATGAAGCTTAGTTTGACTCCTAACTGCATTTCTAGACTTATTTGTTGCCTTCTTTGCCCATCCCTTGCTCTAATGTCTTATCTTGTCTTCCTCCCACCATTCCCACCTTCATACTCCCAACACAGCATAGTACTTGTTTTAAGAATGACTTTCTTGAACATGTCATGTTCTCAACTCCAGGATCTAACGTGAGCTTTATCTTCTACTTCCTCCATGCAGGAGGCTGAGGCAGCATCGATGTCACCTGTCTCAGAATCCCTCCTTACCTTTGTATATGCACCATGATCTCCTGATTCACCCCTTCTGTAGCACTTACAGCACCACATTGGAGTTACTTGTTCAATCACCCATCTCCCTGACAGCACTGAAAGTTCTGTGAGGACTGGGGCAGTGCCCACCATCTTGCTATTGCATTTCCTATATCTGGCACATAGCAGGTGCTAGAATAACATCTGCTTAACTGAATTTTCCAGTTGACAAAACTTCTAGAGTGATGTGCTGAATTGTACAGAATCATTTGTATTTCTTTAACACTTGTCCCATCTGTGTATCCTATTCAAATCAACTATTATGAAAATATTAGGAAATATTTATCCTTAGCTTTTAAAGTATGCTATTATGAAAGAAAGAATAGATTAAATTTAAAAACATGCTATTTTTCTGTATTTCAATTATGCATTCTTCTGAATAAGATAAAAGATCTAACACAAAGCCAAATCTGATCCCTGCTGATGTTGGGAAGCTTACTCTAATGAAGCGAGTATGACTTGGAAATAAATGACCTTGTTGCTTTTTTTTGGAGTGACATGATAGTTTGGTGATGAACAGCTACTCTGGTTTTTTTTTTTTTTAATCTGTAAAATGAAGATATTATGATTTACTAAATGTAGTTCTTGGAAGAATAAAGTGTGATTGTAGAGGACTGGCAATGACACCTGGCACATAGTCCCAAAACTAAATAAATAATGACTTTTAATGTTTGGTGACAGATGGTAGTCACACTTGGGATAGGCATAGCATAACGTATAAACTTGTTGAATTTTTATACTGTACACCTGAATGTAACGTTGTGTGTCAACTGTAGTCAATAAAAATATAGTAACTTCCATATTTAGGAACATGACTATCTCTAAAGGCTTCACTTGGTCCTATCCAATAAGTGAGGAAAGCATGAGCTCACAGTGCTCTGACTTCTGAGATATTCTTCTGCACTCCCATGTGTGTGTGCACATGTATATGTGTGGGTGTGTAATGCTCATGCATGTGCCCTCACTTCATGAACTAGGTATCATAGATGTTGAAGTTTCCAAAACCTTTTCCTTCGTAATCTGCATTTTCATCAACTTTCTATTGACCTTGCCATGTGGTTCAATGCCTCACATAGGTGTTACTGACACCTTTGAGCACATCTGCTCGGAACTGTGCTTGGAGAATTGAAAATTTTGAAGGTGTGTACATAGTGATATAAAGCTTTAATAATAAATTAACAAATAGTTTAGAGCCCTCATTACAGCCATCTGTGTTAACTTCCCTTTACAAATTAAAATATCCATTTTGACACAAGTTTAATTTTTCCAAAGCACCTGTTCTAAAAGGCAATGTATTTTTTATATAATCAGAATGGCAACACTTTGAAAATTCTTCACTTTACTGGAAAGTCAGTTACGTTGCAGAATAAATCTTTCCTCATGGGGGAGTGATAAGTTCTCATATGTAATGAGGAAAATCAATACCCAAACAAAAACACCAGATAACATAAACAGAGATCACACTCAGATTTCATTTCCATTCTCTTTCATTATTATTATCATTATTTTTTAGATAGGCTCTAAGTCCAGTGTGGATCTTGAACTCACAACCCTGAGATCAAGAGTCTACAGCTCTATGGACTGAGCCAACCAGGTGCCTCTCATTTTTATTTATTTTTTAAAAATAAGCTATGAATCCCTTTGGCTTTCTTCTAATATTAACAAAAACCATTGTAGATTGTAGAAGCAGAAGTCATCAGTTAACAAGTGTATTGAATTCTGGAAAAAAACAAACAATAACAAAGCTTCCATTTTAAATCATCCACAGAAATTGGAGTGATTTCTAACACAACCTTGGGGATTAGGCAGCTTATTTGTACTATCCATTTTCTTCCACACCAGCTACCCATTTACTAAATAATTCTTGTAGTGCGGTTTATGATATACCAGTATTTTCCTAATTTTGCTACCAAGCCAAGTAGCATCAGACATGCAATGATGTAGGTGTTCTTGAAGGCAGACTTCACTACAGGCTAAAATAAGAGAATTCTGGTTCATAATGGCTGTACCATTTTCTAGGCATTATTTACTGTAACTGGATGCAAGAGAAATACCAGGTTTCCTTAAAATAAGACAATTTGCAAGACCTGTCACAAGAAGTAGAAAGATTTCTCTTTTTTCTTAACTACCTCCATAAAACAAAGGAATTGCCAGAAACCTCTGAATGCTTCCTCTCTTCTTGAAAAGGACTGCTTAATTGAAGTTACCGACCTTCTTTCCTTTTCCATTCAAAGATCACCTCTACCCCCTTGGAGGGATGTCAGGGGAAAGATTTCTGCTTTCCAGGAGCTGTAGAGAGTTATAATCATCTGTCTCCCTGTATTATATACTCTCCTTGGAGTACATTAAAAAGCCATAAGATGCAAAACATATAGTATATGTTCTTTACTACCTTTTAAATACAGGTTCTTTGAAGATGTGATAGTGGACAGCAGGAGAGACTAGATTTAAATAAATTTCTGAGCAACTCTCAGATTCTGTGATGCTGTCACTTGCAGTATCTAACATATTACTCTGAATATCACTTCTGTGGGCTGATTGCCAACTACCTTCCAATGTTTATTTCAGCTTCTATCTCTATTCTCAGGCAGTTTTTCATCCATTTATTGCCTTCTTCCTCAAAGGTAGAAAATCCTGGAGGGAGGCAAAGAAGGAGGTTGGTATTTTGGGATGAACCAAGTTTGCAGTTTGCTGTGGTCTGGATTTTGTATTGTTGAGTAGGTAGGTGTGGAAAAGAAAAGGCTGGAAATCATGACTGAGTTAGATCCAAAGGACAAGCCATTGAGCATTTTACAAAGAGGTGATATGGTAAGATTTTAATTTTAGAAATATCACAATTAATTCTGGGTAGTGGGAATATAAATGTTCATTTTATCATTCTTTATACATTTCTTTTTTTAATAGATTTTATTCTTATTTATTTATTCATGAGAGACACACAGAGAGAGGCAGAGACATAGGCAGAGGGAGAAGCAGGCTCCCAACGGGGATGCTGATGCAGGACTTGATTTTGGGACCCTGGGATCATGACCTGAGCCAAAGGCAGACGCTCAACCACTGAGCTACCCAGGTGCCCCTGTACATTCTATATTTTCAAAGGTCTAACTCAAATGAAGCAAATAGAACTCACTCTGGCTATAGAGTAGAAAAGGGGTTGAAAAAGATGCAATGCCTTTATCAGGGGAAAATTGGTGATAGTGATACTACGGGACACAATGATATGTGTTCACTGTGGCAGTGCCCAGTAGGGGCGGAGGTTTACAAATGGATTGAGGCATGCATAGGAGACAGAATTGGGATCAGATCGGGGTTGGGAGTGTGAAGGAAATAGGTGTCATAAATGTTCCTGGAAGTGCCAATTGGGTGAGCAATGGTCCACACAGGAAGACAGGTAGAAGGTGATTATGTCCACTTGGGACAGTTAGAAGTGTCTGTGAGTTATTTTAGGAAATAAACCTTATAGGCAGTTGGATTTCTGAGTCTGCAGCTCATAGATACAGGTTTGGGCACTATTGGTATATGGACACTGCAAGAGTATGTGAGATATGTGTGAGATATGATGGGTGACTGGGGAACTGACAAGGTGGGGATGAAATTCTGGGGAATGTTTACAAGTGTTGCAATGTTACAGGGGAGAGACTATGAAAAAGTGGATGGCGAGCTTTTTGATAAGGAAATAAGTCATCAGTTGTGTCAAAGAGATCAAGGGAGATAATTCTGAAATTCTGAAAACAATCATCTTTTTTTTTTTAAATATCTTATTTACTTAGAGTGAGAGAGCTCAAGCAGAAGCAGGGAGAGGGACAGAGGGAAAGGGAGAAGCAGACTCCCTGCTGAGCAGGGAGCCATATGCAGGACTCGATCCCAGGACCCTGAGATCATGACTTGAGCTGAAGGCAGAAGCTTAGCCAACTGAGCCACCTAGGTGCCCTCTGAAAAAGTCATCTTTGATTGAATTTAGCAATAAAGTTTTCTAGGAGAACAGTGGTCGTGGAATGGCAGTGCAAGTAGCCAGATTGCAGCGTTTTAAAGGTTAAATAATAATAATAGTGACATTTTTGAGAGCTTGCCCTGTGCTAAGCTCTTTCCCAATATTGCCATATTTTATTTTATATAAACAGCAATCTAATCTGTAGAATCAGTATGAACTCCATTGTACCTGAGAAAATTGAGACATAGCTTAAGTCCGATGCCCAGGATCCCATGAATCAGGTGTGAGAAGAACAGCTCTGGCTCTATGTGCTTTAATCCCAAACTCTTATGATTTTTGGTGAGGCGAGGGAGCAGTGGATGTAGGCTCAACTTCAACAGCTAGGATAGGTTGTGGGCAAGGGAGGAGGATAGAGCTGGAAGGGCCAGCCCATGGAAAAGAGGGGATTTATTTGCTTGTTTGCTTTCCAGGTAGGATAACCTGAAGCATATTTAAATACTGATGGAGAAGAAACTGCTAGAAACGGAGAAGTGACGAATCTGGAGAAAGAGAGGAGAGTTGATGTACAGGGTGGGTGTCCTGAGAAAGTGGCACAGGGTGGGATGGGATCCAGAGGACTAGTTGTGATCCCAGGCAGGTGCGTATGGAAGTAGATGGTTGAGGGAATTCTTGCTTGATGGCTTCTATTTTCTAAGAAGGAAGGTGAGAATGAAGACTTATATTTGCCAGTGTGTAGCAGGAAGAGTCAGCAGGTGGGAGAAATGGAGACAGTGGAGACCATGAAGTTCAAGTAAAACAGATGTAGGGGAGAGGAGGGGTGAGAAAAAGTCTAGTTTGGACCATTCCTTAGGAAGCATTTGTTGAAAACAGATAGATAGACAGATAGATAGACAGTATTGAATTTACACTGAACTTGTGTCTTCTTCTGATATTAATTTATTAAAAAGATTTAATCTCTCACACCCGTGAGCACTTAGCCCTTTATTCATAAAAGGAGAGAAAAGAAAACAAATGCATGGGTGTGACTTTTGTGGAAGTTTCGATGTTAGATAAAGAGAAGCCTGTGTTCTGTATTGCCTTCCTCTTTTCCTCCAATTCTAGAAGACTCTCAAAGCTGGGGAAAGAGATAAGAAGGGAGAGGAAGGAGGAGGAGGAGATGGGGACGGAAGAGAGATGAGGAGACAGAGGACCCTGTCCACTGGTGTTGCTTTGGGGTCCTGGTCAACACCAGTGTTATTAAGAATTCCAATATTCCTTGAGCTCCCTGGCATTTCTTTATCGGGGTTTTCATTTTGTGGAAATCCTCCTGGGTCCTGGCTAGCTCACATGGTGACTTCACAGTTCACAGCAGTGACTGACAGCTTCACAAACCAGACCTGCTGTCTGACAGACAACTACATCTCTCCTGCTAAGTGTTGGATCTGAACTTCTGCGTAGCTTTGCGATCCCTGGTGTGAGGATGCCTCTTGGGCCCCTCAATCTTTGCCTGACTCTCTTTCTTCCTGCTCTTGTCTAATTTCTGGATGGCATTTCGTACATCATTTTCCTGACAGGAAGAGATGAAGCCCAGTTGAGTATCCAGGTGCAGTGCTTGGCCTTGATTTGAATGAAGTGTATTTTAAAATTAGGGCTGGCTGGTTTTGAGGGTGACCACTTGAAACTCCCTTCTGTGGAGATCTGCTCCTCTACCTGGGAGAACAGAGTCACTTTGGTGGCCATGGACATACTACTTTCGGTGCTTTCAATCTAACACCTAATGTGTTATGTCACTACTCACAGATGGCCTTAACTCATGGGCTCTTTAACCAAGTCACAGAGGAGCTGAAAAGTAGACGAGATTTTTAGACTAAACTGCCTTACTTCTTGGTGAATTCTTGTGAATGAGAGATTCTAATGTCATGAACTGAAATTCCACGACACTGAGACAAGTTTCATGATACAAACCTAGTTCCTCTTTGACAGGTATGTACAAATCACTTCTTTTTAAAAAAAGATTTCATTTATTTATTTATGAGAGACACAAAGAGAGAGGCAGAGGAGAGCCAGGCTCTCTGATGGGGACCCTGATGCGGGACTCAATCCCAGGACCCTAGGATCATGATCTGAGCCAAAGGCAGATGCTGTACCACCGAACCACCAGGTATCCCACAAATCACTCTTTCATGTTATTCCTTCATCAAATAGTTATTGAGTGCCTCTTATGTCCCAGGCACTGTTGAAAAGGGACTCTAGGGATCCCTGGGTGGCGCAGCGTTTTGGTGCCTGCCTTTGGCTCTGGGCGCGATCCTGGAGACCCGGGATCGAATCCCATGTCGGGCTCCCGGTGCATGGAGCCTGCTTCTCCCTCTGCCTGTCTCTCTCTCTCTCTCTCTCTCTCTCTCTCTCTGTGACTATCATAAATAAATAAAAAAAAATTAAAAAAAAAGAAAAGGGACTCTAGTATTTCATACTTTTGTGGGCACACATTTCTTCCTGTGATTAAGACCAAGTATTTGGTGGGGGAGAGGAATTAGAGCTCCTGTTTATTGAGCACCTTCCGTAGTCTGCACTGCATCACTTCTAGGCTCACCATGAACACACTGGGGTAAGGTATATTTTGGGGTATTTGGGTTATTGGGGTAAGCCCATTTTGCAGATCTGGAAGTTGAGGCTTAGCTGTGTGAAGTAATTTACCAGCAGATGGCAAATTGAAACTTTGTCTTTCTGTCTTCAAAACTCATCCTAGTTGAGCTGCCAGAGGAGGAAAGCAGAAATGAAGTGAAAATTTCAGTTTTCAGGGAGTAAGATGATTTTCACATACACCTGTATTTTAGCACTAGGTGCAGCCATTTACTCTTTTATCCTAGATAAGGGTCACTGTAGGAGTTATTTTCTTAGCAACGAGACTGCATGTGGGGTCACAGACTGGCTAGAAAGTTACTGAGCTGGGAAGGTAAATGTAAAGACCTCACTCCCAAGGCAGGGCCAACCAGAGAGCCCTTAATTGCCTTGGAAAGCAATGTGGGCTATAAATCATCATTCATTTTGTACTCAGTCTCCCATCCACTTGACACCAGTGATAATCATTAGCTGATGTCAAACAAGATGCCGACAGCAAGAAGGGTGGGAGTCATCTTTGTTGAATGCTCCTGGGGTCCCTTTGCCTATGTCTTCCATTACACCTCACGTGTACTCTGCAAGGTGGAGACCCAGCAACGGCAGGGGAGGGAGATGCAGGAATTCACACGAGTAAGAGAAAATTCAAGTTTTGGACTCAAGTGTGCCAGGCTCCGAAGTCTTTACTTGTACCGTCTCTTACTATGATAAACAGGGGATTGAAGGAATTGTTTGGGGGTAGAGAAGGGAGTAAATGAGGGCCTCGATGTTGCCAAGGCGGCAGGCACACCCCATACTCAATCTCCTGGGCTTTTGCTATCTTCTCTTTCATTTTGGAGCAGTGTTTTCTTAGAACTTTGAACTCTACACTACATTCATAAGTTTCTTTAGTGGATAGTGCAAGGCTCTGTAGGTCCTTTCCCAGAAAGTCAGCATCTGGCAATGCTGCAAGGTGGAAGGAATACTGCATCTGGAGTCAGGAGACTCCCTCAGAGCCCTGAGTGGCTGTGCCTCCTTGGGAAAGACCCTTAAATTCTTTTCGGCAAAGTTCTCCAAGTCTTTTTGTCTTTGCTTTTATTTATTTATTTATTTATTTATTTATTTATTTATTTATTTATGATTTTATTTATTTGAGAGAGAGAGAAAAAAAATGAGCAGGGGCGGGAGCAGAGGGAGAGGGAGAAACAGACTTCCTGCTGAGCAGGGAAGCCCAATGTGGGGCTCAATCCCAGGACCCTGGGATCATGACCTGAGTCAAAGGCAGATGTTTAACTGAGCTACCCAAGGGCCCCTTTCCTTTGCATTTTAGATGGACATAGGAATAGCTTCTGTATTCATTCACTTGTTTGATCATGCATTCATTGACTTGTGTGAGCATTCATTCATCCACTTGTTCCTGTGCAGGCACTAGTCTAGCTGTGGGAGTTCCAGGGGCACATAAGACAGACAGCTCACCTGCTCTTCAGCAGTTTACCTTCTAGTAAGATGAACCATACATCGCTCTGTGAAGAAGACAGCTTTGGCTTATTTTAAGTGTTATAGAGGGAGGGGGAAAAACAAAATAAAAAAATCTCTAAATGGGGTCCTCAATAGAGACAGATGTCACAGGCTGGGGAGAGCAGGTGAGCTTGGGTGGCCAGAGAGGGCTCTCTGGGAAGAATTCATATGAAATGTGACCAGAATAAAAGACCCCAGTGGAGGGAAGAGAACAAATGAAAGAGAATTGAATGTGTCTTTGAAGCGTTTAAGGAAATAGAGGGAACACCTTGATCGTTGAGCTCAGGACCCAGTGACAGTGTATGTGTGAAAATACTTTGTATATTCTGAATAATTATCCAAAACCTACCACTATTTTTATTTCCTTTCCTGCCACTCAACTTTCTCCTCCTTCCCTCCCTCTTTTTTTCTGGTGTGTCTCCTTCTTCTTCTTCTGTTTTTTTTTTTTTTTTTTTTAAGATTTTATTTATTTATTCATGACAGACACACAGAGAGGCAGAGACACAGGCAGAGGGAGAAGCAGGCTCCATGCAGGGAGCCTGACATGGGACTCGATCCTGGGACTCCAGGATCACGCCCTGGGCTGAAGGCAGACACTAAACTGCTGAGCCACCCAGGGATCCCCCTTTTTTTTCTTTTCAAAGATTTTATTTATTTATTCATGAGAGACAGAAAGAGGTGGAGACACAGGCAGAGGGAGAAGCAGGCTCCTTGGTGGGGAGCCCAATGTGGGACTCCATCCCAGGACCCTGGGATCACAGCCTGAGCCAAAGGCAGCTGCTCAACCACTGAGCCGCCCAGGCATCCCTCTGGTGTGTTTGCTATACCAGTGCTTCCCAAACTGTGCTTAAAAACAATACAGTAGTCTTATTTTTATTTTTTTTAATTTCCAATCTGTTATGTACTGATAGTTCTGTCAACTGTCCTAATGCTGTCCAATAACTGCGGAGCTTTCTATGCGCTGATCTTGACTCCTGTGCTTCAGTCTTGGTGGCCTGATGGTGCACAGTTCACAGATCACACCTCAAATCCCACTCTCCTACACAGCAGGGTTTGTGGCCCAGGCCTGCATCCACAGGCTTGGTTACTGGGGGTTGCTGACCGCTTAAGAAACTCTGTGACTGGTGTGATGACTGGCATGGGTGCCAAAGAGCACAGAGGCCTGGGCATCATGTCCTGTGAAGGCCTCCTGGAGGAAGGGGTAACATTTGGGAAGAATCGAGTTTGAAGGTCGAACAGGAGTTTGCCATGTAGACGAGGAAGACAGCAGAGGAACAGGGTCTGCACGTTCTGTCTCTGTATTTTGCTTTTTGTCAGTGTATCGTATGAATGGGAAGCATTTTATTTCAATGGGGCACAGGGTTCGGCAGTATACCCCAGGCATCAATGGGAACATGAGGTACTCTGGGCCTTAGCGTGTTGTTCTCTGATGGCCAGAGATCATCCGGACTCCTTGGGACAGGGGCCTGGAGGCCCATGGAAAGAACCAGTCTTCGTTTTTCCTGACATTGCTGTATCATCAAACAGCCCCATTAGCCCAGAGCCAGGGCGACCCCAGGGGGGTTCACACAGACTCCAGGATGAGAGCAGCCAGAGGCCCGCATTTCCCAAGAGGTCTCCATTCCTTTTACTGAGTCTGAAAAGCCACAGTGGGGAGTGTCCAACGAGAACAGAATCCTCACCAAGGTGAATTGCAAGCTGCCTCCAACAGGCTTGGGCAATAATGCCTGGCTCTTCGATGGGGAATGGGCAAGGTTATGAACACCCTCAGAGCGAGCCTCGGAGTATTGGTAACAGCCTGGGCTAGCTCCTCTGTGTGGTGGAACTGAAGGGCTGGAGAGGTGGGGACCAGCATCCTGCCTGGTGGCAGAAGCGAGGAAGACAAATGTCACCTTCTCAAGAGCAGTAATGCCTGTCCGGGGTGACCCAGGGGTTTCCCTGCCACCCCAACAGTTTGGTGAGCTTTGTGCCACTCAGGAGATCTCAGTCCTGCTAAGAAAGCAAAGCAAAACAAAACAATACATTTCTCCTCCCCTCCCTGCCCACCCCCCACATGCCCCGCATACACTGGAAACCCCAGAGGCTCTTGGCTTCTAAGGAAAAAAATAAATCTTCTCATTTTTGTCTTCATTTGCTAAACAACTGAAAAATCAAGCAGAGACTACTTGGGAGACTTACCCAGTGGAGTGTTCCTCTAGGTGAGGAAGGGGAGTTGCTGTGGGCTCTCTTTTGAATAGCTACTTTTGGTTTGGCAGACATAAGCTCATTATCCTTTTCTTGGGTACTTTTCTTGCCGTGTGATTAAAAAAAAATTTCTTGGAAATGTAAGATTTGAAAAGAGCCCAGCAGTCTATGAAAAGAATTATATCTTATCACCGAGTCTCAGGCTCCATGGGCACCACAAGTTTCCACAAGCTTAGAACTGCTTCCAACGGAGGAACGCCACATTCGTGGTAACTGGAAGCAAAGTGGTTCAAAGCGTTGGACTTTGGAGTCATATAGGCTTAGGGTTTCATTTTGACCCTGACACTTCCTCACTAGTGTGCATTATTTCACCTCTGAATCTCTGCCCTTTATGTGTAAAATGGGGTAATGGTAGCACTTACAGAAGGGCCTTGTTAAGCTTTAAATGAGATAGACTGAGGCGGCCCTCAGCACAGCACCTGGGCCACGGTAGAGGGTGCTTTCCATGAATCCTAGCTGCTCTCATCACCCTATTCGTTGTTACCTTTGTGGCTGACTCACATCATGGGGCCCTGTTACTAGTCTCTTCTCCGTGGACACCATTGCTGCATAGGATAATCAGGTTACTTTCTTGTCACTTGTTGCCCCACTCCTGCCCATCAATCATTCAACCAGTGTGTAAAGTTTTTAATTGATTTGATTTGATGTAGCCATGAGCTTATACTATTGTGCTAGCTGCTGTGGTGGATGGGGAAAATGCACTAAAAATGGCAGAGAGCAGTTGAGATTTATTGAAGATCCACATGGGGCTTCCCTACTTCATCTCACTCAAATATCTGCTCTGCAAAGTACGTAGATCACTCTTGTTTCCTGAAAGAGGAAAGAAATCCTACCGGGTTGACTTGCCTAAGCTCACACAGCAAGTGAGTGGAATAACTGGGATTTGCACCCAGGTCTTTGTGTCTTCTGAGATAGTACTTGTCTTTGCACCACCTCGTTGTCTTTGCTGTGCTCACCAGCTAGTTAAGTGAAGAAAATGCACAAAATACAAGGCAGGGTGTAGACTAATAGAATGCTACAACATTTGAGTTGGAAGGGCAGCAGCAGACCACGCCAGCCGCTTTGTCTGCCTTGTCTATGTCCTCTTGCCAGAGATTGCATATCCACAGCCACTGCCGAGCAGAGGGAAAGTGCCTGAACCTAGTAGCCATAGCAGTCTAGACCAGTCGTGGGCACTTGACCCAACTAGGGACAGGCTGATCTCATTATTTTAGAATTTAGAGATTATAGTTGGCTGGAGTTGGGTGTTTGAATTAGTAGATTGTGTACAGGCATGGATCATATACTAATATCCTCTTATTGTGTAACAAATTATCACAAATTTAGCAGGTTAAAACAACTCATTAGCTAGCAATTATATAGGTCAGAAGTCCAAGGCATGCGTGGCTAGGTTCTTACAAGGCTTATAGTCTTACCAGGCTGAAATTGTGTTGGCTTAGTCTCCCATGGAGGGCCCAGGGAAGAATCCACTTCCAAGCTCTTTGAAGCTGTTGGCCAAACTCAGTTTTTGTATGTGGTTATAGGACTAAAGTTCTTACTTCCTTACTCACTGTCAACCAGGATCTGTTCTTGGCTCCTAGAGGCTGCCTGCAATTCTTGCCATATGGTACCCTCTACCTCTAAAGCCAGCAACGGAGTAGCTCTATCTTATACTTCTGATCTTTTCCTCAGGAAAAGCTCAGACCCTTTTAAGATTCATCTGATTAGGTCAGGCCCACCTGCATAGTCCCCTTTTCTTAGAGTCTACTGTGTCATATAATACAATCTAATCACAGAATTGAAGCCCATCACATTCATAGTCCTGGAGATTATGCAGCTACATATGGCAGGAGGTGGAGAGTCACGGGGATCATTTTAGAATTTTGCCTAACAGAGATGAATTTGTCACCTGAGGGGGGGTCATATGCACCAACTGGAAGGGAAAAGAGACAAAGATAAAGACAGAGACAGAGGCACAGACTGAAGAGACATGGAACAGCAGAGGCAGTGAGCAAAGGCAGGGCAGGGCCAAAGCTGGGCTACCCCAGGAGAGTGGTCTCATGCACGCAGTGGTGAAAGAGATCAGCTGCCCTTTTATTCCGCCATCACAATTCCAGCTTTCAGTCAGGCCCTGACAAAGTGCAGCCTCCAGCTCTTGGATTCCATGAAAGATCACGGTGAACCTGTCCTTCATTCTCCTTTATGTTTGTGCTGGCTTGAGTAAGTCTGTTTTCCGTAATTGAGTGAATGTGAATCTCTATCCATAATTAGAAACAATCCCAATCAATTCAGAGACATCTAACTTCCCTTGACTTTGTGTCTATGCTATCTTTGCCCTGTCCAGACCCCATGGGTTGTGCCACAGTATTGCACACTGGCCCGCAGACCTCCTCTGCCAACACCTACGTCTCCCTGCCTGCACTCTTCTCTGGTGGTGGGGGTTTCTCTGCACTTTCTGCCCCATTCTGAACTGGGGTATTCACACTCCCTGGGAGCTCCCCACACCAGCAAATCCCTTAATTGAGGAGAGCTTGGGTGTTAACTATCCCTGATCTCTCATCTTGCCAATAGGGAGATTCTGAAGTACATGTTCTCTGTGGGCTTCCAGAGTCAGATACAGAAAGTGATAACCCGCTACTGGCCACCTTCCCTTTCCTGTGTCACTTGCCCTTTCCCTACTGGTGTGTCCAGGGATTTGTTCTCAACTAAAATGCTTGTACCTTCAAGACCTTCTTCGGGGGGGGGGTGGGAAGCACCCTAAGACACTTAAGTAGAGCTGAGTGTCTGTGGGGACAGGTGGGTAGTCCTTGATGGCATCTGGTCACAGACTAAGGCCAAATGTCCATCTCTCTGTCATCTTCTCAGTCAACAGACTGTCTTAGAGACTCTCTCGCTTCCATTCTCACCTTCTCCTTGCTACTTCTGGCTGGCCAAGTCTCTACTTTCCTTGCTACATGCACAGATGGGCTAGTGGGAGTCCTGGCTGTGGACCTCAGTGTTCAGATGCAGCCCACCTTTGGTCAGATTGGAAACCAAAGGAATATTTACTCAGACTTCTCTGCATTTTCAGTTTGCTGCCGGTGTACCCCACAGAGGGAACCCAGCTGAGGGCCAGAGTACACAGGTGCCAGTGGTATTGCCCTTGCGCACCAGCCTTGTGGGTAGAGAGGAGAGTGGAGAAAGCCCAGAGTGGATCTGGAGGGACAAGCAGAAGATATGCAGCACACCACCACGTTTCCTGCAGAAGTGTACTGCTTCCCAAGGACTCACTCCAGGGAATGGGCACAGGGCAAATCTCATGTGCACTTGAATCTGCACATCTCTGTGTCCTTGTGTGCATGTGCGTGTGTATGTGTACTGGCTTTGCAAATGCAAAAGTTTCTCAAGTTTACTGTGACACATTACCATGCTTTTAGTGGCTTCTGACTACAAATTCATTCTCCTCCAGTTTGAGGGGTCAGAAGTCAAAAGGCAATTTCAGTAGGCTAATGCAAAGGTGTCCAGTAGTACTGTTTCCTTCTCGAAGACTCCAGCAGAGAATGTCCCCTCATCTTTGCCACCCTTCAGAGGCTACCTGTACACCTTCACCTTGTGGCCTCTTCCTTCATTTTCCTTTTAAAGATTTATGTATTTATTTGAGAGAGAGAGAGAGAGAGAGTGAGTGAGGGAAGTTGCAGAGGAGGGGAGAGAGAGAATATGAAGCAGATTCTCTGTTGATTGTGGAACCCGATAGGGAACTTGATTTCACAACCCATGAAATCATGACCTGAGTCAAAATCAAGACTCAGATGCTTAACTAACTGAGCCATTCAGGTGCCTCCTCTTCCTTCATTTTCAAAGGGAGAACCCTAGTCTCTGTTTCATGGCCACTCCCCCCTCCCACCCCACACATTGCTTTGTCCTCTCTGTAGTCAGATCTCTCTCTGCCTCCCTCTTATAAGGACACGGGTGATTACATTTTGATCCCATTAGGATAATTCAGGATAGTTATCCCATCTCTCTTAGAGAGAGGATAGAGATTTATGGGTCATTTATTGAACCTGAGAAGACTCCCAAGTCCCCAGAAACCCCTGCCATTTGATGCATCCCCAAACTACTACTGGAGAACAGCGAGACCTCTAAAGTTACCCTCTTTATTCACAGTGAAGGTGATGACAATAGTGGTAACTTACCAAATGCCTCCTGTATAACATCCATGAGAATAAATCATTTCTACTTCTTGCAACAACCCTGCAAGGGGAGGATTATTTTACAGACAGGGAACTGGAACACAGGGAGATAAGGGAAATTTTCCAAGGTCACATAACCAGTGATAGGCAAAAGTAGGAGTTAAACATGGGTCCTTTGGGATTCAGAGTGTCTCCTTTCTACTCTGTTACAATAACTCCCAGAAGCAATCAGGGAAAAGACTTCACAATCAAGAACTAAGTAATACTGCGGTGAGCATAGCATAAGGCATGGACATGTTGAATCACTACATCATGTCCCTGAAACTAACATAGCATTTTATGTAACTATACTTTAATTAAAAAAATAAAGTAAATGGAAAAAATAAAGAACTGAGTGGCTTTTGTTTGCTATAGCCATGGCACTTGGACTTTGTAGAGATTAGGATTCTCCTTTCCTTGTGCTTTTCTCTGCCCCTCAGAAGATACCACCAACACCTGGATTCGGAGAACCACCCCACTTTGTCTGAGTTCATCCAACTCTCACATCCTTGACATTTCCCCATGCTTTGCTTAAATCTCCTCATGCACTGTATTTGTATCCAGGGGATTTCCTTCAGTGTTCAAATTAGGCATTATATGTGGTTAGCACTCTTTTATCCACCAGATTTATCATTCCTTTCTCCTCTTCCTCTCCCTTCCCTTCCTCCTCCCCCTTTCCCCCCCTTCTTCTCTATATGCCTAAAGTGAGACATGAGGTACAATGTAAAGAAACAGAAAGTAGTTACTGTTTTTTGAGCCTTTGTACCCCAATAGATAATAATAGCAATGGACCAGTGAATGACTAATGTAAAACAAGTGCATGGAATATTGTAAAACAAAGGTGGAATATTGTGTTGTGATGATGAATCTAGTTTGGCCACCAGGTATATCTGGATCCGAGCTTTATACCCACTACTTTGTAAGTCTGGGTAGGTTACTTAATCATCTACCTCTTAGGTTAGGTTAACCAAAAGTTGAGAATGATAATAATTTCTCATAGGGTCACTGTAGGGATGGTAGTTATTATGTAGGAGGATTATAAGTGTTGAGTGGCAATTATCAATGTTAAGCACTTAGTCCAATGCCTGATTCATAATGAGAACTCAACAATAATAACTGTTTTTATTAGTGTATTAATATAAAAAGAAAGTACAACATTCATAATATATATACATGTGTCTAATATACACAAGGTGTGGAATCAGATTTGCAAAAGTATAATGGTGGCTGAAATATATGTATCTGTTTATTGTATTTTGGTTCTAGAGATCAGATAGCTCTTTAGAAAGGATGCTTTTTCATGGGAAAACCTAAATCTAATCCATTCAGAACTCAGGAACCAGGAGCCACAGGTTTAGATACATGGTGTCTGGGTGTAGTCAGGATGTAACAACATCTCATCAGGCTGTATTTGGACCACTCACCAACTATCAGGGGTGCAATGGGACAAAGGGTCATTTTAACAAAAGCAAGACCCATAGCTGGTCCAGCAATCAGAGCTGATGTCAGGGTGCCCCTGGTCTCAGCAGAGAGGGCAAGGCAGGAAGTATTCTCAGATATAATGACAGAACCCACACAAATCTCACATCTATTCATTTGCCAACTTTCATGTCTCCCCTAGATAGTTAAGGTTTTGTCACAGCCCTGATTCTCCTTTTCTGAAAGCTGCCACAAAATTGGTGCACCCTTGAAGCTCTGGCTGTAATGACATGGCTCCACTTTGGCCACTGTCGATTGGACAGTGAGACCTATCAACCCTTCTCCTAGGATTTTGGAATCTGGGGTATGTAGCTACTACTGACCTTCTGAATTGAGGACTTAGAAACTCAGGAGCTTGGGACAGCTGTCTGTGGACAGTGAAGAAAACAAGTCTGGGGAAATGAGTGAGGCAAATGTAGAGATAAGTAGCAATTAGAGAATGAGAGGGAGGGGTAGAGAGGAGGTAGAGTGAGGAAGAGAAAGAAGGGACAGAAGAAGCTATTCTCGACTGCTTTTCAGTTCTGGGTTCCTGCCACCTCCATGTCCCCAGAAGTTCTTTAATATTTTTGAGTCCTAATAAATACTACCCCCGTTCTCTCTCTCTCTTTCTCTAACTAATGCCTGCTTGAGACCTGTTTTGTTATTTATTTCAAAAACTGTGTCAGTGCTAGTACCTGACTCACCCACTAGTCAGGTATTTTCAAAATAGTCCCTTTCAAAAATGAAACTTATGGATTTCATTAAATATTTCTGTTCAGTTAAGGACACCATGTACAAAGTTTAACAGACATCTGTTATATTGCAAGGAAATATTTGCAACATCTAAACTGACAAGTGACAACTTCTAGACTATATAAAGAAGTTTGCCAAGTTAACAAGAAAAAAACCTGATGCTCCAGTAGAAAAATAGGCAAAAAATATGAACAGGCAATTTACAGAAGAGGGAAACCCAAATGTCTGAGAAGCCTATGAAAATACTCAAACTAATTAATAACCAAATAAAGTAAAACAGTAATGAGTTATCACTTGATACCTATTATAGGAAAAAATCTGGACATAGAAATTTGGATATAGAAAATCTGGACAGGAAAGAAAGACAGTTGGTGGGCACATAGCCATTCTAGAGAGTACTCTGCATTCTTGCGTGTGTGAAGTCTATGTGTACTCCATGTCCCAGCAGTCTGCTCTGGGGAATGTAGCCCAGAGAATTCCCACACTGGTCTGTGAGAAGGCTTTGGAGGCACTGAGAAGGCTTTCCCAGCATTGTTTGCAGGTGTGAGGACTTGGAAGCAAGTCCACCCCCCTCCGGGGAAGTGCATGGGCAATGTGTAGTTTGTGCACAGAGATGGCGTGTAACAGTTAAAAGAAGTGACTTGCACTGCCTATGGCCATGAAGGTAGACATTTAGCTAGTGCTTAGTAGAAATTGGAAGAAACAGAATGAGATGTGTAACGTAATCTATCTACATACAATAAAAACAGCAAACAGCAGGGCACCTGGGGGGCTCAGTCGTTAAATGTCTGCCTTCAGCTCAGGTCACTATCCCAGGGCCCAAACCCCACCTCTTTGGGCTCCCTGCTCAACAGGGAGTCTGCTTCCCCCTCTCCCTCTGCCCCTATTCCTGCTCATGCTCTCTCCCTCTCCCCCCACCCTCTCAAATAAATAAATAAATAATACCCCCCCCCCAGCAAATATTGGTGTCTGTTTACAACATGTACCTCGGAAACGTGAAAGTAATTGCTGATGGGGAAGGAGACAGGAGACAGACAATGAAAGGGGTAAATGAATAAAGGAAGCAAACAAGAGAAGGGCCTTCTACAAACTGATTATGGTGATGTTCCAGTGACCAAGGGATATGTTTAACTCTACCCTTTCCACAGAGACCCTCATTTTAAAAATATAGGGTAATTCTAGTGACTCTTGCTTTACCTAAAAGCCTTAGGCTGGGAGAGCTGAGAGAAAACTGGTGTAGGGCAGCATCCTCTTTGTGCCGCTCACAGCCCTGTTTTCTACCAGATGAGCATGGGTGAGTTGATGGATTCGGAGGTTCCATCACGTTCCCATCTTCCTTTCCCATCCACTGTTTCCTGGCTCTGAATTGTCAGGATTTATTACAGTTACAAGATTCTGTCTTCTCCTTTTCTCTGTTCTCTCTTCAATTCTGTTTAATTTAAACTTTGCTTTCTCTTTCTCCAGATTGTTATGGATTCAAACTCACTGCCAAAGCACGGCTGGATCACTTCCCCCAGGCAGGGCTCGCAAAATCAGCCTTGGCACAGTCACAGCTCTTCATGTGGAGATGTTTAGTGTGGCATTGTCTCTCAGCTGATGATAGCGACGTCATAGGCAGCCTCGATGTGCTCCTGCGAGGTGCATGTGCTGTGTAGCATAGAGTTGGAAGCCTCCATGCAAATTCGAATGTGCTCACTGAGCGTAGGGTAGCGGTGGTATCGAATGTGGTTCCTAGCCGGGGGCCCAACTGGTCCATAATTGTTCACAGATCCCAAGCAGGTTGGACAGTTCTCTTGGCTGGTTACACAAAACTGTATTCTGCTGCTTATGTTGACCTTATGAAAGGACTTTTTTCTCCTTGCCTTCTATTATGAGCTGATTTGATGTTACAGTTTTGTGGCTGGAAATAATAAGCAACTATCTAAATCATATGCATGTTGCCCTTCCTGGACTGCCCGACTGAAATGCTTAAATATTTGGCCAACAAACTTGTGCAGATCAGTTGCCCCTTGTTTTTTTGGTGTCTGTTTACAGATGGTGACTTTAATGGTCAGATTTTATAGTCTTTCATGTAGTTGGATAATTTTTCTGTTCTTGGCCGATAAAGTGCTGTTGGATAAGATCCTGTCCAATTGAAAAACTTCCAGGGGCCTCAGTGAATAAATTGTACACACAGACATACACATACACAGATATATAGATACACACACACAGAGAGACACATACACACACATACCAGGAGAAGAGATGGAAGGAGAGAGTGAGGTAGAGAGACACACAGAAAAAGATTGAGAGAAAATCAAGGTCAAAGTAGACTGAGAAACACTTCATCTGTAGTCAGTGGAATATGTAATTCTCACCATTTTTCCTCAGAAGGATGACTCATGATCCTCCCAGGTTCTTTCTTGGGCTGTATGATAAGGGATATGGCAGGTAGAAAATAAACCTTATTCTTAACTTCATTCAATGTTTTCTCCATTCCTTATAGGCATCAGCCCCCCTGGCCTTGATTGCTAAAGAAACTATAGCAATCTATACTATAAATTATGCGCAATGTTCTTATGTTAATTATATTTTGGGGGGGCAGGAGTGAAGTTGGTAAGGGAAACCAATTTTCTTAGAAAAGAAATGAATCAATGAATGAAAATGAATCAATACATGCTAAACACAGATGAACCTCAGAAACATGCTTAGTGAAAGAAGCCAGATAAAAAAATCATGTAGTATATGATTCTGTTTATGTGAAATGTCCCAAAAAGGCAACCAATAGAGAGAAAGTAGATTAATGATTACCTTGGGCTGGGAACAAGTATTGACTGCAGATAGCTAGAAGAGATATTTATTGGGGGCCTGGAAATGTCCTAATATCTGATTCTGGTGATGGTGGCACAACTCCATGAATTTACAAAAAAAATCCTTGAATTATATATTTGAAACAGGTGAAGTTTATGGTAAGTAAAGCATACCTCAATATATGTCTGTTAAAAAAAGAAGAAAACCATGCCAAAAGAAGCCAGTTTGGAATTGTACAGTTGGCACCATTAATCACTCTTCTCCTTTTGTTTCCTAACCTGAAGGGAAGTGGATCGCTAGTGTCAGGAGACATTCGCTTTCTGTTGGTCTATGTAGACGCTACTCAAAATGCTATTCAACAAGTGTTTTCGAACTCAATGGATGGATATCCTATATCTTGTCACTACACTGATCAGAAATACACCCACTCAGTGCTGGATAATAGTCCCATGCCTGTGTCACTGTCTCATCCCTGGGCTCTTCATCTTCTCAATTCATGGTCTTCTATTTATGGAAAATGGTCTCTTGTGGACTTTGGGATCACCATTTACCATCACAGTGGGAACGCAATACAGTGTGCATTTTTATTCTTATTCATTATCACATTATGGTAAAGTGGCTTCTTAGGTGACTGTTTCCCACTCAAAACATCAGCTCTTCCAGGAGAGAAACTATGCTGTGTTCATCTCTGTGCTCTCAGGGCTTGACATGTAGTGAATGCTCTGTATATTTTTACTGGTCTCAGATGACTTGGCTTGCCCACGAGTTGCTACTGACCTTGTGAAAGTGAAGATAAAGTTGACTTTCATTAGGAGGTTTAGGGCAGCACTAAGTTAAGGTCGACCAATTTTTGTGTATCAATTCTCTTTTCCACAGCAATGCTGCCTAAAATACCACCCCAGCTCAGTGGCCGAAAACACAGTCCGATATTCTTGTTCATGCATCTGTTTATTGGTTGAAGGCTGGCTTGATCTAGGCTTTGTTCATGTGAGCTTGACTTGAAACTGTGGAATAGGTTTAGGTATTCTCCACATTTTTTCTCATCCTCCTTGGACCAGTGAGCTACTGGACACATGTTCTTCTGATGTCTGGAACTATCCAGAGCATAAGTGGAAATATGTGGTGTCATTAGGATCTGTACTTGGAGCTATTATGACACCATCTATATCCCACTGGTTAAAGTAAGTCGTGTGGCTAAGTTCCACCCAGGGCATGGGACAATGGACTCTGTCTTTAACTGGAGGAACTGCAAAATCACCAGGCAGAAAGTATATGATGGAGAATTAGAAAAAATAAAAATGCAATAGGCTAATTGGTCAATGCCTTTCCCAATAAAGCCAGGTTAGAATATGTGTAAGAGTGTGTAGAAACGTGAGGAATGAGAGTAACCGATGCTCTGTATGCCCTGGGATTTCCCATCAGACCCACTTATAACTGCTAGTCGGGAAAATCACTGCTCTTTCATTTCAGCTGAATTTGGCTTGCTAATACCTTCCATAGGCACAAGGTCAAGAAGCAGTTTTGCTCATGGGACGCCCTAACAGAGCCGTGGTGGCTTCTAAAGGAGAGGCTGACTTGAAAGTTGAAGGGCCACACACGTACCTCACTGTTGCTCTCATCTACCAAGGACACTATAATCCAGAAGAGATATGCAAGAGGGAGATGAAAATTGTCTCCAGTGCTCATGGATGCTGCAAAGTTCCCCTACCTGAAAGAATAACAGGTGAATTTTCTGAATGCCTTATATTTTCTAAGGATGCCAACATAGCAGGATCATTTAAATAAAATGTTTCAACCAGCATGTTTGCAGGCAGTGCCTGTTATTTTGTTTTCCAGCAGCTTCCTTCCGGGGCAGTAAAACACCTTGGGGAAGAGCTACTGATCGAATGACCAGAGGAGTGACTTTGAAAACCTGAGACTCATTGTCAAAGTGCACCGATATACTGTGGTCCCTGACTTACCATGGTACAAGGCTTAGAATTTTTTAACTTTAGGATGGTGCAAAAGCAGTGCACAGTCATTAGAAACTGTACCCGAACTATGAATGTGGATCCTCTCCTGGGTTGGTAGTGTGTGGTGAACCCCCTATTGTGATGCTGGGCAGTGGCCACAGCTCCAAGTCAGCCACCTATCCTGAGGGTGGACAATCGGTACGCTGACAATCCTTATGTCCTGTCTGGACAGCCATTCTGTTTGTCACTTTCAATGCAGTGTTCAATCAATTACATGAGCTGGGCACACTTTACTATGAAATAGGCTTTGTGTTAGATGATTTTGCCCAGCTGTAGGCTCATGTATGTTCTGAGCATGTTGAAGGTCACCTAGACTGAGTTATGATGTTTGGGAAGTTACTGTATTGAGCGCATTTTCAACTTATGATAGGTCTTTTGAGACATAACCCCACTGTAAACTGAGCAAGATCTGTATAATCAAATTGATAAACACATACCAAAGAACCTGCTGGGTGCCAGGGCCCTCGATCCTGACCTCTTTTCCTTTCCTTCTATGTTAGCTTTGGAAGATAAGTGTAGTATTTCTGCTCCCTCCCCTTTTTTTTTTTTGTTCACCTGGACATTTATTTTCTGATTCATTTGTTTGTTCAGCACTTATAAGTGTTTACTATGTAGTGGCAGTAGGATACGTTCTGGCCAAGGTGACCAACCGTCTCATTTTGCCTACAACTGAGGGATGTCCCAGAATGCCAGCCTTCAAGTTTTCAAACATATTCTGAGGTACTGTGGTGAACACCTCAGTCGGTACCCTCAAGAAGCTAACATTTTAACCAGAAAGAACACCTGCCAAATTAAACAAAGAAAATAATGCAAGTTGTGATAAATGCTCTGAAGGAAGAAATCAAGGGGCTTGTGGCAGGAAATAACACCACTTTTTGTGTGGTGATCAAGAACAGGAGCCATCTATGCTTCGGTGGTAAGGAGCTTTGGAGCTGGCCAGGTGAAGGGCTTTAGAGGGAACAAAATAAGCTAGGATCCTGAGGTGGCAGTGAGGTTTGTGTATTTTGGAAGCTAATGAGGCATTGGGCTAGAGCAGGGGAAGCCAGGAAAAGGAGCTTAGGGTGAGGCTGGAAAGATGGTAGGTTGTCGGTTGGAAATTTGGATTTAAAAAAAACTTTTATTGAAGCTTAAGAAACATATAAAAAGGCACACAAATTATAGGCATACTTTTCATAAATTTTCTCACACTCAAGATACCTGGGTAAGCAACACAGTTTGGTTAATCAAACCAGGCAACAGAACCCAGTCAGAAGCCCAGAAGCACTCAGTTATTTCCTTTCCTATCATTATGGCCCCACTCCTACCAAGGGGATACACTTACCTGACATCTAATGACATTCATTGGTTTTGCCTGCTTTTAAACGTAGTACAAACAAGTCATATAGTAAGCTCTCTTTAGCTGTTTCTGGCTCAACAGTATGATTTGGAGGTTCAAACTTTTTTTTTTTTGCGATCAAAATCATTTTATTGCCATTGAATATTCTAGTGTGTGACTATATCGGAATTTATTTATTCATCTACTGTTAATGGACATTTGGTTAATTTCCAGTTTGGGCATATTTATGAATAGTGCTTACTAATAATGCTAATAATCTAGTATAGCCTTGGAACTGTATATATATATATATATATTTTTTTTTTGAGAATGTGTGTATATAGCTAAGGGTAGGATTGCTAGGGCATAGGGAATGCATACATTCAGCTTTAAAAAATACTGCCAAACAGTTTTCATGCCATATTGTAGCAATCTACACTCTCATCGGAAATGTGGGAGCATTCCAGTTGCTTCAGACCTTCTCCAACACTTGGTATTATTACTCCATCTGCCTTATTCCTTTTAGCCATCCTGATGCATGTTGTTGTATTGCATTGTGGCTTCAATTAGTCCCTGGTGATTCATGAGGCTGAACCTCTTCTCATAGTTATGTTGGCCATTTGGATATCTTCTTTCATCAATCATTTGTTCAAGTTTTTGGCTCATCTTTCTATTGAGTAGTCTCTGTTTTTCTCATTGGTTTGTCTGAGTTCTTGCATATTCTAGCTATGAGTCCTTTGTCAGATATATGTTTTACAGATACTTTCTCCAACTCAGGGGGTCACCTTTTTACTTCTCTTTAATGAACAAAAGTTATTTATTTCAAAGTAATTAAATTTATCTTATTTCCCTAGCCACGTAGTGTTTTTTGTGTTCTCTTTGAGAAATCTTTGCAGATTCTTTTTTTTTTTAAATTTTTTTTTAAATTTTTATATATTTATGATAGTCACAGAGAGAGAGAGAGAGAGAGGCAGAGACACAGGCAGAGGGAGAAGCAGGCTCCATGCACCGGCAGCCTGATGTGGGATTCGATCCCGGGTCTCCAGGATCGCGCCCTGGGCCAAAGGCAGGCGCCAAACCACTGCGCCACCCAGGGATCCTTCTTTGCAGATTCTAAGAAAAGTGTTTGGAATTGTATTTCATGTGCTTCTAGGATCCATTGATAGGTATGAGCAGGAAAGTGGCATGACCTAACTTACGTTTGTAGAACAGCGTGTGTGTTGCTATCTAGAAATTAGAATGGAAGGGAGAGGAGAGGAGGAATTGAGTCCATGTAGAGGTCAGCTGTAGTAGCCCAGATGGGACATGGTGATGATTCAGCATTGACAGGATTCACACATGGTTTGGCTGGGGTGCTATGGAGGAAAAGGGAGAAATCAAAGGTGCCTATGAGGTCGTGGTTTAGAAGAGAAGTGGGTAGTGATGCCATCTATTGAGATGTGGGAACTGACGACACATTGGGATGATAAAGAAGGAGGCTATTTTTTTTAAGTGAGATACATTTTGCACATGTTAAATTTGAGATGTCTCTGAGGCACCCAAGTAGAGCTGTCTGGAGGCATTTAGGTACGCCAGTTTGGATTTCAGACTTAGCGACAGGAGTGTGTGGTGTGCATGCAGGGTGTGGTGTATGGGAGGCAGGGGATCTGAATTCAAAGGCCCTTAGAGCCTTTCCTGATTTTTCCAGAGGGAAAATTGATCATTCCTTCATTGATTACTTCTGTATTCTGTACAGATTTCTGTCATGTTACCTGTTTCTTTCTCTCTCTCTTCTTTTTTTTTTTTTTTTTTACAAATCTGTCTCGCTCAATTAGTCTGGGAGTTCACTGAGAGCAAGGTATCTGATAAGTGTCTGTACTTTGCATGAGTCATTCATTTTTGTTAACCAGATGAATGAGTTTCCTTAAAAAAGAAAAACACAAAACCCCCAGAAAAAAAAAAAAAGACTTTCTGAAACCAAGACCCACCAATCAACCAGCATTCACAAACTGTTCTGTAAATTCTAGTGATAAGTCAATAGGATAAAGAAAAGTCTCGATACTTGAGCAAATAGAACAAAGATCATTTTTAGATATTCAGGTTGCCTCCTGACAGTGAGTAATGAAATAATTTTGAGCTTTGTGCTTCAATGCAAAAGGGAGGGCACTGGGCACATCTGATGGCACACACTGAAATCAACTGCCTCTGTGTTAGGGTCAGTAAGAAGATGCAAATTTCCATGACAAAGCAGAATTTAAAAAAAAGCACAAATAATTGGGGCACAGAAGGGAATGAACACCTTTTCCCAATATCCTCCTTTTCATGCCTCCAGCAGCTCTCAAGGTTGGTTCTTTTTGGAGGCAAGAAAAAAACCTAATGCACTCAATGAAAGCCATGTTTGTTCTCCAGGCTGATTGTTGATATAAGGACCCAAAATCCCCTACCTCACTGCTTTGCTGAAGCTGGTTCCAGTGCTTCTCAGGGAAGCATGAAGCTTAGGGAATGCAGAGAAGAACAGAGTTTTGGGGCCCCTGGGTAGCTCAGGGGGTTAAGTGTCTGACTTTGGCTCAGGTCTAAGCCCCGTATGGGGCTCTCTGCTCAATGGGGAGTCTGCTTCTCCCTCCTCCTTTGCCACTCCTCTTGCTTGTGCTCGCTCGCTCTCTCTCCCCCCTCCTCCCTCAAATAAATAAATAAAATATTAAAAAAAAATAGAAGTAGAACAGAGTTTCAATATGGTGAACTTGACCTACCCAGAATTTTGAAATTCTGCATCTCTTTGGACAAATGATACCCAGTAAATATGTAAATTGAGCCACATATGTAATTAAAAATTTTTAGTGACCATATTAAAATTGACAAAAAGAAATGGGGAAATTAATTTTAAGTATTTTATTTACTATGTTATATTAAATAATATGTTTATTTACATTTTATATTATATACAATATATAAATAATGTTATAATTATTTACATTTTAACCTCTAATATCATAATAACTAATGAACATATAATACCCTTTTTTCCCTTAAGTATGAAATCCTCAAAATCAAATATGTACCTTAATTCCAACTAGCCACATTTCAAGGGTTCGATAGCCGTGTGTGGTGAGTGGGTACCATATTGGATGGTGTAGACTAAAAAACTGATGGAGTGCCTATTGCTTCTCAGAGTTCTGGCTTTGATCTGACTTCTGTAGACCTTGCTGAGGTTAAGGGCACCTTCCTCCACTTGCCTCTTCTTCCCAGAAACACCCTGGGGTCCCAGTTTGACTTCCTCCCTCCTTAGGGTGGCTATCATGCACTCAATGCCTTGCTTCCTATTCTTCCAGAAGCCAGCTGTGGATGAGACTCAGTCCTGCTCTCCACCTTCCTCCACCTCCTTCATTCAGGGCCAGAAGTGCCTTCCACCCTGGGCTTTCCTGTCAACATCATGCAAAGACCAGAGATAATATAACAAATGTAGGGAAAACATAGTATTGAGAAAAAGCTTCAAAATCTCTCAATTCTTTCTCTGTGAAATGCCTGACTTTTCAGTGAGATGGAGGTTTGAGGCTCTCACTGCTCTTTCCCTCATGGAGGGCCTTCAGCTCTCATTTCTAAGGCTCAGGCCCACCAAGCCCCCGCTTCTGTAGCTCCCAGTGTTGGGAAAGGCCCAAAGGTAGCTTCCTACTAATAGTCTGTCTCCCTGGCTGTCTGCCTCAAGACACACAAAGTGAGATTGACAAGCAGACAATCTCTGAAGGTCTTCGAACTAACTGACAATCTTCTCACTGAATTTCTGCTTCAACTGGGAGTCGTCAGACGTCTTTTGTTTCTTTCCCCCACAGGACAAGTTGAACGTGAATGATCATGTGGCTTGAAAAGGGGCACGAGGTTATTATAAAATGCAGGGTGGCTGTTAATGGACCTGGACTGGGGTGGCAAAAGGAATCGGCTCCATTAGTGTGTTAGAACTTAAAGGACTTTTAAGGAGGAAATAAAAGGTGAAACCAATTTATTTCCATGCCGACAAAGATAAAAGAGCGCTGGCTGAAGACAGACTCCATCACCTTGTACCACTGGCAGCATTAGCAGCTGGGCTCATACAGGTGCTGACATGCCGGGTGCCGTGACAGCACCGTGTCCCAAATACTCTCTGTCCTCCTCTCCCGTCTGCAGTGAAATGTTTGACAGGTCCTGCCCAAGGGGATTCTTTCTTGGTGACCTCCTCAGAGAGGTCTCACCTTTGGGAGGTAATCTTTGTAAGCGGTGCAGTTGCCTGGGATTTAGGAAAAATGAAGTAAGCAACGTGGCAGCTAAGGTCTCACACTGAGTCGAAAGGTCAACCTGAAACCAGCTCCAGGTTGTCAAGAGAGGGCTGATGAGCAAACTTTGGTCATTTCATTAGACATTCACACAAAATTCTGTCTCCAAAGACAGTCTGTGGCCTGAGTTATCAATCATTACCTGTCTTGGCCACACAGACTGTCTGGATATTAATGAATGATTTTTCAGTAACCTATGTATTCTATGCCTGTGTTAGGTGTCTCAATGTGGAGGTATATAGAGATACTTTATAGTTGGCGGGATAATGAAGGGTGACAACAGGAGGTACATGCTCCTAACTCTTTCTAATGAATGTCTGGGCACTCAGAGAAATGCAGGGAAAGGCACTGTGAAGACCTGATCATTATGAAAAATGCTATTCCTATTGTGGGCAATTAAGATATATTAAGTCCATTTTGTGTAAGAAATGCGCAGATCGGAATCATGGTAGGTTATTCACAGAGCTGAGCGCTAAAACTTCTCATTTTTCTAGAGGAAGATGGGAGACTCAGAATTCATGGGATGATAAATCCAGTCTATGATTTAGATGGAGGTTTTCACTGCCAACCCCGTGGTAGATGTTCTCATTGCCTCATGCCCAAATTATTAGAGAAATCTTTTTTTAGACAAGATTGTTGGAGCTCATCCAGGAGTCATTCTTACTTCTTCCTTCGTAGCATATCACCACTTCTATAAGTATCTGCTGTTATTGTGCCCCGGGATATGAGTCATGACTGGCATAAATGCATGGCCCCTTTGTGATTACTTTATGGTTAGGCAGAGACATGTGAGGCCACCATAGTCAGTGATATGCAAGGAGAAGATGCTGTGGAACGTCTGAAAAGTATTTTATTCTTTGGTAAAATGACAGGACTATCTGGAGCTTCCATCCTGTGGGACAGACCCCAGGCTAAAAGTCTACATGCTTTGCTTCCTTAAGAAGCCAATCCTGAGAAAAATATTTAAATTCAAGAAGTTTATTTGGGGAGTACCCTTAGGAAACATCAGTAGAAAAGCAGGGAAGTGATAGGAAAAGGAGGGAAGTCTGGAGAGTGTGTGTTGTGAGCAAACCTGCCCCTGCTGAGGCCCTCTGGGAGAAAGTATAGTACACACTTCTGAGCTGTCCCACCCAAGAGGTGAGGAAATCTAAGGATTTATCCATCAACTCCCATAAGGCATTGTTTGAGCACTGCTGTTAAAGTGTTAGCTCCCTGGTACTTCCTGCCTGCCCTACCCATGGATAAGATCACTCTTGAGGCCAGAGCAAGACCATAGGGAGAGACCTGCAGGTATTGGCCATGGAAAGCCTTTGGGTCAAGGTGCATTGGAAGGGTGAGTTCTGGGGCATATGAGTGGGCTGTACCAGTTTCTGTTGGCTGCATAATTAACCAACTCCAGAGCCATTGTCCTCCAGATTTTTTTTATAGGAGTTAATCAACTCCTGTTATTTAAGCCATTCTCAGGAAGGTACTCTCTTACACAGGAACAGGGCTGATATTTGGCCTGCAGTATGAGTTATTTAGAGCCAACATCCATTCTGATAACTCAGTCATCTGCTTTAACTGGTCAGTGCCAATGCTGTGCCATTTAAAATATATTTCGAGTATCACCCCTGTTTCATAGAAGAAGCATCGAATTGATATACTTCCTACTCAGTCTTTTTTCTGCTAGTTTCTTCATTCCCTAATTTACCCACAGATTAATGACTGACTAGCAGGTCTTCCTAGAATATCATTGTCATTGTATCACTCTCTTTCTTGAAAATCCATAGTCCAAAGATTAAATTTCTTTCTTTTTCTTAAAGATTTATATATATATTTACTTACTTATGAGAGAGAGAGAGAGTACACATGGTGGGGAGAGGCAGAGGGAAAGGGAGAGAATCTCAGGCAGACTCCCCACTGAGCAGGGAGCCCGAGTCACTGGATCTCACCTTTTGAGACCTTGACCTGAGCTGAAACCAAGAGTCAGATGCTCAACCAACTGAGCCACCCAAGCGTTCCCAAAGATGAAATTTCTTAACATGATATTCAGTCTTCTGGTTCTGACCTAGCTGTCTAGTCCCATTATCCACTACTCTCATAAATAAATCTTTAACAATAGTAGTAATACAACCCTTTCATTTATTGAGTGCTTGTTCTGTGCCAGACATTATGCCAGGTGGTTTACTTGCATCATCTCATGTAGTTTTCAGAAAAACCCCAAAGAGTGGCTAGTATCATCAAAACCATTTCATAGATGAGGAAATAGGTTTGAGGAAGTCACACATTAAAAGGAAGCACATTCTAGGCATTTCTAAATAGGGACATGGTGCCACAATTTATCCCCATCTGGACTATATACTGTTGTGGGCATATTTGTATATTTTAAAAATTGACCAGTGCCTTGTACACTTTTTCCATATAGTAACTACCTGAAACAGTATTTGCTGAATAAATGTTCCCAGAGCTACATCTGAGAGACTGACACTGTACCTTTTTTCCTGAATCTCTCTCTGCTGTGTTTTCCATGACATCACTTTGCAAAAAAGGAGGGAGTTATCTCAAAACTGATAAGAAAAATAATACAAATCAAAACTAACTGATTTAAATATTTATTGAGGGCATGTAGAGAAAAAGAGATTTTCATACATTGCTGGTAGAAATATGAGGTGTTTCTGCCTTTCAGAAAGTCTTTTTGGTAGATTCTTTTGAAATGAAAATATACATATATTTCTTTGGACCCAGCATTTACAAACTGTAGGACTCCATTATGTAGAAACAGAAACATGAATTATATGTAAAAATATTTTTTTGCAATACAGTTTGTAGTGGCATAAACTGGAAAAAAAATGTGAATGTCCGTCAATGGTGGGATGCTTGAATAAACTATGGTTTACAATTTTACCATGAAATCTTATGTAGACATTTAAAAAAGGCAAATTAAAACTATTCTAGATGATTTTGAGGTAGTGTTGAGTGGCAAATGCTATATGCAGAAAAGATTAATATAATCTTAGTTTTGTAAAGTAAATAGCCACCCCAACAGGATATGTATGTGTGTGTCTGTGTCTGAGAAGGATTGTATGAGTAGGGAGAAAAATAGGAAAGACAAAATGTTGGTAGCATGCCCCTGGTGGAGGGGCAGGGCTGGGGTGGAGTGTTACTTTGGAGAGAAGGGGAAAAGGAGGAAAAAGACACAGTAGTAAAGAAAATGGTCACATTTATATATCTAGGCAAAATTAAGTATGTATAGGTATGCATATAAATACATTAAATTAGAAGTAATAAAATAATAAAATAGTTAACAATGAAACTCCTATTTTAATCCCAACATACTCTGCAAACTCCTCCAGATATTGTACCTATAAACAAGGAAAGTCTGATCCCACCCTTAAGACTGGCGACAGCAGCTGCCTTTTTCCATGGAAAATTCCAGTTTTCCTCCATCTTGGTCTTGTGATCACACTCATTTTCTGAAGGTCCTTGCAGAATGTTGACAAATTAGGCGAGCATCACTGTTCTCTCAAGAGGCTGGCTGTCCTCCTATAGTTTTGTTCTTCCCCTAGGAAGATGTTGCTCATCCTCAGGCAGTCAGGTATTTAGTAACTATTAACTTGAAGATAGAGTGTTTTGTTTTTTTTTCTGGTTTTCGTGTCCCTACCCTGATCCTTGTAGGTCACTTTCAGCTGCTTCATGATTTCACACATGTTCACATTCTAAGTGATTTATGCTCTCATTGAGATTTCTCCTTTGAATATAGGAAAGCCAACATTACTACCTTTGATTCCTAGAAACCCTCTGAAAGCAAAAAGGTGGATGAGAAATACAGACCCAGTGGTGTCTGGGTGACTCAGTTGGTTAAGTGTCTGCTTTCAGCTGAGGTCATGATCCCGGGGTAACTGGGATCAAGCCCCCATCAGGCTCACTGCTCAGTGGGTAATCTGCTTCTCCTTCTGCCTCCCCTCACTTGTGCTTGTGCTCGTGCTCCCTCTCTCTCTCAAATAAATAAAATCTTTTTAAAAAGAGAGAGAAATACAGATCCCAAGTTCATTTTCAGCAAAACCAAAAGAGAGCACAAATTTCAAACTGCCAACCTGATGGAAACTCTGGATCCAAACAGAGGGATGAATAAGATTCAGGAAGAATCACATCTAAAAAGCTGGGAATTAGCCAGACACAAGTCACCACTGGCGGGGGAGAGCTGGTGAAAAATTCATATCTCAGCAGTTGCTGCAATTCCCCTGTCCAGGAGACAGGATGAGGTTAAGTAAAGAATCACATGAGTAGGCCATATTTGTAGGAAGCGGTCTGTTTTTCTGGCAGTGGAGGAGAGAAAAGACTTTGCATTGCAAAAGACTCTGTGGTCTCTGTCTCCATAGGGATAATGGAGGGAGGGAAAGACACACACACACACACACACACACACACAATATTCAAGTACATCTGGAACCAGAAATCTACATAACACAGACTTCTTATTTTTTATTAAGATTTTATTTATTTATTCATGAGAGAGAGAGAGACCTAGGCAGAGGGAGAAGCAGCCTCCATGCAGGGAGCCTGATGATGGACTCGATCCTGGGACTCCAGTATCACACCCTGAGCCAAAGGCAGACACTCAACCGCTGAGCCACCCAGGCATCTCACACAGACTTCTCACTTACTTCTAACTACTTCATAGTGGTTAGAGAAAACACTCACTACCTTGAACGATGAGTTGTATAACCGGTAAAGCACAGGATCAATCTAAGGAATAAGCCAGAAAAAGTGATGGAAAATAATACAAAATGTTGGCAGAGAAAGACACTTGTTTAGAAAAAAAAAAGTTACTATCAGAAAAACAAAAACTACAACCAATTTTTCTACTTCAGATTAAATAAACTTAATAATCCTATCAGCTTCATGGAGCCAGAACATTAAGCAAAAATGTACGAGCTCAGAGAAAAGATAGTAAGAGGACGGGAAGTTGTCAAATAGGACTTCAGTAGAAAAATGTGAGAAAAACAGTAAACTTTAAAGTACCACATAAATGAACATTACAAAGGTATCTATTAAATGAAATCAAACAACTGATTTAATCAGGTGGTAGAGGTAAAGGAGGGGAGGAAGAAGAGCAACTGTATTGCATCCGTCATTGTTTACAGGATGGAATTAACAGGTACTGTATAAGTTACAGTCATAAAAACATAACCACTAGAATGAAAATATGTATGTTACTAAAGATGAGAAGAAACACAAATATAAAGCAAAAGATGATATAGTGAAGAAAGTTTTGAAACTAGAACAAGAAAGCACAACATAAAACACTAGGACAAACGTACTTACCATGTCAGTAGTTATAAATAAGCTAAAATCTGTGGGGGGAAAAAAGCCTCTCATATCTGGATCACAGAGACATATCCTGAGAAGACATATCCTGAGCTTCAAAGATAAAGAATGAACCTGCCAGGAAGTCACCGAGAAGAGGGAAAAAATCAACTGGCTATATAGACTCGCCCCAGCAACAGTCAGTGCTAAAAGACAGTGGAATAATGGCTACAAAATACTCTACGAACTAACATGGGATCCAAAGATTTGATCTTCAGATAAAGGTTGTTCAAGGATAAAGACCACAAACAGACGTAAACAGGAAACAACACAGAAATTGCTTTTCCTGCCAGCCTTTCTTGAGATGTCTACTAGAACAAGGATTTGCAAACTGTGGCCCATAGGCAGAAACCAGTGAGCCACCTGTTTTTTAAAATCAAGTTGTGTTGGAAGCACCTGGATGGCTCAGTTGGTTATGTGTCTGCCTACCTGGCTCAGGTTGTAAATTCAGGGTCCTGGGATCGAGCCTCATATCTGGCTCCCAGTTCAGTCTGCTTCTCCCTCTGCCTCTTCTCTTTCCCCCACACCACTGCCTCCACTTGTGATCTCTGTTTCTCTCTCCTGCTCCAAATAAATCAATGAGATCTTTAAAAAACAAAATAAAGTTGTTTTGGAATGTGGGTGCACCCATTCATTTCCATCTTGTCAATGACTACCTTTGTGCTCCAACAGCAGAGCCAAGTAGTTGGGACAGAGATCTAATGGTCCGCATGCCTAAAATATTGGAAATTTCACTGGCCTTGGCACTAGACTGTAAGCTCTTTAAAGGCAGGTGTCTTTCCTTATCCCAGCACTTTCTCCCAGTGTGTAGGAAATGCTTAGTGCATATTCTCAGACCACACCAGTGTGGTCTCATTCTTTCCCTCACTCACACCATCTGCCTTCTGGATCTTCCTTTCATTCCCCAAATTGACCCCTTGAAATAGGGGCATGTGACAGATCAATAACTTTGTGGTGAAAGTCTGCCAGAAGCTGCAAAGAGTTAACAGACCATCGAGTGAGTCTTTACAGGTTTGCATTCACTGCATTTCCCGTAGCTTCAAATCCTGCTAAGGAAACCTTTTATTTGTGCACTGATCTACAGATAACAGTTTGCTTGCTCTTTTGTCCTTTCTCTGCCCAACTTCCCTTAAAATTTCTTCTGTTACTAAAAAATAAAAATAAAAAAATTTAAGAGAAGAAGGGCTATATTTAGCAGGTCAAGAAATTAAACCAAAAGTTGTTTGTTAAATCCTATTTCTCTCTCCTCATGGTTTTTTTGTCCCTCTCCATGCCCCTCCCCCCCCTTTTTTCATGCTGGGCTAGCTTAGAACCCTAAGAAAATTTTGAGCATTGGAGAAAATGGATATCAAGCAGGACATCTCACTTTTCCAAGAGGCGGTCACAGTGGGGATTGAGAATGTAGACTCTAGAACCAAACAGCTCAGTTTAAAATCCTTTGTCCCTTACCAGCTGTGTGGCCTTGGATGTGTGCCTTAACTTTCATGCCTCAGTGATCACATCCGCAAAATGCATAGCCTAATAGTATGTACTTCACAGGCTTATGGGAAAATGAAATGCCTTAGTACAGAAAAAAGCCCTCATACTCATGCTTGGTACATAAGAAGCATTGATGAGAGCCAGCTAGTGTTACCATCGCTGGTGCCATCATTAGGTCTTTGTTGGTAAGGGAACAATTAGCGAAGGATTGGCGAGCACCGTTCTAGCTGCAGTAGCACCGTGGAGAAGAATCTGGACGAGAGAGATGTGCATGGCTCTCAGACTCCAGGCATGAAGCGTTTTCTTCACCTTGATCTCTGTAGGGTGAAGACTGCCTTCTCTGTGGGCCACAAAAGCTCCGTGTGGTGTGGGGCCAATGTTTCTTCAGGAATTCCACTTTCAGCTAGCCGTTCAGTGAAGATGGCAAAGATGATTCCCTACTGTTCCAGGAAGAAGTAATTTCTGGTTTGTGTTATTTTTGGAAAACTTGTTGGTGCACCACATTGCTGGTTGAATAGATAAGACTGTGCTCGCTGGGAGATTTCCGTGCATTTGGGGGGCTTCCAGGAAGTGATGCATAATGCTGCCTTAAATGTTATGTGCCTTAAGGAATTACTTTAATGTCATTGTCGCAAATAGGTGTCACCTTATTTCAGAGCTGGATAAAGCCATTCATGTTAGAACATAGATTGTCTGAAAGCACGAACAACGGTAGTTTGCCCGGTTGTGCCCACGCTGGACCTATAAAAGATCTCCAGTTCATCAGGTTCAGATCGTCTATCTGCAACAATACCCAAAGATGTCCTCTCTGTATTTTTTTTATCTCGAGATGTTCTCATGACAATAAAAAGATTAGCTAAGAATGATCTAATCCACACTAAATTTAAAACTATGTTGCGTTGACTGTATATGAGCTTTCAAGCGCTAGAACAGCACACTACAAAAGATGAATAGTAAATTCTGATGCAAATGTGAAATCTCTCTAAGGAGAGGGTAATGGCTTTTAGACACTGAGCCCTAAGCAATTGGCTTTTATTTTGTTTTTGTCTGGGTTTGTTTTGTACGGGGTGAAAAAGTTTTCCTCAACTCCCTTTGGGTCCCTGGCTGAGTCCAAAAAAACAGACCGACAGGGAGAGATTAACAGGAGAAAAGCATATAGATTTATTTAATATAAATGTTATGTGATGTGGAGCCTTCATGAGGAAATGAAGACCCACAGCAGTGGTTAGAACTGCGAGTTTCTCAGCAAGGCAGGATGAAGAGTGGGCGGTGGTGGGGGGATATGAGAGGTCAAAGACTAGGGGTAAGCATAGTAACCTGGGGGAAACTTAGCAAGGTCTTTGCTTTGGGTTATTCTGGATGTCCCTTTGTCTTTAGACATGAGGGTGCTCCTTTCCTCTGGTAGAGAGGATACCTCTTACGGGAGGGGTCTTTGGCTTATTTCAGGGATGAAGGATGAAGGAAGGAGCTAGATCTTCCAGCTTCTGCCATTTGCTCAGACTCCCTTGGCTTAAAATGTTCAACATGTCAAAGTGCCATATTTTGGGGTGTAATAGCCTGAACCCTATCATTTCCTCTTGCCCTATCCTTGTCCTGCTGACCTTCATTGGAGAGTCCCAAATTTGATCTGCTGGCATGCCACTTTTTTTTTTTCTCCCAGCCTCTTCCTATTTATTACAAATTCCTCAACTTTGTTTTTTTTTTTGTTTGTTTGTTTGTTTTCTTTTCTTTTCTTTTTAAAAGATTTTATGTATTTATTCATGAGAGACTCAGAGACATAGGCAGAGGGGGAGGCAAGCTCCCTCTAGGGAGTCTGATGTGGGACTCGATCCCAGGACCCCAGGATTACACTCTGAGCTGAAGGCAGATGCTCAACCACTGAGCCGCCCAGGCATCCCACGAATTCCTCAATTTTGATGATACACTTGCTTTGTGTTCTCTTCTGGCACAGCTCCTACTCACCCCATGGTTTATCTGTAGAAGTCTAAGTCCAGCGAAATACTGGCCTTTACTTTGCTAATTACATATATGAATGACCATTGTCAGTTTTCTTGGGGTCAGAATAGTTTTCTTTTAAGAAAGTAAAGATTTTTCTCTCCCTCTTTTTCCCAATAACTCCTTACTAAGAGCAGTAAGACAATGAAGATGATAATGTTGATGCCAACAGCACTTCCTCTCATGTAATCCCCACAACCACCCTATGAGAAAGTCTTTATATTAATACTTAATTATAATTTATAGATATAAATAAATTATAAATTATATAAAGTATAATATATTAATAATAAATATTATTTGATATTTAATGTTATACTCCTTTTACACACCAAGAGATTGGAACCAAGAGAATTTAAGTTGCTTGCTCAAGATCACATCGCATCACTACTATGAGTTGGAGCTGGGATTGAAACCCAAATTCAACCATCTATAGAACCCTAAATTCTAACCACCAGGATAATAAAAAGTAAATATTTACAAACATAATTTTAAAAGATTGGGTGGGGGGATCCCTGGGTGGCGCAGTGGTTTGGCGCCTGCCTTTGGCCCAGGGTGCGATCCTGGAGACCCGGGATTGAATCCCACATCGGGCTCCCAGTGCATGGAGCCTGCTTCTCCCTCTGCCTGTGTCTCTGCCTCTCTCTCTCTCTGTGTGACTATCATAAATGAATAAAAAAAAAAAAATAAAACTTCATTTTAAAAATAAAAAAAAAATAAAAGATTGGGTGGGCTTATGGCCTGATGCAAGTTATAATTGCTTGGAAGTGGCTACAGACTGGAAAGAACTTTGAAGATTCAGTTAGCCCACACCCTGAAACCAACCTCTCCTACAACCAGACCATGAGTTCTTTAATAACCATGTAGATTTTGGGATCCCTGGGTGGCGCAGCAGTTTGGCGCCTGTCTTTGGCCCGGGGCGTGATCCTGGAGACCTGGGATCGAATCCCACATCGGGCTCCCGGTGCATGGAGCCTGCTTCTCCCTCTGCCTGTGTCTCTGCCTCTCTCTCTCTCTCTCTCTCTCTGTGACTATCATAAGTAAATAAAAAAAAAAAATAAAAAAAACATGTAGATTTCTTAAATGTTTGTCAGATTCAAGGATTTTATAGCCTTCAAATACTTTTTGCCTTCTATTCTATATTTTATAAGAGGAATCAAAAACCCAAATTTAAAGTTTCATTTAATTAACAGTAGTATATAATAGACAATAGTTAATGATCCTATTATAATTTCTACTACTCTAAATTGTGTATTAGTAGTAACATCACTAACTCCCTGATGGTTTCCAGGATTCTGGTCATATATACAGGACTTGCATCAATGAACACTAAAATAAGAGTATTTAAAATATGCATTTCCTGGCTTCTGTGTTTTCAACACGTGGAATAGTGGTTTATTTCCCACTACCCCTTTAGTATATTTTGTATTCTGTGCGTCAGTTCATAAGCATAATAGAGGCAGCTTGATTGATAGAGTGTAGCTATGGACATGGCACCTGTGAGACTCAGAAATGAAAGGAGAGTGTGTCTCATCTTTGCTTGGGACCTGAGGTTTTTATTGAGGATCGTGGTCTAGTGCACGAGTCTTCTCAGGCATCCAGAAACAAAGATGATCTTGAGGTGTTTTCCATAAGTTGCTTATGCCCTGCCACCAGGGCTCTTGATGAGTTAGTGGTCTTATCAATTGTTTATGACATCCCTGCCTGGTCACTCTTTAGATGTTATCTATTGCACTGGAAGACTGCAAAGAAATCATTAACTCCTTGACCTTTACAAGGAGGACATACATATGTGTTCTATAAGGCATGTTGAAGTGGGGGTGTAGGTCTTGGTAAAAACAGAAGGGAGAAAAGAAGCAATTTTTTCATGGGGTCCCTTTAGTTTCCTCGAATCTCCAATCCTTTCCCCATGCACTGATTCCATGTTGGGAATTGGTGGTGGCACACATAGGGACTTCTCTTGGCCAGGCCACAGTAACACCTCTTGGTTACTGCCAATGTGTTAAGGTGCATGCTTGTTTTTCTTGTTTTGTGTCAATAAAGTCTCTTGCTAATGGAGATCTCAGAAGCTAAAGCTGCAAAATTGGTGGGTGCAGATCAAACATTTACAAGCTGTTGGAGGGCTCATTACCTAATTCTGAAAATCTTGTGTTAGGCTAAGTTGGTCATGGAATGGATTAGGTTGACACAGCATCACCCGCCAACCACAAGAAAATTTCCATGCAATATGAGGTATGCTGTAAAATACTACACAATCCCAACCCAGGGGCATGTCTCTTTTCAGGTATTTATTTGGCTCCAAGCGACCCAAGGGCTTTGCTAAAAGAGATGGTATCCTTCCATGAAAGTATTGAGTATGCCACCTTCTGGTACACTTGCTTATCTGACGTCTTATAATCCCCAAAGCTATAAATATCTACAGGAATGGCACGATCTTTACTAGAAATAACCTACAATTATGATGGCCATTATGGGGAATATTCCAATAAGATAAGATCATTTAAGAAATCTACTTGAAAGCAAGAGTTACCAGATCAAACAGAACAGGTTTAATTCAAACCTAGTTTAATTGGCATGTGGGGGCCTCCAAAAGATTTCAAAATTCTCCAATAACTTCATTGAAAGATTCATGGCAAAGACAACAGAAACATTAAAGAAATAAAAAAGGTACTTAGAACAAAAGGCTGTAAGATATGTACAAGACTGACATTACTCCTTCTGTTCCCCTCTGTCCTGTGTTTGAGGACTCATTCCAGCAATTCTCTGAACTGCCTTTCTACTTTGAAGAGACTATTTAACAGTTACCTTTTAAAATCAGACCACCTAAAGCTTCAGGTGATCCTCTTCAGCTATCCTGCACCCTGGGATGAAAGGCTGAACCAAGGACTGTAGTTAAAACATTTCCTAAACCCAGAGAGGCTCCTAAAAGTTTTTGTAAGTGGATTACCTCCTGAGATTAGTGGTTTTGATAGAAAAGGCAGAAAATAGAACGGGAAGCCAGTGGTCTGACTGAACCCATGATCATAGCCAAGCACTTTGAAAGGACAATATCATAAACAAAGTCTGCCAAGTTAGTTGCCTTACAGATGCCCCCAGATCCACCCTCAGAGCAGGGCCTTTGTATAGGGTCCTCCCACGGATGATGAGACTCTGAGGATTTTTCTGATAAGCTGCTACATTATTCCCTTAAACAGCTGAAGGAAAGTGAAATGAAAATTAATGGTAAACCTTGACAAATTTTGGTAAGTAGTGGAGCTACACTCTCTACTTTAAAACTTGGAGCTTGCAGATGGGATCCTGGGAAAATTGGAGCTTGCAGATGGGATCCTGGGAAAACTGGCAGAAGGAGGCTGAGGGTGAGAATTCTTATGAAAGTCAGCTCTCCCACATCTCTGGTATCCAGGAGAGAGAGAGAGAAAAACTTTTGCACCTTCTTTGGGGGATACCTCTTGAGTTCAAGGGGCTGTTCGATACTGTGATACTTACTGTGTGTTGTTCAATAGAGTAATACCTACCGTTTGTCCTGGCTGAAACCTGACAGGATATCTAGAAGTATTTTTCAAGGAGCTCTGTGGTCAGAAGTTGGCCAAATTAGAAGCTGATATGTAGAGCCTGATGGGAATGTTTTTTTAAAGGCCTCCTCCACTCAGCTAAATTGAAACTGTATATCCAGAGGAAAAGAAAAACCTTTGGAGCTTTTGTGAAAAGATTTACTGAAACATTCCAAAGACAAACAGCTCTAAATCCAGAACACAGATATTTTTAAATTTCTATTCTAGTTGGAGATCTTTCCTTGATACAAAAAAGCAAATCGAAGGTAATGTGGTTGGATGAGTAGATTAACTATGATATCGTTTAAGTTGTAACCCAAATCCTTGAGAAATTAAAATCAACTCTCCTTATTGTACATATTTTTGCAAAACCAGAAATGTGCCTTTAAGAAATAATTCAAAGTCCATCTATCCTTTTTACCAATCCCTAAACCTTCTCCATTTATCTATAAAGCCTTCTAAGTATTATAAAAATTCTAGCCTTAGGGAACAAAAGTCTTTCTTAGAAGAACTTGAATTTTTCCCATGTGCACCTGAGAAGTAAATGTTTTACCTGGTTTTCTCCAGGAACTTTTATCTAGACCATTCCTGATTCCTAAGACTGAAGAAAAAAATGTTGGGCAGAGGAAGCTTTTTAAAAATATAAGCCTATTGGTAGCTCCCTTGCTCAAAATCTGGTCCATAGCTTCTATAGGATTATTTGTCAAGGTCAAATACATTTTTTTTTTCCTTTGGGAGGCTCAGACTTTGCAATCTTACTGAAAGTTTACATTTTAGTATACTGGATCTTTCCTGCTTTTTCTATCTCTGCAGTCATTGTCCATAGGTCTCTGAGGAGCCGTAGGAATATGCAGGTACAGATTTATGGCCCAGCTCTATCTCCGATGTTGTGGGAAAAGACTGAACATCACAGGGCGGAGCCCATATCCACGGTGGACAAATACAAACCTTAAGTGTCTTCTCCACACATAGTAGAAAAAGCTTTTCTCATCCAAGCAGATAAACTTTAACTTATTCCAAATATTCTTTTATATGCTAGTGAGTTTAACCCTTCTCATGGCTAAAATTTTAGCATGAAAACTCGAAAGCCTCTGTTTATATGTTTTTGTTTATATATGTGTTGTAGATACCTGGTACTTTCTCTGGATAATATTGCCAAAATTAATTTGTAAAATATCTCTACTTAATTGGCATAAAGAAAATTAAGTGCTTATAAGAATTAGTCTTCCAAACTCTCAGAAACAATAGAAACTAACCCAAATATTTTTCGAGTTCATATGATTTGAAATTGTCTCTGGTAAATAAAAGCTAGTTTAAGATTTGTTTTGTTTTGTTTTTTTGCTTTCATTAAAACAGGCATGTCTTCAGAGTAATCGGCATTAAATATAAGACTTTTATTCTGGGTTTACTAAAGTTTAAGTAAGCTCATGTTATCTTATGAAAGCTGTCAGCAAAAAACTCTCCCAATACCTTGGGATGATGGTTAACTTTAATGTCTCATGAAGTTTTGCTCAGTAATTGAAAAATAATCACTAAGAACAAGTGAATTAAATAGATGTAATGATCTACATAATAAGAGTTAAGTGGTTAAAAGATAAGAATTTTCTAGGTGAACTTTTCAGCAATGGTTATGTTTCATGGTGTGTCTACTTAAAAAATAGTGTCTAAAATCTTTTTGGTTACTTGAAACTTAAAATTTTGCTAAGTTCAGTTAAATAATGAGTTAAGTTCATTGAATATCTAGATCATTTCCAAATAAGATAAAATTTTAATTACTGAAACATTAACTCCTGAACATAGGTTTATGTGCTTTTGGCTTCACATTATAAAGGAACTAAAGATATTTGGGTCTGTAAGTAAAAGTGTTTTGTGCTGCACTAGAAAACTGTACTGTATGGAAGCATATGTTTCTAAAAATTAGGAAATTTATTCATAAATTTGCCAGTCTAAAGAATGCTGGTGTAACAGCTCACAGTTTTAAACTTCTCTATTTTCCCTAAAAGATAAGGTTTTTAAGGGTTAAAACATGTAAAATGTGTGAACTACTAGAAATAATAAGAGACATCTTTGTATGCAAGGAAAGTAGAATGTATGTTTTTGGTAAAAGAAAGTATGAAGAATGGAAATGCATTTTTGTTGAAGGAAAATCAAGTAATTTGTCATAAAAGTGAAGCTGGTTATTTCAGAACAGGAAAGGAAAAACAGGACAAAAATCTGAATGTAAAAAAGAAAAGTTGTAGAAGGTCTGTTGCGAAAGGAATCTTGAGAAAAGAATTTCATGCATGGTCAAGCTGGCTAAGATTAAAATAAATGTATTTGAGTAACAAAAACGAGTTTTTATATCAAACATAAACTAGTGCAATATGAGAATTTTGTTTTCTCTCTGTGAAAAGGACAGAAATTCTTTTTGACTATTGGTTTGCTCTTGAGCAATTGTAAAAGACTTTTCTTTACCTTTTAAGTAATCTGCCTAAAAAACAAAGATTTTATGTCTTATCAAAATAATTTCCTATATTCCATGTTGTTTTTATTAGGTCTTTGATTACTTTACTAGTCTTGTCTATTAAAAGGGCTAGGTTTTGTTTTGTTTCATTTTTTTACAATTGTGTAACTTTCTGTGTTTGCCTGTGAAGTCTCTTCTTGGCACATTGGCTAAATGGATACTAAGTATTGTTTCACAGTGACCCATGATCCTATTTGACTGTTTTAAACCTTTGACATTTTTGATAGAATTCTCAAATATCCAATTCTAAATGAAGTCTTTTTGGCCTGGAAGTAACTGGGATTTTAGCCAGAGGGGCCCTGGAAAACCACAAAACATTTGTTTTCTCTCCTTATAAAAAGATAAATATTATTTTTGATAGGTTGAATTACACGGGGAGCATTGTTGAATAAGAAGTAACACTAAGCCTTCTTTATGTTGTATTCATAGAGGTATACATTATAGATGTTCCAGAAATTGTATGAAATTCCTGGAAGTCTGATATGTCCTGGTAGAATGTTATCAGTCATAATTCTAGTTATTATTTTAAAATCTTGTATATTGCAAAAATGACTACAATTCCTTATCAAAGGAAGTCTCATCAGATCTTTAACAATGGACATTTTTCGGTCTTTGTCATTCAATGAGAGTCATTATTTTACTCTGATACTTTTGCAAAAGTGTTTCATCTCTGAGGAGATTTGTGGAAAGGACTTGAACAAGTACAAGTTTCTGATAACTTTGAGATCATAAAACTGAACTGGGTAAGAATTTCTAGAACTAATGGGAAAAATGGATCTAAGCAGGACAAGTGATCGTTAGATGGGACTGAAGAATGATTATAATTTTTTAGGACTTTTTGTTTGAAATATTGCTGTTTCCCTAATGTTGTGTTTTATTTCCCTCCAGATTTAAGGAAATCTTTTCTCCTGAAATATCTATGACTTCCAGTATATCTCTGTAAACAAAGATGAAACATTTACTTTTTTCTCCCTACCTGATCCCCTTAGAATTCAGAAACTCTTAAGTATTCTTTTCATGGTGATATAGTTAGTTATTTGCATAAGTTCAATAAAAATCTATTCTCCTTGTAATAGGACACATTGGCTATATTGCCAAGGCTTTGGCTGGAATGTCATATTTGAGAGAGATGTGTATAGACTCAGAGTGATCAGATCCCTTGTTAAACTGGTGGAAAAATTGGCCTACTATCTTGCTTATAGAGTTCCTGGCAGCCTTACTAGAGGAGTAAAGAAGATCATTTCCTGGAAGGCCTGGGAACCTCAGGATATGTTGGGGGACCACAGGAAGAGATTGTTGGGCTGGTGAGACTGGGGACCTCAAAACGGCTGACCCCAGGCCAGCAACCTCCCAATAACATTGCCTTGCTGCCCTAACCCCATTTTCCCACCAACGTCGCCTTGTTGCCCTACCCTAACTTAGCCTGCAAGATCTGTAACCCTTGCCCTAATCAGAATGCTGCCCTGCCCCATCTTCTCGCCTTATAGACCCCCCTGTGGTTTGCCTGGGCATGACTTCCCCACTCTCTCCCTCCCCTGCAGCCTGTGGAACCTCGCCTGAGAGTGTGTCCCATTAAAAGCCTGTTTTGACCAACTTTTGCCTAGCCTCTCTAATTACATTTCACTACCTATCGGATTATACCCGACAGAGAGGAATCTATCCAAGCTAGATATTGCAAATAAAATCTAATGGTGAGTTCTTAGCTTGGCTTCCTGGCCTCAGAGGCTTTTAAGAGTTCAATATGAGTGAGGTTCCTTAGGAAAAGTTCCAGCAAAGTGGCCTTTAAAAAAAGAACTTATGTCACTATTCTTCTTACACTTCTGCAAATAATCAGATCAAATTTAATATAAACAACTTAGTTTTACTGTGATCATCTTGGTTAAAGAAATGGAGAGAAACAGAAAGAAAAATTATGTATGCACCACATAGATATTAGATTCTGGTCCTGTTAATTGTCTTTGAGGGATTGTTAGACATCTGTGAACTAGACTAAATTCTGAATTCTTCTCATTTCCTCAGGTATCTGCCTATAGCTTTCTAAAGCAACATTTCCGGTTTTCTCCCACTCTTCTGATTTGGAGTCACTGGGAACAAAGTCTGCCCTTGAGCCTCCTTGGAAGGGACTGTACAGGTCCTCCTCACTACCCAGACAGCAGCCAGACTTCAGAGACTTGAACCCCAGGGTCCATATCTCTCAATTAAAAAGGGCTTCTTCAGATCCAGGGACTGCAGGCCAGCTGGAGTGCTCAAAATCAAACTGATGAGGAGAGAGAAGTAGCTGACATCAATGTAGACTGCTTCCATTCAAGACACCAGACAAACACTTCTTAGTTTAACTAAATGCAAAATACTTTCTTCTTCTCTTTCCTTTACTCTGGCATTGGCCTGGAACAATAACACCATCCTCTATATTTCATAGACCATCCCAAAACAGGGTAACCTTGCAGACTGCTGGATTTGTCACAAAAGCTCTGACCTGTCCATGATGCTAGAAGTGGTACCACCTTGGCAGGAGAGGAGTGATTTGTGCCCCAACAGGACTTATTTTTGTCTGTGGTGGTTATCATCCTCCTTGGGCCTAGGGATGCCTAGATAGCTGGTGCATAGCTGGACAGTGTCCTTAGCTGTTCACAGACACCTTGCTGGTTGACTACCTTGAATTTACATTGTCAAGTGAGAAAGGACCTACCAGGAGGCTTTCCTCATTCAGGATTTGCTTCCTTTGGAGGTCCCTGTTTCCCCTAGTTAGGAGTGAATACAAATGAGACTATGATCAGGAAACTCTCCTTAACTCTGAAAAGTAGTACAGAATCTTCTGGTGGAGCAGTAGCTACCAACAAAGATCCTTCGACTCGCTGGCCAAAGTTGTTCTTGCAAATAGGATGGCCTTTGACTATCTTTTAGCTGAGCAATGAGGTGTCTGTGCTGTGGCCAACACCACAGGCTGTACCTGGATTATCACTTCTGGGGAAGTTGAAACTCAGTTAAATAAGATCACTGAACAAGCCACTTGACAAAGGTCTTTCTTTGACTTATTTGATTGTGATTGGTTTGGGTCTTGGGGATCATGGCTCTGAAGTGTACTCAGACATTGGGAATTATCCTTCTTACAATAATCATAGTAGTCTCCTTGGCATGCTGTATTCTCTCAAAAGCTTTAAATGCATGTTTGCAGCCACTAACCACTAAGCAAATGATCTCCCTAAGACTGGACTATAAAAAAAAGAAGCAAAGAGAATGACCAACTTAAATGTGAACCTGAAGTCATGATCTGTTAACACCACAGAGATTTAATGAAAATCATTGTGACCTGTGAATACCACACAGGATCAACAAAAATGCAAGAGCTACATCACAGTAGCTGAGAGAGGCTAATGCCTTACATTTTGATCTCATCTTTCAGTAAGCTTAGAGTCTGATCAAAAGGGGGGAACTGTTAAAAGAGAGAGAGAGAAAGAAAGAGAGAGAGAAAGAGAAAATAGATCCAAAATGGAGTCACTTATGCTAAGCTCATGTCACCAAACTGAGACTTAATACCTAACCTATTTGCAGTTTCAGCCTCTTCCAGGCATCTAAATCTCGACCAGTCAATCTGGAATAACCCAGTCAGTACCAGTGAGGTAATTTACCTAATAGACACTCACCATCCCCTAAGAGGTGACCTTGCCTGAAGCAATCTACTCTCTACTAGCAACTTCCTTGTCCTTTCCAATCTGCCTATAAACATCTTCCATTTTGTACAACTACTTGGAGTTCCTTTTTATTTGCCAGATGGGGTGCTGCTTGATTCATTAACATTGAAGAAAGCCAATTAGTTCTTTAAATTTAGTTAATTTTATTTTTTAACAAGCTAAAGATGAAAGATGTATGGGTTTGTAGGGGAGATGGCCAGTTGTAGAAGGTTACCAGGAAAAACAGTCAAGGGATAGGTTTGTTATGCAGATTTCAGTGGTGCCTTCTCCACTGATAATAGTTTTTTGTGATTGAGAGTCTCCCCTTTTTTTCCAGTCAGGGAGACTCTTACAAATGGAGATTTCCTTTATAAATGTAAATTTCCCTTAAAAAAGGTAACTCTACTATGTTTTTAAAGCTCCTTCTGTGCCTGCAGTTTCTCAAAATTATCAGCTTAAAATAATCTTTATGCCGAAGAAGAAGAAGTATTTTAGGGTGGGAATTCTGTTTCTGCTACCTTCAATTCATAATGGGATTACATAGTATGGACTTCTGTGTGTGTGGCTTTTTCCATTTACTGAATTTGTAAGATTCACCTCTGTCATCCTGGTTTGTTCTCTTTTTTGCTGAGTAGTCTGCTACTCATAATATACCTTTATGAGTATATTTCAACTGTATCACTCTACTGGTGATGGACAATGGGTTTATTCTCAATTTTTATCTCTTGAATAAAGCTGCTATAATCATTATTGTTTAAGTCTTCTGGTGGACATAGACATTCATTTCTCTAAGGTATATAGGTACATACGCAGAGTTGAAACTGTTAGGTCGTAGTTGTAGAAAGAACCAAATAATTTTACAAATTGGTCATGCCAATTGTCACTCCCACCCATAGTGATCAGAGTTCCATTTTTTCTAGATCCTCACCAACACATGGTATTCTTTGATTGAATGTAAAGGTTATTATTAATTTTTTTCAGTCTTTCATTCACTTTTAAAAAAAATATTCATTGAGCCCTTATAGTATAGCAGGCATTGCAGTTTAGTAGCATAGTATAGTATAGTGTATAGTATGGTATAGTATAGCCCTTAGAGTAAAGCAGGGCGTGCTATGGACAAGATGTTGTTTCTGTTGTCACAGAACTTGTACTCAAGTTAGAGGCCCAAAGACTGCTACAACGGATATTATATGCATATGTACAATCTAGCCAGCCTTTTCAATGGAGAGGATTATTGTTTCATATACCTGGTATCCAGAGGCAACAGTCTCCTTGATTGGTTGATCCAGCAGCTTGCTGGTAGCACCAGGGTATCAGTTTCTTTCCAGGTCCCCACTCTGGCTTCCATTGTGTCATTTTCTTCCTAAGCCTGGTTCCCCTTATGGTTTAAAGTTGGCTATCATAGGCATTGTGGTTCTGGGGCTTCTGTTCAGTTCTGGCATGATGTAGAGGGTTTCCGTCCCAACATTCCAATTAGGTCCAGAGATCAATCCTGATTGCATAAGTCACATGCTATGTTCAAACCAACCAGTAACCACTATTTGAGTGAGGGGAGGATTGAGGAGAGGAAAAAAAAGAGAGATGGCTACCCAAATAAAATCTGGATGTTATTAAAAAGGGAGAGATAGTATATATATTGAATGGGCAATCAACTGTGTTGAATATAAGCGAGAAGCCTTAAATTCTGATTTTTCTGGACCTAGAGACACCATTTGCCCAGATTCTAGACCAGCACTAGGGTTTCTGATTCAGTAGATCTGCATCTTAATACATCTCCCCTGCTGATTTGGGTAATGAACCACTTTTGAGAACCATAAGAATATATAACTTTAGAAAAATTTCAAAATAATGCTTATGAATTCTTTTCCATAATAGTAATAGTGTGTGTTCATTTTATAAAATTTAGAAAACACAGAAAAGATAATGACAAAATCAAAAGGATTTTTCTCCCCCTTATAGGAGAAATGTCTATATTTCCTGAATAGGGATAGTGTTTGTTAAATGGAAGTACTGAGCATGAGCTTTGAAAAATCTATTGTGCTCCTTTCTGATGAATGCTTTACATTGCATTAGAATTCTTCTACATCTTCAGAGCAAATTTGGGATCCTTGCCAGCAGCTAATGGTCCCGCTGTACTGTTAGTACAGGGGACAGAGGAGCTTTGTCATGTCATCACCAAGACTGGCTTTATGGAGAGAGTCATTAATCAAGGCAAGGAGGGCACTTTGCAAATGTTCAGGCCTGGAGAAGCTGACCATGTCAATTGAAGACACTTGTACCCAGGGAGAATCTGAATGTGACTCAGCCTTCCCTGCAAACAACTGGGCTTCATAAATGGCATTACTTGAAGGACTTCCTTGTGGTTCAAACTATATCTTTTTATTTGCCAGCTTTGTTGAAAGTGAGCTTCTTGTCCCACACCTGCAGGTTCAACTGCACACCTGACTTTTGGGCTACAGGGACATTTGTCACTCCTAGTTCTGTGGACGACCCACTACTCTTGCCTTTCCAGTACAATGTTCACAACTAGACTGAAAGATAGTTTAAAAATACAGGGAAGAATTCATAGATATCTGGGTTTTCAAAAGAGCAGACAATGGTAACATACATGCTCCAAAGTGTGGTGGCTGGATGGTGCAATCAGTTAAATGTTTGTTGATTTTGGTTCAGATGATGATCTCAGGGTCTTGAGATTGAGCCCCACATCGGGCTCTACACTCAGTGCAGAGTCTGCTTGAGATTCTTTACCCTTCCTGTTCCCTTGCCCTTTGCTCCTCCCACTGTGTGCCTGTCTGCTCTCTCCAATCAATCAGTCAATCAGTCAATCAATCAATCAATCTTAAAAAAAATGCTCCAAAGTTTTGGAAGTCATTTTACAGCCCATGGAAATTATAGTCATAGAGTAGATCTTCTTTTCCTCTTTTTATCCATTTTGTTCGTGCCATGGATTCTTTTGAGAATCTTAGAAAAGGTATGGTTCCTCTACCTAGGAAGATAGATAGAGAGATAGAGATAGATAAAGGGAAAGGGAGAGAGAGAGAGAGAGAGAGAGAGAGAGAGAGAGAGAGAGAAAGAATAAATTCAATGTTTTGAATTTCAATAATAATTGAATTTCAATAATTCAATGTTTTGAATTTCAAATAAATTCAATTTTTTGGCTTATCTCTGGATAGGTTAATGGAGCCCAGGTGGAGAAATGCAACCCCATGGATGGATGGTTAAAAAGAAAAAGTAGACTCCTATGTTAGACAACCATAATTTATTTGTTTGTTTGCTGTACTACTTCTATGGTCTTCAGCAATTACCTTAATCTCTCCATCCTGCAGTGTCATTGCCTATGAAATGGAGATAATTCAGAACCTACTTCTTAAAGCTTTTGTGAGCAATAAAAGATGCAAAGATATAACTTACCATAGAGGATAGTGCTAGAGTAGATACAAAGAGTAGGGGAGGAACTGGATTTGAAACTCACTATAATAGTTGATCTCATTAACTGGTTTTGATGCTAGCAGACAAGATCCAAGGGTCCCACAAGACCAGCAAAGAGGGTTCCTGGCTGTGCCTAGGATAGAAATCAAACATGAGCCAGTCGGAGGTGAAAGAAGAATTTTTTAAAGGTACAGAGAGAGTGTGCAGGTACAAACAGAGTGTCTGGGAGACTCAGAAAGGAAAAGAGAGAGTGTCATCTATATTTGGGGTCTGGGGTTTTTATTGAGGACAGTGGTCTAGTACATGTGTTCTCTCAGGCATCCAGGAACTGATTAGAACACAGACAAGGGCCTGAGTGTTATTCCTTGGAGTCAGGGGGTCTTGGCGTCGAGATGTCTAACACTGGTGATCCAATACACATATGATGACTTTGCCTGTTCATTCCCAGCTGGTTCTTCCTTAGATGTGATCTATCCTAAAGAAATCATTAACTCCTTGTCCCTTATGAGGAGAACACACACAATTTGCATTCTGAGGCATGTGTCAAGTAGGGTGGGGGTGCAGGTCCTAGCAAGACTAGAAAGCAGAAAAAGGAACAAAAAGCAGATTTCTATGGAGTCCTTTGGTTCCCCTGTCTCAGTTTAAATGAAATTGTTGCAGACATTGTCCTCTAGATCACATAGCATCCCCTTTAGATGAAGTTTGGTTTATCTGCTATGCAATGGGGAACCACTGAAGGGTTTTAAGTAGGGGAATGGTCTGTTCAGATTTTTATTCTTTCATTTCCTGTGCATTAGATGTGCAGACATGGCACAAAATGGAAACAGAAAGGCCACGTGGGGAAAGAGAGCACTAATCCAGGAAGATACTTTGGGTACACACCAGGGGATACACTGGGGATATGACCAAGAATGTTAACGAAAGAGCTATGTCACTCATTGATAGGAAAAGTGAAGAGGAGAAAGGTGTAGAGGATACTACTGAAGTTGCTGTCTTCGGTGGGTGTATGGTTTAGTACCATGTAATACCATGGGTCCAGATAGCCACAGGTTCCCATTTGTTTCTAATCTGATTTAGTAGAATAATAATAACAATAAGCTTGGTTTTGAATGCTTGAGTTTGAGGGATCTATGGATATTTGCTTGAAGATGCTCAGAGGGGACCAGACATATGGAGGGGGTTGAGGTGGGTTTATATGAGGGAGTTATGGACATAAGGCAGTGCTTAAAGCCTTCAGGAACTTGGAATAGGAAAATACGAACATGAGGAGAGGCTAGAAACACATCAACATTTGTCTGGCAAAGCAGAGCAATCGGTAAAAGAAGCTGAAGTCAGCCAGAGGCGAGGAGGAAAATTATGGTTTCTGAAACAAGGAAGAGAAGAAGGGTGCATTCAGTGAAATCACATGGCTCTATATGGTCATGTGAGCTCAGGACAAGCATGTTGGGGGAATCTCACCATCATGAGCTGGCAGTGGAGATGGGTTCAGGAAATGAAAATCATGGGTCTTTTTTTTTTTTTTTTTTTTTTAAGCTAAAGCCTCTATCATTTTTATTCCTCATGCCTTAGAGAAGTTACACTACCAACTGATGGAATTTCCCAGCTGCAGTTTTGTGGCCACAAGAGCAACCTTAAATGATTGCACTCTCCAGACCTGAGCTTTTGGAAACAATCGCGTCTAAATAAAATTACAATAATACTGTATGATTTTGCTATTTTACACCAAACTGAACAGTGGACTGAAATCAACATGTGAAAGAAAGTTAGGCTGGAAGCTAACTTTTCTTTTCTTTTCTTTTTTTTTTTTTTTTGGAAGCTAACTTTTCTAATGAAATAGTGTCATTCTAGTTTTATTGATGCGTTGCTTTTCATAAAGTGCAGTAACAAAATAAAAAAAGTGAAAAAGACTTTATTGGTCTTTCTTGGTCTTTCAGATGACTTTCTTGGTCTTCAGGTTCACAAACCAAGGTGGGGTGGTGCCAGAGAAAGATTTGGGGAGGGGAGTGTTCAGGGATGAGAAAATTATTAGTGCATGAAATCTTAGATTTATACTGATGATTTTGCCTACAATTAATAAGGCTGGCTGTTCTATTCCCAGTTCGAAAGATTGCCACCCTGCCGCTACCTTCCTCCAGACATTGGGCTAGTACATTCTTTCCATTGTTTAGGCTAGTTGGAATTGGGTTGTTTCTTATATGTAACTTAAAACATTTTGTCTAATGAACCCGTCCATTTCTTCCATTTGAACTTTAGAAGTGAAAATTCAATATCCACTTCTTTTTTTACTTTGCAGTTTATAGGGATATCTCACATCCACGATCTTGTTTGATCCTGACAAATACTGTGCATTTAATAATTGAAAGTCTTTAGTAGACAATTGAGAACTGAAATTCACATCTCTGACTCTTATCCATTACATCACCATGTAAATCCCTTTTAAATATAATCAGCTGAATATTGAATTAGTAGTTTCTTATTTCGCGGTGAGTTCTGCCTCCGTAGTATGTTTATATTTTTAAATATTATTCTAAATCACTGAAGCCCTTTTACAAAGGTTATACCCTTTAGTGAATAATCCATGTCTTTGTATGAGAAAGAATCAAATATTAATGAGTTAGCAAAAAAAAAAAGTCACAAAGCTTCTTTAAATGCTTTTCTCAAACAAGCTCAGATAGGAACTTGCAGGCGTTATCTTATTATAATTGTTATCATCTTTACTTTTGAAAACTTTTGGAGAATGGGAGAGGCACAAGATGGGTAAAGCTGGGGAAATGTGACCTGGTTTTCAAAAGGGACGTATAAGGAATTACATACTTAATGGCTGAAATAAAAAAAATCCAAGACAATTCAAGGGAATAACCAAGAAGTAGCAGTCTGTGAGAACTTGGCAAAGAATTTGACAATCACTGGTATAAGTCCCGTCAAGCTAACTTGGTCATTGATAATAAGTCAGTCATATCAATAATAGTACTTTTTATTTATTTTATTTGTTATTTTAAAAAAGATTTTATTTACTTATTCATGAGAGATACAGAGAGAAAACCGAGACCTAGGCAGAAGGGGAAGCAGGCTCCTGTGGGGAGCCTGTTGTGGGACTCAATCCCAGGACCCTGGGATCATGACCTGAGCCAAAGGCAGATGCTCAACCACTGAGCTACTCAGGTGCCCCCCTCCCCTTATTTTAAAAGATTTAACAGTAACTTTTTAAACAAGAGATTTATTTATTTATTTGAGAAAGAGAGAGAGAGAGTTGTGAGTTGGGGACAGGGAAGAGGGAGAAATCATCAAGCAAACTCCTCGCTGAGCTCAGAGCCCAATACGGAGCTCAGTCTCACAACTCATGAGATCATGACTTGGGCTGAAACCATGAGTCAATACTTAACCGACTGAGCCACCCAGATGCCTCAATAACAATAGCTTTTTAACTATATGATTACTCTTCTTTTTTTCCCCATTAAAGGGTAGGTGACATACATATTATATTACAGATATACAACATAGTGATTCAACATTTATATACATTACGAGGTGATTGTTATTGTTTGAATAGCTCAAAGGCATTTCATATTCTTGATTTCAACAAAATTTTGACAGTCTCCTCTGCTGGGCTTTTCTGTTAAGATGATTGAGCAAAGGCTGTAAGATCAGAGGGTTCAACAGATTTATAGGTAGTTTTAAAACATACCCAATGAATGATTGTACATATATGTGTTTCAACTGACCAGGAAGGTGTTCAATTATACACTTCAGCTGATGGTATGCCATTCACTTTTTTTCCATGCAAGGCTCTTCTTCTGTTTTATTTGATTTTATTGGTTATATCCCTTTCATGCCCACTCCCAGTGCCATTTCACCCCTTAGACACTCACTGTGATATATTTAATAAATGAAGTACCTACCCTTCTTTGTATGTTTATTTAGATATTGGTGTAGCTTTGAAAATGTGTGGGGCTGTGCGTATTTATTTAAATTTATATGAGAGTAACTGGATATAAATGAAATTCTTTCCTTTTTTTCTGCATTCAATGTTATGTTTTTAAGAACTATTAATGTGCTGTTGGTAGATCTAGCTTATTGCTCCTGATGATCAGTTTTCATAGCATTCTATCACAAAATAGATATCTGACAGAGAACCTGTATTTAGGATATATAATGAATGACTAAAATTTAATAATAAAAGGTTAAACAGTCTTAAAAATGGGCAAAAATTTGAATAGACACATCACAAAAGAAGATATTGAATTGCCAATAAGCACATGGAAAAATGTTCGACAATTATTTACCAGAGAAATGCAAATAAAAACCACAATGAGATACAATTACGCACTCACCAGAACAGCTAAAATTAAAATAACTGACCATAACAAATGTTGGCAAGGACATGCAGCAACCACAAATTGTTGGTGGGAGTGTAAAATAACCACTTTGGAAAAGATCTGAGAACTTCTTACAAAACTAAACTCTTAACTAAACATAACCTTATGGCACAAAAATTTCACTCCTTGGTATTTACCCAAGAGAAATGAAACATGCTCACATGAGATTTATATAAGAATATTTGGTTTTGGACATAATAATCCTAAAATGGAAATAGCCCCCATTGATAAGAGAATGAATAAGCAAACTGTGATATAATCATACAATGAATACTATTCAACAATAAAAAGATATTGGGATACCTGGGTGGCTCTGCAGTTGAGCATCTGCCCTCAGCTCAGGGAGTGATCCCATGGTCCCAGGATCAAGTCCCACTTCAGGCTCCTCCCAGGGAGCCTGTTTCTCCCTCTGCTGTCTCTACCTCTCTCTGTGTCTCTCATGAATAAATAAATAAAATCTTAAAAAAAAAAAAACAATTAAAAGGAATAGACTACCAATACAGGCAACAACATAGATGATTCTGAGAACAAAGGGAGATGTGTTGCATTGTTCTGTTTATATTAAGTTCTAGAACAGGCAAGCAGTTTTTTTGTTTGTTTGTTGTTTCTGAGTGTGGAGGAATGAGAACGGTTGTTGACTGTGGTGGTGGGGGGGGAGGTTGACCAGTTACGGTGCTGTTCTATATCTTCATAATGGTCTAGTTACAAATGTGTGTGTATTTGTCAAAATCAGTGCATGTGCATTTAAGATTTGTGTATTCACTACATGCATAAAATGTAACCATGTGCATTTTACCCTGAAAGGAAAAAAAAAACTAGAAGGAAATATTGAACTTTATTTAAAGATATGCACTTTGACATATTAAGAGGGGAAATGCCCTAATGTTTGCAATATACTTGAAATGGATCCCACAGCTAAGATGGGCTGATGGATAGAGATAGATGGAAAAATGTGTGTTAAAGCAATTCCAGTGGAATATTAGTAGTAGAATGTAGGTGGTGGGTTTATGGCGGTTTGCTAGAAAAATTTTTTCAACTTGGCAGTTCTAATAATTTGGTCATTGTATTAGGGTTCTTTAGACAAACAAATCCCCGATAGGAGATTAGGATATATAGAATGAGATTTATTGTAAGAAATTGGTTGAAATGCCCACAGAGGCTGAAAAGTCCTACAATTTGCTGTTTGCAGGCTGGCACAGTACAAGTTGAAGTCTGAAGGACTTAGAACAAGGAGTGCCAATGGTGTAAATTCCATTCCAGGGGCAGGAGAAGACCAATGTCTCAGTGTGGTCTGGCAGAGAAAAACACAAGAGAGAGACCAATTTATCCTCCACCTTTTTGTTCTATTTGGGCCCTCAAGCAATTGGATGATGTCCACTCACATAGAAGAAGGCGATTTGCTTTATTTAATGCACCAACTCACATGCTAATCTCTTCCAAAGTCACCCTTACAGACACACCCAGAAATAATCTGTAACTATGTGTCTGGACATTCTGTGTCTCAATCAAAATGACACATAAAATTAACCATCATAATTACTCTCCTGAGTTTTCTATGATGTAATTTTCAAACAATACTTGTTTTCTTCTTTTCCAATCTTATAACACCTCTAATACTATGTTGAACCATAATGAGGATAGCGTATGTGGTGGATGCTGTGGATTAGCTAAAAATCTTTCCAACCTTGTTTTGATGTGTTTAACTGAGGAGGGTGCAAGGAATGTAGCATTCATTTTTCTGGTGTGGACTGTAGAAAAGACTGCAGTCATGGAGATAACATTGCTGCAGAAGTTTCCTGGTTCAATAGGTAGCTTCCAAATAATTTTTATCTCTCATTTTAAATAAAAATTATTATATAACATTTGATATATTTGAAATAATATATTTATAACATATATATAAGTTTTGATGCATAACAATAAATTGAACACCTGCAGTGTACCCACAACCCAACTTCAGAATTAGAATATTATGAACAGTATGGAGTCTGCCTGTGTATACTTTCATATCCGGGATGCCACATCACCCATCCCAGAGGTAACTACTGTCTTGATTTTTGTTTATAAAACCCTTTGTCCTTTGATACCATTATCACAGTTGGATATGAGCTGTTTATTTCTAGTTCTTGCTTTTTTCTCTCAATACTAAGATTCATTCCTATTTTTATAGCTATAATTCATTCAATTGGTAATGCTATAAAATATTCACTAGTGTGAATATTCCATAATTTATTTACCCATTCTCTTATTGGCAGACATTTTCAACTATTCCCTTATTTGCTACAATAATGAACATTCTAGTAACTATATCCTGGCACATTTTTGGGTCTCCTAGGGTGTATTGAAGCAAGGAAACAACTGTCTTTGAATATGTGAACACTCAGATTTGTAGGAGAGGGCAAAGTTGTTAGTTACAGTTCCTCTAACAATTTACTCTCCATCAGAGGTACAGAAGAATTTTCATTCACTCATATCCTTTGGAGTACAATATTATGAAAGTTCTTAATTTTTGCTTATCTGGTTTATTTAATTTATCTTCTTATGATCTTAATTTGTATTTTACTTTATTGGCAATACAGTGTTTATTTGCTGTTTGTAATTCTTTTTGTGTGTGAAAGACCAGTTCATGTCTTTTGCTCATTTTTAGTTTTTCCATTTGTTTTGTGAATTGAAGAATTCTTCTATATTCTAGATACAAATATCTTGTTATATGTATTGTGAAATATTTTTCCTGTTTTATGATGTCTTTATGCACTTTGTCATGTTTTTCAGTGAATAGATACTCATTTTAATGTAGAATTTATCAATCCTATTATGTTTAGTGATTTATGTCATTTGTTGAAGAAATTCTCTTCTACTGTTGGGTTATAAAGGTACTCTATGAATAAAATGGGCTGGACATTTTTATGTTCTTTTCTAGTTTTGGATCAGAGATATTCCCCCTAGGTAGAATAGGCTGGGAATAATATTTTATATTTTATTCTATGGAAGAATTTGTGTGTTTTGGAATGATACATATGTTTTTGAAAATTTAATAGAATCTTCCTAAAAAAAAAAAGTTCTTGCCTCTGGGAAGATCTTCCATTACTGATTCTATTTTCTAAATGGTTTTGGACCGGGTAGGCTCTTTTTTTCTTCTTGAATCAATACTGAAAAATTATAGTTTTCTAGAAAGTTGTCCATTTTATCTTTTATCAAGCTCGTTGGCATAAAAATTGCTCATAATGATTTTTTATTCTTTTTAAATCTATTGTATGTACTTATATATCCATCTTTTCATTCCTATTATTATTTATTTTTGCCCCTTCCCCCTTTTCCCCTTACTTAATATCACTGTCCATCTTAACAGCCTTTTCAAGGAGCCATGCTTTGGCTTTTGATCCTGTTCTTTGGTCTGCTCTTGTTTTACCTTCATCTTCCTTTTATTGTTTAGATTGTTTTGTTGTTCTTTTCCAAATTTCTTAAGTTGAATATCTAACAAATTATCTTCCAGGCTTTCCCCTCAATGCAAGCATATAGAATTATACATTTCCTTCTGAGGCTCATTCCTGTTTCAAGCCACAAGCTTTGAAAGAGTCTTTTCCTTATAATTTAGCTATACGTATTTTTAAATTTTCCATTAAAAATAGAATAAAATTTCCATTATGATTTTCTCATCCTCTGTCTTTGATTTGTTTCATGAATTTCTTCTCTTCATCATTTTCTTCCTTTATCTGGAGTTATTCTACATTTTCTTTCTAAGTTCTTACACTGATAATTACCTGTATAAATTTTAGTCTCTACTATCATAAGCAGTCAAGAATACATATTTCTCTCTAAATACCACTTTTGTAGTTTCCCATGGATTCAGTCCATATTCCAAAATCTCACTGTATGAATTCTTGCTGTATGAATACAAGCAAATACATTATATGTGTTATATATAATATATGTAGATACAATATGTATAATGGATATATAAATATATAATATATATAACTAATATAAATTTATTTATATTACATAAATGATATAAATAAATGTAATATATATTTATATATATTTAAGATAGATGGAGATTTTCACATTTTCTCATCTGTAAAAAGGAGTTTGTACCAGTTAAGTTTCATTCAGTTCCAAAAGACAAGAAACTCAATTCTAATCTACTTAACAAAAAGGCAGTATGTTTGCTAATGAAATTTAAAAGGTGTCTTCAGGATTGGTTTAATCAAGGTGAGGAGAGTCTCCAGGCTCTATTTTATGTTCTTCATTTCTTGGCTGTCATTCCTCTTCATTGTCTGCCATCTCGAACAGATTTCCCCTAGGAAGATCACCCTAGTAGCTTCAATCCAGAAGTAAAAGAGCCAACTTGCAATATTGCAGTGACAAACATGAGGATGAAAACCACAAAATAAGGAACGTCCAAAAAGAAAGCAGCATGGATACCTAATTGTATCATGAGACTGCTAGATTATTGTGTTGCTTGGTGCATTAAAAAAAAAAAATCTTTTTTTAAAATTCACTTTTTAAAAGCTACTACCTGTAAGTTTTTCTGTTACTTGTTGCCAAATGCAATCCTAACTGAAAACATTTGAAAATGTTTTCACATAATACAGAGCACATAATACAGAGACTGACTCAAACTGTCTCAATCTCGGCTCAATGCATTACGACTATTACCACTTCAGTGCTGCCCAGGAGGTGGTATTTGCTTGAGCATATGGACTAGGCTTATCAAACCATACTGAATGGGTGCTATAGATTTTATTTTTAAGACCTCCAGGGGGATCCCTGGGTGGCGCAGCAGTTTGGTGCCTGCCTTTGGCCCAGGGCGTGATCCTGGAGACCCCGGATCGAATCCCCCACATCAGGCTCCCAGTGCATGGAGCCTGCTTCTCCCTCTGCCTGTGTCTCTGCCTCTCTCTCTCTCTCTTTCTCTGTGCCTATCATAAATAAATAAAAATTTTAAAAAAAGGTTTAAAAAAAAAAAAAAAAGACCTCCAGAAGGTCAGATCTTTTCCCTGAAATCAGGTTGCTACCTGGGAAAGGAAAACAGGGATTTGGGAATGTAATTGTTGAATGTAGTTTAGAATTTCCTCTCTGATGAAGTGGGTCTGTCCCATGGAGCCCTTTGTGAATGAGCATAAGTGGGATTGGGGAAAATCAATGGGTAATTCTATTTGGCTGGCCTCTAGGTCATTTCAGATGCGGCCCATAAGGGATGGAGAAGACAGCCTAAAGAAAATTCAGGGTAGCCATGGCTTACAGAGTTTCCTGCCCCCATCTAATTATTGATTCTGTAGCTCATATGAATGAGAGATTCTATACTTAATACACAGCTGTAATTGAGTACTTCACTGTCTTTTCTGTGCAAAAAATGGCTATGTTCATCTCGTCAAGTGGAATAAGATGATTACCTGCACTGTTGTTGCATAATAGTTATCCCATCAATAAAACATGATTTCACATCTTTCAAGTAAGGAAAAGCACTAACATTTATTTCAGAATGAATGGGAGGCACTTACAAAGCCTTTCTATATAAAATCCTCTAAGCCATTTAAATGATAAGAGAGGCATTTCTAAATTTACCTTTTGATAAGTTATAGCTAACATAAGGCTGAGATAAATAATAGCTTAGTTAAAAGGAGTAGAAAAAAATATTGAACCAGAAATCTCCCTGCTCCCCGCTTACATTGATTGTGAAATGGCTGCAACTATTTACCTCTTCCAGTAACCCTGCCTTTTGTCATTTACAAAGTGACATTATCACCATTCCCATCAAGGGTGGAGTCTAGAGCCTTCCAGTGGTTTTAAATATGTAGCCCCAAATTCTTTGACACTCCTTTCACTGACAGGTTGACCTGGGCTCCCTCCCTTGAATCTGGATGGTAACTACTTGACAAAAGGAATATAGTAGAGGTATATTCTATATTCTATACTCTTCTAGTGCCCTACCAGTGTCTGGGCCAAGCCTCAAGAAACTAGAAGCTGCTGTTTCCTATCTCCTGAGAGGCCTCCTCGTGGGACCCAGCAGACATGTTGTAAGAGAGCTAATCTGGCCACTAAGAGTCTCCCAGCAAGAGGAATTGCCAGCCATGTCACTGAGCCATTTTGGCAGTGGATCTTCCAGCCCCTGTGGAACTGCCCAGCTGACATCTCTTAAGGCAGACATGAATTGTCCTCACTGACCCCTGACCAAATGGCAGATTTATGAGCAAAAGAAATGATTGCTGTTTTAAGCTATTAAGTTTTGAGGTGGTTCATTTTGTAGAAATAGATAGCTGGCATATTGCCCTTCAAGGTAAGCTGGCTGGCTATGAGTTCTGCTTTGGCCAATAAAATGTAAGCCAGTCCAGACCACATACCAATACTTAAAAGGCGTTGGGAGCTTCTGCTCCATCTTGCTACTCTGCCTTTGGAGCCTATTGGAGGATGCGAGACATGACCAGCTACTTGTTGCCCCAGCCACCCTACCTCCAGAAATGTGAGACCATCCTAGACTACCCTACCTCCAGAAGCGTGAGGCCATCTCATTAACTGACCACAGGTGCATGAGCAAGCTATTCAAGATCTACCAAGTCTGGCTCACACTAGAGCATCTTGAATATTTCTCTTATTACAATAATCTTGGCCTTTATTATGAATGAGATGTTGTGGAGAGGGAGCACACCACCCTAGTAGGTCCTTGTTTATATAACAATTTGAGAGTGAACTCTAACCATGATACATGTCTCTTAGGGAGTGTTTCTAGGATACATATAACAATAGATGATAAGGGGGGCACCTGGGCAGCTCAGTGGTTGAGCGTCTGCCTTTGGTTCAGGTTGTGATGCTGGGATCCTGAGATTGAGTCTTGTATCAGGCTCCCTGCTGGGAGCCTGCTTCTCTCTCTGCCCTCTGCCTCTCTCTCTGTATCTCTTATGAGTAAAGAAATAAAATCTTAAGAAAAAAGAATAGATGGTAAAGTAAGGAAGAAGGGTATTTTGGGATGGCAAGACAAAGTAATAACTTAAAATAATTGTTAATACAACAATGAACTTTAAAAATGGAATACACAGGCAACAAAATGCAATATAACCCTTTCAGGGTTGAAATAAAACCACATGTATTAATAGAAAAATCTCACAAACATAACGTTGACTGAAAAAAAGCAGCTTGGTTCACAAACCAAAGTGTTTTCCTTACTAGGCATCTGAAGTCTTACAGCAATTGGCCATGTACTTGGACACTGATATTTAGGAAAGCTGCATGATGATCATAGTCTATGTGATAGGTGAAATACAGATTTCATCAGGTATGTAGGAACATTTTCAAAGTTTGATTAAATTTATTCATATAAAAATAAAATCTGGTAAAGTTTAATAAACAGTCTATCATGATCAATGAGCTATTGATATTTTAGTAGACAATAATTCTTGACAACTATGGCATGCATCTACATAGACACATAATGTTAGACTTCAGCTTTAATTTCATTGGTTTTATGAACATTACTCAGAATTTGATCACATAGGAAGATTTTCAGAAATTTTATTTGGTGTATTTATTTACTATATTCAGAATATACAATGTCCCTTACTCCCAAAGACCCAGGCTTTGCTTGCAGGCAATGGTTTACTTGGAACTCAGTCAGTGCCTCTGGGAACTGGAGCACAGCAGGGCAAATGCCTAATTATTCTGACACAGTCTGAAATTTGCATTACAGAGGCTGACATCAAGGTGAAGTTTGATTCATATTTACCTGCAGATTGCTTCTGAAATTGTGACTTTTCTCTGCCCGAAAGTGCCAAAGATCTGCAACATCTGTGATTATACCAGCTCAGAGCCCTTCACTGTGGAAAGACTCCCATCCCCTTGCCATCTTCCACATCTGGTCTGTGACGGGATGCCAGCACTTCTGAGAACTGGTCACCAGTGCTCTTTCCTCCTCTGCCACTTTAGCATTTGCTGTCAGTTAGGCTCAGTTCCTGCCTCCCTATTAGAGGTATATATGTGCACCATCTCTGAAACATGACTCTGTAGGGCTTCCCCTGTAGAATGACTACCGGACTGTGGAAATAAATGAAAACCTTGCAAGAAAGTGAAGATTATTGTTCAGAATTTATTGGAGCCAGCCACCATCACTTGTGTTTTGGAAGAGACTTGCAGCAGACAAAAGAGTAGGAGAACTTAGTAGGGAGGCTTTGGGTATGCTCTGATTGGAGACAGTTGGCACCAGGAAGGAGGGTATTGCAGTTGATTGATTGGAGGGTATATATTTGGCTTGCTCTGGTTGGTCCTAAGTTGGAAGCAAGGATAATAATTAGGGAAGCTGGTGTTATTGATCTAGTCCTAGCCATTTCAGGCTGATTATTTACAGAAGTTGTTTGGCTTCTTGGCTTATTACCAGAGATGGTGGTCTGACTTCCTACAAATCTGACTTAAACCTGACTGGCTTCCCTGGGCTGGTTTCTATAGACCATGGGTTTGTTTCCAGGGCTAGTTCCTGCAAGTTATGGATAAGGGTTATTTTTATTTATGGGCTGGTCACTGTCCATTTGCATATTTAGTTTCTCAGTACAGAACTCTACAAATTAACATGTACTTCACAGAGGTTGAGCTCTACTCAAATAATAAGTTGTAAGTCAAATACAAATACATTCTCTTAGAATATTAAATAATCCTTTATGTAGGCCTATTCAACAAAATCCTAGTAAAACATTGAAAAGACGTCTCACTTCCCCACTACTATATTTCTAAGTTTTGAATAATATTTTCTTAACATTGTATTTTAGGGAAAGACAGATACAGGAAATTGTCAGTAATCCATACAGTTCTGGAGAAGGTAGGAACTCTACAAGAACTGGACAGAAGCATGGTAATTATAGCAACATAAGTTTAATCCAGGAAGGAAAGGCAATAATAGAAATATCTACACCAGCCATGGGTTGAGCAGCATTCTTTAATCTGTTTTACCAAGTGTAAAACTTGTATTTAAAAAGCTTTTTTTTGGGGTCCTGGGGGCTCAGTCAGTTAAGTGTCTGCCTTTGGCTCAGGTCATGATCCTGGGGTCGTGGGATTGAGCCCCACAGCAGGCTCCCTACTGAGCAGAGCTTTCCCTGAGGGCTTCTCTCTCTCCCTCTCGTCCTCCTCCCTGCTTATTTTCTCTCTGTCTCAAATAAATAAATACAACCTTTTAAAAAAAGTAAATATAACCTTAAAACAACCACCAACCTTTTTCTGATTTACCCCTTGAGTCAATTCTCAGTTGGTCCACAATCCAAGAGTCAAAGAGAGATGTCTACTTTTCTCCTCACATCTTAACACAAATTACTTCTGATAACAAATCATTCCATAAACTAGATAAATAAGATCTATTTCACAGACTCTCTTGATCAATGATGCAAGGGAAATTAGACATACAAATCTCTTTGTACTTAAAATGCCCCCTTTCCCCCTATCAGAGTAGCATCGGGGACAATTGTACTCTGCTTTGCAGTTTTTTAAATCAAAACTTCTAGAGGATTCTCAAGTTTCTGACCAGCAGGTGGCTAGAACCTACTAATTCATGTATATTTGATAATTAGACAAATTTATTTCCCCCAAAAACATATAAAATGGACAGCATTCCATGCTATCTTTTGGGTGTCTCTGGCATTCTGTTACCTGTCTTTACTCATATATAAACTGTTCATTTTGGTATGCATGCAATTATAGCCTAGTATTTCATTGGTATTGTTTAATGGTATTGATAACAAGAAAAAGTCTTACAAATATATTATTAACTTAAATATGAATTCAACTAACTGGCTTCAACCATGAGAAAAATAAAGAAAATCTGTATTTATACTTTAAATTTTATTTGAAGTGAATTTTCTCAAATATTTTATTTTGTTTTATTTTTTAAGTTTTATTTATTTATTCATGAGAGACGAAGAGAGAGGCAGATACAAGGAGAGGGAGGAGAAGTAGGCTCCATGCAGAGAGCCTGATGCAGGACTCAATCCTGGGACTCAATCCTGGGACTCTGGGATCATGCCCTGAGCCAAAGGCAGATGCTTAACCAAATGAGCCACCTAGGTGTCCCTTTCTCAAATATTTTATTTTATTTATTTTTAATTTTTCAAATATATTAAATTACCAGGTAGTTTACTAATTCCCAGTGTAATTTGTAGTGAAAATATCAGTCACCTCGTTGTCCACTAGATGTCAGTGCATCCCCATAGTGAAATTACTGGTAGAGTATCTATCTGGTGACAAAAAAACAAAAAAAAAAACAAGGAACATGAGAAATCATCACATCCTGCCTCCCTCTTGTTGGTCCGAGAGATGCCCTAGCCAGGTCAATTTTCCATTCTTTTTCATAGAGGACAGGCTTGAATCACTTTCATCATTGACTAATTGACATCTGTAAGCTCTGGTTTCAATAATCATTTTCTTTCCCCCTTATTAAACATGGCCATCTCTAATTGAAGAAAGTAATCGGTGCTTTGTTTTGCTGGGTTAAGTTAATGACACAGAATGGAACTGAATGCCAGAATCAGATGATACACAAATAAATGTTTCTCTCCATCATCTGACTCACTTGGAATGATCTCCAGAGTTGAAATTATATGTCCGGTTATCACAGCCACACTGCTTAATGCCATTTTACCTGTAAACCACTGAGACTCAATGGCATCCTCCCAACACATGCTCCAAGTATGCTTCAAATGCACGATATATGTAGTATAAGAGAATCATATGCCCTTGGCTTCACAAGAGCAAGTATTTTAATCAGGATGCTCTTGGTGCTGTCTCAGAGGCATTCATTTAGTTGATAACTATGGTTTCAGAAGCTCTTTGCATGGGAAAAATTCAGATTGTCAGTCTCTGAGCCATATCCAGTTGAGTTAAATAGCATTTGTCCAAGTATGCTCTGAAGCACATTTGTCCTGTAAGATGTGAAGAGATGGGATAAAGGTCTAATATAGGAAAAAGATGCCATGAAATACTCTGGGAACACCAAAATGAAACACTTTCTCAGGTGCAGGACTTCCCAGCACCATTAGTACTCTTGGACATGTTTTGACTATCAAAGAAGAAGCCTCAGTATCCAGGGCTTGACTACTTTTTTTAATCTTCAAATAATTATATTACAGATTATTTTGCCAAACACGGTGATTTTCAAATGTGAAATAGGGCTAACAGTCTTAGGGTAATCCGGGTGTTTCAGCAGTTTAGCACCACCTTCAGCCCAGGGCCTGATCTTGGAGACCCAAGATAGAGTCCCGTGTCGGGCTCCCTGCATGGAGCTTGCTTCTCCCTCAGTCTGTGTTTCTGCCATTCTCTCTCTCTGTCTCTGTCTCTCATGAATAAAAAAAAAAAAAAAAAAAAGGCTAACAGTCTTTTGGACTACAATTAGACAACTCGTCTTAGATTCACCTTCCATTCTTTCTTCCGCTTTCCTGTTTCCTCATACACTGAGAACATATATGTCAGACACTAATAATGTAGGTGCCATGCAAAGGACAAAGGGATTTACTAGGGCTTAATTTTTCTAGCAAGGTGCAGCAATCTTTGCATCTCCATACATTTTACGTTTAGAACGTGTCAGTCAGAAAACCACCTGAAAAAGGCACCGACACTGCCATCAGACCCGTGCTTCCTTAGGGAAGGAAATATTTTTCTGTGCCTTCAAAAGAATCCTTTCAATTTGTATTGAAATCTTTCAGTGAGGGATCAACAAGAAAGGTTTAGACAACAGGAATTTACTAGGCAGATTTGGAGTTGTTGGAATGGCAGAGGCAAGCGTTTGGAACAGAATCAGTTACCTAAAGAGGATGCCTTAAAAAAACAAAAAGGGGGTGACATCAGAGACAAGGGCTTCGGGCACAAATGCCGAGAAAACAAAGCATGCAATAGGAGCACAGTGTCCAATGAAAGGCAGGGCCTGGATGCAGACAAGGAGGCTCTCAGTTTGATACTTCTCTTGTGTGAATAATTGGAGACTCCTTAAAATGCTCACTGAGATTTGAACGAGGCAAATCTCAGGTTGCCAAATATAGATGAAACAATACCAAAGCTGGGCCTTGGCTCCCCTGGGAAATGCTTGAATGGTGGGCACCATCTGCTCTCTGATCTGTCAATTTGCCCCCCAAGTCATGTCCTGGGGATTGAGAGTTTTTTCCTTTACAAACGTGCTTGCTCATCTCTTCTAACAGATTTCTAGTGTTTTCTCATGAAACACAGAGAAGGCTGGAGGGGCATGGAGAAGGAGAAAGTCACAATACAGTCTTTGAGAAAATGTTTAGAAGATGTTTAAATCAAAAGACTGAACTGCATCAGGTAGAGGCATGAAACGGTGTCATGATATTCAACCCCTCACTAATAAATGTAAGGCTTTGATAATCATTATGTGCAGCTTCACTTATGCATCTTGAAATACGAGATAAAATAACGTTTTAAAAAATTCTTGAAATTATGATATATATTCAGAAAAATTGATAATTAAGTACAAATCTTTTTTTTATTAAGTACAAATCTTGATGAATTTTCACAAAGTGAATTGTACCCTGTTACCCAACACCCCAATCAAGAAACAAAACATTACCAGGATCCCCTTCTGCTCATTACCCCATGCCAAGAGTAACAACCATCCAACCTATAACAGTATAGATTAGTTTGCCTGTTTTTGAGCTTCATTTAAACGAAATCTTATGATGTGTGCTCCTTTGTATATGTTCTCTTTCACTTAGCATTGTATTTGTGAGGTTCATCTGTGTTGTTCATAGAGTTGTAGATTGTTCATTCCCAATGGTATAGAGAATTTCATCATGTAATTTTTTTCTTTTCTTTTCTTTCTTTTTTTTTCTTTTCTTTTCCTTCCTTTCCTTTCCTTTTTTTTTTTTTTTTTTTTTTTTTTACCATTTGTTTATCTGTTTTACCGTTGAATGACAAAGCAAGAGTTTTCAGTCATGGATGTTTAAAACAGTACTGCTATGATCATTTTTGGACATGATTTTTGGATAATGTAAGCATAGGTGATGTTTTGCTAAATGTTTAAATCTATTGGCACAGGACCAACAGGATCTGATTTTAAAAATCCATCCTTCATTCTCTGAGATACCATTTCCAAGGTCAGTCCAAAGACAACAAAACTCAGTCCCACCATCTTGCAAAAGAAAAGCAGAAAGTGCTGCCTGTCTTTGTATAATCCTGCTCTCAGTTTCTTTTTGAGATGCTGCTTGTTGCAGTATGTCACATGTGGTGGTCTGGCCATAGGAGACAAGATCTTTATGTTACAAAGTCACCAAGATACAGGGTGATCACGAGTAAGTTTGCTAACAGGAGCAGTTCTTACCGTATGTATATGGCACACCCAGCCCCCAACATCACCTCTGCATCCTGCCCATGAGGCAGATCAGGTCATTGGGTGAAGTCTGGGCCTCACATCCTCACGAAGAGTATTCCTAAGCAGCTGTTCTGCTAACCTGAATCTCAGTTTAGATTCCTCACACTTATGGTGCCTCCCCTCAGGGTTCTCTGATTTTTCCCTACTACCTGGCCTCTGCCAGGGCCACTGAGATCCAGTAAAATTGTCTATATAACTTGGAATTTAAGAGGAAGGGGGTCTTGAGCTTGCTTTCATTTCTCCCAGAGAATTTCTCAAATCCCCTGTTAATTGATGGACTCAAATAGACATGTGGTAGGAAGAAGATACCACGTGACTCTGTCTGCATCATCTCTAGGTTTCTAGGACTCTGCAAAGCTAAAACATTTTCTAACCAAACAACGGGTACCTACTTCCCATTTGTACAATTATATGGAAACAAAGAATATCTTCTCTGTGATGACCTAATATTGGAGTGAGAAAAAGCAAGTTGCAAAAGGATATATACAGCATAATATCATTTGTGTAAAATTTAACCTCCCAAGAAACATTGGTACGTTTTACTGGAAAAAGTTAAACATTGGCCTAAGAATGAAACACACCAGTCTCAGGATAGTGGTGACCTCTGGATTGTGGTGATTGTCGTGGGGCTTCGGGAGATGGAGAGGAGACCTTACCTGCATTTGTGACTTTTTCCCCCAGAGTGGTCCAAAGCAAAAATAGCAAAATGTTCATGTCTCTTAAATTCTGACAGTCGGTTCATAGATGGTTGTTAGGTTATTTTTTGAACTGCAGTTTATGTTTGAAAAATCTCATAATTTTTAGGGACACCTGGGTAGCACAGTCAGTTCAGTGTCTAATTCTTGGTTTCAGCTCAGGTCTGATCTCAGGGTTATGAGACTGAGCCCCACATTGGGCTCTAAGCTTAATGCCAAGTAAGCTTGAGCTTTTCTCTCCCTCTTCCTCAGCCCCTCATCACTGTGCTCTCTTTCTTTTTCACTAAAATAAGTAAATAAATCTTAAAAAGAGAAAATTTCATAATTTTAAATTAAATTTAATTTTTTTTTCTCATTTACACTTCTCAAATACTAAGCTGAAAACATGAGGTTGAAAAGCAAGAAACAAAACTGTATATATAGTATGATCTCAACCATGTGCCCAAAAATGAAAAGAAAGGAGATTGAAAGACAAATCATAATGAATGTTAACAGTTATTTGCAGTTGATGGGAATGGTGAGTGGTGTGTGTGTGTGTGTGTGTGTGTGTGTGTGTGTGTGTGTGTTAGAGATAGTATGTGTGTTCTTTCTATGCTTCCTCATTTTCCCATTTATTGAAGGAACCCAAAATATTCCCATTGTGGCATGAAAATTATTTTGAGCTGAAGACATTTGAGAATCAACAGATACAGAAAGAAGATCTGACCTCCTCTTATCTGCCTAAAAGCAGAGTCTTCCAAAAGAATTCAACTGCCATAAATCCCCCTTCAAAGGAGGTTTTTCCACACTGAGTGGAGATGAGAAGTTGGAAGTAGGATGAGAAATTGTAAAAGCAAACGTTGTCACAAAACTATCATACCTCCCATCTACTCTCCTAAAAGCCCATTTATCTTTCTGAAAGTCATTCATTTTTCCATAGGTGCCCTTGCGCCCCCTCCCCTCCTCCTACTCAGATGGTAGATAAGCCCCACATGCTAACTGCCTCTTCGAGCCATATTTCTGTAGGCTCCATGTACTGACGTGAAGAGACTGTCTTTTCTCCTGTTCACTTGTCTTTTGTCAGCTTAATTTGCAAGACCTCAATTACTGAATCTGAGTTGATGAAGGAAATGTTTTCCTCCTGACATTATCTAATTATTTACCTGATTATCTAACTTGGTAAATGAGGGGTAGGGGAAGCATGGACTAGGTTAAAGAGAGACAAGGGACGCCTGGGTGGATCAGTGGTTGAGCATCTGCCTTTGGCTCAGGGAGTGAATCCAGAGTCCTGGGATTGAGTCCTGCATCGGGCTCCTTGCAGGGAACCTGCTTCTCCTTCTACCTATGTCTCTGTCTCTCTCTCTCTGTGTCTCTGATGAATAAATAAATAAAATCTTGAAAGAGAGAGAGAGAGAGAGAGAAAATCTGGGCCAGAACCGGTGAGTGCATGGGTTGGATAACCAGTTCCCTGCAGCCCTTTGCCCTGACTCCGTGGGAACTGGAAGTTCACCGTTTTCCTCCACTTTTTTCAGAGGAGGGGTGCCAGCTGCTGCCCCCTCAGGCCTGAGCTAACAGTTTTCTTGCATGAAAGCTGGGTTTCTGCTCTGGGTGTTCCAAGCTGCTGTGGGGTTGGGAAGAGATCAAGAGGCAGCCTGGCCATCTCAGCTAAGGAATTTCACTAAACCCTTCTCAGGGGCTGGCAGGGGCTGAAAACACTGTTTAAAGAAATCCTGCCCTCACCTGGGTCTCTGCATCAGATCTGTGCTCCCTAAGTTGCAAGAAGACACCTGTCAGAAGAGGGAGCCGGTTAAGAACAGGACCAGCAAGGTGAGAATGGGCTGCTTAGTGGAAGGGGGCTTTGCTCAAGAGGAAGGAGCCTCTTGGAAGGAGCCAAAGCTGCAGCAGTTGGCAGCTCTGAGTCAACCAAGCTCAGGTCACCTGCAAATGGCCTACCCTCACTGGCCTGTCACTGCTACTGCTGCATTCTAGGAGCTTCACCAGGATTCTGCTTGCTGGAAACGTCCCTTCCATCTGTCAGTGAGATCATTCCCACCCTTCATTCCCTGTCTGTTCTTGTCTGACCTAAATGTGCCAACAGGTCATCTGGGGATCTAATTAAAATTGAGATCCGGCCCCAGCAGGTCTGGGCTGGGGCCTGGGAGCCTGCATTCCTAACCAGCTCTTAGGTGATACTGAGGATTCTGGCTCAAGGACCGTACCTGGAGTAGCTAAGCACCTATAGCACTTTCTCAGTTTTTACAAGGAATACTTATGGCATCATCTGGGTTAGTTGCCAGAGAAGAAATACAAATATCTCCTGAGAATCTACTACATGCCATGCACCATTAGCTCATTTAATGCTCATATCTGTTTCTTACTTCAGTCTTTGCTTCAGAAGGGTCATATGTGATCACACTCTACCCCTGCTGCCACCTTCTGTTCACTGATGGCAAATCATCTTTCAGGACTCAGTCCAGCAACCCTGTATTCCACAGATCCTTTCCTGAAAGGAAGGAAATATGTACCTAATTCATTCTGTCTCCTGACTCCTTCCAGCATCTGACAGTCAGTTATATGTAGGCATTGTCGATGAGGGAAAAACTTCTCCTTTATTCTCTTAGGGTAAGTGACAGGGGATTGCAGATTAAATTTGCAAAAGATCAACTAACAAGAGAAAATGTTTCCAAATTTTATTATGTTTTATGCGCAAGGGGGCTGTGCTCCCAAAATGTTAATTCATGTGATTTAGTAATCATTTCACAATGCATATATATAGAAAATCATTGCATTTTATACTTTAAATATATATGACTTTTATTGGTCAATTATTCCCCAATAAAGTTTTAAAAAACTAAAAATAATAATAAATATTATTAGTTTTGTTAGTTGTGATATTGATATTGGGGTTATGTAGAAAATGTCCACATGTAGTAGAGATGTGAAGGGGAGCAGAATTTCCACCCCAACATGTGCCACTGTAGCATACTGATTATTTTGAATTAAAGATACTTGGGAAGCAGCCAAGAACACTCTCTCTTACGTCCCCTGATAGTGAAAGGTAAATATCCCATGTGAAAGGTACTCTCCTTGCACCAAGGAGGTAGAGAACTTATCATCAGATATGGGGAATTTAGAGCCAAGAAGGTTGTATAAACAAACCTTGTTACTTCTTCATTAATTTACTGCAGAAAGCCCCAACTCCTTTGTCTTGTTAACTCTTCACAGATGTTCTGTCTCTTTGTCTATAGGGTAGCTTCCTGATCTGGTCATTTCTCTGAGTCCCATATTTTTATATTAAATCTGTTTTTCTCCTATTAATCTGTTTTTTTTAATGGGGGTCTCAGCCAAGAGTCTAGAAGGGATGAGGGAAAATTATCTTCCCCCTCTAGAGCTGCATATAGAAATATCTGGAATGAAATGGCATAATACCAGGGACTTTCTTTAAATAGTGCAAGAAAAGAAAAGAGACAAAACAGCAAAATATTGATAATTCAAAAGTTTGGCATATGGGTGTATGAGGATTCATTATGCCATTTTCTGTACTTTCAAAGACATTGTGTTAAGACGTTAAAGAAACAAAACAAAAGAAAACTGCTCAACCCTCACAATCAAACCCCTCAGGACCCAAAGAAGTTCTCCTTTAGGACTTACATACGGTTATTCCCTGAAGCCTGGTTTATGGTAGCAAGAGCTAGAGAGGAAGACAAGCTACGCATCACTGTGGGAATTCATAAGGACAAATGAGGGGAGCAAAAGGGGATACACCAATCAGCAGAGAGCCTGTGGGATGCACCCACAGCAATCCGGATAGGTCTTAAAAATAAAGTGCTAAGAGAAAGAGTAAGAAACCTGTACTACAATTTACCTTACATATATTCTTTTTATATAGCATATATAATAAATTTCATTTATTTATAAATTTCATTAAATATGTTATATTTTATTTAGCATATATACTTTATATATAAATTTACACAAAATCTCGTTATATATATTCCAAAGACACTTTAAAATTCTAGAAATTATATTTGATATATTAACACAGCTGCTTGGAGTGGGGAGGGGTTTGGTGATGGCAGTAGGAACAAAAGGGAGTGATAATAAAATACGAAAGGGTCTCTACATGGAGTAACAATGTTTGCGTGCCAAATTTAGGAGTGTGATTACCTTCACTTTTAAAGTTTGAGGTCCAAAAGACACAAAAATGTCCCACACAGGACCTTCTGAAGCAAATGGGAAATAGGAAGGCTAGGAATCTCCATATTTTTTCTAAGTCCTCTCAAGTGATTTTTATTAGTTTCAGAGGTAGAATTTAGTGATTCCTCAGTTGTATAGAACACCCAGTGCTCATTACATCAAGTGCTCTCCTTAATGTCCATCACACAATTATCCTTCCCCCCACCCATCTCCCCTCCAGTAACCCCTAGTTTGTTTTCTAGAGTTCAGTGTCTCTTATAGTTTGCCTCTCTCTCAATTTTAATCTTACTTTATATTTCCTTCCTTTCACCTATGCTCATGTGTTTTATTTCTTAAATTCTACATATAAGTGAAAACATATGATATTTGTCTTTCTCTGACTGACTTGTTTCAATTAGCACAATACCTTCTAGTTCCATCCATGTCATTGCAAATGGTAAGATTTCATTCTTTTTTGATGGCTGGGTAATATTCTATTGTATATACACATATGCTACATCTTCTTTATCCATTCATCTATCCATGGACATCTGAGCTCTTTCCATAGTTTGGCTCTTGTGAACATTGCTGTTAGAAACATTGAGGTGCATGTGCCTCTTTGAATCACTATGTTTGTATCTTTTTGATAAATACCAAGTAGTGCAATTGCTGGGTTGTAGGGTAGCTTTATTTTTAACTTTTTGAGGAAACACCATATTATTTTCCAGAATGGTTGTACCAGTTTGCATTCCCACCAACAGTGTATGAGGGTTCCTTTTTTCTGCATCTTCACCAACATCTGTTTCCCAACTTGTCAATTTTAGCCTTTCTGACTGGTGTGAGGTGATATCTCATTGTGGTTTTGATTTGGATTTCCCTAATGCCGAGTGATGTTGAGCATTTTTTCATATGTCTGTTGGCCATTTGTATGTCTTCTTTGGAGAAATGTCTGTTCATGTCTTCTGCCCATTTCTTGACTGGATATTTTACTTTTTGGGTTTGAGTTTGATAAGTTCTTTATGATTTTGGATACCAGCCGCTTATCAGAAGACATTTGCAAACATCTTCTCCCATTCTGTAGGTTGCCTTTTAGTCTTGTTGACTATTTCCTTTGCTTTGCCAACACTTTTTATTTTGATGAGGTCCCAATAGTTCATTTTTGCTTTTGTTTCTCTTGCCTTTGGAGATGTGTCTAGCAAGAAGTTGCTGTGGCTGAGATCAAGGAGGTTTCTGCCTGTGTTCTCCTCTAGGATTTTGATGGATTGTTGTCTCACATTTAGGTCTTTCATCCATTTTGAGTTTATAAAGTGGTTCTTAAATGCCAAAAATCTAATCTACCTTAAGGGGAGCTACCTGATTCTAGGTCACTAGGCTAGGCCAAGAACAGAACACAAGCTCCCAGGAAGCTTCATACTGTCAAATTTCCATGTGTGTATGTGTGTGTGTGTGTGTGTGTGTGTGTGTAAATGAGAATTAGCTCCAAGAATGAGGCACTATATAAATGCTGATTACTACTGGCAAACTTAATTTCCTACTTATCTTTTAGGAAATTTCCTTTTCAATCTACCTGTGAAAGGAGGGAAAGAATCTGTTGTTCTTCTCACTTTTAATTTAATTATAATATAATTAATTATAATAAGAGTTAGGCATATCACAAAGATGAAAGAAGAAAAGATAATATTCAATACTGGGTAAGGCAGAGAGGAACAGGCAGCTTAAGACACTGTGGGTGGGAAGGTGACCTGGGATAGCTAGTAAATCCCATTTAAAATTTCTCCTTAGGAATTTATCCTCCAGAAAGTCTTATGAATGTTCAAGAAACGAGTTTAAGAATGACCAGTTCCACATACATTGTCATTGAAAACAGAAAGGGAGCAACCCAAACATCCTTGAATATTAGATTAATTGATCTTATTATGGCACATCATCATCATTCAAAAGAATGAGAATCTATACATACTAATGTAGAAACATCTAAGATGTAATATTTCCAAGAGATACTGCTGAATGAAAAAGAATTGGGGAGACTAGTATGTCTCATATGAACACGTTTTGTCTTTTATTTTTTATTTTTTTAAAGATTTTATTTATTTATTCATGAGACACACACACACACACACACACACACACACAGCGGCAGAGACACAGGCAGAGGGAGAAGCAGGCTCCATCCAGGGAGCCTGATGTGGGACTCGATTCCGGGTCTCCAGGATCACACCCTGGGCTGAAGGCGGCGCTAAACTGCTGAGCCACCTGGGCTGCCCAAGTTTTGTCTTTTAAAGAAGGAATTGAAAATAAACTCTTCTAGCATGTTTATAGACAAAGTTGAATGTACGTGTTCTGAATTGTTTACAGTGACAATCTCTATGGCATGAGCTGGGGGTAGTTCCATTTTATGTTTCATGTTTTTATGAAATTGTTGTATGTCAACCTACTCTGTATCATATTTATAATTAGAAAGAAAACAACAAAGCTTTGTTGATCTCCAGCAAATAAAGGAGACAAAAGTCTGAAATCTAAAATAGTCTCCATTCTCCTGTACTACATACTATAGGACTTGCAACAACATGCTGTGAGAACATATTTTGATTAATTAGACATTTTGTGGTCAAAGAGGTTTACTAATACGAACTCACTGGCTTATCATTCAAGCAAAATAAAATTGCTTTCCCCCAAAGCAAGCAAAAATGACACCAACAAGAAATCCTAGCCAGACCAAGTATTTATACATACAAGGGCTTCAAGAAAATATAAGTAGCTCTGAAAACCAAAAGCAACTGGTTCTCATAACATCTATAATCTTTGAGCTAAGTATTTTCTTCAATATATTCTCCACTGAAAAGAAGTATAGATTTCTTGAAAAAAACTATGAAATTGCTCTTAAAACAATCCCCCAACACCGTCCCCCAGCAGAAAAAAAGATAAACCAGGAGGGAAATCAGAGTGCAACAATGGAGAAGGAATTGTGCGCACTTCAACTGTAGTATCCTGGGGGTATGACAACAGGTAAACCAGTGACTAGCTGGGTGCCCTCGCCTCTCACTTGGAGGCTGCGCCCCCACTGTAGGAAACTACAGGACATGCATCACCCAGGTCAGGAAGTACATGTTCACAGCCCAGGGGTTTCCTTCCCTTGAGTTTTCAGGGAACCAAGATCATTATGAGGACTTGGCAAGCTCTGCCAGAGAGACAGAAGATGATATCAGCAGACAGAAGCTAAAGCTGGGATTCTGGAGAGGTAGAGCAAGTATTGATTGTATTGACAACTAGTTACTCTACTGAGCAAGTCAGTTGCCTTTTTAGGACACAATTTCCTAGTTTGAAAAATAAGACAAATGATTGTATAAACCCAATTCAGTCATTTGTCAAATTACACGGTTACCAGGATCAAATAAGATAATGTTTGCAAAATGTTCATCATAACACTCAACAGATTAACAATTGATGTGTAATACAAATGATTATTAACCACTGTTGTTGATGAAATGAGATATATTTTGAGGCCAGTATTCTTTTGGATGGTATATTACTTCTCTATTTCTGTCTAAAAAATTAAAACGAGGGGTTAAGGACATCAGCCCCATATACGGCTGAAAATTCACTTACAACTTTTGACTCTCCAAAATCTTAACTACTAATAGCCTACTGTTGACCAGAAGCCTTACCTATAAAGTAAACAGTTAATTAATCATATTTTATATGTTATATGTATCGTATACTATATTCATACAATAATGTAACCTAGAGAAAAATTTATTAAGAAAATCACAAGAGAAAATACATTTATAGGCCTGTAATGTTTTATTGAAAAACATCCATGTGTAAGTGAAACCTATTCAACTCAAACCCATGTTGTTCAAGGGTCACCTTAATCATAATCATAATATTGACCAGCAACTTATTGAGTGTTGTCTGCATGCTAGGATTATACTAAATCTTTTATTTGTAGTAGCTCACTTAATTCAGCTCTGCAAGTGGGGGAGCGGGGAGCGCTATTATCATCCCATTTTCCCAATAAGGTATCTGAGATACAAAGAAGTTAAGTAATAGCACAAAGATCACAGAGAATAAAATTAGTTTGGATTTCTGCCTGAATAGGGTGGCCACAAAGGGAGCTGATGTAGAAGCTCACAGAGTTTGTTGGCTCTTCCTATCATCTTGAGCCTGAGCTCACTGCTGCTCATCAGCACCAGCAGTAATTAAAGGAAAGCTGAGTGTGTAGCAAAGAAGTTCAAGGACAAATTGGAACCCAAGAGGACCTCAGTATCCCCTTTTCAATACTGGCTACCAGCATTGAACCTCAGATGCCTACTTCTTCATTTCCATGTCCATTTCTCGGGCAACTTCATCGTTGGCAACTTTAACCCAGAGCATATGAAAAAAGAGGTTCTGGGAAATGTAGTTCCAAACATAACCAAGTTGCCAAAAGAATAATAAAGCATGGTATATAGCACTGTATCTCGGAATAAGTTGCCTCAGAAATAGAGAATATCTAAAATCACCTTTGTTTTGAAATACTCATATTTGAGTTTCCATTGGTCAGCATCTTAAACCCTACTGTAGCCAAATAAGCTCTTTGCAACCAGATCAAGAAAGAATTGTCAATTCATGCTTGCATACGGTAAGGGGAGATAACTTTTATTGAGTGTCTATTGTATGTCAGGCACAGTGCTAAGATCTTTTTATGTATTGTGCCATTTAATTTAATGACCATCTTAAATAATGTTATTGGCATGCCTGATTTGCAGATGAGGGAATGCAGACCCAGAGAGACAAAACATTTTTCTCGCAATCATACAGTTGGTAATAATAAAAATAAGACCTGACTTTTGCTGAATGCTTACTATGTGCCTAGTACTGTAATTTAAAAGCATAGTATCATTTTATATGACCACAATACTTGAGTGAGAGGCTATTGTTATTCCTGCTTTACCTTGGAATATAAGGCACAGAATATTTCAGTACCTTGTCCAAGGTCATATAGCTATGCAGTGGTAAGGCCACAGGTGGCAGAGAAAGCAGTGCTCATCAAACATTGCATCTGCTCTCTGATTTCTCCCAGAGTTGATTAGTTAGTTGTGGACTTGTGACTATTTATGGGATACACATGACAATGGGCTATAGGCAGAAGTAATGTGTGTCACTGCTGGGTCAAAGCAGAATGTATGTGAAGTTTTCATAGTGTCTCTTTTCTTACTGCAACACCTAGGGATAGTCCATATGGTAGAGGCTTTCTCAGCATGGGTCCCTGAGTAACTGTGTGAATCAGAGCCACCTACTCTGATACATAACATAAGCAAGAAGTTAATCTTTTTTTACATTGAAATTTAGGGGTCTGTTTGTTACTGTAGCATAACTGGCCTATCTTGACTAATGCAACACATGCTAGTCTAACTCCCAGGCCCCTAATCTTTTTTTTGACCACTAAGCTATGCTGTCTTCGCCAGGTGTAAGAGCTAGGAATGAGGATCTAGGTGTGAAATAATATATGTGATGCCCTTCAGAAATTAGGAAGCAGGGCAGCCCCGGTGGCGCGGCGGTTTAGCGCCGCCTGCGGCCCAGGGTGTGATCCTGGAGACCTGGGATCGAGTCCCACGTCGGGCTTCCTGCGTGGAGCCTGCTTCTCCCTCTGCCTGTGTCTGCCTCTCTCTCTCTCTGTGTCTCTATGAATAAATAAATAAAAATATTTAAAAAGAAGAAAAAAAAAGAGAAGAAAAAAAAAAGAAATTAGGAAGCAAACACAGATATAAGGTAGATACCTAGATATCATGGTAAGTCCCATCTGACCACAAGTATTTGACTTACAAAAGTCAATCATGCCAATCAATGATAATTCCTGTTGGCAGAATTTCGAGGGCTATTTGTAATATTTCACCTGAAAGGAGAACTGTCTTCTCTAAAAGGAGGGGAAAGAGGAAAGGAGAGCAAAGTAAAACATAGCAGGTGATAGCAGAGTCCAGCCTGCTGCCTATTTTTGTAAACAAAATTTCAATGGAACACAGAGATACACCTCTTTTCTCATTTGCTCATCCAATGGCATTCTGTCAATGGCTGTTTTTGCCCTACAACAGTGGAGTTGAGTATTTGCAACAGAGACCACATGGCCCACAAGCCTAAAATATTAGTTGTCCAGCCCTTTACAGATAAAGTGTGCAAATCCCTGACCTAGTTATTAAAAAATGACCAGAAGGAGGAGGGAGGGGCAAGATGGCGGAAGAGCAGGGTCCCCAAATCACCTGTCCCCACCAAATTACCTAGATAACCTTCAAATCATCCTGAAAATCTACGAATTCGGCCTGAGATTTAAAGAGAGACCAGCTGGAATGCTACAGTGAGAAGAGTTCACGCTTCTATCAAGGTAGGAAGACGGGGAAAAAGAAATAAAGGAACAAAAGGCCTCCGAGGGGGAGGGGCCCGCGAGGAGCCGGGCTGAGGCCGGGGCGAGTGTCCCCAGGACAGGAGAGCCCCGTCCCGGAGGAGCAGGAGCTGCACCAACCTTCCCGGGCGGGCGGAAAGGGGCTCGCAGGGAGTTGGAGCAGGACCCAGGAGAGCGGGGATGCCCTCAGGCTCCCGGGGACACTAACAGACACCTGCGAGCGCAGGAGAGTGCGCCGAGCTCCCTAAGGGCTGCAGCGCGCACGGCGGGACCGACCGGAGCAGCTCGGAGGGGCTCGGGAGCGGCTCCAGGGAGGGAGCTGCAGGGCGGGAGCGCGAATCCCACAGCGCAGGCCCCGGAGCACAGGGCGCCGGGACACAGCCCAGGACCCGGCCTCCCCCGGGACAGGCAGAGGCCGGGAGGGCCCAGGACAGCGAGGACGCTCCTGCCCGGAGCTGAGCAGATCAGCGGCCCCGCCCCGGAGCCTCCAGGCCCTGCGGACGGAGAGCCGAGAGCCCCGAGCCCCGTAGTTCCTGCGGAGGCTGAATCCAGGCTTCCAGAGTTGCCATAGCAACTGCGACTGTTCCTCCTGGGGCCCCACCGGGTAAACAACCCCCGCTGAGCCCCGCAGCAGGCAGGGGCAGAGCAGCTCCCCCAAGTGCTAACACCTGAAAATCAGCACAGCAGGCCCCTCCCCCAGAAGACCAGCTGGACGGACCAGTGATACTCCCCCGTGTTCCAATACAACTTGTTTTTGGCCACTCTGCACTGAGCAAAATGACTAGAAGGAAAACCTCACTTCAAAAGAAAGAATCAGAAACAGCCCTCTCTCCCACAGAGTTACAAAATCTGGATTACACTTCAATGTCAGAAAGCCAATTCAGAAGCACTATTCTACAGCTACTGGTGGCTCTAGAAAAAAGCATTAAGGACTCACGAGACTTCATGACTGCAGAATTTAGATCCAATCAGGCAGAAATTAAAAATCAATTGAATGAGATGCAATCCAAACTAGAAGTCCTAACGACGAGGGTTAACGAGGTGGAAGAACGAGTGAGTGACATAGAAGACAAGTTAATGGCAAAGAGGGAAACTGAGGAAAAAAGAGATAAACAATTGAAGGACCATGAAGACAGATTAAGGCAAATAAACGACAGCCTGAGGCAGAAAAACCTACGTTTAATTGGGGTTCCCGAGGGCGCCGAAAGGGACAGAGGGCCAGAATATGTATTTGAACAAATCCTAGCTGAAAACTTTCCCAATCTGGGAAGGGAAACAGGCATTCAGATCCAGGAAATAGAGAGATCCCCCCCTAAAATCAATAAAAACCGTTCAACACCTCGACATCTAATAGTGAAGCTTGCAAATTCCAAAGATAAAGAGAAGATCCTTAAAGCAGCAAGAGACAAGAAGTCCCTGACTTTCATGGGGAGGAATATTAGGGTAACAGCAGACCTCTCCACAGAGACGTGGCAGGCCAGAAAGGGCTGGCAGGATATATTCAGGGTCCTAAATGAGAAGAACATGCAACCAAGAATACTTTATCCAGCAAGGCTCTCATTCAAAATGGAAGGAGAGATAAAGAGCTTCCAAGACAGGCAGGAACTGAAAGAATATGTGACCTCCAAACCAGCTCTGCAAGAAATTTTAAGGGGGACTCTTAAAACTCCCCTTTAAGAAGAAGTTCAAGTAACTCTGAACGTGAATGGGCTTAATGACCCCATCAAAAGGCGCAGAGTTTCAGACTGGATAAAAAAACAGGACCCATCTATTTGCTGTCTACAAGAGACTCATTTTAGACAGAAGGACACCTACAACCTGAAAATAAAAGGTTGGAGAACCATTTACCATTCAAATGGTTCTCAAAATATACCCTAAAAACTACAGAACACTTCTGAAAGAAATTGAGGAAGACACAAAGAGATGGAAAAATATTCCATGCTCATGGATTGGCAGAATTAATATTGTGAAAATGTCAATGTTACCCAGGGCAATTTACACGTATAATGCAATCCCTATCAAAATACCATGGACTTTCTTCAGAGACTTAGAACAAATTATTTTAAGATTTGTGTGGAATCAGAAAAGACCCCAAACAGCCAGGGGAATTTTAAAAAAAGAAAACCATATCTGGGGGCATCGCAATGCCAGATTTCAGGTTGTACTACAAAGCTGTGTTCATCAAGGCAGTGTGGTACTGGCACAAAAACAGACATATAGATCAATGGAACAGAACAGAGAACCCAGAAGTGGACCCTGAACTTTATGCTCAACTAATTATGCGATAAAGGAGGAAAGACGATCCACTAGAAGAAAGACAGTCTCTTCAATAAATGGTGCTGGGAAAATTGGACATCCAATGACCAGAAGGTTCAGGGCTTTCCCTTAGGGACTGAAAGGTCTTCCAGATTTTTCCAAGGGTCCCAATCCAGAAGTAGCTTAATTCTATGTCACAGTACAATGTATAGGCATTTTATCATCTCACATCATCACAAGAGGGGTGAATCCAGGTCAATAAGATATTTTGAGAGACAGAGAGAGAGAGAAAGAGAGAGAGGGAGCACAATCACATTAACTTTTATTACAGTACATTGTTATAATTGTTCCATTTTATTATTAATTATTAATCATTAACCGTGTTTAATTTATAAATTCAACTTTATCAGAGGCATGTATGCATAGGAAAATACATAGTATATACCAGGCTCAGTACTATCTGTGGTTTCAGGCATCCTCTGGGGGTCTCAAAATATAACCCCTGAAGATAAGGGGGCACTGCCATATTCTGAAAATTCCCTCCTTAATCACACTTTCTAGTTAAATTAAAGCCTCAAAGGGCCCCATAAAAATGCAAATAGATTATCTGCTAACTCATTACCCCAGTTAACACCTTGGCACTAATTCCTTTTTGCAGTCTTGTCTGTCTCCAGTACATCTCAGAGTAAGGGTAGTGAACTGTAGAGGAGGGCTGCGACAGAGGGGAGGAAGGAGATTTGGATGGGTTAGGGGAAAGATTGAGAGGCTTCTGTTAAACGGCTGGTCAGCATGGCAAATAGAGTCAGCATCTCTTGCATCAGGATTTGGGCTCCATTTAGAGAATCCAAATGATAACTCTTCTGTGAGTGGATCCAACTAAATTGCCAACCGCTATTCTTAGGGTTTGGCGATGAAGGGCCACAGCATCAGATTTGGGGAAATGCAAAGTCGCAGACTGTCACGGACAATTTAACATTGGCTCTTGCGAGTAATTCTCAGCTCTTAAGGGTCCTGTCACACATTGTTGCTCTACCTGGAGTCCTACCCTATGTTCTGATTGGCTAAACTTTATGCATATGTCAAGGCTTAGGTTAGGCTCATCTCCTCCAGGAAGGCTTCCCTTATTGGCCAAGAGTGGATTAAGTCTTTCCTTCATCCCATACTATGCCCATGACCAATAGTTCCCAGGCAAATTGGGTTCCTGTCTTAGGTCTTATGCTCTTGAGGACTCCTCTCAGGTCTCTTGTGGCCCTGTTTCAAGATTGTTCTCTGAATAGCCAGGACCCTGAAATTTCTATCCCCAGTGGCCTTAGCCTACTTCCAAGTGCCTACAGAACTTCTTCCCTAGGTTATTTTACAAAGGATAGGTGGCTTAGCACCTGTGGTTCTAAAAAATGGCCAATGGGCAGCTGCTAGGGGTGGGGGTGACAGTGGATCCAGTTTGGACACATTGGTATTGAACTCTTTTGTTTTTAAGATTTTATTTATTTATTTGAGGGAGAGAGAGAGAGAGAGAGAGAGAATCACAAGCAGGGGGAATGGCAAGCAGAGGGAGAGGGAGCAGCAGGCTCTCTGCTGAGCAAGGAGCCCAGTGCAGGGCTCTATCCCAGGACCCTTAGATCATGACCTGAGCTGAAGGCAGATACTTAACTGACTAAGTAATCCAGACTCCCCTAGAGTTGAACTTTTACTGTATATGATGGAGCCTGAGGTAAGAAGAGAAGCTGATGCTGGTAGCAGGCCTGGCCATCCCGGCCCTTACTGTAGAATATTGCTCTGATTCTTGTGCCATTAAAGTGTGAACAAATTGGGGGCAGGCAGTGTTCTCAATTCTCAGCTGGGTAAATTGCCAGGTGCCTTGTTAATTGTTGCAATGTAGAGAAGCACCTGAAACGGGGGCTCTGCTATAGCTCTTGTGTCTTTCCATCTGAAGTAATATTTTTGTGAAGGCTGAAAGTTCACCCTGATTCTCTCCCCCTGTGCACCATCTGCAGAATTCCATTGCTTGGAGGTGCCTGGACTTGAAATGAATAAGGAACCCTTCCTGGCAGGTTTTCCTTTTACTATCTGACCTATTTCTAAAGACTGAAGCTTCATTTAGAGAATTGGTGAAGTAAATCGACCTTGCAAAAGTGTAATGAGACCACACCAGCCTTAGAAGACTTGAACTGTGAATTCTCAGTGGTGAGTTGGGGAGAGACATGGATGTACTGTGAATGAACCAGGCTGAGACCTGCCCCAGCCAGCAGGGATGTTTCCATTCCATGAGCCGAATTCTGACTTAACTTGTTTATTTATTCAGGACCTTGGCAGTTCAGTTCTGTTCAACATCCGATTTAAAAAATTGATCTACTGGATGCCCATTGTGTTAAATATTCAGGAATTTTGTGAGCCACTTGAAATTAAGTGTGGTGGGAATCATTATACAATGGAAATTGACAAATACTACAAATTAGGGCTCCCTTTCTTACTCTCTCCACCCCCAGCCCCCGACTCAACCAGCACACCACTGCTTACCCAGAAGAAAACTTCTTATGCTTTGGAGTGTAAGAATCAGATATAAAAAAAAAATCATTTCTTTACATCTTTATTTATTTTTTAAAGATTTATTCATTTTAGAGAGAGAGAGAGAGCACATGAGTGAGTGCAGGGGAGAGGGTCAGGGGGAGAGAAAAACTCAAGCAGACTCCTGGCTGATCTCGGGTCTGACTTGGAGTTCTATCTCACGACACTGAGATCACGACAGGAGCTGAAACCAAGAGTTAAACATTTAACTGACTGTGCCAACTAGGGGCCCCAAAATCTTTATTTTTTAAATCATGAAAGTAAATATGCTTGTCAAAACAAATTCAAAAGAACTGAGTGTATGAAATATAAAATAACAGTTCTCTCTCTTTCAATCCAAAATCCTCTCTCCTACAGATATACTTTGGAGTATAGACTTCTAAGTATTTTTCTATAATTTGTCAAACACATAGAAACAAATTTTCTTTTTTGGATAAACAGATTGAAGCCACACATATTTTTTAATGCATTTTTTCCCCTATAGGACTACATGTGGATGTTTGTTCAAGTCAGATCATTTAGATCTACGCCATTTATTTTAGTGACTAAGGGTATTCCATAGTACTATCTTCTTAATGGCTGCTTAGCTCATTTCCATTTGTTTTTTATTTTTATTTTTGCTTCTACAAACAATGCTCTAATAATCATGCTGTGCATGTGTGTGTGTGTCTATGTGTCTATATGTCTATGTATTTCCATACACATGCAGGAGTATTTCTTTAGAATGGATTCCCAGGATGGAAATTGCTGAATTGTTAAGTAATATGCTAGAAGATACTGCTAAATTGTCCTGAAAAAAAAAAAAAGTACCAATGCCCCCTATTTCCACCAAGTATGAGTGTGTTTATTTTTCTAAATTCCCACCAACAACAAAGTTACTAATATTTTTAAGTTTTGAAAAGTAGTTAAAAGTTATATTTTATTATTGTTTTAACTCGCATTTCCTTATTCCCTAGCAAGACCAAGTGTCTTGTTTTACATTTGTATTTCTCCTTTTGTGAATTACCAATTCATCTTCTTTGCTCATTTTTCTATTGAATTATTCATTTTAGAAATCAATGTGTAGGAGCTTTCTAAATAAAATGTATTTTGGCCATTAGTCTGTAATATGTGCTGCAAACATTAGCTTCAAATCTTTTGATTTTGTATTATGTTTATCTACACAGAAGTTCTATGAGTTAAACTATTCAGGGGGTGGTTTTGTATGTTATACTTATAAAGGCTATTCATACTCCAAAGTATAAAAGCATTATTTTATATTTTTCTAATGCTTTCTATTTTTCTTTTACATCTAAGTTTATTGATTGTTTGTTTTTACCTATTCAGAATTTATTTCTGTGTATGATGTGAGATAAGGATGGAAAAGATACATGGAGAAGAATGCTTCTTCAATGCTATTTGTAGCAGCAAAAAAAATTGGAAAAACTCTATGTCTATTACTAGATATATAATTAAAAACATTGTAAATCTATACTATAGGCATTAAATAACTCATAAAAAGAAATAGGTCTGTACCTATTGACATCTAACAATGTCTCTGTGGTATACAGAGGATATATTCAGAGAATTGTACATGATATGCACTATGAGGGTTGGTGCTTAAGACCATGTACATTTTGACTGCTAACTCCATAGACTATGGCATGGTTGGCATCCTTGCAAGGTACAGTGCAGCAGTCCTGTTAGATCTGCACTGCACCTTTAGCTGATATTGGTGATGCATATTCTGCTGATCTCTGGTGAGTCCCCTTCATCTCCTTTCACCTTTTAATACACCCCTGAGGCTTCTCTTTCTTGGTGGGCCCCCAACTGGGTTTTCAAAACAGCTCTAGGTAAGCCATCTAGTCGGACCATGGGAAGCAGGCAGGCTTCTCCACTAAACTCCAGCAGTGCAGACCACTTCCACCATGGCTTCTCTTCCCACTTTGTCAGCTTGGGATCCCACAGCCAGATTTCTGTTTCTGACATCTTCTGGCAGAATCAGGTATTATTCTGTGAACCTTGATTCATCCAGGAAACACAGATGAAAAAAAAATGCTTGTGGAGTTTTGGGGTGGTTTCTTATGCAGCACTGTTGTGAAAATAGCTGATTGATTTTCTCCTTATTCTATGAAAACAAGATTTTATTTTGGGCATTAATGAGCTCAACTAAAAAGAATATATTTTTAAGCTTTCTTAATTGCTTGATACGTCTGTGTGACTGAGTGTTGGCCAATGAGATAAAGTGTGGGGTCAGACTTCTGGGAAATCTCATTAAAAGGAACTGATTAGGGATCCCTGGGTGGCGCAGCGGTTTGGCGCCTGCCTTTGGCCCAGGGCGCGATCCTGGAGACCCGGGATCGAATCCCACATCGGGCTCCCGGTGCATGGAGCCTGCTTCTCCCTCTGCCTGTGTCTCTGCCTCTCTCTCTCTCTCTCTGTGTGTGACTATCATAAATAAATAAAAATTTAAAAAAATTAAAAAAAATAAAAGGAACTGATTATTCTGAGAGATATACCCCTTTTGCCCTCCCCTGCCTTTTCTTCTTCCTGCTGACAACTTCACAGAGGAAAACTAAAGAATCAGTGGCCACCTTTGGATCATGAGATGCCTTTGGGGTAGAAGCTAAATTCGAGGATAGTGAAGAAGAAAGGCAAGAGCCTAGGACCCTGATGCCTGTGGAGCCATCATAACAGTCCAGGTTGCCTGTCTCCAGATTTCTCTTGCTTGAGACAAAAAGAAACTTCTATCTTGTTTAAGCCACTCCTGATCGTAACAGATCATGTCATAAAGTGTTGAATGCCACTTATAACTGCCATGCCAATTATAACTGTCTACGCGCTCGTTGTTAATATGTTAAAATAGAATATATATAAAAACAAAGAGTATAAGGTACTAGAGCTAAATGATAAGTTTGACTTGATTATGTGAAGGTAAATGTTTGCTGAGTGATGAATGGTTGGAGTCAGCCTGGATGAAAAGGCAGTGTGCTAGGCAGGAAAATAGCTTTGGCTTCTACTTCTAGCTGTGAGCAAATACTAGAAGTGTCACCTTGGGCACATTAATTTCTCTGAGCCTCAGTTTTCTCTTTTGTAAAATGGAAACAATTCAGAAAATCCTATTTAGAAGTTAATTGTGATGATGAGAAATCAGCTAAATCTCGGTGACCATGAAATTTATCATCCTTATGGAGACATTTTTTTTTGAGGAAAAAGGATGTTGCTGGGACTTTCCTGGCTATACTGGGTGTAATGCAGCTGGGACTTGGGACTGATCTTCCTCCACCCAGAGGAGGTTACATTTGAGTCAAGTGTTTGGTGCACTTGTTGGTTGTAATGATCAGTCTAGTACCTATACACCTAATAGGTAAGGAATCTTTTCTTTTCCTTTTTTTTTTCCCCATAAGGTAACTGGAAGAACAACTGAAAAATTATATATTCATCAACTTCACAACAATGCCTTTTTCTTCACTATGCTAGAACTTGGCTTCTATCCTAAATGTGAAATGACAGCCTTTGGGGGACAGTAATCACCTTGGAACACAAAAGCCAGTGGCCAAGAGATTATGCCAGCAAATGTAAATGATATGCAAATAAGACCATAGTTACATGCTCCAGACCTTATCTCCCAAATATGGTCTTTGGGAAAATTGTGACGGAGACACCTTTAGTCAAAAACAAAGAAATGAAATAAAATAAAATAAAATAAAAAAAACAGGTACATACTACAATATTACCCAAGTTGAATTCCTTTGCCGGCTAAAGCCCATTAAGGCGTAATTGTTACTGTCACGAACTCCAATGTATTATTAAGTACAAAGAATTATTATGATTATTGTTACTGTTGCAATTATACAGTAAATTGACTCTTTTAAAGCAATTTGAAAACATTAAATAATTTTCCTGTAGGAGCAGCCCCAAGGAGGGGTGCAGTTATGTTACTGTGCCTGATTGTGCACATGCGTGTGAAATTCTGCCTCAGATATATTCTCCATTTGCCTCATCTCCTGTCTGAAACCAGGCTGTGAGTGCCTCATTCATGCACATTTATTCACATTTATTCATTCATTTATGTATACTTATGTGAGTGCTTAGCATCCGCTAGGTGTTTACTGCAGCAGTGAATAAGACTGCAAATGCTGTTGGCTTCTTGCCCACATCCCCTGAAACTTCAGCCTGCTTGTGAGCCTTCCAACTGCCAGTACCTGTATCTCTTTTCCTGAGGGCATTCTCCAAGGTGATGAGAAGTTACCACCACACTCAGCTGCCATTAAACAATGACTGATTGGAGTTAGTGTATAAATACCCCTACTCTCTCATCTATCAGATGCAAAACCTCTGTAGCATGTGTTTTCCAGTTTCCCAGAGTTACCCCTTGTGATTAAAATTCATTTACCCAAAATGGCAGTGGCTTGATAAAAGCAACATTTATTTATTGTTTTCCCTTCTCTGCCTCATTGCTCTACTGGGAATATCTGGGATCCCTTCCCAAGATAAAGTACTTACATATAATCCTTGTCTTAGAGTCTGCTTTTGGGGGGGAATGCTTGAAGACATGATCCCTGACTTCAAGGTGGTATGGAAGAAGGGATACAGACTCAGTTGCCTACAGGGGCCAACCAGGTGTGGTAAATGAATGAAGCAAATTGACGCTCTTCCCCTGAGGTACCCAACTACCAATATATTTAGTATTCAAGTCTTTAGCTTACCAGCTATTCTTTCTTCCCAAGATATAGTCCTTGCTTTCCAGGGGGCCTAAGGAGGAATGACTGCCAACAGGTAGTGACTGAATGATTGATAGTTTATTCAATATCTCATTCACTCATTCTTTTTTTACCCATTGACTTATTTACTAACCTCCTATGCATCTGTCAACCCATTCACTTTCCACCTATCCATATACTCACCATACACCCAGTGTCCTCTCACTCATCCATCCATATATATATTAACTCATTTACTCACCACCTATCCAACCATTGCCTTACTGCTCACCCCTCACTACCCATCCTCAGACACTTTTAAAGTCTTCACTCTGGGACAGCCCGGGTGGCTCAGCGATTTAGCGCCACCTGCAGCCCAGGGTGTGATCCTGGAGACCCGGGATGGAGTCCCACATTGGACTCCCTGAGTGGGGCCTGCTTCTCCCTCTGCCTGTGTCTCTGCCTCTTCTCTCTCTCTCTGTGTGTGTGTCTCTATGAATAAATAAATAAGTAAAAAATCTTAAAAAAAAAGTCTTCACTCTGGATATAAGATCATGCTAATCAAATTAGGGTAAAACAAGGAAGTTATAAAAGGTCAATTGGGACCTTCATAAGCTGACCTCAACATACCTCATCTCTAGTACTTCTATTCCATGAATACTTTGGTCTGCTAGAAATTTTTGGATTCCTCAAGATGCATTTACTTTGACTGTTTCACCTTTTAAATCTCTCTTCCCATCTTAATATGTAGATAACTTGTGTTTTTCCTTCAAAGCCATCTTGAAAGTTAATACTTCTAATGGAAGCTATAGTTTCCCACAGAGAGCCCCCTTCCAGGACTGAGGCACTCATTTACTATACTACTGGAGGTGTTGGTGGCTGATGGCTCATAGCACTTGCTCTTCAGGGATCTGACTGGTCAATCTGAGGGTATGAAGCCCTGCCTGATCCATTTATCACAAACTCTATCTCTCTTATGGTTCATCCCATGTCAAGTTAGAATAAATATTTAATTAGTTTATCACCCCCTTCTCTATGTCCCCAAGATACTTAGTTCATAGAGGGGAAGGGGGTAGGGAGCTATATAGAAGCTCTTTTGTAAGAGTGCTAATCCCATTCACAAGGGCTCTGTTCTAATGACCTGATCACCTTCCAAAAGCCTCACCTTCTAACACCATCACTTTGGTGTAAAGATCCCAACATGTGAATTTGGCAGCAGCGAGGCGGCAAACATTTAGACCACAGCATGAAAATCTGGGATTTAATACAGGACCTTTTTCTTAAAAATGGAAAGCATTGAGGAAGTGAAGGTCTGGAAGTGAGGAGTCAGAGCATCAGACAGATAGTAACTCATCACGTTTGCCTGAAGCACAGACATGAGTAGATGGCTGGAGCATATGGGGAAATCTGAGATGCTATGTATGTCTGTTGCTGATGTGGGACTCCAGAGGAAGTGCTCATGGAGAGAGGTATAGAAATTACTACTCCTCTGAAAGCTATTGTCCTTATGGGATGTCATTTTGACAGTCCATTGCCTTGTAGTCAATTTGGGGTCACTGTTGGTCAATAGGGCTGTCAATTGGGAATATGAGGTGGGTGCAGATAAAAGGAGGGAAAGGACACCCTGGGGCCCTCTGGGCATATCTATATTTCTTTTCATGTTTGACCATTACAACCTCCTAAAGTAATGGCCTCTGCTTTTCTCTTGCTTTCCAAATCTCATATGAGTTCCTTCTAGTCAGCTTCAACCTAGAGTCATAAGGAAAGGTGATTCCAGTGGCTGTAGTTCCCGACCACAGGTGGGAATGAAAGGTTGTGCTGAGTTGCCAACATGCACTCCAAGCACATATAACATTAGGATACTTAACATATTGCTTCACTGTTGGATTTTTCTGCCTTGAGTTTCCATCTGGGTCAAGAATTAGATGGACTACAGACTATGAGCCAAATCTTTCCCACTGCCTGCTTTTGTAAATAAAGTTATATTGGAACATGGACATATCCATTCATTGTTTATGGCTGCTTTCTCTCTACCAAGGCAGAGTTCAATAGCAGTGACAAAGACTGAATGGCCACCAAAGCATTTACTAATGGGCCCTTTACACACAATCTTTGGTAATCTCTGCTCTGGACTGTGAGGCCTGTGAAGGCAGGAGCTGTCCTATTTATTTTTGTGTGCCCACTGTCAGTGTCTCACACACTGCATGGGAGAATCTAATAAATATTTGTGAAGCATTTGAATGAAAGTTGGAGACAAAACATAAATCCACACAATTATTGGCATAGGAGTTGATACATTAAGAAATACAAGTAGGTTTATCTGTTGGAGAAGCCAAAAATTTTGTTCTTTGGGGCAGAACATCACAGTTATTATCAGGTTGTGTAGCAGATCTCAGGAAATTCTGGGTGGATTTGATGACGGTACTAAGTTCCCAGAAGAATAAGGAAAGAAATTAGAAATTAGAAGCCTTGGGTTTTAAGCCTGGTTCTGTCATTTTCTAGCCCTGTGATCCAGAACAAGTTACTAAGGGCTTTTTAATCTCCCTTCTCAGCTATGGGATAAGTATAAGAATATTGACTTGGCCAGACTCAGAGGGTTTCTGTGGCAAGCTAATGACATGATGGTGTGGAATGCTCTGGAAATTGTAAGGCAATGCCCAAATAAAAGGGATTACTTTGCAGTCAGCGATAATTTCCAAAATTAACATGGAACAGCACATTTCTGAAGCCCATATTCTATTTGTGCTTTCCCAGGGGTCCTAAACCTTGAGTCAATGGGACCTATGACTGTGCCCCTGTATGGGCTACAATGCCTCAGAGGTCAGAATACAGGGTGGGAAGTTGGTGGAAATGGCCTTTTCCTTCTAAAAATTATTCAGGTCTTCAGTTTCTCCCTAGCAATGGGGTTCATCTTTTTATAGAACAGCATCTGATTTGTCAGCAACCTCTAGGTAGTTTATTGATTTAACATTTCTTCGGAGATGCTAAGAAATATGTGGTCTGCTGACAGCAACAGGGAGCTGTGCCTTAAAAGGGGAATCTGATGGCTTGCTCCCAGCTGTCCTGGCTCAGAGCCTCTGCAATCACTGATTTTCAGAAAATTGTTTTAAATAGAGTTTATGTTCCATTTTGAGCAGCCTCTTTTTGCTTCCTCATTTCCCGACAATCAATGGGGATGGCGGTGTCTTTGCGTGGCATCTCACACACTGTTGCTGAATGGAATCATTTCACGGTGAAATAACCTAAATGGAAGAGAAATCTGCTTTGGTCAAATGCTGAGGTTCACTGTGTCAAAACAATCAGGTTCCAGAAATGATTTGCAAAAATCCATTGCTTTATTGTTTTGGAACACAGAGACAATGGAATCTGTGGAGCAAGTCCTTGAAGGAGCATCTAAGAGTCAGGGCAGTCAGGGCTCCTAGAAAGTAAAAGGAAGGAACTCACCTTAGAATGAATTCCTCTGGGGTGAAGGGCTCCCCAACACTCTCTTGCCTCCATCTTTAGCCCGTGCGTAGCTTCCTCTTTCCAAGGGAGGGCACTTTACTGGGCTGATTGGTCTGGATTTAATTTGTGGATGGGTCACTGTGCCTTAAAGGCCAAGAAAGGTTTTTGGGTTTCTTTCTTTCCTTTATCTTGTGTCTCTAACAACATGGTGTGATCAAGGGGTTTATTCTCCTGAATCCCCAATTTCCTTCCTCTTGTCTTTCTCCAACTATTTAGGCTTGGGGGAGAAGTTAGGAGGCTAGGATAACCAACTGGTTTGCCTTGGCCATCTTGGTTTTAGCACCCAAGGTCTAATACCTGGAAACCGCCCCCCCCCCAGTCTCTAGTAAACAGACAGTTGTTCACGCTGGTCCCCATTTTATCTTCCAAATTAAGTTGCATATTCCAACTCAGCTGTCAGTGGGGTGCCTTATGTTGGGGATTTTGGAGGTTGCCTCAAGTATTAATTGCTACTTAAAGAAAAAAATATATTTTTTGAAATTTTCTTTGTCTTTTTTTCCCTTGTACCTGTTTTCTTTTACTAGAATTCCATGAAGAGAAGAGTGAAGGACAGGATGGGTCCCCTGGTATAACGGCTCTAAAGGAGACTCTCAACATCTACAATGGTGGTGTTTTATAGACACAGAAACCCAAGGAACCTGTGGTAAGTGACCTGGGGAGCAGGAAAAGCGAATAGGTTTGTGGAGACGCAAGGAGAAGGAACGGGAAATAAAGATTTTTATGAAAGTATGTCAGTTCCTCAAAGGAGTCTCATTTTGAAGGTATATTTAGGTCAGCTATTGAACTCCCATGTTGTGTGGGGCCCCAAGACACTTGGATGAGTGATACAGTCCTGCCCCCAAGAGCACCTCATCCTGCTTTCCTGGCCACTGTCTGTGGTATGAGCTCCACTCCCACTTTGGGCAACAGAGAGGGAAGCCTTGGTGTAGCTCCAACTGGAAATCCACACCAAGGCCTCTTTCCCCGACCATGACTGTGTCAGGAGAGACTTGCTCAGCTTCTAGAGTTCTAGTGAAGTGTAAGTGTCATACAGTTTCTTGGCCTGGGATAAACAATGTTTGTCATCCAGCACAAATGGACATTGATCTCTTTAGAAGCCAATTTCAGGGCAGTTCAATGTCCTTGGCAGGCTACTAAATTTGAGATGATCTGCTCATCTTCTGGGTAGAGGGGCCCAATTTTCTGATACTTTAAGAAATATAAGTCATTGTTTCACAGAAGAATTCTGGAAAATTGCTTAATCCTGGTCTCTCTCTTTGGGGGTCACCTCAGGTAAAGTGGAGAGTTTTCTTTTTCATTGTGAGGTTGGTTATCATTACCTCATAGACATGTCTTATGAAAATCTAACCATTTTGTTCTTTTGAAAGATTAGCAACTTTGGCAAACTCTGGACCCCACTCTTTGAATAGCAACAAGCAGCTGGAATGGAATAAGGATTGTCTCCTTTAGAGTGCACGGAGTTCCAAGTCCCCAAAGCCACCCCACCTGCTATGACTCTGTCATATTGTACAATGGCCAGTTCTCATTTATATGGTTCCCTGGAGCCCATGGATCACTGATTCTGAGAGCCCTGAGTTAGAGTCTATAATCACCACAGCCTCCTCCACAGTGACTGTATTCTTTCTCCTCTTCGCCTCTCCTTCCTCCCCCACTTCCTCCTTTCTTCCAAATCCTGAGGCTCCTCCTGGATTTCCTAAATCAAAAAACTCTGGCGATGAGACCCAGTAGCCTGTGTCTTCTAGGTGATTCCATCACACATAAGTCTCAGAATCACTGGTCTACACTTTGAGGCACGCATTTGCTGAAAATAAAATCAGCCTGTGGAAGGAAATTTACTTCCCTGACTCTTGTCTGAGCATCACATAAAACCCCTCCTTGTTCTTCTCCATATGCAGTCTGTGGAAGTGAAAGGAATGTCTGTTCGCAGTCCAGGAATCACCATTTTGTGAGGTGTCTGAAGGCCTTTTAGCTGCAGTCTTATTCACTTTCAGCTTTATGAGGCATTTATTGTTGTCCAGGACACTCTTTTCCTGGTCACTGGCAAAAGGAAGGAAAGAGGTAAAAATGCTCCCTCATGGTCTATTGGCCTTGATCCAGTACTGTTTACTTTGCTCTTTCCTTGTTCCTTAGGGATAAGTCTTGTCTCACCAGATGGTAAATCCCCACAGGCAGGGGCTTCAAGCAAAGCCTGGCTGATTAAGTTAAAGGAAACAACTTTATTTGCTTCCTTTGCCAGAGGTGGTAGCAGGCACTGGAAACCTCACTTCTCAATTCAGCTGAGGATGACTTTGTGTGCAAGAGCTTGAAGGTAGCTCCTGATCCTGTTGTCTTGGGCACAGGTGCCTTTATCAGGTGACCCAAGAGCCCTCCAGACTGAGGGCCCCACTCACTGAGGGTTCTGTAGGCGCTCCTCTGAAAACAAAACCTGGGAATCAGTTTCTCCCCAGCATGACCATGACACCAAGAAAAAGTGGGACTCTGAAACTGAGATAAGTGGGAAGAGGCAATGGGTCATGGGTAATGATGTGATCATGTGGCTGGTGACAAGATCTTGACTGTATCTGAAACAATTGGACTGTGCTATTGATTAAACATCTGGGTAGAGTTAGCTGAACTTCATCAACTCCTTCATACTTCTTTCTTCTTATACGCTGGATATTGAGGCACAGGGAAGGTAAGGAATGTGTCATACGGCCACTGGGGGACCATTCATTCATTCATTGACTGACTCCATCATTTCATATACCCTGTTGAGTAACATCTGTGTGTCGGACAATGAAAGGTTGTGTGTGTGTGTGTGTGTGTGTGCGCGCGCGCGTGCACGTGTGTATGTGGGTGTGTGTTATGAGTTTCTTTTTTGTCATGCTCCAAATAATAGCTTTGATACTTCTGCAATTGATTTCACTAATTAAGTTAATTTTACTCATAATGTTGGGGACCTAAGAAATGGATGCAAATGAATGCTAATTTCGGAGTTAATATTTTGAGCTAAGGTCCTTGCCATTTTTTAAGGTAAGATTGCTGTGGTAGTTTTGGAATTCAGAAATAGAAGCTTCTGTTTTTCATCCTTTCTCATTTAGCCTGGGTAGGCTCCCACCGTAAGAATGAAGTTTCTGAAGTCTTGATGACTTCTGTTCTAGTTTTAGTCTAGCTCTTGAGAAATATTCAGTAGATGATGGAAATGCCTTTTGCTTTCCTCCCTCACGACTCTTTCTGGTTCTGGATCTGAGAATTGATGATAATGGATTTTCTTCTCTCTCTTCCAATTCAGCCTTTCATTCTTTGCTCTTTTGACTTGCGCATGTACCAAGTAACACAGGATGGCACTCAGAGAGAAGAAAAGGTGCCTGGGGGAAGGTGTTTCAGACCTCTCTTTCTGCTGACTTCATCCATCACAAATGTTTCTCTTTAGCTTCAGGCCCGAAGGGAGGAATTCTGGAGAATGGTGAAGTGGAAAAATTTACTTACCTACAGACAGCAATGATCTCACATAATATGCTCTTTGGGGATTTGGCAATGAGGTGTTTGTTTCAATGGGGGGTTTTTACTCCAGATGAAATTCCACCTGCTACCTCTGAATGTCTTCACACAATAGCCCTTTGCTATTCAGTTAGGTGATGGGAATGGGAGGTGCTGTGATTTCTGCTGGGGAGCAGAAGCTTCTGATTCCATGTCTTTGATGATTTCAGAGACTCCACTGTGAAATGGGAGGGATGGTGAAACAGACTGCTCATGGCTATATCCAAGAATTTGTATTCTGGACCAGACTCCTTGGCCCAACCCATAGGATGTTTGAGGATCTAGCCCTTGTAGCCCTGCCAGTCTTGTCTCTTACAGTGCTTACCTCTCCTTCATATCTCCCCATGGCCCAGCCTTATGGAAGTTCCTTACCATTCCCCAGACACTCCACACTGGTTGGTAGCTTTGGGCCTTTGCACACTTGCTCTCTGGGTCAGTTCACATGGGGGAACATGTGATCATCTTTCAATGCCCTGGTCAAGCATCACTCCCAATATTGAGCCCAATAAAGCCTTGTTTCTCCCACCTCACCCCCTCCCTACATAGAATTGCTTGTTTCCTTAAATTCTATTTGTACCCATGCTGGAGTGTTTATGACATGATTTTGCAATTGTTTTCCTAAATAATAGGATACTATCAATGTTTATGCATAGGTATTCTGAAGCAAGACTCTCTGGGCTCAGTCCCAGTTTTGCCACTTAATAGCTGTGTAGTCTTGGGCAAGTTACCTGGTCTTTATATGTTAGTCTCCCCATCTGTGAAATGAGACTAATAATAATCATACTTGCTTCAGAAGTTTGCTTTGCTTTAAGGAGTAAATGAATTGTTGTTATGCCTCTTTCTCCTCCTCCCTTTATATACCTCATTTCTTATGCCTAGTACTTTTCTCTGTATACAAATTACCCTCAGGAGTGGTGGATACAGTCTATGATAATTGATGTTTTAGTTTTAAATTTCTTAAATAAGCTTCTGCAAATTTATAGCAGAAGTAATAGTGTTGAATGTTGACATCTCAAAATACTACCCATGGTAACCTGTTGATAAAGGAAGTCTGAGTTCGTCACTTACTACAATAAGGGAGATCATTACTTTAACAGAGTCTTAATAATATCTCAGAAATGGAAGGGGAAAGTTGGAATATTCAGGATTCTATGAGAAGTGGGCAAGGGGGCTGGGTGGCTTAGTTAAGCATCCGATTCTTGGATTCAGCTCAGGTCATCATCTCAGGGTTGTGAGATCATGCTCCACATCAGACTCTGTGCTCAGTTCAGTGTGGAGTCTTCTTGGAATTCTTTCTCCCTCCCTATCTGGTCCTCCCCCTGCTTGTGCACATTCTCTCTCTCTCTCTCTCCTTCTCTCTCTCTCTCCCCCAGATAAATAAATTAATAGAATATTTAAAAAAAGAAGTGAGCAAAGTTCATGATGAAATAGTTTAGGACTGGTTGACATAGCAAGTAAAGACTTTCAAGGGAAGGGGTTCAAGCAGATCTTGATTGCTAATGAGCCTAGTTGACTTATCTATTGCTATTTGTTGAGAACTTTCAGAAAATCTCTGAAATGAACAATAAAAGAATTTCCTTTTCCTGGGTGACAGTGTCCTCAAATAGTCATGTTTACATAGACAGTAAATTGGGTGGGCATAGATGGTTTTGGTTCTCAATACTTTGAAAGATAAAATATTTTTTTTTGTTTGTTTTCAACAGACAGGATTTGTTGGGGTATGATTTGTCATGAAATCCCACAAGGCTAAGCTACAAGCATAAACTATAATGTTTGGAGGATTTTGAAAATACAATACATACACAACAGAGAAAGGAAAATACGGGATGACACAGGAGTCTTGGAATGCTATGCAAGAGGAGGAACCATCTAGAAGGAGAAAGAAGTTAGGAAGGAATGATATTGGAGCATAAGTGCTGTTGCCTCTCAGAGAAATGCCTGGTGCATCTTCTTTAGGAAGCTGGAATGATATTTGGGAATCTGTGGGTCAAGGAGACTGGAATTCCAGTTCTCATCTGGAACTAGTCAGTCAGCCTTTGTGTCATGCCAACAAGAAGCAACTGAAGTAGGCAACTGCAGGCCTTATCTGGAGAAGGGTCTGGGAGAAGGCTGCCTTCCATGTTGGAATGGGATCAAGGAGTTGGTGGAGAGCTGGCAGGATTGCCAGGGCATCGTTGTGGCACTAGGTGAGGGGACTTCAGAGGGGAAGCTGTGCATTGCTTATCCCAGTCCAGACACTGAATAGAGAACATAGCCAAGTGTGAGAGCATCACCCATGGAACTCCTGGATGTATTACTGAACATTGCTTCTAGTGGGAGAGTAGGTGGTGAGGTACAGCAGCAAATGATGTATTTAAGTTATGTGTTACCACAAAATAACCTGCTTTAAAATGCTGACCTAACTGTAAACCCATAACAACTATTAGTCTTGCTCACAAATCTGTGGGGGTGAATGACTGGGCTCAGCTCAGCCATTCTTGCTCAGAGCCTCTGACATGGCTGCAGATGGTAGCTGGAGCTGGGGTTGCCTTAAATATTTATTGGCTTGTTTTACTCCTGGGCTGGGGAGACAAAGAGCTGAGAGCAGGCCCAATAGGGACTGACCAAGCTTCTCTCTCTCTCTTTCTCTAGGTGGTCTTTCCACTGAGCAGCCCCCAGTCCTAGACTTCTTATGTGGTGACAGCTCCTCAGAGAAAATAAGGTGCTGGAAAATACCTTCACCAACAAGTGAAAAGGTGGTAAGAACATGAGAGATGATTGGATAACAGCACAGAGAAAATTCTGTGTAATAAAAGCCATGATCTTTGAATCTAAAAGTGTTGTAGATGAATGGAAGACAATGGTGACTACTGTGACATGAACCTCAAGAGTAAGAATTTGGAACAAAATTGCAAAGAGAAGGAAATCCTGGAGAGAGAATGTCAGCAAGTTTCTGCACAGATCCATGAGGCTTAGTATATGAATGACAGCAGTTCTGGAAGGCACGAGGAATAGATGAAGGAGAGCTTATTTACAAACAAATATAAAAAGAAATTTATCTGAGCTGATGAGAGAACTGATGTGAAAGAAGTCTCCAGAGTAAAAACATTCTAAGTAACAGGCAGTATTAAGGAGAAAAGCCATACAATTCAGTATATCCTAGCACAATTTCTTTTTTTTTTTTAAGATTTTTATTTATTTATTTGAGAGAGAGAGAGAGAGAGAGAGAGCAAGAGTTGGAGGAGGGTGGGTAGGAGAGAGGGAGAGAGAGAAGCAGGCTCCCCGCTGAGCAGGAAGTCCTGACTCATGTCTCAATCTCAGACCCCAGGATCATGACCCAAGCTGAAGGCAGATGCTTAGTCGGCTGATTAACTGAACCATCCAGACACCCCTATCCTGGTGCAATTCCTGAACTTAGAGAGAAAAATCCTAGATGCTGCAAGATAGAAAAAAAAGTTATGAGGATAAAGGAATCACCGTCATTTGACTGTATTGTGGCAACACCACATATTAGAATAAGTGGCATCATGTTTATATACACTTCTAAGAGGAAAGCTCTGTGCCTGCAGACTCTCATATGCAGCCAGGATATTATTCACCTGCCAAGGTGAAAGATGGAAATCTCCAGATTTGCAATAAGTCAAAGAAAGTACCTATGAGTAAAATATCTGAGAAAGAAGTCTAAACAAACAGACCCCAGAGTGATAAGCAATGGACAATGATGGAATGAGCGGGAATATGTGATGTGAGTGCTACATGATGATTATGAGGTAGAGGAGGCCTCCCAGCTGGCTGAGGTTCTGTAAGGAAAAATATCAAAATGTCCTCATAAACCTGGGAAGCGGGAAAGTAGATACATTTGAAAGGCCTTGTCTCATGGGTATAAGGAAGAAGAGAAAGAAGAGTCAGGGGTGGCTTCTTGACCTGAGATCTGTATGGGGTCCCCTGCTTGGGGGTGCTTCATGCTTGAGTTAACCCTCTTCCCTTGCTGTCTTGAAATTATTAATAACTTTGAATTATATATGCATTATCATTTCATGGTGGGGCCCAAAAATGACAAAGCTGGTCCTGAATAGAAATCGTTAGCAGACTAAATTTAAATCCTGAATTGACCGAGTTGAAATTTAAGAGATTCTGCATTACTTTGAGGGGAAAAGAAGAAGGTGTTTTTCCTGGTCAGCAGCAGTGGCTTGGAAACTTGGTTAAATTGAGAAACAGAGAAAAAAAGTTAGATGCTTATACACCAGCCTCTTTGATGTCTCTAGCTCATCATGTACAAACTCTTGAGGACAGAGACTCTACTGTCCGCATCTGTGTGTCCTCATGGGCCTTCTCACAGGGAAGCCGAATAAAGGCGGTCTGAGGAGCTGCCTGCCCTCTTGCACCACACCACATACGCTGCATCGCAAGAGAGATCGATTTTGAGAAATAGAAGTCTTCTTAAGATACAGAATTCTCCGTATTGAGGGCCAATAGTTCCTGATGTTTTATTCTCAATTAAAACATTTCAAAAACTGCCAGGCACTCTGCTGGAGGTTGCTAGGAGACGCAGGATAAAGAAACCAGGGCTGCTATTCACAACTGAGTAAGAGCTAGTCACCTCTCTCAAGGCCTCTCTTCCCATCTCGTGGGCAGGCTTGCTCCTGCCCGTTCTCCCTCACCAGCTTTCTAAGTTTTGCCTTGCTACAAATATTTCTTATCCAACTTAAGGAATCCATTCATCACACCTGCCCCCGTGGGCACCTGTGGATTTTACCAGTCAGCTTCCACATTCCTTCCTGGTACTGAACCTGATTTTGTTCCTGGAATCCTTCCTTACCCAGGACCAGGATGGACAATGATGGCCCAGATGAATCTGTTCTCTGCTTCCCCAGCTCGGTGACTAGGTGGCCAGATGCTCTGTCATCCAAACTGGACTGCTTTCGAGAGTGAAAGGGGGGTACTGTGGATGATTATGCTGGGACACAGGGAGATGGGGACTCTTCCAGACAGACCTGGATGTGTGGTCACCCTTGTGCAGGGAGGCCACCTGACCCAAGGCAGTCTGAGCAGAACAAGCATCTGAAAATGCAGCTCTCTCCACAGAAGCTGTTAGAAGAGATGAGCTCTTTCCCTGCCTGATGCTGTGTGCAGACGTTGGGCTGGGAATCTGTACAGTCTGTGTTGTCCTATTGCTCCCCGAGGGTAACAAAGCCAACACACAGAAGGAAGCAGGGGGCGGGGGGATTGGGGAATCCCACAAAAACAGAGCTCGGGCCACTGTGACACAGGTCCCTGATTTCCTCCACACCCTGTCAGCAGCAAATGTCCTGCTTCACCTTCATAGAGAAGCCTTCCTATAGCCCAGCCCCACATTGACCCCTGAGCTGAGCTCTTAGGATATATAGCAATTTTCCTACAGAATATTTCCTTTGGGGACGTCCCAGCATTTAATCTTAGAATAGATCACAAAGCTGTCCATATACCAGCTCTGTGTCCTAAAATTCCATTTCTATCATTTGTTGAGTACTCATTTTGTGCCATTCATTCAAGTTTCAAAACTTGGCATCCTCATTCTCTTAAATCTCCCTATATTGGGTGAGTTGCATGGGTGCATTTTTTCCTCTACAGCTGGCTGAAAATCTCCCCAAACTTCTCTGAGATATGTCTTCCTTTCCATGCTTTCTCTTGACTGACTCAAAGCTTTGGATTATGTTGGATTGTGTCAGACCCTCCTCACTAGCCTTCTGGCTTCCAGACTCTCTTCCTCCTCTAATGCAAGGATTCCTAATAATTTTTGTGACATTTCCTTTTTGGTGTCCCATTGGCACAACTTAAGGGCTCTGCCATATAATGATTTTTAGATGCGCAAAGTAAAATACATAGGATTACAAAGCAAACCAATTACATTGAAATAGAGTCATTGAAATAGAACCCCCCCACCACGTAAACATCTATAGTAATATATTAATGCCTTAGACAACAAGATCCAGCAGTAGGTTCAGTAACAACTATAATTTTAAAGCTGTAAGGAGTATAAATGATATTTTTATATATCTGCAACCACTGTACCAGGATGTGAAGATATCCATGATTTTTATGCTGACAAATATACAGGTACTACTGATACTACTGCAATCTGGTACCTACATTCAAGGTAGAAGAAAATGCTGCATTGCCATCAAAGATTAGGGTAAATAAAAGGGTTAATTTTTTTTTTCTACCTAGGCACGAGGATCCCAGGTTAAGAGCACCCCCATTAATCAGTCCTGTATGTAACTGTGTCAGTTTCCTCCACACAATCTTTTCACGGTGTCACTTCTTTCTTCGACCTGTTCTGGCTGTCTATTGCTCATTGGCCCCAAATCAAATTACAGGGCTCAGTATTTAGGAGCCCTCATGATACCTGCTATGCTACTTGTCCAAACGTTTCTGACATCATCATTCACCTTGGATTCTGCTCCCTAGCAAGGTAATTTTTCTTTCTTTCTCTTTCTTTCTTTCTTTCTTTCTTTCTTTCTTTCTTTCTTTCTTTCTTTCTTTCTTTCTTTCTTCTTCTCTCTTCTTTCTTCTTCTTTCTTTCTTTCTTTCTTTCTCTCTCTCTTCTTCTTCTTCTTTCTTTCTTTCTTTCTTTCTTTCTTTTCTTCCTTCCTTCCTTCCTTCCTTCCTTCCTTCCTTCCTTCCTTCCTTCCTTCCTTCCTTCTTTCTGCTCTCATTTATTTATTCATGAGAAACACACAGAGAGAGGCAGAGACACAGGCAGAGGGAGAAACAGGCTCCCCATGGGGAGCCTGATGTGGGACTCGATCCCAGAACCCCAGGATCACGACCTGATCCAAAGGCAGACACTCTGCCACTGAGCCACTCAGGTGTCCCCCACAAAGTGATTTCTTTGTTATCTTGAGAACACAGGAAGTGTGCACCTCAATGTTTTATCCAGGCTTCTACATTGCCTAGTAAAAGAAATACCATTTGCTTAAGCAAAAAAAGATTCAAGTGTGAATGGATCCAGGTGCACTAATAATGCTTCCAGGTATCTTTCTCTCTAAAGCTCTTGGTTTTTCTTTTTTCAGCCTTGGCTTTAATTTCAGGTAAGATCCCTCATATTATGGAAAGATAGGACTGGAAATCCAGGCTTTCGTACATTTTTTTTCAGCTTCCCAGTCCTAACAGGAAGAGAATCTCACTCTTAATTATATCAAGAAAAGCCTTTGGAGTTCTAGGTGGGATAAAGCTGGGATCCCTTCACTTTCCTTGACTACTGTGATCACCGAGCTAGAATATTCTGACTGATCAGGCCTATATAATGTGCCAGTCCCAGGGCTGGTGATGATGTCAGCATATTTAAATCACATGGAAAAAAACAAGGAAGGGGTGCACCCCAAAGAAAAATCAGGCTGCTGTCACCAACAGAACAGTTCTTAAAATGAGCAGGCAAAAACAATAGATAATCTACTACTTTCTTGAAGACTGGGTACCAAATCTTTCGATAAAATATGTTCTTCCCCTTCAGTTTTCCCTAGGCAGGTACCTTCTTTTGTTCACAGAAGGGTGGGTAGGTTGGATAATTAATATCATTGAGCATCTACTGTGTGCCAAGTGTTTCATATCTATGTCCGAGGCTTAAAATTCGTAGTCACAGCTTGCAAGAAAAGCGGTGGAATTCAGTTTATTTCTCCATAATCAAACTCAACTTGTTCTTTGGGGTGGGATCGGGGAGCTTTTGTCACATCAAGATAACTCAGATTCTCCTGGCTTAAAATTTAATTTCTTTTTGAGTCAGCGCTCAATCAATTCAGGCTTTACACTTAGTTAATTCAGAGTCGAAATTCCCTTTCAAGGTTGATCTCCCTTCTTAGGGGTTCTCCCTTCCCCCCTTTGTCTCCAGGATGCTGCCTGAGTGCAAGGGAGAGCATGCACAGCAGCATCTCGGCTGCAAGGCAAGGCTGTAATCCAGTGGCTGCCCCCTTGGGCCTCAGCTGAGCTCCCTCGTTCTCACCCTTGGGGAGTGGGCCTTCATTCCCACTTCATGCTTGCTGTATTGACTGCTGTCCAATGACCAAGCCATGGGCTGCTGTCACGATGTCTGTGTACTGGACACCGTCTTTCTCCTGACCCCAGGCCCCTCTCAGTGTGTGGATCCTTCATCCTTCTGCTGGGTCCCTCCACTGGGACACAAGGAACTATGGATGTCTGTGGGAACCACAAATATTATCCCAGGTGCTCTTGCTGCCTCCATTTGCCTTCCTACTCTACTGTGGCACTCTAAGAGGCTCCCAGGGGATTCTCCCGCACGTTCAGCATGTCCTGAATTCATCTGACCTGGTTTTTCTAGCATCTTGCACACATCTCTAAACCACATTCCCTATGGGATGGGAGGATCACACCTTACCTATAATCTTGTCCTTTTCCAAGTACCCCTATGCTTTTATCTCCTCCCTGAGTGGCTGAGCTTCTCTTGGGACACATCTTCTTCCTCCATCCTCGAGTCCTGAGTTTACAAGCTTTTGACCTTCAGAAGCAGCAATCTTTTTTTTTTTTTTCATTCTCAAAAAGTCACAGATTCTATAAAATGAAAACTCCTAGCTTTCACAGCTATTATCTCCAGATATGCTTTGGGAGTCTATTTTGAATGTCCAAAGTCAACCATCTGGTGCTCTGCTCCTGTCTGAGTTCTGTTGTCCTCCTGAAGGGATGAATGCCTCACCCTCCCAGCTGAAGAGCAACAGCTCAACAGAAACGACCTGTATGAGTCTCTCGTTGCAGCTGTAACAAACTGCCACAAGCTTAGTGACTTCATATAACACATCTTCAGACCTGTAAGACAAGGAGTCCAAAATGGCTTTTATTAGATTTAGACTGGAACCTTTGTGTCTGCAGGGCTGCATTGTTTTTAGAGGCTGTAGGGGAGAATTTACCTTCATCAGCTTTTGGAGGCTGTTTGTACTCCTTGGCTGGTGGCTCTGCATCCCTCTCACCTCTGTTTCTGTCTTCACAGCTCCTTCTCTGACTCTGTCCTCCTGCCTCCCCCTTAGAGGGACCTCTGTGATTACATTGGGCTCACCTAGGACTTGCAGGATACTTTCCCCATCTCAAGACCCTTAATTACATCTTCAAAGGCCTTTTTTTTTTTTTTTTTTTTTTTTACCATATAAGGTAACACAGTTACAGATTCCAGGGACTATGATGTGGGTATCCTTAGGGAGCATTATTCAACTTCCCATACTATGCAAAATGAAAAAAAAATTATATTAAAAATATTGCAAGATAATACCTTGCTCTATGTTCTAATTTGTTATATCTTCCTAGCAACCCTATATGTCGAGTGCTGTTATTCTCATTTGACAGAAGAGTTAAGTAAAGTTTGGGTCAGCAACTGTCTGACTCCAAAGCCAGTATTCTCCTTATTATCTCATGAAGAGTCCTTCTTCCCTCACAAGGCTACCTCAGCCCATACCAAATTTTCCTTTAACGCAAATCACCAGACCATGTCTCCATGTGGCAACTTACCATTTAATTATATACTGTTTGGAGTATATTCAGAGTGTAGTATGGGATGTGTGTGTGTGCGTGTGTGTGTGCGTGGGCGTGCGCGCGTAAGCCTTTCTTACCAGACAGAATCATAAATGCCTAAGCTGGGAAAAGATCTATTGCCTCTTTTGAACCACTCTAGTAGAGTCACCATGGGGTGGCCACACAGAAAATATGTCTAAAAACTTGCTGATTTGATAGTTAGTACTAGAATTTGCACCGTCCAGTCAGCTAGCTAACTTTATTGAGTTGCTATGGTATGGTAGGCCCTGGGCCTAATTGAGAGACAGAAGTAAAAGACATACTCCTCATACTAAAGACATCCACAGTCTGATTGTAATAATAGTACCTATTGCTCCTCTCCCATGGAACACCAGACCGTGGGCCATACATGTCAGTTATTAAATCCTCACTGAATTCTAAAATTTAAAGGTGAGCTTTTTGACTTTTTGGTCCTTTTGCTTCTCTTCCTATGATTCTTTCCTCATTTATCAGACCATTCTCATGGACAATTGCATTCCAATTTCAGGCTAACCAAAGATGGTGATTTGGTAGCTCCATTCACAAAAAGGTAGACACGCGAAGCCTGCCATGATACCAGAAGAAGATACTGGGATTTTAGATAATTCAGTATTTAGGTTTTCCTAGGTCCCTAAAAATTCTTGTCAAAGGACTATTGGTCATGACAACAGGTTTTTGTAATCGGTATGGTTAAAGGTACTGGCAGAACTGGAGATGATTTGGGGGCCAGTTAGATGGCTGCTTACCAGGCCCAAGTGCATGGCTGCCTGAGGAGTCCTGCTAGTGAGTCTCAGAAGTCTCCAAATTGCATTCATCCTTGGTCACATTAATATTTTCTCTACTTCCTGGACATCATCTTGTCTTTTATGACATGAGGTGGATGTGTATAGGAAAAGAGAAGTTGAAAACAAAATAGAAATGCTATTAACTATTGTTGGAGCCCACCGAGGGTGAGGCATTCGATGGGGGGTGGGGGGGCTTTATGTACAGTATCTCACTCATTCTTTCTAAATATCTCTAAAAAGGTAAGTGTAATTGTCCCCATTTTATAGTTGGGGAGATGGATCTCATAGAGCTTAAGTAACTTGACTGAGGTAAAAAGCCAGGTTATGGTGAAGGACATTTTCATATCCTGGTCTCTTGGTTTCCCCAAAGCCTGCATTGCTCTGGTTTGGAAATATGCCACGGAGGCTGCCTGGAGGTATTGAAGTGGCCCTAGCAGGGTATTTCCTTTGTTCCCTAAACTACATTCCTTGGACCAATGTTCTGTGAAATATAAGTAACATCCATGCCCCTTCCCCTCTCCCCAAATAACAGGTTCTGTAGTCAAATAACTTTTGGAAATGCCACTTTCCATGGTCTTAGAGAATTATCATAAATTAGCATACCAAAGACCTATAAAGCCTGTACAATGGAGACAACCTAGGTCAAGTCCACCTTCCCCCATACATATTTCACAAGTGTAATGCTTCAGCCTCTAGGGGAACATGTGCATTTGGGGAACATCCACATAGCACAGAGGCAGTGCCCAGCTTTGAAGGGAAGGTGAGAGAAGTAGAAAGAGAAGACAAAGCCAAAGGAAAGAACCATTCTCTGTTTCCTCCTTTGAAAACAGGCAGATGTCACCAAGGATGCCCAAAGGTGGTGAAAACTTCCCACTCTCTCCTGTGCAATCCTTAGGAAGGGAGCGTGTGGGTCATGGACTGCTTATGAAATAGTTATTACAATTATAAGCATTAAGGAGCGTCCTCTCAGTAGATTAGCTGATGTTGTTGAGACTACACTGCAATAATACCACGAGCCTGATTTTCTGGGTCGAGGAGAGCCAAGGAGTGGGAAAGAGCCTCTCCCTCCACTTTCTGGATCTTTGTATGTTAGCCTTCAGCGAATACACCTCAAGATACAATTTTAAATTAAAAAACAAGAAAGTGTATTGGATTAATTCATCATGGCTGGTTTTCTACCTGGAGCAAAACCGACTTTCTAAGCTACCCATCCAAGATTGCACAGGAAATGGCACAAAACCTGGGCTGGAGTTTTCATTACACAGTAGCTCCCTGGGCAAGTCTGAAAACAAGGGCTGAGGAGTCTGTGGAAGAGCAATGCAAAGCGCGGGCTTCTCAGAGGTACCTGCCCCTTGTCTCCTGGGTTAATAGCGCTGTTCTGTTCTTACTGTGCTGTTTTATCTGCTGATTTCATTGTGCATTGCTGGAGGATTTTGAGTTGAAAATGCTATGTGGTTAATTATACAGCTAATGAGCTCTGGGGAGTTTGCTTTCAGATTCCCTCATTCTAGGTGACAAGTGGAGAAAGTGCCACATAACATCTTCTGCCCTTAGGGAGTGAGTTAAACAGAGCTAAAGTCAGATTTTGAAATGCAGCACATTTATAGGAGGAGCATCTGGAGTTCTTGGATTTCTTGTACCAGGTGTATCAGTAAATCCTTTCTCTCTTCCTGGAAAGGCCTTTTGTACAGAGTGGGTTTTCTGGCCTTGGTTATATTCCTTTACATGTTTCTTTTTTTTTTTTTTTAAAGATTTTTTTAAATTTTTTTTTTATTTATTTATGATAGTCACAGAGAGAGAAAGAGAGAGAGGCAGAGACATAGGCAGAGGGAGAAGCAGGCTCCAAGCACCAGGAGCCCGATGTGGGATTCGATCCCGGGTCTCCAGGATCGCGCCCTGGGCCAAAGGCAGGTGCCAAACGACTGCGCCACCCAGGGATCCCCCTTTACATGTTTCTATGCACCAGCATAGCTGTACCTGAAGGGGAGGGGGAAAAGATGTGATATTTTACTAGCATCACTTCTTCTGGGCCTTCTGATGGGTCCTGCAAGCCTGCCGAAATCCCAGGGCCATCCATGGGTTTGTATTCCCCCAAATGTTAAATGCAATAAACTTTAAGCACCCATTCTTAGGAAGCTACAAGAATCAATTTTCCACAATAAATGAGAAACCAAAAAAAAGTGAAAGGTTTGGCAGTTAGGAAGCTGACAATCCCACACAGGAGTGTGGTGCAGGGAAACCCCTGGATGAAAATGAAGGCAAGTCTGGGAATGACAACTGTGAAGCAGATCCCAGAGGACAAGACAAAAGACTCTAGCAGAGAGAGTTTAAATTGAGAGGAAAAATGAATTGTAGAACAACTAGCAATAGCTATAGAGAAAACTTAGTAAATGAAAAAATAAGGCAACTATGAAATCCAGATAAAATGACAAGTTATACAAGAAGGGAAACATTGATGGCATACTACTTGGTTTGCCAGTGAAGAAGTACTATAGAGCTATTATATTATAATAAAAGTATAATGAGATGAAGGACCCAGAAGTGGAGGGGTAGAGGTTTATAAGAAAGTTAAATATTTACCTGCTCTTATGAGTCATCAGTACATAATTTCTAAAACTGGCAAATGAAGAAATAGCAATAAAATATGTGCTTTGGTTAGCTGTGAAAACCGAAACATGAACTAATAATGAATTAAACTAGACAAAAGTTTTTATTTCTTTCTCCTTCAATATAGTTAGACAGTCCAGGGTTGTGGTGATAGTTCTATTCCCCAATCTCCTCAATATACTCCAGTCTCCTATAACTGATCTGATAGGCTTTCATCCCCAAGTTAACCTCATGGTTCAATGGGGCTGCTTAGATTCCAGCCATTAGGTCTGAATTTTGGCCAGCAAGAAGGAAGAACGAATGAAGAAGAAAGCAGTCACAGGATATGTTTCAGCTGTCTTTTAAGGAAGTTTCTTGAAAGTTACATATAACACTTTTATATCTCTTTGACCTGGATTCAGTTGCATAACTATATGAAATTAAAAGGGGGACTTGAAAAAATATTTTTTTCTGGAAATCATGAACTCAGATAAAAATTTGGGTATTTATATCTATGGGGGAATGGGAAAACAGTTATAAAAGAAATGGCCCTTTTTTCGACACATATAATTTAGAAATATGGGAGTAAATTCCAGAAATATCTAAATTTATTAGAATTAGTTACTGATTGGAAAATGAGGACTTTGGATGGGGGGGGGTGCATATTATTGCTGTATTTTGTTACAAAATTTTGATACTTTTATCCCTTACCTTTTTAAGAAATTATATGCATTGTATTATATTGATAAATAAGTTAAAAGAAACAATAGGAGTCCCTGGCATGTGGGTGTGATAGCAGGCTATGCAGGTCGGGAGGATGTTTCTCTCCATTTTTTCTTCATAATTACCCCTGCTTGCTTGCTTGCTTGCTTTCTGTTTGTTTGTTTGTTTATTTATTTATTTATTTATTTATTATTATTTATTTATTTATTTATTATTTATTTATTTTACCCCTGCTCATTTCTTTTTTTTTTTTTAATTTTTTTTTAATTTATTTATGATAGTCACAGAGAGATAGAGAGAGAGAGGCAAAGACACAGGCAGAGGGAGAAGCAGGCTCCATGCACTGGGAGCCCGACGTGGGATTCGATCCCGGGTCTCCAGGATCGCGCCCTGGGCCAAAGGCAAGCGCCAAACCCCTGCGCCACCCAGGGATCCCCCCCTGCTCATTTCTAAACATAAAGTGAATCTGGTATTCCTAAGTGCCATTGCAAATTGAAAAATTATGATTCCAAATTACAGAGAGATAATAATTAGGCTTATATGGTCTTCTCTCTGTCTACTCTATATTTCTTGCTTTCCTATGAATACAAAGAAAATCTTCCCAGTAGACATCAGAAGCAATTATGATGGCAATAAATAAGTGACACATCTCAGAGACTTCAATAAGATCTGTGCACTTCCAAGGTGTTAGACACCTCCTTTTGGGAAGCTGGGCATCTTTCTACTGTGGTTTTCCTCTTAATTCATAACCTTTTAAACTGTAAAAAACAGTGAAGTTTAATCTGGAGATTCTGATCTCATTCTCTCAACTTCTTTGCTGGTAAATATTTCTCTCTCTCCAAATTCATATCCACCCCTGACTTAGAGAATGTCTCATAGATTCCAGCTTTCTTTTCTCAGTGCATGTCTTGAGTGCTCAATTTATCTGCTGTGTAAAAATGATCCACAGCCCAGAGAAGAAAATAGAATCTTAGATGAGAGAAACATAGTGCATGTCTCATGTGCCTGGGGGATAGTGATCAAAATGATATCAATAAAATTATTATTAGCTTCAGTAATTGTCATTTAATTGAAGTTCAATTTATTGAATGTAGTTGGACTTACTAAATAGTAGGTTGGATTTTTTATAGGTCACCCCTGATGTAGGACAACTCTGCAAGGCAGGTATTACCATCATCCTGACTTTAGAGATAAAGAAATAGCTCAGAGATGTGTCATATCTACACTAAAGTTTAACAATGAATCAGTGGAGTTTGGATTTAAACTTAGGACTGTCTGACAAAATCCTTGCTCTCTGTTTTTTGTTTTTAAGATATTTTTATTTATTATGGGGAGGGGGAAGAGGGACAGAAAGAGAGGGAGAGGGAAACTCTAAGTAGACTTCCCTCTGAGATCGATCTCACAACCCTGAGATCACCACCCCAGCAGAAACTCTAGAGTCCTAGAGCAGAAACCAAGAGTCCCGTGATTAACCAGCTGTGCCACCCAGGCATCCCAAAGTCTTTGCTCTTTGGATAGCATGACTTTGAATTTCTGGTAGCTACCCCATCCTAGGTCCAAGCTTCCAGTGTGTTCTGAACATGTCTTAAGTGCTATGCTAGCTTCAATGGAGAACACATAACTGGATGACACCGAATTCATAGTACTCACTTTTCCTGTTAGAAGTGCCCTGGTTCAGTTGATCACAACGATTCCATTATTGAACAGATGCTGGCAGTGCCCCATGCATATCCTTTCATCCTTTCAATCTAAGTGTGCACTGTCTGATTTCAAACATGTGGCACCTGCATTTCTTTCATTTTGGAACTGTTTCTTCTCACTGGCCTTGCTAAACAGGCCTGAAAAACTGGGGAGTTAATGCCATCTGAGAGCTGCTCTCTAGTAATGATGGTTGATGGCGTATCAATATGCCAACTCCCTTGCCCCTTGTGTGGGATAACTGAGGTTTGTGTCCTATCCTGGCTCTGCCACTCCCCACAGGATTAGGCTACAGTTGTCCACAGCGGTAACTGACTGGATAATGAGCCTTTCATTGGCTGCTTTTCCTCTCCCGTTCCTGTTTTCCACACCCCTGGAGTGTTTCTGATAGCTTCCAAATAATGTATTTGTGTTCAAATTCTTGTCTCAGCTCTTCCTTGTGGTGCTAATTCAAACTGAAACAGCATCCTTATCTATAGAAAAGTTGAGGACCAGGGGTGGTTTGGTTTAAAGCACAAACTTCAAACTTCATGGGTGAAGTGAGACTTGAGCTCGACATGGGGGTAGGATTTGGGTAACAGGTGGGGAAAAGGGGACAGCACAGGTGAAGGTGGCGAGATGTTCAAGGGGGCAGGTGGGGAAATGGGGTGCAGATTGGGAGTGGACTTTCATCCTGGATGATGGGGTCAGACTAATGCAGGAAAAGGAGTGCGGTCAGCAGGGAACAGGGCACCATCCCAGGTGTTTGAGTAGTGCCGGGAACTGTTGGAGGCACTATTTTCATCAGAGGCTGTGTCTGGCTGGGAGCAAGCAGACAGAATGAGGAAGGACAGTGCTGAGTCAGAGAAGCTAGTGGGAAATGTCCATGTGATGGAAATAGAAGGAAGACTGCATCTCAAGTGGAGGCAAAAATACAGTGAGGAAGAGTGGTTGAGTCATCAAAGGAGAATCCATTGTATTTAGTGGCTGACTGGCTACAAAGGACAGACTGAGATGAGTCAGTGGTGGCTGCTCTCTCAGCCCACAAACCTGACGCCTCAAGCTGCGAGCAGCACTAATGACAGGCTGGTGCGGCTGGAAGAAACCAATTCCCTCCAATGGTAAAGTGCACACGGTGTCTGGCTCTCTCTGCTTCTCCTTCCCAAGGCCACGCTGAGCTCCTGTTGGATGGCAGCTACTATCTAGAGTGCACTTCTTAATTAACTGAAGCGGTGCTGAAGAGCTCGGGCTGGGGTCAGACCCAGCAGAGCTCCAATCCTACTCCTGTTGCCCAGGTGTATGGCTCTGAGCAAGCTTAGTAATGTCCCCAGCCTCGGTTTCCTTAGCTTTTCAATGTGGATGAGAGGAGTCTCTCTCTCCTTTATGTTGGTGCTTTGGGGATTTAACAAGGTAATACATGGGAGTGGTCATTGCAATGGGTGGCACCCCAGCAAGTGCTCAGGAAATGATGTCAATTATTCTTATCAAGGTAGGATGAACTGTCTCTCCCTTGCAATAGCCATAAGAAAAGATTACTAAAGTAAAACAAAACAAAACAAAAAACTCTATCAATATTTGTATCTAAATAGCTATCTCTACTGTGAAAAATAATTTTCCCTCTACTCTTCTAGGTTCTTGACTGAGAACCCCATGCAGTAACAGGTGGATTAATGGGAGAAAAACAAACAATATTTTATTTTTTAAAAGATTTTATTTATTTATTCATGAGCGACATAGAGAGAGAGGCAGAGACATAGGGAGAGCGAGAAGCAGGACCCCGATCCGGTACTCGATCCCAGGACCCCCAGGATCATGACCTGAGTTGAAGGCCTATGCTCAACCACTGAGCACACAGGCATCCCCAAACAGGGTTTCAATAACGTGTATGCTTCCCATATACATGGGAGAGACCCAGGAAAACTGAGTAGCTCCCTGACATGGCCTGAGCCATCACCTTAAATACCATCTTCAGCCAAAGGCAAAAGAAGATGTAGAGGGGTTGGGGAGGGCAGTTATGGAAGGTGATCTCGAAAAAACACAGTAGACAATAGCAAGTTTGTTATGCAGATTTAAGTCCTTGCTTCTCTGTTGATGAGAGTTTCTAGGAATTTCGAGTCATCCTCCTCTTCCTGGTACAGGGAGGGAGACACTCTTACATATGAAGATTTCTCTTATAAGCGTGAATTTCCCTCACAAAAGAATAACTTCTACTCAGTTTCCAGAGCTTCACCTGTGTCTGTATCTTAATAATCGGCCTAAAATAATTCTTATACCAAGGGGGCATGGTTAGGGATGATATATTCTGCTCCCCTTCGCTATCTACCCATCTGAGGCCTAGAAGCAAATAACACTGTTCAGGATTCTGCAGAAAGCTCAGCATTAGGATTGTGGATGAAGAAATAATCTTCTCAGCTCCAGACAATTTTTTCATCTCTCGATAGCTCCAATATTGGGGGAGTTTCTATTCTATTCTTTGTGCCAGAGATCATATCCCATTTCATGGATGGCTTTAGGTCAATAAGTAGGTCTATTTTTTGCTCTTCAAAAGGCTCAAACACAATTCATTTCAAACAAAAGTCACCACCCACCTCGCCTCCCTTTCATGCTCCTGACCATGAAAATGGTCCGGCACACACAGAACTCCCGCCCCGCTCAGCCGCCCAGTGGGGAGGATGGCAATGTGAATTCTTAAGCACAGACCTGAGCTAAATAGGCACAATTGTCTTGTAGGGCAGGGATGACAAAGGGAATGCACCCTCTTTCATTCTGTTCTGAAGTCTGTGCTGGCTGATTCTTCAGCTGGCCAATTCACAACGCGGTGTTTCCGAGAGCGGTTATTTAGCCTGAAAAAAGCCTCTGAATTGACTAGGATGTCGTCTTGTGGCATTTTTCTTGGGCTTTCTGGGTGTGCCTGAGGCTTTCTGTTAATCCTGGACTGAATCCTAGGTAAGCCCTCGACTGGGCCTTCTCTCCCAACCTCCCACCTGCCTGGCACGGGTCCCCCTGTCGCCGCCCACACGCGGCAGGGCTGCTAGTGAGGCCGGATCCTCATTTTCCTCTGGTCATCAGGGGAAAGTGCCACAGTGCCACAGCTCTCAAACTGACCTTCCCTGTGACTAACATCTCCCATAGGATCAAACTGCGTGATTTCAGGTACTTAAGAGAAATCCCCAAATGCTGGAAAGGCCTCTCCTAAATCTCAGTATCAAAATGGCAAAATCCTGAACGGGCTGCTCATCTCTGTTTTCAGGGGCTTAGGCCCTCGGCTGAAGTGGGGAGGGGCAGATTTCATTAATCACCCAGTCTGGCTTCTTCAGAGCAGGATTCCATCCCCTGGGAGCAAAACCCTGTGCCTGGAGCTGCCAGGGTGAGGTTTCCAGGGGCGAGATGGGGAGTTTGGAGAGGATGAGATACACATCTTTTAATAAAGCCTGAAATGTTAAATTGCAAAAGAGGGAAAAAATCATTTTGTTTCCGTTGGGTGCCAGCAGTGGGTAATTATAGAATAGAATGATTTGAGGATTCGGTTTCCCTCTCTAGAAAAGTGCTGGAAAACTACTGAATGTGGGGGCATGCTTTAGGCCAGTGCTGCATAGAGTCGCCACTGTACAGTGGTCTTCCTTTGGGACATCAAGGTTTTGAAGCAAACTGGTGTAGTATAAATACCTGGGCTCCCCCAGCCCATTTCTTTAGGAGGCCAGCATGCCACCCCCAGCTGCTCTGGGTGTTGGTTGCTAAAGGCTCACAGCTGTCACCTTCTCCAGGGAAGGTCTCTCCATGGCCCGGGCTGCCATGCCCAGTGGTGATGATGGGTGATTATAACTCCTACTCCACCCCATCCCCACCAGGTAGCCCAAAAGGCAGTGAGTGACTTTTACTGAGGGTAAAAATCCCAGGCCCGTGTTTTTTGGAAGGACGAGCGTGGTGCAATTTACTTCCCAGAGTTTCATATTGGGATAGGTTGAGACTATGGTTCATTTAAAAGCATGCTTTTGCTTAGACTTTTATTTTCTTTAAAAATTTTATTTTTAGGGGCAGCCCCGGTGACTCAGTGGTTTAGTGCCGCCTTCAGCCCAGGATCCTGGAGACCCAGGATCAGGTCTCACATCAGGCTCCCTGCATGGAGCCTGCTGTGTCTCTGCCTCTCTCTCTCTCTCCCTCTTTCTCTCTCTCTCTCTCTCTCTCTCTGTGTCTCTCATGAATAAGAAAAAAAAGGAACTCATTAAATATTTTTTTTAAAATTTATTTTTATTTATTCATGAGAGACACAGAGAGTGTGAGGCAGAGACATAGGCAGAGGGAGAAGCAGTCTTCTTGTGCAGGGAGCCTGATGTAGAACTCGATCCCAGGACCCTGGGATCATGACCCAAGCCAAAGGCAGATGCTCAACCACTGAGCCACCCAGGTACCCCTTGCTAAGACTTTTCATCTGCCTTATCCTGGATCCCTCATTTCCCTCTGAGTTTCACTTGAGGGTGTCCCCTCAGTAAATCACAGGCCTAAGAATCCCTGCTTCATAGGCCTAAGAATCACAGACCTAAGAATCCCTGCTCTGCATCTGCGGAACCCAACCCAAGACACCTGGCTTATCCAGGAGGCAGGCTGGGAGCTGACTGGCTCTTTTGTCAGAGGCAGTGTGAAGTACTGCCCTCCCTTCTCTCTCCCAAAGTGCCCTCCGAGTAGATTCCAACTTAATTGTGGGCACACAGAGGCTTCTCATAGGATATGGCCTGCCCAACTATGATCCTCTTAAATTTAAAAAAAAAAAAATATTTCTTAAAAAAAAAAGATTTATTTATTTATTTTAGGGAGAGAGAGAGAGGGAGGGAAAGAGAGAGAGACTTGAGTGGGAGGGGCAGAGGGAGAGGAGTGAGAATTCCAAGCAGTCTTCTCCCTGAGCATAGAGCCTGATTGCCAGGATCCATCTCATGACCCGGAGATCATGGCCTGAGTCAGACGCTTAACCATCTGGGCCAGCCAGGCACCATTTAAATAAAAAATTAAAAGGAAAAAAAGTTCTCACTGCTTATGAGCTGGATTTCAGTTGGATTTTTTCATAAGAATGCTTCATCAGTACAGCATGGGATTCTTGGAAGTTTTCTACTAATTAGAAAGTGACTCCTCCCCACAGTACTTCCACAATTATCCAACTACTCTAGAAAATTACACTTTTGATGTTCTTTCCATGTGTTTCGATTCTTTCTGCCAAAATCATGACTTTGAAACTCTTGAGTTTCCTCTTAGAACTAATTATCTTAGCTTCTGGAAGTGTATTAGAGTGCCCTTTCCTTTCCAAAAACTCTATCCGTATAAACGTTCCAAAAAATGAACGCTTTTTATTTCATTTTTGTAGAGCTTTTATTCTGAGTGCTTTAATTTAACACTAGTGAGAGGGAACTTGAGCACATGAATGGAAGATCCTGGTGGAAAAGGGTAAGAATTCAAGGGCAATGGCTTTCTCTAGTACTATCCCCTCTGTGTTATTCTGCCTTTTGGTCAAAAGGGAATGTCTTAGACTAGGCTCCTTCTGTGGAAGCATACCCCGAGGTAAGAAGTTATGTGCAGGGACGCCTGGGTGGCTCAGTGTTGAGCGTCTGCCTTCGGCCCAGGGTGTGATCTTGGGGCTCGGGCTTCCTGTGGGGAGCCTGCTTCTCCCTCTGCCTATGTCTCTGAGTTTCTCTCTGTGTCTCTCTCATGAATAAATAAATATTTTTAAAATGTTATGTGCAAATGACTTATTAAGGAAGTCCTATGATGGAGAATAGTAAGGCAGTGGAGCAGAAGGGCAGGGAGGAGAGGAAGACCAACAGGTGGCATTAACAGTAGAGTCCCAGAGAGAGCAGCTTTATCTGAATGCTCAGGGGAGCTCAGGGTATGAAGGATACCTCAGAGTTGGATATCCAGGAGGGAAGAGGGCTGGGATCCGGTCTCGTCACCCACAAGTCAAGGGCTCCAGAGACAAGGTGGGATGGAAACTGACATTTCTGATTTTTTTTTTTCCCTCTGTGGGCAAAACACCTCCAACAGCATGAAAGAGATGTCTGAAATCAGTCACAGATTCAGTGTGTTCAAAGTCAACTGAATCAGAACCTGGGATTGGGACATGGAAATGGTATAAGGACTTGAGGGTGGAGCACTGACACAATCCACCTCAAGGAGGAAAATAAATAGAGAGCTAGGATATTTGGTCCAAACAGATCTGAAAATGAGGCATGAATGCCAAAGAATATCCTCTATGCTATATGCCAACCACCAAACTGCTGTATGCCAACTGTCAGGTGTCCCAGTCCACCCTGGTTGCTACCTGGTGACCATGGCCAAACTCATTCGGGGCCTGTTGTCAGACAGTTCACAGTTAATCAAGTTTGTCCATGGTGACCTGTAGTTGGATAAATCAAATCTACTATAGGCACATATTCTTGTAACTGTGGATGTCAGCATCTTTGCGTGGCTGAAGATTCAGGAAGCTGTGAATTAAAGGTAATCAGATCATGCCATTGCCAAATATGCTACTTTGGTATATTTTAAAAAAAAATATTTTATTTATTTATTCATGAGAGACACAGAGAGAGAGGCAGAGACACAGGCAGAGGGAGAAGCAGGCTCCCTATTGGGAGCCTGGTGTGGGACTCGATCCCAGATCCTGGGATCACTCCCTGAGCCGAAGGCAGATGCTCAACAGCTGAGCCACCCAGGCATCCCATGCTTTGGCATACTGATTATTTTGAGCTGAAGGCACTTGGGAAACAGCAGATACAGGAAGGTCTCTCTGGCCTCACCTTTCCTACCTAGAAGCTGACATTGAATTTCCTGTGAGAAAATTGCCTTCCCCATACCAGGAAGATAAGAATATTCTTGCCACCAGAGACTAATGCCAAAATGGGAGTCAATGCCAAAATGGGCCTGTACAAACAAACCTCCCCCAAATAATCCTTCTTCACCCTTAGTTTCCCCCATATACTTCCTGGTCACCACCACACTATTTATTCCCTGCAACCTAGGCCCCTCTGTTTTGTGACATCACCTCAATTTATTGTTCTTGATGTAAAAAGGGGCTGTTAGCTTTTGAGCCTAATGGCTTCTTCAGGTTTTTGTTTTCTTTTTGAAAGCTCCCATGTATACCTAAAAATATTAAATTTATTTGTATGCTGTATGCTTTTCTTGCTCATCTGACTTGCATCATTTCAATTCTTAGGCCAATCACAAAACCTAAGAGGGTAGAAGGAAGTTGTTCTTCCCCTATAGAACTCAAGCAGCAAACCCAGCAGATCATCATCTCCAAGGAGTGCTTGTGGGTTGGTTTTCAAATCTCCATGGACGTGGTAAGCAGAGCAGTTGCATGAGTCCTGAAGAGTATGGCAGGTTTGTGGTCGCCCTCTGGAGTGCATGGCAAATTCTCAAGCAATCTTTCTGGGACTTAAAGCAGGTGAGCACAGACAAGAAAGGACAGAGTGGCCCTGTTGCGGTGAAGAGGGAAAACTGGAAATCAATCCATGTGTGAGAGGTTGCTGATGGGGATTTTTCATTTGTCCCAGAATGTTGCCTGTTGGCCAAATCTGAAAACCATAGTACCTCACATTCTAAAGAGCTGCCAAAGACTAACACAGGGGACCCAACTAGGTTTGCCGGAATCTGCCAATAAAAATAAATATAGGATAGCCATTTAAATTTAAATTCCAGATATATAATAAATTACTTTTAGTATAAATAAGTCCTAAATGCTGCAGCATACTGAAAAGTTGTCTATTCAATAAGTATGTCCCATGCAATACTTGGGATATAATCTTACAAAAACAATTTAAAAAATCTGAAATGTAAATTTAACTGAGATTCCTGTATTTTATCTGGCAACGTGAGGTCCAATACTTGCAATCCAGGGCTTATTAAAATGTGGCAGAAGCATCTCTGATCTCACCTGTTGACAGCCCAGCCTCACTGCCCCTCTTGTCTACATACTGAGAAGACTGGGAGAGGAGAGGGTCACTGGGGGCAGTTTTGTGGAGATAGCATTCTGGGGAATGAGGTTGTCTCCTTCCTTCCTCACAGAGGAGGGAACGAGAATTTTATGTTTCTGTCTAAAGCAAGAAAGGTGCAAAATCCTCGAGGGCACTTATAGAGATTAGAGGTATATGCCCTGCAAGGAGAGGAGATTTTGATTTTCTGGTTGGATAAGATCTCGCTGATTAGCCCCTGTGCCTACCGAGCAGGAGAAACAGAGGGTAGGGTGGCAGGGAAGATGAGTATGCTTCACCATTTGGCTTGGTGAAGATGAACCCACGCATCCAGGGGGTGCTGCACAAGGTAGCTGGGCTTGAGCAGGTGTTCTGATATACCCCCTGGAGGGATGCCTGCTAGGCAAAGCACCACTAGCAGCAGAGGTCATGGGGAATGCCCCTGCACAGAGGCTTTGGGGCTGGGGGGCTGTATTAGGGTAGAGATAGAGCTGGATTTCCACTTCAGGGAACTGTAGGGTATGGAGAAAACTCAAGGCTCTGTGATAACTCACCCCTATGCTTTCCAGTAATAGGAGGCCTAACCCAAGGTCTGGAGGTTCTGAAGGCTAGAAGGTGAAGGCCAGAGAAGTAGCCACAGCCAACAAGAAGAGGCAGGTCTCTATGGCCAAGGAAGTATGATGTTTCTGCTCTCACTGCCTCCTCCTACTCCACCTGTTCCTCAACCTCAGAAGAGGCAGAGCCTAGGATGGAAGGAGAGTGGTGTGTGCAAGCCTCCCACTCAACATGCACACTGTGTCCTCAGCCCAAAGTCTCACTTGGGGGAGGGGGGCAGAGAGCATTGAAGTGCGTATAAAATTAAAATTTAAAACTGGTCCAAACCAATATTAATAATGAAAATTCACTAAATACTTTGGAATCTCCCCAAGATGTCATAAAGAGAAAATGTGGATTTGATAAAGTGGGAATAAAAGGAGAGATGGGGAAGGAAAAGAACTCTTTTATGTCTAACTCCAAGGGGTATAAAAAGGTTCATAAACCAGTGCCATCTAGCAAAGAGGAATCCAAGAAGGGAGATTCCCCTGGTGATGGGACAGCCGGGGCTCTGGGAGGGGCTACGCATGGAGGGGATGTGGTCCTGTTGCCCTGCCTGCAGCACTGCTGGAAGAGCAGGGAAGGGAGAAGCACCCCTGCCAGGCCCAAGACACCTGGACAAGTGTCCTCATGGAAGACACCCCCAGGGCCCAACCCAGCATGGGAGCCAGGGAGGTTCCGTGCCCCCAGATTGAGCCTGGGGTCTGGATTCGAAAGTGTGTAAATAACTGAATGAATGTGGGTGACTTTTAAATGCGGATTATAACCAATAAGAGTTTAAGTTGGTAAACTGCACCAGTTATCATTCAAATCATCTCTCTTTGATATTGGAATAATTTCTACTTATATGCAACACCACTGAGTAGATGCATATGAAAATACATTCACGTAAAAATGCCTTTGGTATGATGAATTCTGTGATTCTGCTCCAGTTCTGATTGTATCTTATGAATAAAAGTTCCTGGGTGAGGACTCAGCCGACAGCTGTGCTGATGATGTACGAGGCAGGGCTGGCCCTCGTTCCCATTTCCACGCTTGCGACTGCCCCAGAGGGCTTAGCGAGGTAAGAACTTGCATATGTCGGTGAAATGGGAAGCCCTGACTTGCTGCTTGGAAGCGGATCTGATAAAGAAGGCAGGCCCCATTTTTCCATAGTCAATTCCAGCTGACAATCTTTGCTCTAAGCTCTACTTTCTTTGGTCCCTTTCACCATGTCAGACACAATGCATTGCTTTTTTTTTTTTTTTTTTTTTTTTTTTCTGTAGAAGCTGTCATAAGTATTTTTCCAGCTTGCTAATCCATGATTTTTTAAAATGATGGGTAATAATATTCACACTGATCTTGCAAATCGGAGTTTGTGATAACTAGCCCTTTCCCATATACCGTAATCGCTCAAGTCAAAATGGGCGATCACAAGTTTGCAAAGTTGGATGGAAAAGAGGCAATATTTAAAAATCATAGTTGTATTGAGTATTGAGGTTGAGAGGTTAGCAAAATTCTCTTATCTTTTTTTCCTGGCTGCCTTGTTAGGTCAGGTGATTTTTAGGAGAGGATTATCATTAAATAATGTCTATTTTCTGTAGCGTGGTACCCTTGAGAAAATTACTTAACCTCTTTGCACCTTAGCTGTATCCTGTTTAACGAGGATAATAATAGCATTTACCTCTTACAGTTGTTAAGGTTAAATAGGCTTTTATAAATCTCTATCTGTATAAATACAGGTCTGGATACGGATACTGAGATATAGATAGAATCTTAAATCTGTTCCCAGCACAAAGGAGACTCTTAATAAATATTATTTTGGGTAGTACTGCTATTATTATTATCAGTTTTCAGGGCAGTATGGCATAGTAGCAAAATCACACATAGGTTTTAGGGAAAGTGAATTCTCAAGACATAGCTCTGCCATTACTGAGAGACCTTGAGCCCAGGTTAATGAGCACAGGAGTTGAATCACGAAATGGGCAAAACAATGCTCTTGGTACATGATATTCAGTAAGGAAAGTGAGGACTGAATAAGGTAATGCATGTTAGTGCCTGGCACCTAGCAGTCCTCAGTACATATTAGCTTCTTCCTCCATTTTTGGAGGGCCAGTAAAAGACCCTAGGTTTTGCATCTTTACATTCATTTCTTTGTCCTGATACATTTCACTCTTCTCCTTCATTCTGACAAAATGAAATAAAATACATTTGAAATAAAATACATGATTTCCCTGGACCCCATCCTACCCTATTTTTCTATGGAAGGATTAACATATCAGCAACACTCAAATAGGGGAGTTGAAATGACTCATCTTTGTTCTCAGGACCCCTGAGTCTAGTTAAGTAATTTAATTTAGTGAACAGTACGCGCCCAGGTGAACATGTGAGAGTGATTTGGTTTTCCTCTCTGAACCTCCTACTGAAATAGGATAGTCCCAGCAACTGCCTCATCTGACTCCCCAAGGTTTGAACTTAGGCACCTCCCTGACCTTAGGAAACACTTGGGATACCCGCGAGGTAAGCTCAACTACAGAGCCACATTCTCTGCTATAGGAGCTGTGGGCAGGTGAAGGGGTGTCAGATGACCTAGGTGGTCTTCCATCCCAGCTCCACAATGGGAGCTTTGAAAAATCTCTGTGGCCAGCCTGCATCCCCAGTGCCACTTAATCAGAATAAAAAAAATATCTATCATCTATCTATCTATCTATCTATCTATCTATCTATCTATCTATCTATCTATCATCTATCTATATCATCTATCTCCAGGTGGTTTTGATGTGCAGTTAAGACTGAAAACAGCCATCTCTGGCAACTCCACTCAGACCTTCATGCGACAGGGAAATGCTTTGGTAAATACAATGACCGTTACTTTTCAAATGTAATGGAACCTCATAATTCTATTTAGCATGTGCTAACTCTTCTGGCTTTTTGGGGCTACTAAACTATTTTTAAAATTCTATCAAATTGTATTGTGGTATTAGCTTACATCGAATAAAAATGTACCTATTTTAAATGCATAATTCACTGGCTTTTGACAAATACATATACACACTGAGGGTGGCAGAGTATGCCGCCCCAAAATACGTCACTGTGGTACGAGTGTTATTTTGAGTTAGAGGCACTTGAAAAATAGCAAATACAAGAAAAACACCCTGATCTTTCTTTTTCTTAAAAACAGGAGATGAAATTCCCACGTGAAAGATGTTCTTCCAGCACCAGAAGCAAAGGAAATTCCTCTTACCAAGGATGAGAAGTGGAGACCTAGAGAATTCTACACAAACAGACCTTGTTAAAATTACTCTTTGCTTCCTCTGGCCTCTCCCCACCTAGTGTAGTTACTTTTTAATAATTGCTTCTCTTTGTTCAACCTACTATCAAAGCCACTTCTTCGGGTCTTCACTCCTTATGAAGGTTCCCGTGTTAGGTAAAGCTTATACAAATGTGTGTGCTTTTCTCCTGTTAATCTGTTTGATGTCAATTTAATTCTCATGTCCAGCTGAAAAGCCCTAAGATGGTAGAAGCAACAATTTGCATCTCTTACAATGCTGATGTAACCACTACCACAATCAAGACATAGGACATTTCCAGAAAGTTCCTTCGTCCCTTTGCAGTTAGCCTCTATGCTCCTCTAACCCCATCTCAGGAAACCAATGATTTGCTTCCTGTCATCAGAGATGAGTTTTGGGATTATACTCTATGCAACGTTTTGTGTCTGGCTTTTTTTGAACAGAATAATGTGTTTGAGATTTATCCATGTTGTATGTATCAATAGTTCATTCTTTTTATTGCTAAGCAGTAATCTAGTCTCTGAATATGGTACTACTTATTTATCTATTTACCTCTTGGTGAGCATTTACTACTTAATTCTGGTATCAATATTTTTTTTGGTACTTCTCTCTGCATTTTTTCTCTCCTAGATAGTTTACAGTGAGAACAGGGAAGGTGATATGTCACCAGAGCCCCAATTTTTCTAAGAATTCCAGGGTTGGGTTCAAGTAACATAATTAGTAGTAATTTGGCACCTGGTCAAATTCTTCTCCATGATATAAAATGGAATCACGTAGCTATACCATTTGTTTTCCTAAGCGCTCAGAGCTGTTGGTTTATGTGAACTCATAGACACTGCTCACCCCAGGCAGTTTCATTGATTCTGGGTTGCTATTTATTCCATTATAGTCTAGCTTAGTTATTCACTAAAAGCTTAAGTGACTCATTTAATAATATTTCTTTTGGCTACCTATACTTAACTTTTGTGTTTTATGGTATCATAACAGAATGGATAAGTTCAGCTATGTAGCTGATTCATAAAGCCCTTAAAATATCTCCAAGCTGCCAGTTATTCCCAGAGTTAGTTTTGTAAAGCAAGCTTGTGACACACACACACATTTTATATGTATATATATATATATATATACCTTATATGTATACATGTATATATGTATCCTTTTCACTTTATATTAGAAAATAAAGACTCTGCTATGCCAATAAAGCCTCTTGTAAACACTTTTTACTGGCAGCATATTAATCTTTTGTGTCTATGGGCCATAATTAACTTAATTATTTCTCTATAACTAAATTTTTAGGTTGTTTCCACTTTCCTCTCTAATATAAAAATACTCCAAAGACCATATGTGGGCACATATAATTCTCTGTATTGCTTTGTCTTCTTAACTGTTGGCTTTTGATCTTTTTAGGAAAGCATTTCCTGCCGTGACCTTGAATTTTCTTCCTTTCCCTTTACAGTGAATAAATGTCTATGCTAGGTCACTGATACAAATATTCATTTATAGGAGGGTTTCTGTGTCTAGGAACTCTGAAGAGAGTCCAGTGGCCTTTCAGTGCTCTTGGATTTAAGCAGAGACCATTACTTCTCAAATTTCTTAGCAAGCTCTCTGCTGTTAACCCAAAGCTCATCAATGTTAAGGGTAATATCCCATATCACAAATATCAATGTTGTCTAAGAGAGTTCTATCTCAGGTCACACAGTACAATAGAATATGGAATTGGGTGCTGGGGGAAAAATCAACATTTTAGAAAAATCCACAATGACATTCAATAAAAAGTCATTTTCATTCTGTAGAACTTCAAAGATCTGGTCATTTTGTTTGTAGTATGTGAATTTATTTTACCCATGTTATTTACAAATTTAGAGGTCCAATACTTGTTTTGTCGTATTAAACAAACAGGAGATTGCAAACAATGTATAATATATTTATGCTCCTGGTTTTAGCTGACCATGAGCAGACTTCTCCAATGATAATTCAAATTTATTCACAAATCTTACCCAGTTGCCTCTAATAGAATGTTTCTGAGGGCCTCAGGCAGGTGGAGACAATCACTGTGTCACAAATAAATTTGTATATAGTGTTTATGGTCTAGGAAACATTCTCTGGCATTAGTCATGGTAAAATAACATTTTTTTTTCCTCCTCTGGAAGTTGCCATTTATACTTATATCCTCCTCTTTTGGTCACACTCTATTGAGATGGTCAGTACTGTGGAGATGAGGAGAAATGTGGGGCTAGGGGCCAGGAAACCACCAGAAATATTTACTCTTTGAGGATGTTATTAATTATACATTATAAAATATACAGAGATTAAACATGTTTTCCAGGCCCAAAGGATGCCCCTTGGAGACAGAATGTGGGAAATTCCTGGCAGGAGACTGCTAGGGAAGGCAATACCCTAATTCTGTGTATAAACTGACATAAGTTCTTGGTTCCTCCTAGGAAGTAGGTACATGGGTGGAATAGATCCAGAGAAACAAAGCAAAGTCTCTGAGTCCTGAATGACAATATAAATCTCTAAGTCCCAGGTCAACCCCTGAGTGACACATGAGTGAGTCTGACCCAAACAATACAATGAAGGCTTTGAAAACTCAACTGACATTGAAACCACCATACACAGAATGTGAGGAAGGACCTGCAATCTGAACCTGAGTTGACTGCTTGCTATAACATCAGCAATATGCTCCTTCCACTGTCTCCTGAAAATATGAATAGGGCCCATAGTCTTAAACATAACATTCTAAATGTCCACGTATAGTCCAACCCAAAATTTCTCAACAAAAATGAGCCAGAAAGATTTGCCAAACTTTAAAGAAAAAGGAAAATCAGATGTCAAACATAAAATTAACTGGAAAGTAGAATTATCAGTTAGACTTTAAAACTGTTATTATAACCATAATCAATGAGGTAAAGTTAAGCACTCTTAAAATGAATGGAAAGAAAAAAGATAGCACAAAATAAGAAACCATCAAAAGAAGCAAATATAAAGTTGAGAAATGAAAAATACAGTATTTGAAATGAAAAAATTCACTGGATGAGATCCATAGCAGAATGGAAGTGACATGAAAGAGCCAATGAGCTTAAAGGTGTATCAATAGAAATTATCACATTGGGATAACAGGCAAAATATTTTAGAAAAATCAACAGAGCCTCAGACTCCTGTGGAGGAACATCAAATGATCTACCATTCACATTACTGAAGTACCAGAAAAATAGATGAATGAGACTTGCAGAAAAAAATTTTGAAGAAATATTGTCTGAAAATACCCAAATTAGATGAAAGACATGAACTTACAGTATCAAGAAGGTCAGTTAGCACCAAACAGGAAAAAACTCAAAGAAAACTATCACAGTATTTGAATAACTATGGATCAATAGCATATCTATAATTACATTAACCATAAATGGTCTAAGCACATTAACAATAATTGTCAGATTGGACAAGCAAAATGCCAATAAAAATTGAAGACCAGCTTTTAGCTATTTATTATTATCCTACTTTAAATATGATATGTTAGCAGTAAATCATGGGGGAAAATGTACTATGCAAACATTAATGACAAGAAACCTGGACTGACTATATTAATTTCAAACATCATAGAGTTCACAACCAGAAAAATTACTAGGGATAAAGAAAAACATCAAAGATGATAAAATGGTAAGTTGAGGAATGCCTGGGTGGCTCAGTGGTTGAACATCTGCCTTTGGCTCAGGTCGTGATGTTGGGGTCCTGGGATCAAGTCCCACATCCAGCTCCCAGCAGGGAACCTGCTTCCTCCTCTGCCTGTGTCTCTCATGAATGAATGAATGAATGAATGAATAAATAAATAAATAAATAAGCAAATAAATAAAATCTTTTAAAAAATGGTAAGTTGACTAAAAAGAAGCAATCCTAAATATGTACTTCCTTAAAACTGGAGCTTCTAAATACGAGGCAAAAACTAATGGAACTAAGATGAAAAATAGACAAATCTATGCAAAACACTGAGAGGTTACACTGAAGGACTTGAACTTGATTATTCCCTCAATTATATGCAAGACCACAGCACACATGAAAAGATCTTAACATCACTTGTAATTAAAGAAATGAAAATCACCAGATGCCACTATACATTTATTCAAATTTCTAAAATTAAAAAAAAAAGAAGACAATATGATTGAGTATCAAGTGCTGGTAAGGTTGCAGAAGACCTGAAATTCTCACATATTGCTGGTAGGAATGAAAAGTGGTGCAGCCACTTTAGAAAGTAGGGAGTTTCTCGTAAGTTAAACTTATAGTTGACATTTGACCTAGCTATCTCCTCCCCCCAAATCTGTAAATGAGTGATCATAGCTGTTTTATTCATAATTTAGAAAAATTGGAAAAGATGCCTTTCAGCTGGTGCCTGGGTAAACAATTGTGGTATAATCATGTAACAGAGTACTACCCAGCACTGCAGAGGAGCAATATACTGAAACAAGCACCAGCATGGATGAATCTTGAATGTGTTATGCTAAGTGTAAGGAGCCTGACAAAAGGCTACATACAATCTCATTTATATGATATTCTAGGATACAACTACAGGATCAGAGAGCAAATTAGTAGTTGCTAAGGCTTAAGGGAGGGGAGGGCTTGAGTATAGGGGGGAAGCACGGAGGAATATTTGGAGGTGATGATGCTGTCCTATACCTGAGTGTTGTGATGGTTATACAAGTCTAGGTATTTGTCGAAACGCATAGAACTGTATGTTCCTTGAAAAGTTGAACTTAACTATATGCAAATTTTAAAAAGAAACCTGAAGTTATTCTGCTGCTCTGAACCCTATCCTCAGCCATCTTCTCCATCTATGTTTTCTTGTGAATTCTATGTAAGCAGGAAATTAGGACAGGGAGAGAGAGAGTTGTTGAAGTCATGAGTCACTGGCCTCATCACACAACTGCTGTTGTGTGTTCTCATGCCCACAGAGCACTTTAGTAGGATGGTGTGCAGTTGGAAGTCTATCTGTAGCACATTTGCTGATTTTACTGTCCTGAGTCTTTTTGAGGAGGTGGCAAAGAGAATTAGAAGTTGCAGGGTGAAGAGAGGGCCACCGAATGTCCTGCACCTCTACTTTTGATGTGACAAGGAGAAATGAGTTGGCCATGAGCACGGCTGAGTTATTTTTCTGCAACTCATGCCAAGGAATATTGGCTAGGCAAGAATACCCTAGTAGTAAGAGGCTATGTGTACTGGCTGTAGGAAAGAGACTTTGAACAAGCTAGAAGAAGAAAATAATGATTCAGTGCTTTCGAGCTCCTATGTCCTGGCAATGCAACTGCAGGGTGACAAAAATGGGTTAATCAGAATAAGGTGCATAGATAAAGGAAATCCAAGGGGTTTGCTCTGCTATTTGTCTAGGTGCCTAGAAAACACCCAACTCTAGAGGCTCTGGAGGAGATTACAATTGAGATTTGGGATTTTGAGGAGAAGGATTGGGCAAGAGCAAAACTGCTGGCCTAACTTTCAGCACCAGGCCATTATGGCAGCCTTCAGGCAGGAGTGAGCCTCCCTCATCTCACACTGATTCAAATCTCTTCCTGGTTCTCCTCCTCCCTTAGGGTCCCTCTTAGTGCTGGACAAAAAGAACTCAGGAGGCTGGTAAGGGGTCTGGGACAAGATAGTTCTATTGCAACTGCCCTTCCTCCACAGTTCAATCTACTCCTCCTTTTTTTTTTTTCCCCTAAATTGAACACTTGATTGGGGATTTATAGTAGATTGGCCTATTTTCCCAAACAATGGAAAAGTATAGAATCTGTCCGGAATAAACAGCAGGAAGATTCAACAGAGAATGGCCAAAGAGAATGGCTAAAAAAAAAAAAAAAAAATCACACAGCTTCACACTTGTATCCAGTCAAGTTCAGACTTCTCAGTAGATGCTATATACAGGTAGTTTCACATCAAGTGCCTTTAGAATACACTAGTCATGCTGCATGAGAAGCAACACCCCTTTCAACTGATCCTTGGTTGAGGGTGTCCTTGTACTCCAAAATCCAGTCCCAGATTTAGGAAGTGTTTCTTGGGGCAAAGGTAGTTAAAGGATTGATTCCACCTTGGGAGCATTTTGGAAGAAATATGTCAGGTGTCTAAACCAGCTTTGCTTTGATTTTTAGGATACAAGACATCATATTGATGATGTTAGTTTATCCAGCACCTCCCAATTTTGAAAGCAAGAATTGAAATGCATCGTGTGCCCACAATGAGCTAGAACTATTGTTCTCCTAGAATTCCCACAAGGGTAAAAGGAAAGGATTATGAAGATAAAAACTTAAATATCAAATATTATATTGCTAGTAATATTAATTATGATATTCTTTCTTTAAAAACTATGTCCTTTCCGCGGCTCTACAGAGTAACACAATTGAAGGCTCACATCTGTCTATTTAAAACAATATTTCCTATCATCTGCTAACCACCCCCTACCTGGCTTTCTTCTTTTCACCAGATTTCTTGGCAGAGGGAAGCTGACGAGATTGCCGAGGCGTTCTTTTATTCTCTTCTTTTCTTTCTTTTTAAAAAATATTTATTTATTTATTTGAGAGGGAGAGAGAGCATGCGTGTATGTGCAGAGGGAGAGGCAGAGGGAGGGAATTTCAAGCAGACTCCCTGTTGAGCACAGAGCCCATCTTGGGGCTTGATCCTACGACCCATAAGATCATGACCTGATCTGGAATCACAAGTTGGATGCCCAACTGACTGAGCCACCCAGGTGCCCCTGGTGCCAAGGATTTCTTAAATGTTTGGGCCTGAAAGTTCTCGCCAAATGCTAAGACAGTTTGTGGTTGTTCAGTTGAGCAGTAAAGTAGATGTTTTGCATTATGAAAAATATATATCTTAAACATATGTAAGTGGCTTTCCCCAAGAAGAGAGCTGAGAAAATAGCTAATTCTCATCTACTATCTCTCACTAACTTTGGGGCAGCCACTGCCTGCATACTCACAGTTCACAAGTCCTTCACTCATAATCTCTGTGCCCATGGATCACTTTTTATGCAGATACTTGGAACTCTCCACCTGAGGGCTTTCTCTGGTGGTGGGAGCAAGCTCAGCCTGTACTGGAGGAGGCTGGAAGTCCTGAAGATTTCATGCCCTCCTAGCAGCCCCCTACCAATTATGGACCAAGGTTGGAAGATAAATATCCCAACTGCTTCTTCCTTTGGATGAGACCCTCTGAAATGTCTGTACCCAGTCTCCCAGAGGAACCCCAGGGGATTGAATTCTATTAGCTCAGAGCAATATTCTGCTGAGTAATGCATCTTATATTAGTTTCCTTTTCTTGCCTTTCTTACTTCCCCACTCCAAAACTAATGCTTTCTGGGATCACCTTCTAAATAAATTACATGCATCCAATCCTTGTCTCAGGGTGTGCCTAGTGGGAACCCATCCAATGACACATTTAAAAGAAGGGTGACATTTCCAACACTTTCACGTTCTCTGTTTACATTTGAAATCATGTATGTTAAATATGCATACAATGAGACTGCTGTCTAAACAGAATCTTGTTTTATTAGTTGCAAGTCATGTTTCTCTCTTGAAAATGTCACCTTCCTTACTTTCTAGACACACAAAGGCATGTACGAGGTCCTACACATATTGCACAATTTCCCCTTCGAAATTGAATGCTTTTTCTTGAATGCTTTTTTGGTTAATAACCTCTTTTGGTTCACCTAATTCCAGGGGACTATTTCAAGTTGTTTGAAATGGTTCAGATGGGGAACTGTGTGCTCTCTCCTTCCTCTCATTACGCTATGGCTAAATGGAACTAACAGCGACATACTCTGGGATTATCCTTGAGCATTCATAATTGAAGCAGAGGGACAGCGGCGGCTCTCAGTGAGAAGTGTGGCATTATATCTCTAGGGAAAGAAATGACTTGATGTAGTTGAGTCTACCTCTTTGTGGGTGTGGCAGGAGAGAGCTGTGTGAATAACAAGGAGAGCAGGGTACCTCCTCAAAAGCACTGTGTATATGTGTTATCCAGGTGTGTGATCATGTGTATACATACCTTTATAACAGTTACTCTACCAGAGAGGGAAGTAAACTCTGTTTTCTTTTGAGAAAGATATCCAAACATCAGCTCTGGTCACTAATAGTTCAGAATTTGTTTTTCGAGAATTGTGTGATTTTTCTTTCTTCTGGATTCCCTGCTTCTTCTTTCTCCTCTTCGATAACTGAGGGGTGTGTGAAACTCTGTGAGTCTGGAAATTGGAAGAGTACAGTTACTAACCATTCTTTGAAATTGAAGGAGTGAGTTTATTACTTCAGCTTGTGTGTGAGGTGAGCTTTAATAAGGCCCTTCCTCCTCCAACCAAGATATACACATTGTAATCCCTAGAACCTGCAAATGATACCTCCCATGGCAAAAGGGGCTTTGCCAATGTTACTAAGTGAAATACCTTAAAGTGAGAGATTATCATGGATTATCCAGATGGGCCAGAAAGGTAATCAGAATGTCTTTATAAGGGTGCCAGACTGGCTCAGTCAGGAAGAGCCTGACTCTAGATTCCCAGATTGTGGGTTCAAGCACAGTGTTGGGGGCAGACATTACTAAAATAAATAGATTAATGAATTTAAAAATATGTCCCTATAAGGAGGAGGGAGAGGGAGATTTTAACACAGAAGAGGAAAAGGCAATGCGGCAGCAGAAGCAGTGTAATGGGGCCACAAGCCAAGGGACGCCCCCAGCCACCAGAAACCGCAAGAAGCAAGGAATGGATTCTCCTCTAGACCCTACAAAGTGAACCAGTCCTCTTAACACCTTGCTTTTAGCCTTGGAAGACTCATTTCGAACCTCTGAACTCAATAATGGTAAGAGAATAAATTTGTGTCATCTAAAGCCTCTAAAGTTGTGGTAATTTGTTATAGCGGCAACAAGAAATGAATGCAAGGCCTCAAAACTGCTGAACCTGCTTGAAAAGTTGTACCAGATGGTTGATGAACTGTCATGTGAATTGTTCAGAGAAGTTTTTTCTCTGAACAAACTAGTTTCGACTCATACATTCCTGTCACTGGTGAAGGCTTACAGAGGATATTCACAGATAGAGAGAACAGAACAAAGTCTGGAGTGATTAGGTGGCTAAGGGAGAGGAGGGGAGAGGATCATGCCTGAAAGTGAAAGAGGTCCCATTTCGGTCCACGCAAAACAGTGATGGACTATGTAGCACCTCACCTGGTCATGCCTGAGAAATCCCAGGTGAAGATGTGGGACAGCAGACCATACAACTCTGAGGCATTAATTTTAGGAACCTGGCTGAAGGTGTTTGGTGTGATTCAAAGTTCCTCTGCAGCCATCCTTTGCTGGTAATTTTTAGTTTTCTGTATATAGATGAGTTTTATACGAAAGCTAGATTTTGTTGGGTGGGCATGGGGGATAGGAGGGTGGGTACAATTTGGCTGAGTCCCACCTATTTTATTATTTTTAAAAGATTTTATTTATTTCTTTGAGAGAGAAAGAGAGAGCATAAGCAGGGGGAGCAGCAGGCAGAGAGAGGGAGAAGCAGACTCCCCGCTGAGCAGAGAGCCTGATGCAGGGTTCAATCCCAGGACTCTGGGATCATGAACTGAGCAGACACTTAACCGACTGAGCCACCTAGGCACCCCTCTCCACCTATTTTAAACTCCATTATTTCTCTGAGCTCTTCCTTGAAGCATGAGTGGTGACTACTACATTGCAATAGACTTTACTTGTGCTGGGAACCTTCCACGTTATTTAAATTAATACCATAATTCAGTGAGGGGAATATTACGGAGGCCTGATTATAGATGAATAAGGCTCAAACAGGTTAAGCACAGTGTCTGGGTTATGTAGCTAGAACATAGTCGAGTTGAGATTTAAACCCAGGTCTAGAAGACACAAAATCTGACCTTGATTGATATGCCACACTGCCTCTCCTAGTCCAAGTACCCTGAAATGGCTGTTGGGCTCTTCCTCCTCCTCTAGTTCTTTTTCTTCTGCCCCAAATCCTACTCTTCTGTCAGCACTGGAGGCCACCAAAGGTGGAGGGATGAGAGGGCACAGTCTGTGCTCACCCAAGTCATCTCATGCCTTCCTCCTTCTTCATGCACAAACCATCTAGGTGCTCTGAAGAGAGTTCATACAAGTAGAACAATGAAATGTTTTATTTTATTGTCCTCACTCACAGCTGTGAGCAATAACAACTACAAACACTACCATAGCCACCACCAAACAGCCAATAATGCACGTGAATCATGGTATGTGCTTTGTCTTTTTGTTGTCACAGCAGCCCTAAAGGCAGGTAATGTGATCCCATTTTATAGAGAAGAATGCCAGGGCTCAAAGAGGTCAAACAAATAGAAAGTCTCCTGCTCATTTCATTCCAAATCCACTTCCCAGTTAATCAGTGAGAATCTATTGAGCATCGCAAAGCATCCCAGGCATCTTTGAAGCCTTGGTCACCACTGCCTGGGTCAGACTTTGATGGTGTTAGGGCTGTTTTGTACACATTCAGTTGGCTAGTTTTCGCAAGAAACTGTCACTTTTATGTAGTGACAGTTCACAGTCACCTCTGCCTTCACGGGAAATCAATGTCCTTTCAAAGTTCTTCTTCCATCTAAAGAATAGAACGGCCTCTCTTATAGCTCCAACCGCCCCTTTTTGCATTAGGGCACAAGGCTGCATTGAATACAGACTGCCTATTTTATCCATTCATTCAATAAATATTTATCAAGGATTTACAACATGCTGGGCACTTTATTAGGTGATAAGAATGTAAAGGTGAGCAAAACAAACATGGAACTAACAGCGTAGTAGGGAAGAAAGACAAGTAAATCACCAAAAGTACATAAGTGATTGGGCTTTCTCTCTAGCTACCCAGCTGAGCACAGCTGTTTTTAAATTACCTGGGATTTAATTTGTAGGTATGACTGAGTGACAACATGGAGAGGTCAATGCCATTAAAAGAAAAGTTTATTGGGGAGCCTGGCTGGTTCAGTCGATCAAGCATGGGACTCTCAATCTCAGGGTTGTGAGTTTGAGCTCCATGTTGCGTATAGAGATTACTTAAATAAATCAAAACTTAAAAAAAAAATAAAAGAAGAATGTATTACTTACAGTTGCTATGAGAAGGGGGTATGCTGTGTCATGCAAGGCCACATGTCAGTCAGTAGGCAGAGTGAGTGAGCAGGGGTGAGAGCCTTTATTACTACAGCTGTAAGGAGTTGTTAGGTGAGGACATACCCTAATTGGGCAGAAGCAAAACACAGATATGGGGATTTGGGGTAGGAGGGTTCTTGATACAATATCTATGCAACCTGCAAATAACACAGGGGTCATATAGGTGTAAAAAACTTTAGCCATTAGTTTGGTTCATGCTTTGAAGACGCCAAAACATAAAGTTACAGAAAACCGAGAATTACTATAGTAGCCTTGAGCAGGAGCCGCCCCCCACCCCACCCCTTCTGAGGATATTTGAGAAATGGTTGCTATTGTTGTATGCCATTGAGAGTTTGGGGTCACTACACAGCAACAGCTGACCAATACTGTATCCTTGGCAGTTGCAAAGAATTGACCTTCACAAAGAATGATCCAAGAAAATTAATGCCCTATCTTCACTCTCTTCTCTCCCTTCAAGGGCCTTCCAGAGGCCAGAAGGCAAAAAAAAAAAAAAAAAAAAAAAAGAAAGAAAGAAAGAAAAAGAAAAAAAAACAACAACCCATTAATGTAGTCCATATAGATGAACCCCCTGGGGCAGAGAATAGGAAGGCACAGGTGGAGACTACTGAGCTTAGAAACCTAAAAGCTAAGTAAAAATGAGCTGTGAATGGAGCAAGTTCTAGGCTAACAATGCAGCAGGTGCAAAAGTCCTTGGGTGAGAGGCCGCATGCTGTCTTGGGGGAAATGGGCTGGTGTGACAGGAAGACAGAGAAGAATAGGGAGACTAGTCAGTAACAAGAGTGGAGGGGTAGGCAAGGACCTTTCCTTGTACCTCCTTATGGGCCATGTGAATTATTTTGCCCAGAATCTTAAAAGAGTTTTCAGCAAGGATAATGGATGGCATCATTGCATTCATGTTTTTAAAAAAGACACTCTGGTTGCTGGACCAATGATGGGAGAGGAGGGAAGAAATACGGGGAGGCCAGCTAGGAGGCCATTCAAGTGTACATCTTTAAATACTGAGCTTTAGCTGCTGAGCCAGCCAAGCAACTGCATCAGCTACCTGGGGCACAAAGGGGATGCGAGTGCCAGGGAGGGGCTGTGGACAAAGCCAGGGCACAGCTGATGGGAACGGTCTCAAATGGCAGGGCAGAAATCAGCTGGCCCCTGTGACCCAGAGGAGGAAACACGCTTCTCCAGCTGGAGAGACCTTGAGTCAAAGTCTTTCCATGTCAAATAGTTTCATAGAAACTCACCAAGTAACCAGGAGAAATGCTCTGCTTCTGGGGACTGCGTCTGCCCCCAGGGACCCCCTAAGGATGAGTCGGCTTTCTTCCTGGGCTTGTTTGAAGGAAGGCTTTTCATTTGCTCCTTCTCTTTGGCTCCCCAGGAGGAACTAGAGCAAAGGGAAGTTTCCTGGAGCCTGAAGTTAAAACACACAGGACACACTACTTCACCTCGCCCCCATCCCCGGCTGCTGCTGCTGTCTCATTGCTCCCCGATGGGATGTCATGGGGTAGGGGGAACTTGCAGTTCCCTGGGGGATCTCCCTGTTGTCAGCCTAGCAGCAGTCGCTCCCTGGGCCCTCTGGGAATTGACCACAGGGAGGAGAGCATCACAGAGAAAACTGCTTGCACCAGGATTCTTCGCTTCCTCACTTCCCTCTCCTGGCTCCTCTTGTATACTTAGCTAGCTCCCTTTTCTTTTTCTTTCCTGCTCTGTTTGCTGCCCAAGTAATAACCCACTTCACTCTAATTTCCTGACTGGGTAATCGTTTCCGTCAGGCACGAGAGATGACCAAATTAATGAAATTCCTTGTCAATAAAGAAAGGACATTTATTAAATGGAAACTGTGCTTAAATACAACAGAGCGCATCGCTCAAGGCTAAGGGTTCAGAAGAGTAAAGGAATTATTTTGAGGAATGTTTCGTTTGGGGGGATTTGTATTAAACATCAATATGTTCTGTCTGTAGAGATTCCCTGCTTCATGGAGCAGTGGAGCACACAGAAGAGGGGGTGGAATTTGGAGGCGAAGCACCTGGAACCTGGAGCCAGACTGACCTTCTCCTGTGCCACAGACTGCGTAGCCTTGGGAAGTTTACTTAATCTCTCTGCCTCCATTTCCCCATCCACAAAATGGGCAAATTTATAATATCCTGCTTATGTCACTTTGTCCTAGGAAGTGGATGCATTTATATCATATGTTCAAAATCATGCTAGGCAGGTGGCAAGCATGTATAAGTGTGTGTTGCTATTGTTAGCCTAAAATGAGGTCAGTAACACACATTTGGGCCCAATAAAGTATTAAGCTCATTTTATGAATTATAAGACTCAGGAAGTTCCTTTCAGATCTAAAATGGTCCTAAGAACATAGGGAAATACAACTTGAGAATTCTGTTGCTTTTTTAGATCATACATTCAACAGAAAAATTTACAGTTGGGGTAAAACAGAAGCCACGGATAAGAATAGAAATCCTGTCACTGTTCCATATAAGAGTTGACAGACTGGAAATGAAACAGAAATAATGATGACAATAATGATAATTCAGCTGAACAGAACAAACAGCCCCCACCCCCCAATCACTGAACATTTTATCTTTCTGGTCACCTCCTAAAATGGTCTACAGATGCAAAAAATGTGTTTCTTCTTGGCTACTACAGCCTCAGTTGCCATCGCTGAGTAGAAATATTGCCTTTCTGCAGTGATTTAGTTACTGAGAGAGTAGCTGAAGTATACAGCACAGGTGATAGGAATCTTTCAGGACATAGGCTCTGTCTTCAAATATGCAGACTCTGGGGGCTTGAGGAGAAGCTGCCACCCCAGCTGGTGTGGCCAGCTGCACGCATCCGAGGCTCAAGAGCTGTGGAAGGTGAAGGAGGATTGGTAGCAGGAGCTGGAGGGGCTGTGGGGTGGTCGCCGCTCCATGTCAACTCGGGGATTGGGCAGGTCGGTGAGAACATGCAGGAGCCGCCACAGTGCCAACCCACACCCACCTTCAGAGCATAAAATAAGTGGCTGCTGCTTTCCTTCCCTTTTCCAAAACTCACAGAATTTTTCTTCTGGCAAACTCAATCCGGGACCAGACAGAGAAGAACATTTTGGGGAATGTAGTTCCAGCTAAGCTAAGGTGGCAAAACAAAGCTGCTACATCTGGAAAAGGGTGTGGATTCAGAAAGAGCTAAGATATTTGGGGTCAATGATGCAAATGACCACAGGTAATAACAGAGGAAGTGATTCAGCGCTTGTGAGGCGTCGTTGCCTACCATTACGTGTTCTTGCTCATCAAGAGTGAAGATTGCAATGCCCTCATCGACTTTGTAAATGGGCTTCTCTCCTCTCTGGAGAAAGCAATACATGTGGATTTTAGTGGGCCTGCTAGACAGAAGAAGGCAAGTTAGGGAGTAAATATATAAGAAATGGGCCCACAGGGGAAGATGACGGTGCTGTTGACAATCCATGTGATATCTGCAGACCATATCATATACCTTTGCTCTGAGTCAAGAGGAAATGTGGGCCACCTTGTTTACATCTATCCTTGGTGAGAGTTACACAAAAGTAATTGGAGAAAGTGAGGCAGAAAAACCTTAAATGACAAAGGAGCAATCAGGCAATCCAGGAAGAGCCCTGGATTTGGGGTCAGGAAACTGGGTCACATTTCTGGTGGGTTACAACTGGTTGTAAGCTCTGAGGAAGTTTCAGAGTTTGCTCTGGTTCCTCATCTGTGAGTGGAAGCACTGGACCAAAGAAATGTCTAGCTGCCTTCTACGTATTATGAGCCAAAGAAGCCCTTAGATGATCCTGTGACCTCTGCTGTGCTACGTGCCGCCATGCCTCTCTGTCTCCTGTTTGCAGCTGTGTGCTTAGACTTTGAGGGAGGGGCAGATGTACCCAGATTAGATACCCAAGGAGTGGATCCTCTTGCTAGAAAAGCTGCTGTATAACTTGCTTAATACAATTTACCTCGTTTGTGTCTCAGTTTCTTCTTCTTTTCTTGACTCAAAGGGGTATAGATACGTGGATATGTGAACTCCACTCTGCTCCTTGGAATAAATCAACTTTTCAAAGCAAGGAATTGTGCTAATTTTGTCTTCCTGGCATCAGAAGGAACAAAACAAGGGTGAGGGAAGAAGGACACTTATATGGTGTTAGAGGTGGAAAGGGCTTGAGCTGCATGTTTGAAGGGAAATGGAGGAAAATAAATCCTTGCAAAACCCAACAGTGCTGTGATTCACAAGCAAAACTTGCTTCTGAATTGGAGCATAGAGAGTGGTATGCATGTGACCGTGTGTCTCTCCAGCTGGGATTTTTTTTTCTTTGATTGAGAGTTTTTTAGATCAGAAAATGCATACATATCCTTACTATAAATTAGGGATTGAAAGCTATAGAATCCAGGATCACCTAATTAACTCCTGCTCTGCAGAACCACCATGGCATATGAGTAAAAGTTGATGGCACATTATTCAATGAGCAGAACTATTTCCAAATAGTCTTGGGAATTACCCTGCCTTTCCTGGCCAAGGAACCACTTGGGAGCAGGACTTCCTTTCTCCTAGTAGAAGAAACTACATCTAAGATCAGCTTTCTATAGGATCTTCTATAATCTCAGAGGTCAAATTTCCCACAGACTCAGAGCAGCTGGCTTCTCAGACAATTCCTATAAACAGCTGGCATTCCAAATTCAGACTGCTTGGCAGTAAGAATTCTTTTTCTCCCTGCCCCCTTCCCTTGGCTCTAGCAATGTGAAAATGAAGAGCTGACAAGAAGGAAGGGCTATTTCCTCTGGAACAAAGCCTACATTGTGTTAGCAGATGCCACAGCTGTATTTGTTTAGGTCATCTAGAAAGTACACACTGAGACCCAATTCCAAGGGTGAGACATGCATTGGGGATAGTATCTGAGAAAAGTAAGTGGCAGGGGGGCTCAGCAGGGAAAGCTCAGGCCACACTACGGACGGGACACTTGTATCAAGAGAAGTGGAAGGTGGGCAGGTGAGGGAGGAAGAACCTCAGACAGATGCATTGTACTCACAAGTAGAATAAAGAGTTTAACAGTATGCAAAAAGGAAGCCCCTACATGGTTTCCACCAGGATTAAATGGGATGAGTTTTGTAGTTCTTATAATCCTCTTCACAAAAGAATGCAATTTCAGTTTCATTGGCCATTCTTGCTGCTTTAAGAGTCCTGTCTTCCTTTAGATGAAAATCTGTCATCATCTCCCAAACTCAACAGAAGTTCAGTTGCCTTTGGTTTATAAGCTTGGTGAATAATCTTTTGCTTATCACACTTATAATTTCTGAATGGCAGTGAGAGGCTAGTCCTCAAAGGTTCATCTTGCTTTAGAAATACTATAAATTCCTAAGTACAGTTTGGTCCAAATTAACTCTGTGACACACTACAGATTTGAAATTGTAGTTCTCAAATGAATGAATGAGGTGACCTATGATGGGAGCTTTCTTTGGAAGCCAGGTAAAAAATATTCCTTTCAATTCTGCAATTTCATTCATAGGTAAGTCCCCTGGGATTCTCGCATATGTGTACCTGGAGAACTATTCCCGTGCATCCCCTGATGGAGCTCTGAGATAGTTTTGGCCAGCCCAATGGAGAAAGCCAGCATAGCTTGGCCATAGAGGAGTTCCATACTGGGCAAAAATGGCCAGGCTCTACTACCTGTATGATTTTCAGTCATTGACTGGAGGCTGCTTGAGGACAGCATGCCCTTACTATAGATCCCAGAGCCCCTCAAAGAGGAGGCTGTCAACTAGCTACACTCCTCATGGCAAATCTCTCTTGAATGAAGTGTGAGAGGAGATACTCTCTGGCTTCCTCACTGGCTCTGACATGCCTTTTAATAGGATAATGAAAGATGAAGTACACTATAAATTTCTTGTGTTTTTCCTTTCTTCAATCAAGTCTATTCCATACTCTTCACAATGTGATCTTGTAGAATTAGTCCTGAAATTTGGTGCATAAATGGGAGAGCCAAAATCACAGCATGATGTGATTAGCTCAAAAAGGCCACTGGTCCTCATTTCCTTGATCTCCAGAGGACGCCATGGTGATTCTGCAGCTGGGAAGGAGAAGACTTGCAGTACATGGCTATGCCTACAACACCAGTGATGAACCAGGCCTTGGCCTTTCAAACTACTGTAACAACTCATATAAAGTACTCTTCAATACATTGCTAAATTAATTAAATAAGTTTATTTTTCAGCAGTCACAAAGATGGTCATCTTCGGTGAAATGACACCTTTTTAAAGTACAATTTGCATAAAATCTGTAAGAGGGATAGAGTGGGTGGGTTTCCATCACATTTAGAAAGACAGTGTTGCTCATGCTTTTCAGAGACAGTGTAGAGAAGACTTAAAACAATTTAAAAGAAACAGAAAAGTGCTATATAGAGTTCTATGGAATCCCACTTCTATAAATTTTAAGCAGGCCTTGTAGCATCAAGTACAATGATCTTTCTGTCCCCAAACTGAGGCTGGAACCCTACACAAGATGTGGTCTGACAACATGTATTCCCTGCCCCATTCTTCTAACTCTCTCTATACTTCAGGGGCTAGAAGTCTATGAAATATCTTTCTCAGAACCTCTGGTTTCCAGCCCCATGGATGTCATTTACATTCTGTTAATGAAAAGTGCTTACACAAAGGTGGAGTAGAGGTAGACACCATTTCTTCTTCCTTTAGTGCAGACAGCAGATGGACATGGGCTTTGCACAGATGCAATTTAACTTTCACTTCTGAGTTTTCCTGATCTTAACCTGACCTACGGCTACAGAAGAGCTGGGAAGTTAGCAGTGAGGTTCAACATATTACTGCCCCCTGTGGGATAGCAGCATTTCTCCATCTTAAGAGGCTATAATTGTAGCAGTGAAGCTGAAAGCTAACACCTGCTTCCTGCCTCTAACTTCTCCAGCCTTTCCAACAGTTTTGTGATCATGAAATTGTTTATACTGAGGCCCCATTTTCTCTGAAATACCTCAGCTGATTTCAGATTCTTTTTTCTTTAAAAACAAAGGATTTTATTTATTTATTCATGAGAGACACACAGAGAGAGAAAGAGGCAGAGACATAGGCAGAGGGAGAAGCAACTCCCCTTGAGAAGTCTGATGTAGAACTTGATCCCAGGATCACAATCTCAGCCAAAGGCAGATGCTCAACCACGGAGCCATCCAGGTGCCCTGGTTTCAGGTTTTCTGAATGATAGCAATGTGTGCATAATATTTCCCTCCAGTTCTCCATCTTTATGGTGACTATCTTCTGAAATTTCACGGAACACTAAATCCTAAGCAACCATTTAATTCTGGGGCCGACATGACCGTGAGGACACTTCTTCCTTATATCAAGTCCAATTCTTCCTATTTATCATTCTCCTTTGAAGTAGCTCTAGCATTTGCGGACGATTCAGAATTAATGTGATCCTTTTTTCCAGATGGCCATCATGCAAATATTTGAAATAACTTTTTATTTCCTTCTACCTGCCAACCACCTGCCCAATATTTTCTTCTCCAGGCAGTGTGACCTTAGTTTCTCTGTGGTTTTCTTATATCTGGATCCTTCTAAGAATGAGTTGTCTAGTAATTCGTATGACTCTGATTTCTTTAGTTAAAATATTCCTTATAAATTTTAGCCAATACTTGATGCTTTCAGGTGGAAATAAAGTCAATAAGTGGTCCATTAAAAAAATAAATTAAATGGCTATGTTTGGGGGGAAAAACAAACTGTAGGGATGCCTGAGGGGCTCAGTGGTTGAGTGTCTGCCTTCGGCTCAGAGTTTAATCCCAGGGTTCGGGCTCAAGTCCCACATTCAAATTCAACTAAAAGGAAATAAAAATACAAGTAACACAGTGATCTTCTTTCATGCTCATCAGACTGAGAAAATGATTAAGAATGATAATAGTAATTTCTAGTGGGAATATGGCTAAAATTTTCCACCCGTGTTTTTATAATGCCAAAGTAGAATATTAATACATTTTCTGAACATTCATTCTGGATGGTGAAACACTGGTGAAACGAACACTGGTGAAAATGAAAATTACATAGCCCTCTGACCCTAAGGTTTCAATCCTGGGAACTTATCCCTAAAAATATAATACATATTGGTATTACAAAACTCATACCTTTCAAAAAAGTTAACTCAAAATGTATCATCGATCTAAATGTAAAACTATCATTTTTAGAAGATAATATAGGAGAAATCTAGAGGGTCTTGGGCTGGGTGGTGAGTTCTTAGATACAACAACAAAAGTATAATCTATTAAAGAAAAAAATTGATAAGGTGTACTTTAGTAAAATTAATTTTTTTTTTGCTCTCTGAAAGACACTGTTAGGGGAGTGAAGTGACAAGCCACAGATTGGGAGAAAATATTGGCAAAATATATATACAGGGAAGGACCTGTATCCACATATATGGTTAATGAAGCAAATATAATGTTCCTTTAAAACCATAAGAAACAAACACCCAATCAAAAAATAGGCAAAAAGAGCTGAACAGACACCTCCTCAAAGAAGGTTTACAAGTGGCAAATAAGCTTATGTAAAGATGCTCAGCATCACGTCATTATGGAATTGCAAATTAAAGCAACAATGAGATATCACTGCACACCTATTAAAATGGTAAAAATCCAGAACGCTAACACCACCAAATGCTGGCAAAGATGTGGAGCAACAAGAACTCTAGTTCATTGCTAGTGGGAATGCAAATAGGGCAGCCACATAGGAAAACTGGCAGTTTCTCACAAACTTAAACATAATCTCACCCTATGATTCCGCAGTTGCGCTCCTTGGTATTCACCCAAATGAGCTGAAAACATGTCCACAGGAAAACGTGCACACAAATGTGTATAGGAACTTTATTAATCATTGCCCCAAACTGGAAGCAGTTAAGACATCCTTCAATATGGGAGTACGTAAAGTGCTGCATCCTTTAAAGTGCAATAGAATATTATGTAATGATAAAAACAAGTGAGTCATTAATCCATAAAACCGCATGGAGGAACCAAACATTATTGCTAAATCAAGAAAATCAGTTTGAAAAAGCTGGATTGCATGATTCCAACTCTATGATATTCTGGACAAAGCAGAACTACAGACACCATAGAAAGGTCAGTGATCATTAAAGGTTTGAGGTAAAGTGGGGGAGAGATGGACAGTTGGAGCATAGGGGTTTTAGGGAAGTGAAACTCTTCTGTACAATACTATAAGGTGGCATGTCACTATACATTTATCAGAACCCATAGAACTGAAAACAGTGAAATCTAATCTATGTTTTGGACATTAATTAGTAATATTGTATAAGTATCGGTTTATGAATTGTAACATACCTATTACACACTAGTGCAAGATGTTAATAATGGGGAACTGCAAGCAGGAGGTATGTAGGAACTCTGCATCACATACTTGATTTTTCTGTAAACCTTTTTTTAAAAGCATGTGTAATTTTATTCATTTTTCATATTCAATTATATATGTATATATGATTGTATATATGATATGTATATCATATGTGACATCTGTGATATATAATGTATTACATTCATAAATTATGTACATTAAACAATTAAATGAAAAAGAAAAATAAGAATCAGCTAGGTAGTACTCTTGACTTGGATCTCTACACTGATGAACTGAAATTTTCTCAGTTTAAGGTGAGGTCTGCTTATATCCCGATTAAAGCCTCCAGCTTGTCTTCCCTCAGGTATGCCGGAGGTATCTTAACCTCTGCTATACTTTAATGAACATATTTCTGTTACACTTTTAGCACTTAACATACTCTGCTTTGCTTCATTCTTTGACATTTAATGAGGTTAATCTTTCCTTACTGAATGGATTGGTGGCGATGAGCTCCTACTGTGTGCCTGGTACTCGTTCGTCTAAGCTTTCTAGCTATGGTGGTTCATTTTGACCTCACAACAATCCTACAGGGTAGATGATACTTCAGCTCTATTTTCCAGAGGAGGATACTGAAACCCAGAGAGGTTGCTCAAGGACATTCAACCAGCAAACTGCCACACTGGAACCAGCCTCAGGAAACTTTGTTTCCCAGGATACTGCCTCCGATCAGTGGTTCTCAATCTTTACAATTACCTGGGGGTACTTTTAAGAATACAGTAACTGTTCCTACTTTAGATAAGATTCAGTGGTGTTGTGGTAGGTCTAGAAATCTAAGATTTTGACAGATACCCCAGATGATATAAATGTATGATTTGGGGAGCATTCTTTGAAAAACTATGAACCTTAATAGGAGAGGTAGGTACTAAAGAGAAAAAAAAACAAAAAACAAAAAACAAAAATGCAAAGATGAGAAGAATTGTGGCTTTATTTCAGTCCCTGAAGCATTAATATCAGAAAACAGAAGTTGGATTTACAGAACTCAGTGGAACAGTAATTGTACAGCAATTAAGTCCTCCCCATGGCTGAATGAGGCTGCTTAAGCCAAGGAGGTAACGTTAGTGTGCTGAGGACCCTAAATTTATGGCTGGGGGACGCCTCTTCCTACCCAACTGGAAGAGGATGGGGAAGGGGACAACATAGCTTAGCCATCAATCTGGTGGCAGGTTTTCCCTGCAATGGTAACAGCTGCTGAGTGTGGTGACAGCCTGCAGCAATGCTCAGGAATCCACCCTCCCCCAGGGCTTTCAATATCCCCAGACAGCAGCAACCATTTGTTTTCTGGCAACTCCCTCAACTTTGATGTAATGAGATTTCTGTTTTGTGGCTGGACACTAGACAGCAGGGGAATATGTGTGAGGTCCCTGTAAGGTGCAGCTCTCGGCAGTAAGCAGGCAGCCAGCTGGACGCTGACATGCAGCGGGGCCACAGGGTGTCCCAAGGATGCCCTTTTGGGGAAGGAAAATGGTGGCTGAGCAAATACAGGGGCAAGTCGCAGGCCAGAGGCCTAGGAGTTCGTCTGATGCCATCTGTTCTTGTTTGCTCTCCATGACAATCTCTGGTTGGCCAGAATTCATCAACCTCTTACTAGGAACTTGGACCTTCTAGAAATCTCAGGAGCAGTGGAGCTTATAAAAATCCAGATGCCCAGGCTGTAACCTATTCCAATGAAATTAGAATCTCTTATGAATCTAGGCATCAGAATAATTTAAAATTCTCCTGGTGATACCAACAGTGCATCCAAATTTGGGAGCAAGCCAGCTGTATAGCAATCTTGCCAAAGGACAGTTCTAGCTACTAATTTTTAAAACAGAAAACTTACATAATATTCAACAGAAGAAACAATGTGGGTATTTATGTATTTTTTTAAAAAGATTTTATTTATTTATTCAAGAGACAGAATGAGCCAGAGAGAGAGCACACGAACAGGGGCAGAGGTAGAGGGAGAAGCAGGCTCTCTGCTGTGTAGGGAGCCTGATGCAGGGTTTGATATCAGGATCCTGAGATCATGACCTGAGTCGGAAGCAGACGCTTACCAACTGAGCCACCCAGGTGCCCCAACAGGTGAGTATTTAAGTTATATCCGTCTTAACAAGAGAAAGCATCCTATTTAAACAAAAGGTTGCAAGGTACCTGGCTGTCCACGCCAGTTATTTTTGCTAAATTAAAAAGGAAAATGCCCAGACACCCCCCAGAACAATGAAATCAGAGTCTTTAGTTGTGGGGCTTGGGTGTGGTTGATATTTTAAAGTACCCAGGAGGCTCCCAGGTGATATGGAGGCTGGGAACTGCCACTTTGATCAGGAGTGAAGTTGCTGCTCCCGGGATGTCTAGTGAGCTTAGGGCTGCTGAAGGAACGGGTGGTCCTGTGGGCCAGGTGACTGTCCTAGAGGGCTTTGCAAATGTAAAAGAAAGTTCAGCCAGGACTTGACAGCCCCCTGGCTGGAAGATGCAATAAAGGTACCACCTGCTATTGGTTTAAGAGGGATGTCGTGGAGCAAAACTGAATGCAAAATTTAAGATAGCTTCTTTTTCTGCTTGCTACGTTAAAATAGCCAATCTTTGGTTCTCTTGGCTTCAGCTTTTCTGATTAGAAGTCTCCAGTTAAGTCTCTACTCTCCCCCTGGATGTCATTTGTCTTTTGTTCCCAGCTGCTTGTGAGATTGTCTATGCCTTTGGTCCCTGCAGTTTGAGTCTGAAGTGCTTGGGGGGAGTTTTCTTTGTCTTTCTTTTTGGAGGGTTTTCTCAGCTTTTCGTATGTGGTTTGGTGTTGTCCATCAGTTTTGGAAACTTCTCTCAATCTTTATCTCTTTAAATATGTCTTTGGCCCCATTCACTCCTCCCTTTCTGAGACTCCAGCTACGTGTGCAGTAGGACATTTGATATTGGTTTATAGATGTTCCATGCTCTTTTCTTTTCTCCACAGGGTTCAGTCTGGTCATTTCGCTTTCGCTACGAGAGTGGTAGTAACGATCTCTTGTGACTTTCCATATTCTAACTAGGAGTAGGAATATTTTCCCTGAGTGATATTACTAGCCCCATTAAAACAACAACAACAACAACAATAACAACAACAACAACAACCAACAACCAACCAGACAAAAAACCTGAGTCATGAGAAGGCTGAGTAAGCTTTCTGAAGTCACATAGTATGTGGCTGTCAAGTATGTGGAATACACAAACCGATTATAAGTAGTAGTATAAATGTTCATAGGACTCTCACCAACTTACAGATATTCCATAGTGGTTGTTATTTGAGGGAGGATTTTGACATACCTTGCCTCTAAACCAGAAGTGTCTTTCTTATTCATGATTCCAGTGCTAAAATCCCTCTGCTGGGGAGATCTTCCTTTGATTTATGCATTCAGGTCTATAAACCATTTGCCATACAACCAAGGCCATAACCATAGTCAGTGCTCTCTCCAATTATACCCTGTGACCCCATCTCTGTAGGTTTTTTTTTTTAAGGTTTTTTTAAATGATGATTTTATCTTAAATTTACATTCCATTTGGTGACACCAGAAACTTGCTAAGAATGAAAGGTGCCACCAAAAGGGGTTAATTAGAAACAAGTGCCAACTTTTTCATATACAAATAGAGCAGAGCATCACTTCTGATGTCCAATGCCCAGCCATGTCCACCTGGCACACAAAGGAGCCTGGCCGGTAGCTCTAGTCTCAGCAAGAATCTGTGCCATCTAAGGAGCAAATGCTGGCCAGGGTCTGCCTGAAGACAAAAATCCTTCTTAAGATCATCCTGTTTTCTCCCCTAAACCCTGAAGCCCAGCTCTCACAAACTCACGGTGAGCAGAAGTGGAAGATGACTGTCATTCTGTCAAACCAGTTTGTCTTCTGTCATCTGCTCTTTCCTCTATCTCCTTATATCCCTTTTTAATTTGAGTTTTTAGTCATTAGAGATTCTTTCATTCATTTCCTAATAAAGCTTTGAGTTTCTGCTCTATGCCTTCATGTTCTATGGACTCCAGAGGAACCAGGAGCTTGCCCTCCTCCCAGGAAGCCCGCAAGGAGGTGGCAGGGCTCCAGCAGGGAAGGTTGAAGACGCCTCCAAGGGGCCTGGATCCTGGGCACAGGAGCTCCCTGCTTCTCCAAGGATTCCTAAATCCTGAATGTGTCATGGAAGTGATGGAAAAATTGGATCTCAAGGAGATGTGCTCCAGGACAGTGGCCATAACCAATACAGATGCATTAACAGTAACAAAAACTAACTCTTTAAGCTTGTTATATGCCAAGCGCTGGTGGGGTTTTTTGTTTTGTTTTGTTTTGCATTTTATGTATTTTAAGTCATTTCATCTTCTGAACATCCCCACAAGGCAGATACTATTATTCCCACTCCACAAATAAGGAAACAAACAGAGGGTGGGGTGACCTGCATGAGTTCTCACAGCTGTTAAGTAACAGAGACAGGGTTTGATCTCAAGGGGTTTTCATTTAATGCCTTGGCATCACATAGGACCTTTGCATAACCCCTGGGGAGTGGGAAGCTTCTAGCATGGCGGAGGTTGATATTTCTACCAGCTCACCAGGATGAAGGCTTAGAGGCAGCGTAATGATAGTCAATTGGACCAGAGGAACACCACAACTGCCAGGGGAGGTGAGAAGGTCTCTGGTCTCTTGGAGGGGACTTGGCAATGTTGATAGCTCGCTTCTCTGGTCTAGGCAAGCTCCAACCTAGGCTCTGCCATGGCAAGTCTTAGAGTCAGAACAAAAGCTCTTGTTCCAGCCAATAAGGGAGACAATTAAAAGAGTCATAAGAAATGCCAGGCTATGTGGGTGCAAGTTGCTGGCTGTGATTCCAAAGATAGATATGGTTCCAGCAAGATAGAGTGACAGATGTGGGGAGAGGCAGGGGTGGATAGAGCCTGGAGACCTTGGAGTAGAGGGAAGGGAGACTTGCATTGCATGCTTATAAGGCCAGAGGAAGGAAGAAGGCTCTGAAGGATGTGGAGATATTTCAGATAGACAAGCGAGAGACAGACTCCTCTTTTAGGAGAGGTCTAGAGGAGGAGGGGGGATTTGAGAACAGGAGCCAGGAAAAAGACACAGAACAGAAGTTCAGGTAGAAGGAAGTAGCTGGAAGGAGGTGGGGAAGAGCCACCGGGGAGTCTTAGGTTCTGATCCCCACCTGCCCCCCTTCCCAGAGCTAAGAGAATGCTGACCTTGCCCGCAATGAAAAGCTTGTGGGCTAATGAATCAGTTCAGCCTGACCCACTTGATTTATGCCTAATGTAAAGCTACTTTATAAAATTGTAAAATAAAGTTTTTATCTTAAAAGGAAAAAAAAAAAGCCCTTCTGATCTGAAGTCAAGTTTAACTACTTTGCAGCATGTGAACCTGAAGCCTACCTATGTCCATGGAGAAACAGCCAAATTAAAAATTACTTCTTGGCCACAAATCTTAAATCTGGGGATATACCCAGCGGTCCCACTGTGACACTAAAGCTAAATTATACATTGAGTCCTAAGCCTGGAATACTATGATTTTTCTGTCTCAGACAGGTGTTCATTAAAGGTCACTTGGCAACCCTTGAAACACAGTCTTTCACACCGTAATAGCTGAGAGCTTGAACCCATTTCCTCTGTCATTGCTCTGGGTCTTGGCTTCTGGCTCAAAGTTGTGGAGGTAGAAAATAATGACTTTGTTTTTTTCCCATGGTGCTTGGTAGTTGGATTTTTTTTTTCATTATAAAAGTGATAGATGGTTATTAAAAATGTGAAGAAAACATAGAAAAATGGAAGTATCAAGGCATTCCCAGGTCACTTCACCTACCAAATTTAGATATTAATGTTTCCACATTTTTCTTCCAGTGTCGTCTTCTATATGGAGGGAGTTTTCTAAATTAAGATGACACTGGATACATGATTATCTGGCTTGACTTTTTTATTCAACATAATGCCATGACATTTTCCAGATGAGTATCTTTTTTTTTTAAATTTCTAATTGAAAAAATTTTTTAAAACACAGAAAAATTTCAAGAAATTTGAAATTTAAGAAATAGTACAATGAACTACCTATTTATGCTTCACTCAGATTTACCAATTGTTAATATTTTGCCACATTTGTATTCTCTCTCCATTACATATACAATATTAATACTATCACTATTTTTTCCCAAAATCATCGGAGATTAAGTTGAAGGCTTTATGACTCTTTATTTTCAGTATTTCAGGAGTATCTCCTAAGAACAAAGACACTCATATAATCACAAACAAAATCATCCAATTTAGGGTTTATTTAATGTTGATACAATAGAATTATTTAATAAAAGTTCTTATTCAAATTTGGCCAACTTCAAACAATGTCTTTTCTAGCAGTATTTTTCCAAACTAGATTCTATCACAGATAACACATTATATTTAGCAGACATATCTCCTGAGTGGTTTTTAATCTTAAAGGGCTTCTGTTGGTTTACACCATCAGGACCATCCTGAGTGAGAGCTGAAACTGGCTGGTACTCAGAGAGCAGGGAGATGACCATGCAGGCCACTCGGGTGGGTAGGTGGCAGATTTGATGAACCAAGGAACTTCTATCCAAGGCTTCCCTTGGGCAGCTGAAAGACAGTGAATCCCCACACCTGCCTGCCAAACCTTAAAAGTTTACAAGGAGGCCTTAACTAGATTCAGTCATGTATACCTTGCAGGTGTTCTCAACACCACATCACAATCTCAAGGCTGTGACCTTGAAGCAGCCTCTGGGAGCAGGAAAGGCAAGTGGAACCCACATTCTAAGGACAGGTTGGGGGTGAAGAGCTTCGAGTGCCCAGGTCCAGATCACAGGTCAGGTGGTGGTCAGGTCTTCTCAGTGACCTTCTGCAACAGCTCCTCAGTTGATTTGTATGAATTAATATTTTGCAGAGTACAGGCTTGTCATTTAATAGCGCGACCCTCAGTTGGTACTTGTCTCTATGCATAAGAGCCCACTAAGTGTACATAGTATAGTTTACCTAACGATTTCAGCATAAACTTTTCAGGGGCTTCCAATGGTTTTCCATTATAAGTAAAGTCATAATGAGCTGTTACGTAAAGCACTGTAGGGAAGGTGACTTTAACATAGGGTCTCCGGGGTGAATTTACAGGGTCAAGGAGTGTAGACATTTGGAAAGTCCTTGATACCTTGTGAAATTGTTTTTCAGAAGAGGTGTTCTGGCCTGTAATGGTGCCTGGGGAGAGCTGTGTGAGGTTCTTATTTGAAACGAGCTCTGTCTTTGTAGTTTTTTTTTTTTTTAAAGATTTTATTTATTTATTCATGAGAGACACACACAGAGAGGCAGAGACACAGGCAGAGGGAGAAGCAGGCTCCATGCAGGGAGCCCGATGTGGGACTCATCCCAGACTCCAGGATCAGGCCCTGGACTGAAGGTGGCGCTAAACCACTGAACCACCCAGCTGCCCTGTCTTGGTAGTTTTTTAAAAGATTTTATTTATTTATTTATTCATGAGAGACATACAGAGAGATAGAGAGAGGCAGAGACCATAGACATAAGCAGAGGGAGAAGCAGGCTTCCTGCGGGGAGCCTGATGCAGGACTCGATCCCAGGACCCTGGGATCACGACCTGAGCCAAAGGCAGATGCTCAACCACTGAGCCACTCAGGTGCCCCCCCCCCCCGCGTCAGTTTATTTCTATGTAACTTACATAGTATGATTGTTCACAGAGCTGGAAAGAGCTCCCATCAGCTCAGTGAGACCAGAAGTTGCAAACCCAAACTCCTCTTGGATCGTCAGTTACTATAAATGAATGAACAGGGCTCGGTAGGGGTTGGTGAATGGCAAATCATCTATAGGGAGCAGCAGCCCCTCACCTCCAGCTAATGATTGCCAGGCATTGTGGAAAAATTGTTGCTGACTCAGTGTTACCCAATCTTCCAAATTTTCAACAGAAGGGGAAAAGTCTAGATTTTTATGTACAATTTCCCATTTTTAAACATTGGCAGTTAATTAAAAACATCTTTTAGACCTTGTGTAAGTAATAAAAAACACATCTGTGGGAAGGCTGTGCCTTGGAAGCTACCAGTGCATAGCTGTGCTCTAGATTTCTCGTAAATGCTTCCACATTGTTCAATATTTCTTTTCTTCTTGGCATCCCGTTGACTTGATTTCCAGGCACCAGATTTGCAGGGCTCCTCCCTAATCTCAGCCCATTACACTATATTTTGTCTTTTGTGTGTATTCTTAATAATCAAAAGTTTTCCCTGAACTCTAGTATCACTCTCCTTGTTGAGCTCCTAAAATGATGACCACATTGGACCTATGGGAGGGCAAGAGGGTGTGCCTGTCTGCTCAGCTTACCCAGCATTACTTGTGGTCAGGGGAGCTAAGACTTGGATTGGTTCTCTTGAAACCTTGTGTGGCAGAGATATTTACTGCTTGGTTAATAGGTATTCATATTCCCTACTTCCATTGCAGGGAGTCTGGGTCACGTGACTAGTTCTGAACACTAGGCTATGAGTGCAAGCAATGTGTGTCACTTCTAAAGTGAAGCATTTGCAAACCAACAAGGGGTTCCCTCCCCAGCTCTCCTCTCCTTTGTTTGTGGCTTATAGAGGACATTGTTGAGTCTCCACATGGAGGAAGGCTGCCTGAGGACTTGTTAAGGATTATACACAAAGGATTTCCAGATTAGCCATAATCCTGTCATTTGATGCAAGGAGGAAATGGGTGAAGCATGTGATCACACTAACTCAAGGTCCACCTGGTGGAATAGGCATAAGGAAGAGAACAAAATTTCACTATAACTCAAGACTAAAAATTTTCCCAATGTGATCATTCCTTTTTGGAAATTATCAATTAATATTCAAAATCACTTCTTGAATTGAATCAGGCACAAACATCTCAATCCTATAGAAAAGGAAACCAAGGCTAAGGATTTGTCTGATTCCAAATCATGTTGTTTTTTCTGTTGTAACTTCCTGAGCAGAAATTCAATGGGTACGGTCACTAGCAGAACTAATTTATAGAGAATTAGAGCCATCCTTCTTCATTCTAACAAAATCCCAGGGCAAATCCTACCGCTACTGTTATTTGTTTTTAATTATGAAAGCAAGAGAAAGCACATGAAGAGAAAAAATGAGAGCAATATAAAACTGCAAAAGCCAGTTCTTCTTCACTTGCTTAAGAAATTCCTGTTCTTTCCTCAGATGATGTTCCTGGGAGTCAGGAAAGAGAACCCTTTAATATCTTACAGCAAACTGGAAAATCCAACATTTTATGTCCGGTACCATATTTTTTAACCCTACACAATTAATATGTTCATGCTCTCCAAACCTGTCATTTGCTTTTTTTTCCCCCCTTTCAAAGAAAAGATCAGGCTCTCTTTCTACCTTTGTAAACTTTCATAAATCATATTTTTATCTTATTGTGAGAACCAAATGGTTTACAGCTTCAGCTTTTCTCTGCTGTTTTGTTTAGTGTTCAGTTAAGAGGATAATTGAAAACAAATTTCCGTCCTTTCTCTTTGAGCTCAGCACACCTCAGAAGTTCTTTCAGAAGTAATGAGTTTGCAATGAGCCAGCCTTTATGCACACAGCATAAACCCTTCATGGGTTTAGCCACATGACTTGATATGGCCAAAGAGGGTGGCAGTTGCAACATGCAAGTTCCAAGCCTCCTCCTTAAGAGGCATCCTGTTTTCTCCTTGTCCTCAAACTTTACTATTAATATGAAGAAGACAAGTCCCAGGTAGCCTGGTGGGCCCAGAATAATGAGAAATACGCGGTGCAGACTTGGATCTGACTCATGACCACTGACCAGGCCCAGTTTGGCCCAGCCTGGATCAGCCCAACTCTGGGCACGTAAGTGAGACATAAGGGCTTATTGTTATGTCATTGAGATTTTGTTGTGAATAGCACAGCAACAGCTCACTGATTAAAGCGTGCTTGCTTTTCCTAAAATCACCAACTATGGATATAGACAGAGTCACAGGACAGATGCTATCTCATTTTTGTTGATTCTTACACCCACTTTTCCTCCAAAGGCTCAGCTCTATGCCCTAGGTATTTCTGAAAACCTCTGGGGATGGCTCATGTGTAACCACAAAGGAGGTAAGAGCAGCCATACCCCTATGTCTTCCAGGTATTCCTGGCCTCCTGGTGACAGGAGCAGGCATTCTCAGAGTATGGGGCTCTGTCCATGCAGAAGAGCCGAAGATGCCCCCTTCCCTGAATTCTGTGATATTTTGTCAGCAGGGCAGCCAGGCAGGACAGCATATATCCATGTTTCTTGGAGGCCTTGTAAAGGTAGATTCTTCAAGTTTAGCAATACATGTACTGGCTCGTCTTTGAGCCAGCAGGTGCAACTACTACCATCACTTACTAATCTCCTGACATTGGACAAGTCACTCCCCCACTGCAGAACTCAATTGTCCCATCTGCTAAATGGGAATAATGATTGTGTCTGCTATCCGGTTGTTCTTAGGGTCAGACAAGAGAATGCTTGCCAAATGCCCAGAACTATAAATACTTACAGAATGTTTGTTATTGTCTTCTCTCCCCAACGGGATTTGTAAGGTACTAATTGATTGCATCCCTCTTCCCATCCATTTCTAATCCAACTGAGGAAAGCACTGGAAAGGCAGCTGGCACAGTGATCAAGAAGGCAGACTTTCAGATCAGGTGGCCTGAGTGTGATCTTGGACAGACATTTCCTCACCTCAGTTTCATTGGGGGTTAGTGGGGATAATGACAGAACCTACCTTGTATCAGTTTCCTATTGCTGCTGTAACAAATTACCACAACCTTGGGAGTTAAAAACAATACACGTGTATTATCCTGCAGTTCCAGAAGTCAGAGGTCTGAAATGGGCCTTGCTGACTTAAAATCAAGGTGTTGGCAGGGCTGTGTTTCTTTCTGGAGGCTCTAGGGGAAAATCTATTTTCTTGACTTTTCTAGCTTCTGGGGGACACCTATATTCCTTGGCTGCTGGCCCCTTCCTCCATTTTTTAAAAATAATTTTATTTATTTATGAGATACACACACACACACACACAGAGAGAGAGAGAGAGAGAGAGAGAGAGAGAGAGAGAGAGGCAGAGGGAGAAGCAAACTCCATGCAGGGTGCCTGATGTGGGACTCGATCCCGGGTCTCCAGGATCACAACCCAGGCCAAAGGCAGTGCTAAACCACTGAGCCATCCAGGCTGCCCCCCCTTCCTTCATTTTTAAAGCCAGCAAGCCTTTCTCATGTTGCCTTACTCCACAGAGAACCCTTCTGCCTCCCCTCTGCCTTGTTATAGTACCCTTATGAGTACACTGGGCCCAGGTGGAAAATCCGGGGTAATCTTATTTTAAGGTCAGTCAATTCACAACCTTAATTCCTTAATTTTCCTTTTGTCATGTAACCATAGCAATTGTCTTTGCTTTTGGGGGTCAGGGTGTGGACATCTTTGTGAGGCCTCCCATGTACCTTATAGGGTTTTATGATGATTAAATAAATTAGTGTATGTAAATCATTTGGAACAGAGTCTGGCACATTCTGAGCATTATGTAAAGCTTGGCTATTGATATTTTCCATGAAAGTCAACAAGATCAGAATTATTGTTGTAGGGATAGATTTTGGAGTGTACGATACAGACAAAGGACCCAATCGGTTTCTTACACTTTCTCCTCTGAGTTGAACATATACATCCAGCCATAAATAGAACCTCTAAACATCTTCAGACCTTTTCCAGCAGGAGTGGGTCTTCTCTACAGGGCAGATGAGAAGATAGAGAGAGACCCAGAAAAACTCATGCAGTTGCAATGATACTTTCCTTATGGGTCTAACCAGACACATTACCTCTCCTCCTACAGGGAGAGCCAAGAGCCAAAATCTTCTGGGAGAGGAGAAGATCTTATACATAATATATGGGTCACCAGGAATTCAAGGAGCAGAAGAAAATATTTTTCCCCATGAATCCATGGTTTCTGGGGCCAGGTGGGAAAGAATCACTCTCTGCCTCCCCAATCTCTAAACTCAGTTGGTTAGGACTGAACCTGCTCTTGCTCCTTTCAGATGAGATCAAAGCTTGAATGTGAATCATTTCACTTAAGGTTGGCTTCTCCTGAGGTCGACCTGCTGGTTTACAAAAGTGCCCAAACATTGCCACTGCTGAACACCAGCTGTAGTATGGCCGAGGTTCAAATTGAGATGCTTCTAACAAAATATATATATATATATGAAGAAACCTCCCCCCTTGTAAGTAGGGCCAGCCCTAATCCAGAGGCAGCCCATCCAGTCTTCTTCCTGAAATTTTAGCAACTAAAAGCATTCTGTTTACAATAAGAAAACCATTCCCCCACACACACACCCTGATTGGAATGTCCCTGAATAGGTTCATGTTGACCCTCCCCAAAATCAACCTGGATGCCATGGGACTCCCGCGGTTCTTTTGTCTTTAGGCAGTTTCTTTCCTTTTGCCTTTTAAAAGACACCTGTAATTGCTAATCGGGGCTCTTTTCCTCCTCAGAGGCGGAGAGCCCGTTTGCGCAAACGTTCAATAAACCCTCTTGCTAATTGCATCTGCCTGTCTGGGGTCTGGGTCTCTGGGGCGTCCACCGGGCCACGTTGGCACCCGTGAGCCAGGGTCCAACATATATATCATCAAAGTCTAGACTGCTGTAGACATAGAGCCCTCAGCTCCACCCCCTTCCTTGCACAAAGAGGTCATGTAAGGACACAGTGAGAAGCTGGCTACCTATGAGCCAGGAAGGGAGTCCGCATCAGAGGCCAACCATGCTAGTACCTTGATCTTGGACTTCCAGCCTCCAGAACAGTGAGAAAATAAAATCCTGTTGTTTAAGCCACCCAGTCTGTGGTATTATGTTATGGTAGCCTAAGCAGACTAAGACAATAGCTAAGGTTATTTTTCCTTGATCTTTTCCTGTAACTTCTATAACAGCTTTGCTTTTTAGTTCCAATTGTGAGATGTGTATGTATATGTATGTGTGTGTGTGCGTGTGTCTGTGTGTGTGTATATATATATATATATATATATATATATATATATATATTGTTTGTTTTTGAGCAGAAGCTTTAAAAGCTAATGCACAGTCCCATACCTTCTCTTTACCCTGATGGGGTAATGGCAGAAGCACATGTTGAGAGGGAGCTTGTATCTACCTGGGGTCCTGAATAGCCAGGTGAGCAGAGTACCCTCCTGGTCAGCTGAGACAGAGAGATATTGGTTGTGTTTTGTCACTGAGTGTTGGGATACTTATTCCTGCAGCACTACACAGCCTGCACTGACTGATACACTGTCTTAAAGATGTCCCTGCAGAGCACAGATAACAAAGGAGTTAGTTATGACTTTCCAGTTCAAAGTCTAAAGTCCAGGAGTACCAACAACACGTTTGAGAGATCAACTGGAGAGGCAAGCTATCCTTGGCAAGACTAAAATAAGGATGTTCCGGACTTGGAGGGAAAAAATATGGAAAACTGTGGGAAAGGCAAAGAGCTTAGACACAAGTGTATCCCTGAGTCTTCTTTCCCTGCTTGTGTCTCTGCAAGGTGGGTAGTTTCTTCATAAAATCCATAGAGGCTTAGAGATACAAGAACTGAAAGGATTTGTGTCACCCTCTAGAAAAATTGCACACAGCTCAATGAGGAGCAGATAAGGTCTTTGAAACGTGTCTATAGCTGAGTCACTTCATAGAGTTCTCACCCATCTAGCAACACAAGGTCAAGGGAAGAAACCTACACACCCAATCCAGGCATAGACACAGTGGAAGACATGGAGGAGAGGTGTCACTGGCCTGAGAAGGCCTCCTGTTTGGAAATGGGGAGAGGGTGTGGTGGGGCTGTGTCTGTGGCTCTGAGACCCACTGAGCATACAAGACCTCTCCTGATCTGTTTCTGCCTATCTCCTCTGCCACATTCCTCATCACCTACCTTCATTTCAACCCGACTTCAGCCCTGCTGAATTACCTATGCTTCCCTAAATCTACCCAGCCATTCTATGCCTTTGTGCCTTAGCAATTGCTCTCTTTTCTGCCTGGCATTCCCTTCCCATCCGTTGTTTGACTGAACAATATTGATTCATCCCTTGAGATTCACTTGATTTGTCACTTCCTCTGGGAAGCATTTCCTAATTCATCAATGTCATTATTCATTTTTCCTTCATGTTGCTAATATACCTAACATTTACCTCTATTTACCAAAATTCAACAAATATTTCTGAAATACTATGTGCCAGGTGTGTTGTAATCACCACACTGAACATTGGTGAACAGAGAGAGTAGGGTTCCATCTCAAGGGTCCCCATTCCAGGTACTATTTCTGCATGACAAATCACCATGAAACTCAATGCTATAGAGGGAGAGCAACCATCTTACCTCATGTGGCTTCAGTGAGTCAGGAATTCTGGAAGGCTCCAGCCAGCTTAGGGTCCTCACTGAGTTGCAGCGAAATGGTGGCTGCAGCTGGAACAGTAGAGAAAGGAAGAGTGTTGGACCATGTCAGCTTGCAAGCATCTCCCTCCTTTAATGTGATCTCAGAGCTTCTCCATCTGGTATCTCTGCATGGGCTAGTTTGGGCTTCTGCACAGCATGACATCCTCGGGGCAGTCAGACTGCTTATTGTGACAACTGAAGTCTTCAAAAGTGATTACTCCAGAAGGCAAGGCAGAGGTTACATTGCCTTTTGGGATTTAGCTTTGGAAGTCACATTGTCACTTTTGTTGCATTCTCTTAGCTAGAAGTGAGTCACCAGCCTGCTCAGATTTAGGGGCAGGGGAATTAGGCTCTACCTCTTGATGGAGGAATAAAAGGTTCTAGAAGAGCATATGACAAAGGAGATGTTGTCACAACCATTTTTAGAAAATAGAATCTGCCATGGTTTCATCTAGTACTTGCCAAACCTTAATGCATGCCCCGCCCCCTCACTAGACCATAAGAGTATGAATTAGATCTTCTTCTTTATCTATTCTTAAAACTTAGCACAGCATCCAGAAGAAAGAGGTCACTTAGTACATATGGAATTAGTCAATAAATTCTCCATTAGTTCAGAGAATCCTTATTTCCATAAATAGAAAGTATATCTATTATGTTAATTAAGATAATGAACACTTCTGCAAGGATAATTTAATTTCTGGAAATAACAAATTTTCTCATTTTCCAGTAGGGTTTGTTTTTTTTCCCCTTAGCTATCAAACTCAAATTTTTAAAATTTGTATAATAAACTTGCCATGGACACATAATTTAATTTTTTTTACATAGTCCTTCTAAGTCCTTGGGTTCTTCATCCTGAAACAGCTCCACCTCGAGAACTCTGGCTGCCAGATGAAGACTGTCAGCATCCTTCGAAAGGTTTACATTTTATTTATTTATTTATTTATTTATTTATTTATTTATTTACATTTTTATTTTTTGAAGGGTTTACATTTTAATAGAATCTAGATTTCTCCAGGGTGGTGCAGATCTAGATGCTCTGCTACTTTGAAACCCCAGACTTACCTTCCCCCAGAATCACATAGCTCCCTACATTGGAAGCCACACTAGTGAGACTCTTATTCTCTCTGAATGGCACCCAAGCAAACACCACACTCAGGATGTGCTGCAGTTACTTCATTAGAGAACAAATTCAACATGTCCCTAAACACAGTTTTGCAATCATGATTACAGTGCATTTGGCATGTCTGTTCTACTTGGCTCCTTCCACGCACAAGAATGATGCTGGGTGAAGGCTTCTCCCATCTCATTATTTATAAGAAAATTTCAGACAGGATGAAGCTGGACCAGTACTCGATGCTTGTGAGGTGATACAGAAAATAGGAACTGGGGTGCCTGGGTGGCTTGGTCAGTTGGGCATCTGCCTTTGGCTCAGGGTCTTGGGATGGAGCCCCGCATTGGGCTCCCTGCTCAGTGAGGAGTCTGCTTCTCTGTCTCCCTCTGCCCTTCCCCACTGCTCATTCTCTCTCTCCTTCTATCTCTCTCTCTCCCTCTCTCTCAAATAAATAAATAAATAAATAAATAAATAAATAAATAAATAAAATCTTAAAAAAAAAGGGAATAGGAATCATTTGCAAAACTTCCTTGGATAGTTTTTTGTTTCCTTGTGCTGTTCATGTGTTATTTATGATCCTCAGTTGACTTATATTTATTATCATATATTTTATGTATATTATTATGACCACATACAGTTAAATTGGTTATAAATATGGATAGCTTCTATTATTAAGGTCTTATGCCAAACACTTTACCTACCTCGGCTGATGCTGAAAGATGCTATGTTAATATTCTCTTCCCCATTTTGGGAGTTCAGAGACGTTAAATTTCACCCAAGGGGACAGAAGCAGCAGAGCTGGGTTCCAGTGCTCTTGTGCCCCAATTCCAACGTGTTTAAGAGCCTGGAGCTTTTCTCAGACTCTGCAGGTAATTGTAAGTGGCTGAGGAAGGGCTGGCAGTGCTTGTAGGTGCAGCCTCTGATCCAACAGGCTCTACTCTGGCCACCAGCTCCCCCTCATTGTTTCGCTATCTCTATGACAGTCTTATTGACTAGAAGAGGGGTGGTAAGGTGGCTCCCCACTGCGAACCTACCTGTTACTGCCATAGATGGTGGTAGCGGAAGGTGGCAGAGCTGGTATGTGGTCACTTGGCAAGTTGTCTCAAGAATCTGGAGAAGGGTAGATGCAGCATCATCTGCTGTAAGGAGTGTGAGGTTTTCAGAGAGAAAACCGTGGTGTGAGTCTTCCTTTGTCCATCTGCTAGTTGCATGATCCTGAGCAAATCTGAACCTCGGTCTTCTCATTTGAAACAGGAGTTAATGATACCTGTCTTGCTTTCCTCTTTGTTTACCGTGGAAATCAAATGGCTTAATATTGGAGAGATTGCTCTGTGAATTGTAAAATTTAAAATATGTTTATTTATTTAATTTATTTATTCATTCATTCATGAGACACACACACACAGAGAGGCAGAGACATAGGCAGAGGGAGAAGCAGGCTCCCTGCAGAGAGCCTGATGCGGGACTCGATCCCTGGACCCCGGGATCACGCCCTGAGCCAAAGGCAGATGGTCAGCCACTGAGCCATGCAGGCGTCCCTCTGTGAATTGTAAAATTTGACAGAATGTTGATCATTTTTATCAGGGAGGATCAGCAAGGTGGTGTCCCTCAGGGAGAAAGCAGCCATGCGGGAGGGGACTGCAGGATGGGGGGTGGGGCGGCAATGGGATCCTGAACATTGCAGCTGCTGGGAAAGATTTGTGAGATGTGCTGCGTGTTGCAGCATTAAAAGGACAAGAGGTAGGGAGAGAGTGGAGTGGACTGAAAAAGCAAAGATATTAAGACAGTAAAAGCTCACCAATTGTATAGGAGAATGGAAAAAAAAACTTGTCGAAATACATGTAGTACATTCATTTATTCCTTCAATACAGTGTTTTTAGATGCCTTCTCTATGCATAGCACATATGTTACTAGAAGGGAATGTTTAGAAAACTGCTTACATAAAATTAATTTGAGTAACTATTTATATAAATAAGATGTGTAAATGAATATTGGGAAAATTAAGATAAATATGCAATTTTATTTTAAGTTTACCAGCTTCACAAATTCTCAATACGTTCTGTTTCTTACACTGGTGTGCCAGGCAGAGAGAGCTCAGAGGAGGCGTGATGCGGTGCCATACGTGTTGTTTGTGGTATCTGGTAGCTCAGTCACTCCCTGGCTCTTGACCTTGCACAGGGGACTTCTCCTCCCGCCAACTTCAATTTTCTCATCTGAAAAATGTGGGCGATGATACTGTCAGAGACCAAATGGGATTACAGTACCATGTTTGGTAAGTGATGGGCGGTTAACAAATGTTAGTGATCTTTATTGTGAAGGCTGATGGCTTGTCATGGTATTAGGTAACCCTTCAGCCCCCATCTGAATCTTCTCTTCTTCGAGTTCCCAAAACCCTTGTCATCATCGTCCCCACCCCACCACCCCCGCCCCCGGGGCGGTAACCATGAGGCTGGCTTCTCTTTTGAGCAGCAGCCATAGATGACATCATGCCCTCTCTCTTGTAACCATGCTTAGAAGTTAGGTACAGATTCAGGGCTGGTTTCTGCCCCTGGGGGAGTTTCATTCTGCAATCATAGATGGGTCTGTGCGCCTGCAATATTTAATCAGATCTGTTCTCTCAGAGAGACAGCTTCTTCTGCAGCCAAAGGCCAAAGCTCAGGAATCCTCTGTATTTCTGAGCCAGGGCTTCTCTGGGATATAAACCAGAGGCTCTTTCTTCTGTCTGCCTGCCTGTCATGCCTTTGTTGCCTCAAGAGCTCTTCACCTGCATCTCACTGATTTTTATGAACACAGTAGTGATCTAGCTGCATCATCTGTCACCCACTGATCCCAGGATTTAAGCCATGAGCATGGCTGGCGGTACAAATACCTGCTTTTCCCCCTGTATTAGTCATGGTAGGCTACCTGCTGTGGCACACAATCCCCAAATTTTGGTGGCTTGGCACAACTGTTTATTTCTTGCTAATGTAAAATACAATTGTGTGGTCCTGGTCAGCAAGCAGCCTTCGAAGCAGGGTATCAGGATCCAGTCTATGGTTTTGTGCACATGGGGCATTGGCTGGCATCCTCAGGGCCTCCCCACCTCCCCCATATCCCTTTGGCCATTCCCATTTCTGTGTATACCAGTCCAACTTCCAGTTGCCAGAACCACTGCCTGAATCTCTTTCCTGAGAGTTTCTCTGGCTACTTGAGTCTGCTCTGCTCACATGTGTACAAGTGTCAGAGGGGCCCCCCAAACTAATTCCAAGTCCTCAAACAATGACTTACGAGGATTGGTGTAAAAATACCCCAACTCCCTTAATCCTTAGGTGGGATAACTCCGGAGATCTGGGGAAGGGACCTGTGCTGTTTACTATAGGGTCGGGCAACCATGGCCACAGTGGTAACTTGCTAGATAGTGTACTTTCTATTGGCTTTCTGTTTTCCCTGCTTCCTCTCTCCACAACTCTCCTGATGTTTCCTGAGATCACCTTCCAAAGTAACTACTTTCTTGAGGGATTAAATGAACTTTACTGGCTCATGTAACTAAAAGGCACATGATTAGAACATGTGCCAGTCAGACATGACTGGATCCAGGGTTTAAACAATGTCTATTGAATTCAATTTCTCCCATCTTTTCTCTCTACCTTGTGATATCCTGGCTTCACTCATAGTATCCAAGTTGTAGGAAGATGGCTGCAGTGCCTCAAGTCTAATATTTTCTCCCTCTCAAGCTGAAAAAGGAAGAGAAGAAAACATATTTTTGAGTTAAAAAAACAAACAAACAAAAACCACACAACGGATTCTTTCCTGTTGGTTCGGATCACATGATGTGTCCATCCATGAACTAGTCACAGTGGAAATGGTTGCAATGTGTGATTGGCTTAGCCTGGTTATGTGCTGGACTCCTTAGGACAGTAGCAACCCCCTATCTAACCCTGTGGCCTGAAATGGGGGAGCTGAGTATCTTCCAACAAAAATAGGCTGTTGCGGGCAGGCGGGATAGATGCTGGAGAAGCAGAGAGCAGATGGCTCTGAAAACCCCTTTTTCCTCTCACAGTCTCTGGTTTCTAACTATGGTATGGGCTTTTGCTAAAATATTTCTACAAGGCTTACTTGGGGGTTCATGTGCACAGGGCATTGGCTTTGGAATCAGGAGTCCTGGGTTCTAGTCCTTCCTCACCAGCTGTAAGTTAATGAGTTTCTTTTCCTCTGAGAGCCTCAGCAGCAGCATCTATAAGCTGAGACATTTGGCCACAATCTCTTCTAAGACCTTTCTCACTTGAAAAACGTTGGGATTCTCTGATGTCCTGATTGTTCAACCAGATGCCCATCTAGAAGGGAGAGGCAGGCAGATTTTCCCCACTGGAACCAAAGCTTTAGAAATGTAAGATGTTAATGTAAATTCCTTTCTGTCTACTGTATACTTTCTCACATTTAACAGAATACCAAAGTGCCATACTTTAGCTAGGGTTTCCACTGCCGTGTTGGTTAATCCTCCAGTGAAATTATGCTGTTGCATTTGGGACCACATCCTGTATTTCCATAACAACGGGCTGGATGAGACTTAACTACAGAAAAGTGGTGGTTGTTAATATGAAATCTACTGGAAACCCATTCTTCTTAACACTTTGCCCTTCCTTTAAAAAAATTGTTTTTTTGAGAACAATTTAATCCATCTGATCATGATTTAGTTTCTATTGACTCATCATTTTAACTCAGCAGAAGTGATTTAACTTCTAAAAAGTATTTAAGAAGTAACTTCGACAATCTTTTTTGCCAGCAAATAGAAAATCACATATTTTTTTACCCTAGAACAAATGGATTTTAAACTTAAGTTTCTAGCCCAAAGCTATGAACACTTGAGCTGTGTGGTCTTGGGTTTAAACAGAACAAAATATCTTCTTAACGTGGCTCAGAAAGGAGGCAAAGGTAATTTCCACTTGGAACACTACGATACTGTTGTTAACAGTTGTTTACGTGGTGTCTGTTCTGATCGGTGGGTTCCCCCGCCATGTTTAGATCATCATTGCCAGGGAAGACCTTGTGGTGTTTCCCTCTCTTCCATATCGGAATGCAGGGTGGCCCTTGTTGGCAGAGATTTCTCCTGCCACTCCCACTGGGCATGTAAAAGCAAGAACTCCATGTGTCCTTCCTCACTCAGCTCTGCTTAGGAAATGAGCCTGTGAAGGTCAGTGGGAAACCTGGTGGGGAAGATTCTAGAAAGAGAACTAAGCTGGAGCTCAGAGCTCTGGGATTTGGGCTTGCTCTGACATTACCTGGAAGACAGATCCTGTGTAAGTCACTGCCCCATTGCTGCCTTAGTGTCCCTCGGCTGGTTCCTAGTGTGATATATACACATTTCAGTATGTCACCTTGAATTTGCAAGACATTTCTTTTTCCTCCAAGTGAACTTTTTTGGACAAAATGTATCTGATAAAAATGACTGCAACAATGTTTTGGGTTCCATTTGCAGTATCAGGACTTACTCTTTTTTCATCAAGAGCTAGAGTCTCTGTCTCCTTGTGGCAGTAGGCAAGCTTTTGTGACTGGTTATTATTAGGGTATGGCAGGTGAGATGCTGTGTGACTTCTGAGCCCCAGTTTTAAAAGCAGAACAGCCTCTGCCTCTCTCTATCATTTCAGCTTCCATGAAACTTTGGTGCTTCAGAGACCATGTGGAGATAGAGATGCCCCAGGAGCTTCAGCTGTTAAGCTGCTCGCCATTGGAGTCCTCCAGGCTGAGTACCAGTCACATGACTGAGCCAGCCTTCCACAGACTCAGCTCTAGCCACCATCTGTCTGCAACTACATGAGAGACACAAATGCAAACCACCTTGCTGAGCCCTGCTAACTCCCAGGGAGGTGTGGGGTAAAGGGAAATAATTGGTGTTACTTCAAGCTACTAGTTTGGGGTGGCTTTTTATGCAGAATACGTAGCTGAGCAACTGCCAGCTTCTTATTCCACCGGGTGATAGAAATGAGGCTCAGCCATGTGAGCTATGCTATTCTTTCTGTGGAATTGTCTAAGTTGGGAGGCATTATGTTGTTGTGTTGTCAGGGAGAATGTCTGGTCATGCTGTCCTTGGTGTCACCATCTACCTATGCTGTCTTCCCTGGGGTTCCTTCTTCCTGTCTAATCTGTAGTTATCAGTTCACAGGGGTCACTTTGGTCTCTCCCTCTTCCTGAACCTAAGAGCCTTTCTAGTCTATTAACTTTTTTTTTTTCAAGATTTTATTTATTTACTCATGGGAGACACACAGAGAGAGAGAGAGGCAGAGAAACAGGCAGAGGGAGAAGCAGGCTCCATGCAGGGAGCCCGATGTGGGACTCAATCCTGGGTCTCCAGGATCATACCCTGGTCCAAAGGCAGCACTAAACCACTGGGCCACAGGAGCTGCCCCTAGTCTATTAACTTTTGAAACTGTGTCCCTGATACACTCCCTCTACTGCTCTACCTAGGGCTTCTGGAAACTCTACAGCACCATGCCTCTTGAGTGCAAAAGGTCATTTTTGCTGCTCCTGCCTCACAGTGTGGCACAAGAAAGTCTGTGAGGCTCTCCCACATGGGCTTCCATGCTAGGATTTTTCAGATTTTTAGGTTGCATCCCCATGAGTGAGTCCCTAAATCAATCCAGTAATTTGCAAACAGCATTAAAAAGAATTTTAGAAGGGCAGAATAGAATTAAAAGGAAACTATCAGAGGAGGTAAGGCATCTGTGATGGTTAATTTTATATGTTAACTTAGCTAGACTTGGTGCCCTGATAACTGGTCAAAAATGGAGGGGGTCGTGAAGGTATTTTTAGATGAGATTAATGCACTCAAATCATTAGAGTAAAGCAGATTCCCCCCACAATGTGGGTAGGCCCTATCCAGTCAATTGAAGACCTTAAGAAAAAAAAGTGACCTCTGAAGAAGAATGAATTCTGCCAGCAGACAGTTTGGGGATCAAATTGTGATGTCAACTCTTTCTGGGCCTACCCTGCAGATTTTGCGCACATGCGTGCGCTCACATACACCCTATTAGTTCTGTTTCTCTGGAGAACCATGACTAACACAGTAGCTATTCTTTCATGAATCTGTGCTCTCAGTGGTACATACATATACATGTACTGAATTGTTACATAATTCACATTTCTTTTTTTTTTTAAAGATTTTATCTATTTATTCATGAGAGACACAGAGAGAGAAGCAGAGAAGCAGGCTCCATTCAGGGAGCTTCATGTGGGACTTGATCCCATGTCCCCAGCATCACGCCCTGGGCCAAAGGCGGCGCTAAACTGCTGAGCCACCAGGGCCACCCAATAATACATGTTTTTTTACTAGGAATCACAGTCAAAAGGTTTAGAAGATACCATCTCACTTTGACATAATCTCAGACATTTCTTTTCCTTCTTTTCGTGCTGGGATCTTATCTCATGAGGCTTCCCCAGGGCTGTTGGTACTCCAAACATCTTCAGGTTTCATTTCTCCTCTCCTCTCCTCTCCTCTCCTCTCCTCTCCTCTCCTCTCCTCTCCTCTCCTCTCCTCTCCTCTCCTCTCCTCTCTCTCTTCTTTTTAAATCATCCGCTCACTCCCTTTCCTATCTCAGCTGGCAGGGACATGGCAGGGAATAAATCCAGGTGGTGGAAGAGAAATTAAGACACAGGATTCTTTGCTTGGTTTGTCCCTTTGACATTACTTCTCCCTGACCCCTCTCTCATTTTCCTCATTTCTCATATCTTGAGGAATCTTCAAAATGAATGAGTATGATTGGTTTCCCACTAGTTATTGGCAGGCAGGGTGGACTTGGACAAAGGAATTTTCCCTTTGAGCCTCAGGTTTTATCATCTGTATCATGGGGAAACTAGTGTGTGCCTCATGCTGTTATGGCACAACTGAACTGAAAAGAATGAGGTCTGACACATCATTTTTTTAAGACTTATTTGTTTATATTAGAGATATTAGAGAGAGGGCATGTGCAAGAGTGGAGAGGGGCAGAAGGAGAGCCAAAGACAGACAGAGTCTCAAGCAGACTCCACACTGAACATGGAGCCTGACTCAGGGCTTGATCTCATCACCCTGAGTTCATGACCCTAAGATCATAACCTGAGCTGAAACCCAGGAGTCAAATGCTTAACTGGCTAAGCCACCCAGACACCCTAGGTCTGACACATTTTAATTATTCACCGTATCTCCACTACCCTTTCTTTCTCACCCACAACATAAATTGATGCATTGGGCTCCTCTCAGGACTAAGATTCTTCTGGGTGGGAACCTCATCCGATTCTTTCACTACTATAGGACATAATAAGTACTCAGTATTCTTGAACTAAAATTCCCAGTCCAAATCTCCAGTACTTCCTTGGCCTTTTGACTCTCATTTGTTGATTTGGGAACTCTGAACCTACCAGATTGGGAATTGTGCTAATTCCCTATGGATAAAATACACACAGACCAACTGATATTAAGCACATGTGACACACAGATACTACCAATTGAAAACACCACCCAATTAGAAGTGACTCTTAGCTCACCTGGAATGAGCTCAGAATGAGCTCAGAGAGGACTCTGTATTAGAGTCCTCTCTTCCACAACTGATGGAAGGACAGAGAGAATGAGACAGGAAGCATATGTTACAGGAATCCCTTGACCTGGAGCAGGAGGCTTGATTGACTCCAGTGGATACTTGTGATCATGGAGTCAGTATTTCCTACAAATTTACCAAGGGTTCTCTCTAGGTATTAAAATAAAAGCTTTATTCTTTTCCAGTTGAGTCAGGAGACATAATCCAGACTGATTGTCTGAAGACAGCTGACCTCTCAAGACCTCTTAGGAGACATACAGCAAGATGGGCTTTGTGCAAATAACACCATGGGAAGAAAATAGTACCTTTCTGTCTACTGCTGGTTGGCATCTGCTTTTCTCTCCTGGAAAGGCTTGTTTCTGCCTATTTAAATCACAAAGCAGTTAGTCATGAATAGTATCTAAATTTGTGTTCACAATGCTGACCACATTAGTCGTGTTGAATAAATGAAAAATAAGATTTCATTTTGGAACATTGGTCTATGTCCTAGAATTCAAGCAGTTGCTGGCTTTGCTGTATTCACTGTCCCACTGCCATTCATAACAAAAGTGAAATAATTAATATAATAATCCCTTTCAAAATTATACCTATTGGCCTAAATAGCTTTGCCATATGTATAAATGCTTTGGGTAAATGCAGTTATTTAATAGTTTAAATCTAGCCTCATTTTGATAATAGAGCATTGTTCAACTATGAAATGACTAAGTACCCTTTTCATATGCCCTGTGAGAAACACAATAAGTTGAATGTTGTGCTTACATAGTGTCTGTTTTCCTGAGCAGTCAGTTCAAAGCAAGCTCCATGCATTTCATTAATCTCAGCATCCTCAAGATAACACAAAAATCCTCCTACTTTCTGGGCTTTTCTCCTGTGACCTCTTCTCCTCATTCCTGAAAGGTCTTCAACTCCTGCTTCTCACAACTAACTTTCCTACTTTTCCCCTACTCGCTTTCCTCCTTCCTTCCTTTGTCTTTTTCTTTTTGCAATAACTGCTTCCTTTAATAGAGTCTGATTTACTGGACAGGTCACATGCCAACGCATCAGCTGAGGACCACCAGGGAGCTAAGCATCTGTTTCTGGTTGCGTAGCTTTCATAACTACACTATTCATTGGAACGTATAAATCACATTCAGGTCAGGTAGGGAAGAAGTTTCCATCAGTGTCATTTGTTAAAAAAAAAAAAAAAGATCAGGGTAAGAATCTAAATATAGTAGTATATACTAGTACATATGTTTTTAGCAAAAGAAAATCATTACAATAGAGAACAAGATTTAAAGCACCAGGTACACACTGACACAGTATTTCCAAAAAACTCACTGGGATTTATTCCTTCTCAACCTGCCTTTGTTTTTGTTTGCTTGTTTTTTGTCTAATGAATTTTTTATTTTAGAAAGGTTTTAGATTTACAGAAACATTGTAAAGATAACAGAGAGTTCTCAGACCCTCCACACTCATTTTCCCCTATTATTAATCCCTTCTATTCATACAATACACTTATCACAATTAATGAATCAATACCGATACATTATTGCTAACTGAAGCCTATACTTTACTCATACTTGCTTGGTTTTTACCTGATTCCTTTTTTTTTTCTGTTCCAAAATTCCATCCAGGATAATATGCTACATTTATTTGTCATTTCTTCTTGGGTTTCTTCTGGTTATAGACGGTTTCTCAAACTTTGTTTTTAAGGGCTTTACTGTTTTGAGGATTAGTACTCAGATACTTTTTAAAACATCTCTTAATTGCCATTTGTCATGATGTTTTTCTCATGATTGGACTGACCTCATCACATCACAGCAAGCATAAAAACTGCCTTTGGTGGTATTTTCTAGTTTGCAATAATCTTTCTTCCATGCTTTTTGCAAGGCTGGCCCTCTGTTCCTGTGCCATGATGGCATCTGAAGGATTGTCCACAGTCGAAAGACCTGTTCGGCATGAGGTTTTGCCATCTGGGCTCTATTCCTCGTGTTTCTGCTAGTCTCCTGGTGACTTTTGGGCATCAAATCCCCTTCCCTCCATTATTTTGCTTTATCAGAGGCTGAGTTTCAATCCCTCTGTGAGCTGTAGTTGCTATTCGCTGCTTGCAATGGTGTTTGGCCTTCACAGAAGCCTCTGGCCAAAGTTTCCTATTTCTGAGGCCAAACTTATTCCTCCACGCTCTGCTCTGCTCCTCCCTTCCCACGGGTCCACATGCCCATATGTATGTATACTCCTCCAGCACACCTTCAACACGTCCATACACAACTTCGTATTTTTCCCCAGAAGGGAAACTATTGTCCCACATCAGGACCAACAGTGACGTATTGGCTTTGATTTTAAAACAGTTTAGGCAGAATGGCTGATGTCTTTCCTTTTTTTTTTTTTTTTTACATATATTTTTTTAAATTGGAGTTCAATTTGCCAACATATAGCATAACACCCAGTGCTCATTCCATCAAGTGCCCCCCTCAGTGCCTGTCACCCAGTCACCCCCACCCTCACCCACCTCCCTTTCCACCATCCCTTGTTCGTTTCCCAGAGTTAGGAGTCTCTCATGTTCTGTCACCCTCTCTGATATTTCCCACTCATTTTCTCTCCTTTCCCCTTTATTCCATTTCACTATTTTTTATATTCCACAAATGAATGAGACCATATAATGTTTGTCCTTCTCCGACTGACTTATTTCACTCAGCATAATACCCTCCAGTTCCATCCACGTTGAAGCAAATGGTGGGTATTTGTCGTTTCTAATGGCTGAGTAATATTCCATTGTATACATAGACCACAGGCTGATGTCTTTCCATTTTAAAGAATAGCAAACACATTTATTGCCTTTCTAAATTTCTTCAAGGGACACTGCTCCCAAACATTAAAACAAAACAAAACCCAGTTGAATTATGGTTTCCTATTACACACTTTTAAAAAGAACAAAAGAAAAATATATTAAGCTATGTAATGGGAATGCAAAATACGGGGGCACCTGGGTGGCTCAGTCAGTTAAGCATCTGCCTTTAGCTCAGATCATGATCCTGGGGTCCTGGTTCAAGTCCTGCATCAGGCTTCCTGCTCAGTGGGGAGTCTGTGTTTCCCTTGGCCCCTCACTCTGTCGTGCACTCTCTCTCTGTCTCTCAAATAAATAAATAAAATCCTTAAACAAAATATTGGTTTACTAATCTGTGAATCTTTTTTCTCCCTTCCTCTACTATCAAAGAGGCATCTATGCTGAGACTTCCTCAGTTGTACAGAATCCAGCGTACTTCTTAAGATGTCTTCACCAACAAGTAGGAGAATCCTGATTCAATAGGCTTGAACAAGATTTGTTATGTACCATTTCTGGAGTTTGGTGGGTAGGCTGGGCTCCAGCGGAGAACCCTCAAGGCTGCAGCACCATCCATTGAGGCTCCTCCCTGCTGTTTCAGACTGACTCTCACCCTGTTACAAGGTGGTTGTCAATAGCAACAGAGACAAAGGGCTCTTTAGTTGGAGCAGAGAAGGGGGGGAATGGAAGAGGTTCTACTTACCCTACTGTGGAGGTGAGGCAAGAAGAAAAGTGGAACAGGTGGTGGGGAAGCTGAGAGCACTGGCACAAGAAAACCTGGGCCAGAGAGGGGATTGGAGTGGAAAGAAAGAAGGCATCCAGACTGAGTTGGAAAGAGAATTTTCTGGACTTAGAATGGAAGAGGAAAGGCACTTTAGGGCATCAGCCATGCATATATTAAGATATTGGCAACAAGAGAAATAGGAAGGAAAATCTGAAAGAAGTTTAGCTTTGTGTTATAAATACACACTCTTTTGGTGTTTTCATGAAAGCCTGTAAATTAAGATTTACATTGATTTTCAATTATTTTGGTTGCTGGAGTATGACAGAGTCTAAGGGTTGGTTTGCTCAGCACTTCTTTTGCCATTCTCTATTATAGAACGGTGAATTGTATAATTTGTCACTCAAATAGGGACATTTAAGGCTAGAAGGGGACCCCATTAATGATCATGCTGTTACCACTTTACCAGTGTAAACCAGGACTAACACAGGCAAACTAAGATTTATGCCAATGTAGAATACATAATTTCAGTTTGAAATGCTGCTATAATACTAGAAAGTGAGGTATCCAAACTCCTAGCCTCCCCTGTAGCTACGGTGGTCAGTTCATAGTTGTGGTCTGTGAGTTAGAGGCAGGAAGCTGAGGAGGACTTGTCTTCCTTAATAAGTCAACACTGGGGAGAACTATGGCTCTGTCCCCTTCCTCCTGTTTGGACTACACACATGTGGTCTAGAGATGCACCAGCCATTATGTGAGCATTAGGATGAAAGCCGATGGCCAGGATGGTGAAGATAAAGATGGAGGGGACTGGGATATTGATGATTTCATGGGCCTGCTGCACAGGCCTGGACTGCTCACCTCCAGACTTCTTATACAGGAAAAAAAATCAACCCAAACTTCTAGGTTAATCTAATAAGATTTCTGAACCTCATACCCAAATAGAAATTCTGCTGATATATGGATTTTTTATTAAACTTTTTTAATGTTAGGTTGTATCAAGTGAAGCCATAAGGTAAGTGTGTTTATATGGCAAACACTTTAATTCCTTTTCTATGAAAAGAAACTATACATTGTTTGAGAACACAATCTGAATATTTCTTTTTGATTGTGTTTTATTGAATTATAGACATTTTCAAACACACAAAAGTAGACAGAATAGTAGAATAAATCCCGATGTACCTATAACCAAATGGCATAATTTTTGTTTCATCAGTATTGTGAGTGTGTTGCTGTGTTTAGCAAATTAACATTCTTTTGATGGGTACGTATTACGAATGGGATAATATCCTCTCTTACTGAGGATATTCTCTTATTGAAAAGCAGAAAGAAAAATTTTTAATCATTCGCCACAGTAACAAGGAACTGTCATCATGAACTATGTTGATTCATAGACTACTGATTCAAGGTAATGCTGGGTAGGCCACATGAAATCTCTGTTGAGAAACAAACATTTTCACGTGATTTGTCCTATCAATGAGAAAGTAATGCATAGACTGAAGAGACCTGAGGTCATTGCTAGTCACTGATCTTAGACACCTTACTTAACCTGGAGAGGTCTCAGATTACTTACCTGCAGAATGGTGATAATATTCACCTCACAGGGTAGTTGTGAACACTAAATAAGGTAATTCTTCATACAGTAATTGATATATAGTAAATACTCAATAGCTGATCACTATTGCTATTATTAACTCCGTGTTAATTGGTGTGGGTTTCTTCTGTTTTCTTCTAAGCCAGGAGGCTTAGAGGTTGACCATCAGGGATTTTATTTTCCATACTTGAAGACTTAAGTTACTTCTACCAAACAGAGAGAAGTGGTCATAATAGATAAAGATGGATAACTGGTCGCAGGTATATTTATTCTAGGGTCTAAAGGTTGTTCAGTCTGCTGTAGCAGTGAGTACCTGGGAGATGTCAATTTCTCAGATTAGAGAAGTTCCATATAATTGGATCCTGAAAATTGGTTTTAGAGATTTAGAAATATATAAAGGAGTCATTTTAGTTTTGATATTCTCGCACAGACTATGAGTCAGAAATCCTCAAGTTAAATCTTCCAGAGTTCTTTGGTTATTAAATTTCATGTTTTGGAGAATAAGATATGTGTCACCTATTCATGGTAATGAGGAGAGAAGAAGAAGGAATTTCCACAGAGACTTCATGTGTGCTCAAACAGCAGACTCTATCTTGGTGCCAGGTAGGTTTCCTATGGATTGGAAAGGTATCTTAGGTGTGGGTTTCCAGAAACAGAGGCTCAGACAGGAACATGGCTGAACATTGGGGGTGTGCTCTCAGAAGAGGAAGAGTAAGGGAAGCAAGATAAAGAGTACAAGACACTAAGGAAGAGTGTGGTCTCTTCTGGAGTCAGCTTCTATCATGGAGAACTCTGGAGCATGAAATGGATCACAGAGTTGAGTTCATCTTGAAACAAGAGGACTGGGTTTTTGCACCTCAAGTCAACAAGTCAATATGTCTGTGGGGTATCTTCTGTTGGGAGAGGAAGGTATAATCTTTCTTGTGGGCTCCCTTTTGTCTGAGGGCAATTCTCCAGAGAAGGGGGCAACTAAGAGCCATTAGAGCCACCATTCCTACCAGCTGGGAATAGGTGCACTAGTATAACGAAAGGGACCGGTGGAATCCCTTACAGATGGTGCTTTCATTTGAAATCAGCTGTGTTCCTCTTCATGCTGCTTTGACTGAATTGATGTGGAACAGAGAGGTTAAAGAGGATGTTATGAAGAGGCTGTTCATTGTTTCTCTAGCTCGATTAGTATATGGATGCTCTCTTGGGAGGGAAAGTTTTCTTAGTTTCCAAAATTGGCTTAAATTGTTTTTATTAAAACTTTACTTAAATACATATAAACCTAAAAGATTCAATAAACTTCTTATGTTTGCATTTATTAAAAAGGCATAAAATCAAAACAAATTACAAATTAAAATTTAAAAAGCACAAGACCATTAAAAATCAAATTGACAACATAAATTCAATGTGATGGGTGATACTATCTTGCTGAAACTAGGGTGCCATTTCCAGATAAATATGAGACTTTGTAATCGCAAATTGTCTCATGTGTTTCACACGACCTATGTTATAAGATGCTGTGTTGAAGGGCCACCTTTCCAGCACTCTTCTCTAATAGAACTTCTGCAAATCCTAATCTGTAGAAGTCAGGAGGTTCTTGCCTTCACTCGACAGGAAGGAATTATTTAGCATTTACATATAGTTGTTCTCTATTATTGTCCTTAGCTTGCAATAATCAAAGGCATTCATTTTGGCACTATTGTGATCATAAACCAAAATGCAAACATGGGCACTTAAATACTATAGCCATCCTCAGTAAACAAATCATCCAAAACATACACAATTTTATTGGAATGAAAGTGTAATATTCAAAGTTCATTTAAAGCACTCTCTTAGAGCACTTAGGGGCTCCAGCTACTATGTCTGCACATTCTTTGATATGAGACAGTAGCTCTGTCCCATGAAAAGAGGACCTGTACAGGGTGAGTTTGTCCATGAAATGACACTTGGAACACCCAAGAAAGTACCATTTTGGCTCCCACTGTTTGGGGCAAGAGGATGGTCATGAGCAAGGCCCCCAAATTGCAGGGTGAACCAGTGGCAATCTGAAAGGCCACTGAGTGGGCTTTGTGCCCCATATCTCATTACAACTTTAATGATTTCACTTAGTGTTATTGACTGTGACTACCTGGTGGTTCTGCATATATAAAGGCTACTCCTAGTACTAGGTGAACCTCCTGCCCTTGCCACTAACGGAACACAGTGAAAGCTGCAGGGAGCTCTGAGTTCCTGCTTGGGAGGGTATAGCAAGCAATTTGGGACTCTAGAGTTACTGGTGCATCTTGAGTGGTTATGAGCATCACCATGTTGCTGCGGCTGCTTCTACTGGGAAACTTGGGACCAGGGTGCTTTTTGCCACTGCCAAGGAAGCTTCCTGACTTCCTAACCTCCCCTGCACTCCTTGTGACCTTCTGAGCACTATCTGAGCAAAATGCTTAACGAAGACAGAGAAAAGGTAGGAGATACTCTGTGGTATCTGGCAGAAAGCCTGTCCTCTAATCCAGGAACAAGACCTGCATTGATTCAGAGAGACTAGTGTGAGTGATGGTGGATTAAGTAGAGTCTTGGGGTGGAAGGAAAGCATTAAAACCACTGTCTTGACATAGAGGTCAAAGCAAAAAGGAAAACCAGCTGAGCAGCTATAGGAGCACAGCAGCCAGTTCACTCTGCTCCATGTCATCCCCTAATTTAACAGTGGGAAAAAAAAAAAAAAACATTCAGACAAGAGACTTGCTCAAAGTCTCATTTACTGAACAAATATTTAATGATCTGTGTCCACTAGAGGCTGGACAATCAGTCTGCTGTGTGCCAGGTATACAACAGACAGGTATGAACAGTCCATGTGCCCCCACCCCCACCCCCGGAGCACAGAGTTCAAAAGAGAGATAAAGGGTGAAAAATGGGTAGGATGAAAGGAGTTGCATGGCATGCAGGCATGCAGGAGGGTCACCTGATCTAACCAGGCACACTCAGAAGGAGCTCTAAGGAGGAGATGGCAAAGCATGCGGTGAGAGCAGGTGATCAGTTCCATTGCTGTGCTAGTCTCACCATCCAAAGCTCAGGTGGGATTTCTGGGCCAGCCACTCACTGCTTCCTGGGGACAGAGGAGCAACAAGCCATTGCATGGGGGTGGGGGGGAGGTGCGGGGAGGTGGGATGCTGGCTTCACTTTCATGTTCCTTTGGTGCCATTGATTGCAAGAGGGACTGGAAACAGTCTCAGCCAGTTTCTTCCACTTCAATTCATTGTACCAGAAGGCAGTTTATATGACCAGAATGCTTGCTAGATCCTTCTTCCTAAGAATGCATGACTCTCAGTCTTCTTCCACATACATCAAATCCTTGGCCAACCTTTAAGGTCAAGATCACCCCACCTCTCCTACCTCATAACTCCCAGCATGCATCTTCCATTTCATTCAAATCACAGGCTTTAAAATGATCCTACCTGGTAGTGATAACTAACATTCACTTGGGAATAACTGAGCCTAGTGGTGGAATGTGTCGTAGACTCAACGAGCCTTGCTACTCAGAGTGTGACCCTTGGACCAGTAGCATCATCACCTGGGAATTTGTTATAAATTGCAAATTCCTAGGCCCCAACCCAGACCTATTGAATCAGAACTTGAAGGTCAGCAATATCTTCAGGTGATTTTTGTGCATATTAAATTGAGAAATTATTCTAAAGAGATAGTGTAAGTAGAGTTTAATTCTAAGTGAGATACAAATGACAGCAGCTTTATTTGTAAGCATTGCATCACCTAAGTCACTTATTTTAAAAAACTCAACTTGTATTGATAAATTTTTTTTATTTTTGCTGATTAATTTTGGCAATTAATTTGCATAATATTGGCATTATTGCTATCTTTTTAAAGCATGCTCAGGATTCATAAAATAATTTTTTAAACCAGGAAATTAATAGAAACACATTTCGAACCTCAAAACATATAAACACATAAAATATTTAGAAAGTTTCAAATATATTGAAAATAAAAATGCTAACTACATATTAACAGATAAAATTAACAAAGCATCGAAGCACATTACATAGAAAAGAAGAGATGATATCATGAAAAGATGCAAAATGTAACTTGCTATTTTTTTTTAAATAAAAAGCTAAATCTGAAAATAAAACTAGGGGCAATGAGTACTGTAATTGAGGAGTTGTGAACATGTTTTTGCACTGCTTTTTCTAGCTGCTGAAATGGCTTTTGTGTGTTTTGTCAGGGAATAAAGAGAAAGAAGGCTCATCTTCAAATAGTTTTGTAAATTTTTTTTAAAAGATTTTATTTATTTATTCATGATAGAGAGAGAGAAGCAGAGACACAGGCAGAGGGAGAAGCAGGCTCCATGCCGGGAGCCCGATGTGGGACTTGATCCCTGGTCTCCAGGATTGTGCCCTGGGCCAAAGACAGGCGCTAAACCACTGCGCCACCCAGGGATCCCCAAATAGTTTTGTAATTGTATGTCCTGTTCAAGGGGAACTTTTTGAAGAGAAAGAGAAGTTGAGAAACAGAGAGAGAGAGGAAGGGAGGGGGGAGAAGGAGGGAGAGAAAGTGCAGTATTTTTTTGTCTCGAAAGAAAGCATTTCAGGTTTATCTATGTCTTCTTTGGTTTTATCTTGTACTGCTGATACTCCAAAGAAGAGTTACCTGTTCCAATTTCAAAACTGTCAGATTTATATACCACTTGTTCAGAAAGCCTTTGAACTATATAAGAATTATTCTTGTGAATGAAGCTTTACTTTATCAATTGTCATTTCCCTCCACTTCTTGAGGATTCTGGAGCTTTAGAAAAATGCTTTCTAAACAAGGAAGCTTTGTTCAATACAAAAGTTGAATGTGGCAGAGAATCCTTTAAGTATGCAATCAATATGCAAATAATTTTCAGATTTATTTAAATTCTAAAACAATGGTGTTACATCAATAAAAATGCCTGCATTTTCCGTAACATAGATCAGAACACCAAAATACCAAAACCAAGAGGGTAATCAATAATGACTGCAATGATTAGCAATACCGGCAGATCAGGCTGAGGTCATTGTCAACAGTGTTATTGAAACAGAAGAGCAAAAAATGAAAAAAATGGCATCATGGAAACTGTCTTTCTTTCAGCTTTTACTATGCAAAATTTTCCATTCATTCACACTGACTTGGAATAAAATTTTTGAGACAAATCACTCTAATTTTGAATTCAAGCCTGAGATGCCTAGAGCAGTGACATATGCCTATGCTTGCTATAGGGAAATCTGCTAGGAAAAATAATTTATCTTCAATCCAAACTTCATTGATTTGTATTTTAACAAACTTCAAGGAGACTAGTACATACAGAAACCAAACTTATGTTAAGTGTTTTTTAACATAAGAGATGTTTATAAAAGCTTACATTTCTGTTCCTTTCATGGATTTTTGTGATTTGAGTATTTTTGTGGAATCTAATGGTTTTCCAAAAATAGGACCCAATTTATCACTCTCACCTGTAGGAAATAAGAACTTTACTTATAATGGTATGACTTGTAGCTAGCTTTCATCCAGGGTAAAATTTAGCCATGAGTTGTAGGTCTTTGAAGGTCACCCATGTAACAGACTACTGATATAAACCTTGTCTTCATACAGTTACAGAGAAAGCCCTTGGAATGGCTAGGAAAAAAGTCTTTGTGCATTCTGGATTTCTTTTCTTCCACGCTCTGCTGGTCTTTCTCTGTCCTGTGCGGGGATGATGGTCAGAATAGCTAAAGGTATTGACCCCGCAGCCATGCCTGGTTTGGAATCCCAGATCTGCTACCAACTATCTACATGGCTTTGGGCATGTTTATAAACTCTCTGTGCCTCGTTTGCTTATCTGTAAAATGAGGAGGAACATGATAAGATTTCCATCACTGGAAGGTGATGTGGATAAAATGAGTGTATCTGGAGCATGTACAACAGCGCAAAGTACATTTCGAGTGCTATGTATTTGATATTGCTATCATTATAATAATCAGGAGATGGCGACTGTGTCCTTTCTCTTGGTCCCTGGGAAGATCCAAGGAAAAATCAGGAATTCCTCATCTATATTTTTAGAAGCAACAAGGACATCAGTGATGATCACCCAGACCTAGGTTCAAGTTCCCTCTCTTGTCAGCTCTTCAAACCAGGGTATATTATTTATGCTCACTCAGCTTCAGCTTCCTCATTTGGGGGGGGGGGCAATAGTATCTACTTCAAAAGAACTTTAAATACATTAAAATAAGTTAATATACTTAAAGTATGCAGCACTTACCTGGCTGAGTAGTCAAAAAGGTCAGTAAATGCCCATTTCTCTCCCTTTCTGTCATCACCTACGCATTCCATGATTGTTATTTTGTTTAGTTTTTTGCTGCTGCAAGTAACCTTATGTCACTCTCCAATTTCCTTTTGCTCTTCCTCTACCCAGCACTTTAAATCCCTGCTCTTTCCTGGGCAGATATGTGTATCAACTCAACTGGGGCATTAGTTAGTCGAGGTATATCTTCCAGTAGCAATCCCTCAATCGACAGAGAGAGAGAGAAAGAGAGAGAGAGAGAGAGAGGGAACTGGCTTGGATTACATGGATGGTTATGGTAGCCAAGAAATCTACCCATCAACCTGTTGTCTGCAAGCTGGGGAACCAGGAAAGCAGGGTGTATTATCAGGGACAGGTGAAGATTGCCATCTAAGCTCAAGAAAAGAAGGAAAGAATTCACCTTTTCTCTGCCCTTTGTTCTTTTTGGGTCCTTAGGGATTGCTCAATGATGCCTGCCTACATGGGGGAGGGGGGGCATTCTTTACTCAGTCTGCTGTTTGAAATGCTAACGTCTTCTAGAAACCCCCTTACAGAAATACTCAGAAACAATTTACCAGCTATCTGAACATCCTTCAGCCCAGTCAAGCTGACACATACAACTAGCCATCACAAAGGGGATAGGCCAAAGCAAAAAATAAGTGCTCAAATCTGAAGGACTCTACAATCACAGAGATGAAGGAAAAGGAGAATGTAATGTTAGGTGGGTTGAAGAGTAGAAGAAACCAAAGAAACAGAGAAAAGTCCTTGTTTCTGGTTTGGGTGCCAAGGTCATTGGTGGGAAGACAGGTTTCAGTGAAGGGATTTTAGACAGAGTTGTTCAAAGAGGGTTAAACTCATTACTGAAAATCAATAGGACTATTTACCTTATTTTTAAATCAGAATAATCCTGGTGCTGGACTTTTGTCCTTATATGAGTTCATAAATGCAGATAGGCAAGAAAAAATAATTTTAAAATCTCACAATTTTATTTTTTTCAATTTTATTTGCATTTTGACTACCTCTCTTGTCCCCCCAGTCCATGTAGTTTCCCATTGGCTTCCTTAAGGTTCTAACCTCTGTGAGGAGTTGTAATCCCATGGAGATTGCCTTGCGCCAAGGCACTGGAAGTGAGTGGGGATGGTCTACCTGTGAAGATGCATCTTGAATATCAGTCTACACTCGTGAGAGCTGGGATGTCCTTTTCTCTTGAACTCAGGGTCCTTTCACATCTGGAGGTCTCATATGAATGATATGGAATTCTGAGGGAAGCCTGAAATCTCTCCTGCCCTGCCACTCCTCATGCCCCTTCCCTGGGGTCTTATCTTGATCTCTCCTAGGGCTTTGCCCAGAAGACGATACAGCACCTTTATTTTCTGGGGACCTTAAAGTCCCCATCTCACATCTTGTCCCCTTCTTCATTCCCTCAAGGCAATCTCCCTCTCTTCAGTACTCCTCCTCTGACTCTATCTCTTAGTGTTTGACCAGCAAAGTTTTTGATTGGTTTAGACTTTTGGAAACCAAAGTCTGAAAACCAGTTTTCACTCTCTAAGGGATTTCCAACTTGAGGCATTAGATTTCTCCCTTGAGGCAATTCTGAAAGCACCATTACCTTGAATGGGAGCAGGAGGGCTGGGAAGAGAGTAGTACTGAAGGAAAAACAGATCAGTTAATATCTTAAAACAAAACAAAACTCATCTCACTGTTGGACCCTGGCTCACGGTGCCAACGTGGCCCGGTGGACGCCCCAGAGACCCAGACCCCAGACAGGCAGATGCAATTAGCAAGAGGGTTTATTGAACGTTTGCGCAAACGGGCTCTCCGCCTCCGAGGAGGAAAAGAGCCCCAATTAGCAATCACAGGGATCTTTTAAAAGGCAAAAGGAAAGAAACTGCCTAAAGACAAAAGAACCGCGGGAGTCGCGTAGCATCCAGGTTGATTTCGGGGAGGGTCAACATGAACCTATTCAGGGACATTCCAGTCAGGGTGTGTGTGGGGGGGGAACGGTTTTCTTATTGTAAACAGAATGCTTTTAGTTGCTAAAATTTCAGGAAGACCCTGGATGGGCTGCCTCTGGATTAGGGCTGGCCCTACTTACAAGGGGGGAGGTTTCTTCATTCCCTCCTCTTGTTTGGGCTGATTTTAACCTTAAAATATTAGGGAGCATTTATTTTTTCAGTTTGGAGGGCCCGACATTGCTGAGTTAATACCAGAGCTTGGGTAATAGACCATCTTTCTCGGATGAACTGGAGCAGCTGGTTGAGGACGCAAGGGCCGAAAGTTAGCAGCAGGAGCAGGATAACTAGAGGCCCAGAATGGTAGAGATTAGGGTGGTCACCCAGGGAGACTGATTAAACCAGCTTTCAAACCAGCCCTGCTGGGGCCTCCCGGTCCCTTTGTCTTTTATTTAACCTTTCCCTGAGTTTGGCCATGGAGTCTCTGATGACTCCAGAATGGTCTGCATAGAAACAGCCTTCCTCTCCCAGGGCCGCACACAGTCCTCCCTCTTTCAGGACTAGTCAATCCAAGCCTCTCCTGTTGTGAAGTGCTACTTCTGAAAGTGAGGGGAGGGACTGCTCTAGCTTAGAAACGGACTGCGCTAGTGTCCGTAGATCCTCATCTACAGCTGTTTGGAGTTCTATATAATGTTGTGAGTCCTGGATCAGAGCAGCTGTGCCAGGACCCACCCCAGCAGCGACCCCTAGTCCCAACATAACGGCTAAGGTTAGGGAGACAGGTTCGCGCCGAAAACGGGTGGGATGTTTATCATACTGATTTTCTAGAGTTTCAGCAGGGTGATAGAACACCCTGGGTATGATCTGCACCATGACACAGAAGTCGTTTGAGCTATTTAGAACCTTAGCCGACACACAGGGGGTGAGGCCTTTGTTGCATGCCCACCAAGTTCCCGGCTGGGGCTCCAGGTAAGAATCAGTCCCCAAAATCGGGGTGGTAGTGTTGCAGAGTCTCTGGTAGCCCCGGAGGGGTGTTCCTATGCAGGTTCCCTGTCCTGTAACTTCTGTAAGGCTGAGTTGTGGTTGGGAGTCGGGTGTGCATCCCTGAGTGCTAGTGATGTTATTATAGGTCCCTGAAGTAGCAATCCCCTCATAATAAGGGGGGGTGGTGCAAGGCAGAGCCAGCAGGATTTAGTTACATCGGGGCTGGTTCGATTAAGGGCCAGGAATGCCCCTATGATAAGATTTGTCCGGTCTCGGGTGACGACCCAGGGGTTGGAGTGACCGCCAAGTTAGTGGGTGCGGCACTCCCTGCGGCTAGGGCCGGGGCAGCTCTTTGTTCCCCGAGGACCGCGTTAAGCCCGATCGCCACGGGGTCTGGGGATTCTATTTTTAGTTTAATTCTGAATATAAAACCATCATCTGTTCTTTCTTTGTATAACCTGAGTCCCCACGTATATCCATTGGCCCAGTAAGTAGCCCTTTTTCCGGGCTCCGTGAAGGATATCCGTAGGGGAGGACACCACCCTTGGCAGGGCCCATAATTAAGGGTTTTCCATTTGCTAAATGTCGGGTGAGTATAGTTAGCCTTGACAGTGATATAATCCCAGGAGGAGGAGGGCCTCCATTCTGTATCCCCCGTAGTTTCACACCCCCAATTTTTACAATAGAAGTATTCCCCTCCTCCACAGGTGGGATTTAGCCTGCGATCTCTGTGGTGCCCGGGACAGACATAAAAGGGAAGAGTGCTTGGCATGGCCCTTCTGTCATGCGTGCCACATCCTCCCCATGGGTCTAATCCCAGTCGCCCTGGAGGGCTTTCTTGGTTAGGGGCTCTAGAGGTGTCGAAGTATCCCTCTAGGTCCCATGGGCTAGGGGCCCCTATGGTTAGCTTGCATAGGTCAGGATATAGGTCAGGCCACCAGGTTCCCACGGGGGCGGTCTTAGTTATAGACCAGACCTCGTCACCCCCAGACGTTAGTACCTGCCAGGTTAACCTTTTGAGGGCATGAGGGTCACCTTTGGCGGAGGTGAAGAGCGCTAGGAGAGGCAGGAATATAACAACTGTCATTGAACAATTTTTGAAAGTCTTATCTTGAGCGGGTTTGGGTGCGGTGGAGCTTCCATTGGAGCGGCTCGTCCGGGTCCGTCCTGGCTGGCGTCAGCGGTGCTCGTTGATGGGGCGCGCTGGACGTGTGAGGCGTGGACCCAAGCAGCAATGCCGTCTACCTTTAAGGCGGTTGGGGTGGTCAGTAGGACAGTATATGGGCCCTTCCAGCGGGGCTCAAGCGTCCTGGAGTGATGTCTCCTGACGTAGACGGAGTCCCCGATCTGGAACGGGTGTGGGCCGGTTGTGTCTCCGGGGCGGTAGATAGCCGCAAGGGGTTTCCAGATCTGGTGCTGGATAATCTGGAGCACCTTTAGCCTGTCCTGTAAACCGGGAGTGTTAGCAAGAGGGTCAATAGCAGAATCTAGTAAGTCCGTTCCTGGTGGGGGACCTCCATAGAGAATCTCGTAAGGAGTTAGCCCATGGCGCGCGGGAGTGTTCCGGACTCGGAACAGAACCATAGGGAGGAGTTGGACCCAGTCTCTAGTGCCAGTCTCCAATGTCAATTTAGTTAGGGTCTCTTTAATTGTTCTATTCATTCTTTCTACCTGACCTGAGCTCTGGGGTCTGTATGCACAATGTAATTTCCGATTTATCCCCAGTAATCTGGCCACCAACTGACTTACCTGGGAGACGAAGGCGGGGCCGTTGTCCGACCCTATTACCTTGGGCAGTCCAAACCGGGGGAAAATTTCTTCCAGGATTTTCTTGACAACCACCTGGGCGGTTTCTCGCTTGGTGGGGAAAGCTTCTGTCCAGCCATTTCGTAGAAAGCTACTCCCATCGGTGTACCAGGTTGCTTCAGCATCTGGCAAAGGCTGGTCCGTCAAGTCCCCTCTGGTGCCATGGACTTCAGCTAGGATCTGGTGGCAATCATGCATTACTAGGGAGGGGGACTCGGTTTCTGGAAGCAAGGTGGCCGGGTTTAGAGATGTAGCCGTTCCAAACTGTATCCGCTCAGAATTCAGTAACATGGCCTGATAATGGGTGACCCGGGCGTTTGAGAGCCATCGATCAGGGGGCTGGCGGATGACTGTCTCTACGGCGTGGGGGGCCACCACAGTGAGGGGTGGGCCAAAAGTCAACTTGTCTGAGTCTTTTACCAGGACTGCCATAGCCGCTATTATCCGGAGACATGGGGGCCATCCTGCAGCCACGCTGTCTAATTTTTTTGAAAAGTATGCCACGGGCCTTTTCCAGGGTCCCAGTTTTTGAGTTAGGACCCCTTTGGCTATTCCATTATGTTCATCAACATATAGCGTAAAAGGCTTGGTTACATCTGGGAGGCTCAGGGCAGAGGCGGTCAATAAGGCCCTTTTTATTTTGTCAAAAGCCAATTGCTGCTCCTTTCCCCAGTGGTAGGGGGTGTTGGATTTCGTGAGAGGATATAGGGGAGCCGCCATCTCCGCAAACCCGGGTATCCAGAGGCGGCAGAACCCAGCACTGCCGAGGAACTCTCATAGTCCTTTGGCATTAGTGGGTGCTGGGATCAGGGCTACAGCCTTTTTGCAGCTCTCCGTCAGCCACCTCTGGCCTCCTTCCAGGAGATATCCCAGATAGGTCACTTGTCTCTGGCCTATTTGGGCCTTTTTGGCGGAGGCCCTATACCCCAGTTCTCCCAGTCTCTCAAGCAGGGCCCCCGTACCTTTTACACAATCCTGTTCTGTCCTAGCCGCCAGGAGCAAATCATCCACGTACTGCAGGAGGACGAGGTCCGGATGGCCAACTCGGAAATCTGCCAAATCCCGATGCAAGGCCTCATCGAACAAAGTGGGGGAGTTTTTGAATCCCTGTGGCAGCCTTGTCCAAGTGAGTTGTCCTGAGAATCCCGTCTCAGGATCTTTCCATTCAAAAGCAAAAATAGGCTGGCTTTGAGAGCTTAACCTCAGGCAGAAGAATGCATCTTTTAGATCTAACACCGTATACCAGACATGGCTTGGGGGTAAGGTGCTGAGCAAGTTGTAGGGATTCGGCACCGTGGGATGTATGTCCTCTGACCTCCAGTTAACCTCTCGTAAATCTTGTACCGGCCGGTAATCTCCTGTGCCGGGTTTTTTTACGGGTAATAGAGGAGTATTCCAGGGTGACTGGCAAGGTATTAAAATGCCCAATTGTAATAGTCTCTGTATATGTGGCCGAATGCCTTCTTTGGCCTCTTTGCTCATTGAATATTGCCGGATCGATATGGGGGTGGCCGAGGGTTTTAAGGTTATAATTATGGGCGGCTGGTTTACAGCTAGTCCCATTCCGGCCATTTCCACCCAGGCCTGAGGGTAGTTAGTGAGCCATTCAGAATCTAGGGGCTGCACGGACGGTGGAGAGTCCTCGTGCAGCTGGTGTTCATCCTCTAGGCGCAAGGTCAGTACCTGGAGGGGCTGCCCTCCTGCGCCAGTAATAGTGGCCCCTTTTTGCTGAAAATGTATCTGGGCCCCTACTTTTGAAAGAAGGTCTCTGCCTAGGAGAGGGTAAGGGCAGTCTGGGACCAGTAAGAAGGAATGCGTTACTTGCCCAGTGCTCAGCTGGACCTTCCGTTCGGTTGTCCATTGATATAACTTGCCTCCAGTTGCCCCCTGAACCCAAGACGTTTTAGAGCTCAAGGGTCCTTTTGCCTCAGTTAAAACTGAATGTTGAGCTCCCGTATCGACCAGGAAGGTCACCGGCTGTCCCCCCACTTTAAGGGTTATCCGAGGCTCAGGGGGGGGTTCCTGGCCCTGACACCCCTAATCTTCATCTTCTAGGGACAAAACAGGAATGGGCTTCTTTTTAGGTCCCTGCGTTTGGCCCTTCCTTGGGCAATCTTTAACCCAATGTCCTTTTTCCTTGCAGTAGGCACACTGGTCTCGTTCAACCCGTGGTCCTCTTTTGTCTCCCAGGTCCCTACTCTGTCCTGACTTACTCTGCCCTGAGCCCTGTACTACGGTGGCCAGTATCCTAGTCAGCTCTTTATTACGTCTTTTATCTCTCTTATCCTCCCGTTCCTCTTGCTCTTTACGGATCCTTTCCTCCCTTTCCTCTAGAGTTTCTCACTTGTTAAAAACCTTCTCTGCCTCTTTCACTAAGTCCTGTAAGGTGTACCCCTGAAGTCCCTCCAACCGTTGTAACTTATTACGAATATCCGAGGCCGACTGTCCAATGAAGGACATAATTACATCTGGTTGGCGGTCTTCAGCCAAGGGGTCAAAGGGAGTATACATGCGGTAGCCTTCTATTAACCTCTCCAGAAAACCTGCCGGCGTCTCCTCTTTTCCCTGCACTATAGCACGTACCTTTGCCAAATTGGTGGGGCGACGCCCTGCCCCTTTGAGACCCGCTAGGAGTACCTGGCGATAGAGACGGAGCCGCTCCCTACCAGCAACAGTGTCGTAGTCCCAGGTCGGGCGAACCAAGGGGAAAACATCCTCAATCTCATTAGGCAGCTGGGTCGGCCTCCCATCTGCCCCGGGACGTTTTTGCGAGCTTCGAGGTAGCCGCGCTGTCTCTCCTCCGTGGTGAGGGGAGTCTGCAGGAGCTGTTGGCGGTCATCCCAGGTCGGCTGATCGAGGTGCCCATTGGGTCCTGGCTGGAAGACCAGGGCCTTCACCTGCAAGATAATGTCAATAGTAAAAGTTCCGTTCCTGGGCCACCCGACGTTGAAAGCCGGCCACTCCGAGGAGCAGAAGGTGACCCATCTTCGTCTTCTGACTTCAACCGAAAGATTGTGTCCCCGGCCGGCGACTTCTTTCCAGTGATCTAGAGTGAGGCTTAAAGGGGTGGTTACAGTCTGCCCCATGGGTGTAGAGAAGGGGTGAGCGGTGAGGAGGAGGACAGGAAAGGAAGAAAAACACGGAACGAACAGACGCACACGAACGACAGGACTGGCGCGGCAGATTCAGACCGGAGCGGTCGCGAACCACGACCCTCCCCGAAGAGGAGGGAGTGCCGGGGCTCCGTTCCTCTTCCAGACCACTCCGGAGTCCGACTCCGGAGGGGGACCAGGGGTCTCGGGCACGTCTGCCTCCCCCGCTGGTCCAAATACAGAATACAGAGTACAGCGTCCTGCAGGCACAATACAGACCCGGCACAAAACAGACCCGGCCAGTCAGACAAACGGACGAGACAGATATGACATTTAGCGAGCTCGGTCTTACCTCCTGCCGGTCTTAGGATTGAGTCTGGGGCGTCTCAGATCCCGGACGAGCCCCCAAATGTTGGACCCTGGCTCACGGGTGCCAACGTGGCCCGGTGGACGCCCCAGAGACCCAGACCCCAGACAGGCAGATGCAATTAGCAAGAGGGTTTATTGAACGTTTGCGCAAACAGGCTCTCCGCCTCCGAGGAGGAAAAGAGCCCCGATTAGCAATTACAGGGATCTTTTAAAAGGCAAAAGGAAAGAAACTGCCTAAAGACAAAAGAACCGCGGGAGTCGCGTAGCATCCAGGTTGATTTCGGGGAGGGTCAACATGAACCTATTCAGGGACATTCCAGTCAGGGTGTGTGTGTGTGGGGGGGAACGGTTTTCTTATTGTAAACAGAATGCTTTTAGTTGCTAAAATTTCAGGAAGACGCCTGGATGGGCTGCCTCTGGATTAGGGCTGGCCCTACTTACAAGGGGGGAGGTTTCTTCATCACAAGAAAGAAAATAAGCAATAGAATAAAAATAAGAAGTTTCATCTTCTACTGGGGAAAGCCATTGGCCGAAGGAGGAGCAGTAAAGGCATAGAAAACAAAAAGAATTTGGAGTAAATAATTGTAAATATCAATACTAGAGCCTTTGAAGTTAGTAAATTGCATGTCAATCTGTGTGTGTGGAGGGGGTAGTTTGTCTGTCTGTTGGTTTGTTTAAACAAACGTTTGGTCCCAGTCCTTATTTTTATAGTTTGAGGCATGTATCTTACAATCTTTCCAAAGATGTCTGACCAGTGGGCTCACAGAACTGTCAAAAATGAAATAATACAATAAATTAGGGTGAATCAGAGACTTGGCTAAGGTTAAATAAAACGATGCTGTGTTTTCTTCAACAGAAATGAGGACTATTCCTACTGTATTACGAAAATGGAGAAATTTCTGGCAATCAGTGAGATGTCATGTCACCAAATGTGTATTTACTATTTAAGCATTTGTGTTATATTTTTCACTCTCAAGATTTTCATTTTGGCAATTAAGGCTTAGACAAGTGTTAACTTCATTTATATAGTTTGTTGACCCAGAAACCAGTGGATCAAATATTTTATTCCATCTTGTAAACACTTTGAACAATTATAATTCTAGGCCTGCAATTAGTGTTTTCTAACTGGGGAGCTAACACATTTACTTAAATATCTCACTCTGTGGTCTCCTTAGGAGATGAGGTTGAAGTTCAGTCACAGGAGGGTGTGTATTCGTACTGGGTGTCTTTACGAATTCACACTGGAAGCCCTGGAAGCTGTTTGCATTTGCACTTGAATCATAGAAAGACTCTGGAGTGGAGCCAAAAGACCAGGTTCCAGTCTTATCTCAGCCTCTAATTAGCAAGCTACAATTGGTCAAATCCCTACACTTCCTTGGCCTCCATTCTTTCCTCTATACAAGGGTAAATTTGGCTCGGTCAGGGGGCAGGCGCACAAGTAGCAATGTGGGCAGGGCAGGTGACAAATGTAAATGATTGCTTATCATAGCATCACCACTTATTTGCCTCACACTCAACAGAAACAACTGCTGAAATTTCAGGATCTTTTACAGATCATTAAGCTTTCCCTCAGAATCCTTTCCACTCAGCAGCCATGTTTCTTCTAGTGGCTGGTTTTCCTAATGGCAGATTACGTTATATTCTTTTGCTATGGACACACTTTGTTCCATATTAAGCCCAGAAATCCTCTTAATGTTCTAGAAAATGGCTTTCATTTTTCTTGAAACATGTTTGTTTGGTTTTGTTTTTTTCCATTTTTGAAAAAGACTGGGGTGCGAGGATATACTTTTCCTTCTGCTTTATTCTACTATAAGAGGAGCCAGCAGTGTTAATAGGATAATATCTGCCAATTGACACTCAGCCTCAGGAGGGGAGTAGTAGAGAGTGGTGGGGACTATGGTAAGTGGAGAGTGTGCACTTTGCAAACTGGGCAGAGGCACCTGCCCTTTCTGTAGCAGGCACTTGGCCCTAGCACCCGTTGATTACTGGCCTCTGAGAATGAGTCCCGTTCAGTTGTATCTCCTAAACTTTTTTCAAAGCTGCAAATTCAGATTATTTTACATGGAATTTTCCTGAGTTTTAGATGTTGGTAACTAAATTTAAATAGAAGTAAACATTAATAGCAGCAACACTGAATAGTCTTAATGAATCAGGCCAAACAAGAGAAAACTGGATCACATGAACAAAATGTTTTAAGACTTTGGGCCAAATAACCTTGAAGTTCTCTTTTCCCTGGAACTTAATTTTTTATGACACACATTTACGCACCCTTACTATGTTCTGAGCATATACTTAAGGCACTTTAGATGTCCTAATTGTTTTAATCTTCCCAATGACTTTAAGAAGTGCTATTATTATTTTCATTTTACTTCACTTATTATTATTATTTGATATCAGTTCTTCTACATATGTATATTATATACATATGTAGAAGAACTGGTCATTGATATTTTTAATTCCATTATACTTAACATAGACTGTTAGATTAGTTTCAGGTGTACAATACTACATTCAACACTTCCATACAACATTCAGTGCCATCATGACAAGTGCAATCCTCTAATCCCCTTCATCGATTGCACCCATTCCCCTACACCCCACCCCCACTTCCCCTCTGGTAACCAGCAGTCTGTTCTCTACAGTCAAAAGTCTGTTTCTTGGTTGGTCTCTTTCTCTCTTTTTCCCCTTTGCTTATTTGTTTTGTTTCTTAAACTCCACATATGAGCGAAAACATATGGTATTTGTCTTTCTCCGCTTATTTTGCTTAGCATAATATACACTCTAGTTCCATCCATGTGGTTGCAAATGGCAAGATTTCATTCTTTTTATGGCTGAGTAATATTCCATTTTGTGTGTATTCCACATCTTCTATAATTATCCATCCATCTATTGAGGGACACTGGGGCTGCTTCCATAATCTGGCTCTTGCAAGTAATGCTGTAAGAAGCTCAAAGGTGCATATGTCTTTGCAATAGTGTTTTTGCATTTTTTTGGGGAAATACCCAGGAGTGCAATTACTTGATCATAGGATAGTTCCGTTTTTAATTTTTTGAGTAATCTCCATACTGTTTTCCACAGTAGCTGTATCAGTTTACATTCCTACTAACAGTGCAGAAGTGCTCCTTTTTCTCTACATCCTTGCCAACACTATTTTCTTGTGTTTTTTATTTTAGCCATTCTGACAGGTGTAAGGTGGTATCTCATTGTTGTTTTGATATGCATTTTCCTGATGATAAGTGATGTGGAGCATCTTTTCATGTGTCTGTTGGCCACCTGTATGTTTTCTTTGGAAAGATATCTGTTCATGCCTTCTGCCCAATTTCAAATGGATTATTTGTGTTTGGGTGTTGAGTTGTATGAGTTCTTTATATATTTTAGATACTTTTTATTGGATATGTCATTTGAAATATCTTCTCCCATTCAGTAGGTTGTCTTTTAGTTTTGTTGATTGTTTCCTTTGCTGAGCAGATTTTTATTTTGACGCAGTCCCAATAGTTTACCTTCGCTTCTAATTCCCTTGCCTCAGGAGACCTATCTAGAAAAATGTTGCTACGGCCAATGTCAGATAAATTTCTTCTTGTGTTTTCTTCTAGGGGTTTTATGGCTTCAGGCCTCACATTTAGGTCTTTAATTCATTTTGAGTTTATTTTTGTGTGTGATGTAAGAAAGCAATCCAGTTTCATTCTTTTTCATGTAGCTGTCCAATTTTCCCAACACCCTTTGTTGAAGAAATTGTCTTTTTTTCCACTGCATGTTCTTGCCTCTTTTGTCAAAGATTAATTGATCATATAATCATAGGTTTGCTTCTGGGTTTTCTGTTGTGTTCTATTGATCTATGTATCTACTTTTGTGCCAGTACCATACTGTTTTGAACACTATAGTTATGTGGTATAACTTGAAATCTGGGATTGTGATACCTCCAGATTTGTTTTTCTTTTTAAGATTATTTTGGCCATTCAAAGTCCTTTGTGGTTCTATATAAATATAAGATTATTTTTTCTGGTTCTGTGGGAAATGCTGTTGGCATTTGGATATGGATATATTAAGTCTGTAGATTGCTTTGGGTAATACGACATTTTAACAATATTTCTTCTTCCAATCCATAAGCATGAGATATCTTTCTGTTTGTATTGTCTTTAATTTTTTTCATCAGTGTTTTAGAGTTTTCAGATTATAGGTGTTTCATTGCCTTTGTTAACTTTATTCCTAAGTATTTTATTATTTTTGGTGCAATTGTAAATAGGATTGCTTTTTAAATTTCTTTTTCTGTTGCTTCATTGTTAGTGTATAGAAATACAATGGATTTCTGTACATTGATTTTGTATTCTATGACCTTACTAAAGTATTTATCAGTTTGAGTAATTTTTTGGTGGAGTCTTTAAGGTTTTCTATATATAGTATCATGCCACCTGTAAATAGCAAAAATTTTACTTCTCTCTTACTGATTTGAATACATGTCATTTCTTTTTCTTGTCTGATTGCTGTGTCTAAGACTTCCAGTACTATGTTGAATAATAGTGGTGAGAGAAGACATCCTTGTCCTATTCCTGATCTTCAGGAAAAGGCTGTGTGTTTTTCCATATATTTCCTTTATTACATTGAGATATGTTCCTTCTAAACCTACATTGTTGAGGGGTTTTATCATGCATGGATGTTAAACTTTGTCAAGTGCTTTTTCTGCATCTATTGAAAGGATTATATAATTTTTATTCTTTTTCTCGTTCATGTAACATATTGCATTGATTTGCAAATATTGAATGACTCTTGCACCCTGAGAACAAATCCCATTTGATCATGGTGAATGATTTTAAAAATATAATGTTGGATTCAGTTTGCTATACTTTTTTGAGGATTTTTCATCTATGTTCATCAGAGTTATTGGCCTGTAGTTCTCTTATTTTGCAGTATTTTTATCTGGTTTTGGTATCAGAGTATTGCAGGCCTCATAGAATTTGGAAGGTTTCCTTCCTCTTCTATTTTTTTTTTTTTTTTGGAATATTTTGAGAATAGATATGAACTCTTTAAATGTTTGGTAAAATTCACCTGTGAAGCCATCTGGTCCTGGACTTTTGGGAGTTTTTTTATTACTGATTTAATTTCATTACTGGTAATCAGTCTGTTCAAATTTTCTATTTCTTCTTGGTTCAATTTCAGGTAGTTATATGCTTCTAGGAGTTTATCTATTTCTTCTAGATTGTCCAATTTGTTGGCATGTAATTTTTCATAATATTATCTTACAATCCTTTATATTTCTGGGTGTTGGTTGTTATTTCTCCTCTTTCATTTCTGATTTTGTTTATTTGAATCCTCTCTTTCTCTCTTTTTTTTTTTTTTGATGAATCTTTCTAAAAGCTTATCAATTTTGTTTGCCTTTTAAAGAACCAGCACCTGAAAGGGGAACCCTCTTGCCCTGTTGATGGGAATGTGAACTGGTAGAACCACTCTGGAAAACTGTGTGGATTTTCCTCAAAGAGTTAAAAATAGAACTGCCCTACGACCCAGCAATTGCACTGCTGGGGATTTACCCCCCAAAAATACAAATGCAGTGAAACGGCAGGACACCTGCACCCCAATATTTATAGCAGCAATGTCCACAATAGCCAAACTGTGGAAGGAGCCTCGGTGTCCATCGAAAGATGAATGGATAAAGAAGATGTGGTCTATGTATACAATGGAATATTACTCAGTCATTAGAAGCGGCAAATACCCATAATTTGCTTCAACGTGGATAGAACTGGAGGGTAGTATGCTGAGTGAAGTAAGTCAATCAGAGAAGGACAAACATTATATGGTCTCATTCATTTGGGGAATATAAAAAATAGTAAAAGGGAATAAAGGGGAAAGGAGAGAAAATGAGTGGGAAATATCAGTGAGGGTGACAGAACATGAGAGACTCCTAACTCTGGGAGACAAACAGGGGTAGTGGATGGTGGAGGTGGATGGGGAGTTGGGGTGACTGGGTGGTGGGCACTGAGGGGGGGCACTTGATGGGATGAGCACTGGGTGATATGCTATATGTTGGCAAACTGAACTCCAATAAATATAATAATTAAAAAAATAAAAATAATAAAAAAAAATAAAGAACCAGCTCCTAGTCTCATTGATTTACTGAATTATTTTTGAGTAGCTATTTCATTTATTTCTGCTCTAATTTCTACTATTTCCTTCCTTCTATTGATTTGGGGTTTCATTCGTTCTTTTTCTAGCTCCTTTAGGTATAAGGTTAGGTTGTTTATTCAAGATTTTTCTTGCTTCTTGAGGTAGGCCTGTATTACTATAAACCTCTCTTAGAACAACTTTTGCTACATCCCAGAGGTTTTGGACTGTTATGGTTTCATTTTCATTTGTCTTTATGTATTTTTTTTTTATTTCTTTGATTCCTTGTTTGATCCAGTCACTGTTTAGTAGAATGTTATTTGGCCTCCATGTATTTGTGGTCCTTCCAGATGTTTTCTTGTGGCTGATTTCTAGTTTCATAGTGTTATGGTCAGAAAAGATGCATGGACTTGACTTTGATCTTTTTTTATTATGTTGAGATATGTTTTGTGGACTAATATGTGATTTATTCTAAAGGCTGTTCCATGTGCACTTGAAAAGAATATGTATTCTAATGTTTTAGAATGAAATATTCTGAATATATCTGTTAAATTCATAAGGTCCAATGTGTCATTGAAAGCCACTATTTCCTTGTTGAGTTCCTGTCTAGATGATCTATCCATTGATGTAAGTGGGGTGATAACATCCCCTATTATCGTATTACTATTGATTACTTCTTTTATGTTTATTATTAACTAACTGCTTTAAGTGTTTGGGTGCTCCCATATTGGGTGTATAAATATTTACAATTGTTACATATTCTTGTCAGATTGTTCCCTTAATGATTACATAGTGTCTTTCTTTATCTCTTATTACTGTCTTTGTTTTAAAGTCTATTTTGTCCAATGTAAGTATTGCTACTCAGCTTCCTTTTCACTTCCATTTACATGATAAATGTATTCCCAATCCTTTGCTTTCAATTTGCAGGCATCTTTAGGTCTGAAATGAGTCTCTCATGGGCAGCATATAAATTGGTCTTATTTTCTTTATCCATTCTGTCACCCTATGTCTTTTGATTGGAGCATTTAGTCCATTTAGATTCAAAGCAATTAATAATAGATATGTATTTATTTCCTTTGTTTGTTTGTTTTATGGCTGTTTTTGTAGTTTTTCTCTCTTCTCTTTCTCTCTTCTCTTATGATTAGTTGACTTTCTTTAGTGATATAATTGGATTCCTTTCTTTTTATTTTGTGCATATCTACTACTGGTTTTTGATTTATGATTACATTAGGTTTGTATATAACATCTGGATATAGTAGTCTATATTAAATTGATGGTTGCTTAAATTTAAACCCATTCTTTACTCCTCTCCTCCCTACGTTTCAGGTATATAGAGTCAAATTTTACAACCTTTTATTTTGTGAGTTCCTTGACTGATTTCTACAGATATACTTGTCTTTACTGCTTTAGGGCTTCTACTTTCCTTACTCCTGCTTATGTTCCTTCCTTTCCACTCAGAATCCCTTTTAGCATTTCTTGTAAGGCTGATCTAGTGATGATGAGTTCCTTTAACTTTTGTTTGGGAAACTCTTTATTTCTACTATTCTGGATGGTTGCCTTGCTGGATAGAGTATTCTTGGCTGCAGATTTTTTTCTTTTCAACACTTTGAATATATATCACTCTCTTCTGGCCTGCTAAGTTTCTGCTAAAAAGATCAGCTTATAGCCTAGTGGAGTTTCCTTTGTGGGTAACTGCTTTCTTTTCTCTTCATGCTTTTAAAATTCTCTCTTTATGACTACTTTTTGCTATTTTAATTGCTGTGTATCTTGGTATGGACCTACTTGGGTTGATTTTGTTGGGGAATCCCCATGCCTCCTGAATCCGGATTTATGTTTCCTTCCCCAGTTTCAGGAAGTTTTCAGCTATTATTTCTTCAAATAAATGCTCCTTTCCTTTTCTTTCTCTTTTCCTCTTAGGTTCCCTATAATGTGAATGTTATTCTGCTTGATGGTGTCACTAATATCTCTAAGTCTCATTTGCATATTTTTTCTCTCACCTGCTCAGTTTGGTTACTTTCCATTACTTTGCTGATTCATTCTTCTGCTTCCTCTATCTAGTCTACTATTTATTCCATCTAGTGTTTTTTTTTTTAATTTCATTTTTTGTGTTCTTCATCTCTGATTGGTTCTTTTCTTAGCTCTTTGTTAAGGGTCTCACTGATGTTTTCCATTCTTTTCTCAAGTCCAGTGAGTGTCTTTATGATCATTACTTTAAACTTTCTATCAGGTGCATTACTTATCTCCATTTCACTTAGCTTTTGCTGTGGTTTTGTCCTGTTTTTCATTTGGAACATATTCCTCTGTGTCTTCATTTGGTCTAACTCTCTGTGTCTATTTATACTTATTAGGAAAGACAGCTACATCTCCTGCACCTGAAAGTAATGGTCTTTGAATAAGAGGTCCTGTAGTGTCTTGCAGTGCAGTGTTGCCCATGTATCAGAACCTGGTGCCTCAGGGGTGTCCTCTTTGCTTGATATGTGCACCCTGCTGTTGTGGCTGAGCTGAATTTTTCTTCAGTCCTGTCATCTGCAAAAGATTTTTTTTTTTTTTTGCCTGTTGTGAACAGTGCTTGATTCCTGTGTTCTCAGTGGGTCAGTTTGTGGACATTTGGGCTTGAGTTGATTCAGACCAGGCATTTGCCCAAGATGCTGTATCACAGAACTACAGGGAACTTCCATTTGTTGTCACCTAGATAGTTTTCCTTGCTGAGTGAGGCCTCCCCTAGTCTACTGCTAGGTCCTGTGACTGGTAGTGTGATTATCTTTCCCCCTCTCTGGGACAGGAGTTACTTTGGAGCGGTGCTGGCCACTGTGGGGGCTGTATGCACAATACCAGGCCTATAGCATCACCCTGTATAGCTCTGGCCAAGATCCTATTGGAAGGGTCAGGTCCTAGAAAGACCAACAAGGCTAGTGGAGCTGTGGAGCTAGCGAGATTTGTGAACTGTTATTCCTGGCTCCTTTGCAGGAGGGCCTCTGGTAGTGCTGGGACTGGGGTGCCATCTGAAGGGCTGGGTCCAGGGAACACAGCACAGGGCATGATGCAGTGGGATAGTGGTGCTTGCAAGCTTTGAGTGCATTGGTTCCTCTGTGGGAGGGGCCTTGCAACACGTGGACTGATGTCCAAAGGGATGGATTGACAGAACCACAGAACCACAGGGGGGTTGCAGGGTAGAAGTGCTAGAGATATAGATAGTGATTCCTATAGGTGGCTGTGTGTGGATGTGTACGTTGGGAGATGGGGGAGGGAAACGGTGCCTACCAGTTCCTTTATTCCTAGAGGAGTTCCCCAGTGATTTCTGTCCTTCCAGGACACTGAGATTAGTAAATAGCTCTCTCTCATATGCCCCCAGACACTTTTCAAAGTGCTGTTTCTATGCTATATCTCTGTGGACTATTTATTATGCTATCCCTTTAAAAGCAAAGACTCACTTTCCTCTCCCCTTCTCAGCTCTCTCAGAGCTGAACCCACTGAATTTTTTAGATTCTGGGTTTTAAGTGCTGCTGATTGTAAGAACTCATGAAATTTGGCCCCTTTGGTTTTCAAAGCCAAATGTTATGGAGATTCATTTACCCTCAGCAGTCTCCCTGGTATGGGAGTCTGTTTCTCTCTCCTTTATATGCCCACAGCATGCATCCCTCCCTCCAGTGGGCAGTCCTGTAATTATGACCACATCTTTGCCCCTCCTGCCCTCTTCAATGTGGCTACTTCTCTACATTTAGTTGTGGAATGTATCCTGCCCATCTTTGGGTCATTCCCTGGATTATTTACACTGCTGAGAGTGATATCTAGTTGTATCCATGGGAAGAGGTGATCCTTGGGTCCTCCTACTCCACCATCTTCCCCAGAAGTCCTTACTTCATTTACAATCATCTTTCATTGAGCCATTTGCCCAACGTTACAGAGCACATAAGTGGTAAAGCTAGAATTCCAGCACAGGCCCTCTGACACCATAGCCCAGAAATCTCTCTTTTTATTCATGTAAAATTATATTTCCTGTTTTTTTAAAAAAATGTCTCTTTAACAAACATTAGTTTATAAGATTTGTTGTTGACAATAAGAATATTTATTTGAATTTGTATAGAGTCAGGAGTTGAGACTATTTTTATTTTGTACATAGGGGAAAAATGGGCTTATTAGGTGACCAAATATTAATGTGGATCAGATCAACGCATTGCCTACATTAATAAGGTAGAAGAGAATGAGACGCTAGTTAGGATCAATTTCTTCCAATCAAATCTAATATGTAAATAAGTGGTTGCCCTTTGATTGGCTACTGATGATCCTCAGAGGAAATGATTAATGTTTTGCTTTTCTAGCTGCCTCCATACCCAGAGAACGTTAATACAAATGGAAATTTGGCCATATATTTAAGCAACCTGTCACAGCAAAGAGATTTCCAGAGCTTTCTGGTTAAAGAGGTTTTTGAATGTATGTATGAGCAATATATGGGCTGACTTTTTATTTCAGCAAATATAAAGATGTATTATCCCTTGAGGTTTGTTATTAACCTCAGTTTCACCTCTGTTAATATTTACTCCGCGGGTCAATAAATCTTGATATTCACTTCAACAGAAGCCAATATCTTCAGATTATGAGTTATTAATCTTAGCCAAACTGAAAAATTGTGTGAATATTTTTCTTTTACTAGAGAAAATGAGGGCTTTTTTGGTCTCCTTTTTCTTCAGGCTTTCTTAAGGAGGAAAGTAAGTTTTTATCTGAACTTCCAAACTGCCTTTTGAGATTTGGTGTTTGGAGCTGATGGTAGGAACTGGTTATAAAACAAAAACCAACTCAGTAGAATGTAAAGATCTTATTGGCTTTATTCAGCAATTCATGAACTGGACAGCATCCCATCTAATAGACAGAAAGGAAATTTAAGGAGATATACAAAATGGAAGGCTTTTACAGGTGGAATGGGGATGAGAAAGAATGGATCATTTGTGGCAAACACACCTTCTTTTCAGAAGCTAGGGCAGGTGTTGGTGGGCTGCCAGGCAACTTACCTCGCTATTGCTGACCAGATAGTTTCAGATTGACTGGTGGATGGTTGCATTCCTGGGAGAGACTGAACTGCAATTAGGTTAGATATTAAGTCTTGGTTTGCTGATATGCTGATATGGGTCTTAGCACAAGTGCCTCCAAAATACATATATATATATATATATATATTTTTTTTTTTTTTAAACAAGTCCTAATGCAAATTTTAGAAATTCTCTATCCTATTGAAAGGATTCCAGAGAGGTAGGCATCAAACAAATCTTATTTTAAATGCACCTGTGAAATATTCTGTTTTTAAGGGGAACTAAGAAAAGATTGTAGCCAAATTGCCACTGCCCATCTTTGTGTTATTTGCTGACATTGCTTGATGTGAGTCATGACAAATGGGGTGCAATTCTAGGTCCTGGCAGCAGAATGCTTTATAGAAGAGAAGAACAGCTGCAACTGGCCCATCTCAGGATTAAAAAAAAAAAACAAACCAAAAACAGCAAATGTGAAAAGACACAGGTGAGTGCATTTGCTTTCCAACAGCATAAACGGGATTGACATGTGCAACGGAAGCAATTAGTTTGCTGTTTCAAAGAAATGTTTCTAGTCCTGTAATCTGTAGAATCATGCCTACAATCATAAAGAGATTCAAGATAAAAGGACATGAAAAAATAATGGAAGAAGTTAAGAGGTCAACTTACCTGATGACTGGTGGGTGCTACTCAGAGGAGGAAAGATATGGATTTGGAAATAACTGTATAGAAGAAAGTGTGCTTCCAAATGTTGATAAAAGGAACTTAAAAAAATATTTCATAGTATGTTTAGTAGAGCAGAGGAAGGTAGGGGACCAGGGAGAAATTGGAAGGGAGTTGCTAAATGTGGTCGGACTCTGATCAGACAGTCAAAGCTTCCAGAACTCTGTTTCTCAAAGTGTGGTCCCAGAACCAGCCACATCAGCAACACCCAGGAACTGATTAGAAATGCAAATTATCAACCCCATCCCAGAGCTATTGGATCAGAGCTTATTGAGATGGGATCCAGCAGTTTATAGTTTAAGGAACTCTCGAGGTGATTGTGAAACATCTCAAGTTTGGGAACCATTGTGCTAGCGCAGAGAGATTTCAATCTGTATCTATACATTGCAATTCTTTGGAGAGTTTCAAAAATAAGATATGCCTGGGTTTTACCTCTGGGGGTTCTGATTTAATTGCTCTGGGGTATGGCCTGGACATCAGGGTGTTTTGCAGCTTCTTAGATGATTTTAATGGGTAATCAGGCTTGAGAATTACTCTAGGGCAGTTCTCATCCTAAATTACTTTTTCAAATCTAATTCCTTTCATATAAAATATAATGGTTCCTTTACTAACCTGAAATAAAATTTATATGAATATTATTACTCATGCACATATTTTTAACTGAAATATAAAGTAGAAAGTACAGAAAAGTAATTTATGATAATATGCATTTCAAACATTTTAATCTGTGGGTCTGACCACACTTACAATGAAGCAGACAGTTGCAGTGAGTTATTATCAATATGATAGTTGCAAATGCAGATTGATCCCTGTATGTTGAATTGGTAACTCAAACACCGTGGATGACATTACCGTGAGTGACATAATTTTCTGAAAAGAACAGATCTTGTTAAAATTTCTAACAAAATAATGAACAATTTTCTGTTTTGTTGAGCCCTGGTTCAAAGTGTGTAATTTAAGGGGCAGTAACTTATTGTAGTGGATGCCATGACTCCCTATGAAGACTCCCCTTCCAGGATTAAAGCACTTACTTCTCAAGCTACTGGGAGTGCTGATTGCTGGTGGCCCTCAGCTGATAGGTCTCTTTGGAGCTTGCCCTCCACTGAAGAAAACTGCCTTGCCCACTATCTCCCCAACACTACTCCTCTTTCTTAGACACAGACTTCATTCAATGGCTGGTCAATGCTGGGTTATGAATGAGGCAGTTCTGCCTGAATTCAGGACAACTCTAAAGGGCCATCTCAGTTCTGGATCTCTGTTGGATTGGCTGAGACCTTTGCTATAACTGTATTTTGGTTCAACTTCTCTCTCTGCCCAGCCCTGCTCCCCTCTGCCTCCCAGGGTTGATGATTCTGAGAACACTTTCTAATAAAGCTCCTGCCAAAGGTGTTCATCTCAGAGCCGACTGCCCATGCAGCCAACCAGTACTATTGTCTTCCTGAAAACCTGAGTCCTTTTCTAGTCAGCTAGGTTACAATTACCTAAAGAAGATTCTTGTTAAGTATTTTATTTCATCCAGAAAGGAGCTTCATTGAGATAGATGGTGACAAAGCCAGAATTGCAATTGTTGTAGTGACTTCTGGGAGCATGAAGCAAGCTGGTAGAGGAGAAGGCAAAAGTTCAGGTAGCAAGTCCCAGAAATGGGACTGATGCTGGAACTGCACCTGCTCAGAACAAATCCTTCGAAATTGATCTGGTAGAGAGTCCACTAAATTCAGAGGCAGGGCAGCCTCAAGCAAAAATGTAAATTAGGCAACATTTGTTTTACTTTTCCTCAGTGCCTTTTTCTCTCCATGGAGTATATAGCTACTCTCTTGAAAAGATCTGATAAGCTATTTACCCCTTAGTGTGAATCTAAGTCAACAGTTTTGTTTTCTCTCTTCCAGAGATATTTGCATTTTAAGTATTTTTATGGAATAAAAATTGTGGTCCTTTTGTTAATAAGAATTTCAAGGAACTATCCTTCAGTAGAGAGAATGGGGATAGGGAAGAATGACTCTTTCCTCTTCCCATCCACTCAAAATCAGTTCTAACTGGAGAGTTTTTTAGGGTCACAGAAGGGTAAGAATGGAGTACCTCAGTAAGAAGGTCTATGAGCTCTCTGGGGATGAGTCACCCATGAATTGTATTTCCCATCCACTTGGAATTTGAATAGAGTTACAAAGCAAAGCTTCCTAGTTATGGTTTTAAAGACAGAGTAAATTTGGGAAACTTCCATAGTCTGGATGCATTCTTAGAATAATGGGTTTGGTTTTTGAAAAAAGTACTGTAAAAATGTGAGAAAACATCTGTACATTTTATTTATTTGTAAAGTCTTTACCAGTTGTTATACAGTCTTGGCCTAAGAATTTTATGTCTCTGGACTTCAATTCCTTTTCCATGACACAGATGATTATTTAGATTGCTCTCAGAGTGAGATTCCTTCTCACCCTCTTCTTCAATCATCTTAATGAAATAGAAGGAGAAATGAAAAAAACTGAAAGTGATGCGAACAACTTTAAGAAATCTCTGTTATCCTCTTTAGCAGCCCTGGCATTCATTCATTCATTCATTCTACAAACACTGACTGTCCATACTGTGCCAGGTCTTGCTTGGCCTAGGTTCAGAAGAAGAACAAATAAAGAGGTGCAAGCTTATGTCCTTGAGCACTTCCATTGTAGCAACATCCTCCTTGATCTGCTGACCCTCAGGGCAAGACTTTATTTACTGCTCACATTAGTTGTATCCTTGGCCATGAATTAACCATGACTTTGGGTCTTAAGTGCAGTGTGTGTGAAAGCCCTCTACTGTTGACCGGGTGTTGTTTGCATAATGTATTGACCGTGCATGTTTAAACAACACCTAGGTGGATCATTAATACCTGGTACAGTTACTGAAATGAAACTCCTAAGAATGTCTTCCCTTTGTAATCTGAATTCTTGCCAATTTTTGAGCCTTTCCTAAAAGCAAATGGCTAGTGTTCTTTTTACTTCTCTCTGAGTTCTTTCAACCATCCAACTAGTTAGAAGTAATTCAGCTGGGCTTTCTGAGCCATGAATGTAATATTTTCTAATGAAATGTTGTAAAATCTGAGGAAAATACCATCAATAGGATATCACAATTTGCTGAGACAGAATGTTCTTTATCAATAAAACAATTTGACATGGTTATTATGAAATGTAATAGTTCTATGATAAGTGCAAGGTGATAACAGTGAGTGGGCATACCTTGCAGTTATACACAACAAAATCTCCTTGCTGGGATCATAGAGAATGTCAGCTCTCTGGACCTTAGCTTCCTCATTTACAAAATGCTTTTATTTGGATTTAAAACAAAATAAAACAGAAACTGGGACTCGATTTCTCTTGTTGCTCTGTATAGAGCAACTGGTACTTCCTGGGAGAGTGGATCTGGATCAGCAGTTTTCTCTAGAGACCAGAACAAAGATCAGCAAAGTATGGCCCTTAAGTCAAATCTGGTTTGCCACCTCTTTTTATAAAGATCGTTGAAACAAAGCCATACCCATCTGGTAACATACTGCCTATGACTGCTTTCATAGAGCTGAGTAGTTGTAACAGAGACTGAATGTTGAAAATATTTGCTATCCAGACCTTTCAGGAAAAGTTTGCTGCCACAGGTATAAAGTAGGAATCTCTGAAGTGGAAGTATAGGCATCCTAAGGGGACAGGAGGAAAATACTAAGCCAGAACTTCAATGAGTATTTATTATTTTTAGCTAAATCGTTCTAATTTCTATTTTTGATATGTGTCTTATAATGTACTTCTTATTTAAGCACAAGAAATATGTAATGATTTATATCAATAAATATATATACAGAATCATATTCATAATGATTTGGAGGTCAATAGCCAAGAGACATGAATGTTACAGATGAAATACATGAATATAATCTACTAAGTGATAGCAAATATACATGTGACTTCAATCAGGGCCAGGCTACATACAACACTTTCTGTCCACAGTAAGAATCAAGAACTTTAGGAAAAAAATCTGTGCTTTGATAATTTGGAAATGAACATCTTCTAATTATATTTCAGAATAGTACTTCTTGAATTCTGTGAAGGATCAGTTTTTTTTTTTTTTTGTTAATCTCCAAACCACCATAAAGCCATTGTATTTTGTAAATACAATAAAAATGAATTACCAGAAAAGTGAAATGAAAATTTAAAAATACAATCTCTATTTTTTACTATTAGATTTAATAAACACGTAATTATTGTGTCAAATTGTATAAAAGTCTCTAAATGTTTATTCTCAATGATCTCTTTGTAGACTAGTGACAAAAATGTTTGCACACCATGATTAGTTCACCACCACATTTAGAGCAGCAGTGGTGTACAGGACTCAAGGATTTCTAATAATAGGCTGGCATTTGGGATTGCTTCTACGTCATCACTTTTGGGGTGGTAGCATCACTTAAATGGGTGTTTATGTCAGCCATATATTAGCATATAAATATTTTTTAATGAAAAGTCCTGAAGTCCAGAGTATCAATTCAATTCAAACCATATTCTTAGCCTACTTACAAGGCAGTGTGATGGCCTTATAAAGAATAGGAGGATGAGGGAGAACTTTCTTTGCCTTATGGGCCTGAAAGTCAAATAGGACAGCATTTTTCAAACATATTTTGACAGAAATCCAATATTAGAAATATTATTTATATCACAAGCCAATACATGGATATAAAACAAAATTTCACTAAATAAATGTTTACCCCTATTATGTATAATTTATTTGATATTTTCTATCTTATTCTATTTCTATTTTATTTCTATTGTATTCTATTTCTAATCTACTTCTTTTCCATATTTTAAAAATTATGATCACGAAACACTATTGATATGATGACTCACTAATGGTGTGCTACCCAGAGTTCAAAAACCCTGAAGTAGGGGCAGGTGACAAATATAAAGATACCTCTCTTTCAAGGAAGAATGTGCCATAAACAGAGATTTAAACTGAAATCCCACAAAATAGCAAAGGAACTATTAAGCTACTTAAAACTTAAGGAGAAGCAGAGCTTAACTGTTGGGAGAGTCAGCAGACCTAGGGATATAAGATCACATTCATGGTTGGGACTCAGCAAAAATACTTGGCATGATTATGTTTTTGTTCTCAAAACCACGAAGGTCTGCAGGGTGAAATATTTCACCCTAGGTGAAATGGTTGGCTTGATGAGAGACCTTCACTTAAAATTCTTTGGCCAGCAAATACGTGTTGAGGGTCTGCTGTGTGTCTGTCACTGCTGCAGGCTTGGGTATACAGCCATGAGCAAGGTAGATCCTTGTCCACATGGAGCTGGCATTCTAAGATGTGAAGTTACTGAACACCATGTGCAAAAAAAAAAAAAAAAAAAAAAAAAGAAAAGAAAAAAAGGAAGGAAAAGAAAAGAAGGGAAAAGGAAAGAAAAAAGCAAAATAGAATAAATAAGAATCTAGAGTGTCAAGGTAGGGGGTTGAAATATTAAATAGGGGAAGGTCAGCCTCACTGAGGAGGTAAGATTAGAACAAAGATTTAAAGGAGGTGAGGTAGTGAGCCAAGAGAATGAGGAAAGGGAATTTTAGGCAAGGCATATTCAGGCAGAAATGCTTTGCCTCTCCCAGGAGGAGCAGGCAGGCCCTGTGTGGCTCAGACAAGGGACAAGAGAGAGTGTGCTAGGAGGTGTGGTCCTCAGAATGCTGGAGATGACTGTGAAGATTTGACGGTTACTATCAGGCACATGGGAAGCCACTGGAAGCTTCTGAATAAAGGAAGATGATCTGAGTCATGTTTTAAAAGTGTCAGCTGGCTCTTTTGCTGAGAGTAGACTGTAGGAACACAGGTGTGTGTGTGGGGGGATATTGCAGTAGCCCAGGAGAAAGAAGTTGGTGGTTGGTGCTATGACAGGAATGGCGGATACGGTGAGAAGTCATTAGATTTTGAATATATCCTAAAGATGGAACCCAAAGAGTTTTCTGGAAGATTGGATGTGGGGAGGAGAAAATGAGAAAAGTCCCTAGTTGTCCTGCAGAAGGTTTGGAAAATTGGAAGGATGGAGTTGTCCTCAATGGAGAGGGGATGTGCACAGTGTAAATATTTTAAGGATTCAGTTTTGGATGTTTTGAGATTGAAGAATCTATTGGACGTCCAAGTGGAGACAGTTATATATATATGAATTTGGAGTTCAGTTTGGGCTGGGTGTCTAAGCTAGAAATATAAATCTGGGATTTACATTTTCACATTTTTTTTCTCACATTCGTCATGATCACTACTCACATTGTTATTCTACTTAATATTAGAAGTGGAGAGAGGTAGAGGTGGAATCTTATTTTCTTTAACCCCAGCTTCTTAAAACTGGCAGTTTGATGTGAGAGGTAACAGCTGTTTTGACAAGAGATGCCTTTCTATATAAGAACTGTCTTGATATTGGATCATGGAAAGGGAAATGAGAATTATTGCATGGCCACACTTTGTGTGACAGATGCATCACTGAAAGCATCAAAATTTATGTCACTCAGACATCCTGGTCAAGAATAACAGGGATTTTGGCTTACCAGCTATAGTGGTGTCTCTGTGTGGCAAACAGGGTAAATACGGTTTACAACTCTCACATTGTCCCCCTCTGTACAAGAAGAAAGTCTCCTGGGTATCTCCTTTACTCACACACCACTGCTACATCCTCAGCACTTCTGACCCCAACTGGGTTGGTTCTCCCCACACTGAACAATTGGCAACACCAGCCCATGTCCTACAAGTCAATCTTGTTCTGACACTAAGTGGAGTTAGTGCAGACCCCAAAGATTAAGTGCTCTGTCCTGCAAGATTGCCTCCCACCCCCTACCTCAGATGCTAGTTGTGTGTCCTAGCTTGTCACCTGTGCTTCTGACCCACTGGCTATAAATCAAGCATTCCTGAAACTCCTTCTTCAGGTTCTATTGTTTGCTAGAATGGGTCACAGAATTCAAAGTACATGCTTACTTTTGTTTACTGGCTTATTATATATTTCATTATATAAATGAAATGATGAAGGATACAAATGAACAATCATGGGAAAAGATACATATGGTAGTGAGGTCTGGAAAGATCCAGAGCATAGGAGTATCTGTCCCTGTGGAGTTGGGGTGCACCAGCCTCTTTGTATAGGGATGTGTTCAATCAATGTAGAAACTCTCCCAAGCACATGCTTTTTGGAGTTTTTATGGAGGCTTCATCAGGTAGGCATGATGGATCATTAACTCAATCTCCAGACCCTTTTCCCAGCTGTACCAGAGACCAAAAGTCCTAAGCTTCTAATTATGCTCGGCCTTTCCAGTGACCAGCCACCATCCAAGAGCCTGCCAAGAGTTGCCTCCTTAGAACAAAAGACTTTGCTATCACCCAGGAAATGATAATGAATTTAGGAGCTCTGTGTCAGGAATTGGGGTTAGAGACCAAAGATTAGAACATCAACAAAAAACTCCTATTGCTCTTATCTCTTAAAAAATGACAAGGATGTTAGGAGCTCAGTGCCAGGAACCAGGGGCAGAGACCAATGTACATGTTTTCTATTATTTCATGCCATCTTTTGAAATATCACATTTCCTTGTATTTTATATGAAGAAATTAGCACTTTAAAAATTCACAAAGATATTAAGATTTTAATAGTATTTTTAAAATCAAAACTTACATAAAATGCACTTGTTTCATTCTTCTTGAATGCTCGCTCATTCAAGAAGATTTAGCCCAACTTGTGGAGCAGATAATGTTTGCTGTCCCCTAATCTCTATTGTCCTTCTTTCTCTCTAAGTACTAGAAACTCTGTTCTTTTTAGCTTGGCATTTGATTTCCAAAATAAAGATAATATTTCCCAGCCTGCCTTGCAGTTAGAAATGGCAATATCATAAAAAGTTTTGGCCAATGGGATATGAATAGAAATGATGTATACAATTTTTATATTAGGTCTATCTTTCTCTCTTCCTCCACCCTGTTGTTTGGACTATGGCCATGGAAATCAGTTATTTTGATCCATTGGGAAAAGGGAAATATCATGGGAATGGTGGAGCAAGAGGGTGGAAGGAGCCTAGGTCCCACAATGATGCTCTATAACAGAGCTGCTACAACAGCCCTACACTGCCTACCTCCAATCTGCTACACAAAAAAAAGAAATAGTTTTAATGTTTTTGTTTAAACCACTGGGGTCTTTAGAAAAGACCAAACTCTTTGGGGTCTTTAGAACATGCAATCTGTATTCTAACTAATGAGAGTGAGTAAAATACTCACTTCTCCAAATTCTGAAAAGATACAAAAAACATTTGCTTGGGGTGGCATGGCTTAGCAAAAAAGGCATGGACTTTGGTTGAACCTCAGACAATCTGGATTTGAATTCCAGCCTTTCCTTCTGCCAGCTTCATGACCTTGACAAAATTATTCAAATTCTTTGACTCAATATTTATCTTCTAAACAACATAAAGCAAAACAGAAGTAAAATATCTAACACATAGGCCTCCATAGAATTAAATGAGGTAATGTAACTGAAGTCCTGCAACCAAGTAGGCAATAAGATATATTAGGTCTTTCCCCTCTTTCTTCATATATTCAGTGGTCTACTGTAGGACTTACATCTAGTGAGTACATCACACTCAAAGTGTCCAAACTGGGCTTCCCTCTCCACCCACTATCTCACTTTATGGTGAATTTCCTTAGAGTCAGAAATCCTGAGAGTCATCCTACATGCCTCTCTCTTTCTCATAAAAATTTATCAGAAAATCCAGTAAATTCTACCTTCAATTTGTATCTAGAATCTGACTTTTTCACAATATCCCACTGTAATCACCGTGGCCAATAGTAGCCACCTACTATTAACTACAGCCTATCTACTACGAATTTTACAGATATAAGCATAGTAATATGGGCTATGTAGATGTTTATCAATCATATATTAAGGAATTTGTCACATTAACAATGATTTTAGTTCAGTTGTCCCTACATATGTATTTGAGCATCTGAGAATTATGCAGCAGTTTTGCCTTATAATTTAATTTACAGCACTTTGCAAATGCTCTGTTTTGCTGAAACACGAGTGGACGCTAAGTGGGATGGATTTTTATTGCACTTTTGGCACACTCCGTACTTTGTAAATTAATTAGCCTTTTTCAGTTTCGTTTTTAAGAAGTAATTGTTTGCAGCTGTCTGCTGCAGTACTTATCTTCCTTTTAAAGGCTTCATTTTGATGCTTTTTATAATAAAACTGGCTGGGATGAGGGCAGATTCTGTATTCTGCTATTTATCCAACCTAAAGAGATTTCTAGAAGAATCAGGGGTGAGACATTCTTTTGTGATCAGAATGGAATTTTAGTTATGTCTCTCTCCTTTTGTTTATTTCTTACTCCAGAAAGAGGAGTGATTCTGGCTGGGTGATATCACCTCTGGAGCCTCAACCATTGATCAAGTGAATGTAAACAGTGTTTTAAATAAATCACCAAGGTTCTACTTACTTTCTTTGGCAAGAGTCAAATTCTAATGCAACTCATTAGGAATATCCTATAATTCATTTAATGCGTCCAGCAGATTGGACCATCACTTCCAAGTTTTGTTAATTTTCAGCTTCTCCTCTTCATTGATCAGTTGTTTTCTCATTTAGTGTCCCACCCAGAAAGACAAATATTTCTGTATCATTGACGAACTTAATTTCTAGGATGGGACTTGTTGAAGCACCAGAGCACAGAATTATCCAGAAGAGAGAAAGATGGCAGAAGACAGCGATGCTAAAGTAGATTCTCAGGTACCCTCAGGGGAGGTGACAGCTGTTGGGGAACAAAGAGACACCACAACTATTTCCTCTAGACTCCTGAGATATAAGAGCTTTAACTGCCTTTCCTGAAAATTCCCTGCATGCAACTCCAGATAATTCTTTGTTTTCTCTTAGAAATGCCTCTTAAAATAACAGAACAGGATTAGTCACAATCTGATGATGTCAAAAGAGCAGGGACCTTGGAGTCCAATAGATTCATGTGCATGTCTAGGCCTTGGGCAAAGTTCTATCACCTCCTGGTGTCTCAAATTTCTAATCTTTAATTTAGAACAATTGTAACCAATTCAGTGTTACTTTCAATATTAGGATGATGATATACATAAAGTAGCTACAGCATAGTAGGGTTTCAGCAAATGTTAATGGCCTCCATGGATAGAATAATTTTTTAGGTAGAAGGTAATAACCTTTCAGAAATATTGCAAGAGTTAACTTCCAGAATTGTTCAAATTGGGAAATACATTGTATTATAAGTGTATATGAATTACATATGTACAGCTTAAGAAACAATGGCAAAATGAATCAATACAGTATGTACTTTTTGTCTGGCTTCTCTTGCTCAGCATAATGTTTTTTGAGATTGATCCATATTGTTGCATGTATTGAGGGTAGCACTCAATTCGCCAGTTGAGTGCTCTGTGATGAAATATTTCAACTAATTTTCAAGCTGTTGCTGGCATCATGCCTGCCAATTTTCCATCCACCAAAGCAAGTTACATGGTCGTGAGTAAAATCAAAGTGACTGAAAGTACAATCTAGCTGCTGAAATGGGGAAGGAGGACAATATGAGTAGTTTTTAATCTATCTATGGGGGGAAAAACAACTTTCCAAAATCTCAAAACATCCCATTCAACAACTCGCCCTAGTTCAAGCAGAAGGTAAGAAGCAGAGCTACATTTCAGTCTGAATACTTCCACATCGTGTGCTCTTTCCACCACACCACTGTTGGCAACTCATTTTGAGATTTTAGAAGCAAAATAACGTGAAAGAAAAACAGCTTAATAGGCCTTAGCAAAAATTTTAACAGCATTATCTGAAATCCCTAACCTCATTACTGGTGGTTGATGGTGATAAGAAAGTTAAAAAGTGACAGAAAAAAAAAATTTTTTTCCCCATTCTTCCATCTCCTTCACCAATGCAGAATAATCTACTGAGAAAGCATTTGCTAAAATTTTGTTTAATTACCCAGGAGTTTGATGAGAGAGAATGTTTCATAATTTATAAGCCAATTCTTGTTTAGCCAAATTAGGTCTTTAATTCTTGCATATTATAGCAACTATAAAATACAATTACATGTTACATAGGAAACAAACCCATAAAACAAAATGAACCAATCAATATAGCTCATTTCCCCCATGGAATTCTGTTTGGTATTTTAATGAGCCAAACTCCAAAACTAAAAATCAATGTCCATTATGATCCTTTTAGAAAGGAATAGTGGTCATATCTTGTTACAATGAGTATTAGCCACAGAAAGTTCCCTACAGCTTGTTTCTCCAAGGCCTAGCAGCCGCCCATGGCAATGGCTTGGTTGATCTCATTACAGCGACATTTGCTACTACAAATAATTTAGCAGGTGCACATTTATCTATGTCAAAATCTTTCACTTTGATAGAGAGGAAAGATGAAGTCAGTGAAAAGACAGGCTCAGCTCTCTGACTCACAAAACTGGGGCCTCTCCAGAGGGTGGTATGAGGGTAACATAAACCCTTAGGCTCACCAGTAACAGTGACTCTGGAAAGGTGAATGAGGAGAGCCAGGGCATTTTCCTAGGAAAACACAATAGCAAAGATTCAGGTATTAAATATAAAGGGAAAGAATTCACTGGTGATCCTTCTAATTAGGGGATAGACTAGCAGGGAGAAAGAACAGAGGAGAGAAGGAAAAGAGGGAGGCAGGAAAGGAGGAAGGGAGGGAGGGAGGTTAAAAAGAAGAGAAAGCAAAGAGAGAACCCACAATTCATATTTGTCTTCTAGAGGAGATTTGACTGAAGAGTTAGAGGTCTGGTCAGTGCACCTGAATTTATTTGGTCCTTGGAAAATAAAATATAGCTCTTATTCATCACTTGCTAAGTGCCCAGGCTCTAGAACTTTCTGTGGGAGTGGAAATATTTCTTTTGTAGGCACATAGGGTAGCCACCAATCACCCATGGCTCCCAAAAACTTGAAATGTGACTGAATTTTAATTTTACTTAATTTCAATTCATTTCAGTAGAAATAGCCACATGCAGCTAGTGGCTATGCGCTTAGACAACACAACTCTATCTTAAGGCTTTATGTGTGTTAATACCTTTAATCCTTACGATGACTATTGCCATCTCCATTTTGTAGATGAAGAAGTGGGACACAGAGAGGTTATCAATTTGCTTGAAATCACACAGCTAATGAGCATCAGAACTGGGAATCACAGCCATTATGCTTTATACTGATCTTCAGTCCCAAATGAAGCAGATTTTATAGGACAAGACGAAACCTTTTATAATGACAAAAATAGGGCCAACAGATATAGGCACGATCCTTGGAATTCAAATACAAAAAGTCAAGAAGGTCCTAAGGTACCATCCATGGAAAGCTCCTCAGAAGCCCTGCCGGCCATTGGCTTCTTTCTATATGGTCACAACCAGCCACTTTGAATAGACTGGGCACAATCTTTCCCCAGTGTGTTTCTTTTAATACCAATCTTGAAAGAATAAAAATAGGGTAGTGGAAGAATGGGGAGTATGTGATCAAAAACAGAAAAACCCCATTACAGTGCTATCTTTGAGGCACCTAATGCATGCAATCATTTAAAAGCTCTGATTCCAAACCTATTTTTTTGCCTTTATTTAGTGTTTCCCTCATTTATTTGACCAGTAAAACATTTTGGAGGTGGGTAGGTCAGACAGTGATGGACTGAACATACATTGGAAAAGGCTGAATTCTGCCTTGAACCTGACAGGGTAATAGATGTGCAGATGAATATATATATATATATATATATATATATATATATATATATTCATACCTCGGAGAGTTGGTGGTATAGATCTAGTCTAAATAGACAGGCTTAAAAACAAGGAGAGACAATGGTGACAAAAGTTCTAGTTCAAAGGTGAACTACATATGTCTAGCAATATGTAAGTTGTATTATCTTCAACCTCCAGACACATGTATTCATTGAAAAGATACTGTAAATTTAAAGCAATGAACCAAAATGTTCCTCTGAAAAATGTATAATGAATACATTATGCTCTTTATGTTTCCAGACTTTTTGGATATTCTATAGTGCATTTATAATGATACATATTGTTTTAAATTTAGGAGCATTTTCTTTGAAAAGATGTCTAGAGGTTGAAGGCGATTATGTTGACCCTTTCATGTGAAGAAGAGCCAACATATTCTTTAAAGATAAGTTTATTTTTGGTGTCCTGACTCTACAGACACTTAATAGGCTTTTTCTTTCTTGCCCTCCCTCGTGGACTTAATGTCATTAATTCTTTGCCCACCAGTGTTCTTGTTCTTTCTTTCCCATTTATCAAAACCTCCCCTAGGGGTAATAATCTGATAACTACATCAATTTGTTCATTGAGATGCTCAGCAGGCATCTGTTGGAATTTCACCCAGTGCCTGGTTCTGTTGCCTGCTAGGATCCAGAGAAGAGTCAGACCTCGCCTGCCTCAGTGGCCTAATGAGTCCACAACCAATACAGAGAGAAGGGCTGAACTCAGGCAAGGCTCCCCCAGTGGCCCAGAGGATGAGAAATGGAGAAGACTCAAGGCTTTCAGTAGAGCACAGATCACAACGGCTCAAAAATTTCTAACAAGAATTTCCAGGGGATGCCAACTTGGGGATCCCTGTGCAAATTCCTTGGGTATACCTGGAATCTTGCATGTCCTTGCTGGCCTGGAGCTGCAGCCCAGGGAGTCCAGGGTGGAGAAGGCAGAGAGTGTGGCTCGGGGCACTGGGCATTCCAGGGGTAGACTTGCTCAGACTTGCTTAGCTCTCTGAGAAGCTCAGGAGAGCTGCTCTATGCAGGATAGAGCCTCTGATGCTCTCACGGGGGAACCCAGTCCAGTTTTCTTCCCAACACAGGGTGATCATATAATTTATCATGCAAACCAGAACACTTCTGAGAATTGAAGAGGGAGCTCTTAATAATTCTACCATGACAATGTTCATGAACCAGGGCTATCCTGGGGAAATTGGAACTATGGTCACTTTGCTCTGGGGTTAGTTAGATTTTTATGCCAGTGGCCTTCCATCACCTACTTGGAAAGGAAGCAGTGTCTGAAAATAGTAGAGTTCAATTTGTTCTCAAATAAGGCATGTCTAATTCCCAGGGAAGCCACTAAAATACAGGTTCCTAAATCCTAGTACCGGAAATTCAGATTCAATATGTACAGATTGGTACTTAGAAATAGGCATTTTGACAGACTTCCCATGTAATGGTCCAAGGTTCACATCTTGACAAACACCGGCCCTTGGGGTTAGTGCTGGGTGTGGATCTGGAACTTTTTCATCGCTGGCTACGTGACCTTGGAAACATAACCTTTCTAGACCTTAATTTCTTCAAGTATAAAATGAACTTAACATCCATCTCACAGAATATTTTGGGGGCTAGAATAAACATTGCTGCAGTAGTTAACACAAAGCCTGGTGCATTATAAGCACTCACTAAATGGTAGATATTATATTATGTTGAGATAAATGAAATGGCAATTTTTGTAGATTGAAAACATCTAGTAGCAGTGATTTCACATGGTTCAATATAATAATTTAAGGAAATATTCTGAAGCCTACCTGAATTGTGTGGTACTCGGTATTTGTCCTTGAGTGATTCATAGGTGATGCACCTGGCAGGTTCTTTGAGCGAGGTAGAGGGTGAACTCTAACCTGCGGAGTGGGAAGATGCTTCCTTAGATCTTAGCCTAGTGGATTGATCGACGACAGCATTTCTCCAACTTCAGAAGACACATATCACCTGGGGCTCTCATTAAAATGCAGATTCAAACTCAGATTTGGCCTGTACTGCTGCAATTTTAACAAGCTCTCAGGTAATATTGATAATGATGCTGATGGTCCAGGGACCCCACTCTGAGAAGCAGAAATCTAAGAAGCTTAAAGGGAGATCAATTTTTAAAGCTGTCCCCAGGGGTCTGGACTCTCCAGTGAATAAAATGAAGTGCTCATCTTCCTAAAATGAATGATATGAAGGAACATCTCTGGGGCATCAGTGTGCCCTGAAGTTAATTGCTTTTTTGATAGCATTTTAAGCAAAATTACTGTGCATTTATCTTAACACAAATCCAGGAATTTGAATATATCCATTTTTCTGATAACTGAAGCAACTTCCTTTATTTTTTTTATTACTATGCAGAGAAGCATAGAATTTTAGAGCTTAAGTGCATTTATTCATTCATCAACTATATCTCTAGCATCAACCATGTGCTTTGCATTCTGCTGGGTTCTGGGATAAAGAGAGAAAAGCAGAAAGGGACCTGAAAAAGAGGTTCTGGAGCTAGTTAAGATGCAGCTGGGACCAGATCACACAATTCCTGAGCCAGTTTTTCTTCTTTCTTACCGGATCATGTTGTAAGGGTGGCCAAGAGTTATAGCACTCATTTAAGATGATGAGATTTGGAAAATAAAATTCTGCAAGCCCAAATTCTATTTTTCCCATTAGTTTTCACTGGGTACAGTGGAGAAATAGTCTCTCACTGAAAGAAATGGCCAAGGGATATGTACATTTTCCTCTATGGCACCAGTTTTCCCAACTGTAAGACAGAAATTCGTTTAGATAATTTCTAAGGTCACTTTTGACTACAAAATTCTATAATTCAAAGCAGGGATAGGAATTTTGCTTTTAATGGACATCTCTTCTTTGATCCTTTGGGCCACTGTTTCAAATTGGGACTTCATTCAGTGTCTCCGCCCACAGCATCCTCTCTCCAGGAGTATGAGCATCAAAGAGTAAAGGATAATGGATTCCATAGTCTAGCTGCTCTGTTGCTCCAGAGAAGTTTCAAGCTAAGGCCATGAATCACACTTCCCACCTACTGAACTGTATCTAAATATAGATTTAAATTAATGTATCTGCTCTTAGATTGATGTGCTCTGTAACTGAGAGGTCCTGCACAGCAGCCCACTCCATAAACAATAAGGAAGGATCAAAGCCTAATTAATTGCTTATGGTGGACGTCCCAGGCCTGAGGATTTAGTGTGGCCCGTTTCTTTGAGTTCAACGTGGAGCTGCTAGCTTATTAGCCAAACTGTGTTATTCTGGGTCCCTGGAAGATCACTGTAGTTCCATCTGTTCCATCCATTTTTTTCTTCACCCCATGAGGCCAATTGCTCTCTTGACTCATTAGCCTATGACAAAAGCCAATCAGTGCCCTTGTCTTTTTGGGGGGTCCAGATGGAAGTGTCCTTTATTGATTCAGCTTTCCATTGGCCCATCATCAATTTTATCTTAATGTGTCATCTCTGCGTTATTTTGTTTAAAGGTATTTAACTTTCCCAGAGGCCTGCATAGATAGATAGATGATAGATAGATAGATAGATAGATAGATAGATAGATGATAGATAGATGTAATAAAATTGTCATTTCTCTTTTGTGTACCAACTGTAGTTTGAGAAAAGACCTTTACCAGGACTGCAGGAGACACAGTGTGCTAGGCTGTTCATCAGACATGGATTTTGACTATGAAATGAATCTTCTCCAAACTGTGTAGTGAGCTGATGTTTAAGGCCATGGATTCCCTGCAAGGGCTTTGTTCCAGCCTGAACTGGAACAAAGGGACTTTGTTCATTAGAAGTTATCAGGGTAAATACTTACTCTGTCAAGATTCCTATAGCATCCAGAGGAGCCTGGGTAGCACTTTTGACTTAGAAATGCCCAGAGACTGATGATCATTTATTGTGTCCCTCCTGGTACCATGAGCATCAAACAATTTTAGTTTCAGAAGGCACCTCGCTGTTCCTCCTATTCCAAATCCTCCATGTGTTGCTGAATTCTTCCTGTCTCAATCACATCGTAGGCCAGGCTCACCTCTTTCCAGTAGCCTCCCCACTACTCCTCAATTCCCACCCCTAGCTCATAAGCTCTGAAACACGCCCTAATTGCTCCAGGTGTGTTTTCACTGCTCCATCACTTCTGCCATCCTTCACCCCCTCCTTAAAACCTTTGCATCCACACCAACATCTCTTCTGTTTATTGGTTCCTCTCTGGTCTCAGACTCTTGTTTCCAGCTCCCAATGTGAATGTCCATTTCCAGCTTCTGCTGGATCCAGTAAACCTACTAACCCCACTCCAGGCAGCCTGGGCCTCATGTTTTTTAAGTTGTTTTTTTCTACTTTCAACTTTTAGCTTTGCCCAGTCCTCTGGCCTTTCTGGTTCTCACAAAGACTTCCTGTTCTAGCCACTGGCTCCTAACTGGCACACTTAGCAGATTTCTGGATACACCCGGTCAGGGGGATCAAATGCCTTACTATAGCAACCCTCTAAAAATGCTCTGACAGTCCATGCTTAATACTTCAGTGGCAGAAAATTTATTACACCTTAAGACAATCCAACCCCTTTACAATATATTCCTTTATTTTACCCAAATCGGTCTCTAATTTACTATTTTTTATAACCTGACCTAGCTCTACCCTCTTTGTCCACATAGAGCAACTTTAGCCCCTCACCCCCACTCCAAATATTCTTAGGTGGATGTGGCAGATTGTATTTTGTAATGATGGCTGCAACATTTCTGGTCCCACAGGCTTTCTCAGAATCTTTCCTCTCCTCTTTCAAGAGATTCTATGCACCCTCTTGACAATATGCATGCAGGAGAAGGCTCTCTGTGACTTGCTGGCAGAGTAAGAAAAAACAATACAGCTATCACAAGACTCTATCTCTCACTGGGGTCTTTACCTATGAAGCTCTGAACCACCATCTAAGTAGTCCAACTGCCCAGAAGCCAACATACCGAGAGACCATGAGGAGAAATCACCTAGAAAGAGAGAAAGATGCATGAGGAGCCCCAGCTGTTGGTGTCCTCCCAACTCAGGCACCAGACATGTGAGCAAAGAAGCTTCTGAGATGATTCCAGCTTCCACCACCATCTGACTGCAACCATTTGAGGAAACCCTGAGTAGGGATCACTCAGAGAAGCCCAGTCAGCTCCCAGTCAGACCGTCAGAAAAAACAGTAAGAAATCACTGTCATTGTTTTAAGCCAGTGGTTGTAGAGAGGTTTGTTACAGCAAGAGATAACCAAAGCAGCAGATACCAAGAGACTTTTTTCAAGCTGCAGTCAGTCTTTCAATGATTATTTATTAAGTACCTACTGTGTCAGGCTACATTGCCAGTGTTTTCTTTTCTTTTTTGTTCAAGTGAACGCTACTCCCTAACATTGTGCTTGAGCTCATGACCCTGAGATCAAGAGCATGCTTTACTAATTGAGCCAGCCAGGTGCCATAAATTGCCCGTTATTAATTGGGCTTCATGTGATGTGTTTGATGTGGTTCTCTCACTGTCCTGATCAATGTCATTGGCTAAATTTTTGGAGACAGGTGAAACTTTTGTTGAACTAAACCCAATTCTCAGCATTTTGTTGGACCAGCCCAGATAGTTTGAGAGCAAGCCTTTTTGTTCCTAAGCTACATCAGCACAGATGGGTTCCTTTGGCATCCCGGCTCTGATGTCACCAGCTGTGTGACGTTAGCCTAGTCCCTGAACCACTCTGGACCTCAGTTCCCCCATGGAGGAAATAAGGTTATTAGCATTCACATAGAAAGGATAATGGGGTGATTAAATGAACTAATGTATGTAAAATACCTGGCCTGACGCCTCACCGTAGTAAATGCTTACTACATGGTAGATGCAGTTATTGTTCGCATTCCCTCTTCTCTTCTGGAAAAGTAATTGTTTTAATGTACTCTAAAATCAAATTAGCAGATCGAATTAGCTTTGGCAGCCCCTTACATTATTGATCCATATGGAATTTACAGTAAGGGAAAATCTTTAAGGCAGTGCTGCTCAAACCAGGACAGGATGATGACAGAACCCAGAGGCAAGGCTCCCAGTCATCTGTATCTTAGAGTGGGCATGTGTCCTTGGGCCCTGGACATGTCTTTTCCTTACACACTTTTTTAGCAGTCACAGACTTTAGCCTTTTCCTCCTCTTGGCTCTCCTGGTTGGCTAATAATAAACACGGTTAAATTTCAGCCTGTTCACACTGGCTTTGTTGTAGCACATTGAGGTATCTTTAGATCATAATTCTGTCATCAAGAGTATTCAAAGATAGTCCTTTGGACTTTATGTCTTCTTCAATGTGACCGACACATCTTGTATATCTTCATGTGTCATTGATGAAAAACAATAGCATTTTGAACAGGAGTCCTCCAGCCTTCTGCTAAAGAGCTGCCCCCAGCCTGATGTGGACTCCTAATCAAGCCTCTGGGGACGTACTTTCAACTGGTCATAAATCCATCTTGCCATGCTATCACCTGAGCCACAATTCCCTCCTTTTTCTAAAGATCACAAGAGACTTTGACAAATGTTCTGCTGAATCCAGGGGCCTTATATCTACAGTATTCCTGTGACAGGCCTGTCAAGAAGCCATAATAAAAAGTAAGAGTCTTGAACAATCCACCTTTAGTGGACCCTGGTGATCTCAGCTTTCTTTGTCTTTGTCTTCCTCTTCCTTTTTTAAATTTCACTTTCGCCATTTCAAGAATATGTCCTAGAATCTTACCTGGTATTGCAATTGGAATCATCAGTTTGCCAAATCTACTCATTTTGAAGAGAACTTGGAGGAGATACTGCCCTCTCTGAACATTTCTCTTTATTCCTTCCTTCTTTCTTACCTTCCTTCCTACCCTCTCCTACTCTTTCCTTCCTTCCTTATTCCTTTCTTCCTACCTTCTTTCCTCTCTCTTTCACTTTTGCTTTCTCTTTATCTCTTTCTCTTTCTTCCTCCTTCCCTCTCTCCTTCTTTCTGTCTTTCTCTCTTTACGTATATATTTATTTACAACCTTGAATTTAGAAATTTTAAAACATCCTGAAAAGTAGAGAAGCTAATGTAATAACCCCCCACATTCTGATCAGCAGCTTCAAGGCCTATTCCTGTGGCTAAGCTATTTTTGCTATGTCCCATCCACTCCTACCCCAGTCATCAACTGGATTATTTTGAATGATATTAGATCATCTCATTTTAAAATATTTCAAAACCTGTACCCCCAAACAGGGTAAAAAACATAACCATGATACCATTTTAAATTGAAAAATTCCTTAATATCATCAAATATCCAGTCAGTAGTAAAATTTTCTAGGTTATCCCATAAACTGTTTTTCTTTTTTTACAGATTGTTTGAATCAGGATCCTAACGATGTCCTCAAGTTACATTTGGCTAGTAGGTCTCATAAGTCTCTTAAGAGATTTCTAGGTTCCCCCTCTTATTTTTCCACTGAGTAAATTTTGCTGAAGAAATGAAATCACTTGTCCTGTAGAATTTATCACATTCTGAGTCTTTTTGCACCCCATTGTTGTTTAATGGGTTCCTCTGGTCCCCCATATTTCCTTTAAATTGCCTGCTATATTTAGAGGTCTGCCCTGATTCAAGCATGATCTTTGGCAAGAATATTCCATAGATGGTGTTAGGTCCTCCCTCTTGTATCCTATCACCAGACATATCCTTCCTGGTTGTCTTGCTTTATCATATTAGAATCTTTAAGGATATTTTATCCCTTCTGGAAACTTACACTATATTTAATATTCATATCTATATCTATATTTGTACATCTCAGATCTCTGAATGATCTCTGACCACATTTTAAGGTTTTACTTTCAGATTGTCTTAGGTCTTTGAATGGAATTGTCTGTATCAGGATTTTTTCTCTTATTTGAAGAACCCAGCTAAGTGCCCTAGATACTTGCTTCTCAAAGTGTGGTCCACAGAAGAGCAGCGTTGGCATCACCTAGGAGCGTGTTAGCATGCAGAATCTCCAGCCCTACCCAGAACTGCCAAACCACAGTCTTCATCTTAATAAGATCCCTCTGGTAATTCATAGACATATTAACATTTTAGAAGTTCTGAACTAATATGCCAGACCTTTCCATACATATACCAACAAAACACTTGAATCCTTGAGGCTTTAGGCATCCCTGGTAGATTTCAGTCTGTGAGTGGGACCCTCTTTCTATTGTGACATAACTTGACTGTCTTATGGACTAGAAGGCCTATCATTTGTCTCATTCATTGTTCCTTTCTCCTCCCTAGAGTTTTTCCTATTATTTGACACTCCTTGGTTTTGAAAGTCAGAGTTCATGGGTCTCAACATTGTGAACCTCTTTGGAATTAAAGATGCCCATGAAATAGCTTTTCAAATCATCAGTGTAGGATAGAGGAGAAAATACCAAACTGTGCATCAGGAGACTGCCATTAATTATGTGATCTTGAAAAAGTCATGTACATTTATTGGGCCCAAACATTCTCATGTATGGAAAGAAGGGGATGACTTAAGCACTCTCCAAGGCCTCTATGTTAATTGTGATGATTTCAAGAGAGGCAGCATATGGAGATGTTAGTGTATAAGCTTGAGAGCCAGAATGCTGGTTCTGCCAATTCCAGCTTCATGTCCTTGGGCAAAACTGTTCCCAGCTTTCTTCATGGGAAAAAGAATGTTCTTCATGGGAAAAAGTAGGGATAAGGTTCATGCCTACCTCATATGCCTCCTAAGACAATTTAGTACTAACTCATAGAAAGTGCCAGATAAATGTTTCTTAGTTTTTAAAAAAGTAGTGGATCCTATGATCATTTGGACATATTCCCTCTAAGAAGAAAGCTCCATGCTTCCTGTCTACTCAGCAACAGACACAGAGAGGCAAGTCACAACTGTGAGTTGTCAGGCCACCTACTTACTCTACAAACATTTCTTGAGCTCCTCTTGTGTGCTAGATCCTGGTGAGCAAGCTGAGCATTGTCCCTTCTTATGGAGCATGCAAACAGCACAGGAGGCAGCTAGTGAAGGGCCTGCCTTTCCTTGTCTTCCACTTTTCACCTGTTTCCCACTCATGATCCCTACCCATTCTCTGGCATAGTCATTGCTATATGGTATTCAGATATCATGCTTATGACTTATGTTCTGCATCTGTGTGTGTGATCTTGTTTACAGAGCATTCCAAGCCCCATCCTGTGGAGGCTCCAATTTTAGCTGCAGAGCCACAGGATTTGAGCCCATGATAATTCAGATTCTCCCAGCCCTCAGTGCTGGTGGGGAGAGATAGTTACCAGACCTTCCCACCAATAACAGAATTAATTGTGAGGTGGTATATCAGTTACCTATTGCTCGTGAAAAAAAAAATCCCACCAAACTTAGAGTTTTAAAATAGCAATCATGTTTTTAACTTATGATTCTATGGGTCAACAATTTAGTGGAGGCTTAGCTGGGTAGTTCTGGTCTTGGCAGGGTTCCTTTGTGCAGCTGTTAGCTGCAGGCCAGGTGGACAGGTTTGCTGATGTTGGCTGGGCTTTCTCATATCTTTCAGGCTTTAATTTCTATAACTGGGCTCACTTAACACTGGTCCACATGGTCTTTCATCTTCTAGCAGGTCAGCTTGTGCTTATTCTCATGGTGGAGTCAGATGTCAAGAAAATGCACGAAGGGTACAAGGTTCTTGAGGCCCAGTCTCAGAACCAGCACAGTGTTATTTCTACCACAATTTATTTGTCAAAGTCAGACAGAAAACTCAAAGAGAGGTGCAATTAACTTTATTCTTGTTTGGGGTTGCTATAAAGCCACAATGCAAAGGTGATGCATATAGGAAAGGGGCAAAGGATTATGACCATTCTGGCAAGCACTGGTACTGTGAATGGTTTATGTGTAGTCCTACCTGAGAATGGAGGGCTAGAACTAAATACTTTTTCTGGTATTCCACTGCCTTCTGTCTGCATCTAAGTAAATGAATGACCTGTCAGCCAATACATGACCAATCACTCTGAGAATGAATCACTTGGAAATGGATCATTCTGAAATTTAATATGTGCAGAACCAAGGTAGAGAGTTTCTGAAACCAAGGACTCAAAGCTGAAGATACTTGTACTGGCCTCTCCAGGAGATCCCAGACAACAGTTAGGGGAGAGATGCAAGACACATCTTTTGCATTGATCTTTGAATAATTTGAAACAAGTCAGAGAGACTCCCATATGATAGGTCCCCAGGCAGCCCACCTCCCTTTGTGTGTTATTTCCTTCTAACATAACATGCTTGTCAAAGCAGTGCAGTATTACAGAGAAATGGGCTGTTGAAATGCATGCAAAGCAGCATTTTCTATTTTGATGCACCAGGAGTCAAAGTAAACATCATACAAGCCATTTCATTTTGAAATCAACGCTTGTGAAGCTTGTTTCATTGCTGTTCAAAATTCAACTGCCCTCCTTCTGAAAGTACCTTCTCCATGGAACATTTTTTTTGCCCCAGCTTAGTGTATGGAGGACTTGTTTACTGGAGGAATGCATTATGACCTGAGATGAAATCCCTCCAGGCTTTGGGGGAATTGATTCTACCCAAGAGCTTCCCTATTGCAGTATTTTCTCTATGATTGTCTATTTGATGCCTCCCAATTGAGTGCAATGGTCGTTTTATTATCTTGTACTTCAATTTAGTGGGAAATTGTGCAAATTGTGCCATTCACTTCTTCCTTTCCTGTTCCACCACACCCCCCCCAACCCAAGAATCAGGGGGATCATCCCGGTGGTGACTTTTACCTTACTTCTAAAAGGAAATGTCATTGCATATTGGCTCACTTTTGGTTTTGTGGATATTTAAATACCACAAAGTTGATAGGTGTCTATCTTTAGGATCCATGCTACTATCCTGTGTGCCTTCTGGGCTTGAAAAGACACAGAACATCTTTAGAGGCACCGCATAGTATGACAGTTCAGAGCTTGGGTTGGGTGTCCAAAGGCCTGATTTAGTATCCTAGCACTGCTATTTATGGGCAGTGTGACCTTGGCAAGTTCCTTCATTTCGCTAAGCTTCAGTGTCCTTATATGGACACAGAGACAGTGTCTACTCATTGGATAGTTGCAGTGATTTATGAGATGATGCACAGGAGATGCTGAGCATGGGGCCTGGTATATAACAGGAGCTTACTAAATGTGGGCTATGGTTTGATGCCATTTCTATTGTGGTGTTGGTGACGGTGGTAGAGTTCTTCCTTCTGTCTTTGAGTGAGGTCACCAGCTGGAACAGAGGCTCAGCCAGGAGCACCTAGAACCTTGTTTTTGGAGATATCTTAAGTTTTAGATGATAAACTGAATTTAATTCCGGTGATAAAATGCCATGCAAGTGGCTAAAAGAGAAACATGATATTCCTTTCCCTTTCTTTCCTCTCTTCATCCTTCCTGCTTCCCTCCCTCCCTGTCTTCTTTCCTCTTTTCCCTCTCCTTCTACCCACCCCCAAAATATTTATTAAGGCCTATCATGCAGCACTGCACTGGACCCTGGGATGCATCCAAATATAACAGTCTCTGCACTCCAGATGCTCCCAACTCCTGTTAAGGAGATGTAAGGAATCAGCCATTACAGTCCAGTTCTGCAGGGAAGCACAGTGAAAGTCCACGTCCTTGAGCTAGACAGAGAGAGGGTGTGGGGAAAAGTCAATGCTAAAATGGAAGGCGGTAGGTGAGTAGAATCTATCCAGGTAGCTGTAGCCAAGGATGGCTTTATGGGGAAGAGAAGAAGACTCAAGACAGGAAAAGAAGGGCATCTGAGAAAGACATACAGCATGTCTTATTTGGGCCAGATGAGGAAACCACAGAGCTGCCTCTGCCAAGGTGCTGGCCTGCTCATGCCCAGGTAGGTCAGAGCTGCCCAGGTAGATTAGAAAAAAAGCTCATATCACTGATTGGTAAAAAAAAAGCTCATACCACTCAAAAAAAGCCCATACCCTGATTGGCAGAAGTGGTTGTGATATGTCATAGAATGTGAAACATCAGATACAGTCTTGAAACTGGTCTCAGAAGCTCAGAGGCAGAAGGGGAAGAGATGACGGTCAGAGGAGGGATAAGCAGCCCCCAAATGCACCAGCATTCAAGAGAGCCGGTTGAGGCTGAGTTCTGAGGCACAGAGACCTGAAAGGCAACAGGAAAAGTCGGCAAATCGAATACAGACTGTTACAAAGCATGTAAACGCAGGTGGCCCACAGAAACTTAAGAAAAGTGCCACTCCTGCTATTGGCTTGGTGGGGAATTTAAGATCCTCCAAAAGGGTTAAAGTGCACTGAATGGTCAAGCCCGTAGGAATAGGAAAAGTGCTTTTTTTTAAAAAAAAATATTTTAAAAAATATTTTATTTATTTATTTTGAGAGAGAGAGTGTGCTCATGCTCATGAAGGGGGGAGGGGCAGAGGGAGAAGGAGAGAGAGAATCTCAAGCAGACTTCACACTGAGCATAGAGCCCAATGTGGGGCTTGATCTCAAGACCCTGAGATCATGACCTGAGCTGAAACTAAAGGTCAGATGCTCAAACAACTAGGCTACCCAGGCATCCCAGGGAAAAGGGCTTTTAAAGTGGAAGCACTTGAGATCAAATGTTCTGGGTCTTTAAAATTTTTATTACCTAGCATGAGGTATAGAACCTGAAACATAGTGTGTACTCAACTAATGCTGGATAAAGAATGGAAAAAGTAATTACCAATGATCTGGAAAGTTTTACTTTGTGCCTACATGAGATGCCATGGAAGATATGGAAAAGGCTTTGGATCCATACGTAGAGGTTTAAATCTCAAGTGGAATGCATACCAGCTGTGTGACCCTAGGCAAATTATTTGCCATCTCTGGGCTTCAGTTTCCTTATCTCTAAGACACGAATGATGATGCTAACCTTTCAGAGCTTTTCTGAGAATTGAACATACTTGTTTGTAAACTGTCCAGCACTAGGTAGGCATTCCTGGGATAAGAGCTTGGGTTTTTTATATAAGCCACAGAGCCACATGGTTAATATAAAAAATATGAGCTGTTGGTCTTAGGACTGGCAACTTCTTTTGCCTCAAATTAGAAACCTTTTAAAGAGTGCAGGAACAACTAGAAAAAGAGTTTTAAAGGGCATGACCTTTTTAAATATCTTTTAAAAAAAACTTCAAGGAACTCATGCATTTAGAGAATTTCAACTTTTAAAATTTAGGGATTTTGCATTCTTTAGCTATGCTATTAGTTAGGGTCCAATCAGAAGACAGAAAAAGAGAAGTCTAATAGGAAAAGTTATTAACAGGGGAATGGAGTAATAGGAAGTTGGCTAAGAGGAGAGATCAAAAACACTCCTAAGGATACCCTAAGGCTGAGAGAGGGTACCCACGGAAGGAACAAACTTGGGAGGGGAGCATCCTTCTCAAGGCTGGGATTCAGACCTTGTTGGCAAGGCTGTGATTGAAACCCACTGGATGAAGGAGAATTGTCTGTGCTGTGGTGTCCAAAGTCAGTGTGATGATGCTGAGGCTGGCTGGTAGAGAGCCACCTGCTAGGAGAGCTCACCAGGAAGCTTCCAAGGGGGAAAGGTGTGGGTGCCATTGACTTCCTAAAAGGCCAACTGAGGCATTCAATAGATTTGCTAGAAAATTTCGGAGAAGCTCCCTAAAATTGTGGTTGAGATACTGTTTCCTCATTGGGAAAAAGCTGTCATCAGGGAATTACCAGAAAATGAGCTGGGTGCCTGGGGAACTCATTCACTATCCTTAGGAGCTGCTAAACTCCACATGAGTGGGTGACTCTTGTTGCTGGCTATGGGGACACTGCCACAAAAAGCTACCCACTTTGCAGGAACACAACCAGGCCAACAAGAGGCACACACCAGAACCTCTTCCCTCTCCAGCATTGCTTTAGTGCCCTCTACTGACAAGGCTTAACATCATCCTGGCCATTGTAGGAGAAATATTCATAAGGTCCACTTCCCTTATCACAGAGCAGGCAAAACGGGTGACTTTGGAGCTAAGAGGCAATGTATTGATGACCGGCACAGCCACATGGGAGGCAGAGATATATTTGAGAATTCAGCCCCATTTGCTTTGTCTTCTCCAGAAAAGAAAGGATGAGTTTGTACAATGATAACATATCTACATCTTCCTGTATCTCCGAAGAGAATTCTCAGAAACTGCTTATAAAATTTCTGTAACTTGAATGAATAATTCTTATGAGTTGATAAGTATGCTTGTCATCTTAACAGTGCTTAACAATGCTAGTACAGAGCACAATTTTTGTATCAAAATTACTTACACGGTTTTATCTATGGTTTATGGATAAGCGTCAGAAAAACTATATATTCAAGCAAATTATTAAAATTGGCATTTTTAGGCTTAAGGACCTGTAGCAAACTATTACTTCCCAGAAACAACATTGTAATATTAAAAAAGGTAATATGAAAACCTCCAAAGCTATCTTAATGTAGTAACACATTTGGAAAGACTTGTTTGGTTTTGTTCAGTTCCTCCTGGCCAACCAATATTTATTGCCAAGTTGTCTTAACACTGGTTTCCCAGAAGTGTGCAAGTGATTTATTGAGGAAGTGCTCTTGTTGAGGGCAAGTAAGAGAGTGGTGACACAGGACACAGAAGGGAAGGCGGCCAAGCAAAGTCCCACAGAATGTAGCTTTAGCTTGATCCCACAGGGAGCTCTGGGTTATGTCTCACTTCAGAGTGGTCACTTTCTGAGGCAAGGGAGCAGGGACATTTACTCTCTTGCACCTGTAGGACAAGGGATGTTCTACTACTACTTCTAATTCTCTGTTCATGCAGGCAAAGTGGGTTCCAGTAGGTTGAAAGGAGTCCTCAGAAATAAAAGTATTGGGCATGAAAGCACGCTACTGTCCCCAGCAGGGGCAGACACGTGCACACACATACTAACTAACTAACTAATTAACTAAATAAATAATTAAATAATTAAATGCTACAATAAACAGTGTTCATATCTCCATATTTGATGGAACCTAAGCAGAGTATGACATTAACATCTTCACCATTTTGTCTTTGTTCTCCATTCCTTCCTGACTAGCTTTAGCATAAAACTATTGACCTTGGAAAGCTAATGTGTTTGACAAGGCTCTTCAATTCAATTCGATGTGTACATCGAATTGTGTGGAAAATAAGGTAAGGACAGTCAATGAGAAATCATGGAAGTCAATAAGAAATGGGTTGAAAATCGTCTATTGCATGTAGGAGGTAGACAGTAATTGTTAGCTTAGAGATTTTCCATAGAGTGGTAGAAACCAAAGGGCAGTAGTTGGGAAGTTGCAACTGGTTACATGGACTCCTATAGCAGAGATGGCTGTTTATCTCCCCAATATCCATTTTTCCCTTTTATTTGTTTTTAATTAATTAATTAATTAGTTTAGTTTTGCTAAGTGTGGAGTAATTTAATCAGGGCAAGTCAGCACTCTATGTTAAGTGACACAGTATCAAGTATAGGAAGATGATTTGGTAGAAGCTTGTTGAAACAGAAGCCACTGGAAAGGGCCAGAAGCATAGTTCTTATGATCATAATGGGTCACACTCCTAGAGTTCATGTGGCCCAATCAATCCGCCAAGTCAGGATCTTCAAGGGACAAGATTCTCATAAACTCCTTTCTGGATTGCCACAATGGTTTTAGATGGCCTTTCTCTGTTAACATCATTTTAACATTTTGTTGAGTATCATACATTTTTAAGGACTTTCAAACCAAAGTTCAGAGCTCTGCTAGCAGTGCTTTTTTAAAAAAAATTAAATTCAATTAATTAGCATATAGTATATTATTAGTTTCATAGATAGAGTTCAGACTTATCAGTCTTAAATAGCACCCAATGTTCATTACATCATATGCCTTCCTTAATGTCCATCACCCAGTTACCTCATCCCCACCCCTCCCCTCTAGCCACCTTCAGTTTGTTTCCTATAATTAAGAATCTCTTATGGTTTGTCTCCCTCTCTGATTTTGTCTTGTTTTATTTTTTCCCTCCTTTCCCCTATGATTCTCTGTTTTGTTTCCTAAATTCCACATAAAAGTGAACTTGTATGATAATGGTCTTTCTATGATTGACTTATTTTACTTAGCATAATACCCTCTAGTTCCATCCACATTGTTGCAAATGGCAAGATTTCATTTTTTGATGGCTGAGTAGTATTCCATTGAATATATATACAGCATCTTTTTTAATCTATTCATCTGTCAATGGACATCTGGACTCTTTCCATAATTTGTCTATTGTGGACATTGATTCCTTTTTTTTAAGATTCTTTTTTTTAAAAAAATTATTTATTCATAGACACAGAGAGAGAGGCAGAGACACAGGCAGAGGGAGAAGCAGGCTCCATGCAGGGAGCCCGACGTGGGACTCGATCCCGGGTATCCAGGATCACACCCCAGGCTGCAGGCAGCGCCAAACCGCTGCGCCACCGGGGCTGCCTGTGGACATTGATTCTATAAACATTGGCATGCAGGTGTCCCATAGGATCACTAAATTTGTATCTTTGGGGTAACTCCAGCCATGCAATTGATGGATCAAAGGGTAAATCTATTTTCAACTTTTTGAGGAACCTCCTACTGTTTTCCAGAGTAGCTGCACCAGCTTGTATTCCCAACAACAGTGTAAGAGGGTTCCCCCTTCTCTGCATCATCACCAGTATCTGTTGTTTCCCGACATGTTAATTTTAGTAATTCTAACTGGGGTGAAGTGATATCTCATTGTGGTTTTGATTTGTATTTCCCTGATGCTGAGCGATGTTGAGCACTTTTGCATGTATCTATTGGCCATTTGTATGTCTTCTTTGGAAAAATATCTGCTCACGTCTTCTGCCCATTTCTTGATTTGTTCTTTGAGTGTTGAGTTTGATAAGTTCTTTATGGATTTTGGATACTAGCCCTTTATCTGATAAGACATTTGCAAATATCTTCTCATATTCTCTCAAATGTCTTTTTGGTTTGTTGACTGTTTCCTTTGTTGTGCAAAAACTTTTTATGTTGATGAAGTCCCAATAGTTTATTTTTAACCTTTGTTTCTCTTGCCTTTGGAGACATGTCTAGCATCATTCTTCCTTTTTATAAGAGAAACCCAATATTGTTAGAGGAAACAAAAAGGCCAGATTTTAAAACAAAACAAACAAAAAAAAACAACAATCTCTTTCAATCTCCCTTGAATTTAGGGTAGTCTAAGTTCTGGTCAATAAGAGGTAAGCAGTTGTTGAATGGTGCCTTGAGGAAAGATCCTTGATACCATGGCTGACTCAGCCAGCCTGAACCTTTTGCATCTTGCTTATCTGTCTTCCTTCTTCAAACCTGGAGGCAATACTGAAGAGGATTCAGCCACTTGGGGACCATGAAGTGCCCTGGACCTGTGAAGAGTGACGGAGTGGGAAGAGAAAAGATACCCGGGTCTCTAGTGACATTGTGGAGCTGCCATATCAGCCCCGAAGTTCACAGCTCCAAATTTATCATTCCATGAGAAGTGGAAAACTCTCAACTTGTTTAAGCCACTTCGGGTTCTCTGTACTAGTATCAAAACACAATTTCTTCATGGTTATTATTTTTCTAGAATCTTAGCACTGAAAGAATAAAAAGGTAGGTGGCAACTAGATGTAGACAGAGGATCGAAGGAGGATGTCTTGGTTTGGGTTTTCCCAGAAGCTGATTTTGAAACATGGATTCAAGAGTAAGGCATTTGTTTGGGAGGGAATCCTCGCAAATATTGCTAGAGAGGTACTAAAGGAGATAGGAAAGAAAGGAAACACTGAAAAAGAATGTATTTTTAAGCAAATTACTATTAGGGCCAACTGGAGTTTAATCCTATCAGAGAAGTCTCAGTAACAATATAGAACATGTGCCTTAGGGTTCTCCCTACCTAATGGGTTAGGAAGCTGGGCCATTTCTATACCAATTACTACTAATCACTGGTGGAAAGCTGCTTTGGAGGAAGGGGGCAGTTCATTAATTCCTTGGAACTTCTCAGCTTGCTGAATGAAAGGAAAGCTCTCAGAAAAGCTCTCAGAGAAGCTCTCAGAAAAATAGATGGCAGATGTCAGCTGTTTAAAGTCCTGCTGGTGTGCTCTGAAATGGAAGAAGTTAAGGATATATGAGTGGCACACTCCCACTATCTGTTACACAACGGTGTGTTCTCTTTTGTCTTGGAGCATGAGAAATTTGAACATGTTTATAAGTCAAGGAGAAAGAGTCAATAAAGAGTGAGAGGCGTAAGGTTCAGAAAAGAGAGAAACTGACTCATGTTTCATGGAGTCAAAGGGAGGTGCCATCCTGAGCTTCAATGGGAGGAGGGAAGAGCTACAAAATAGCTGCTCCATGTTTAGAGGTGGGAAGGAAGGAGAGTAGGATGGAAGTGGATGTAGACACTTCTTTAGGTTGGGGGTTGACACACTGAGGTCTACCCTATGTCACGATGTTAAGTTATGAACGTACTAGGCAGTCACCTTTTTAATGAGTGAGGGAAGTGAATATTTGTTAGGTAACTTGAGGCAAGTTCTGAAGGTTTGAAATAGTCAATCAAGGGAATGGGAAGGGAAGCTGACCAATAGTCCTGCCGCATTGTATAACCCAAGGGGCACTGTTCACACAATGGTGTGCAACACAACACACTGCCAATCAATGTGGAAACAGTTTATAAAGCAATATGGGTAGGCCAGCTGAAACTGAACATCCACAAATTTTAATGGCATTAAGATTTTTTTTTTTTTGGCATTAAGATTTATATGGGATGACATTTACTTGTGGGGAAAGGATCACACCTAAAAGTAGGCCGGTTGGATTGATTCACAACAGGAGATTTTCCAATATGGTTAGTAAAAAGGCAGAAGAGCAAGAAGAGTTAGCGTCTTAGAAGACTGATTGAATTCATGGATCCTAAAGTCAGGGAGACTGGTAAGGAAGTGGTCAAGAAGTTGGGGGTGTTTGTGAAATGAATGAATAAGGGATGGGGGGATGCCTGGGTGGCTCAGCAGTTAAAGAGTCCACCTTCAGCCCAGGGCGTGATCCTGAAGACCCCGGATCGAGTCTCACGTTAGGCTCCCTGCATGGAGCCTGCTTCTTCCTCTGCCCGTGTCTCTGCCTCTCTCTCTCTCTGTTCTCTCATGAATAAATAAATAAAATCTTAAAAAAAAAAAAGAATGAATAAGGGATGGGGAGCAAAAACAGAGGAACATGGAAGAAGAGGTGGTTGCAGACAAAGATTAAAAACAAACAAAACAACCCAGGGACACATCTGGGACACAAAGATTAAAGACAAACAAAACAACCCAGGTGGTTGAACATCTGCCTTTGGCTCAGGGTGTGATCCTGGTATCCTGGGATTGAGTCCTGCATTGGGCTCCCCAGGGGAGCCTGCTTCTCCCTCTGCTGAGGTCTCTACCTCTCTTTCTGTGTCTCTCATGAATAAATATATAAAGTCTTTAAAAAACAAACAAACAAACAAACAAAAAACCCCGGGTGATGTTAAGTAGGAATCAATACTGAGAAATACAGTCCAGGAAGTGACCCTGTTATTGAGTTGATGGTGTTGGGTGCAACTGATGGTTATGGTCAAAATGGAGAATAAGGATCCTGGGGTTTGTGGGTTGGGAAATACACAGCATGTATGTGAACACAAACGTCTCCTCACCCACGGCAAATGTGACCTGTCATGGCACTGATAGCTTCATCATCCTTTTCAAACAGCACTGCTCATGTTTGTGTCATTATCCTAGGACGTGGGTATTTTGTACAGAAGGTGATAAACACTGATTTGGACTGAATGTTGTTGTTTGTGCAAAGTGTGTCATAATAGAAAGTGGCTGGACCAGCATCTGGAGCCTTAGGTCCTTCCTATGTCTATTCCTAGCTAACTGACCCTGCGTAGGTGACTTAATTGACCTGTATACTTGCAAATTGGGGGTAATTACACCTACTTTGCCTACCCACTGGGAAGTTGTAAAAAGACTGCTCTTAGAAAAAGTCAGGGGCATGTGAGTGGCTCAGTCTGGTTAAGTGTCCTTCTTCAGCTCAGGTCAACATCCCGGGGTCCTAAAATTGAGTCCCTGCATCATGCTCCCTGCTCAGTGGGGAGTCTGTTTCTGCCTCTCTCTCTCATATAAACAAATAAACAAATCTTAAGAAAAAGTTAAAAATGCTATACAAATATTTGTCATTGATGTCAGTATGTAGAAAGCTACAAGTGGTAGCATAAAATGGGGGCAAATATGGGACTAATTGAAGAGGATGACCTATAGATTCAAAGTTCAAGGATAGATTCTGTGTTTTGTTTGTTTTTTTTCTTATCTCCACTTTCTGAGTATTTTAAAATTCAAACTAAAGCATTCATTTCAATGATTGTCACTGTTATTAAAGAAAAATAAAACCCAAAAGCTTTGATATTTCAGAAAGTGTTTAAAAGAACACTGGAAAAAAAAATAAAAGAAAGCTGGAGGTTGGAGGCATTATACAATATTAAACAGTGCTGCCCCATCATGCAGAACTCTGAGATTTCTGATATTTTCTGCTTTTTATTTTCCAATGAGCTTCTCCCCCGCATACCCCCCACCCAGCAGCAACTCCTAGCCGGCTGTTCACAGTCAAGTGTAAATTAGACCTGTTGCATTTTATGGCTTGGCCCTGTTTGACCATTCCCATGTCAACCTGACCGCTCTCTCTTCTATTTTTCCAAGGAGAAAGCGAAATGTTATTCACGCCTCTCCTGCCGGAGCTCACAAATGGACGCAACTTCTTCCCAGTACACTGTGAAAGCATTCAAACGCCATGCTGATTGTTCCCCCTGTGGTCAAAACAGAAACTTGTTTGTTTTCTCTCAAATTTACTTGGAAAGGATGTTGTTACAGCAATGCTGTTTGAATTATTATAGCTAACCTTTTCCAGTGTACATGTCCAGAGGCATAATTGGATTCCCAAAATGAACTCCATTGACAACAGCTACAGAAGGATGCTTCAGCTTGTTTATTCTTAAAATTAATGTTGCTTTCATTCCTTCTCTCCCCATGCTTCTCTCTCTCTCTCTCTCTCTCTCTCTCTCTCTCTCTCTTTCTCTCTCTCTCTCTGGCTTGCTCACTTGCTCCCTCAAAAATCCACTAAGTAAGTAGGACTTAGTGAATAGCAGATCTCTTAATTATTTACAAAAAATAATAGCTTCAGCAGTCGAGATGTGGTGACGAAACCGACCCCAGTCCCTGCCCTTCTTGTCACACTGCGTTTACCTGAGCGATGTGTTTAGTCTGGCAGAAGAATCCCTATATTTCTCACCGTTGTATGGTCACTATCCCTTGTGACCTCTCAGATAAAATTTAGTGGCATCAAGCTCTGGTAGCTACTTCTGCTCCTGGAGCATCGTTATTCTTACAAATTGCACATCATTATACTTTTATGGGAAGGCTATTATACCTTGTAAATAGTACAAGCCCAGCAGCTGGCCCAGCAGGCTGCACGGGGGCATTGCCAGCTGACTGGACAGGAGGCTCAAGAGAAAACCAGCCCTCTGCCCTGAAATGCGCATACCTGGTAGCGGAAGGACAGGTGCTGATCACTTTGGGAGGTTGAGTACTTGGGGTGGAAAAAGCCCTTGTTTGGAAAGCCAATGGGTACAGACTACCTTCCAACTCTGCCACTGATGAGCTTGAGCACATTCCTTGACCTCAGCACATTAACTTCTTGAGCTTTAAAATGGAGATGATATTCCAGCCTCACGGGGATGGGAAATGTAGTAGCCATTTTGGAAAACCAGTCTGGCAGCATCTATTGAAATTAAAAATCTGTGCATTCTTAAAACCAGAAACCTCACTTTTGGAATCTATCCCATTGAAATAAAAGCTCCAGTGCACAAGGCTCTGTGTGCTCGGGTGTTTGTACAGATGAATGAATTGGAACATCTACACTCTGGAACATTGTGCAGCCCTTAGGATGAATGAGTTTTCACGGAGATATTTTCATAAGGTTTGCTTGAAGAAGAAAAATGATATGCAGAAAGAAGTAAATCATATATGCTATTTAAAAAACCCTTCTATATGTTTGTATGCATGTGTATAAATTAATGTGTATGTGTGTTTATATTTGCTGTGAATATGGAAAGATATGGAGATGGAAAGATGCATGCATGGATTATCTTGAGGGAGGGGAGCGCACAATGAAAAACAGAATAGGGAATTAAGAGAAAAAGGGAAAGATTGTTTCCTTTGCTGTGCAGAAGATTTTTATATTGATGAAGTCCCAAGTTCATTTTTGCTTTTGTTTCCCTTGCCTGTGGTGACATGTCTGCTAAGAAGTTGCTATGACTGAGGTCAGAGAGGTTTCTGGAAAACAAAAACAAAAACAAAAACAAAACAAAACAAAACAAAACAAAACAAAACCCCAGAGGTTGCTGCCTGTGTTCTCTAGGATTCTGATGGTTTTCTCTCTCATATTCAGGTCTGTCATCCATTTTGAATTAATTTTTATGTATGGTATTAGAAAATGGTCCAGTTTCATTCCTCTGCATGTTGCTGTCCAATTTTCCCATTTGTTGAAGAGACTATCTTTTTTCCCCTGGATATTCCTTCCTGATTTATAAGGAATAAAAGTCAATACATCTTAAAGGCAGCCTACAGAATGAGAGAAGATATTTGCAAACGACATAGCTGTTAAAGGGTTAGTATCCAAAATCTACCAAGAACTTATCAAACTCAACATTCAAAAAAATAAATAACCCAGTTAAGAAATGGGCAGAAGACATGAATAGACACTTTTCCCAAAAAAGGACATCTAGATATCTAACAGACACAACGAAAAGATGATCAACATCACCCATCACCAGGGAAATACAAATCAAAAACAAAATGAGATACCACCTCACACTGGTTAGGATGACTAAAATTAACAACACAAGAAACAACAGATGTTGGTGAAGATGCAGAGAAAGGGGAACACACACAGAGGGAAGACCAGGTGTAGATGGTGGAAGGAGGCAGCCATCTTTACAAGCCAAGGAGACAGGCATCAGTAGAGGTCAATCCTGCTAATACCTTGATCTTGGACTCCAGCTTCCAGAACTGTGAGGAAATTGATTTCTGTTGTTTCAGCCATCCAGCCTGTGCTACTTTGTTATGGAAGCCCTACCCAACCAATACATTATTATCACACTTAAACATTTCTATGTAGCCCTCTTAATGTATATAATAAATTAAATATATGGAAAAATGTCCGCTTCCCATATAAAGTATCAAATGCTCAATAAATACCAACTATTATCATTGTTATTATTACTATTGCTATTGATTTCACCCCACCATATGCAGCCGGTGTTTTTCATTACTATTGTTTTGTTTAGAAATTCCTAATTTTGATTTGTAGATAAGAGTTGTTCATAGAGACTTTCCATTTTTAGATTGAAGTATCTACTTTGTTTTACTTTTTCATTCTTATAATTTATTTGCAGTTTTATTCCAATAAGATCAGAGCATGTTGTTCATATTCTTTGACTTTACAGAATTTATTGTGGCTTATGTGCACACTAACATACCAGTTTTTCCATATATGTCAATGACAAGGCTGTAAAACCTAGTAAATCTGCATAAGATATACATTAATGTAACCTGTTTTAAGGTCACTCTTACCACTTGGTGCTGTGTCTATTTTGTTATATGTTTTTGTGAGGTTGTTTTTTTTCTCTGGGTAGTCTGGTTTATATATATATATTTTTAATTTTTATTTATTTATGATAGTCACACAGAGAGAGAGAGAGAGGCAGAGACACAGGCGGAGGGAGAAGCAGGCTCCATGCACCGGGAGCCCGACGTGGGATTCGATCCCGGGTCTCCAGGATCGCGCCCTGGGCCAAAGGCAGGCGCTAAACCGCTGCGCCACCCAGGGATCCCTGGGTAGTCTGGTTTATTTTAAAAATTCCTTTTTTGACATTTAGAAAGAGTTTGTATTTTTGTTTTAGTATTTACCCATAAATTAATACCTTTTACATGTTCTTAATTTTTCTTTTCCTTACTTAGACTTCTATTTGTCATGTCATCTTTCAATGATGACTTAGAATCTCACCTATTACCCATGTGACAATAATGAGCTCATTTTGCTTTCCCCTGTCTCCCTCCTTTTTCACCCATTTTTTTTAGTTTTGCTGTTTCAACTTTATCAAAACATTTAACATTTATAAGCTATTCTCCTACCCTTACTGCTTTTTTTGTTTCTGTCTCCCTCTATATAGATGGCAGGGGCCTCATCCCAGGACTCTGGGATCATGATCTGAGCAGAAGGCAGACGCTTAACTGACTAAGCCACCCAGGCTCCCCGTCTTCTATATTTCTTATTTGAAATGTTCTCTTATATCTGCAAATACTTATTAATACATGAATAATGTAATTCATGTTAGAGTGTGTGTAGTTTGATCCTGCTTTTCTCTTAGAGTTTTTCACTGATTCTCATTTTCATCATCTTATAATAGATTTATATGGATGTAGTCTATGTTCTGCTTTTAAATGTCTTGAATTTAACTGGATGATCAATAGAAATTGTAGCAATCAGGGGTGCCTGGCTGGGTCAGCTGGTTAAGGTCTGCCTTCAGCTCAGGTCATAATCCTGGGGCCCTGGGATCAAACCCCCCAGTGGACTCCCTGCTCAATGGGGAGTCTGCTTCTTCCTCTCTCTCTTTGCCCCCCCCCCCAATTCATGTGCTGTCTCTCTCTCTCTCAAAAAAAAGTAAATAAAATCTTTAAAAAAAATTGTACCAGCAATAGAAGGGTTTGGGTGGTCCACAGGCTTCTTACTTTAAGAGTGCCCTCGTCTGCCAGGGTACTGAAGTGTATGTTCTTCATTATGTGGTGTCTTTGGAGGAGGAGGACTGATATGTATTCTGATTCTGTTATGTTCATTTGTTCCATAAGTATCTTAATTACTACCATTTGTTTCATTCTTTTATTTTATGAGATTTTTATTTATCTATTTTATTTTATTTATCTATTAGAGGGACAAAGAGCCAGAGAGAGAGAGCACAAGCTATAGGAGAGGTAGAGGGAGAAGCAGTCTCCCCATTAAGCAGGGACCCCAATGCGAGCCTCCATCCCAGGAGCCCAGGATCATAATCTGAGTGAAGGCAGATTTGAAACCGACTGAGCCACCCAGGGGACCCTGTTTCATCCCTTCTCCTAGGACACGTTCCTATTCCATGTTGCCTACCTTTTCCCTAGAAAAAGTGCTTTATGCAGACAGACTGCCACTTCTAGTGCTATGCATTCCAAGACTGTACCTCAGATTATTCCAGAGCTAGTGCTCTGTTGCACCAGGCCAGAAGTGACCTTAGAGTGAGCTCATTTGTTATCTGACCAGCGTTAGAAACTTGAAACATTCTCCAGGTTAGGGAGCATTAGTATTTGTATAATATTGATTATTTTCAATCCTTGTATATGGTATGTCTATCCATTAATATAGATATTTAGTAATTGACCTCAATGAGGTTTGGAAATTTCAGTGTAGAGGTGCACACCTATTGCATCTCTTATATTAGATTTATTTTATTCTGGTGGTTGTGTTCTTTTAACAAGCAGTATACTGTTAGGTTTTTGTTTATTTATCCAGTTGTACAACCCAAATCATTATTTAGAGTACTTAGTCTTTTTTATATGTAACATAATTACTGATATATTGGGGTTTAAATATACTATCTTTCATTATTTATTTTGATCTAATGTTTCTTCTTCTTGCTTGCTTTATTTTAAGATTAATACAAATTGTAAATGATTTCATGGTATCACTACTTATTTGGGGACTAATTGTTTAAATTGGAGATTTTTAGATATTAACTGCAAATGATAACTATTTTTCAATTAAAAATGCACTTAATATCTAACATCAATGAATCTCAATAAAAATAATAGATTTTTGTTTTGTCTTTGTATTTGGAAACATTTTTACTAGTTTTAGTTTGTTTTTAAGATGGCAGGAGATCAACATAGATTTGGTGAGAGAAGCAGCAAGGGTGAATGTTACAAGTAAGGATATTTGAGGGAGAGATTGCTACACGCTGGGCAAGGTGTTCTCACCTCTTTGTAAACCTCCTCAAGATTTTAGTCAGGTTTGTGTGTGTGTGTGTGTGTGTGTGTTTTGCTTTTTTTGTTTTGTTGAATAATTGGATTTGTGTTTCTTGTTCATGTAACTCTGTTGAGGTTGGTCACGAGGCAGATCAATTTCTTTACATTTTTTGGGAACTTGCCCAGGTCTGAGTACCAGTCAGGGTTCAGCCAGAAAAGAGAACCTACTCTGGGTAGTTTGATGGAAAGAAATTACTATAATGACCTGGTAACTAAAGTCTTAGAAGAACTCAAGAAATAGAAGGTAAGGAATCTCAAAGAATAGTAACTGCAAGAAGCTGCCTCTATCTTTGGGGGCAGTAAGACAAAGGGAAAGGCCATTGTCACCAGATTCCAGGAGTTGTGGCCGCCTGGTGGGAGCCATATCCACCTTGGAGTCTATGTGAAAGGAACTGGACACACAACCCAAAACAAAGAAAGAAAAGAAGGAAGAAGGAAAGCAAGCAAGCAAAATTTTTTGGTTTCTTCCAACCATATTGCAGTCTCCTGTTAGGGCCTCCCCTGATAAAGCAAAATGAAAACCAAGAGGCAGAGGCACCTAGGAAACATAATTTTAAAGAGTTGGTCCTCTGTGATTTAAAGCAAAAGAAAGGAATGGGAGAGAGTGAATGTCAGGGTAAAAGGCAAATGACTGGTATGGCACATATTGTTGTCAAGTCTTTCTTACACATGCTAGGTGACTTCCAGGCACAAGGAGACTGCCTGGGTGGCTTCAGCTGCCCTGTTGATGGCCAAATTTGTTATACTAGGAGTAATTGAGGGATGTGGTCTGTGACCAGTCCTGGCCTGGCTCTGGTGAGTGTCCCGATCTGGGTTAAGAATTGCTTTTTTTCAGGGCAGCCTGGGTGTCTCAGTGGTTTAATGCCACCTTCAGCCCAGGCCTGATCCTGGAGACCCAGGATTGAGTCCCCATGTCAGGCTCCCTGCATGGAGCCTGCTTCTCCCTCTGCCTGTGTCTCTGCCTCTCCCTTTGTCTCTGTGTCTCTCATGAATAAATAAATAAAATCTTTAAATAAATAAACAAACAAAAAAGAATTGCTTTTTTCCAGGGTACCTGGGTGGCTCAGTCAGTTAAGCATCCTGATTTCCTAGGATCATGACCCCAGGGTCCTAGAATTGAGCCCCATGTCAGGCTCCCTGCTCAATGGGGAGTCTGCTTCTCTCTCTCCCTCTGCTCCTTGTTCTGCTCATGCTCTTTCTCACATTCACTCTATCTCAAATAAATAAATACAATCTTTTTTTTTTTAAAAAAAGAATTGTTTTATTCTCACCTATTACAATCTTGTAGGTGGGAGATGTGTTTGAGGAGACTGAGTCATTATTAAATAACCACAATGCAATATTTTTGTGGGATCCTCTCAGGGGAGGGATGACATCCCCAGGGAAGTTTTCTGATGCAGAAGATCTAACCCAGTTCAACCTTTCCTGGGCACACCCGTCCTCAACTTCAGCCTTTGGAAGTAAACCTTCATCTTCATGCTATTGAGTTGCTCATGCCTGGTGACAGTGCCACCTTGAAGGGAGTTTTGTCAAGATTGTTCAAGCATGGCCATAGTGACTGGCATTCCCTTAATTGACGCTTACCATTACTCGCTATTCTAAACAGTGAAAATGCAGGATGGTAGCTGCCTCTCCATTTTCACCCTTGTCAACTTTTCTCTAATTATTTTTCCCAAATAAAGAAGTAGGAAGGCGCAAGGAAGATGGTCAATTTCCCTGCATAAGCAGAAGTTAAACCTAGGGAGGAGCTATTGGCCAACTCTGCCTTTTCTTTTTTCACACCATCTTGTTAGCTTATTTACTTATTTGCCCTTACTCCCCAATTATAATATAAGCTCCATGTTTTATTCATCACTCCATCCTCAGCACCTAAGGCATTGCCCAGCACATAGTTTAAGTGGTCAGTAAATAACTATTAAATGAATGAACCTACAAAAGAGACCAAGAAGTAAGTAAGAGATAGGGAGAGGGGGACACTAGGAGGTATGATGTCCTATAAGGTAAAGGAAACAAGTTTTGATAAGTATAGTCAATATTGCCAAATATTGTGGAGAGATAAAGTAATAGAAGTACTTGACAGTAGCCATTGGGTTTGGTGATAAGGACATCATTGGTAACCTTGGCAAACATGATGTCTAGTGAAATGCTGAGGGCCTGAAGACTGGTGGTGGTAAGAGGTGAAGAAGAGGAAACCGTGAGTGTGGACAAGTCTTGACAAGTTTACTAGCAAAAAGGTAAGTGGGGAAGTATGGTAGTAAGAAAGTGTTTCTTTAAAAAGTGGTAGGGCCTTGAGTGTCTTTACATTCTAATGGGAAGGAGCCAATAGGTTGGGAAAGTTTAAAGATGCAGATAGAATTAGGAATAGTCAAGAGTAAGACTTGTGAGAAGGTAGAAAAGGCTGTAACCTGGAATATGAGTAGAGAGATTAGCCAGAGCTAGGACCAATACCTCTTCTACGAATAATGGGAGGAAAGGCAAAAAGGCTGGGAAGAGAGTTTTAGGCACATTTGGAGGCTGACAGTGGGTGGGAGGGTAAAAAAGCTCTCTGTGGTGACTTATTTCTGCTCTGGAAAGGTGAGGTCACTCATTCCTTTGGTAAGTGCTTACTGAGAGTCTACTCTGTGCCCATATTCTGCTGGGTCCTGCATGCAGTGGTGAGCAGAGACTGACATGGGTGAGCAGAGACTGACATGAGGAGCTTAGAGGATAGCAGGGACATGGTTCTTGAGCAAAGGATCACATCCCAAATTATAAAAATACAGCAGCACTGTGATTAGCAAGAGGTATATTGATCTGCATGGTTCTGTGATTTTTGTGTGATTGTAAACTCAGGCATCAGGAAGAAGCCCAGAGGAAAGGCAAGGGGAGAATCCAAAAGGAAGAGTTTGAGCACCTGACTCTGGGCAAAAACTTTTCATAGGTTAGGGAACATGAGAAAATTCCTCCTGGTGCCTGAGTCTGCCCAGGTGGAACTGAGCCTGAGACAGTCATTGCTCTGATACTAGACTGCGTGCCTAACCCACCAGGTGAGAATTCAGCTTGCTGCTCTTCCCATACCCCTCCACGCCCACTGCCTTTCCCAAGGGGAACTGGCTCTGACTGCTGCTTACTCTGCGAACAAACTCTTACCTGATAGAGAATATGTTTCTTCTAATCTCATTTATTTATAAGGTACTTAAAGATAACAGTGAAATTAAAATGGAACTCAAAACTCTAGCTAAGGGATGAGCTTTCTGGAACTTTGAGTTCTTTGTAGAGCTTTGGGGTTCTGTAGGTTGTATGCTCCTGGCTCTTTTTCTGTCTTAGTTTGTTTGAGGGGAAAAAAAAGAAAAACTAATCAAGAGTTCAAATATCTGGATATTAATTTGTGTCCTGACTCTAATTAACTGTGTGACTTTGTCACTTCACTTCACCTCCCTAATCCTGTTTCCCCTTCATTGGATTAGATGAGCTTCCAGTTGTCTGATCCTACCTATTAATTTGAAGAGGAATTTTTAAATGTACAATCTGCTTTCTGAACAATTCTGGGTATGAGGCACCTCCTATACGTCACAATAATTAGGTAGGTTGACTAAGTGTTGATTTAATTACTAAACTTGTTTCTCAGTCATAATTTTCAGAATTCTCTACCCTCCCATTACGTTCCTCTACTCTTGCTTTATTTACTTTCTTACCTGAGCAGGTCATTTGCACTGGCCTCCCCCGCATTTCTGCCTCTTCGTTTCATACTGTGACTGTGCTTATCCTTCTTTCATTAATGATTTTTCAGGAAACAAGCTACAGCTGATTATTCTGAGGCAGAGCCATCCATTTATAAACTTAGCTACCTCATTATTTGAAAACATTAAGGAGAGAACATACTTCCTTTGACCTAAAGACTTTCAAAAGAACTTACCATAGACCATGAACTATTAGGGATAGAAGAGAGATTCACCCAGATGGATCAGCTCCTTGACAAGTGGCCACCTGGGTTAAGCTTATGTTCTTCTGAAAGGTAGTCTCCAAGCGCTTGCAGCTTGCAACGAGGATCAACCCATGATGAGAATACTGGGCAGGAGGAGCTGTTCTACAATTTTCTCAATTGAACAGCAGACCCTGATATGAAAGCCTGCATGGCTCAGCTGAAGAAATGAGCCACCTGTAGGGACACCAAATAGATGATGGCTGACTTAGTGAACTTTCTAGAAGGACCATGAGAAGGTGGTGTCTCTCAGGTCTAATCCTTCCCCTCCCTCAACACACACACACATACACACACACAGATACACAGACACATAGACACACATGCACATTAGAACTGGAAACCATTAACCATTGGCTTGTACAGGGCACACTAGACAGAAAGTTGGCTGCACCCCTGGAGACCCCAGCAGCCTATTCACCTGAGGGCCTTCTAATTACAAACCACTCTTCTGGGTGGATACCACCCACACAGTGAGTATTTCCTTGCTGACTAAGGAAAAAGCAAGACTTTCTGTTTTAACAACCAGAAGCTTATCTACCAAATTTAATCAGAGGTGTAGGTAACAATCAGCTCCCCGGAGCAGACCTTTGTCTCTCCCTTGTCCCTGCCCCCACGCTTCAGCATTGCCATTTTATGGATTTCATTTATCCATATCCCATTTTTTTCCTGGACCATCTTAAAGTAAACCCCATAGTTATAAATTTCACCTGTAAATATTTATGTATTGCTAGAGCAGAGGTCGTTATCATACCAAAAAATTGATAATAGTTTATTAATATCATCTAAACTGAGACCATATTCAACTTTCCCAAATTGAATCAAATGTTTCATTTTTTAAAAGATTATATTTATTCATGAGAGACACAGGGGAGGCAGACACAGACAGAGAGAGAAGCAGACTCCCCACTGAGCAGGGAGCCTGATGTGGGACTCGATCCCAGGACCCCTCGATCACGGTCTGAGCCAAAGGCAGACACCCAACCACTGAGCCACTCAGGTGTCCCTCAAATGTTTCTTTTCAAAATTGGTTCATTCATATCAAGATCCATTCAAGACCACCCCTCCCCGCCCACTCTCCTGTTGGACTCCTCACTGATACAACAAAGGGGAAGACAAAGGGAGCAAGAGGGAATTGTTGATACAGCCCAGACGGGTCAGCCCCTGGGGGCAGAGACCAGAGTGAGGAAAGATGGAGGAGGTAGATCTACAGAAGAAAACAGGAAACTCACCATGCCTCAGAACACAAAACTGAGCTCTGTTTGCAAGGAAGAGTGTGGTGATGCACGCAAGAGCTGCAGGGAGACAACGTTTCTGCTGTCTCAAGAAACCTCACCCAGTTCTCCAGCTGGAAAGGAGAATGGAATGGGTCCTGTTCATTATCCTCAGCAACATGCAACAAAGGAGAAGGAAGGACATATGGGGAACGGAAATGGGAAGAAAGAAGGAAAAAGGAAGGAAGGATGGAAGAAAAACACATATTGCATTAATTATAGCCATCAGTGGTACTTCGATATTCCCACTACTGAGACATTAAAATGAAAAAGTAGGGGCACCTGGGTGGCTCAGTGGTTGAACGTCTGCCTTTGGCTCAGGTCATGATCCCTGGGTCCAGTGATCGAGTCCCACATCAGGCCTTGGGCAGGCAGCCTGCTTCTCTCTCTGCCTATGTCTCTGCCTCTCTGTGTCTCTCATGAATAAATAAATAAAATATTTGAAAAAAATGGAAAAGTAATACATCGGACTGAGTATAGATTTCTAGGGCAGTGAAACTACTCTGTATGATACTATAATGGTGGATACTTAATAATATAGCTGTCAAATAATCAAATAATGATATGGTTGTCAAAACCCAAAGAGTGCACAACAGGAAGAGAGAACCTAATGTAAACTATGCACTTTAGTTAATAATAGGGTATCAATATTGGCTCATCAATTGTAACAAACGTACCACATCAACACAAATGCTAATAACAGGGACCGCTGTGTGTGTGTGTGTGTGTGTGTGTGTGTGTGTGTGTGTAGAGGTATGGAGAAGAGATATAGGGGAACTCCCTCTGCTCAAAATATGTTCTGCATTACTACAAACTTAAACTGCTCTAAGAAATAAAGTTAATTATTTTTTAAATGTGTGTTAGACTAAAGGAAATACAGTTAATACACCAATCTTAAAACACTTTCTACTTGTCAGAGTATCATGAGCATGGTGAGAATAACCTTAACTCAGGCAAATAGGCAAAGTTAATCAGAACGTGAGTGTCTCTGCATTCCTGTTTTGATAAGCATGGATTTCATTACATTTGTATAGCTTGCTTAATGCAGTTACAAAATACACCACCTCCCAGTTACACAAGACAAAACGTAAAAACAGAGGCAAATGTTTATTTTCTTTCGAGACCTCACTTTTGCTTTAAAAATAATGATAGAAGAAATAATAATAGTTTGCCGTAGTGATGAATATCTAGTTGTCCTTAATATCAGTTAGAATCTAAGGCAGGATCATAATTGGCTACAGAGCAGACAAACTAAGGAATATTAGTGGTTCGGGGTCCTTCAGCCCTGGCAAGTTGCCAATAGATTATTCAGTTTGTTCTTTGGTCCTCTGTGTTGGCAGCTCTCAGTGTCTTTCTATGAATAGAATTTAATGAGCAGAATGGATAAAATAATTTGACTGCAAGATGTAACAATTTGATGGCCAGTTTAAAAGCTAGCCATACACAGAGGGGTAGTGGCAGTTTGTTTTTTATCTGCTCTAGTCTCCAAAGATGGCACCCAATGAACCAAGCCTCCAAATGCAACTCATCCCTTCCCACTTATGTGAGCTGGCCCTGTGATTCACTTTTGACCATAGAATATAGGTAGGGTGACAGATATTAGGGAGGGCACTTATTACCACCATGAACACTGGGGGTTGTCTGTAAGCGATGAATCACTGAATTCTACTCCTTCATGAAGCCAATATTGCACTGTGTGATAACTAGAATTTAAATAAAAATATGAAAAGAAAACATCAAAAAGTGTAGCAGGTCAAAAGTTTTGCAGTTTCCACATAGAACTCTTGAAATATTCTGAGGGAAGCCTAAAACGTTCAACTCCCCTGAATCTATCTCAAGTTCTCCTTAGCAATATACTTCAGAGTACGATGACCTCTGTACCAAATACTGAGTGAAGAGAGCTGTGTTTGTTACGTTCTGATTATCTATTGTTGCAGAATGAACTGCTCCAAAACTTAGTGATTTAAAAGAATGTTTTTTTATGGATTAGTTTGTCGGCCAGTCTCAGCTGGGCAGTTGTTGTCTGGGGACTCTCATGTGGGTACAGTCAAATATGGAAGTTAAGGAGCACATAGGTGGGTCAATGGTTGAGCATCTGCGTTGGGCTCAGGTCATGATCATGGGGTCCTGGGATCAAGTCCCATATCAGGCTCTGGACAGGCAGCCTGCTTCTCCCTCTGCCTATGTCTCTGCCTCTCTGTGTGTGTCTCTCATGAATACAGAAATAAAATCTTTTTTAAAAATATCAAAGTTAAGTCTGGAGTCATCTGTAAGCTCAACTGCACCACACATCCAAGATGGCATCTTCGAGCACATGTCTATCACCTTCCCAGGTAGCTGGAAAAGCTAGAGGCTGCCCCAGGCATCTCTTTCTCCACATGCTGCCTTTTTGGTGGCTAGTGTGGGCATCTTCACAGCATGGACATTTGGGGAGAGCTGAACTGGACTGTATGTAAAAGCTGCAAGACTTCTTTTGACGGAGCCTCAGGAGTCCTATAGTACCGCTTCTGCCACACTTGGTAGTCAGAAGGGGTCATCTTTGGAGACTAGTGGCTTACAAGAGCAAATAGATTTGAGTGCCTCTGTTCTTCTGTAGAAGTGGTTTGTGTGTGTGTGTGTGTGTGTGTGTGTGTGTGTGGTTGTTTCCTTTTCTTAAAGGTTCCCTTTAAGTAGCAGGTTCAGATAATAACAAAGCGACTATTCCTGGGGGCTTGCGGTGTGCCAGGCGCTGACTGCCCCCTACTGCTTTATCTCTCTCAGTATCCTGTGAATTACTACATATTTATCTCCATTTTGCAGAAGGTGAAACAGTGAAGGAAATAATTTGTTTAAGATCATGTGGTTAGTCAGGGGCAGGCCCCTGCGCTGTCCATGGCAGAGCCATTCTGATTTCTAGCCATCTACGTAACTGTGTTAAATTCTAATCATTTCTAATGCTTTTGTTTCGTTGCTTCTTTAGGAGAAGCCAAGAGAACCTTGAGGCAGATGCGCTAAAGGCAGGGTAAGAAAGGAAGATGTTGGAAATTACCACCAGAAAACAAAATTATTTCCACTGACTCATCCTGAGGAGAGCACAGATCATTCTCTGTGATGACTCCTGCCTAACATCCATTCCCCCACCTTATCCCTTATTTACTTGTCACTGTGCTTTTGGTCAGTGGTTCTTAAACCTGGCTTACTTTATAATCATCTGGGGAGATTTAAAAACGGATGGTTCAGCAATAGCTCAGACCAATGAAATCACAGTATCTGGGATAGAATTGAACTATCTGTATTTTATAATTCTCTTAATCCCACAGAAGTCAAATAATATAAACACTGCTCAGTTATCGAGAACAGTTTGCATTTATTTCGCCAAAAACACCAGGACATTCCATATTGCTGCCTTTTACTTTTGCCACCCATTTTGCTTGGCAAAACTCAGTTCATCTTTCAACACCCAGAGTGTCTCTTCCTATGCAAAGCCACCTTAACTTCAGACCACCCTTCTTCAAAGAGGACAGACCACACTTCTCACTGCCGGTCATACCTCTGTTGTAGCAGCAACAGATGCTGCTATGATATGTAGCAGCATATTATTTCTCTGGCTTACTTCCCTGGCCCTCTCCTCCTACCACCCGCCATCCTAATCCTCTCCAGGGCAGGTAACACAATTCCTAGCACAGTTCCTGGCACATAGTAGGGCCACGATAAATGTTTATTGACTGATGAATGATAAATGAATAAATGAATACATGGTGGAAGAATGAATGAATGAATGAATAAATGAATGAAACTTGCAGAATGAATAAATGAATGGAACTCTGCTACTTACAGTGGTTTATTCCAGGGCTGAGGTTATGGGCATAAACTTCCTTACTGAGATTATATATTAAGAATATCAGACCTGGGATCCCTGGGTGGCGCAGCGGTTTGGCGCCTGCCTTTGGCCCAGGGCGCGATCCTGGAGACCCAGGATCGAATCCCATGTCGGGCTCCCGGTGCATGGAGCCTGCTTCTCCCTCTGCCTATGTCTCTGTCTCTCTCTCTGTCTGTGTGACTATCATAAATAAATAAAAAATTAAAAAAAAAAAGAATATCAGACCTGCCCATATGTAAACATTAGGCTTTATCCCTTACAAATGACTAAGCATTGCCTATCAGACAATGATGTAATCAAACCCAATATCTTACCCATAAAGATTGGAAGTTCAGAAAAATTTGAAAGAACTGTTTCTAAACACAAGCAAGATAAAACGGGTAAAGGGTATTCTAAAGTAGACAAGTCTATCAGTCAGGGTTCTGGCAAGAAACCAATCCCACATTCATAGTGGAACAATTAAGAGTTTAACAAAGGGATTATCTCAATGGTGCCCCAGGCGTTAGGGAAACCAATGAAGAAGGATGTACTATGCTTGGGCTGGCAACATGGGGGCTCTTTGTCATCATCCCTTGACCTGTCTGAAGAGGCAAAGGGAGAACAGTTCCTGGAACTTCAAGAGAATAGCTGTTTGGAGAGGGCTATGTGTCAGGAGCCACCAGGGGTCATCCATGCGAGACACAACCAGTTGCAGCAACCAGCAGAGAAGGAACATAGGACCTCACATGTCCTCTCTCTCTGACCTCCTGCCAAAGCCCCTCATTGGCTGAATCCCATTGGGCACAGAAGGGCAAGAAAGCCCAATAGAGTTCCAAATGGGTCAGCCTTTGAGGTTGCAGAGCTGGGTGGATGGGAGTTCTGGGAAGAGAATGGAAAAAATGCAGCAGAGTAAGCCGGGTCAGTCCTTGGGGACAATGAGTACACCCCTGTTGGCATACATCTCTTCTACCACCTTATTCCCCTGGCAGGTTGCTCAAGCCCAAGCTACTTTCCCATGATTAATGGTGTTACCAGGTCTTACAACGGACTTTTCAGGAGCACAATCTTGCCTTGAACCTTTTATTTGCTTCTTAAACACATCCAAGATAGTTTGAAGTTCCCTAAGGGTTTTTACCATTTCTAGCCACAGAAGAGAGAGAGAATAAACAGAAAGGAAAATCTCAAAGCTTCAAACTTATACTGCAAAACTGAACAAAGAAAGTGCTCTGAAGTCTATGATGCATTACAGATTTGGCCTCTATTTCTTCTCAGTGGATTAGTCTTGGTCCACTCGAGGTCTTAAATTCACCAGGGCCAGCATTTTTTGGCAGGAAAGTGCTAGCTCCCTCCAATTTCCTTTGTTTTCCAGAAAGTTCTAGGTCTATTACCTTTTCTGTGGCTTCTACCAAGGGTCACAAATGCAAATGAATATAAGGGCCTGATTAAGAATTTAAATAAATTTAGCTGAGTGGAAACTCTGATGCTTACTATATGCCAGGCACTAAGTGTTTTACATTTATCAGCTTCTTCACTCATCACAATTCTATGAGATAGGCATAATTATTACCTGTTTTTCAGAGGAAATTGAGACATGGAATACATTTCCTGTATAAAGGGAGCAGCAGGTACTTGGCTCCTCCTTGTAATCAGGCAGAGAGCCGAGTCTTGACCCTGTATTTTTTTAAGAGCTTGAAATCTGAATTTCATGGGAACTCTCTTAATTAAGGAAAAAGAAATGGCAATGGCAACATTTTAGAAGTTTTTAAAATGCTATGCAGGCCAAAGAAAGTAACTCTGTGGGTCAGCAATGGCTTTGGAAAGATCATTTACAATCTCAAGTCCACGGTTCTAGAAGCCTTTTAAGCAGAGAAGCTCAAATATTTTAAATCAAAAATAGAGAGAACCATTATAAAATTAGAAGTTGCCCCTATAGGTCCCTGCTTTTCCTCAGCAGGAGGTGCCAGCACAGGACGTACCCCCACCACCAGGCCCCAGCCATCCAGAAACAACTGGAAAGACAGCCTTCACACTAAGTGAACTAGAAGTTGTCCAGAAACAAACAAACAAGCAAGCAAACAAACAAACAAGTGACTTTCATTTGCATTGCTCGCAGGAGGCCAGACACTTCGCTTCTCCCTTTCAATTACCCTTCTCTTACAGAGAGTTGCCCAGAGGAATCTAATTTCACCTCCAATCATTTTTTTCCATTACTTTTACTTAGGAAAATAAATAGCCATCCCTTGTGCTGAGTACTCCAGATGAAATTGTAGAACTGCTACCCAATTGGAGGAAAATGTTTGGTTTGCTGAGCCCATTTACGTTTCTCGCAGTTCCTGTTTTTCATAATGTCAGGTTTGAAACCCCCATACACACTAATGACTCAGTCATAAATACACCAAAAAGTTGCTACACGTTTCTGAAAGTTAGTTCCTGGGTGTCTACTTGTAACTCTTTTCAAAGTGCTTTCCCTCACAAAGAAAATACCAGCAGCAATTAAAGCAGACAAATGACTCATTTGGGTGAAAGCAGTTTTCGAGTCAAGGGTGTTTAAAAGCAAAAGTTATTTTTGAAAAATCTTCACAATCAGCTCTAATTGGCAGCGCTGTTTCTTCTTATTTTGCACTATTGTGAGGGTTTCAAGAGACCTCTTGGCCATCGTGATCCTCCCATGTGTGGGCAGAGCGGGGAATAAGGCACAGCCAGCCTGGTGGGCTTAATCCTACAGAACAGTGATTCTGGAAGTGTTGTCCTGGTGCTCACCTGCACCAGAATTACCTGAGAAGAGGAGGCGCTCATCTAAAACTCAGAGTGTGGGCCCCCTCACCCCCACCCCTACCCCAGACCAGCTCCATCAGAATCTCTGGAGTTTGAGCAGTGGAAATTGGCATTTTAACAAGCTTCCCTAGGTGATTCGTGGGCAAGCTATAAACTGAGAGCTGTTATGACAGAGGCATGGGATAAAAACAATAAAAGCTGACATTTCATGTACATTCCCTCTGTGCTCGACACTCTTGGCCTTGCCCTCCATATGCCAGCTCATTCGTGCCTCACTTGTACTGTTGCAGGACATCAGGAAGACGTGACTGCCAGTTGACCCACTCACGAGCTGGACTCAGGCTCTTGGAACTCCTCACCCCCTCCCCTGTCCTGGTAATGTGGGTTTGGCTTGCATATCCTGCTCCCAGAAGCAAGGATAGAGGACACAGCCTTGAGATGGTGATGTGGGGTTGCGATATATCCTGCGCTGCGGTGCATGTGACTGAACCCAATAAAGATCTCTATATAAAGTTTTAAGATTTGGTGGGTGGGTGTAGGGATCTTGCTGCTGCCCAAGGAAAACAGCATATCTAAGTTCCCTTTGCTTCTTAAACCTGGCAAAGGTCAGTTCATCTTTCAACACCCAGAGTGTCTCTTTCTATGCAAAGTCACCTTAACTTACCAATCAGAGTGGCCAGCCTCTTTTTATTGCCTGGATCCAAGTATGGATCCAGTTTCAGATTCTATCTGGGAAGCTCCCAAGTGTGTTGGGAACCACAAAATAACCCCTCTGACGGAGGTACTATCAATCTCATATTTCAGAAGAGGAAACAAGGCACAGAGAAATTTTAATAAATTTCCCAAGATCATCTATATGCCTGATTAGTGGCAGATATGAGAGCCGAACTCAGGCAGTTTGGCTTCGGAGGCCACTCCTTTGCTATGATTTTGGAGTCTTTCACCCATAGGGGTCCCCCAGGGTGCTGGTTTAAAATGAAGACTCTGGGGCCCATGTGCCAAAGATTCTGATTTGGTGGGTCCTGGGAAAGGCCCATCAGTCTGCTGGGGTTTGGTGAGTATCCTGGGGAGCACCCCCTTGCTCCCTGTGGTCACATACCAGATTTGTCACAAGACGGTCATCAAGGCATTTTCCCTCGTAGATAAAGGCCTTACGTGGAGCATGACCCAGAACCCCTTCCTGCTGCACTGTCAGGCTGTCTTCTCACTAGGTGCTTCCCTCTCCTGGCAAATGTGCTCAAGATGTCTGTAGTTGGAAACGTGGTAGAGCTGAAACCCAACCACAGGCTACCTCACACCTCTAGCTGCCCTCCTTGTTTTTTTTTTTCTTTTTAATTTTATTTATTTATTCATAAGAGACACACAGAGAGGCAGAGACACCCGCAGCAGCGGGGTGAAGCAGGCTCCCTGCGGGGGATTCCGATGCGGGAGTCAATTCCAGGTCTCCGGGATCAGGACCTGAGCCAAAGGCAGACGATCAACCACTGAACCACACAGGTGTCCCCCTCCTTGGTTTTAACATCAAACCTTTGGAATTAACAGCCCACCTTTCCGTGTCCACCCTCCATTCCCTCCCCAGCCCACCACCTGTGGGTGGCTTCTACTACAATGCCCTGGATGGGGCTCTAACTAAGGTCTCAGGTGGCCTCTCCCCACCACCCCGGCCCCCTAGGGACATTTCCCTGCCCCATCTCTGCACAGCGCATCAGGGCTCACCCCTTCCTGACACCCCCTTCCTTCTGGGCTCCCGTTGCCCTATTCCTCAATTGTCTTTCTGCTATTCCTGGATCTTTCTTCTGCTCTTTACTTTCAGGGGCTCCCTGAAGTTCTGCTCTGGGACTTTCTTTTCTCTTTCTTCTGGCAATGTTAGCCTTTCATGTGGCTTCAGTAATTATCTATAAAATCCCTGCCCTGACATTTCTTTCTCATTCTCTTGCTCTTTGGAAGTCTTATTCTTTCTTTTTAAGCATCTTTTGGATAAACTTATTTGAAGGCCCCACAGTGTTTCAGTCTTATCCCAAACAGCTCATTAGATGTGTATCTTCCCCCAAACACATTTTTTAGCTTTTTATTTTTGAAAAATTTCTGTGAATAAGGTGCCTGCGTGGCTTAGTCAGTTAAGCATCTGCCTTCGGCTCAGGTCATGATCTCAGGGTCCTGGGATCCAGCCTCGCATTGGGCTCCCTGCTCAGTGGGGAGCCTGCTTCTCCCTCTTCTTCTGCCTGCCGCTACCCTTGCTTGTGTACTCTCTCTTTCTCTTTCTCTGTCAATAAATAAAATCCTTAAAAAAAATTTGTGACTAGTTTCATCATCTACCTAGTTTCCCAAGTCAGAAAGTTGATTCATCCTCAACTCCCACCCTACATTTAATGCAAGTCTTGAACTTTCTAGAAAGTATGTCCCTACTGCTTTAGTTCAGCTTGACAAATGACCCCAGAACTGGTCTATCTCCAGTTCTTCCTGCCTACTCACCAGGCCTGACTGCCAAAAAAAAAAAAAAAAAAAAAAAAAACAAAGTTGGTAATGTATCTCTGTTGCATGGACATTCAACCTACAGCTCAAGTCTGAACCGCTTGACTTGAAGATCCGAGTTTATGCCAGCCCCTTCTCAGACCCATACCACCCCTCCACTCGCACTCTGCTCCTGCCACCCTCCATGGCTGCTCACCGCATTGAGCCTCCAGGTTCTTGATTTGCACAAGCGGACCCCTCTGATGCCTTTTTTGATATCTTCATTTGGTTAAACTCTGACTTATTTTCTAAACCCAGTTGAATGCCATCTTGTCTGGGAAGTCCCCATTCCTCCAAGCGGAGACCAAGTTACTCATGCTCTGACTGCTCCAGGATTTGATTCTACCCAATGCATCTGAATTACCTTCTTACACATCTGTCCTCATCCCTCAGCTGAGAGCATCGCAGGGAAAGACCTCTGATTTGTTGGATCTGTCTCCGTAGCCTCAGAGCCTGCACACAGTGGATACTCACTAAGTGTTATTCTAACAGATGGCAATTGCTCCCCGGCACTCAGAGTGCAATCAATGTCACAGTTACTTATCTTCCTAAGCTCCATTAAGTTTGGCTCGAGCACTCACTTGTCAGTGGAAATCTTGTGCAGAGGAATTTTGAGTCTTATAAGACCAAGTAATTGATGATGGGCCAGGGTCCCACACACTGGCTTGTGAGGGTCAGCATTGCCCTGGCAGACTAGAGTCATGGCTGCCCTTGCAATGGAACAATCAGGAAGTTTAGGCCCATTATATCTGTACCTGTCTGTAGAGGTGCCTACACTGCCAGCTCCTGCTGAAGCCTGCCTATCTCCAAGGCCCAGGACCTAGGCCAGGACCTAGTTACTATAACCATTTGAACCCCTGACCTGTCCTCACCCAGACCTCCTGGGGAGTCCACGGCCTCATCTCCTTCAACCTTCAAGTATCAAATTATCTGTCTTCTTTGTTCTATCTGGGAAGAAGAGAGAGGGTAAGGATGGTGGCTGCTTTTAGTTGCAGCTGATTGACCACAGGAGGAAGCGCAGCCCACTGTGGCCAAAGGGTTCTTTCTAATTTTCTGAGAGATGTTGGGAGTAGAGTTTTTGTAAGAAATATTTTGGTAGTTGATTTTTATAAACATCATTGTTGTGGGACCCCAATAAAACCTGTTTGTAGGACAGATTCAGCTGGTGGCTGGGCAGTTTGTGACCTGTGACCCAGGCCTCTCTTTCATAAGAATTTGAGGGTTTGTCTATGGTGGCCCTCCCCTCCTAGCAAATTTTCTTCTGCTCTGGGAAACACAAGACAACTGCTTACTCTGACTGGAAGTTGTAGAACCTAATACTGGCTGCTTCTCTCTTTGGGGCTATGATGGGAGCTCTGTAGACTTCTCCATGGTGGGTTCTAGGAGCAAGCGCATAAAAAATAAAGACTGGCTAGTATCTTGATAAGTTATCTTGTAATATTTAGTTATTACAGCAGAGAGATGAAGGATAGCCCAAGGTTGTAGCCTTTCTTCTAAGGAACACTTCTGTATTTTAATAATGACCTGTATCAGTGTGTTTTAAGCTATCTGTGGGGAAGGACCATTTTAAAAAATCTGTCATGAATTAATAGTAAAATATGGTAATAGCAAATTATTAGAAAAGGTGAAATAAAAAGATATACATAGTACAAAGCTCCAATTTTATTTTTATATTATTAGATACAACAGACATAAAATCAGTCTGCCAAATTGTGATAGAGCAGTGGTTCTCAACATTTATCTCATCGGGATTTTTGTCAATGTCTAGAGACATTTTGGCTGACGTAAGTAGGAGGAGGGTGTTACTGGCATCCAATAGGTAGATGTCAGGGATGCTGCTAAACATCCTAGAATGCCCAGAACAGCCCAACAACAGTCACCAGGCCTAAAAAGTCAATAGTGCAGGGGTGCCTGTAGCTGGACCTGTTGAGTGTCTGACTCTTGATCTTAGGTCTTGCTCTCAGGGTGGCGAGTTCAAGCTCCATGTTGGGCTCCATGCTGGGCATGAAGCCTACTTTAAAAATAAAAAATGTCAATAGTTCCAAGGTTATTTCTATTATAGTTTTTAAATTACTCCCTCATTTTCTGTCTTTATTTTTTTCTGGACTAGTTATGAGTGCTTCCCCAACTGGTCTATAGATCTATAGATCACACTCCAAAAAGTAGCATTCCAGAGGTTTTGCCAACACCTTTCTGGCCAATCCCAAAGCATAAGCCAAAAGTGGGATTCCCAGAAAACTTAGCTTATCATCTAGGGGTCCTAATAGCAGGAGGTTAAAAATAAATCTAAGATTGTAAATTCGTCAACTTCCATTATGGTACATCTAGATAACATTTCATCCTATCTGGGGGCAGAGGCACAACTGAGAAAAGTCTCTGTCTTTTTAGACAGTATTGTGTCAGGTGTATCTGAACCTTTCTTATTTAAATCCTATGTTCATGGGGAGAAATGCAATGGTATCCTTAACTTTCTTGAATTTTAAAAACTAAAAATAAAACATGAAAAAATCCCTTGAAAAGAGTTATTTAAGTGAATGATTCATGGTCAAATCACTATCGAGTGTCTTCATTGTTTGCTGGCTGCAAGAATCATGTTCAATTTCAAATGGCTTTTAATTTCTCCATGTCATCCTCCAAGACACTCTGTAGACCCAGTGAGGCAGATATATCTTACAATACCAAATCTAGATAAAATCAAACATGGAAGTTGTGTCACATATTGCAAAAAGAAGGACCCTTTGGAAGGACCTTTGGAATCTATGAGTTTGGATCTCAGCTCTGTTGCTTACTATTGTAGTCTTAGGCAAATAACTAATTTTAAATTTATAAAATGAAAGTAGTAGGACTGCTGTGAAGATGACATGCCAAGTGTTTAGCAAATTTGGCTCACTGGGATAGGTAGTTGGTATTTGTCTTTTTCGTGGCCGTCCTGCATCTACTCCTCCTTCCTATGTGTGTGTGTGAGTCCTCTAGTTGAGTATGGTAGTGGTGGGGGCACTTTAGCACCTGGGGAAGCCAAAGAAAGGAGATCAGCCCATCTCCGCCGTTGGATCCGGGCAGGCCAATCAGGTGCACACACCTGATTAATAGGTGATTAATAGGATTAAGTGATATGAAACTAAGAAACTGTATTCTCTCGAGGTACCTGAGGTAGGGTCTGATCATGGCAATGGGGTTTTCAGGAAGAGAGGATATCCTTGGACAGACTTGTCCCTGAAAAAGTATGCTTGCTGTGTTTGCCATTTATTGAATTTCCCAAACTGGCTTTGTTCTTGTTTGACTTCTAAATCTGATTTTCCACCCTCCAACTCAAGTCTGTGTACCCTTGGTATCCTCCTAAATAAGTGCTTACAGATATTTTTTTAAGATAGCCAGATGCCATTTGGGTTACTTGAAAACAATAAATCTTAGATCTCTTTCTTATTTTTTTCTATTTTACCTCTCCATTTTTATTTCTATGAATTGCTGTAAACTTTGTTCCTCTTGGCCTAGAATTCTTCTGTGAAGTATCTAAATTGGGTTCCTTCTCAAGTTTTTTGCACTAACGTGTACTGATTATAATCTACATGGTGTTTCCTGAGTTCTGCTTGAAACTTATAATATGGGGATCCCTGAGTGGCTCAGGAGTTGAGCGCCTGCCTTCAGCCCAGGGCATGATCCTGGGGACCCGGGATCAAGTCCCACGTCAGGCTCCCTGCATGAAGCCTGCTTCTCCTTCTGCCTGTGTCTCTGCCTCTCTCTCTCTCTCTCTCTCTCTCTCGTGTGTGTCTCTCATGAATAAATAAATAAAATCTTAAAAAAAATTTAAAAAAGAAACTTATAATATGAATGAATGTTCTTTTATGAACAATATCCACTTGATTCAAATTCTTTCCTTTTCCTCCCTGCCCAAAATGCACGAACAATTAGACCGGCCCTATTATTATCTATTTATTTGTGCTTTTTTTGACTCTCTAACATAGCTACTTTCTCTATTTTGGGGGATGAGTGGGTATTTACTTTGTGCCATGCACCATGTCAGATGTTTTTCTAACTGTGACAGAGATTGCTGACTACCTACCCAATATCCATTCTCTTCCTTTTCCTCAATAACAGAACCTCTAAAGTGCCCATGTTAACACATACACACACGCGCGCGCGTGCACGCACACACACTTCTCAGCTTCACTTGAAGAGGGAGTATCTACTGAATTTTACATGGAAGTTATTGGATAAGACTTCCAATAAAGTTATTTAGAGAGACCTGACTCAGCTTCGAGGGGCTACTTTTGCCCTTTGTCTCTTCTTTCTCCTTGTTTAAACATGAATCAGTCCAGAGTTCTGGCAGCCATTTTGTGACATAAGGAAGTCCTGAAGCTGAAAGCTGTATTAAGGATGCTGGAGCAAAAAATTAGAAGCCTCTTAGGTCACTGCTGAAAACATGGAACTGCAGTACCAGCTACAGACCATCTACCTCAACTATCTTAATAGTAAGTGTGAAAAAACATCAATTTATTTAAATTACTGCTAATTTGGGTCTCTACTATTAGCAAATGAAAGTACTCCTTTACTAATACATAGATGGTCATGCAAAATTCCTACAGGGCTTGTTCTTTTCATACATTTTACAGATATGAAGTTTTAGGCTAGCTAGTTGTATAACTTGCCTGAGTTACTCATTCATTGGACAGTATTGGATTGACCCAGTATTGGGTCACCACTGACCCAGTATCACACAAGTCAGCATTTGAGCTCAGTATTAGTTTGACAACAAAGACTGGGTACCTAATCATTACATTTTATTATCTCTGAGTTGAGCATGAGAGTAGAATTTTAGACCAAAGCAATTTGTGGACCTGCTTGGATAGGTATGATTGCTGGAAATTTGGTTATTGGACTAGGTCCTCAGGCTATTCTTCTCTTTCATGTCCAGTCCAGTCCACTTTTGACTAAATTGGCCCAATGGCCAACTTTGCATGGAAGGGAGATTTCCTTTTCTTTTCTCTGAATGTCAATTTATAATTCCTCAGAGCATTCCTCAGCTTCCAGTAAAGTGTGTGTAACACAGTAAGTGCTCAATAAAAGTTGAATGGATTTATGAATTAATGAATGCTGTTCTCACAGCAGTTCTCCCTGGAACACTGATTCCCAGGCTCTTTTTGAAAAGCCATTTTTGTGTCCTGCCTTGTTATGAAAAGTTGAAGCTTCTTTCTGAAGGAATCCTGACTGCCTAGGCACAGTCTGGTTTCTACAACACCAACTACCCCATTTTTGTACTCTTTAAGGATGCATTTTTTTTTTTTCTGAAAGGTTCTGGTGAAAAGTTCTTATTAGAGACTACGGAAAGTGTTTTTGCTAACCAATGCAATCCAGTGTAGAAACTGGGCAGAGGCCCTGTAATCATAGAAGCTACATTCCAATTATGGTTCTGAAACTCCTTACCTCTGTGTTTGTAGGCAAGCTACTTAAGCTGAACCTCTACTTGTCCATCTGTAAAAAGTGCACAATAATAATTCCTGTTCTTATAAGGATTATAGGAAGGAATGTATTTAGTGGAGTGCCTAGTTCACAGTGGCTGTTTAAACGATAGCAGCTATCATTCGTGAAAATAGCCACTGCTTGTTGGAAACATTTCTTAATCCTTCAAAGAGAATTAAGCTCCTTGGTGCCCCATATCTTTCAGAAAACGTAAAACCTCTAAGAAAGGCTCTGGTTCTAAGCCTGTTTTACCTACACTAAAGAATTCTGAGGGCAGAATTTTTCCTGAAATTACTAGTAACTGACACAGGGAGAAGTAAGTGCTCAGTAATCGAAGACTAAAAACATGAAAGAATATAACACAATGCCTTTGTTATAAGAATAAATATGAAAGTTAAGATGAGCTAGTTAGAGGTAAGCACATAGAGCAGTTCCTGGTTTTCAATATAAGAAATTCTGAATGGAGGGTACCTGGGTGGCTCAGTCGGTTGAGCATCTGCCTTCAGCTCAGGTCATGTTCTCAGGATCATGGGATCGAGCCCCATGACGGGCTTTCTGGTCAGCGGACCAGAAGGATAGTGCTCTCTTACTTTCTTTGTCAGATAAATAAATAAAATCTGTTTTTAAAAAAGAAATTCTGAATTGTATATTCACTGATGGAAGAAGGGACGAAGAGAGTGTAGGAGGGCTCCCTTGTTCAGGTGTGTAAATGGACATTTCTGCAATCCGCTGTGGCCTAGCTGGTCCTGGTTTGTCTCCCACATGGAGATATATAATTTAGCAGTGGTTGATACCAGTCACTCTTCCGAGCTAAAGTAGAAAGGGTTCACTTACAATAATGCTAAAAGCCAAAAGAAAAACTTGATGAGTGTATACTTCCTTCAGTATCTTTTAAATTGAGTTACCAAAGGTTAACTCCTGGAGTTCCTATTTATGTTTTCATCATTTAATCTCAGTCCTTCATCTGCTGAAACTGTATACAAGAAAGTAGATGGGGGGAAGAGGTCACAGAAATTTCATAAAATTTGTCTTCAGGATCTTCACTTTACTATCTTTAATAACTCTAATTGTCTGTATATTAGGAATAATAGTAATTCTTACTTGAGAGCAAAGGTCTGCCCTGTCTTCACTGATAGGGACTTAAACTATGTTAAGAGAACAGGAGAAGTTAAACTATGTTGGGAAGCAGAGGAAAGAATTCACCTGCTAAGGAACCATACTAGGCTCTGTGCAAAAATAAACCAGGAATTTTTTTTTTTTAAGCTGGTTGAAAGATCAAGATTACAAATGCAGTTCCCTGATGTAGTTGTCATAAATGTGCTTTGGAATGGCATTAACTGATTGCTCCTCTCATATCAACAGCCTAAGTTAAAAGCTCCCAAGGGAATTTCACTTTAAACATAAAGCTTGTTAGGAGGGAATGACAAAAAAGCAGCATTCACTGATTAAATTTAAATTTACAACAGGAACATGGCTACAGCCCAAGTTCCACGGGCTTGCGGGAAGAAATACAACGCGGAGAAAATTTCAGTCTGAAAACCAAACAGATATTGGGTCTTTCTAATTCACCACCTCCTTTTGCTCACTAGCCCCCTGCCTTTCCCTTCTCCAACTTGGAATTTTGCAGAGGCAGGAGAGGCTGAAATCGGAGAGGGGAAAAGGGATTCACTTGTAGAACTCCGAAATGTCAAGGCGGTACTGAATGAATGGGTTGCGGAGCCTGCTCACCACCGCGGCGGCCCTTAAAATAGGTTCCCGGAGCTGGTGGCCTGGAGCAGGCATCATATTTAGCCGAGGGCTTCTGGGGCCAGGTCGGACGCTGCGGGACAGTTACTCCAAAACGCTGGAGTCTGGGAAAGTCACAGGCTGAGGCTCGCTCACCTGCCTGGCTCTGGAGAGCCGCTGGGGCAGTCGTCTGCCTGATTCCACCCAGTCGAATCACCCAGGCTCCTAAGGCCTGTTCCCCAGCCCTCCCCAGCGAGGGCAGAGGGCCCCTGGCCGCGGGTCAAGTCGATGGCCTGCAGCCAGCTGCACGCCGAGTATTAATAGAGAGCCTTGGGCTGCAGGAGGCTGGCACTGGAGCCTCGGGTTGCAAAGTGAGAGGAGCGCCCGGCGTGTGTCCTCGGCTCTCCCTCTGCAGTGGCGCGCGCCCAGCTGCTGCCCGTGCACCTGCGGGGCCCCCAGGGGGGCGCGGCCTCAGCAACTGCAGCCGCCGCCGAGGCCGCGGGAGCCGCGCGGGGGGACAGCCCGGAGCCGCGGAGCAGCGATGAGCGGCCACCCGGACCGCGACGGCCCGCTGGACGGTAACGACTGGCCTCCGCCTCCGCGCAAACGCGGTTCTAGCCCCCGAGGCGCCCCCCACGCGGGCTTTTAGCTCGTGGATGCCGGTTGGCCCGCGGGCCGGGGAGGAGGGCTGTTTCTCTGTACGGCGGCTGGGGTGGGTAGGGCGTCCGCTTCCTCGTGGAGTTTTTGCAGCCCTTTCTGCAGCTTCGGGGTGTTTTTTTTTTTTTTTTTTTTTGTTTTTGTTTTTTTTGTTTTTTTTTTTTTTTTTTTATAGAATTTAAACAAGTTAACTTTCATAAAGCGCGGGGAGCGGCGCTTGCGAGGCCCTGGGCACTGGGCGGGTTTGCTAAATGGAACGAGGTGCACGGCGGGGTCTCCCTGCTCGGCGCGCCGCGTGGGCATCCTTAGACCCCGTGGAAGTGTCCTCCAGGGAAGAAAGCTGGTTTTGCTTCTACTTTGGGTCCAGCACAGCATCACCGCTCCCACCTCCCAAGAGGCTACCTTGATCTTGCAGAGAGGGCGATGCCCCTGGTGTGCTTCGGCTGGGAGCCTGCGGGTGGGGGACTGCCCTGGACGTTAGTGCCTGAAGGAAAGTGTGGTGCAGCCGAATTCCCCAAAGGGATGCTGTAAGGCGGAGGTCATTCGTTCTACCGTGATGTCGTGGTGCTTAGATTGCTCTGAACGTGTGATGAAACACTGCGAACCCTTTTGCCTTGAAAATGCCCCCATGTACAAACGTTTGAATGTTTGCTGAAGATTTCAAGCTGGGCCCCTTACCTGCACCCCCCCGCCCCGCCCCCCCGGGGCCGACCCCCGCTGGTGAAGAGCCCCTGCTTGGAAAGGTCATTACTGTTGCTACTCAGGCATTTCCACTAACTAGTTAGTTGTTGACCTTTTAGGAGGAGCGTTCCTCCAGGAATAACTCCTCTTTGCATCAATACCCTTTCGGATTGTACTGAACACGACTTAATGAAGCTGTGCTAGGTTGAGGCTCTCTGGGGGTTTGGGCTCAACAGGTACGTCAGGTACCCTGGCTTGCGTTCCCTGCGGATCACTTTGAGGGCGGGGAAGTTTGCATGGTAGTTGGCAAGACCGGAATCCTTGTACTACAAGAAATATTTTTTCGTTTGTTCCTTTTATTGTCACCCCAAAAGTTCCCAGCATAACTGCCCCGGATCCTATTCAAAATGTTTTTGCAAGTTGCAATGTTATTGTGTTTCATTATATGGTACCCAAAACTAGCGCTTTAAACTGCTGGAGCTTTTCCTAAAGCTATTACTTTTGCGTTTCTAGGGTCAGCACACTGTAATTTAAGACATCTGGCTATTTGACAACTGATTGAGAAGTATAAAGTAGACTATTGATTTAAAAAAACAATCCTAATAATATGGCAGGCTTCTTTATGTGAGGCAAGGATGAGCAGGGTAATTGATCTGACTACCTGAACCCTGCACTGTGGTGTGTGTTTGTTTGTTTTTGTTTGTAATCTTAATTCTTGTTTCAAAGCTATATACCCTCTAGAACTCTGATAGGAACCTAAAAAAAAAAAAAAGCATCTATTCTTCCTAAATTAAACATGCATCCCTATAACTGGACATGTCTTGTGATGATTTCAATAGTTGCCATGTTTGAATAGTGAGTGCAAAGTTTAACCTTAAATTTGAATTCCAGGGGATACCAGAAGGCTTAGGCTGTGTGTCTGGCCATCCTTGAGCAGGTGATAAGGCGATAACATGTCTGATAACAACTAATTGTGCCAAATGTTAGCTATGACTCTTAAAAGAGCACAGTGTATCTATCTGTGAGACTTTGTAAATCTCTAAGGATGTATGATCAGATCCCACAAGGTGACGTTTGATGAGTATGTTAAATGATATGCCTGTGTTAGACTCCTGTTGACTATCTGTTACAACCCTATACATTATGGAAGAACATCATAGGGAATCCTGTTGCGGATACAGAATTCTTCATGCTTGAAAACAGTTTATGATCTTGCCGTAGTACATCCAAGAGAAGTTCAGGCAATTAATTATATCAGATTGAAATTTTAATGCCATTCAAAATTATGAGTTTGTTGGATTCAAATAATATTTCCCCCTGTGTTTTGAAATAATAACACAAACCTTGCACATAAATCAGCCTCCAAATTCATTCTTTTTACTTTATTTAGCTTAGATTCTTGTTAAAACACTTTTAAAATGGAAGCAAATTTCAAGCTTCAATGGCGGGGGTGGGTATAGATAATTTTTTTCTCTTGAAAAGCTGACCTTAAGATTCTGTTATAAATCTGGTATATTGTAATGAAATCAGAACTATGATATTTTTTCGGTAATTTGTTTAGTGCTCCCTTTATGACTCAAAGACAATGACAAAAGATACTAATTTTCCAACATGTTGTCATGTTGAATACACTGCTTTGTTGAAAATCATAGTTAAGCTAACTTTTGATCTCCCCTCTGCCCTTGGCTTTCCCTGGTTTGTTATATAAAGATGCTGTGACAGTTCATGAATAACTAATTTGTAAGTGTTCCCTACTTGTTTTGCAAATGTACTTGAGGTGCTTTCAGGTGCTTGGAAGTTGAGCATCTTTTGCTGATATTTTGTTTGTAGAGTTGGCTCTGGAACACAACTGTTGTGAACCTTTGTAAAGTGGGGTAGCCCTCTTCTCCCCCCCCACCTCCTCTGCCCTTTTAAAAAATCACCATTCTTTTGAATGGAAGGGTGGATGAGTAATCTTTAATCGGATATATTTACATACTTTGCAGAAATTATCATATCGCTTCAACACCATCCCTGGGAACATCATGATACTGTTCTTTTCAATTTCTCACTGCTTCTTCAGTTTTCTAACTGAGAAGTGGGATCCTGGGCCTCTTTTTCTAGGGTCTACCAACAGCACCACCTTTCTCTTCCAAGTGGAGAACTGGGTTCTGAAGGAGATCCTGATCTCTTTTTCTGAGATGTTCCCTCATAGGCCCCACTCTGGTAACCTCGCTGAGTGTCCCTGCGACCCCATCCCTGCCTTAGTCAGCCCTACCATACTTCTCTAGGAGTCTGAATCTCTGGATTTGAGGGTGGTACCCCTGTTCCATGGCACTGTGGTAGAATGGAGATGGAAATGGGATAATATCTCAAAGAAAACAATATCACAAAAGTAGAATCCCTCCCCATTAAATTTGTTCCTAATACTCATGGATTCTGGCACAGTCTTTGTCTCTTCCCTCCGCACTCTCCTTTCACCTTGAGCTTCTTCTTCTTTTTTTTTTCTTCTAAGATTTTATTTATTTATTCATGAGAGACACACAGAAAGAGGCAGAGACACAGGCAGAGGGAGAAGCAGGCTCCCCGAGGGGAGCCCGATGAGGTACTTGAACCCAAGACTCTGGGATCATGACCTGAGCCAAAGGCAGACACTCAACCACTGAGCCACCGAGGCATTCCTTACCTTGAGCTTTTGATGATCACTGAGAGACCAGATGGATCTCCATGGTGGTTGGTTCTGTGTTCACTAAACTTCTTTTTGGAGTATGAGGGATTGATTATGTAAAACATCTAGCTATTATTTAATACCCTTGCAAGCACCACATAGGTGAAGAAAAATAATTTTGCTATCATCTTGGGGGTACATATCCTATGCGGCCCCTTCCAACCATAGCCCCTTCCCTCTTCCATAAGTGACCACTACCCTGTCTGACTTGGGATAGCAATTACTTTCTTGCATTTTTTTATAGTTTAACCATCTAATTATGCATTCCTAGACATAGCATTTTAGCGTTACCCATTAAGAAAAACCTGTGATAGGTCTTTTAATTTATAGATTTATCCTCCTGATCTTTTCTATTCTTATAATTTATCTGGTAAAGACTCTATGTTATTTGGCCTTTAGAACTCTCCACAATCTGGATTTTTCTGCTTTTGTGCTCACAATTCAATGTTTTCCTCAAAGATCATCTTCTTTTGAGCTTGTTTATATCACCCTAGCCCTTCCTCCTACATTCTCATGGTTAAGTTACATTTCTCAGTTTAATCCTTGACTTTTAGAAACAACCATGATTTAATTTTATCTATCAGGCTTTTTATTATTAGGCAATAAAGGATTTTATTGACCTTCTCATATTCTGCCTTCAATTCTTTAACATTAATTTCATTAAGCATTATAATAAGTTGATTGAAAATTGATGCTCTCATTTACTAATTATTTTAAATACTAGTAATTTGGGAGCACTATGGGAATTTTGTAAACTTTTATATTTTAAGCCCTCTTGTGATCTATTTTCAGAATTTTTCACCTTTTCTTCTATGCTATTTTTGGTCTCATAATTAATATCCAGGCAATTATTTCTTCTTTCTATCATTAGTAAGACTAAAATGTTAGAGTGCTTTAAATGTAGGATTTAGTTTGAAAAATGCATATGTTGAGTTACTGAAATTGTAGTAGGCTGCAGGATAGTTTGTACAATAAGACTATGTTTTATTGAAAAATAATAATTCATTTATACATATTGAACTGGAACTGAAAAAATTTACACTTGAGGATTAAAAGTGGTTGTATACGATTGGATGGATAATGGATTTTTTTCTTAGGTTCGTCTGCTTATCTGTATTTTCTGTAGTGTACTTGCAATGCCTTTGACAGAAAAAAGGAAAAAAATTAATTTGTTAAGGAAGAGTTTGGGGATGGGGTTTTTGCTTTGCTTAAATGTTTTTCTCACTTATTTTAGGCTAGGCTTTCATTTAGGTGTTTTTTTTTTTCCTTACTTAAGCATGAATGTCATTTCTATTGTTCAAACAAATCCTGGTATTGGAATCTAAATGTGTTCTTATTAATCCCCGATTGCTGAATATTCAAGTTGTTTCAACAGTTTTTTAATCACAAATAAGATAGAAGATAAATAATTGGCTAAAAATTAATTTAAAATACAGAAGCAAAAGAAGAGAGAACTCTAGAAATCTAGAAAAGAATTAGCAATGTTTTAAGGCATAATATAGAGATGAAAATTTGCATAGGAGTACATTAGGATTGCCAATTCCTGAAAATCCACTGATCGGAAATATGTATTTTTTCGACCAACGGTCATCCTGACCAATTTGCACTTACTCACGGCAGTGATGGGAAAGGACAGAGTTTGAACTTTGGTTTTTATAGACCAAAGCTCAGTTTCTGACTCATAAAACAGTAAGGCTCCTTTCTAAGCATCAGTTCTGTGAGACTGTATGTAAAATACCTGGCACATTGAAAATTAGTATGTCCTACCTTCTTCCCTCAATAAATATTACCACATTGAATTATATGGATAAATATGCATAGAACTCTATGAGGAATATGCTTTAGAGTAAGATTTAGTTTAAATAGAACCTTCAAAGCAAGTAACAAACACATTGTAATAAATGCATTGTAATATGAGGAAGGAGACCCTTGACCTGTATCATGCCTAATAGAGTAATTGAAAATATGACAGTGATTTTTTTTTTTTGAGAGACAGAGATTTCTACTAGTCTTCCTACTCAGAACTGAAACAGCACAGACAGAGAATACAATAGAATATTATAGCACAGGACACAGGGGTTTTGTTTTTGTTTTTGTTTTTGCTGATTAAGTTATGATGGTTGAGCTCAACATTTTCCTGGATCTCTGCAAGGACAGTCTTCCTCTGGAGAATGTAGGGAACTGAAGTTGGTCGGCTTCCATTGCCATCACTATTTTAAGGACCATCCCTTCAATATATGATGTAGGTTTGAACACAAAATGAATCACAGAGACCTCCAATGTGGGTTTTCACCTTACACTCCTTTCATGAATAATACAGCATAAAATTCTCATGAAATGGAGTTATTATAGAGCAGGGATTTTCCTGACTTAGTGAAGCTTCATTGCAAGTTCCCAGATGTGGTTTAAATACTTAAAGTTGTTTTGTCTGTGGCTTCTGTGGTAGGGCCCCTTTCAGCTAGGGATGAGTCCCAATAAATGTTGGTCCCAGACTTAAGAGGACACCATAGAATGCATCTTTGCTGTTCTTTTTCTGCTTCGTATTGGAGGTGGAATGTCTAACTTTAGACTAAAGCAGGAAAGCATGTGGATTTAGAATTGAAGGATTTAGACCAATGGGATGCCAGCTATCTGTTCATAGCTGGCTGTCTTACTGATAATCTCTTTAAAAGGCATACACTTAAATTTTGAATAAAAAACCTTTTAAGAGGGATCCCTGGGTGGCTCAGTGGTTTAGCACCTGCCTTTGGCCCAGGGTGTGATCCTGGAGTCCGGATCCAGGCCCACATCGGGCTTCCTGCATGGAGCCTGCTTCTCTCTCTGCCTGTGTCTCTGCCTCTCTCTCTCTCTTTCTGTGTCTTTCATGAATAAATAAATAAAATCTTTAAAAAAAAAAAACCTTTTAAGATTTATAGTAGCTCAAAAAGAATACCTACAGATAAACCTAACCAGAAAGATGAACATTTTGACACTGAAAACTGAGAACATTACTGAAAGAAATTAAAGAAGACACAATTAAATGAAAAGACATCCCATGTTCATTGATTGGAAGACTTAATATGGTTAAGATGGCTATACTACCCAAAGTGAACCACAGATTCAGTATAATCCTTATCAAAATTGCAAGATCATTTTCTGCAGAAATAGAAAAATTCATCCTAAAATTCATATGGAATCTTAAGGGACTCTAACTAGCCAAAACAATTTTGAAAAATAAGAAATTTGAAGGACTCCTACTTCTTGATCTCAAAACATATTGCAAAGCTATGGTAATAGAAACCATGTGGTACTATTGGCATAAAAACAGATAAGTAAACCAAAATGGACTAGAAGAGAGAATCAAGAGATAAACCCTCATATATGTGGTCAAATGATTTACAACATAAGACCACTCAATGGGGAAAGGACAGTCTCTTTAGTGAATGGTGTTGAGAAAACTAGATATCCACATGCAAAAGAATAAAGTTGGACCCTTATTTCACACAGTATGCAAAATAACTGAAAAATGGATTAAAGACCTAAACTTAAGACTCCAAACTACAAAATTCCTAGGAGAAAACACAGGGGAAATCTTCATGACATTTGATTTGGCAATGGTTCCTTGGATATGACACAAAAACATAGGAAACAAAACCAAAAATAGACAAGTGAGGCTTCATCAATCTAAAAAGCTTTTGTGCATCAAAGGACACAACAAACAATGAAAAAATAACCCATGAAATTGGAGAAAATATTTATGAATCATATACCTGATAAGAAGTTAATATCCAGACTATATAAAGAACTGCTACAACTCAATTACAAAAATTCAAATAACCCAGTTAAAAATTAGGCAAAAGACTTGAACAAATATTTCTTTAAAGATGATATACAAATGACCAGACCAGAGAGCATATGAAAAAATGCTCAACATCACTAATCCTCACATTCACTAGGATGACTACTATTGGAAAAAAAAAAAACAGACAAAATAACAGGTTTTGAGGAGGACATGGAGAAATTGAAACTCTTGTAGATGATTGGTGGGATTATGAAATGGTGCAACTGCTATGAAAAACAGTACAGAAGTTCCTCAAAAAATAAAAAAATAAGAGGTTCCTGGGTGGTCCAGTTGTTTAAGTATCTGACTCTTAATCTCAGTTCAGGTCTTGATCTCAGACCTGAGAGAGTTCAAAGCCCAGGGTGAAGCTTGCTTAAAATAAATTAAAAATAGACATACCATATTATCCAGAAATCCCACTTCTGGCTAAATGTACAAAAGAATTGAAAACAAGATCTTGAAAAGGTATTTATTTGTACACCCACGTTCACAGTAGCACTATTCAAAATAGTCAAGAGGTGGAAGCAACCCAAATGTCCATCAGTGGACATTTGTTTATCTACTCAGCGGCTGAGTAGATAAACAAAATGTGGTTTATACATACAATGGAATATTATTCAGTCTTTAAAAGGATAGAAATCTTGTCACATGCTACCACATGGATGAACCTTGAGGACATTGTGTTAAATGAAATAAGCCAGACATAAAATTGTGCGATCAAACAAATATTGTACAATCCCACTTGAATGAAGTAATTAAAGTAATAAAATTCTTAGAAGCATAAAGTAGAATGATCATTACCAGGGCATGGGGGAATAAGGGAGAACAGGGAGTATTTAATAGTTATAGAGTTTCAGATTTACAAGATGAAAAGTTCTGGAGATCTATTTCACAACAATGTGAATATACTTCAACATAGTGAACTGCACACTTAAGAATAGTTAAAATGGTATATTTTATCTTATGTGTTTTTTTATCACATTAAAAGAGGACACCTAATTTAAAAACAAAACAGACTTATAAGAATAGAATAATTTGTAAAATAATTTTAAAACTTATTTGCTTCAGTCAACATGTTTAACTCTTTTTTGTGTATCTTGCTTGCCACTATGAGCACTGAATAATATAACATTTCTAAGATTTGAGATGTATCCAGATGTTTTTTTCCTTCATTGAATGATGGGAAGATTACAGTTTTTGAATTCTTGTAGCATTTTTTATACTGTTTCTGCCTCCTTTATCATGATCTCCCATGAGTGTCAACTATAATTTCTTTCTTCTCATAAATCCTAGTCTCTTTGGTCACCACTTGCCACACTTCCTCTAATTTATTGCTTTTAACAAGCGTGGTTATTGTCTCATATTCTTGGTTTTTCTAGCCCACAAAAGGCTGGAATTGTACCTGATGGAAGGTAGATTGCCTCTGAATGAAATGTGAATAGGCTTATCTAAGAAGAGTGTACAGGTATCTATCACATCAGTATTGTTCTGTTTGTTTATTTTGCATTCTTTTGTATTTTTGTGCACATTTTGGATATTTGATGTTGCCTGGAAAGAAGCTTCCATATAAAGTGTATGCCAGTGAAAAGATATTTTTATGTAAACATATGCATGCACAATTAAAGTTCATGCTTACGATTTGAAGAAACTGATGACATTTTATTGCTTGAGAGATATACATGTAAACAGATTTGGCAAGTAAGTCCCAGTTTAAAGGAAAATTATAGCTTTCTACTCACTGAACTATACTGGGAGTATGATTGATCCCTAACCCGTGTGGAAGGGACAATGCCTGCATGTGCTCACCTTGCTTGCTCTGTTTCTATTGCTCTCATCAGCAGTGCCATTAAGAGATCCATAGCACAGCCTACCAGAGGCTGAGCAACTGTGCTCACTCTTTTTTATGCTGCACATGATTTTTTAAGAGCTTTACTGAGGTATGATTTACATATCATAAAATTCACCTGTTTGAATGTGCAATTCAATTTTTAGCAAATTTACAGAATTGTGCAACTCTCAGCACAATCCAATTTTAGTGCACTTCTATGCATATGATATTTCAAAAAAATATTACCATGCTCTTTTTTTTTCTGTGTCTGAGTACCTGTTCTTCTCTGCAAATAGCTGTCTGCTTAAGAAAGATTATGATCCTTACAGGTAGAACACAAAGTGAAAGATAATTACTATTTAGATTCCAGTGGTCAAAATAGGAATTTCAACGGAAAACAGTAGTTTCATAAGTCAGGCTATTGCCTTGATATAGGACTCTCTAAATTCTTTTATTTCCCCCCTTTAACATGACATACTAGACGTAGAGGACAAATCTGTGGAGTTTGTCCATAGTACAGAGAAGATAACCTTTATGCACCTTTAAAACTAGGATGTAAAAGCGAATATTTAATGTAAGAAGAGTCAATGAAAAAATCTCCATTCCTGACATGAGGTGATAATAGGGAGGGAAAAAGAGATTGAATCAAGGGAGACAAGTCTTGAAAGACATGGTATCTATTTCTCACTACTTGGGTTCAAAGCCCATGGGCCGGTAGAGGCATCGATCATTTATATGGTAGGTTTATAGAAACATTGAAGGCAACAACAGAGATCTTTACCAGCTTCTCTTGGAGGAAGCCACCTTGTAATCTCTTCAAAGCAAAAGGATGGCTCATTGAAGTTGGATGAGGAGAGAGAAGCTGGATTTAGTCTTTTAAGGTGTGGAGGTGGCTCTTTCAGAGGAAGGGGGTTGGATCAAGTACTCTTGATCTTTCCAAGGGTCCTTCTCTGATGAAGATGAAGGCAGAAATCATGGGATGGACCTCCTCTATGGGGGAGGTGATGAAGGATGTGGCATAAGCCCAGAGAGTCTATACCATTATCAACAGCCAAGGAAAGGTCACCTCAGTCATGGAGCACCCCAGTATCTGACCAAGGTGAGGGAGAAGAGACCATGAGTATGCCTCAGCTGTGATGGCTAGGTGGTAAAGGATGTAGAAAGTGAGATTGTCCAGAGACAAAGGTGCCAGGGGACACTATGCTAGGACCAAGGACCTTACCATTCTTCTACCATCTTGAAATTGAGTAACTTGCTTTTCTACCCATATACCTAGAAGTCATCAAGAAGAGTATCAGGAGAAGGGAAGGGAAAGTGGAAATCTTAGAGATCAAGCATTTTTACACAGTAAAACTGAGCATTGTCTAAAGAGACTGTTTAATTTATTATATTTGACCCAATTTTAACAGGATTGGACTAAATAAGGTAAATGTTGTTACCTCTTTCCAGCAATGGGGCCTCATGGGAAAGACAAGATATTAGAGATAAGAATAAAAATACTTAAATTTTCTTAGTATACCGTGTGTCATAAAGGTAATGATGCCACAAATAAGCTTGAAACAAATGAAACTGGCTGCTTCAGCCATTACCATTTGACACCGATACTGTCTTTGAGGAGTGCAGTTGTCAAAAGTAAATATGCACAAAGCTAGGCCTTAGGTCTTCTGATGAAGCTCCCATGGTAAGTGATACTTAGCAGAAAAGTTATTTATTTTTTAAAGAGGGAAAAGCAATGGGTATCAAATGTCAGTGCAGTCACATTGCAATTTGAAGCTAAAGTATTACTTCATTCATTCATGCCTACAAACTTTTAAAGGCAACGTAATATAGAGAGACTTTTGCCATAAAACAGCAATGCTGTTTTTGAAATCATCTCCATGGCTCTAACAACCACCTTCTTCATCATTTCCTCCCAGGAACCACCACCATGGCAGTCCAGAAACATTTTAGGAATTCACAGTAGTATAAAGCATTGATGAGGACCTCTTTTAGAATTGTTGGGATATGGGGTGCCTGGGTGGCTCAGTGGTTGAGCATTTGCCTTCAGCTCAGGTAGTGATCCCGGGGTCCTGGGATGGGGTCCCACATCAGGCTCCCTACAGGGGGCCTGCTTTTCCCTCTGCCTATGTCTCTGCCTCTCTCTGTGTGTCTTTCATGAATAAATAAATAAAATCTTAAAAAAAAAAGAAATGCTAGGATGTGATTTGTGTTCATTATATGAATAGGATTTTAACTGAAAAATGGTTCTAGCCATAGAATCATTGACAGGTGGAGTGGCAAGACATCTTGTAAAGCATCATTTAACCAGAGTAAAGTTCTACTAGCAGTCACAGAATTATGTAGGGCTAGACTTGGGGCTAGAACTCCCCCATCCCAAATTCCAAAATGTTCTTTCTGGGCATATTGTCAGAGAAGATCATTAAAAGTAAGAAATCAACACTGTAAAATACTGTCAAATCAGAGTTAAATTTTACGTTTGTTTCCACCAACATCTGAGGTGTAGTGCTAAGAATTTCAGTATTTGGGAGCTTCTTAATGGGAAATATTACAGAGCAACTATCTAAATTACTGGATGTCAGCAGGCCATTGTTAAATATTAACATCTGTTTTGGTGATTTCGCTGCAGCACTGACAAATTTTGAATTTCCACACTCCAATTTTTGCCTATTAAATATATTGCTAAGTCCTCCTTTTGTTTGAGTTTCTTGCTGATAAGACTATTCCCAATTCAGCACTCTGGATGTTGTGTTGTTTGATCTCCTAATGCTCTGCATCGACTTTCAAAATCAATAGAGACTTAATTGGTATTTTATGACATATCTTATCTGTTCTTTCAAATGCTATGCAGGCCAAAAAATACATCCAGGGAACATATTTTCTTCATATGCATTTTCATCATGGTATATTCTGTTATGCCATCAGCTCAATTTTATTTCAGTACCTAATTTGTGTGAAGCACTGATAGAGGAGAAAGAAAATCTATGAAAAATTGAATTTCCTAATATTTGTCGGTGGCCTTATTTTTCAAGTTGATGGCACAACAAAAGAGAATTTCAGAAAGTAAGTGTGGAACATACATATGATGACAGTTTTGCCCAGAAGTGTTCAATACAATATGTCAGTTTAGCAGTTAATTGTTCTCTTATTGTTTCACGTGTGTTCGTCCAGTCTCCCTGGTGAGAGAGGCCGCATGCCTTAGTGAAAAAAGAAGAGACATTGCAATCAATCATAGTTTGAATATCAGCACTGCTATTTATTATACCAGCTATGTGACCTCCACAAAGTTAATTAACTTCTCGGATCCTCATTTTCATATTTATGGAAATGGGAATGATACTCATTGCATGAGGTGTCATAAAAAGTTGTGTAAAAACATGTAAGTGTCTAATACAGTGTCTGTCTGGGCCACAGGCATTCAAAAATGGTAAATATTTGTCTTGATTTGGGTTTTCCAGAAGCAGACCATAAGTCAAGGATTAGAGCATAATTAGTTATTTTGGAAGGTGGTTTCAGAGATAGCTAATGTAGAATATATTATAAAGCAAAGTATCACTATGGGTAATTGAAGCTTAATTCTGCTGGAGAACTCAGGTTATTAGTGAAGAATAGACACCTCAGAGTTATCCCATATAAAAGACAAAAGAGCTGAATATTTATACATTAATTTCTATCAGTGATTGGTTGAGGGATGCTGAGAGGCAACTATTAATTTTTTGGAGCTTCACGCTTGCCACATAAATGGGCAGAGCAGGTTTTGCCAAAATAGAAAGGCTTCAGGGAGAGAAATGCAAATGATTGACTTGGGAATCAGATAGCTTGAGTATAGATACACACGTGAAAAACTGCTCTACTCCATTTTTGTTAACTATTATTACATTTTCTTACTGAAGGACTTTTGTTTCCCTAGCTCCCTACCCTGGGGTGTGCCAAAACTACTTCATACCAGCTCGTGAGAGTGTTACATATTCAGAAATGTTGTAAGCCAATTATTAAACTGTTAGTATCTTAAAATTAGGCCATTAGGAGCTTTTACACCATAAAAATCAACAAGTGCTACCAATAAGAAACCAGCTTACTAGTGCACTACAGTCCTCATCCCTCTTCTCCCAGTAGATGGAGAATAGGAGTTGCATGCATAGTCTCAGGAATCAGATAGACCTGAGTTCAAATTTGAGCTCTGACACCTTTTGGCTATGTAGCTATGGGCAAGTTACCTAACTTATGTGGGCCTCAGTGTCCTCATCTGTAAAATGGATGTGTATATAACCTGTACAGCTGTGGCAAAGATGAAATGCAATAACATATTATAATGTAAGGAGTATTCTGGAAGAAGGTATTCATCATACAAATTAAGCCTTATATAATTATGGGAGAGGCTGAGGAAGGAAACTTCCATAAAGAGGAATTGGAAATCAGAGAAAAGTCACTAACTAGTCTTCTGAAGTACCGGCAAGAATGGGACATTTGGAGCTTATAGAGGAATCTGGGAATGCAGGCAGGTACAGTTGCCTAAGTGTGACCAAGAGCAGAGCTGGAGAAAGAAACCTCTTTCTCTGATTAGCTTTCATCTTTGAGAATCAAGAACCACAAATTCAGTTGAGAGAAGAGACAAGGACAAGCTGATATGTGCTGGCATGTCTGCAAGTACTCATCACCGTATCTGACATCAAAGATGGTCAGAGAGGCTGGGTCACTGCTTCACTTCTGAATGTAGACCCAAGAGTCACAAAGAAAAATGGATTAGGAACCATCCAGAGGGCAGAAGCAGACCCCGCTTAATATGTTCAATGTGTCCTTGGCTAGATTTCAGAACTGCTGTGGACCAGTGACTGGCCCTGTGTCTTCCATTCTTTCCTGGGAATGTCTATGGCAGTAATCCTGTCCTCACTATTTTATGTTGAGTGTGGTGTCTGATACTTTGTGTTTTTAGTTTTTATGGGTCCCTGAACCAAGAGCAGCTGCAACTGAATTGCCTTATATGCTTGTAGACCTGATACAAATTATGAGATCCTGGACTACAAGTCTGTTTCTGTAACAGGATGAGATTTGGGAAAATTTGGAGATGGGAATAAGCATATCTTGTAGGTGGAAGAAATATGAATAATTTTTAGTAAGAGGGTGAACTCTAGTAGATTAGGAAAAAAATGGCTTCAAATTCCTTTATTCCTTCCTAGTATGCATACTTTGCAACATGACAATGTTTTCTGTCCTTAAGAGGTGGGCTTTTTTTCTTTCTTTGAATCCAATGGTTTTTATGACTTGCTTTGATCAACAGAGTATGGCAGAGGTGATGTTATGTGGCATACAGTGCAAGGCCTCAAGAGACTTTGCAGCTTTTGCCTTCACTGTCTTCAAACCTGCTGTCACCTTGAGAGGAAGATCAGTCTAATCTCTTTGGAAATGAAAGCCTTTGTGGAGAGAAAGGTTCAGCTTTCCCAATATTTCCAGATGAGTTCAGCTCCCAGCCAATGCACAAGCTAATGCAGTTGTGTGAGTGAGCCCAGGCAAGACCAGCAGAGTCACTCAGCCAAGCCACAGAATCATGAGAAACGATGTATCATTGTTGTTTTAAACTACTATGTTTTGGGGTCATTTGTTACATAACTATAGCTAACTGATACCATCCTCCCAATAAATCATTTTTAGATTTAACTTAATCAGAGTGAGTTTTAGTTGTTTGTATCTTCACAGGATTGCTGTGTGGGATAAATATGCTACTATTTGTAAAGGACTCACCAAAAACCTGGCATGTAGTAAGTCCTAAATAAATCCTAGCTACTATTATATGAAATAAGTTCCAGATGCTTATGAAAGGTGATGTATGGACAGCTCTTAGAGGCTCTTTCGAAGAGAGCACATGACCATCAAAAAATCTGTGTGCCACAAAAATCTCACTTTTCTTAAATTCAAAATTAGGATATTTGCTAAGTTATCTGTAAGTGACTGTCAAGCTCCAAGATCCCATGTTCCTACACAAAACTGGCAGCAAACCAACCTTGGCCCATATTCTAGATGGATAGAAACTCATGCCTCAGTGGGTCTCAGCTATAGATTAACCCATACCAATGCCTTTATGTTCTCTTATGCTGTGTTCTGTACTTCATTTATCAACATCAGAGTAGCAATGAGATGTATGTGCATCCCCGAGAGCAACCACATTTGGCACTTCATGGGTACCATCTATAGTAGCTTATGTGACTGTGTTGGCTCTTAGATAGGTTAAAATTTTTATAATATTTGCTCTAATTTTATATGGGGGCAAGGCTGATTCTGTGTAGCATAAAGGATGAGAAGGAAGATGCTGGTGGCAGACTCACCTTCTTTCATATTTCACTGAATAGTTCATCTCTGTCCCTAAATTTGCATACTTCACTCAGCAATGTATTTGTCCTGCAGGTGACAGAGTCTTTCCTCATAGAAGGCAGTTTAGACCATCTATTTTTACCTTAAGATGCTCCTTGGAAGGGTCTTACTGCCATTCTAAGCAGCTTTTCAGTATATTCCTCACAATCACATGGAATAGACTCAATAAAAGAGTTTTGGTAAGTGTAGTTTTCTGCATTTGAGGTTGGCCTCATGTGAGTGTCACAACATGTGTGTTGAGGTGCTAAAGAGATGAGAATAGCTGTCCTCTACTCATCTAGAAGATGATCTGCCAAAGGCCTGGGCTAGGAGGCAGAACTCTGGGCACAGATGAGCTTCATATCAGAGTTAATCAACAGATCATGCAAATGAGTCACCCATTTATAGCATTTATTTAAATTTTCATTTAAATTGCTGGTTAAAAGGAATACATTTAAAATTCTGAAGTCAACACTTGAGCAAATTGGTTTTAAAACTATATATTAAATTGCAGCACATTGCAATTTAATGCATAGTTCCAAGATAATTGCTTATTGCTTTAGGAGTACAAAATATATGTCCAAATAGTTTAGTATGGTTGATGAGACACAGAAGCAGTATCTTCTTGTTTGCCTTTTTTTGAAAAAAGTTAGAATGTGGTAATTAGCAACATGATGTCTGAACTCAGGGTATCGGGCTTTGAATTCTGCCTCTACCACTTACTAGCTCTCTAATTTAGGCAGTTTTCTTAATTTCTCTGTCCTCAGTTACTCTATCTGTAAAATGGAGTTAATAAAGATATTTTCCTCAGAGGGTTATTATTAGGATTAAATGAAGTAATTTGTACAAGGTGCCTAGCTCAGTACCTGATCTATTATAATCCAATTAATGTTAACTCTTGTTATTATTTTATAAGTCTGTTGTGGCATCTGCTACTAGAAAAGATAAAATCACACAAGTGGCTTCATCAGTGGCTTGCAATATATATCTTTTTGGCAGTTTTGTACTAAACTCTTTTTGCTAAGACAGTACTCTACCCATTGACCTCAACCATCCAGATATGTACTTAAGAATAATATTTTTTCAAAGAGAAAAAAACGCCATATTTATTTTCTGACAGTAATTGGGTGATCTCCAAGTTTCAGAGAACAATACAAATAGATGGGGGATTCTGAAGGTCCAGAGAGTATACTGAGTATGGTCTGTCTGGTTGGTTTTAACTTTCCTTTCTTGGAACTGGCTATAGAAGCTAAGTTATTCAGAGTATGAGTTATGGCTCTCTGGTTGCACAGAAGATTGTATGACTCTTGCTCATTTTTAGGGGGAGTTTATTGAAAGGATCTGGGAACTCACAGAATTGGAGAGAGAGATAAATAATTAGGCCTTTGAAAAGACAGGAGCCAAGGCAACTCTGGAGATCTGAAATACTTGGTACTTAGAGATAGCCAGAAAAGAGCATAACTTTAATTGACAATCATCACAAGACTGTCTGGTGGGGGAAGGATGGTTCCATTTGGGATGTTGGTTAGCCCCAAAATGCTCTAAGCAAACAAACTAACTAAAAATGGGTATTCTCCCTAATTCAGCCTTATCTCAAAAAACACAGAAGTCACTGATGCAGCAATGAGTTAAATCCGATGTTTCACAAATAAATGTGTACAAGAAGTAAGATGAAGAGTCAGGACAAGGAGCCAAGATGGCATAGGAAAAAAATAATAACAAAAACTGTGATGACTAGTGTGGAAATGACTAATGAAGGGACACACAGTGAATACAGTTCCTGGGGAATACATTGTGCCTTGGTGCAGTAGCACCTGCTGAGCCAAATGAAAGTGAATCTTCCATAGCCAAGTTCTCCAGCCTGGGGCTGAACCATGGGGCTGAAATTTACTATGTGGGTAAAACAAATTCAATTTTCTTATAGAGCCTGACTACATTCAGGTCCTTGCAATGTGAGGTTGTACCCATATGAAAAGTTCATAATATTTAGAAGTGAGATGGTGGGTGGGTGGGGTTTCAAGAGCTGCTTATCAATATGACAAGCTAAGCATACAATAGCAGCTTATCACATAATAGTTACTCAGGCAATAGAAATAAATGACTCTAGAAAACCTACTCTCTTGAAAATATTGCAAGGTTACTGTATTCCTGGCCTAGTGTCCAGTGAAAGGAAAACATTTTTGAAATTAAAAAAATATCAATATCCATTATCAGATATCTAATATCAAGTGTGTATAAAGGTCATATACCTCAACATCACAAAAGCCATAAATGACAAGCCCATAGTTAATATCATCTTCAGTGGTAGAAAGCCTTTCTTCTAAGATCAAGAACCAGACAAAGAGGCCCCCTCTCATTGTTTTTATTAAACAGTATTAGAATTCATACCCAGAGCAATTAGACAGGAAAAAGAAATTAAAGACATCCAAATTGAAAAAGAAGTAAAACTGTCACTATTTACAGATGATATAATATTATAAATATAAAACCCTAAGGACTCCATCAAAAAGTTGTTAGAACTAATAACAAATTTGGTAAAGTTGCAGGATACAACATCATATACAAAAATCTGTTGTATTTCTGCACACTAATGAACTATCAGAAGGAGAAATAAAATAATTCCATTTACAATTTCATCAAAAAAGAATAGAATACCTAGGAATAAATTTAACCAAGCAAGTGAAAAACATGTATATTGAAAACTATAAGGCATTATGGAAAAAAATGGAAGAAAACACAAATAAATGGAAAGATATTCCATGTTCATGGATTGGAAGAATTAATATCATTAAAATGTCCATACTACCCAAAACAATGTACAGATTTGATGAAATCACCATCAAAATTCCAATGGCAGATTTCCAAATAGAACAAATAGTCCCAAAATTTGTATGGCACACACAAAATTTGTGTGTGTACACACACATGCACACACAAAGTCCAAAAAGTGAAAGAAATTTTGAGAAAAAGGAGCAAAGCTGGAGGCATCATGCTCCATGATTTCAAGCCATAATACAAAACTATAATAATCAAAACAATATGCTATTGGCATTAAAACAGACATATAGATCAATGGAACAGAATACAGCCCAGAAAAAACCCCACACATATATGGTCAATTAGTTTATGACAAAGGAGCCAAGAATATGCAATGAGGGAAAAGATAGTCTCTTTAATAAATGGTGTTGAGAAAACTAAAACTAAATAATCACATGCAAAAGAATGGAACTCAACTACTATCTTATACCATACATAGAAATTAACTCAAAATGGATTAAAAATTTGAACATAAGGCTGAAACCATAAAACTCCTAGAAGAAAACAAAGGCGGTAAGCTCTTAGACATAAGTCTTGGAGATTATTTTTTAAATGATCTGAAACCAAAAATCAAGAGCAACAAACCCAAATATAAATCGGTGGGACTGGATCATACTGAAAAGCTTCTGCACAGCAAAGGAAACCATCAACAAAATGAAAGGGTAACGCAACGAATAAGAGAAAGTATTTGTAAATTGTATCATTTGACTAGCATCCTGGATTCTGAGACACAGGATCTCATAAAACAAAATCCTGGGTGATAGGAGTATGTCACCTCCAAGAGATGTTATATGTTCCGCAACGCTTTGCAGTTAGGAGATGATGCATGGATGCACAAATGATTTTTTTCCTGTCTTATTCTGTCACCTTTTCATCCAAAGATCATTAGAACATAGACTTGCTGGAGAATGGGAAACTATCCTATCTTTGGACAGCTCTAGAGCTCATTAGAAAGACATGGAATTCCTGACTTCAAGTTTGCAGCAAAACACTTGTAGAGGAGATATTAAATAAATATAAAGCTACCATCCTGTCCACTATCTAGTTCATGTCCTCCCTCTCCCTAACCCGGATTACTGCCATCATATCTCCCCACCTCTAACTTTTGATCTCCCATCTGACCTCTACATCTATACCCCCTAAATCTTTCTAAAGCTCTCTTCTTATACCATTTGATATTCACAATGCTTTTCTGAGCAGCAGAGTAGCCTGGGCTGATACAGTTTTGCCCTCCTAACACTCACTTCTCCCCTCTACAGACCCTGCCTCTTGAACAAACAAATTTTCGAGAATTCCTGGGCACCAACATACACCTTCATTTCTTTGCCTAGTTCATGCTGCTTTTTTATCATGAATGTTTTGACAATGACCTTTGTTTCTACCCCATGATAACCAATTCCTACTAATCAGTCAGAAGTCTTGATTATCCACAGTCACCCCACCGTACTCTTGCTTAACCTGTGGTCCCCATATCATGGTAGGGTTCCCCCATTTACCTGGTGGCTAGATGCCAAACCCAAGACTCACCCTAGATTCTTTTGTTTTCTTGACCCCTTACATCCAATCCACTAGCAAGTTCTCTTGGCTTTACCACCAAAATGTCTCCATATTGCACAACGTTGCTACATCACCACTGTTACCTCCACATCAAAGCCACCATATCTGTTGCCTGGACTTCCAGGGAGCTTCCTCCATAATCTCTCTATTTCCATATGTGCCTCTGCATAGAACGAAAGTAATTGTTTATAAATGTAAATTAGATCATGTTGCTCCTCTGTTTATAATTTTTTAAATATTTTATTTATTTTTGAGAGAAAGAGAGAGAGAAGGAGCACAAGCTGGGGGGAGGGGGCAGAGGGAGAAACAGACTCCCGGTCGATCAGGGAGCACAATGCAGAACTCCATCCCAGGATCCTGGGATCAAGACCTGAGCTAAAGGCAAATACTTAATTGACTGAGTCACCCAGGGCCCTGATCCTCTGTTTAAAACCTTTAAATGGATTCCGGTTGCTTTTAGAATAAAATCCCTTACCTGGTCTGCCTCCTATCAGTCTTTCCAAAGCTCAGTTTATTCCTTCCTTTTCCTCACACTTAGGCTGTAGGATCTTTTTCTATTTCTTTCAGAGGCCGATTTATAGATTATTTGCATTTTCTGTTCCTTCCTTCTAGGCTATTCTCTTTATACCTCTTTTTGCATCTGTCTCCTTTTCCTTTTTCACATGTCAATACAAACATCTCTTCTTCAGAAATAGTTCCCCATGACCGGATCTAAAATAGCTCCTTCTTATTCTATTGAGTTATTCAGTTAATTTCCTTTAGAGCATTTATTAAGGTCTGTAATTATTTTAATTAGCTATCCATTTGCCTTTTTGTTCACTACATCTTCCATCTACCCCAAGTAAATGTAAATTTGTGTCTTCTTGTTCATCCAGAACATGACAGGCACTAAATTAATATTTACCGAATAGTTGAATGAAAGGCCATCCTAACTACCATCAAGTCCAGGAGGACTTTCTGCTTCTCACATGCAGAAGCTCTTCTCTGGAGTTTCAGTGTGTTTCCTCTGCCCACAAGCATCATGCTTTATAGAACACGGGATGGGTGGGATTCCAGGTATTCATAAACATGTATAATTTTCCTCATTAGATTTTGAGGTCACCAGCTATGTGTCTGATTCATCTTTGAGTCTCCACAGTGCCCATCCCAATGTTTTGCACACCGTTTTCAATAAATAGTTCAGAAAGTATAATTAGAAGAAGTAGCAACTCGCTGTGGATTCCAACTAAGGAGAACTTATTCCTCAAATATGACTTGACCAATGATATAAATGTTCTTTTCCTTTTTTCCTTTCTTCCTTTCTATTTCTTTCTCCCTCTCTTCCTTTCTTTCCCTCTTCATTTTCTTTCTTTTCCTTCCTTCCTTCTTTCCTTTCTTCCTTCCTTCCTTCCTTCCTTCCTTCCTTCCTTCCTTTCCTTTTGCCAATGGATACCCATCTTTAGCTGACTAAAATTGAAGCATAGTTTTGTCTTTTACTCCTACAAGTGGGTTGCACCATGGGAATTATTCAATCTCTAAGTAACCTTTTTGATTCTACAGAATCACAGAGGTAGATTGAGAATCTAAATCCCTGCATTTGTTACTATTATCCAAATCTTCAGAGGTTTTTCTGCCACTGCTATGTATTGTTATTATTTCTTACTCTTTGTTTATTTCTTATAGTCTTCTTCCTTGTAGGTTGTCCTATAGACAACAAAGGGTAACAAAGTTACCCTCTCATTGATACATTGTTTGAGTAGCAAAATGGCTTAAAAATGGTGTGAAATTTGAAAGGGATGCAAACAATTTAAGAGCCTGGAGTACTAGCCAGGTATATAAACTAAATTAGGTATCCACTCTTTAGAGGTTAGATGAGACATCTGACATAGATAACTTCAGAACAGAGGGGTGTCTCTTCAACTTTCAACTGTATTTTCTTTCACTCTATTTCCCTAATTATTCTCTTTCTGGATGTTTAGCAAATTGAGAACAGAGACTCTGTGTTGTTTATGTCTATATCCCCAGGCATCAGGTTGGGTGCTTGGCACATAGTAGTCCTTTTTTAATTTATTAATTAATGCTATCCTCTTTTTCAGGCTTTGATTCTCATGCCTATCTTGGACTGATTTGCTGGGCTTACCAAGTCCTGACCCTCAGAACTCCCTTGATCCTCAATGTCCTTTGCACAAGTTTTCTGAAGAGTTCCTTGGTTCCCACCTAGATGCCTGGATTCATTTTTTTTTTATTGTTCCTCCTTCCTATTGTTTGCAGCAAGGATTATTTTCCTATGGGTAATTTTGTTCTTAACAATTAAAGTCTTGGATGGGACACTTGCCTCTACCTGGCGAACTTTCTGACAAAGACCTAAGGCTATTAATTCTAGCCTTTACGTGAGCCAACAACGTAATATGGGTGCCAAAAGAGAGTTCATGTAGACTCAGTCACATTAATAGTTACTACTTATTGTTCACTTTACTCCCTTCCTGGCACTTTGCTCAGCAGCTTGCATGCTTTGCCACATTTAACCCTTCCAATGACTCAATAAAATGGACATGGCTATTTTCCCCCTTTGTCAGGTAAGAAATCCAAATCACATGGGAATTCAATAACATGGATGAAGTCACAGAAGCACAATTAGAATTTGGGCCAGGATCTACCTGATTTCAAAGCTTAAGCTTTGTGACAAACTGCTAATGGAAACCTTGTTAATGGAATCATGGTGACCAGAGCACAGGAGATATGAATTCATTCTATTTAGTGCTGGGGATACCACACCTGGAGTTTTGTACTAGGCCTCATTTTATAAGATAGAAATAAACTGACCCAGACTAGTGACCATGGGTTACTCAGACACAAATGAACAAACTGGAGCAGTTAACTAGCAAAGAGAGAGAGGGAGAGAGAGGGAGAGAGAGGGAGAGAGGGAGAGAGAGGAGAGTGATAGAAGTCATTCTATATTTGGCTTAGAGTTCTATGGAAGATAAACGAGACTCACTTTGTCTACCTACTTACTGCAAAAGCCTGTGGAAATGACACGATGCACATTTGAAGTCACTATAAGAAAAATGTTTGTGACCATTCCAGCTGTCAGTGGAGTGGTACTTTAAGTGACAAAGTTTTAAAATTATTATTAATTACTGCAGATATTCAAAGAGAAGACAAATCCTCTAATTGAAAAGTTTCCTCTTATACCTTAATTTCTCCTATAACCCTAAACCTTAACCTCAAATGTCTGCACTGTTTATGTTCAAAACAAAACTTCTCTTTAGTGTCCTTCTCATAGCACTTGGCACCTACTATCTTGTAGTGTGTGGTTATTCAGTACTCTGAGGCTGTCCATTGCAAGGACAGGAACTGACTCTACTTCATCTTGCTTTCATTATTACCTCCCTAATATAGCCTTACAAACTGTAGATGCTTGCAAAGCAGCATCTTACTGCTCTTTCATAGAACTTCAATGTTATTTACTCTGGTTTCACTACCTACTAGCTTCGTGACATTGGGCAAGCCAGTTCAACCCTGTCTGTCTTAGTTTCCTCAGCTATAACACTGAGTCACTGGAGTTTTTGTGACAAACAAACTTGTTAAATCTATAAAACTTCGAGAACAGAGCCTGCCACATAGCGTGTATACGTGTCTTGTATTGATGTAAATGTTGAGCTCTGGAAAGCTGCCCATGCGGGAGGGGCTGAACTATTGACTGCCATCTTGTGGCAGGAACATCATGGCGGGAAGTTCTGCTCTCATCACAGAGGCAATCCCCTACACTGTGGCCCCTCTTTCTACTCTTCCACAAGGGGTAACTCACTGGCCCCTTGTCTAGAGTTCATTATCTTGGCCATGTGACCACTTTCTACTCTGGTAGCTTACTATCACATGGAGATTCACTTATGTTCTATGCACTTATGCATTTTTAAAAAGACTTTATTTATTATTTATTCATGAGAGACCCAGAGAGGCAGAGACATAAGCAGAGAGAGAAGCAAGCTCCCTGCAGGGAGCCTGATGCAGGGCTTGATCCTAGGACTCTGGGATCACGCCCTGAGCTGAAGGGAGATCCTCAGTCACTGATTCCACACAAGTGTGGAATCCAGGCATTCCACACTTGTGTATTCAATAAGTGTTACTGATTGCCTATTACTGGCAACTAAAATTTATTGAGTTGGCTAGTATTAATGGCGTTTATTGAGTGCTCACTATGTAGCAGGCACTGCTGTCTTTGTCTCTGTTAATTCACTTAATCCTGTGTCAAAGGAAGGGCCAAATATCCAAAACACTATTTGAAGTTGAATTTATTGTTTGTTCAAAAGGGAAATCTGTACATCTCTTTAAACAAAGCAAAAGTTGAGCTTATATAGAGCATCAGAAGGCCTGAGATTGAGGAGCTGGTGGAAATCCAGAAGTTAGAGAGTTTAGAGGTTGACTGCTTTTCACATTTAGAAGCATGGTTCATAGGGTGAGACTTGATGGACTTTCAGAAGTCAAAAGCCTACAAGAAAGAGAAGGACAGAGCATGGAAAGAGAGTGGCTGCAGCACAAAGTATGGAGAAAAGAGAAGAGGGGAGGTCTCTATTAGTGGTATCCTTTCACAGTCCATAGATCACAACTCAGTTTTGCCTGTTGACCCTGCTCCCTGGTTCTTCTTCTGGCCCCTACTGTGTCTTCTCTAGGCCAGGAGTTGTATAAAGTGTATTCTACATCTACCCCATCCCTAGCCAAAGGTGTCTCTTGCTAGGTTAGGTCAGGCAACAGGCAATGACATATCAGAGAAGGAGGACATTATTACTAGTTGGTTGAAGGACCAGGCAGGACTACTTGTATTTAGTGGTCAACAAATGTTTGTCAAGCTCCTATAAACTGCCAGGCACTTTCTGGGTGCTACAGAAACAAAAGTGGAACCAACAGATGCAAGCTTACACTCTTAGAGAGCCAAGCCTCTGTTGGAGATACAGATACTTAGACAAGTAAATGGATGAGTATATGTTATCTGTCACCTGGTGGTCACTGATTTTGAGTCAAATAAAGCAGAGAAAGAAGATGGGGTGAGAAGGTGCTACAGTTTGTAATATGGTTATCAAGGAAGGCCTCTTTGAGAAGCTCACATTTAAGGAAAGAGTGAAGAATAGTGAAGAGGCCAAATTTGGTGGAATTCGGTGAGCTTGGAGCACAATAAGAAGAGGTGAGGTTTGAAGTCCAATAGATGATGGAGACAGGAGATCATTTAGCCTTAGAGCTCATTATGACTTTGATTTTTTGTTTGATGAGATAAAGATCCATTGGAAGGTTTAAGTCATCTTGTGAACTGACTTTTCTCTTCAAGCTACTATGTTGAGCATAGTCCACACACCCTGCAGAACAAGGGTGAGAGCCATTTGGGGGAAAGGGGGGATGTTAATTGGGAGGCCACTGCACTGATCCAAGCATTTATGGTGGTTTACGCTAAGGTGGCAGGAGAGGGGGCAATGAAAAACAGTCAGATTCTGGATATATCCTTCATAAAAGATTCTTCCCATTGAAAGACTTCATTATTAACTACCATATACTCTGTGAGTTAGGTTGGAAGTTCTGAGTATGCATCTCAAAAGATCAGTTTGACCTATACAAACTCCAGGGGTCTTTTCCAACCTGGGAAAAGGCAGGTGGAGGAAGAGGCACATTTTCGCCTCTGGCAATAGAAATAGAATGTATCTATCAAGAAAAAGGGCATAATCTATATCCAATTCTTTATAGTTTTTTAATTGTATTTTCTCGTAGATAATTGCATGAAATATAGAATTTCTTAAATTGATTGCTGTGGGGACAAAGATGACTTAAATTTCAATTTCACTGCTTTTCTGGTTGCAAGTGGGTGTTTGACATTTTTTAGTGTGTGTGTGTGTGTGTGTGTGAGAGAGAGAGGGGGGGGGGAGAGAGAGAGAGAGAGAGAGAGAGAGAGAGATTCTGAGAGAGCTATAGAGTGGCTGCAATTCCCTGAACAATAAAAACCTGAAATCCTACTAATGAGGTTAAAAAAACCTAACTTTTTCTGTGTGCCTAATAATAGCACTGCCTACTGACATAACCAGGGTTCCCTGAATAATCGCCCTCTTTTCCAGTTTATTTTTAGGACCTAAAATTTGGGGGAGGAATGTGCCTTTAGGTGTACAGCTCAATTCCAGGGCTTCACCATTTGTCCCTAAAGCATGTTGAATACATCCTTTCAAGTGAAAAATAAGTAAAAGTGAAAGCTGGAACTAAAATTCATCATTGGAGCACTGGATGGTTCAGCCTTCAGGGTGAGGATAAAAGATTGATCTTTCACTGCAGACCCCATCTTTCCCAAATTGGGGAATCTGTGCCATTTTTGTCTGCCTCCATGGACACCATTTGAGTTTGCCAGTAATAGAAGTAAAGGGTTTATAAAGGCACAGAATTTTATCAAAACATAGTACTTTGAGGAAAAGGAAGACTTTAGGGCATAATAAATGTCTATAGTGTTGGAGCCCTGGGTAAGTATAAAAATATTTGAAATGTATATTTACCATCAACATATTTAAGGTAGATTTAAAAGTATAAATAAAGCATTGTGCTGGGTGTGGTGCTGAAGGATTGTTTTTAAAAACTGTTTCTGTAAATTTCCACAACTCAGTGAGCATGCGCCTCACAGGGAGGAGAGAGAGAGACTGATTAGAGAAAGAATAAAATCCAGTCAAAGCTTGTGGCAGATATTGGTGGAATATTTCGATTAAGTTGCCAGAATTATTTTTGGGGCGGGCTATTTTGGGTAGGCAGTAACCTTTATTCTCAGATATAGATTTCCATGTTGACTTTTAACCTTTAGTTATTGCCTGGCAATTGTACAGTCCTGAAAATGTTCTATTCCATCTTTCTGTCTGTGCCCAAACTGCAAGTTTGAAAAGTTTAAGGGCATCAAGTGTGGGTTTACACCAACCATTATGTGACTCACTTTCTTATATTCTCCCTTCATAAGGAAGTGGCTGAGTACGTGGAAGGAGGGGCACTCAGGGACAAAGCAGTGTCTTTAATATAGAGGGTCATTTAAACATGGGCTTCAAATGCAAAATTAGGAGAGGTGATATGTCAATAATATTTTCTTCCTTAGGAATGACTTATTCCCACAAAGAGGATACATGGCAATCCTTAACAAATTACAAAAGAGTGTGTGTGCACAAAATAGACATGGGCTTGTGTCTACAGCAATCTCTGTGTACATGTGTTTCAAAGGTGTTTGCGAGAGTGAACAAAATGAGTTGAGTTTACTTTTCTTGAGCTTCTCCACACTCCTTGATGCTGAACAAGATGCTGTAGGAATGGAGAATAGAATTTCTGTCCTTAACTCTATTATGCTATTGGAAACCATAAAAAAAAAAACCTGTCAGCTTCAACGCCCCAAAGAAGTATTAATAGAAGATATGCCATTTGAAGCTGTGATAGTGATCCATTTTTTCCCCTTGTGTTTTGTCGTGATCTAATTAGATTACATCTCAAACATGATTTGTTTGTGTGCTTCCAGGAGATACTCATCAACGCGAGATGGTTCCAAGTAAGAGGAGTGCTGTTCTTGTGGATGGGGTTATACTGAATGGCCCCACAACAGATGCAAGAGCAGGAGAAAAATTTGTTGAAGATGCCTGTAGGCTAATAATGGAAGAGGTGGTTTTGAAGGCTACAGATGTCAGTGAGAAGGTAAAAAAAAAAAAAAAAGATATCTATTAGAAATCCTTGGAATGGAAAAGATAAATTCTTTCCAATCTGATGGTTAGATGTAAGGGAGATAGGAAGCTCATGTTATTATTGCCTCTATACCTTTGTTTCAAGGGGATCCCAGCTACCAAAGTGTATGCCCCCCTACCCCTCACCCAGTATCTGCTTTCCTGGAAGGTTTGGCTTATAACCTCACAAGCCATCATTTGATGGGAAACTGGCTGAGACCCCAGGCCTTCTGGACATGAAGCACAGGGATAAAACCTTCTGCCCTATAACAGTATAGGTGATCAATAATCTGATGATCTAATATATACACTCTCTAAAACATACTCTGCTTTCCATTTTCTTGGGCACATTCTTTCTATCACTAGTAAAACAACTAGCAGAATGTGGAAAAGACCATGAAAAGTTTTCAAATTTATCTGAGGGTCCTTCCTAGGAGCTGGTTTGAGTTTAGACTGGAAATCTTGGATTGTAAAGTCTGACTTCTGACTGGCACCAATTATTGGTTCTAGGTTTCAAATTCAGGCTCAAGTTCAGATTCAAACTGATATTGCAATTATTACTAATTACTTCTACTCCTAAAAGTACTCTCTATGTGCCAGGTGATGTTCTCAGGACTACTCCCTATGAATTCATGTATTGTGTTTACTCGATTTTAGGGATGAGGAAAGAAGTGAGGCACAAGCAGTTCAAGTACTTTGCCCAATATCCCATGTTAGTAAATATCAGAGCTGGCACTAAAATCCAAGCAGTCTGGCTTCAGTCTGGGCCTTTTACTTCTCCTCTGTATATCTCTTATAATCGCTAAATTATCCTTTATCACATTGATTATCTTTCATATTGAAATTGAACGATCAATAAGTAGACGTATAGGAGGGATTTTGATTCCAATTCTGTTGGTCAAAAATAAATGTCATTTAACAAAAAGATTTTGAATCTGAAGAGGTATTTATTCTGAATTTTTGATCGCATGCATTTGGGAAAACCTATTAGAAAACAGATCGAAAAAAAAAAGAAAGAAAACAGATCGAAGTGTTCTGTGAACTTAGCATAGCCGTATTCAAGGCAAAAATCACTGATGGTATTTCTTGATCATATATTTATAATTGCATATTTTCTGGTCTTATCTGTACTTGTGAAATATTTTGGACCTGCTTTACTTTGGAGCACACTGCTTTTCTGGTAAGCTTTTTTTCTTTTGTAATTGGCCTTTATTCAGTCATTAAATATTAACTGAGTGTTAGCTATGGGTAAACCACTATATTTGGCCCTGGGGGATATAAAGACAAGTAAGATAAAGGCTCAGCTTTGAACAGAATTTATAGTCTAATTGGAAGGATAAGTTTTCATTGGAAAAGAGATGGGGGGTCCCCAGGCATGTGATAAATGTGTGTGATTGGGGCAGATTTGGGGGATTTCATAGAGGAGTGGGCTCTCTGAGCTTTGATGTGGGATGTGAAGGTCAAGTAAGATTTTGATGGGCAGTGAGAAGTCAACCCATGTATGTTGAAGAAAGCAGGAAGGTAAGGAATAGAAAGATCATTGCAGAAGGGAACTTTCTCCCTCAAAAAAAGGGGTTATATAGGTGACTAATGGAAGGTAAGACAAGAAGGGGAAGCTTAGGATCCTAAGTTATTAATTAAGGAAGCACATGTTGATTGCAATGGTATAGCCATGCAGGCTCTCCAAGTGAAGGTGGGTTGAAAACTCTGTTAGGGTTGGGGGAAGGAGGTGGGAGTTTTTATGTCACTTAGTCTGACTTTGTTAGAGATCCAACAGGGCACCTTTCAAAGGTGACCTTCAGGTAGATCCATCCCCACACCTTGTGAGTTGATTTCTTCTAGTTCCTTCTCTTGTAGACATTCTTTCTCAGCCACCTTTTTTCAAAAACCTGAGTTATAATTTGCATTAGGTAAAATTTGTTCCCTTTTTTGGCATGTAGTTATACGAGTTTGATAAGTCATGTAATAACTACACCACAATCAAGATATAGAGCAGTTCCATCACCCCTCAGATGTCCCTGTGCCCCTCTATAGTCAACCCTGCCCCTTGCCTTAGCCCCTGACAGCCACTGATCTGTCTTCTGTGCCTGTATTTTTTGCCTTTTCCGGAATGCCAGACAGGTGGAATTCTATGACAATTGTCTTTTTGAGTCTTGCAGTTTTCTCTCAGCAAAATGGATCTGAGATTTGATCATGTCATTGTATAGATAGGGATTTTTTTTTACTGCATTTTACTTCATTGCACTTTGCAAATATTATGTTTTTTACAATTTGGAGGTTTGTATACTCCCTGCATCCAGCAAGTTTATCAGTTCCTTTTTTTCAATAGCATTTGATCACTTTGTGTTTCTGTGTCACATATGGTTAATTCTCACAATATTTCAAACTTTTTCATTATTACTGTACTTGTTCTATAACATATTATATAACATAGTATATATTATAACATCATATTATAATATATAACAATATTTTATGGCTTGTTATAATCAGGGATCTCTGATGTTACTATTGGAATTGTTTTGAGGGACCACGAACCACATTCATAGAAGACAGTGAACTTACTGATAATGTTGTTTATGTCCTGACTATTTCTATCCACTGGCAGTTCTCCTATCTCTCCCCCTCTCCTCGGGTCTCTCTATCTAGAGACATGACAACGTTGAAATAAGGCCAGGGAAGAACCTTGAAATGCCCTCTAAGTGTTCATCTGAAAGGATTAATTTCAACTTAAATCAAAAGCTAGGAGTGAGGAAGACATTTTGAAAGCCAAGAGAGGCCAAAAGGTAGGCCTTTTGTCCCAAAGAGTCAGCCATTTTTTGACTACAAAAAGAAAAGTTCTGGAAGGAAATTAAAAGTGCTACTCCAGTCAACACATGAATGATGAGAAAGTCAAACAGCCTTATTGCTGATCTGGAGAGAGGTTTAATGGTCTGGATAGAAAGTCAAACCAGTCACAACATTCCCTTAAGCCAGAGCCTCATCCAGAGCAAGGCCCTCCTCTCTTTCCTCTACTCTAGGAAGGCTGAGAGAGGTGAGGAAGCTACAGAAGAAAAGTTTGAAGTTAGCAGAGGTGGGTTCATGAGGTGTAGGGGAAAAAGCTATCTCTATAACATAAAAGTTCAGGGTGAAGCAGCAAGAGCTGATGTGGAAGTTCCAGCAAGTTATCCAGAAAACCTACTCTAAACAATGGATGTCTCAATGTAGGTGGAATATCCTTCTTTTGGAAGAAGATGCTACCTAGGACTTTCAAAGCTAGAGAGGTGAGGCCAATGCCTGGCTTCAAAGCTTTGACAGGCTGACTCTCTAGTTAGGGGCTAGTGCAGCTGCTAACCTGAAGCTGAGGCCAGTGCTCATAGACCATTCCAAAAACCCAAGGGTCCTTAAGTATGATGCTAAATCTACTCTACCTATGCTCTGTAGATGGAAAAATAAATCCTGGATGACCGAACATCTGTTTAAAACATGGTTTACTGAATATTTTAGGCCCACAGTTGAGACCTACTACTCAGAAAAAGAAGATTCCTTGCAAAATATTACTGCTTATTGACAATTCACATTGTCACTCAAGAGCTCTCTCTGTAGAGATGCACAAGATTAAGGATTCCATGGCTGCTAACAGCATCTATTCTGCAGCCCATGGATCAAGGAGTAATTTCAACTCTCAGGTCTTATCATTTAAGAAATATATTTTGTAATGTTATAGCTGCCATAGATAGTCATTTTTCTGATGGATCTAGGCAAAGTAAATTGAAACCATTTTGGAAAGGATTTACCATTCCTGATGCCATAAATAACATTTGTGATACATAGGAAGAAGTCAAAATATCAACATTAATAGGAGTCTGGAAGAAGTTGATTCCAACTATTACGGATGACTTTGAGGGTTCAAGATTTTGGTGGAGGAAGTGACTGTGGATGTGGTGGAAATAGCAGGAAAACTAGAATTAGAAGTGGGGCCTGAAGATGGGAGTACATTTCTGAGATTTCATGATATAACTTGAATGGATGAGGAGTTGCTTCTGATGGATAAGCAAAGAAAAAGGTTTCTTGAGATGGAATCTACTCCTGATACAGATACCCTTAAGACTGTTGAAATGACAGCAGAGGATTTAGAATAGCACATAAACTTAGTTGGCAAAAAGGCAGTAGGGTTTGAGAAGATTGACTTTGATTTTGAAAGAAGTCCTACTGTGGGTGAAATGCTATCAAATAGCTTCACATGTTACAGAGAAATTGCTCATGAAAGGAAGAGTCAATTAAAGCAGCCAACTTTATTTATTTTAAGAAATTGTCCCAGCCACCCCAACCTTCAGCAACCACCACATTATCTATCAGTCCACAGCCATCAACATGGAGGCAAGACCCTCCACCAGCAAAAATATTACAACTCACTGAAATCTCAGATGATGGTTTGCTTTTTTATTTTTTAATTTAAAAAAATTTTTAAAGCAATAACTTAGTGTTGATTCATAATCTCCTCAGGAATTTCCTGGGTGAAATCTGAAACTGGCTCCTGGCAGAGAGCAGAGGGAGACCAAAGAAATAAATAGGCTGCTCCAGGTTGGCAGGTGGCAGTTTTAATGAGCAAAGGAAACGTACAAAGGAGACGTGTGTTGGATGGCAGCAAGATGAGTGGACCCTTACACCTGCCTGCCAAACCTTAAAAGTTTTGATAGATAAATAGATAGGTAGTTAGATGGATGGATAGTTAGATATAGATAGAGGCCTTAACTGAGCTTAATTAAATATACTATACAACAGTTTCGAATACCACCTCATTAAGTCAAGGCCGAGTCCTTGGAGACACCTCTAGCAGCAGGAAAGGCAGTCAGAACCCACATTCCAAAGACTGGGGAGGGGGTGAGGAGCCTCCAAGTACTTGGGTCCAGCTCGTGGGTCATCTGGTGGTCACCTCTTCTCGATGACCTCCCTCAACAAGTATTTTTTAATTCAGGTGTGTACATTTCTTAGACCCAACGCTATTGCACACTTACTAGACTATATGGCACAGTGTCAACATAACTTTTATATGCACTGGGAAACCAAAATCTTGGTTTGACCCACTTGATTTCAATATTTGCTCTATTGAGATGGTCTGAACCACACTTGCAGTATCTCTGAGATATGCTTGCATCAGGAGCCATTCTTTTCAATGGTCTCAGTCACTTTTGATTCCCCTCTGCCTATTATGGTTCCCACTTCAGAGTTTAATTTCATCTCTCTTGTACAACTCAGTATTTCTTCCTGCTTTCCCCCAACCTCCCACCTCCTTAGTCTCCTGACTTCCTGGCTACTCCCCTGTCTCTCTCCTCCCCTCCACAGTCGAACTTTTTAAAGATTGTCTATGCTCCCTCCCTCCCTCTCATTCCTCACCTCCCACACCCTCACTCCGTGGCAATCTGGCCTCCTCTCCCACCTCTCTAAGTCAAATTGCTCTTGCCAAGAACACCTCCTTGTTGATAAATCTCATGAGCACTTCTCAGTCTTTATCCAACTTGGCTTCTCAGTAGGATTTGAGAGTGATGACCATCTTCTCCTTAAAACCTTCTTTCTCCCTTGTTTTGGTTGCACTGAACTTGTCTCAGATTGTCCATCCTTCTCTGGCATGTCCTCTACCTCACAAGTGAGCTCCTCTCCCCTTTCCTATATCTTTCTTAAGTGTTGATGGTACCCAGGTGAGATCCTGTGCCTTTTATCTTAGGGAATAGATTCTCTCTATGTTATTATCATGGTGTGTGTCTGGAACTCTGTTCTTGGTTTTTCACAAGAGCTTCATACCAACATCTGAACCCCTTTTTGATGTCCTGAGAGGCCTCAGACTATATATGCCCCAAACTCATCATCCCTGCCCCACCCCAACAAGATTTGTTTCCTCATTGCCACCATCAGCCTACATGTGTAAGCTACAGACCTCAGAGTTGTCCTTGGCTCGTCCCTCTCCCTCATCTTTACTGTGTAATTGATTTCTGATTTGTGCATTTGAAATATCTCTGGAAGTACTTCATCCCAATTGTATCTACCTTATCCAGAATACTACCCTCTGCTTGGTTTATTAGTCACCTCTTACTCTCAGTTTTACTTGGAATCTCCATATAGCAACTAAAGCTATTGTCCAAAGCACAAAGATGTTCATATCACTCCCCTGTCCAAAACATTTCAATGGCTGCCTTAGAGCCAAGTTCAAATTTTGTAACATGCCACGGAAAATTCGTCATGATCCAGGTCTCATTTCTCTCAATCATTCATTCATCCTTTCATTCATCACATCTTTGTGGAGCACCTCTTGTGTGGTAGGCACTATGTTAGTTACTTGGGAGCAGTGAGCAAACAGATGGACAGCTCTGCTCTCATGGAGACTATGTGGGACACAATAAATGAGTTACATGGTATGTTGAAAGATGATAAGTGCTATGGAGAAAGAGAGAGCAGGAAAAGTTAAGGGGGCTGATAAGGGTGGGGTAATGTGAAGCTTGTGATTTTAAGTAAGGGAATCAGATTGCTGTCATTGAGAAAGTGATTTTTGAGCAAAGCTTTGAAAGAACCGAGGAGATTAGCCATGAGGACATTTGGGGTAGGAGCATCCAGGCAGAAGGCACAGCCAGTTTGAAGACTCTAAAGGAGAGTGTACCTGATGTGTTTAAGGAACAACAAAGAGGTCAGGGTGGCGGGGCAGAGTCAGCCAAGAGGAAAGCAGTGCTAGACTCAGGAGGAAACACCATGAAGGGAAGCAAATTATACAGAATCATCTGAAGTCATTGTTAGGACTTTGGCTTTACTTTGAAGGAAATGAGCCATTGAAATATCTTAGCAGAGGTACAGCCATGGCTTAGGGTATCATTCTGGATTCTGGGTGCCAGGTTGATAGACTGTATGGGACAAAGGTAAAGGTATAAGCAGAGAGACTAGCTAGAAAGTTATTTTGGCATTCCAGCTTCCCTTCTTGCCTCTCCTTCCACCAATCCCATGTTCTAACTACACCAAACTAAATCCATTCTTCAGATGTGCCCTTATATTTCAGCCTTTACAACTTCTATTAATTCCACCTAGAGTGCCCCTTACCTTCCTCCATCCCCTAATCTTGCCTTGGTTAGAAATCAGTTTCTCCAGGAAATCTTTGACCTTCCAAATTGAAGATGGGGCCCCTCATTTGTTATAATGACATCTGGGTCACCATCACAGCGTTTTCACACTGGACTATGGTTGTATATTTAAATCTAGGTCTCTCCCACTTCTCTGGAAGCTTCGTGAGGGTAGGGTCCATGATGCTAACATCCTCTCGATGCCTGGCTCCAGTGGGAGCTCAATTAACTACCATTGCTGAATGTCCAGGTTTGTGAGTGGCGGCCCCCTGAACAGCTGAAACAACTTCTTGATTTGGAGATGAGGGACACAGGAGAGCCACACCACAGGCTGTTGGAGCTCTGCCAGGATGTCATACGCTACAGCGTCAAAACTAGTAAGACCTTTCATTTGCCTCCTTGATCTGTGCCCCTAACAAGTTCTTATATTTTCTTAAGCACGTATTTACCTCATAGTAAAGCTTAGTATGGCAGTGTTTCTGGGATAAGAAAGTGAATCCCAGTGTTCTGGGATAAAAAAAATAGTGGTTCTGATATTTTTACAATGGGCTACTTAATCCTTAATACAGATTTTTGTCAAGGCCAAAGATAAATGGATAGAAAAAACTGTTGGTATTAGTCATCATACAGAAATATTATCTACTCCTTGGCAATCCTCTATCCTCCATTTATAATCAAGACCATATATTATGGCTGCTACTTATCTTTGCTTATGTTGGTGCACACTGGCAAAGGATAGTTTGATTATAGAATTTGTTAAGGGACTTTAAATTTTGATGGCTCAGAACATGCAAAATATGTGCTGGAGGGTGTCTTTACTATAAACAGGAATAGATTGGAAAGATACTAATGAAGTCTTGGCAGTTGGTAATTGCTGAATTATTTGATCAAATCTAGCAGGATCAGAAATGAAAAACTTTAGGAAGGTGTAAAAAAAAATGAACACATAGGGAGTTTTTGCTGTGATAGCTTCACAATACTGCTTAACCACTATGATCGTTTGTAAATGCAGTAGCATGGTAGTGTGGTATTAGTCTTGTGCTGACATACTATTCCAACCATTAATATCTATGCACCCAGTGAACAAGTTCCAGAACTAAGGAAGCAACTTTCCAAAATATGCATTTCGCAGTGTGCTGTAAAGGTAATCTAGTGCTTAAGACCATGCAGGCATTATGCTTTGTGAATTCTGACACTGAACTAAATTTAGTGGAAAAGCATAATAAAATCCTGGCTAAAAATAATTGGTTTATATTCCCTTGGGAAAGTCTGGTGTATGTATCAAAAACCCAGTTAGCATTTCAAAAGCAGAGATACATATCTTATTATTATGGTGCATGTCAGAAGTGTAGAATGACATTTAATGCAGTAGATTTTTCAGTTTACTGGATATTTTCCATAATGTTACCATGGAAATCAATCATAAATTAACACGGAACTAAAAAAAAATCTTATTAAAATTACTTGTAGCAATGTCTGGTTTCCTTTGCCAGATTAGGGGAAGTTTTCCATATTTCATTTAAAAAAACATTCTCTTGGATTTCTGTTTTTTTTATGGGGCCTCTAGTTTAAAGAGAAAAAAACGCTAAAACCAAATGTTGTACGTTGCAATGAGAAGTCACTAACTAAAAAGGTTCTCAAATACTCAAATTTAGAAACAGACCTCCTGCTTCTTTGTTCTTTGTCATGCTGGGCTTCCTATGATTGAGAATGTCAAGTCAGTTAGCCTGGTGTTTGGTGTGAATATTCACACTGTGTAAAGCCAAGAACCTTTATGAGACCTTTTATAGGAGGGGGAAAAAAATAGAAAGTTGGAACTGAAGTTGAGTCTTAAAGGCTACTGCCTTTGAAGTAAGTTGAATTAGAAAGTTTATGTAAGCTGCATGATGAGTCACATCTTACTCCATCTACATAATGCCAGTTGCGCTATGAAAAATGGTCCAATCTGAAAAACGAAAAGGCCACTCACTGCTGGTAGCCCGACGTGAACCTTGTTGGTGGGTGAAATGCATTTAAAGATAGGGAAATTGATATTGATAGCTTCTGAAGAGAAAGGTAGCAGGCTTTGATACTAGACAAGTAGTTTGAATAATCCAGTTCTCAAGGGTTCTGATTTGGATCTGGGTTGTAGAAAAAAGGGAACAGATAAACCAGAGTTCTTAAGAGAATGCCCAAGTGTTACTTAGAAGCAAGCTATTGTTTAGTAGAAAAGGTTATGAGGTGGGTCTTCAACATTTATTTCCCTTGTGCATGATTAGATTTTAAATTCTTTTTAAGATAGAGGCATAATTTGCATTCATTAAAGTGGACAAATCTTCACTGCTCAGCTCAATGAATGTATACATATCCATGAGTGAGTAACCATCACCCATATCAAGATATAGACCCTTCCCAGCACTCCAGAGCCTTCCTCAAGCCCCATCCTAGTGAATATCACCTTCCCAATTCTAACCTCAGTTTCCATAGATCAGCTTTGCCTGATATTGAATGTCATATAAGTGAACTCATACGGTATATACTCCTTTGTATCTGGCTGCAGTCACTGTCTGAAAGATTGATTTATATTACTGCTGTATAGAGAGTCTTTTTTTTTTCTATTGCTGTGTAGATGAATGCTCTGCTTAAATTTACAGACCATCCAAGATTTTTCAACCAGTTGTATGCTGGACTTGATTATTACTCCTTGGTGGCCCGATTTATGACAGAAGCATTAAACCCAAGTGTGTAAGTATCACTTTACTGGACTCTTACACAGAGCATGCATTAGGGATCTCTTAGGTGAAATTTTATTCCATGAATTTCTATTGCATGGTTTCATTTGTATAGTGTCATCATAAATAATGGAATGACACTTCGCAGTATTTTAAAGAGATGTTTGATTTGATAGTGGTATTGTGAGATGGTTAATGCAGGCATGGTTATCTCCACTTAACAGATGAGAAAATTGGTTAAGCGTCTTGTCATTCATTCCCACATGAAAAGCCATGTCTCTGCTAAGTGCTGGAGAGACACTCTGAATAAAAAACAAACCTTGACTTGGCCCCCATGAAGCAAAAAGTCTCATGAGATAGAGATGCTCCATGCAAATTAATCAAAATTCTCCACACAAATTAATGTAAAATTTTAATTTGCATATGAAGAAGTGCATGATGCTATAAATATAAGTGGGACAATTTTTCCTGGTTGGGAGCTCAAGAAAGTCTTCTCTGAGGGAGTGATAACTAATAGCTGAAGAATGAGTAAAAGCTAAGTAGGCAAAAAGAGGAGAGATGAGTTTCAAACAGAGGGAGCTGTATGCACAAAGGCCCTGTGGCAGAAGACAGCATAGTGTATCTTATGAACTGAAAGGTCAGTGAAGGTATAGCTGAGAAAGCTATAGGAATCTAAAAGAGGATGTGGCTTGAGAAATGGATAGGAACCAGATGTGCAAGACCCAGTGAGCCACGTTTGTGAGTTATTCTAAGTACAAAGGAAAGCCTTTAAAGGTTTCTCAGTCATTATATGCCATTAGCTTGTTGAAAAGATCCCCCAAAATATGGAGAGTGGATTTGAAGGGGACTGATCAGGAGGGCATTATCTTAGGTGAGAGATGGAAGTAGCTTGAACTTAGAAATGGTAGGAAGAGAGAGAAAGAAAAGTGTGTTTAGAAGATAAAACAGAAAGATCTGGATGATATATTAGACCTTGGGAATGAGGACAAAAAAGGTGGTTTATACAATGATGCCTCAGTTTCTGACTTTTGTAGCTGGGTTGATGGTCATGTCATTCATTGACATAAGAAGCATTGGAAGAGGGGAGTAGTTTTCAGGGATATGGTGAAAAAGGCAAGAGCAAGAATTTAATTTTCACTTGTGAGCATCTGGGTTTGCAGTGACTTTGGGCTATTCAAGAGCATATATCAGCCAAGCTGAGGGATACCTGGGCCTGGAATTCTGATATCTCTATGAAAGGTATCAATTTGGGACTTACAGGAGAATGATAGTAATTGAAATGGTGGGCATGGATGGGATGCCTTAAGTCAGTGAAGCTCAACTATTCCTGTCCATTAGAACCAACCTGGGACATTTCCAAAAAATTATGTTGAGGCCTGGGTCCTAACCCAGACCAATTAACTCTAAATTCCTGTGGCTGTGTCCTAAACACTGACATATTTTCAAAGCTAAACATAAGATTTTGATGAGCAGGATGAAAACACTTTGAATAAAAACAAACCAAGAGATGGAGAAGCAGGGTCTGCAGGGAAGAATATAGAGTGAGGACCAAAACATAGGATGAGCCTTGAGGACATCTAATACTTCAAGGTTAGGAGGAGCAAGACCAGCCTACAACGGAGAGAGAGAAAAGAGGGAGAAAATCAAGCAGGAAGGCATGGAAGCCGTGGGGGAGAGTGTGTCTAGAAGCATATATGTTGAGTATTTAACTAAGACAGAGACTAAAAATTTCCCCTTGAATTGGCAACACAGATATCACTGTGACTTCAGTTAGAGTCACCCCAAGTCACCCCAAGTTTTGGTGGGGTAATATGAAATGATATTAGTTTACACTGAGTAGAAGGGTTACATGGTAGGTGGGACAGAAGAAACCGTAAAATTACCCAACTCTATGAACCTTTCCTTCTATGCCCTGGGTTTTCTAACTTCCTGTTTGGGTTCTTTTAGTTAAAACATGCAGTGGTTTGCAAAGTATTAAATTGTTGCTAAGCTGAACAATCTGCTGAAAATGTGAGCAAGCCGCAAGAGCATTCCATATTGTCCTCTTCTCCACCTCTATGGCTATCCCCAGGTTTACAGTTGAGCCTACAGTTTTTAAGGCAGGCTTAATATTAATTTTTTTAAAAAGTGAATGATTATTTCATTTATAGTTGCAGGTGCACATAAACATATATACTTTTTCCCCCACACTTTTGATATGTGTGAACTGGCTTCCAGGCATGGTTGAAAATAGAACCTGGATTGTTTGCAAAACGACATGATGTCTGTAGAGTGCTTGGCATGTAGGGAAGTAGGGAGGTGACACATAGTAGGTGTTCTGTTGTTTTGTTTTATATCATTTTGTGCTTTTGTTTCCCCTTGTTTCCAAAGTTTTCCCTTCAGGTTGTTAAAATATTTGCATTAAATTCTATGACTGTAAATTTAAGTGTATCTGGCTAGCTTACATATTTGGAGTACACATTTGTTTAGATACACTTTAATGTAATGGCCTAATTGTTAGAGAAGGAAATTATAGATAATTTAGTCACCCTCAAGTTATCTGGAGAAAGAAGAGGCTCAAATATTATGAAACAAGGCATGGTAACCCTCCCAGGTGGGGTTCCCTGGGAATCTTCTCTAAATGGAGTTTGGTGAGCAGAGTGTTTATTAAGAATGCCCTTGGGATCAGCATGAGTGATGGGGGGAAGGCAGCAGGAGTGGGCAGAGACAGACAGATTGGCTGACTTCATGGTGGTCTCTGGAGTTACAGTGGCCCTTAAGAGCAGTCTGGAGTTGGGGCTATATGGCCAGGCCTTTATACCTCCAGCTAGACCAATTATAAGAAGAAAGGTTGTGACCTTGGGAAAGATGGCTCCATGCCCCTGAGGCAATTCCCAAAAGGGCTAAATTAGTGTTCTCTGACAACAGCAGTCCAGCCTGGAGAAACAAAGCCTTCAGTGACAAAGGATTTGGGTAGTCCTTTGCAATAAAATCATCACATGATAAGAGAAATCCCACAGAGCACTTCCCATTTGTGGAAACACAGTCATGTAGTGGAGAAAACCCTAGCTCAGGATGAGTAGTTTCCCTGTAGAATAACTAGAGCTGATTGCTAGAGTACTCATGGTAGTAACCTAAGAAAACCTAGTTACCATGACAATAGTTTTTTAAAGAATTTATTTATTTATTTATTTATTTATTTATTTATTTATTTATTTGACAGAGAGAGAGAGAGAGAGCGAGTGCACAAGCTGGGGAGAGGGATAGAGGGAGAGAGAAAGAAGCAGACTCCCCACTGAGAAGGGAGCCTGACACAGGGCTCAATCTCAGGATCCCCAGATCATGACCTGAGCCAAAGGCAGACACTTAACTAGCTGAGCCACCCAGACACCCAATAATGGTTTTTCTTTAAAGGCACCCAAAGCAGTATCCAAAGAATGAAATGGTCACTGCTCATGACTAATATTAAGAAATCTAGATGCACTGCTTTTATCTCTCTCAGGGGAACTGAAGGGTTCCTGTAAATTATGATTGCTGAAGTAGCTTGCGTATCCCTAAGGCCACCAGCCAGCTATAGGCCATCATGCCAGCTAATTGCATTTATCAAACCATGACCAGCACTGTCACTGACTGCACATTTCTCTATTTCCAATTGGATAAATTTCCAAAAACTCTACCTGTACTTCCATAGCCACTTGGTTGAATAAAACTCTATGTACATTTCTTGGGACCCCAAAGGGATGGTTTGACTCTAGTCATAGAAGTGAAGTGTTTTTTATATCTATCTAGTTATACGTATGAGGTGTCCCCAGTGTTTCTGTTAGTGGAAGAAGCGGTTCTGAAGAAAATGATTGAATTTATTGGCTGGAAAGAAGGGGATGGAATATTTAACCCAGGTAAGTACAGCTAGTTATTGCCATCTCCCTTGCACTGCAAACACCTAAACATTTATTCATGTGTTATATGAGGAACAACTCCTTGAAGATTTGCACATTCCAAAAAAGTCAGATAAAAATAATGCTATTTGTTGAAAATCTAGCTTGTTCCTTTCTCTGGAGAGACAACATTTTGCATACATGCTCAACAGCCGACATAAATGTTAAGCCAATGAGATGTCTACAATTTAGGACTTATACCTAACAAATGAAATTATCTATTGCTGGAAATTGGGAAGGGCTACAAGGTTTTTAATCAATTTTACTTGAGAAGGTTTCTGAATCACATGTTGTTCATCCTACAGTCCTTTCTTGGGACAGAGATGAGCATGTATTGTCATTTTATTGGTCAGGGGACAAATTGTTAACTATGAAGACTTGGGTACTGGCCCTTGCCCATAGATTGAAATTTTTAGTTTGGAAAAGCTCTGGAATGAAAGAATAGACCCAAACTTTGGTCTTTGCTGAGATTAGAAATTGCTGCAGTTGGGGGTCAGGAAGTGTGCAAGAGTCATGGGTGGGGCATGGTGCTCAGATGGCTCCTGGGGGGATATGTCATTAGACTAGAGCAGCTGTAGCCTTTAATGTCTTCCCCCGTGGTCAGCCTTTAGGGAGCTATAATTTCACACTCTAAATATGTCATTTCAATTTTGTTTTTTGCAGGTGGTTCGGTGTCCAATATGTATGCAATGAATTTAGCTAGATACAAATATTGTCCCGATATTAAGGAAAAGGGGCTGTCTGGGTTGCCAAGATTAATCCTTTTCACATCCGCGGAGGTAAAAAATTATTTTTGATATCAGATCTAGATAATGCATTATTTAAGGGGGTTTGTGTGTGTGTGTGGAGGGGGGGCTTCTGATACACTTTGGTCCTATCCATGTGTGACTAATATGCCTGAGTATAACACCATATTTCATTTCCAAGGAAATTCTGATGGGTTTGATACTGTAACCCCTGACCACTCAATTTTGTACATCACCTTTATTTAAAATTTAGAGTCTATGACATTTTTCTTTGAGAAAAGAGAACATTCAATTTGAAAGTGTTATCTCTTTCTGTGAATCTCTTCTCTGAGTGTCTTATTTATTAGAACATAGATGATCACTCAGCGCTGTCAGAAGACTCACATTGCCTTGTATAACTGATTACTTTGAATGGCTAACACAAAGGCTTTTCAAGAGGAAAGGGAGATATTCAGAAACAGTGAATATTACCCCTCCCCCCCACACACACATGATTCCATGCCACAATGCCTTATGTCCTTTTACCCTACACCAAAGTAGGCGGTCTGATTGTGGCTTCGAGCTAGGCTGCTTGCCTTCAATTCTTGTCTCCACTACTACTCCACTACTATCTGAGTGACCTTGGGTAAGTTGATAAAATCCTTTGTGCCTCCATTTCCTAATTTGTTAAAATAATCATCAGTTAACTGGTGTATCTAATGAATTATCCCAAAGCTCAATGGTGTAGAACTATAGCTAGATATCATTGCTTACGAGTCTTGGGACAGCCAGGACCCTTCTGCAGCTCTTGGCTGGGCTCCATTATATATCTGGGGGTTGCCATCCGCTGGCTGATCTGGGACTAGGCTTACAGAGATGATTTCAGGAAGTTCTCTCTGCTCCGTGTATCTCTCATCCTTCAACAGGCTAGTCCAGGTGTGTAGTGATGACAGGGATCCAGGGGACAAACAGCATGGAAACCTACCAGGCCTCTTGAGTCTAGGCTTAGAACTGGCTCATTGTCATTTCTGCCTCATTTTCTTAGTGAAGTAAGTGATGTCAAGGAGCCCAGATCTAAGAAGTTGGAAACAGACTTTATCTCTCTCTCTCTTTTTTTTTAAGAGTCTATTTATTTATTCATGAAAGACACACAGAGAAAGAGAGAATGGCAGAGACACAGGCAGAGGGAGAAGCAGGCTCCATACAGGGAGCCCGATGTGGGACTCGATCCCGGGTCTCCAAGATCATGCCCTGGGCTGAAGACAGGCACTGAACCACTGAGCCACCCAGGGATCCCCCCAGACTCTATCTCTTGAGGAGACTTGCTGCAAAGTCACCTTGCAAAGGGCATGGATACAGGGAGAAGTCAACAATTTGGGGACATCATAGCAACCCAGCAGCCACATGAGCTTAGTAGTCACGGCTAAGTGGGTTGTTGCAGAGACTGAATGAGTTAATGCATGTAAAGCAGCATCTGGCACATTATAGATACACAAAAATGTTAGCTAGTTTTACTACTAGGAGGAGAATTACCTAGCTATAGTAATATGGGTAGAATAGACGAGCACAGCTGAAGGGCAGTCTTAACTAAAAGATATTTTTTTTCCTTTTCTCTTCTTGTGCGATTCCAGTGGGTGGCTCTGTCCAACCCACCATTGCTTCTTCCTGGCCTCCTGGCAGTAAGAGCTGAGCTTCTGTACCTTCTATGATAATCCAGGAACTCCTGTGAAACACAGGCAGCATCTAAAAGTTCTCTGTTATTTCCAGTTGGGCCTTTCTGTATCTGTTATTTCCCTAGAAGAGCAGGAGTTACTTTGTTGTTGCAGAAGCGTATATTGTGGAGTAAGTGGTAGGCAGTGGGAGAAAACCTGGCCACCTCCCATGTCTTCTACCTGCCCTGGCTTCCCTTTGCCCTGGTTAGTTCAGTGCCAAGTGCAAAGTGGGCGCTGGCTGTGCGAGGTGTCTAGAAGGAATCATCTAATCTGAGATTCTTAACTCAGCCACTCAAGGCCCTTCTTCATGAAAGCTTCTTCTGTAGCAAGCAGAATGTTTGGGAATGTAGACATCTGGGGAAAAACACTTGGTTCTTTGAAATTATTATAGAGTTGAGTTTCCTTCTCTGGATTCCAAGGTTCCACTTGAGCATTTCCATTGGTGGAAGCCAGCATATCAGAAATGCAAAGTTCCTTCTTTTGAATTGCTATTTCCATGCCTGTGAAAGCTGATTTGGTAGGGCCTCTGCTATCAGCTCAGTGCTTTCACTTTTGCCTTCTTCATTCTCTGGTTTAAAACATACTAGAGCTCTTTTCTGGAATACTTGCTCCAGAAAAGGGGAAGGAATTCTATGGAAGCCTAGTATAAAGATTATGCATGGGACAGATCAGTGACACAGGTGTAGCTGGCCAGATTGGGAGTGAAAAGAAATGGAAACCTCATGCAGTTGGGAAAACAGAACTATTGTTTTTCTTTAAATCTCCAGTGGAGATATTTTAGCAAAAAGAGGTAAAATGTGCTGTGACTAACATGCCAGCTGAAGATGGAGCCAGAAAAACCAAGAACTAGATAGACATCTTAGTTTACTCAGGCTGCTATAACAAAATATCGTAGACCAGCTGGCATAAACAAACAACATTTATTCCTCGCAGTTCTGGAGGCTGGGAAGTCCAAAGTCAAGGTGATGGTAGACGTGGTGTCTGGTGAGAGCCCGCTTCCTGGTTTGTGGACCACCGTGTGCTCATGTGATCTTTCCTTGGCTTGTGCTGGTGGACAGAAGGAGAGGTCCCTGCCTTCTCTCCCTATAAGGCCAGGAATCATGAGAGTCTTGCCCTCATGACCTCATCCCAACCTAATCCAATTGTATTGGGGGTTAGGGAGTAAACACGGGAATTTTGAAGGTAATTTTTTTGTTAAGCACTGGGCTCATAACAATGCAAATTCCACAGTAAAACTCCATAGCTCTGAACACACTATAGTTCCAAATACAGATTTTCACCCCATTCATCCAGACTCTACCTTGTTGCTCCTTCCTTTCCCTACTCAGCCAAAGAGACTAAAGTCATAGCATTTGCATCATTTTAGCTCCTATTTTGGTGATCACCTTCACCACTTATTATAACAAACCATTTCATCGGTTAAAAAAAATTATTAAAGAAGGTGTGTTTCCTCAAAGGGTTTAAACCCTACGTCACTCTTTTTGCTATACCTCCCTTGTTTGCTTTTAGGCGTGAGGATAACCATTCCATCCCTGTCTTGTGTCATCGAATGCAGGGTATATGCACTCACCACTGGAGGTATATTTGCATATTTGAGGTTTTGATTGTAAGTTCACTCTCGGCCAAGACCTGGAACATCATGATAGAACCCCTGCTCTGTCAAGTGTACCTACAGTAGATGCCCCCAGACTGAGTAGGAACCAAAGTGAAAGGACTTTTGGAGAAAAGCAATAAAAGTAATAAATCTGTGGCTTGATTAGCAGTTAGATATGACTTCCTTGAATTTATGGAAATCATAGGTTTATAATTCACGTCATTCGGGGAATTGGCATAAGTAATGATTGACTGTTACTAACAAGTGAGTGGAGAAGAGAAACCCTTACTTCCCAGCCAGCCAGCAATCAGCTTACTTCCTGTCTAGCAGGATGGAGGCTTGGGTGAGGTGAGAGAGACCAGGGTACGCTTCTCCTGGTCATGGTTCCTCACGTACCTCATTCACTTACCCTATTCTGTTTAGGTGGGTCTGACAGGAGTTTGGATGCTATTGCAAGCATTCTCCACAGGCCAGCAGATGCTTCTTAGGACGTCAGCAGAGCATAAGAGAAGCCCATCTGAATTGCGACTCTGCTTTAGGAATTGAACCAGCTATGTGCTCTTGGAGAGGTCCCTATACTGCATTGCTTTTCTCCATTCCCCAATGTATGACATTCACAGACCCCCGGTTTCCCCACCACCTGGAGCTCATTTGAGCACCAGACTAGTCAGCACTAGAAGGATCCTGAGTGTCCAGCATACAACCTGTGGAAGGGAAAGCAACAGTTCCTTGAGAAACCCAAGGTCACAGAAAAAAAATGCTTGTTGGAATCAGAAAGGCAAATGCCAGGGCACTTCTGTCTTTCAGAGAGCACTTGCTGCTGTATCATTATAGAAATAAATGCCCACTGGGATTTTTGTGTCTTCTGTAGATGAATGAAACCTGGGTGGGGTTTCGGGGGGAAGGGAGATGGGATATTAGAACAAATGACTGACTTACCTTTCACCAGAGATGGGAGCAAATATTTTTTTTTAAAGATTTTATTTATTTATTCATGATAGTCACACAGAGAGAGACAGAGGCAGAGACACAGGCAGAGGGAGAAACAGGCTCCATGCGGGGAGCCCGACGTGGGATTCGATCCCGGATCTCCAGGATCGTGCCCCAGGCCAAAGGCAGGCGCCAAACCGCTGCGCCACCCAGGGATCCCAAATATTTTTGTTTTTAAAGGCAGTGGTTACTTCTGAACTCTGGCCTTCTAGGGTTTTCCCTTCCTTGAAAGTACTCAGCATGTCTGAAGCATTGCCTCTGTCCTCCTCCTCCTCCTTCTTCTTCTTCTTCTTCTTCTTCTTCTTCTTCTTCTTCTTCTTCTTCTTCTTTCTTCTTCTTCTTCTTCTTCTTCTTCTTCTTCTTCTTCTTCTTCTTCTTCTTCTTCTTCTTCTTCTTCTTCTTTTGCACTTCCAGGGCTCTTTTCCTCCTCTGATGCCTTCAGATGTTTATACTTTGGTTTTGCAGACTTTTATTTTATCTGTCCCTATGCATTTGAGATTGACATTGGACTCTACTTTGCCCTGAGGTAGCCAAAGATAGCTCCACTGAAGCTTTTCTTCAGATTACCAGTTTTTTAATTCAATAGACACATTGGATGGGGACACTTGGCTGTTTTTCAGGGCAAAGCAATGTGATTTTCCTTATTGGCAGATGCCAGGGGGGTAGGCTACTATTTATTCATTATGAGATTAATAGTTGGTTGCCAGAGCCCAAATCTCTGGTGAGAAATAATTCACCTTGGTTATGTCACCCTAGCTATGGTGGGCTGATGTCGCAAGTAGAGAATTAATTACATTTTCGTGTACATTATTACTCTTCAATATGCATACGTTCCTGTAACAATTTGAAATAAATGCATCCTACATGCATTTGGCCGTGTCCTATTTGATACTTGGAAATTAATTATTTAGGATGGTTTCATTTCTCCTGATGGTGTTACTTCTGCATTTATTTTTACAGAGTTAAAAAAAAAGAGCTTCCAATAAAACTCTCTTGACAAAAGAAGAAAAAAATTACCACATTTGGGGTAATATATCAAGTTAAGTGTGAAGGCATGACTACTCTTTTAATGTATTCATACCTACAAATTAAATTACTAAGGGTTTTTGGTACAATAATGTCCTTTAGCACCTTCATTTTTCTGGCACGAAAAAGAATTAATTGACCACCTGTCCACACTAGTGTATAAAGAGTGACATCTCCAATGTTTGAATGCTAATTATTTTATAGGCTTTATGTAGCAGGGGGAAAAAAAGACCCAACGATCTAAAGCCTACACTACCATTTCCAATAAGAAATAGACCAGACCTAATTCTAGATCTTCCTATTAGCTTCATGCATGCCAAGGCTGCATAAAGTGAGGTGTCCATAAATTATTATTACTTTTTGTTATTATGATTTTAGCCACATTCCTATGTGTCTCATTTCTTTTTGTTTGTTTGTTTGTTTTAAAGATTTTATTTATTTATTCACAAGAGCCACAGAGAGAGAGAGAGGCAGAGACACAGGCAGAGGGAGAAGCAGGCTCCATGCAGGGAGCCGGACGGACGTGGGATTCGATCCTGGGGCTCCAGGATCAGGCCCTGGGCTGAAGGTGGTGCTAAACCGCTGAGCCACCTGGGCCGCCCTATGTGTCTAATTTCAATTTTACATTCAATTTTAAACAAGATTGGTCAAGTGTTTGATCAGCATTCATAACTCACCGTTGGCTCTTGAAAATCTTTCTTCTGTGGTTTGCGATTGCAGTTTTTGAAGCAGAGTCTTGCTCACTCTTCATAAGGTTTTGAGTTGGCAGTGGACTAGATTGTTTCCGTTAATATTGAGTCTTATTGGCTGCATCTTATTGGCAGCATCGAGAGCAACTTCTCTCAACCTTTTGGAAAAACGAAAGCCTCCAGTGACTAAACTTGTTTCCTAGGATAGGCTCTGTGCTAAGTCCTTTACATATATTAGCTGATTTTAATTCTACAAAAAGCAGATGAATTAGGCACTGACACATCCCCTTTAAGTGAGCAAATTGAGGCTTGGAAAGCATACGCTGTTTCCTCAAGATTCCATAGCTGTAACTGGGAGAGTTTGGAATTAAATCCTGATTTCCCTCATCCCAACCAAAGTCAGGGTTTTTAACCACTATCTCACGGAGCTCGTGTGAATCATTACTTTCTTTTTCTCTTATGTGATAATGTTGCAAAGATTGGGCTCAATCATATGACTTTATTTTTTTTCGTATGACTTTAGATTAACAAGCAGTAGTTTTTTCATGTTATGCATTCATGTTTTCCTTTTCCCCCTCAACCCTTTTAATTTAGTGTCATTACTCTATGAAGAAAGCAGCCTCCTTTCTTGGGATCGGTACAGAGAATGTTTGCTTTGTGGAAACAGATGGAAGGTAATGGGGACAGGATCCGGAAGCCTGGTGGGCGGAGGGGGAATGCATACTTTTTTAAAAAGCAGTCCCAATGTCTGCTCACGACTAAACATAACTGAACGTCTCCAATCTGTGTCTCCTAGAGGTAAAATGATACCTGCAGAACTGGAGAAGCAAATCTGGCAAGCCAGCAAAGAGGTGAGAGCGGGAGAAAAAAAGGCAAAGGAAACGTAGGCTGTGTCTGGGTATGAGGGAGGGAACACAAGCAGTCAGACCTGTTTCTGTGTGTGGGAGAGAGAAGAGAGCTTGTTAGAATTAAAATAGGGAAACTCATTTACAGATGTTCTATTTCCAGGTGCTTGGCTCTCCATGTTCTGTGCAGTTTCTCAGATGTTCCCATTCCCAGGTGGCTGGAGCCTGTTAAAACACTGACATCACCATATCCCGGATTCTTGCCTAGAATTAGCCTTAAAAGATGAGCCCAGCCTCGCCAGCAGGGCCCCTGCATCCACCCTCCTACCTAACTAGTGACTGAGGATTCTGGAGGCCAGACCAATCCTGCCTGGGTCGCATTCAGAATGATTTGGATTTCCTGATCAATCTCACCTCCCAGGTTGCTTCCACCCAAGCCCATCACGGAGACCATCACACTGTATTACGTCTGGGTCTGGTATTTTAGCTCTGGCAGGTGTCCTTTCTTTCTTAGCTTCCACGATATAGTAAAGCTGATGTGCTCATTGGTGGAGAAGGTGAGGCCTTGTCCTGCTTACCTGCTATGCTCCAGGCGAGGCTGGCCCTGACCCCTGCTTTGTGGGTGCACCGGTGCCTTGGTGGCAGCCATCTTGCTTCTTGGGCCAAAAGCCGGTTGGATTAGGTGCACCTGCTTCACCGCTTCCCTCCCATCCACCACAGCTCTCCCCGTAGTTGGAGCCTCAGCCAAAAGCTTCCAGTAGGTAGCAGCAGAGTTGAGTGTGAAACTGCTGGAAACTGAAAAGCCCAGGTTTGAGCTGGAATAGAAGCATATTTCTTCTTTACAGGATTTCACGCTCTAAGAACGATAGGCTCTTTAATTTTTATTTTTTTGTTTAATACATTTCTGTGATTTTACTCTTTATATTTTTTAAATTTTCATGAAAATAACCTTATCACCAGGGCACGCTAGTTCACCATATTTGGTTTGAAATTCTGTACTTAAAAATTCTGCCTTTTTTGCAGGTGTACCGGCTTCAGCTGTGTGTCCTTAGATCTATATTTATCTTTGTTCTTTTTTTAATTCCAATGACAAGGGGACTTGAAAGCTGTCTGGTGAGACAGATTATCAGATTTCATTCACTCTTGGGTAAAATTCTTTATTACAACTTGTTTGTTCTGCTGTAAACCACGGATATTGTGTTCTAATTTTATCTTTTTTCTCCCCCCCTAGTTATATCTTCTACAGAAGTTCCTATCAAAGAGAACTTTGTTTATGTCATTAGTGCTTGTTGGGGGGAGAATATTGATTATGCTTTCTGTATGGTTCATATGATTATATGATTCATATGATTCATATGATTCCTTCCTGCTTCCCTTCCCCCTCTCTTTTTCCCTCTTTCTTTCTTTAATCATAAACTTTTCATTATGGGAAATTTAAAATATATAAGAACTAATATAATGAGCCTCTTTATACCCATCATGCAACTTCAACATCTGTGAGCTTATTATGCTCTGTTCTGTTTCTGCTCTGTTCTGTCTAAACCCTATCCCCTCCCACCATCATTAGATTAGTTTGAAGCAGATCTCACACATCATGCCATTTCATCTATAAATAGTTCAGTATATCTGCAAAAGGTATGTATTCTCTCTTTATTAAAAAAAAAAGAAAACCCACACACCATTACAGGAAATAGTTTCTTAGTATCATCAAATTTTCATTCTATATTAAATTTTTTCCTATTGCACTTTTTTAATAGTTGGCTCGTTTGAATAAGGATTCAAGGTCCATATGTTGCATTTGGTTGATTCATCATACCAATCTTTTCTAATCTGTAGCTTCTCCCTCCTCCTTTTTTCTCTCCCAGCAATTGATCTGTTGAAGAAACCAAGTCCTTTATCCTGTAGAGTTTTCCACGTTGTGGATTTTGGAGATCACATCAAGAACTGGAGGGTCTAAGTGCTCCCTCCCCAGTACAGTCCATCTGTTCTCTATATTTTCTGTAATTTGGCAGTGAGATCTTGAGACTTAGTGAAATTCAGATTTGAACTTTTACCAGGAAGGCTTTACAGGTGGTGTTTTGTCCTTCAATGAGAACACATCTCCAGTCTCTTTTTGTGCTAATGTTGATCCATGGGTTCTGGTATTACGGATCCATCTATTACAGAGCTCTGCATCAGCCTCTCACCTCATGAATTTTGCTGCCATTGGTGATCATTGTTTAGACCTATTATTTCATCAGGTGATGTTCTTCTAACCTGTTCTCTTGTTCCTCCTTTATTTATTGGTAGGCTCACTACCGTAAAGAAAAACCTTTCCTCATTCCCATTTTGTTTCCCTAAGGAAACCATTTGCACATCCAGGGCAGGATAAATGTATGATTCTTCTCCCTCGTTTATGAGTTTTCAGAATAGTGAGTTAGTTGCCTAGCATCCCCTAAAGATAGCCGAAACAATTTTTCTTTTTTAGAATCATTAGGGGTAGACTAGGATATTTGATGGATGTTATTCCACTGCAGTCATTGTTATTTTCATTGTTCAAATTTTTGTTTGTTTTGACTGGGAAAGTACATGAAACTGACATATCCTAAAGTTGAGAATTTGAGAAGAGAAGTTTTGAAAACGTGAAAATTGCTTTAGGCATTTTTAAAAGTAGGGCCATGGGGTGAGAGTTGGTATGTCTCCTCAGTTTTCTTTCAAGTTAGTTAAAACTTGAGCCTGGATTCACCAAGGACAAACCTTGTATCCATTCTGAGATAATACTTGGTGATTAGTTTTGTTTGTTTTCAGTAGCTTCAGACCCAGCTTTATTGTTTTAAACTTTGAACTCATATTGTTACAGATTTGGGGATGGCACATCAATTTTTTTTTTCTGGGATTCAGTTCTCTGGCCCACCACAACCCATTAAAAATCTGTTGAGCAGTGACCTTTACTTGATGCCATTACAAAGATGGTGAAAACCACAGAAGTGTCAGAGGTTCTACAGTTCTCATGAAAAGATCAGACTCCTATAACCACTGAATATTTGAAAGTATTTTTGTTGAGTGTTTCAAGTGACAAACTTTCTTAGGGAATACAGCTCATCAGCAGCACACAATCAATACCCTTTACACTGAATTTTCTCATTAATAGCAGGAGATATGAGAAAGGAGAAAAAAATTGGAAGGTTAAGTCCGGATTGCAAAAGTTTGATTTCTGGGCCTGATATTTATAGCTAGATTGTTAAAAAGGTGAGGAAAACTCATTAATAGGCTGTAATGGCTTGCAAAAGTATCTTCTCACAGTTGTCAGGGTGTCACATAGCTTATGAGGAACAGTCCAAACATTAAAGACACCTTCAATGTTTTTAGGAAATTACTTTTTTCTCTTACTTTTAACGATTGATGTGAATCTGGTCTCATTTTGTTTAGGTCACTGACATGATAAAGATGCAATCTGTTGGTAGTTGAGCACAGGGAAAAATTCCCAAAGCCCATGGTTCTTTAGGGGCTCTATCACCCACTGGTCCTGTTCTAACAGGTTCGGGTGGACTGGATCCCATGTGTCACAACCATCTCCATAGATGGCAAATGAATTCATTGGGTACCATCGCTTTGTTTCCTATGCCTCTCAGTTTAAAAATGTAGAGCAAGTGTCTTTGCTCTGCTCCACTTTCCACTGAGAAATAACTTCTTTCTGTCAAAGGGCAGCTAAATTGGAAGGAGTCTGGTTCAAAAGGCATAACTCCTGACATTAAATGGGACATAAAAATATATTGCAAGAACAACTGCACTTTAAGATAAAACCAAGAAAACAAACTGACTCCATCCTAAATGGAGATAAAATGACTTTATAGACAGGGAAATGTTCTTGTCACTTATTCCTCAAGTGCTCTGAAGTCTTAGGATTCTCATTGCTCTCCCCACCCCTACCTTTGTCTGCAAATTCACCCTCCGAGGCGCTTCCAAGGTGAGCAATGCATCTGGCTGCTATAAAGTTCCTTATGGGGCCAACGTGCTAGGCTAGCTCGGCCAGAATTACCATCCAGCTCTGCATGTGTTCCACAGTCTCCCTTCTCCATCCCCCGTGCCCTCTGGCACCCGTTACTTTACAAGATGCGACCATCAGTTGTATGAAGAGGCAGAATCATGGTAGGAGTCATGCAGGTTCTCTTTTCTAGCACATTCTAAAGGATTCCTTATGGGGGCACCCAGTTTGGAGAGTGTATCCCAACGAGGTTACTCTGTCCTCTCTAATGCCAATTTGTGCCTAATCACACTGTTTTGTAATTGCACTTACTTGATAAGGAGATAGGCAGACAGGCCTCCGTGGTTTGCACCTGGAACTGTTTATTTTCCCATCGTCCTTGTTTTTCTTTCGCAGAGGCTTAGCAATGCTGGCACACGGGCGTCAGTGAATCACCCCCAAAAGGACGTAGGAATCACAAGGAAGGCCAGTTGGCCATTGCAGTGGAGGTTATTCACTTTCTATGTGGGAAATCTAAAGAACAGAAAACCTTCGGAAAGAAAATGAGAGTAAAAACAGTTAACAGTGCATATTGGAGCTGAGACAAAGGACTTGTCCTAACACTGTCTCAGTTTCCTTGACTTCTTGGAAATGACTAGAGGATATATTCTGGAGAAGCTGAACAACACTCTGTCTGAATGGTTACCTCCAAAGGCAACCAGATAAATTACTGGATGTGTAAGCATTATGTTTACCAACCTATTATAGACCAACTTAGTGGTGATGGTGATGGTTCTTGTATGTGCGTCCTCCTCACAGGGAGCAGCTCCATTTCTGGTCTGTGCTACGTCTGGTACAACTGTGTTGGGGGCCTTTGATCCTCTGGATGAAATAGCAGACATCTGTGAGAAGCATGGCCTCTGGCTTCATGTGGACGTAAGTGCATTTGAATGTACAATCGGTTTAACTTTCCAGTCTGTTTGCAGCTTTGGTAGGAAGTGTTTTGTGTTCTCAGAAACTAGACATGAGGTCCCCAGCTCCTCTTATTTAAGTGTAGTGTTTCTAATTAGGAGAAATAAATCTGTCATTTTCCATAAGGTAATAAAGAAGACGATGCCGGATTTGATGTAAAGTTTGGTTTTGTTTTTCAGATTCCATTTTATTTCCTCTTCTCTCATGAACTATTCTCTTTGGTCCCTTGCTCCTACGGTCATTGAGGCAGTATGGTGTGAGGGACACACTGAACTACAAAATCAAGAGGCTTTGCCTTTGGGCTCCAGTCAGCCTCTTCTTCATTGCAACCCTGGCCATTTGGGCTTTGGTTTCATTTACAAAGAGGGAAGTGGCTGATGTGGTCTGTAAAACATCTTCTAGCTCTGACATTACATGATTCCAATCAGTTGGAAAATGCAAAAAGCTGTGTTACATAATTTCATGCTATAGTTAAAGTAGATTTTATCTGGATCCATCATAGATAATTATTTGAGAAGAATTGGGATAACTTACATTCTTCATTATTTTCTGACTTAAAGAATTGGCTTTTTTTTTTCTAATTAATTTTGTAAGTCCTGGAGTTGTTCGTAATAAAATTTTCCTTAATTAAAGGTAACTCTTCAAATTCTACTAATCCAGGGTTAAAAATCTGAATTCAGACAGTTATGAATGCCTATTGAGCTTTCCCCTTTTTCTTTTCTCTTTTCTTTCTTTTCTTTTCTTTTCTTTTCTTTCTTTCTTTCTTTCTTTCTTTCTTTCTTTCTTTCTTTCTTTCTTTCCTTCTTTCTTTTCTTTCTTTCTTTCTTTCTTTCTTTTTTTTTTTTTTTGGTAAAGCTGGGAGTTAATTAGTTTGATTTAACCAAATAAATAGAGGAGACTATTGAACTTACTGATGATACTGTAGGGAACTTTCTTCTGGTAAGTGAGTGATTCATATTCTCCTTAGCATTAAAAAAAACCAACAACAACAACAAAAAAAAAACTGCTCTTTTTGACTTTCTGAATGGAAGGTAACAGCATTTGGGGGATATACCTACACATAGTTTTATAGTTTGTATGATCTTATGCATTCAAAGTAAAGTGTCTGTATAACAGAGAGAATTTTTCAGCAGCTCAAGGCCTTCATTAAGCATATGCTAATACTTGGTAAAAGCAGCTGTGATATAAAGCTCACTAGAGTTACAGGCTCTATTAGTATGCCAGTGGCAATTCTTCAGGTAGATTATTTGTGACTTTAAATGGGATTGTAGCATTTGTATCTGTTCACATTTCAACTTTTATCTTATTGATTTTTATAGACTTCGGAGCATAATAATACATTATGTCCTAAAAGATAATATAAAATGAGTACTTTGTGACTATGGAAATAAGGGGGAAAATCAAATATGTCAGCGGTTATACTTAAACATTCTATTCTCATAAAAGAAACATCAAATATGAATTATATAGTTTATGTAAAGCAGAGAAAATACAGCAGTTTCTAAATTGGGAGTGAGATTAAGAGACTTAAGAGAGGCTCAGAGAGAATTGCAACTTGTATGTATGAATGAGAACCTGCTTAGATTTTCTAAAAAAAAAAAAGAAAAAAACAGAGGTTGAATTTTTTAAGGAAACACTTTTATAAGGAAATGTTTAAGCCACACAAATTATTCAATTTGCACATAGTAGGCATCTTGTTGTATTAGACAAAATTGGACAACAGTATGTCTCACCTGGTAAAGAAATTAGATCTCACATTGAGATAATATTCGCTCATGTTTTAATATTACAGGCTGGATATAATGTAATATTACATTATATTGTCATAATAATATTGAATCTTTTGATAAAATTTGATAAAGGGGCACATAGCTTATCTTGAAGAAATTACATGCATGATGTATAGTTTATTAATTTTAAAGATAAAAATTAACAAAATTGCAGTAGTTATCTTGGCCCGTTGGAAATTTTCTATAACATACTTTAAAATATAAAAAACTGTCATCTACTTTATTTATTTATTTATTTATTTATTTATTTATTTATTTATTTTTTCTCTACTTTATTTTTTAACGTAATTATGGTTGCTGATCCTCCTGGGTGTTTCATAAAATTAAGTTGCCCTGCATATGTAACATATTTCATTAATTCTAAGATACACTGATTTTGTTACATATTAAGGTAGCTGAAGTTGGTATGTTGGTCATTTTTTTCCCTTTCTTTGTGGTACACAAAAAAATGGCGACTCTTACTTTTGATAGGCTTATATTTGGTTAATTACAATGCATCTTTATGCAACTACATAAGGAAAACTTTAGTCTTCTATTTCTTCAGGAGGGCAAATGTTACCTCAGCCTCTGCCTCAGACTAGAAGAGCCGGACCAGCTAGACTAGAAAGTCCCAGCTGGTCTGACACTTCTCCAAAGCAGAAGTTGTGTGGCTGCTGCAAAGCTTCCCGCTCCCAGTAGAGCGTCTTGAAATGTCTCACCCACTCTTAGTTCCAAGTCTCGGGGAGGTAGTAAACACTGTATTTAAAGTCAGGGGCTTGCCTCTACTTCCCTGTGTGGTTTGGTCTTACTATTAATTTCTTAACTAATGAACTAAAGAGGACAATGTTAAGTAAGATGGTAAGTGTGGTACCTAACAGGTAGTCTTAGCTTGATAAATGACGGCCCTCATTGAGGTGAAAAACCACACTTCTTCAACATTTAGGTAATTGTTTTGCTGTTTTTGCAAGTTGAGGGTTAGGAATTCAGAAAGTGAGGCAAATAGAAGTAGGGCACTGCCCTCAGGGCTGTGAGGTTCTTCTCCTGTCAGCTCTTTTGAGGACTAAGTCTGTGGAGGAGCTGTTCCTGACCCTGCAAGTTCCTCTAAACTGGGAAGCTAATGCCTCAAAAGAGTTCACATGATTTTAAAACTTCCATGCTGCTCATTAGGATAGGGAGCATTTGTTTACTTTTGAGGAAGGAAAAGGAGACGGAGGTGCTACAGGAGATGGGAAGGTATGGGAGTATGGTGTGTGAGCTCCTGGACTCACCTCCTTCCATCACCCTCAGCTCCCCACACTGTATTCTACCATTTGACCCTAAGCTTTGATGCTATCCTGAAGCAAGAATGGGCTTTGGTTCCCAGATCTAATACTTAGAGCCTGTGAGACCTTGTACAATTCATTTCCCACCCCTGAGCCTTAGATTTTCCATTAAAAGTTTGAGGTAATAATGTCTCCATTCCCAATGCAATGTTGTGTGGTTTTGATAACCATGGAGGCTTTCAACACGGCCCAAGCTGATCCCTTCATATTCCCTCACAGCCATGACCCTTTCTCGACCTAGAGATTAACACTTAGAAATCTGCTCAGTTGCAGGGACCAGACTGACTTCCTTATTACTTGTGGCAATTCTCCCTCCCTTCCCTCCAGACTTCCTGACTGTGAGGTTTCCTTCCATTTCCTATTCTCAGCCATCTTGTCCTTTGTTCATAATGCATAAGTCTCCAGGGGACATCTTTCCTAAGTCCCAGGCTTCCTTTCTCCCACTCTTGCATTTTTTATTTGCACTTATTTCTGAAAGCTATTTGGCCAAAAAGATCTAATTAGTAGGATCCACCTAGCCCTTCCTAGTTGGCCATGAGTTCCTGTGTACCCCTCTAACCACCCTGTCAAGCATAAGCCACATTTATTATTCGGAATGCCAACCCTCAGCTCATGCTTCATTACCAGCATTTGCCCGTTGTGTCTGAGACAATGCCAGCATTGCAAAGGATATGGTCTATTTTACTCTTAAATATAAAAAACAAACTGGTGGTTGCCATATAGGTGGGTGGGGAGAGGGTGGTTGAAATAGGTGAAAGGGATCAAGAGGCACAAAATTCCAGTTATAAAGTAAATAAACCACACAGATCAAAAGTAGAGCATAAGGAATATACTCAATAATATTGTAATAACAATGTATGGTGACAGACGGGGACTCCACTTATCATGGTGAGTGTGGGGTACTGTATAGAAGCGTCAAATTACTGTGTTGTACACTTGAAACTAATTTAACATTGCATGACAGCTATACTTCAATAATGAGCCTAAAAAATAAAAACAAAAGATATTGTCTATTTTAGATTCTAGATTAGAGAAGGGTTGGACTGTGTCTTCTGAATCACTTTTTATCCACACACAACTCAACAGGTTAATATACTAATTTCCTTGTGATGTGTGAATTTAAATCCTGCGGGAGGCCATCTATTGTGAAGAGGCTCTGCTCTCCCGCTGGAGTGAGAGCCAGTAAGCAAAAGCTTTTGGAATATACATTGCTTAATCTCGGTTTAAAGCAAAGTATCAAGTAAGGCACCTCAAGGCTGTCTCTCAGAGTTTTCTATGACAACGGACTGGCCAACAAATAATATTGAAATAACATTGTTGTGATTATATAAATATCTCAACAGGCTTCTTGGGGTGGCTCAGCTTTGATGTCCAGAAAACACCGCAAGCTTCTGCATGGCATCCACAGGTAAATTCATTTTCTGGGGCCCAGCACCTCTTGTTTAGGCAAGGGAGTCTCTCTGGATTTTGCACACTTAAGTGACATGTGAAATGGACAGAGACGAAGTAATTGTTTTACTTTAAAACTCCAAGCTTCCCAAACAACTCAAACAAGTAATCCTGTTGAGGACTTGGCTATGAGTGTTGAATGCTTATGCTCCTAAAGGAAAGTATTCCTCTGGCCAGTAGAAACTAATTAAATTCCCTCCTTCCCATGCCCTTTTTGTTTTACATAACAGAGCTGACTCTGTGGCCTGGAACCCCCACAAGATGCTGATGGCTGGGATTCAGTGCTGTGCTCTCCTTGTAAAAGACAAATCTGTGAGTTCTCTTCTGGCCTTTGGGCTTGGATGGGGGTTAAACCACTGTGTTTGCAGAGGGTTCATTTTTTGCTTACATTTTGGTGCTTCGGTACAGATATAGATGAAGGTCTTCGGCGAATGTTGGTGGCCTAGAAAGGAAAAATAAATAGGCTCAGATAAAAAAATCTAGTGTTTCTGCTTAGGTCATTTTTCAGATTAGATTTAGGTATTCAATAATCTCATTAGTTACAGAAAAATGGTCTCTCTTGCCCTCATTTGGATTATATTTTAAACCTCAGTTTTAAACATTGCCAAGATTTTGTTCTCCTTGATTAAGTCTGGGATTTAAGTTAGCATGAAACTTCTGCTTGCTGAGAAAGTGGAACAGATGTGTGTCATACATTAAATTGAATGCCTAATATGCTTAGCTCGGGCTTAACAGCACATTTATACAGGAAGATGTTAGTTCAGGACTGATCACTGAACACTGATTTATTAGCTTCTTTTGGAGCATTGCGGGGAGTTGGAAACTAGTCTGGATCATGGTGGGGCAATTGTAAAGAGTTGCTGAGTTTCCTCCTGGCCACAGGTATAAACCTTGTGTTTTTTCTGGGTAAAATAAGGATTCTTGTGGGAAGTGGCCCAGGCTGGGAAGTGCCACTTCATTCTTAGAAATGCCTCCTCAAGATATGTGTGCAGCATGTGGGTGATCTTTCTCAGCCATCTGTTTACATTTTTTTCTTAGGGGACTCCCTTTGCCAATGCTAAAGTCATTTTCTCTTTTTAAGGAATTTTATTTCAAATGAAAACCATATTTAAAATTAAAACCTAGTCTTGCATGTGCAGATAGTTACAACTCTCTTTAAAAATGAATTGTGACATTTTATGTCAGAGCCTTTTGTGTTTTGAGATGTCCAAATGGAATACTGTAAGGACTAAGGGCAGACCGCCCAAAATGTACTCCAATGGCATACTGATTATTTTGAATTGAAGTTACTTGGGAATCAGCCAGTGCAAGGACACTCAAGCCCGCTCTGTCCTCCTGAAAGCAGGACACAAATCTCCTGCATGAAAAATACCTTCCCTGTACTAAGAAGTAAGAAGGCATCCTACCACCAGAGACAGAAACGTTAAAGCCAAGAAAGCTCTAGAAACAAACCTGTTACTTTTTCATTAATCCACTACCTCAGCCCAAACTACACTTAGAATTCCTTACTAATTAAAACTCACACATCTGTTTTCTTTATCCTATCCATTCCTCACAAATGTATTGTCTCATTGTCTAAAATGTGTAAAAACAGCTTTGGTCATTTGTTTAGGTCTCAATTTCATTATTTGGCCTCTATGTGCATATCATAAAACTTTGGTGTCTTTTTTCCTGTTAGTCTGTCTTCAAGTAAATTTAATTCTTTGTCCAGCTAGAAGAACCTAGGACAAAGAAAAATTTCTTCCTCCCCTTTGGTATCCTTCAGAAACTATGAACAGATTCTGCATTTAGAGGTAGAGACACTTTCAGAAATACAAATATATTCCTTAATATTTTATCAGGTTGGCTTATATCAACACCACTTTTTTTTTTGCATTTAACTTTTTAGGTTGTGACTTCATTTTATAATGGAAAGGTAGTTTAAGATTACTATATCATTTGTGAACTAAGAAACATCCTCAGCTTACCCGTAGTTACATATTTAGGACAAGACAGAGTTAGGAATAAACCCAGGTTTTCCCTTGCTCTAGATATAAGAACAAAAATATGTCAAGCATCCTTTATGTGCCAGGCATTCTACATCTGCCTTCCTCCCAGTAAGCCAATCTGAATGACATCCTTATCTATTGGTGTGATGTTCTTAGGAGTGGAAAATTCAGACCAAAAATTTTATGACTACTCTTTTAAATAACTTTCTAGCTTTTATATATTTCTTTTGTCGAATGATATTTGAGTGATTCAGCCAAGAATTGATTTGCATTTATGTACTTGAGGCAATTCAAAATTTTCTGGATCATCTAACTTTATTACAGGGGTGACAATTTTATTTTATTTTTTTAAAAGAATTCAGCTCCGGATCTTAATAAAAATAATACCCATGTCGATTCATATGGCAGGAATTAAGAAGTTAGGAAAATGGTATGCATTGTGCAAAGGATTGAACACTTTTAAAAGTTGCCATTTTTTTAAATAAAAGATTGTTTTAAAATTAAACGGAATGGAGAGCTGAGCCATGAGAGATGAGATGTGACAATAAGCTCAAGCAGTTTTGCGTTGGTAATTTTCTCTCTCTTTTGTACCTATTTTCTACCCCTGTTCTCTTTCATACTCATTCATTCATCACTAACCAACACTAACTGACTTCCTGTGTAGGCCAGGTGCTGTGCTAATTCTGGGCTCATGAAGCAGACGCATTCCCTGTAGTCAAAGAGCTCATCATCTTACAGAGGAGACGATGAACAAAATGTTCCTATTTAATTCTTTAATTATTAATTTGATAAGTGGTCCGAGGAATGTGTCAGTTGCTGTTGATCATATATTCTCCAGCCATTACAACCTCCTTCCCTTCTCCCTTGATACCCATCTAACTAGGCTCCCTTGCACTAAGAGCCACCACATGACATGGTCAGTATAGTATAAAGGAAGTATGATGAGGGTCTTGAGCAAGGTTTTACTTGCAATTAGGGATAATACATACGAAAGGAGAGCATCTTTTCCCTTATTTCTACCTTGAATGCAGTTGTGTCAGAGCATGATGCGTGGAACTCTGATAGCCACCTAGTCACCATACGACAATGACCTAAATGGCAGAGCAGAACGGGGAAAAGTCTCGGTCTTGAGTAATGATTTTGAAATGTTGCACAAATCCTAGAAGTGGTTACTTACAAACATTTTGTGATATGAGGTCATTAAGTGTCCTTATTGCTGAAACTGCTTCCATTGGGTAATCTGTCTCTTGGAGCCAAATGCACTCCTATCAGATACAGAGAAGAGTATAATACTCAGAGAATACATAGCAGCGAGTCCTGAGATGTTTCATGGAAGAAACAGCACATGTGCAATTTTTAAGAAAGGAAGGTTCTTTTATTTCATTTCATTTCATTTTTTATTCTTTATTTTTTTAAAAGACCGTATTTATTTGAGAGAGAGTACGTGTTCACAAGTGGGGAGGAGGAGCAGAGGGACAAGCAGACTCTCCACTGAGTACAGAGCCCAACACGGCTCGACTCAGGCCTCAATCCCAGTCCCTGAGATCACGACCTGAGCCAAAGTCAGATGCTTAAATGACTGAGCTACCCAGGCACCTAAGGAAGGTCCTTTTCATTTTAGAAACTGAAAAAAGTCCACTGTAACTGAAGCATAGAGAATAGTGCTAAGACAGACATGAGATGAGGCAGTGGATGGAACATGCAGAGTCTTCAACCATTTCAACCATTTTAGACTTGATCTTCAGAACAAAGAAAGAATTTAAATTTTAAAACCAGGGAGTAATCTGAAAAGCTTTTCATTTAAGACAAAGAATTGGAGGAGGGCAGGAATGGATGCAAGAGTAAGAAGCTTATAGTCTCCAAGCAAGAGTTGATGGCAAGGGAGATGGGAAAATGTGATGAAATTCAAGATCTACCTTAACTATTCACTAGACAGGGCTGAATTACCAGTTATATGTGGGAGATGAGGAAGAAGCAAGTGTCAGAGTTGACTCCTTGCTTAGTGATACAGCTACTGCATGCATGTTTGTGTGTAGATAGATGAAGACTGCAAGAGGAGAAGAATATTTGGGAGTGAAATATCTTTATTTTAGCATCTGCTACGTTAGATTTGGGATTCCTAGGAAGGCTTCAAGTGAAGTTTTCATATAGGCAGTTGACATGTAGACCCAGAGCTAGGAAAAGGGGTCTGGGCTGGAAAAGTATGTTGGGAGGTGGTGAAATGTAGATATCTTCCGAGGTCCTAGAAGTGGAATGGATTGTCCTAGAAGAGGAACTTGGGAGTGAGATGAGAAAAGTGCGTAAACTTAGTTCTGAGGAGCTTGTGAATCTGTGAAAGTTGAGGTCGGAATGGCCAGGGAGGGAGGAGGAGGATTAGGAAACAGTGTCGCTAATGAAATACTCCTTGAGGGATGAGTATTATGAGGAGTATGCATGACTGTCACCCTTTATGTTGAAGCTTAAATGTCATCTCCTTAAGGAAGAGATCCCAGTAAGTGCTCATCATCATCTGTAATTATGATTTCTCGTGTATTAAATCTCCTTCCCTCTAGAACATAAGCTGTATAAGAATAGGTATAATGGCATGATATTTGCCACTGTATTTGCAGTGCTTAGCAAGTATTCAGAGAACAGGGACAAAATTAAAATTCACTGAAAAATTTAATGCTTTAAGTGAACGAAAAAACCTCAGAAATATTTGCCATCATGTCAGCAATAACTAGGAGTTCCCAATTTTCCCCCTACCCCAATTTATTCCTTTTGAGAGCTCTGAGATAACAATGATGAAAACTGCAATTGATGAGTTTTATTGCCTGGGTCCTAACACAAGGCTTGAGCATGCCTCCAAGCAATAATTGATGAATAGTGGTTTTTAATTTGGACTTACTTCTCCAGTTAATGGAAGGGGATAACTCTAGTTAAAAGAAAGCAAATTACTTAGTTGATATACTTCTGTTAAGGGAAAAACTAATTCCCTAATTTGTACCCTCACAGCCCTGACATTCACAATGCTGTTTTCCTGATTGACTAGCAGTGTTGTTTGCATTTTTAATGTCCTGTATTAGCAAAGAAGACTACTTCCCAAACAAAGCAGAGCTGCTGCTCTCAGAGTTGTACTATCACTAGCTGTCTATGCTTCATAGGGAAAAGGAAACTCAGATTATAAAAAAAAAAAAACTGTGATTAAAAATAGGTTGACTTTAGATGTAAATGCTGGCACTACATTGCTGTTACAGATCAAAGACAATTTTGATGCTTTGATCTAAAAGAAAAGGCAATATATTCTAAGAATCAGTTGCATAGAGAGGGAAAAAAAATCTCAATATTGGCTTTTTGACTTTTAGTGTTTATTAGAAGGACTTTTTAGTTAAAAGAAAACTAACAAAAAAACATAAAAAAAGAAAACTAACAGATACATGAGAATGAGAAACATGCTAATCAGATGACTTTCTGAGTAGAGATTTTTCCTTTCCATTTCTACTGACCATTATAACCTGATATTAACTCACAGGGACATCCAGTTTCACTGGACAATTTCACTGAACAATTTGAACAATTTTGGTTGTTTTTTTTTAGAAAGACTATGTTGATCCTGTGGATTTTGTTTATTATGTCCATTTTTATATGTTCATTTCAGAAGTAATTCAAATGTATCATAGATGAATCAGAAAATTCAGATAGGGAGAAAAATGAAGAAAAAAGCAACAGAATACAGACACTTGAAGAGGCCCTTTTATATATTTTCTTCTGTATATAGACATTAAATGTATACATATTTGCACATACCTAATCTAAAAAAATTATACCATATTATACCATATTTTGCTTTCATGCTATCTTCATTTATTTTTCTTTTTAGTTTTTTTTAAGATTTTATTTATTTATTCATAAGAGATACCGAGAGAGAGAGGCAGAGACATAGGCAGAGGGAGAAGCAGGCTCCCTGCAGGGAGCCCGATGTGGAACTCAATCCCAGGACCCCGGGGATCATGACCTGAGCTAAAGGCAGACGCTCAACCACTGAGCCACCCTAGTAACTCGCTATCTTCATTTAGTCAAATACCTTTTGTTTAACCAATATGCATTCTATACATTGTAAGAGTTGCATAGTAGTCTATCATTTTGACATATTATGATTAACTTGACCATCTTGTTATCACTGACCAATTAGGTTGTTTCAGGATATGTACTGCTGAAGCAAGCACTCAATTAGGTCGTTTTAATATTTGGCTGTTAGAGATTTGGCTATCATCTTTGAGGCTAAATCTTCATGGATATCCTATATTCTTTCCTTGTAATAAATTCCTATGCATTGAAGAACCATTATCATCTTTCATGATGCTTTTTTTTAAATTTTTTTTTAATTTTTATTTATTCATGATAGTCACACACACACACACAGAGAGAGAGAGAGAGAGAGAGAGAGAGGCAGAGACACAGGCAGAGGGAGAAGCAGGCTCCATGCACCGGGAGCCCGACGTGGGACTCGATCCTGGGTCTCCAGGATCGCGCCCTGGGCCAAAGGCAGGCGCTAAACCGCTGCGCCACCCAGGGATCCCCTCATGATGCTTTTTTATACTTGTTTCCTAATTTTCCTTCTAAAATACCTCTTACATAGGGGTGCATGGGTTGCTCAGTTGGTTAAGCATCCGACTCTTGATTTCTGCTCAGGTCAGGATCTCAGGGTCATGAGATTGAGCCCCATGTCGGGCTCCATGTTCAGTGGGAAGTCGGCTTGTACATTATTCTTCTCTCCCTCTCCCTCTGCCCCTCTCCCTGCTCACCTTCTCCCTCTCTCTTAAATAATTCAATCAATCTTAAAATACCATTTACCTTCTCACTAGCAGAGTATGAGTATGTGTATGTGTGTGTGTTAACATTTGACATCACAGTAGTTTTTTGCTTTGTCAATTTGTAGGCAAGACATTTGTATACCCACACTTACAGACACAGACATAAACATTTCCTCCTATCTATTGACATAGCCCCTTCTAACAGCTCTTTTTATTTTTTTAATTAAAAAATATTTATTTGAGGGATCCCTGGGTGGCGCAGCGGTTTGGCGCCTGCCTTTGGCCCAGGGCGCGATCCTGGAGACCCGGGATCGAATCCCACATCGGGCTTCCGGTGCATGGAGCCTGCTTCTCCCTCTGCCTGTGTCTCTGCCTCTCTCTCTCTGTGACTATCATAAATAAATAAAAATTAAAAAAAAAATAATTAAAAAAAAAAAAATATTTATTTGAGAGAATGAGAGAGTACAAGTGGGGCAGAACAGAGGAAGAGGGAGAAGTAGACACCCTGCCAAGCAGGGAGCCTTATGAAGGGCTCAATCACAGGATCCTGAGATCATGACCTGAGCTGAAGGCAGACTCTTAGCCCACTGAGCTACCCAGGTGCCCCCTGAGGGATCTTCTTTAACAAAGGTATTGACATGCAACTCTGGACTAGGTTTCAGGGGTGAGGCCAATAAGCTTGCAGTTCTTTTCTTCATTCTAGAGGAGGATCAGAATATAGTCCCAGTTATTCTTTAGGAGAAGGGGTGGCAGGAAGAAGAGGGTAGGAAATTCATTTAACGCAGTCACAGAAGGTATATGATGGGCCAGGTCCTGTGATGCAAAGAGAATACTAGAAAAAGGAGCCTAATATCATCCTCTTAATGTGGTCCCCCAGGAGAAGGCAGAGAGTTTTCACTGGGATTCTATACCTGAGAAATACATTACCTTTCAGCGCCGTTTATATTTTTATTCTGAGTGGTAACTGATACTGCAAATGACAATTATGTTATGCCATTTTTAAAAAAAAATTATGCAAGAAAAAGAAAAGGGAAAGTAGATTTATCAGAGAAAGTAGAACACACTGTACCTGCTTTTGTGAGAATTTCTTTTTTAGCTCTTGTTTTTCTTCATGGAGTTCCTATGGAAGTGCCATCAGGTGGTTTGAAAATACTGAACAATCTGATCATCAAAGAAATTCTTTTTTTCATGCCAGAGAACACTCACACTTCCTCTATGCACACATATTATAAGTTTCTGTGGAATGACAGCCTTCTAGGTAATGTGGCAGAAAAAAAAAGGAAGGTAGGTGTTTAAAACTGATTAGGAAAAAAAGAAGCATTTCACGTGTAAGAGAGACATCAATCTCCTGTGCTTGATGCTGCCAAAATTATTCTCTGTGTCCTGGATGTTCTTGCATGAACAGAGAAAAGTTTTGGACTTTTTAGCAAGGTTGAGATTGCATGAAACTGTTAGAATTCATCAAATTCGTGGTTAGTAAATAGCCCTTTCCTTTTTAAATTATTAGGGTATTTAAATTGTAAAAAACAAAAGTTGATTTTCTTTGCAGGAGTCTTTTGGAAATTTGTGCACATGCACGTATATATGTGTGCATGACATCAAAACCAAACAAACGAAAACCTCACATGGTGTTAACAGTCATGACAAACACCATTATCATCTCTGCTTTCCTTCTCCATAAGGTAAAGGGATATAATAATTAATGTTAGAATTGCACATATTCAAAATCCATTATGTCTTTCTCCACCAAACAGACCAGTAATATTGGGTTTTAGGGTTTCTGAATTGGTACTGAAATTGACATTAATTTTAACAAAGGATTTGCATTTTATTTTATATCTATGCCCTATGTAGCCTAATATGTTAATTCCTTTGTGAACTGTGGATCCAAGGGATGGGTTATTGCATAATTGATTATACTACCATGTTTCAATCAATAGTTACCAACTTGCCATAAATGGGCACTAGTCCCAATGCAGAACTCATTCCATGGTCCTTGGGATCATGTATCTAGCAGACTGAGCTACTGGAGGACATAAGGGTCTTATTCATTGCTGTAGTCCCCCTACTTAGTACAAAACCTGACATTCAATGCTCAGTGAAATGTTTCCCAAAGTGAACTTACTTTGTGTCTTTTTCCAATACCATCAAATGGTAATATATTTTAAATCTGTTACCTGCATTATGAAGTAGTATGTCCTTTATCATCACAGCCTTATCCCTTTCAGGTCTAAAAAACTGTCCCTTCCTGCCAGTTTGTTGGAATTTTGACAGAGTGGAGAAATTGTTTGTCTTATCCATATGGTTTGACATACCCATTACCTCCTCACATCCCATTTCATGTTGGCTCTTAAAAAAAGTCTTCTCTAAACTGTGCCAGCATTTGGCCTTTTATCTCCATGCCTCAGAGACCAATAATAAATCAGTGACTCATGCTTTCCTTTTTCAGAAACCATATTGTCTTTCCCCTAGGACTTATTTTCGTTTTAGTGTCTAATGATGCTGTTCTTTATTGGCAACTGGACAAGCGGAAGAGATACTTGCTTTTCTAAGGTTCCCTGGGTCCTCTCTTGACCCTTTCTAATGGACAGAATGACATTCACAATCTGCCAGTTTGCTGGTCATGGCTGTTTGTAATGTTGGATCCAGTATCTTGGCCAACAGCTTCCCAATTTCATCCTTGAGTTCCTTCAAACCTTTACGTGACCGCCACCTGGTCCTACTGATTAAGCTACATTAATTTCGTCAGTTTGACTTAGATGAGTTGGGGTGTTGCCCACTATGGGATTTAATATCTTCTGCTTGTCTATTTTTGGAGAACCCTAAGAGTTCTAAGGGTGTGGGAATCTCTCTGATATCCTTCCAGGTAAAGAACTCATTCTTCATGGCAGCCATCCCATGTCAGTAGGGGACCCCAACCTTTGCTTCTCTGCCAATCATCACAAAAGATGACAGATTTGCTAATAAATGATTTAAAGGGGGGGGATGAAATTCTACTTTTGCGTCTTAGCAGTTGAAAATACCCCAGAAGGAGGGTTCTATTTACAGATTGTAACTTTCTTTCCTGTCTTACCTTAAAACAAAACTGATTAGGGTCTCATAATATGGGAGAATTATATAAGCTTAAATCTAAGAAAAATGAGAAACGTAGGGTAAGGGCATAAAAGGAAACCTGGAATGAAGCTAATGGAAAAATTCTTGCCATAATTAACATGCTACACCTGCCTCAGGTGGATAAAAGTTGGTTTTCGAGTTTTTAAAGGATTCCAAGCATCTGCCATTTTTTGCCCTTTATTTTACCATGAACTCATTGCAATAAGATTTCTATTTCTACTCTCTGGTATGATGCTGGAGGCCCTTTTGACTTCTTGGAATAAATCGTTCTATTTGTTTTCCTTTGTACAATTCTAGTTGTCATATATATTGTTTTCCAAGGAAGATATCTAAAAACATACCTGACATTCCTAATTAGGCTTTCCAGCTTTGTTGTTTCAAGGACAAAAGCTTTCAGGGAGTTAATTTTTTTCTGGGTTTTTCTTCCATGATAATTCAAAGTATCAGTATGAGTACACATGAAGAGAATTATTCTGATTTTGAAGAAACTCAGAGGTGGTAAATATAGATTTATTTTACATAGGCTCTCAATAATTGTACCTAAAGCCTAAGTTATAGGAAAATTGTTAATGGCATATAATAAAGAAATAAATTGTAGGCCCTATAGAAAAATGGAAACTCTGTAAAAGAGTCACCACTATCTTTAAATTCAAGGTATTCACAACTCATGTGTGCAAGCACTTGTGCATGAACATTCACACAACAAATATACCTGCCCTTAAGCCATTATGATACTGATAGAAAATCACAACTTAGGGAGTTTTGTTAATTGCAAAAAGAAGTCAGTATCTTCTCTGGTAGTTCATTCTGAGGGCTTTTGGGAGTCTGGAAGATGTTGGTCTTTTTTCCAATGAATTGTTGTGAAATATAAGACAAATATAAAAATATGTATAAAATGTAAATAAACAGCCTGGTTGATTGTTATAAAGAGAATAATCAGGTAGTTCTCAAACAGATTAAAACAAAGAACCTAACCAGAAACCCAGAAATACTCTATGGTCTCTTTCCTTTTATTGACTTTCTTGCTTTTCTTTTTAGTTTTGCTCTGCAGTGTGGATCCTCAAATAATATAGTTTACTTTTACCCTTCTGAAGGAATTTTGCAGCATGTATCTATTTTTTGGTTTGATATTATTGCTGTTGTTGCTCAGATTTACCTTATGTCTGTAAGATTTATCTATGTTTTGGCACAATATGATTATTTTTCTCTGTTTTATACTATTCCATCTGATTATGGCACAATTTGTTTATTCCTTTTACTGTTGATGGACTTTTGGGTTATTCCCATGTAGGGCTTTTACAAAAACTGGCTATAAACCTTTTTCTGCACATATCTTCATTGCTTGCTATGTCTCTGAGGTTCCATCTGGTCTAATTTTCCTCTTTCTCGAAGACTATATTTAGGAATTTCTTAGTGGATCAAAAGGTGGCATATTTTGTCAGACTTTGCTTCTTTGAAAATGTCTTTATTCCTTTTTTTCTGGAAATAGAACTCTGTCAGTAATTTTCTTTTACACTGCAATGACTTTTTCCTTTTTCTTTTTGTGTGTTAGAAAGCTAACTGTCATTTTTTTTTCCGGATTATTTATTAAGTAATCTCTATACCCCACATGGGGCTTGAACTCATGACCCCTGGGATCAAGAGTCACAAGCTCTTCCGATTGAGCCAGCCAGTTGCCCCTATTATTTTTTTAATGACAAAATTACTTTTTATTTTGGCTTCCTTTAAGAATTTCAAGCTTTCTTTAAGTTTCTGCTGCTTATCTATGGTGTTGCAAATATGTATTTTGTTGGGTTTATCTTGCTTTGACTTTATTGGGCTTGTTGAATCTGTAGATTGTTTCCTAAGCTTTAAAAAGTATCCACTTATTATTAAGTCATTTCTCTCTTTTTTTTCTGACACTCCAATTAAATGTATATTAGATCTTCTCATTGTTTCTTTTGTTTAATTTAATTTTTAAAGATTTTATTTTAAGTAACCTCACACCCAATGTGGGGTTCAAACCACAACTCTGAGATTAAGAGTTACAGGCTCTACCAACTGAGCCAACCAGAAGCTCCTGTTTCTTTTGTTTCTTATTGCATTTTGTATATTCCATAATTTTGTCTTTTCATGTTTTGTTATGAATAATTTTGATGACCTATCTTGAAATTCATGAATTCTGCCTCCAGCTATATCTAATCTGCTATTGAAGCCATCCCTTCAGTTTTAACTTGGCTATTGTCTTTCTAGTTCTATTATTTTATTTGAACCTTTTTTTTTCATGTATATAGTGCCTCTAGGTTCTTGTTGATGTTTGTAAGATCATCCTTTATCTCCATGAACATTGTAAACATAAATTTACAATCTACCTCTGTTAACTCTAATATCTAAATTCCCTTGAGTGTTATTCCTATTGATTCTTCCTGGCTCTCATATTGTCTAGAGAGTCATCTTAAATTTTTGATGGTTTACTGAATATTCTGTTTGAGAAATTATCTTTAGGAATGATTTAAAACACAGAGTAGAGTTATCATCCTTGAGAGGACTTTATTTTCATTTTCCTGGGTATCTGGGACAATTAGCAGTCTAGGATGAAGGCTTGACATTTTTCTGATCTCCAGATTATACCCTGTACCACCATTTATTTCAGGGTGGAGACTTTTGCATCCTGAACAAGAGAAAGGATTCCTTCACTGCCCTTAGTGACACTGAACACCTTTGAACTGTTTCCTGAAGTACTTGGAGCCCCTGCTGGTGACACGGGATGGTGATATAACAGGTCTCCACATGTGGCTGTCACAGTCTCTGTTCCCTCACTTCTCACCCTTCTGGCTCTTGCCTTAGCTGTCCTTTCTCAGGCTGAAAATGTCCCTGGAGTAGAGATATTTCTGGCTGACCTTCTGGAGCTGAATTCTTCTCCTTGGACCTCCCAGGAGTTTATGCCTGTCTTGTGTAGGTCTGTGATGCTTTTCATTAGATGCAGTTTCTATGTTCTGTTTCAAGCATATTTTGTTTTCTACAGCAGGAGCATTTCCAATTTATCTAGTCCTTTATTACTAGAATCGATATGTACTAGGCTTTAGCTTTTTATTTTTATTAAAAATTTTATTTATTTATTTTTTAGAGAGAGAGTGTGTGCAAGTGGGGGTGGGGAGGAGCTGAAGGAGAGGGACAAATAGACTCTGTGCTGAGCATGGGGCCCCATATGAGATTCTATCCCACAACCCCAATACCATGACCTGAGCCAAAATCAAGAGTTGGATGATTAGCATCCAACTGAGCCATGCAGGTGCCCCTAGTCTTTAGCTTTTTAATAATCATCTGCTATTCAGTGCTGCCAGCAGGGTTAAGCATTTGTTAGTTTACTCCTCCTTTCATTTAACCTGCAAATATGTATAGCCTCCTGTGTGTTAAATGAGTAAGACATGATCCCTGCCCTCAGTGAACTCAACAGCTAGTAGGGGAAACAGATTTCAAGCAAATAACTAAAATATGATATGTAATGTTTGTAATAGAGTTATGTGATGGAGTAAAAAGCAGGTGTTTAGGGACTGCAGAGCAGGTAAGAGAACAACTCTGCTGGAAAGGTTGGTCCAGAACAATTAGGTGCTGCAGAGGTGACTTAAAATAACAGTTATTCATATTTTCTGTTTTTAAAGAAATATATGAACATGATAGCACAGTCAAGCATAATGAGGAACATAAAAACTACTTTAACTCATTAGCCAAAGCTAAATCCTTTAAAATCTTTTGATAGGTGAATATTATGTATTACTATATCTATGCTGACGTAGATTAATATATTTTGCTTCCACAATCAGCATCTTCCTTTCTTTGTCTATTCCTACCCCCTTCTTTATATAAGAAACAGGTAGTTAGTCTTGTAGAGTCTTTTTAAAAAATATTTATTTATTCATTCATTCATTCATTCATTTGAGAGAGAGAGAGAGAGGCAGGAAGAGACACAGGCAGAAGGAGAAGCAGGCTTCATGCTGGAAGCCCGATGTGGGACTCGATCCCGGGTTTCCAGGATCACACTCTAGGCCAAAGGCAAGCGCTAAACTGCCGAGCCACCCCGGGATCCCCAGGCTTGTAGAGTCTTAAGAATACTTACTTCTTTAATGTTGGTTACCATCATCAGGGAAGCTGCTAACTCGGCATTTTGCATCCAGCTCAGAAATGTGCATTTATGAAGTTCTATATATGTTTTTTTAAGATTTTATTTATTATTAATGAGAGATACACAGAGAGAGAAGCAGAGATATAGGCAGAGGGTGAAGCAGGATCCCCACAGGGAGCCCGGTGTGGGATTCAATCCCAGCACCCCGGGATCACACCCTGAGCCAAAGGCATATGCTGAACCACTGAGCCACTGAGTATATATATGTATATATATACATACTTTGTCCTGAGAGTTTATTTAGGATTATATTAAACCTATGGGTTAATTTGAGATTTAACATCTTTGCAAAATTTTAGCCTTTCTATCTAGGAACATGGTATATCTCTCCGTTTCACTACAATGATTCTTTTTAAAATTTTTATTACAGTAAATTTCAAACATATACAAGAGCAGAGATGAATGCCTATATGCTGATTGCATGACTTTAATAAGGATCAATTCACGGCTAATCTAGTTTCATACCCACCCCTTCATACTCTCCTGTACGATTAGAAAAAAAAAATCAGATTTTATGTCACAGAGTTTTGATGGTTTTTCTCACAGAGGACTAGAATATGCTCTACTATTATTTATAAATATGTGTATTGGTTATTATTATAGACTCTTTTAAAAATCTTCTAATTGTAAATGCTGCTATAAAGGAAAAATTTTAAGTGTTTATTTATATTTAACTACTTTACCAATTTCTTATTATTTCTGAGAGATTTAAAGTTATTCTCTTATATTTTCTAAATAGATAATTAGATCAATATACCACTGTAATTTTGCTTTCTTTCTAATATGCAAATATTATGTCAGTTATCAGCAACTATAATGTAGTGATAGAATTTCCAAAAATGTATTCAGTAATAACAGTAAATAGAAAGCATTCTTATCTTCTTTGTGATTTCATTAAAGGTGCCTTAAAATACACATTCTTTATTTTTTTAAGATTTTATTTACTTATTCATTATATATATATATATATATATATATATATAGAGAGAGAGAGAGAGAGAGAGAGAGAGAGAGACAGGCAGAGGGAGAAGCAGGCTCCATGAAGGCATCCTGATGTGGGACTTGATCCCGGGACTCCAGGATCACGCCCTGGGCTGAAGGCAGGCACTAAACCGCTGAGCCACCCAGGGATCCCCCAAAGTACACATTCTTTATAAATTATCTTGAGAAATAATCTAGAAATGAGTATTGAATTTTACCATATTCCTTTTTGCTATCTAATAAGGTCGTTCTATCATATTATTCCCTGAACAAAGTTAAATGTGACTTAATAGATTTTACATCTCTGATTTACCTCACTTTATTGCAGTAATTTGCCTTAATGTATTGATAGATTTGTATGTTTAGATTTTTGCCTCTGTCCTCACATGATTGATCTGCTGTGTGTGTGTGTGTGATCTTGGTTGAATTGTATTTTTGAGTGCATTTTTAAACTGTCTTAATTTTAGGATAATTACAGTAACACAGAGATCATCAGTTTTTAGGAATGTTTAGGAAAGCCAATCATAAAAGAGCCCAGAAATTTTGAGGGAGATAATCCTTTGCTCTACTGTCTATTTTCCCCATTTTTATTGAACTATTACAAATTTCATTCTCTACTGATCAATTTCAAGAACTTACATTTTCTTAAATATTTAATACATGTTACTAAGACTTTCAAATATGTTAGTAGAATATATACTATCCCTTTATCATTTTCATTTAAGTTTTGCCTTATATGCTTGCCTAAAATCTTAATTTTTAAGATATTTTTTCCTGATTTAGTTTATCTTCCCTCCATAAGGAACGACTAATTGTATTTATTTTTCATTTCACATATTTATTAGGTTTATTTATCTGTTATTCATTTTCTCCTGCTTCTTTACATTTTTGTTCTGTAGGAATGTTATTTTATATTTGAGTGCAGTCTTGGCTCAGTTCCGTAAATTTTGTTTTGGAGTGTTCTCATTTAAATTATTTTCCAATTAATCCATAATAATAGTGTTGATTTACTCCTCTAACCAAGAATGGTTTATAAAAGAAATATTAACCTCCCAAGTGCTTCAGATATGTTATGAAATTCTGATATGTTTTATTATAGTCGGATAATGACCTAAATGAAAGCAGAAATCAAGAGTGACAAATTTTTACCTCTTCAACTCAAAAGTTACTCTTTTTTTTTTAAAGATTTTATTTATTCATTCATGAGAGACACAGAGAGATAGAGAGAGAGGCAGAGACACAGGCAGAGGGAGAAGCAGGCATCATACAGAGAGCCTGACATGGGACTCGATCCAGGGTCTCCAGGATCATGCCCTGGGCTGCAGGCGGCACCAAACCGCTGCGCCACCAGGGCTACCCTCAAAAGTTACTCTTGAAAGGATACCTTATCATTCAGAATCCATTTTTAGTTTGTACTTTCTTTTCCAAATAGATATACAGTCCTAAAGGTTTGGGGGTGGGGAGAAGAGGAACCAAATATTAAATATGAATATGCCAGCCTAAAAGGACCAAGGAAGAATAGAACTTCCCTATAAACGGTATAAATGTCCTTTCCTGCCTTGGGTCAAGTTCTAGGTGAGGGCCAGAGAGCTGGGAAGCCTCTTCTTTCCCTTACCCCTCATGTCAGTTTGGAAAGTAAAAATTAAGTAGAGATACTGGGGGATATATTAAGGTATAAAGTGCCTGAGATAGTGAGATATCCCTGTAAATTTCAGAGTGGCTGGCAGAGAGCTAGCTCATCTAAAAGTGACTAAAAATGAATAAGAAGACACAAGAGAGTCTGGAAGTAAGGGAAGAAGCAAAGAGCATGGCTGTGACCTGACAACCAGCGGCTATGGCAGGTCCTTAGGTGTAAGCAGGATGATAGAAAGACCATCTAGGGATGATCTAACGATGGGACAGGTGGTCGGTGGTCAGCACAAGGACATTAGTGACCACACTGAGGAAGCAGATGTTCACTCCCCAACTTCAGTAGAGAGTTGCTGGATTTAGCGAAGGAAAATACAAGATACTCAGGTAAGTTTGAATATCAGATAAAAAGCAGATAATATTTTAGTATAAGTCTATCCCAAATTTTGAATGGGATATACTTTTACCAAAAATTTTGGTTATTATGAATTTATGTGAAATTTTTACATGATTCAGATTCAGTAAGATGTTTTGTATCTTATCTGGCAACCGTCTTCAGTGACATTTGTGAAAATCCCAACAATGTTTTAAAAAAAGAGCAAGAAGAAGAAAACCCTCAGAGGAAAAATCTCGATTGTCCATGTTTTATGTCTGAATAGTCTAACATATCACTCAGAGTTTTGAGGTTTTCTGGAAGGGACCAGATTACATATTTGGCATTAGAAATAAATGTAGCTCCGAATCAGAAACATTTTCAGATAAGGAAAAACAAATTGTCATTTTTGCACATTCACAGTGATGCAATTTTGAAATGCATAACAATGTTATTTGTTCGTAAGTTCACGTGGCAGGTAAAATATGGTACTACACAGTATGATGTTTATATCTCTGTCCAAGAGACCAACAAGAGCTAAGTTAGAATCTCTCAGTGTTAATTCCATATTCCTAGTCTCCTCCATCTCTGGTCCAATCAGCCATGACCAGGCTGGGAGTAGTGTAATGCGACCATCTCAATGGGTGAGAAAGGAAGTTAGTGGTCATTATGGACGAAGCAAAGAGCCTAAATTGTGTGTACTATAAACATCTTCCATCTCCTGCTGTGACAACTTCCTAATGGATTGTTGAGCTTTAAACTTGGTCCAGAAACTGAGAAGAAACGAGGAAGATGGATTGTTATCTTCCCCATTTCTGGCTCTATACCAGTTGTCAGAAAAAAGTTCATGGCTTCTTTTTTATAAGGCTACTCTCTTTCCAGTACATTTCATTATGCCCTTGTCATGGAGTAGCACATGTCACTATTATATGTCCTTTGGATCTTATCTTGACATATTATTCCTCTGTTTTATTACCAGTTTTAGACAGCACCATAGTGCAGATTAAACCCTCGACATCCAGTTACAGAAATACCGATGCATTCATTTAGAGTACTGTCAGAAGCTCTGTGCCCTTTCAATATCCAACTTGCCAGAGATGTAGTGAAATGCAAGGAAATACATAGCTTTTTTTCAGAACTAGTGAGAACCGGGAATTTATATATAATAAGGAAAAGATTGTTTTCTGCCTCTGAGGTAGCCACAGCAAGCATTAGAAGCATAGTCTCTCTAAGATGTTTTATTTCCCAATTATGAAAGTTATAGGGGCCCCTGCACTTAAAGGGTTCGCTTGAAATCCAAGAGGAATATCTCCAAGGGAGTGGAGTTCTTTATCTGTCTCTTTAATTTCACAAGACTGTGATTGGGGAAATGACTCACTCATGATTGGTGGGGAGGTTAATTTCATGGAACCATGAGTTGTAAGTGTACTCCGGAGCCTGATATTAGTTTTAGAGATTCACATTGAATTAATGTGAACCCACGGGGGTTTGTCTTTCCCTATATGGGATCGCCTCCCAATGCTTCTATTGTGTTAGGCATTCTTCAGAAAGGTCATCACTTATATTCAAGACATTTATCATAATTGTTGAGAATCAAAAATGACATTCATCAGTGCCAAGCTAGATGAGACCACAGGGAAGACATTTTGTCTCTCATCATTGTGCCAATTTTATGGATTTCGAGAAGCAGGGGAGAAGGAACGTAGCTGTGGTTCATTTTAGGTCATTGTGGATCTGGGGCACTGTCCCTGCCAGCCCACAATGCCTTTCTAGAGGGTATACTAAGCAGTGTTAGGTTTGAGGGGCATGATAGGATATGGGGCAGGAGTAGAGGTGAAGCCTTCATCCCAAATGCTGTATAGCACAGTTATTCCCTGAACAGTCAGAAATTGAGAATGTGTGGTCTGGAGTAGAGTAAGGCAATGTCCAGGCAGTGACATGTGCCAGGGGTCTGGGACTAGGGAGAGCCATGTTGAGAGATGGGGCTAGGGAAGGATCTTGGGTGTTGAGAGCTTTAGACTTCACATTAAGAATACATTCATTTTTCTCGCAGATAAGTAGTTCCCTCTGTGGGGATACCAGACAGTCTCTTCTTTGCAACCCCGAATCCTGTTTTTTTCTCTCTCTCTCTCTCTCTCTCTCTCTCTCATGGTATTCCACTCAAGCATTGACTTACCACAGAGGCTTCTTGCTCTCCTGGCTGCTTTACAGGTCTCTTCTCTATCTAAGATCTATTGCAGCATGTATTGCAAAGTCCTCTGTGATCTAACCATTATGTTAGCCTGTTACCAATACTGCATTTCAGGCTTCTCCATTCCTGTTTTCATGGTCAATACAGTCTTGGGCAAGTGTGTTGGACCCAGAGCTGAGTGGAGGAATTTGCTAACCCATTTGATCCCCATATCAATCCAATGTGATAGGGACTATCACTCTGACCACTGGTCAGATGAAGAAACAGTACAGAAAGCATAAATAACATGCCCCAAGGCTCCCAAGCTGGTAAGGGATGGCCCTGGAACTCAGGACCAGTGAGGCTTCACTCCATAATCCATGGTTTTAATCACACAGCTTCTGTGTTCCTAAATCGAGGTGACAGGTAATAGATCAACCTCATTTCCTACCTGAAACTGTGAATTCTAAAGCCATGAGGGTGTACAGATATAGAAAATATTGATTTGGGAAGATAAGATTTGAGTGTTTAATCCTCTTAGAACCAAGACAAAATGAAATACTGTTGCTAATGATTTTGCTTATTCTAACACTTTTCACACACCCAGCCAGGCTGGTTAAGCTCACCTGTAAATTTCTTTCGAATTCTTTGGTGCCCAGACCTGGCATGTACGTTTTTCTCATTTGTTTTTTCTCTTTTAGCCTATGATTCTGTAAATATAGTCACTCTCCCCCAGGATTTGTAGTCAGGGCTATTCTAAATACTTTGGTCCAATAGTCCCCTTCGAGACACTTGCAGTTCATCAAACAAGGGTCTGATTTAGAAAATACAGTTCTCATACCTAGAGAACAACTGATCCTAGAAGTCATCTCATCTCTGCTTTGACCTACCAGAGAGACCTTCTCTCTGCCCTCCATCCCTCCCTCCTTTCTTGCTCTATGATCAATTGTAGCTTCTACTTGGTGTTTGCATATGAGCTTCCAGTCTGATATTCATAGCTCCTCCTGCTGCATTATTTCAGCAAAGACCTATCATAAATGTCAAAATACAATCTTAAAACAGAAAACAAACCCAGACTTAACCAGTTTTATCACAGAGTACTTTTTTCTCTTCTTGGGGTGTTAGAGAAACAAGGGAAATTAGAAATTATAAACCATTGTCCAGATCTATGTGTCTGGATAGTCAAATGCCATTTCCTATGGAAGTTGCATAAAAACAAAATTTCCAAACCAAAAAGAAAAATAAACTGTGACAATTTTATTCCGATTTGTTTTAAATTAAATATTCTTTTTTAGAAGCAACATATTTACTGATTATTATAAAAGGGATTAAGAACTTGCCTCAGTGAAAATGAAAGACAATGGATTGGAGCCTTCATATAAATGTTTAATTCTTCTTACCTCTACAAATTTGGAAATGGTTGTCTTATTGAGTGTATCTCCTCACTGGATGTATCTTAAAACAAGGGTCTGCAAATTATGGCCCCTGGGCTAAATCCTGCTAGATATTCATTTTTATAAATAAAGTCTTATTGGAACACAACCATACCTATTTGTCTTAGTATCCTATATGGCGCTTTCATACAGAGAAGAGTTGAGTAATTGTGACAGAGACTGTATGGCTTATGAAGCTGAGAATATTTACTCTCTGGTTCTTTTTTTTTTTTTTAAGATTTTACTTATTTATTCATGAGAGATGCACAGAGAGAGAGAGAGAGAGGCAGAGACACAGGCAGAGGGGGAAGCAGGCTCTCTTCAGGGAGCCTGACCTAGGACTTGATCCCAGGTCTCCAGGATCATACCCGAGGCTGAAGACGGCGCTAAACCGCTGGGCCACTGGGGCTGCCCTACTCTCTGGTTCTTTAAAGAAACTGTTTGCTCATCTCTGCTTTAGAACAGCCAAAGAAGAGGGCTTTGCCTTCCTTAGTGTCCGAGACCACAGTTTGAACTAGGAAATTCTGGGATTAAATATGATTTCTCAGTGGGAAAAATTCACTTTTGGACCTCAAAGCTCAGTGAGACCTGTGTTCAAATTCCATCTTTGTTTGGGACTACTTTGCATGTAACTTGACAAGTTGCTGGACTCTTCCAAAACTCAATTACTTTATCTGTAAAATGGAGACACTTTTTGTTGTGAAGAACTACTATGCAATCAATGGGATAATGTTCAAAGTGTGCACTGTGCTGCCAGCCACATAGTGGACACTTAGTAAATACATTTTTTTCCTTGTTATGTCCAAATTGAGGAGTTGCTACATGTGAATGCATAGATTCTTCAGTCTGGACAAATGTTCATTTGTGTAATGGAAAAAATCTTTGTCATTTTAGAACATTTCTATATTTAATCATGAGTCTTTGGGAAAAAATATCTTTGCCCACTACATCTCCAGTTCTATTCAATGATTTAACCGAGTACTTCCTGATTTATTGTAAACTATTATTTAAAGCCAGTTTTAAGTAGGCTTGCCCATGGTCATGGTAATTATCAATGATTTCCAGCAACTCTTTAATGGGATTTATGCAATGAAGAGCAGGGAACTTGTGTTTCAGAAATTGCCTTGCTGCACAGCATTTTCCTCCTGTATAAAATCAATCTCTTACCTATACTCCAGGCCTCAGAGGCCAGACCTCTCGAGGATGCTCCAACTCCAAGAAATGTAGGCCTTGCTGCTGAATGTGTAAAATTCCATTTGAGAAGGAACCAGGCCCTTGTTAACAGCATCACAATCAGCTGGAGACCTCGATTGATTTTGTTAAATATTGTGCTCCGAGTGTTTTTTTTTATAAATTAATTTTTATTGGTGTTCAATTTACCAACATACAGAATAACACCCAGTGCTCATCCCGTCAAGTGTCCCCCTCAGTGCCCGTCACCCATTCACCCCCACCCCCCGCCCTCCTCCCCCTCCACCACCCCTAGTTCATTTCCCAGAGTTAGAAGTCTTTATGTTCTGTCTCCCTTTCTGATATTTCTCACACATTTCTTCTCCCTTCCCTTATATTCCCTTTCACTATTATTCATATTCCCCAAATGAATGAGAACATACACTGTTTGTCCTTCTCCGGTTACTGTGGCCAAGTTCAAAAAGGGTGTTGCCTGAGTTCTTCTCTGGGATTTTGATGGAATCTTGTCTCACATTTAGATCTTTCATCTATTTTGAGTTTATCTTTGTGTATGGTGCAAGAGAGTGGTCCAGTTTCATTCTTCTGCATGTGGATGTCCAATTTTCCCAGCACCATTTATTGAAGAGACTGTCTTTCTTCCAGTGGATCGTCTTTCCTCCTTTATCGTATATTAGTTGACCATAAAGTTCAGGGTCCACTTCTGGGTTCTCTATTCTGTTCCATTGATCTATGTGTCTGTTTTTGTGCCAGTACCACACTGTCTTGATGAACACAGCTTTGTAGTACAACCTGAAATCTGGCATTGTGATGCCCCCAGATACGGTTTTCTTTTTTAAAATTCCCCTGGCTGTTTGGGGTTTTTTCTAATTCCACACAAATCTTAAAATAATTTGTTCTAAGTCTCTGAAGAAAGTCCATGGTATTTTGATAGGGATTGCATTATACGTGTAAATTGCCCTGGGTAACATTGACATTTTCACAATATTAATTCTGCCAATCCATGAGCATGGAATATTTTTCCATCTCTTTGTGTCTTCCTCAATTTCTTTCAGAAGTGTTCTGTAGTTTTTAGGGTATATTTTGAGAACCATTTGAATGGTAAATGGTTCTCCAACCTTTTATTTTCAGGTTGTAGGTGTCCTTCTGTCTAAAATGAGTCTCTTGTAGACAGCAAATAGATGGGTCCTGCTTTTTTATCCAGTCTGAAACCCTGCGCCTTTTGATGGGGTCATTAAGCCCATTCACGTTCAGAGTTACTATTGACAGATATGAGTTTAGTGTCATCATGATATCTATTTAGTCCTTGTTTTTGTGGATTGTTCCACTGAACTTCTTCTTAAAGGGGAGTTTTAAGAGTCCCCCTTAAAATTTCTTGCAGAGCTGGTTTGGAGGTCACATATTCTTTCAGTTCCTGCCTGTCTTGGAAGCTCTTTATCTCTCCTTCCATTTTGAATGAGAGCCTTGCTGGATAAAGTATTCTTGGTTGCATGTTCTTCTCATTTAGGACCCTGAATATATCCTGCCAGCCCTTTCTGGCCTGCCACGTCTCTGTGGAGAGGTCTGCTGTTACCCTAATATTCCTCCCCATGAAAGTCAGGGACTTCTTGTCTCTTGCTGCTTTAAGGATCTTCTCTTTATCTTTGGAATTTGCAAGCTTCACTATTAAATGTCGAGGTGTTGAACGGTTTTTATTGATTTTAGGGGGGGATCTCTCTATTTCCTGGATCTGAATGCCAGTTTCCCTTCCCAGATTGGGAAAGTTTTCAGCTAGGATTTGTTCAAATACATGTTCTGGCCCTCTGGCCCTTTCGGCGCCTTCGGGAACCCCAATTAAACGTAGGTTTTTCTTCCTTAGACTGTCATTTATTTGCCTTAATCTGTCTTCATGGTCCCTTAATTGATTGTCTCTTTTTTCCTCAGTTTCCCTCTTTGCCATTAACTTGTCTTCTATGTCACTCACTCGTTCTTCCACCTCGTTAACCCTCGTCGTTAGGACTTCTAGTTTGGATTGCATCTCATTCAATTGATTTTTAATTTCTGCCTGATTGGATCTAAATTCTGCAGTCATGAAGTCTCGTGAGTCCTTAATGCTTTTTTCTAGAGCCACCAGTAGCTGTAGAATAGTGCTTCTGAATTGGCTTTCTGACATTGAAGTGTAATCCAGATTTTGTAACTCTGTGGGAAAGAGGGCTGTTTCTGATTCTTTCTTTTGAGGTGAGGTTTTCCTTCTAGTCATTTTGCTCAGTGCAGAGTGGCCAGAAACAAGTTGTATTGGAACACGGGGGAGTATCACTGGTCCGTCTAGCTGGTCTTCTGGGGGAGGGGCCTGCTGTGCTGATTCTCAGGTGTTAGCACTTGGGGGAGCTGCTCTACCCCTGCCTGCTGCAGGGCTCAGCGGGGGTTGTTTAGTGCTCCGAGTGTTGAATCACTTTTCTAGCCTCAGTCCAGGGAAGCACACTTGCTCTGTGTCCATTTTGTTTGATAAAAGACACCATTTCTAGAGGCACCTGCCCACTGATTTTGGAGAGATGCAAATAGACCTCATCTAGACTGAAGAAATAGGTCTTGTATTAATGAATATTTTTTCCAGACATTGCTCTTAAATATTATGGCACAAATGCTTATCCCCAGGAGGTGGGCTGCCATGCAGTATCCTTATCCTCAATTTACATTTGAATGAAAATGTGACACTATGGGGCAAAGTGGGGTACTTGACAGAGTAAATACTTAGAGCTCAGAAGAGCAAATGACTACTAGATACTTTTGCCATGTGTAGATTATCAGGTGTGCCAAGAAATTGGCAAATAGTCTATGCTCTTCACCCTCCTTCCAGGATGACTTCTGTGCCCAAATATGACTCCAGTTGCATTGCATTTCCCCATGGCATTTCCTTTAGCCTTGATCTCATCTCTTCTCCTCCTTTCCCTTCCTTACCTCCCTTATCTCTCTTTTCTCGCCTTCTTCCTTTTCTCTCCTTACCCTACCATATTGTATTTTTGCAAGCTGCCTTAAATCTCTTTTCCAACAAAATAGGGCATAAATAGATAGCAGAGAGAATCACAGAAACTCATAGTTGGAAGTAATGGAAAGAAGACCAAGGATGATAATTCCTCCTGCCAGAGCTGAGTGAATAAAATTTATGTATTGATATGATTAAGCTTCTCCAAACCAATATTTTTTTGTTCTATGTCACAAAAGCAGAGCAAATCAACAAGTTGAATAGATTAGGGTTGTGGGGAAATGGTTTTACACATCACAGTCAGGCCACAGTCCTTGGCCTTATATTTCATAGCTTGAAGCTTTCCTCCTCCCCAGCTTTGATTAAGAGTCCAGCATTATTAATATTAACCTATATTTTCTTTATTTAGGTGCATAGGATAAAGTCATTCTTCACACAGAAATAAAATTTTGATAACAGGAAATAATAGCCCACAAAGTAGTTAGATAATCAACTGTGTGTATATGCCCTTGTAAAATCACTTCAGAATTCTCTGGACTCAGTGTAAATGTAATACTCACTGAAACTTCTGGATCGAGAATTTTCAACATAAGATTAAGACCCATTGGAACAATGGTTTTCAATCCTGGCTGCACATTAGGATCATCTGAGAAGCTGAAAAATAAAATACCATTGCTCTTATCCTACACCACAGATTCTGACTTTTTGGTCTGGAGTCAGGACTCTGCATTGGTATTTAAAAACAACAACAACAAAACCCTCTTCAGATAATTCTAATATTAGCTAGGGTGAAGAACTGCCATACTAATTGGTTTTAAGTTATATAGTTGATTATAAGTCACCTCAGCTTTTTATTTTCCTTTTTAATGAAGAGTCAGAACAGATAGTAAATATCAGTATGCTGTCCATGTGGTAATGACAGGCACAATGGCATGAAACTGTTTCAGTTTCATGTATATTAGGGTAAATACTGTTACTATTTTAAAATAATTTCTTACTGTGGGTTATAATCGAAGTTTGAAAAACACTGCTTTAGATTATCTTTAGTAGAGAAACTATGTTGATAGCTACCTAGGGAAATTCAGAAAATCTTCATCTGTCCTAAGAGAGAAGCCCAATTGCACTATTTTTAAATGCTTGTAGGGCATGCAGAGGTATCGCCAAGTGATCTCTGCACTATCAAATGTTTCTTGCCTATTTATAGAAGCACTTACACATTCTCTAAGATACTGAGCCCAACTTTCTGCTCTCCTGTAGTCACCCTTGCTGCTTAAAAATTATTAAGTTGCATTTCTTTAAAAATTTTTTTTTTAGCTCAGGCTCCGCATTTTTAAATCAGCTCATTCTGACCCTTATTTACAGATATTTATGGAAGAGTTACACTTGCCACACTTCGTTAGCAAACACAGATCTCCAGTCTGGCACTAAAGTACTCTTTCACTTCTCTGAAAATCCCCATCAGGCCTGCAAGCCTAGCACTTAACAAAACTTTCTGGAATCTTCCAGGAGGCTTTGTGGAAGGAGAAGTGGAGCTTTGTTATTAACACTAAATGCCCATCTATTCCAGGATAATTAGTGGTTTTGACAGATGATGTCCAGGTGATTTGGCCCTGCTGATCTTTTAATGGTTCACGTGATAGTAATGTAGAAACCTTATCAAGAAAAGTAGGGAGTTTCTGGCCTCACTGGCCCCACCCTTGGGAAAGGGGACCCCCCCCTCCCACCTCGTTGTGGGCAGGACAACAGGCTCAAATGATTCTCCACGTGGTAGAAGACAGGAGGGCAGATTGTTCATCCAATTCTTCAGGAATTCAAGCACAAGCATCTTAAATACAAGCAAACTTCCATATCTAACACCTTCCAGAAAATACACATGACAGAGGGGAGTGAGAATTGGAGAATTAATTGAAGACCTAGGCAGAGGTTGATCTAGGGGTGATACTAACGTCTGGAAAATGCTTGAATGGAATAAGAAAGAGGGTGAATCAATTGATCAAAAAATGATTCAGAGCTGCTTAACAGAAGCCTCTGGGTCTGGGTGTGAACCTTCTGCAGATACTGAGGTGGCCTGTGAGGCACAACGTGTCTGAAACTAGCCTTCAGATGACAAAGGAAAAGGCAAATAAGAACCCCGATCTACTGGGGAGTTTGGGGGAAAAAAAACCTGTGGCCATTCATTAAAAATAATAAGCTTTCTCTCAAGCAGGATGCAACACCAGATGATTTTTAACAATTTTCTGCTCTGACAGCCAGTGAAAAAGCTTCATGCAACAGAAAGAAAAATAAATTAAATAAATCAATCCAAAAAGAAAGAATCAAAGGCATACCATGAGAAAAATAAAAGATGTCTATCCAAAGAATCTGCAAACGAAAGGGTACCTCCTTTGGATTATAGATGAATGTGATTAGGGCAAAATGCAGAAACACTGTGTGTAGAAGCCCGGAAAGCTGAGATCTAACTGATTACAGTTCAATTCCCAACAATGAGCAGAGCTTACAGCAGAGTTGAGTGTATGAAACAAACACACCCTGCTGTCGTTCAGTGACTGTCCGAGACTAGGGGAGTCCAGTGGAAGGTGCATAGCACAGAGGGATGGAGCCAGGACTCTGATGAAGGCAAATGCAAAAATTTTCCTGTTGCCAGTGATTTTGATGACCAGATCTAAGTCCTACCACAAGAATTAATAAAATGCTCTATACCCTCGAAAGTCAGAATGGAAACATTTGTGGGACTGAAGGGAAAACAGAGAGAGTCAAAAGTAGTGGATGGACATTCCATTGAAGGAAATGAGGATATATTCTCACCTTCCTACTTTGTAGATCGAAAGCTATTTAGACAAAAAATGTCAACGATTCCTGAGGATGTGTGCTAGGATGAGAACCTTGGTGTGTTGGAGGAGAAACTGAGCAGTCTGCTTTCCACAGGTTTCAAACACACCCATATAAACAGATAACTGGGGCACAACTGGGATTGACCTGTACTTTAGGACTTGAAATCTCTCCTTGAAGAGATATCTTTATGTCATCTTTTTTCCTTTCCTTCCTTCTCCCCTACCCCATCCCTTATTGTCTGTTTTTCACTTGTAAAGATCCACAGTATCTCTGAAAGCCATCAAGTGTAAGAGCTTAAGCAAGGTTAAGGCTTCTCTCCACTTGGAGGATGAAGACCATGGACAGTTCTTCCTATCGCTCTAAGATTTCTCTTAATAGCCTTAACATAATCTATCAACTTGGTTTTCCATAGCTACAGACACATACCATTAAAAGGGGAGGAGGGTGAGAGGTATAATATGCTCATTTCATACACAATGAAGACGTCTGGAGCTGGCATCTTGTTCTTCAGCTTGCTTGGGGAGAGAAGTAATCACCGGTATGGGAATATGTCAGAGAAAGGAAGTGAGGAGCAGGATTTTGGCCAAAGACTGAGAGGTGTTCCTGGTTGACATTTCTTCATTAGATTTTCACAGTACTCCTGTAATGGCAGGTAGAACAAGTATCACTGTCTCCTTTACGTTGATGAGAAAAATGAAGGCCAAGATGTTGAGTGAACTTGCTTTGAGCTCTGACACCAGGTGACTGAATCAAAAGCAGACTCCTACATCTGCTGATTCTCACTTTATTCCACCAGTTCAGTAATGAAGTTTAAGTTGAAATATCTGTACAAGCCTGGGAAAATTCCATGGCCAGTCATTCTTATTGTGGCACTTAAGAGCATGGTGACCTGGCTACTCTTTACCTTTCCAGCCTTCCCAGCTCTGCCCTTCCCGGTTAATTAGCCCAAGTCATACTGAATTAATTCTACCTTCTCTTCTACCCAACTGCTCCCCATCTTTCAGCTCTTAGTAACATATTTCTTCTCCCGAAAAGCCCTATTCTAATGTCTCCAAGTTAATGAAAGTTGACCTGCCTTCACGTTCCCATGTTCCTACCCCTATTCTAGCACCATCCTGTAACTGTCTGTTTTCCTATCACTCTCTCCATCTTAAACTTCTTAGGGATAGCGATCTTCTTTTTTACTGTTACATGTCCAGTGCCAAGCACAGCTTTTGGCATATACTAAGCCTCTCAGGGTTTGTGCAATCCATCAATAAAGCCAAGATCAGAAGATATGATCATTTTTAAAATTCACTTTTGCATTTTGATGACAACCAAGCCTTTCTGCTATTTATAGCCTAAATTTAGTTTTGCGCACACAATCCACAAATGTTAGCTGAGATGCTTAGTACCTCTACGGGTTGTATGCCCAGGCTTCTTATAGTGCTTGTTATATAACAGGTCCTCAGTACATAATTTTGTAATGAATTAATTAGTACAGAGATGATGAGTATACCACTTTCCTAAGGCATTTAGACAATGTCTTACATATAAATAATTATATGGGACAGAATATGGAAAGAGCCATATGGGAAGCATTTGGGGTAGCTTTCTTTTGCTAAGCTGAAAAACGTGATTGCAAGGAGTGAGGACTTAAGTAGGCCCAGGTAGTCACTGAATCCTGGGCAAAAGGAGGTAGCATTTGATCTAGCCTATGAAAATTTTAAAAAATGGCTTGACTCATCAACAAGGAAAACATGCAACCTACCGGGTTCATTATGTACTTGTAGTAGTGATGCCCTTAAATATCACAACAATCGCAAGTATTTAGAAACCTATAAAAATATTTTATAAACAAGATGCCACTGCTAGTAAAACAGAGGTCATACTTACAGGAACAGAGTAAGGATCTGCAACAGGACTATAGTTACTTCGATCTCTATTTCAATGTGTTCTTGATAGGCCATCTCCCATTTTACCTGGTTCTCTGAGGTCTCTTAATGAGCATTGCTGGAGCACTCTTCCACATGTACTTAAGGGCCCACTGTAGAAAGACTGGAGTGTCATGGATAGAGTTCAGGTTCTTAATCCCAACGCCCTGGTTTGAAATCCAGCTCCACCACCTAGTGGCTGCGTGATCTTGGGTAATTAACTGAACCTCACCATGTTGGAGTTTTGTCACATGGACAATAGCATTGACAAAAATAACAGAACTTACCTCATTGGGCTGTTTGGAGATTTAATGAGTTCATGCATATCCAGTACCTGACACACAGTAAAAACTCCATTAATTCTATCTCTGGTGATTACTCTCATGTGCTACATTAAGTGCTGTGAGCCCAACAGTGAAAAGGGAAGTTGTGGTTTCTGTACTCATGCAGCATGCTTGCCATTTGCTTGTTTCTCTTTGCTGTGTAATTCATTCTTCAGCCTTCCTCTGCTTGGCTCTGAAAGGGACCCAACTCCTACAAACCACATTTCCCAGACTCCCTTGCCAATTGGCTCCCTGTTCAGTTTGGCAACAGGACGTTTAGACAAGAGAGTGAGATTGGGAGGCCAACAGGCCCTCTCTGCTTCAGTGGCATCACGGGCAGAGGCCGTCTCTTCTCCATTCCCCTTCTCTCTCCAAACAGAGCTTCTTTGGATGCTTCTTACCAGCTTTCTGCCTTGGGGAAGAGGCCAATACAAAAGAGAACAAGAGGAAAAAGACAAATTCCAGATATGATACTAGATTCACCAATGCCTGAATATTGTCTATGACTAGACTTTTAAATATATAAGCCTACCCAAAAATTCCCCTTTTCACTTAAGCTACTTTGATTGCATTTCTTTCACTTGCCACTATGTGAGTGCGATAATACAATAGCTACTAATTCCTGAGAACTGTTTGAGATGGCATCACAATATAAACCAATTGGTATTCTCATTGCATCCATGTCCCTGGAAATCACATAACTAGTATTTATAGTCCTGCTAGCATTAAGATTGTAAAGATGAGCAAGATAAACAGAGTGTTTCTCTTTGATGATACAATAATGACTAATTGTTTTCAAAAACATTAACTTTTATTCTACGTATTCCAAAATGCTCTTTTCTCTGGAGATCTGAGCATCTTCTCATACTTCTCATTAGATGTATATCTTAAAACTAAAGACATCTCATCCATTTTAACACAAGGATGTAAACTAAAATGCAAAACAGGAATTTTGTGGTGAAAGTTTTCATTTATTTTCAATAAAGTGAATCCCAAGCCTCCAGTTGTTCTTTATGAAAGCTTCCCAAGGCAGGAGAATTTTTTTCAGTGTAACGAAATTAATGGTGTCGCGACTACAGGACAATCACTCATTCTGCTCTATGCTTTTTTGGCTCTTCTCTTCTCCATTTGCCTATGATGATGCAATTCATCTCCTGATGATGGATAGGCTTCCTCTCCTTTTCAATCACTAGCCTGAGGCACTGAAACTTTCCCAAGACATGTCCAAAGTTCATCTGTTTGGGAGATTTTTTTTTTTTTTTGAGTCTTTCATGGTTGATGGAAGTAAATTTATAGTCATGATGCAAGTATAAGAGTGTATGTGCATGCTTTGTCCCTAAAATGTATGCAGTGGCCTTTTTTTTTTAAAGATTTTATTTATTTATTCATGAGAGACACACAGAGAGAAAGAGAGAGAGAGAAGAGGCAAAGACATAAGCAGAGGGAGAAGCAGGCTCCATGTAGGGAGTGTGGGACTTGATCCTAGGACTCCAGGATCACCCCCTGGGCCAAAGGCAGGTGGCAAACCACTGAGCCACCCAAGGATTCCTGCAGTGGCCTTTTAATGTTATAATATATGGTCAGGCTGCAGTTGCTATGGAAATAATAACCAAATTTTCTGACCTTTGAGGGTAGGGAGATGCAATGGTGGCAGCTGTGATCACAGCTGAGGATTGCTGATAGAGTTAAAGTAAAGATTAAAGAGTAGGGAATCCCTGGGTGGCCCAGCGGTTTAGCGCTGCCTTTGGCCCAGGGTGTGATCCTGGAGACCTGGGATCGAGTCCCATATCGGGCTCTCTGTGTGGAGCCTGCTTCTCCCTCTGCCTGTGTCTCTGCCCCAATCTCTGTGTCTTTCATGTATAAAATAAAATTTAAAAAAAGGTTAAAGAGTAAGGGGCTCTTTATACCTTAATGTGGAAACCAGAGCCATCTATTCTTCCCCTGTGTCTACCAACAATATCCATCAGAGCAAAACTAAGGACTTACAAGTATTCCTTTAGCTATTATTTTATACTATTTATTTTGGATGCTGGTTGAGTGGAATTTTGGAGTTCTTGATTATAATTGGTCTATAATTTTTTACATAGCATAAAATCATGCATTCTGCTAGTGGAACACATTATATACATATTAGTGTCCACACAAGATAATGTTACTATCAAGACAGCAAGTGCCTGCTTTCATTTGGAATGTACCACATTTTTTAGTCAAGTGAATACCCTCTCTGTTTAGAGGAGATCATTTTCTAGGACCTCTGTGACCACTGGGGAGTTTCTCTGATAGCTTCCTGTATGGCACTGATCCTTTCATATCATTAAGACTTAGATGTGCCAAATGAGAAGCTCATATATCTGTGTTTTTTTCTGTTCATACTACATGTCAGGAGAATGTTAGGGAAGTGTGGAATACAGGGAGTGGTATCATCACCCTAATTGCTTAGGGAGGGTCCTCTATGCCCAATACAGTGTTAAGCTCTATTGGTATGGACATGAATAGGAAATGATTCCTGCCCTCAAGAACTTGCTTGGCCACATAAAGAAAGAATCTACACAGACTGCATGTTGAGTACCAGCAGCACAGGAGCAAAGCCAGCAGAGGCATCCAAATATAAAAGGGAGAAGTGAGTCCAATGAGATGGGCAGGGAAAATGCTGAAGGGAAAGCATAACTTGAGATGGGACCCAAAGGAAGGGAAGACCTAGATAAAGGGGAAAGACTGTCTTTGGTTTTAGTAAACTTCAGAACTTGAAAGTACTCCATATGTATTTTTTGAATGTGTTAAATATTATATTAAAATAAAGGTGAGGTCAAGCAAATGGTGTGAGCAAAGATGCAGATGGGGCATGATCTAGTGGTTAAGGACATTGAGTAGTCTGGTTATGTTGGGGAAGCAAAGGGTTTTACTAGGTATTCTGTAGCAATGAAGATGCTCGGACAATTGGAGGACTATGAAGGATGGGTTAGGAAATCTGGGATTCTGTAGATACCAGGTAACTTTGAAGGCAACAGGGTTTAAATTCTAAAAATTTAGAGGTCAAGGTGAAGAATCTAGAATGGTAGTAAACAGAGTAAATTGTTACCCACTGCTTAGAGAGAGGTAACCAGTCAGTAAATGAGAATTGAATTTGGTTGCAAAACCAACCCCCAAACCACTTTGGAATTGCAGCTGATATTTGTGGGGATCATAACTTGCTGGCTCTTGCTGAACTTTTCCATAGTTCTTTCTTCAGTTTTTTTTTTTTTTTTTATCCCTGGGTTGTTTTTACTTCTGGGCTTGTCAACATGGATATAACTTAAAAGGAAGGAGATATAAATGCATAGTTTCTTGCCTATGAAATTATATTAAGTGTGTTCAATACATTAGGTATTTTTTCCAATATAGAGGCTTGAGTGAGTTATAGATAGATTTCTTTCATCTTGAGAAATTGATCCACCTTGATATTGTACAGGTGTTGCCACGGTCACCTCCAAGCTTCCAAATACTCATCAATAAGATTGTGAAGATGCACTTGGCATTCTCAACTCGGAGGTTTTTTTTTTTTCCTTTTCAAACAAAAATGGTAACCTGTGTCTGAAAGTTAACACATATTGCTTCCTATGCAGGGCAGTCATAGAGTGAGAACAGGTGCTTTGGCACAAGGTAGTAGAACATCCTACAGGTTTTGTTTGTGGGTGTTTTTGAAATCATTCTAAAAATGGACAGTCTTACAGTCTTTCTTTCTTTCTTTCTTTCTTTCTTTCTTTCTTCCTTTTTTCCTTCCTTCCTTCCTTTTTTATTTCTTTTTAAAAGGACCTTCTTAAGAAATGCTATTCTGCCAAGGCATCTTACCTCTTCCAGCAGGATAAATTCTATGATGTCAGCTACGACACGGGAGACAAGTCTATCCAATGCAGCAGGAGACCAGATGCATTCAAGTTCTGGATGACTTGGAAGGCCCTGGGCACATTAGGCCTTGAAGAAAGAGTTAATCGTGCACTCGCTTTATCTAGGTACTTGCCTATGTGTGTGTGTATGTCTGTAACAGAATCAATGGAAATAACATTTGCAATGTCTGTATATCTGTTCTTTTGTTTGTGCATTTCTTCTTTAATCGAATGACCATTTTCTCAGTACCTACTATGTGTTAGGAATTGTGGACAAAGCAGTCCTACCCCTACCCTCTGGGATCCCAGCCCAGTAAGAGATACACCTAGGTGACAAAGCTGATAAAATGCAAGTGAACTTACTTTTTGGTAAGGGTGGGTATATGGTGCTCCAGGAGCACTCAGGAGGCTTCTTTAATATCCTTGAGGGATACTGACAGAAGCCCTATAAACAGAAGAAAATGGGTGTAGGCAGAGCCCAAATCATGGTAATTTTAAAGACCTGAAAAGCCTGGGAGAATGTGGGGCTGGAATAAAGACACAAAGGTAAAGGTAATGTGAAAGTGCTATAGTTACTTGCTTCATCATAACAGTGGAGACAAAACTTCTGAAGCCATTTCCCAAGACATTAGAAAAACTCTTGAGATATAGGTGGTGGACCTTTGCCACCCAAAGAAGACTCTTCTGCTAAGCATGGATCAGTGGGTGCAAATGGGCAGATCATAGCCGAATTTAGTTTTAAATCTGATTTGTTGAGCCTGAACTACATAGGCTTAATCTTCTTGGTGTTAAAAAAAATCAAACATTTGAAGATGTAAAATATTTAAAAATAGGGAGATTGTCAAAAATCTGGATTTTTGGCTCCTCTCAAAGGATCAGAATGCTCTCGATCCCACATGGTGACAAACCACTGAACATGTTGATGCCTGTCTAGAGAACCACACTCCCCCTGCTTCCTCCTGTTTTTTGAAGACAACCTGGACTCAAAACTTAGCACCATCATTTACAACCTAGGTGACTTGAGCAAGTTTCTTAACTTTTCTGTACTACAGTTTTGTTCCAATAAAATGGAGATAACAATAGTACATCGTTCAAGTAATCATTATGAGGATTAAATGAATTGACATATGTCAAACACTTAGAACTGTGCCTGATGTATGCTACATGCTATATGATTTTTTGGTTATTCTTACTTGCTTAACTACTATAGGCATCAGCGTTTGTGAACTTTGGTTTGGATTCTCTCTCCTATTTACATTTCACTTGCAAAATCCTGAGGTCTCTCCTTAGAGATTTAAAACAATTTTCTCTTTCTATACTGGAAGCTGTATGGGTGCTTTGTCTAACAGCGGTCTGAAAATTCAGTGTCTTAAAACAGCAGTTATTTATTCTCGGACATCTGCTTGTGGGCTGGAGTGGCTTTATCTCATTCTGTGGTGGCTGTGAGGATTGGTGGAAGGTCTCTGTCTACTCCACACGTGCTTTGCATCTTCCTTGGATTAACAAGTGAGCCAGAGTATGTTCTTGTGTTGAAGATGACAGAAGGCCAAGAAGGCAAGCCCCATTATGCAAGCCAACTTTGTGTTTTATTTTTTAAGATTTATTCATTTATTCATGAGAGACAGACACAGAGAGAGAGGCAGAGACATAGGCAGAGGGAGAAGCAGGCTCCATGCAGGGAGCCCAGCGCAGGACTCGATCCTGGATCCAAGGATCACGCCCTGAGCCGAAGACAGACATTCAACTGCTGAGCCAGCCAGGCGTCCCTGCAAGCTGATTTTGAAGTCCTGATTATGTCATATCTACTGGCATTCCAATGGCCAAAGCAAATCACATGGCCAAGCTCAATGTCAAGAGGGAGGGAATACAACCTGCCTTTTAGCAGGAAGAACCGCATATTTACATAGTATTGATCTTGAAAATGAAACAGCCAGTTTTTTACCAGCAAAATGGACGTATTTGGGAATGGCAGAGGAATTGAAATTCACGACATGAAAACTATGGCAAGCCATAGGCAAGTCTGGAGAACAAAGGAGAAGAGTTCACTTGTATAGAGGAAAAGGGGAAGCTGAGAGGGGTTGTTTTCAACATGATACCATTGGAAGAGACAGAGAATGATGGTTTCTCACTGGCTGGTAGTATGGCTTCTCATTGCCTAGAGCTTTTGCTAGACAAAGAGAAAATCTTCCTATTTGCTGTGGTAGTAAAACAGGCTTCTTTCTGTTGGAAAATACAAGGCATGCCTCCTCCTGTTGAGGTCTGCAGTTGATGGCGAGTTTGTAGAGCAGGAAAGCTCCATCTTCATGGCTTCCTGACTCCATTTCAAATGAGGTTTCCTTTATTCTTTTTCATAATGGTTTGGATAAAAGGACAGGTAAAGAGATGGCTTTGGCACTTTTAGAAAATTGTTAGAAGTCAACAATTCTAGTGATTATGATTTAAGAAGTAGTTTTAAAAATCTATAAACACTGTACTGTTTAAGATGGGTTAGGTGGCAAGCAAAAGAAACCATAATTCAAGATACTATAAACAAAGAAAGGTAACTTATTATCCCATGTTCCTTCTAAGCTAGTATAATGATGACATCTGGAATGACTTTATCTAAGGGCTTAAACAACATCACAGGCCTCGATTTTCCTCCATCTTTCAGGTTTGCCATCTTTTATGTGGGTTTATTCCTATGAAGGAAAAAGGCTGCCAGAAGTGTCCGCTCTCTATCCTCTCTTGTCCCAGATTCAAGTTCAAGGTCAAAATGAGAATGTGCTCCTCTCTCAGCAATCCCAAAGGAAGTTTTCATATCTGAATGAAGCAAAGGTCTAACTGTCATCAGTCACTGTTGCCAGGGAAATGTGATCTTCTCACTGGTCACATACCCTCCCTTGGCACTAGGACAACATCAATTCCTCTTATAGAATATATGCTGAACAGGTGAAAATATGCCTTTATTAGGAGCAGGGTTAGTGTACTTCCAGCAGAATTAAGGTAGATAACTACTCAATGTTGAAAATAATGAAACTGTCTACCATAAATATTCATAGTTTCTGTTCAATTAGAATAAAAGTTCAAAAAGCTCTATTTCCTATTTTCTGGCATTTTCTCATACTACTTAAGTGAGGTAGACTCTCTACATTATTTGATTTAAGCTGCTAAGTAATTCATTGACAGGTGTCTTGAGAGAAGGCTAGATATAAATATTTGATGATCATATTTGTTATAAAGTTAAAATTCATCTCAGGGTAGAATTTAATTTATAGTCTAAGGATACTCTCTAATTTTTGCAGTGAAATATCACAGGAGGATAAATGTTAACACTTCAATTCAATTCAACAAACACTTATTGTTTGTAAATGTTTGTCAAGTTGAATTGAATTGAATTAACATTTCAGCGAGCATCACTGCAGACTCTGTGACCTATACCTAAATATTTGAAAAATAATTCTTCTTCTTCTTCTTCTTCTTCTTCTTCTTCTTCTTCTTCTTCTTCTTCTTTTGCCTTAACTTTCCACAGTTTTCATACATCCAACCCTCTATTCCTGGGATGAGCAGAAATCATCCTTTTCTCCTACCCCGAAGGCCAAGCAAATATTGAGTCATTTTCTTTTTCTTTTCTCTTCTCTTCTTTTTCTTTTTCTTTCTTTCTTTTCTTTTTTTTTTTTTGTTTGTTTGAGAAAAAGAAACAGAGAGACAGAGCTGGAAGGGAGGGGCAGAGGGAAAGGGAGAGAGAGAGAGTATCTTAAGCAGACTCCATGTCCAATGTGGAACCTGACACGGGGCTCAATCTCAAAACCCCAAGATCTTGACCTGAGCCAAAATCTTGAGTCAGACAATTAATTGCCTAAGCCACCCAGGTACTTCTATTTTTATTTTATTTTTGGCTAAGACCTTTAAGACATATCACTTGGAATGAATACAAAATTCTAAACTCAGAGAAAATTTCTCTAGAATTAAGAATTATATCAAGTTCGAAACATAAGTATTTATTCTTATGGTTTTAATTATTTTCAAATTGGCTAATTGGTTTTTGGTTCTGCTCTTTAGGAAAGGAAAAGCTTTTTTTCAGTTCTAGGATCTATTGTGTTTGAGCCCAGGTACAGTGGTGTCCTGGTTAACTGGCTCTCTGGAGGGAAAAACAAAAACTCCAGTTTGTAGCGTCTGCCAACCTCCACGGTGTAAATATTCCCATTGTGTAAAATTTCAAGTTACCAACAGTTGAGATTTGCAAACTTCCTGAATATTTAACAGTTGGCACTCACTAGCTAGTCCATACTAACTGTAGAACACCATTGATTAAGTGAGCCAGTGTAATCAGTTCAAACTACTGACTCTTGAGAGTTAAAACACCATTTCTCATCAAGCTCGCTGACCCTAGGCCACTGGCTTTAGAGTTTACCTAATAAAAACAATTCTCATTTGTGCCCAGAAGGCTCCGCCTGGCATAATATCTATAATTTCATAATTAATGTTGTTTTATTTCCAAGACATATTATTTCCTTCAGGAGATAAGAATTAGCAAAGTAAAGCTGCAAATGAGGATTGCATTACTATTTGGGATACCCACCAAATAGCCTGATGTAGAAAAGACACCCATTTCCCTAGACCCTCGGTCAGGTCTCTCAAATACTAGAAGGGCCGGGCAACTCTTTCCCCTTGAAATATTGCAAGAAAGATTGCCCTGACTCCCTAAAAACAATATTACATGTTCCTGAATCGAAATGGAGCTTAGTTTTGAAATTTGTATATTTACTTAAGATTTAAGGATCAGAGTGTGATGGAATGATGAAATGGATTGCCACCACCTTCATCAGATAGCTTGCTCTCTCTTCCCTTGGGAAAGCAAAAGCAGACATTAGAGGACAAAGATTCCTATTTAATGAGTTGTCAGAATCTAGGAAAAAGGGGAAAATTAGTGCCTGGAAGATCTCTAAGGCCTTTACTAATTTCCATCTGACCCTTGTCATTACAATCTGCAAGAAAACTCTTATCTGGAGAAATATTGATGACTAAAGGCTTGATTGCCCCTTGGGTTGTTTGAAAACCAGTGACATTGGGAATTTACAACAATATGCAATTATTAAGCACGATCCAAACCCAGAAGAGGGATTTAAAACCACCACCTCCTGTACCAGGCAGGTGATTGAGTATCCCTGATATCTGCCTAGGAAAGTTGAAAATGTTTCCCAATACCTAGGGCTACCTGTTGCCAGCGGCTCCTTCTAGGCCTCTGCCATGGCCCTCAGGTTAAATGGATATTCAGTAAGAGGTAATTTTTAAAGCCAGCCGAGAAAAGTCATGTGTGTAAATCTTTTCAGCAACAACAAACAGCTTAAGAATTCCCATTCGGCTACTTTGTTAGATCTCCAGTGTATCATCTATCTAGTCCCTTGACACACAATCTCTGTAATCTCTCAGATGACATTCATTTCACAGACTTACATGAATACTGAGGGATTTATTGTTTTCAGTGTGGCAAAGGTGAGCAGTTACACAATGGCACCTCTGTGCTAGTGTATTTCTGTAGGTGGGGAGAGGGTGGGAGTCTGTGGGGGTACGAGAGGGCCAGTGTTTTCATTTTTTCTTTATATTGGTAATTTTTCAAAAATCACAATTGCAGTAGAACGTATCATGTAGGTGTCTGTGATGAATCACACAAGTCATGCAATATGTTCTAATATATGCAGAGCATACAGAAAGCAGATGGAGAAGCCTCTCAGGAGTTCTGGGAGGCTCTGCACATCAGAAAAAAAATTTCAAATGAGGAGGTGAGACTGGGAGAGAAAGTTGGTCAGAGTGTTCCAGGGAGACTCTGAGTAGCTGAGAAAAGGACTGGGAAGGCTGCTTCCAAAAGGGAAACAATGTCCTGCCAAAGGACAAGTTAAATGCAAAAACATCAGACATCATCGTTTAACTAATTGGGGAATTGAGGGTCTTCAGTGTTGGAAGCATATTTGTAAGCAAAGGAAGAGGATGTGTTTGGAAGCAAAATTATCATTCGTGTCTGCTTCAAAATCAAGCTGGAATCTTACAACAAGGAGTTTTTTTAGCTAGTAGGACTGGTGAAAATTCTTGTTAATGTGTATTTTTTTCCTCCCTTCTCTCTTTTTGCTAAGCTTAGCGAGAAGCACAGTGATGAGTTTTATAAGCTATTGTTTCTTCTTCTTCTTCTTTTTTAAAGATTTTATTTATTCATGAGAGACACAGAGAGAGGCAGAGACATAGGCAGAGGGAGAAGCAGACTCCCTGTGGGGAGCCCGATGCAGGACTTGATCCCAAGACCCCAGTAACACACCCTGAGCCAAAGGGCAGATGCTCAAGCTCAACCGCTGAGCCACCCAGGTGCCCGTATTGTTGTTTTTTGAACCCATTTACCTGGATGCCTTTTGGTTGAAGTAGTTTCTGGTTCCTACATTATGTCCCCAAACTAAAAGTACACCTTTTTCTAGTTTGCATCAGATAAGATGCAAACTTATTTTCTTTCTTTCTTTTTAATTATTTTATTTTTTCTATTTTATCTTTGGTCTATTTCCATGTATTGAAAAGAAAAATTGTGAGGAACAAGTCATTCCTATGAATGTAGGCAGAAATGACTCAAACCTTACTTGGATTCCCTCCCCAAACTCTTTTCATTTAAGCTTTAATTGGGGAAGGTACCCTACTCAAGATGCACTTTTCAACTAGCATCTCCAAAACTGCTCTCTGTGGGATAATAGACTTCCAGAAGATCTTAATGAATGTTCTTCCAAAAAATGTTTCCATGGTCAAATATGTTTGGGAAGTGCTAACTATATTATATTACTTCTCTCTCAGAGATTCAGTGCTCCTGAGGGGGCCTGTAATATAGAAACACTTTTAACTTTGCTTTTAACATTTTTAATATGCAGTCATTGTTTATCGTTCACCCAACAACCATTCTTCCCTCTTTTTCTTGCTAAAGAACCTTGATTTTATTTAGGTAGCAATGGTGTAGCTGGGAACATTGGTCTAAGCCAATCTCTGCTGACTGTAATGAGTTTAGGGGTAAATATATGACTCGGCCTCAGTCAAGGGCTCACTCCGAAGAGGGAGAATTCTTCGAAGGCTTCTGGGGAAAATATTCTTACCTAAATAGAGAAAAAGAGAGAGGGAATGCTTTTGCTCTGGCCCCCTCTTTTCCTTCTGGGACACTCATATAAGGATGTGAAGTGTGGAGTGTAGCACACATTTGAGAACGTGAGACAATCATTAGCACTCTGAGCAAGGCAGGCTGAAATGATAGAAAATGCCTGGTTCTTGATGACAGTATTGAACCATCCAACCAGCTCAATAAATGTCTTTATGAATTAAGCCAAGTACCCTTCTAATTGTAGACGAAAGTAATCTAACTGGCATGCCCAGCATTGCTCACATTTATTTGGCAACTGAACTTTTTTATGTGGGAGACATATTAACATGGGTTGGCATGGAGCATAGTCAGGTGACTCCAGCGTAAGCCTTTTATTATGTTTATAATAGCAACTCTTCACCCAAATCACCTCTGCTCTCAACTCTGTTGAGTGTTACACTTTGGGCTCTGAGAGTGGCTACAAAGGGGACAGTGGCCCAGACACAAAGCCCAGGTCCCCATCATTACCAAATAGCAGAGTTTTAACTGAAATGATCCAGCTCTGTTTTAGGATGCCTTTCTCTAGGGAGTAGCTTTAGCCAGTTTGACAGAAATAGCTTAAATTGAGACTTCTGAGCAAGTTTCCTACAGTCATCATCTGTTAGGGAAGGATTTTACCCACCTAGTCCCACATCTCCGTTACATACAGAAGGAAACTGAGGCAGGCTCAGGAGGCTAGAGTCACAAAGTTGATGAGCTGCACAATTAGAACCTTCTAGAGACAGTCCCAGGATTTCTGGCAATGCGAAGTTTTTCCATGGCCTCAGGGTGTCCAGGATTAGTGTAGGCTTCCTCAGCATGAGGTGTGCTATTGCTTTGGAGTTCACGGATAGCCTATATATGCTTGTGTCTGAGAAGCTAAAAAAGTATGGTTCACAATCTTTCCTTGTAACGACAGAGATTATATATGCCTATCTATTATGTTTTTTGCTTTCCTTTTTTCTTTTATTAAGTTCTCTTTCAAAAATTACATGAATAACCACATCTATGAAACTTTGCAAAAAAATTTAAAAAGAGAGTTAGTAATCTCTGTCTACCCCATTGCATCCTGTTTGTTCCTCCCCCTAAATTGTTGTAAACGCCAACAATTTATTGTGTACCTTCTATTCTTTACTCTGTGAAAAAAACTATAGATAGATATAGATATAGGGATATGTATTACTTTTGCATTATTTTTGATAATTTCTTAAAAAGCAAAGTCATATTATCAACATTTCTCAATACCTTGTTTTTATTTCGTGCTAATACATCATGAGCATCTCTGTGATTTAATTGAAGTATATATAATTCATTCTTTTTAATAGCTGTGTCATATTACACTGCATTGCTATAATACATTTTATTTTACCATTTGCCAATTTCTGAACTTTAATCTTGTTTCTAGTTATTTTGCATGAAATACATGCACATCTATGTACACATAGATTTAGGTAAAATTACATATATGAATGATTTTATTTAATTCTTTTGAAACAATCTTTGAGATTAGAAAAGCAGATTGTGTTATTTCAGTTTTCTTGGAATTGAGGCTCAAGAGAAACATTTTTATTGTCCTTAAGTATGAATTGAATATATGTAGTTAGTGACATAATCATACTCCATATAATTATTTTTTAAGAGATTTATATTTATTTTTTTAGAAGGAGGGAGGGCAGAAGAAGCCTCTCTCTGAGGCTCTCAGAGAGAGAGAGAGAGGATCTCCAGTTTTTGCTGAGCACTGAGCCTGACTCAGGGCTCTATCCTACAATCCTGAGATCATGACCTGAGCTATAATCAAGAGTCAGATGCTCAACCAAATGAGTCAGCCAGGTGCCCCTTCCAGATAATTGTACCATAATTTCATATGATGAATGGACCAGAATTTTCAAAGCCAGTCCTCATGAATGAGTGTCATGTTCTTTCTTTCTTTCTTTCTTTCTTTCTTTCTTTCTTTCTTTCTTTCTTTCTTTCTTTCTTCTTTCTTTATATATAAAATCACAATAAGTATTCTGGCAAGTACATTTTTGTCAATGCCCCTGATCATTTCCTTACATTTTACCCCCAAATTTGAAATACTAGGTCAAGGGGTATGAACTTCTGAAGGCTCATGATCAAATCACTAGTTTTTAAGGCCAATTATTTCAAATGGCTCCTCTTTTTATATAAATAATAACCAAGCCCAAGGGAGATGTGTCCATGTTGATTTACTCTATGTTCTCAGTTATTTTGGTCTTTTCTTGATCATATTTCACATCTCGTGTGTCTGTGCCCTTTGCTTATGGCAGGATAGTTCTCTTTTCTCTGATACTGGAGATGACTTCATAGATATTCTAGTAGGGGCTACAGCCCACTTACTTATAACATGATACTAATGATCAGTCCTTTTTCTCTCTGTTTTGGCCTTAGAAAACACAATGTCAAACTTCCTTGATCTTAAATGAGCTTACAGGTAGAGGTACACACCAAAAGCCAGCTAGGTCATTTAAGTACCTATGCTAAATCCCCATTAGAACATGGATGTAACCCCCACATGGTCAGAGGTCTATCTCTAATCTATTTTAGGTGGTTTTCATACTGGGGTTAAAGTCTGATGCTAACACGTGAGATAGATATCACCTCATCCGAAAGACATATCTTTTTACTTGGGCCCCAGGGGTCTGTAGTACGTTCAGGGATATGTGTTGAAATCCTTATTTATCCCCATCCCTCTGCCCTTCCTTATTTCTGAGCCTGTATTTCTAAGCCTTGTCTCTGCATTCTGAAATAACAGTGTTTTTGTGTGCCAGTCATGTTCATGGAATTGTTAGATGCCAGATTATAAATATTACTGTGACTCTCATTTTCAGGTACCTTGTAGAAGAAATCAAGAAAAGAGAAGGATTCAAGTTATTGCTGGAAGTAAGTGATTATGGAATTTTGCTCTTGATTTTGTCAGTCAACAGTGATGAAGGTGGCAATTTTCTAATCTGTTATATTTCATTGGTTTTTGTGTTGCAGACTTAGAAACAAGTCATTAGCTTAATTCATGGAGTCCATTATGTTAATTTACTCTATTAGTGAGTATTTTGCCTTTGTTGGATTCGCAAAGAACACATGTGCCTTAAGTATTGAAAATTAAAGTGCTTAGTAATAATTACCAAGGATAATACTGAATAAATATATAAATTGCATGATGATTGTACTGCGAATATTCCACTGTGCTGTAGTGGTGCCTGCACGTGAAAAATCAATTAAGTGAATGTACAATAATGCATATAGTTTTCTCTTTTTATAAAATAATAGGAACATATTAGCTTTGAAGCAGTGGGAAAATAAGTCATTTTGTGGTTGGACTGTTTGCTATATACAAGAAATAGAATAGTTGCAAGGATAGAGAATATTGGATTTTTCCCCCTAAAATATATGGTTAGAAAATATGAAGGATCTTATTTAATTCTGATTTTTAAGAAATATGAAGTGTGGGATGCCTGGGTGGCTCAGCAGTTGAGCGTCTGCCTTTGGCTCAAGGTGTGATCCCAGAGCTTGAGGATCGAGTCCTGCATCGGGCTCCTGGGGGGAGCATGCTTCTCCCTCTGCCTATGTTTCTGCCTCTCTCTCTGTGTTTCTCATGAATGAACAGATAAAATCTTTATAAAAAAAGAAATATGAAGTGTAGGAGGTTCTCTTAGATCTTCTGATAGCATATATTATATAGCAATCTTTAACCTGATGCAAAAATCACCTGGAGATTACAATCTGGGAACCTTTTCATATGTAAGCAATCTGGCTAACCTTTGGCATTCATTTATTCAGCAAGATTTACTGAGCTATTACTATGCACCAGGCACAGTTCTAGGTACTATAGGTATAAGACAGGGAAATTCCCTGCCCTGGTGGTGCTTATATTCAAATGGCAAGTAATAGGCAAGCAAATTAATACCTAGCAAACATCAGGGAGGCAGATGTCTCAAGAAAATAATAAAGGAGTTTCATGAGAGAGTTACAAATAAATGGAGAGTTACAGATGTGTGTTCTATAACAGAAATAAGGGTGGAATGCGGGAATGATGTTGTGGATGGCAGTGTGGTGGCCTGTTTCACTTGGGTCATGCAGGTAGGGCCTTCTGAGGTCATCTTTGAGGTGAGACCTGATTAATGGTAAGTAGTGTGCCATGCAGATATCCGAGGGAAAGATGTTCTAGATAGAATCAGTAAACAACTACAAAGGCTTCCAGCTGAAAAGAATTCTATGTGTTTGAGTAATCAGGAGTTATATTAAGCAAGGGGGGAGTGTGCAGGAGGTGATGCAGGTGGAGGGAGGGGCAGAGACCAGATCAGGTGGAGTCATGTAGGTTCTACTATTGGCTTTTATTCCAAGTGTAATCATTGGAGAAGTTTTATGCAGACAGGAGTCTGAATTCCATTTTATTTTATTTATTTATTTTTTAAACTTTTTTTTTTACTTTATTTTATTTTCTTGAGAGGTAGAATGTGCACAAAGAGTGGGGTGTGGTACAAGAGAGACTCTTAAGCAGGCTCCAAGCCCAGTGTGGAGCCAGATACAGGGCTTGGTCTCAGGACCTGAGATTATGACCTGAGCCAAAGTCAAGAGTTGGATGTTCAACTGACTGAGCCACCCACTTACCCCCCAAATTCCACTTTAAAATATCATGCTGGATGTCCTAGGAAGAGAGGAATGAGGTGGGAGGAGATGAAGGGAGGCCGAGGAAAGGGTAAATCAGACAAACTGAGATGCTGTTGCAGTGGCCCAGGGAAATATGGTGATGATGGTTTGGGAAAACCATCAGAATTTGGGGAAAATCACAAGTTTGGGAAACACTGCTCCAGAGACTCCTGACCATGCCTTCCACCACTATCCACAAAAGAATCCAAAGTTCCTGAAAAAAATAGGAACATGAGGGAACTTGAATAGACAGCAAGAGAATCCATATTTAAATAACTTTCTGGTAACACTTCAAAGAAGCAAAAAGGTGAATTTAGAGTATGGGACAGTCTACAGGACACCTGACCTGGTTCCTTCAACAGGTTGGTGGCATGAAGAAAAATTAAGGAGGAGGGAGTGATGATCACTCTGGGTTCAAAGAGACAGAAGAGGCCCCCTCACCATATGCAACACACAGAGTTGTTGGGATCCTAGTTTGAACAGTCATAAAAAAAAGTAGATTTTGAAACAGTTGGGAAGTTTCAAATGTGAAACTGGCTATTGGATAATACCGAGGAATCACTGATAATTCGGTTATCAGGTATGATAATGGCATTATCACTACGTAAGAAAGTGTGTATATTTGTAAGAGATACACACGTAAGCACGTGAGGGTAAATCAACAGCTCTAGGATTGCCTGGAGTTCAAATCTGAGTGACTTTTTAAGTTTTCTTGAGTTTAAGTTGCCTTCTTTATTTCCCTGAGTTTGAAATAAAGAGGGAATTCTACAAGTTTGAATCGCCTTCTTTATTTCTCTGGCTGTGGGATCCATGGTGCTTATGGAAAGTGCTTTACACCTTTGGAACTGCAATCTTTTGATAGAGCTGAAAGAAAAAGTGATGAAAAGAAGGTGAACTGTTTTAGAAGTTATTTATATATTCTTCCTAGAGGCTTAAAAGTGATGGGAGGAAACGCGCACCATCATCTTTATGGAATTGCAAACATTCACATCCTTCTAATGCAAGTTAAGGTGGGTTTTCATCCTTAGGCAGCCTTCTGTCCTGGATATTTTATCTATGGGAGCCAGATGGCCCCAAAGCAGCGAAGGCAGCTTTCTCAATAGCACTCCAGAATTCCTACTTCTAAGGGTTTTTATATGTGATCTGCATTTGCGTCTCTTCTCTGTGTTCTGTTTTGAGGAATAATGTACATTTAGACCTTGAATCTCACATCTAAGTGCCAAGGCAATTATCCTTTTTGTTAACAAATGCTTACTTTGGATTGATGAAATATAACTCTAATGCATACTTAAGAGAAGAGAGATTTGATTAGAGTATAGTGTGTGAAATGGAGTCTTTCAATTTAGGAAAAATGAAAGTCTCTAAATATATATATATATGTATATATATATACACACATATACATATATTTTTTATATTTTCTTGTCTATATTTTGATTTATATTATATAATGAATATATATTCATGCAGCTTTTAGCAGATAGAATGTTAAGTGGAACATTGAAAATAGGAAATGAATACAACAAAACAGAGTATCCAGTACTTGAATATCTTTTCCTGAAAACAGCAAAAATAAGGCATCTCTTTTTGAAGATGATTGAAAGTTATCATTTCAAATGGATTCTGCATTATTCATGGCCCCCTGAAAATCATTTCTGTTTTTCTGTGTGGGATCTAAGATCTAATAGATGTTTTCCTAGAGGTTCATTCATTCGTATACTATCATTCACATATTTCCTTTTGCTCTCTTGGAAGAGTCCTAATTATTCAACTTTTTGTTTTTCTCTTCCTGAGTTCCACATTAGGAAGAGTTATTTAGATTTCATAGACTTGCCAGGTTATCAAGGATCTTCAAGGACATTGAGTCAATTTCCTGTTCAAGGTGGGAAACACCTTTCTTGACAGTAATGGTAACAGGAAGTTAACCTTTTCCTGAACACTTCCTGTGTCAGATAATTCACAGCTCAGTTCTCTTCCTCAAACTCGAATTATTTATATTCTATTACTTATTGACCTGTACTATTAACATGTATCAAGCACACTGCAATTTGTAGTTATCTTTTAATCTAGTTTTATTAGATCACAGCACCCTTCTACCTGCAAAATCCAATGTACAGTCTTATATCTTCATTCTGTTGAATTTCTTTAGCATTTTACACCTTATCCAGTCATTGCCTCCCTTTTGAAATGCTCTTCTGTTATGGTTTCTTTGAATTTCTCTCCCAGTTTTTCCCCTTTCCATGTGGCTTTTTCTTCTCAGTTTCAATGAGAAGGTGGTCTCTTCATCTGGGTATCCCATTAAATATTATTTTCCACTCCTCTGTCTTTTTAAAAATTTATTTAGTCATGATATAGAGGCAGAGACATAGGCAGAGGGAAAAGCAGGTTCCCCACTGGGAGCCCGATGCAGGACTTGATCCCAGGATGCCCAGGATCAGGAACTAAGCCAAAGGCAAACACACAACCATTGTGCCACCCAGCCGCCCCTACTCTTCTGTCTTTAGTTCTTTTTGTTTCCACATACTCCTCCTGAAATGTTTAATCCATTTCTAGAACGTTGTTATCATTGGCTTCACTAATGCCTCTATCCGTGACTTGTCTCCTAAATTCTAGTCCTTTATACATAGGCATGTCCTGAAATTTTCAGTTAGACTACCACAGGCACTTCAAATTCAGTATCTCTTTTTTTCTTATTTAAAAAAAATTTTTTAAGATGTACTAATTTATTTCAGGGAGGGGAATCAGAGGGAGGGAGAGAATCTCAAGCAGCCTCCACGCTGAGCACAGCCTGACATGAAGCTTGATCTAATGACCCTGACATTGTGACCTGAGCTGAAACCAAGAGTCAGACGCTCATCTGACTGTGCCCTCCAGAAACCCCTCAAATTCAACATTTTGAAACTGAAGTGTAGCCATTCTCTTTTCCCAAATTCTACATTCTTCTTTCAGTTATTAGAAGTAAGATCCATCCAAACAAAAATCTTGATTGTTGTCTTCCCTATCTCCCTTGCCCTTCTCTTAAAGGCATCTTGGGCAGTTTTCTCCACTCCTGAAGCCACTGCTTCAGTTAAGGCTTCCATCACTCTGCAGATTGGCCTGCCTCATAACTCATCCTTTGCTCATCTTGGTTGCCCCTCCGGCCCATCTCCACACGGTACCCATACTGTGGCCTTTCTAAAGTGCAGTCTGCTTCCAAGATTGAAACTCTCCAGGATTCCACATTGCCTCTAGAATCAAGCCCAAACTTCCAAGCATGGCAGATGAAGAAGCCCTTCGTGAAATGACTTTCATTTCCATGTCCATCTTCATCTCTCTTTTTTTTAAAAAAAAGATTTTATTTATTTTTTCATGAGAGTCAGAGAGAGAGAGAGAGAGAAAGAGAGGCAGAGACACAGGTAGAGGGAGAAGCAGGCAGAGAAGCAGGCTCTACACAGGGAGCCTGATGCAGGACTCGATCCCAGGACTCCAGGATCACACCCTGGGCCAAAGGCAGGCGCTAAACTGCTGAGCCACCCAGGGATCCCCATCTTCACCTCTCTTCAGTACGCCTTGTCCTCTATTCATTCCAAGTTCTTGCCATCCACCTGAGGACATGGGCTTCTACATGTGCACTATGTCTATTGCCAGAGATGCTTCTTGTATTATGAGAAGTTTCTTCTTTTGCAATTCTCATTCCATTAAAGTTTAATTGCCTCTACCTAGCTCCATTACTAGTCGAGTTCCAAGAGATAAGCATCCAGTGTAAGTCATTTTTCTCATCTTAATGTCTGGTCCAGTATCTAGAACACAGAAAATTCTGCTTATTGAATTGAATATTTCAGTTACCCATCTTTGGGCAGGCTATAATTCTTTACCATTCTCCTTCAAATAGTGTATGCAAAAATAGTGATGCGTCTCACCTACTACATATTTTAATGGGGTTATTCATCCACTTGAAAAGGACATATCTTTCTACCAATATAGCTCCAAGTAATAGTCACTAGGCTAATAGAGTGCCTGCTGTATGCCAGATACAGAAATAAATTTTGTAAATAATCTCTGTGCTCATCAAACCAACTCTGTGGGATAGACAATATGATCTCCATTTCATAGATTAGGAAGCTGAAGATTAAAGTGTTCAACACTTGTCCAAGCAAAGACCTGGTAAAGTTGGGATTCGAGCCACATCCATGTGACTCTAAAACCCAGGTTTTTTTGTGCTACTCAGTGCTGCCTTTGAAATGTTTCAGTAGTCTAATCAGATATTTAAGATCGAATACCTTGAAGTCAGTTAAGATCCATCATGCCCCCTTTCTCCATTTTATACTTGCATGATTATTTAACTCTGTCTGCTAGATTCTGCATTTCTACTTATTAAAATGCCCAGTGCTAGCTTTGTCTTTTTTTATTATTGTGATCTAATGATGTCATAAGCAAAGGAGATGAATTTCTTTTGATGTGACTTGGTTTTAGAGAATGCCAGCTATGACATCTTGGTGACCCTTGACATATTTCCCCAAAGGGGTCTCATATCATTCGCTCAATAATCCTTGCTGAAATTGACATCAAAGTTACCTGCTTTATTTCTTAGACTATATCTTTCTTTTCTCTCTGAAATTCAGGCTAGAGTGCAGCCATCCTTTCTTTAGTGGTACTTCTGTGCTTCTCCATGAATTTTTAAAGATTATGACAATGTTTTCCCCACTACAGGTGTTTTTGTACCCTTCACTATCATTTGTCTTCTGTCGACACTTGGATTCTTTTTTATGCCTTTTCAATTTTATGGTGTTAGAGTACATAGACTAAAGTATTCCTAAGACACCTGAGAGGTCAGGGTTTCCTATACACAGGGAATAAAATGGCATGTGAATGGCTCTACTCTGAAAATACTCATTAGTGGTTTGAAGCCTCTTGAGCAGAGTCACTGTATCAAATTCAAGCTACACAGGCAAAGAGACAAGGAAAACTCAAATATGTTCCTTGTGAATATTCAAAGGGATATTTTCTTCAAATCTTAATAATTTTGGAAATGATGAAGTAGAAGTATTCCACTAAATGGAGATCAAATTTTCTCCAATCAAATGAAGTGTCAAAAGGACTTCATCAATTTTCAAAGGCCACGGCACTGAAGCCACACCATTCTAAAAGATACTGGGAAAAAGGAATCACAGATATGTCACTTCAAATATATCAAAACAGAAACTAAGTAAAACAAATGTAAAAGGTGATTTAAAAGGCCTAGGTCCTAACTTCTAAAATATAGAGCAGCTACGGTAGCAGGTAAAAACTACTACAAAATGATTTATGATGTTGCCATGCAAATGAAAAGTAATGAGTTAATGATGTATTAGTCAGGGTCCAATAAGAACACAAAAACTGCACAGCAATTTGAAGTGGGGAAAGTGCAGAATGAAGAATTATTGTGCTTGCTTCAGCAGCATATATACTGAAACTGGAATGATACGGAGACAATTAGCATGGCCCCTGTGCATGGATAACACACAAATTTGTGAGGCATTTCATATTAAGAAAAGAAGAAGAATTATTAATAGGGGATTTCCTCATAAGCGAAAAAGAGAACCCTAAAAAACCCACAGAAATAGAAGATGTAGAAAACAACCACCACTCCTAAAATTGGGATAGAGCACCCCATCAAGAGGCCACTCCTTTCCAGGGCTGAGATCCAGGTGTAGTTGGAGAGGGCACAGTGTAGTACACTGGATCGCAAAGAAATTCACTGAGATATCCCACTACTAGAATTTGCTAGGGATCCACCTTCTGAAGTGCTAGAGGAAGCCATTTTCAGAGCTGTGCCTTGAAACTCACTCGTCTACACACAGAGGTGCCAGAGAAGACATCTGAAGCAAGGCACCTTGCTGGCAGCACTCCCCTGTAAAACCACTTGCAGGGAGTGTGCCAGAAAAAACAATTTAGGGCACTGACCAATCTGTTGTGAAGCCATCTGAAGGGGGTGGTGCTGGAGGAATCTATCAGGGGTCCACTTGTGGCTGGGCACCAGTACTGCTGAAAACCCCACACATATTGGAAGAGATCCATGAGGTTAGCACACCAGAACCCAGAAGAGACACCTCTTCCTTCTCAGTGTCCCTCCAGCACCCTCTGCTGATAAAGTCTAAGATTGGAGAAGATGTCAAGGAGAAATATTTATAGAGTCCACTTCCATTTTCATAAGATGCAAAGTATGGATTTGAGCTGAGCAGCAGTAAATTGATAACTAACATAAATGATATCTGGAAAAAAATCATTACTGATATAAAGACATGAATTCCTAGGACCCGATGGCAGATAATAACTATATTTTTCTTCTACTTTCTAATCAACCATAGTTACTTTATTTGAAAAGATTTATTCACATTAAATGAGTAAAGAATTTTGAAGTCCAGTACATTTCTTTCATAGAGAAACCAAATCAATTATATCAGAAATCCAAGTATAAATTGTGTGGATTTGTACAGACTCTTGTAGTCTCATGATAAATGTTTGCAGAAATTGAGTTGAATTAAATAGTACTCCATCTTGAACTACTTCATATTTTGAAGATTTTTGGCTCTTTTTCTTTTTTCTTTTTTTTTTTTAATCAAATCCAGTAAGAATGTTACAATTTTCAAAGGTTAAAGGACTTATCTTTTGAGCTGGGAATATTTCTGAGCATTCACTTGTGATTTAAAATCCACTAGAATCAGGACTCTACATAGTACTGGTCTTGATTTTAAGATATAAGATGATAGCTGTTTCCTCTTTCTGAAATACTTGGAAACTTTATAGTGATACTGGAGCATAACTCTGATGGTTACTGAGAACTATTATAACATTGGTTATTACCTGCAAACTGTGTTTGTGTAGGAAAATTGAAGTTATTTCAAATACTCTCGCTGCTAAGAATCAAATGAGGAAGCTGTTGAGTGGGTAGGGATGACCTAGAATGTTTCCTAAATATCTAATCTCTTCCTATGTGTCTAATTTGTAAACCCTCACCATAATTTCCCAAGTCAGCTGGTCACTGAAAACAAGTCTTGTGATTGCCTGTGACATTCCTATGTTTTTGTCCAGTGAGGATGGACAAAAGGAGGTATAGTGGAGAAAATTTTGTCTATGTGACAATAGTTAGACTAAAGCTTGTTCTGGAAGATCATCCCATGTTTAACCCAAAACAGATTAATTACCAGAAATGATGATTGGGCTATGGCCACTTTAGATCTGAGTTTCTCAAGCATATACCATGCACTACTTATTTCAGAATCACCCGAGACGCTTCATAAAATGCCAATTCTCCAGGCTTTTCAATGATGAAATACATCAGATTCTGGGCATTCTAAGCACAGGGTGTGAGAATCTGTTTTGAACAAGCTCCCTAGCTGATTCACACCTTACTGATACTTGAGGCTGACACTGAGACTTGAGAGCCAAGAGTCAAGGTGATGTTCTTTTTCCCAAAGCAGTATAGGCTAGGGTCACAACAGGGCTCGTTAAGTGAAGTCCAAGCATGTCGTATGTTATCAACTCATAGATAACCGGGGATTTTCCGTGTGTCTTCCATTACCTGCTACACCTGACAGCTTTGGCTACCTTAGATAGAGAAGGGGTTATTGGAAGGAGATGGAAGTGAAAGAAATAGTTAAGGATCAAGGTTGAAGAGGGAGGATTCAAGGCATCTCTGGGCATGTGTGTATCCGGTGCTAACTAATCGTCAGAGCTTGGTTGAGGCAGCTTCAAACTTGATTATGTTTATTCCCAATTTTGTGCTCATCCCTTACATGGAGGAAACAGCTCCTTCTGGGTACATCCAACCGAGAAGAAAATTTCCCAGTAGGCTGTTACCCAAAGTAAAGCAGAATGAACATCTAGCTCTATAAGATTCTGATGTGTTATCAGTGTAATACACACATGACAATTCTTAAAGAAAGTAGCTAAGAGCTTAATAACATTCTAAGATTAATCTTAGGCTAACAAAACAACTTTCATTTTATTTTTTAATCCTCAGCCTGAATATGCCAATATTTGCTTTTGGTACATTCCACCAAGCCTCAGAGAGATGGAAGAAGGACCTGAATTCTGGGCAAAACTTAATTTGGTAAGTAACAAGTAAATTGCATTTTTCCTTTTGATGAAATGATTCAGTTCCCATTGTCTATTGATCCTATGAAGAATTCTGTACTTGAAAGACTGCCTGAAGATCTAGAGAAGTGGCTCCTAGGATACTGAAAGGTAATTTATGACATGCCAAACAGTTGTCAACACTGCTTAAACAATGTGACTTACTTGATCCACACATGATTTCAAAATAATAGCGCTGTGTGCAAGACAGTTATAGGATGTATTAGAAGTTCTAATTCACAGTGTACTTCAGAGAGTATGATCTGGTAACAGGACACAAGGCTGAAGTTCCATGATGAATGGCTCCTTCTTCAACTCTGCCTGTGCATGTCTATGACTGCTTGTATGGAGATAATGTCAAAAGTCTACATCTGGTACCCTTTGTGAGTGTGAGAGCTTCTGTTCTTTCCACCAACAAAAGCATCTTATGCCCAAGGGGCTTATGTGATAAAAAAGAAAAGTGATTCCAGCAGTGGGTTTCGACTGATGATAGAACAAAATGTGCTTGAAAGTCTCTCCACACACAGCTGGTGAGGGCTGACAGTCCCACGCAAGGAGCAGGCCCAGGCTCTAGGGACTCCTTGTGTATCACCTGCACCTCTCCTAGCATGGTCCTGCCAGCTAGATTTCTGCCTCTAAACCAGATTTCCAAGAACCGTGAAGTCTCACGAACCAACACTACTTGTTCCCAGTCCCCTGCTGCATGGACATTGTGTATTTTGAAGTGAACCAGTGGGAGTTTGCCCTGAGGATTCTGTGGCCATGACACGTAGAGTGAGAATACACAATGGGTTAGAACCATCAAAGTTGGGTAATGCTCTACCCCTTGTGTCTTCCCTCTCAAGCTCAGTGACCTCTATCGCCCTGGTTAGTAAAAACTGACTTGCAAATCTCTCTCTATCCTCTGTGGGAAAATCAGTGATACAGTTAATAGCTATTATAGGCAATAGCACTTCTAATTCCCAGTCAGGTAAACGACAAACCTTCACTGAGTGCTCACTCTACTGTGCACTGGAGATACAGACATCAAAAAGACTTGGCCCCCAGCCTTGAGAAGCTCGTGAGTGAGGAGACAAATGAGTAAAGGGTTGATCACAAGGCAGCTAGTAAGACCCAAGATGGAGATGAACCCTGTTTGCACTGATTGCAGAGAGAAAGATTATCTACATTGCTGTGTGACACAGTAGAGCTAAGTCTTTTTTTTTAGTAGAGCTAAGTCTTGAACAACCAGGAGACAGAGGACAATCATAGAGAAGTAGATTCTAGGAAGAATCACAGCATGATGACTTAGAGATGTAAGAGAAGAGCGTGTGATTCAAAGATCACAGGATTCCAAAGGGAAAGTCATGGGGTCCTTGTCTTTCATGACAAGGAGCTTGGAATTTGTGGCTAATTAAGAGAAAGAGGAAAGACTATGGCCTTTAAGCCATAACCACCTATAACCTCACCTACAGCATCTTCTCTTAGCTTCAAGTCATTTTCTTTTTCTTCATGGTTCATTAAACCTCCTACACTGTAGCATAACATATACGCAATATATACATACTCTACCCCTTGTCAAAAGAGAGGTCCGGCAGCAGAGATGGAGAGAGAGGGATGCTGGTATCTGTTCCTTTGCCTAGAAAAGTTAATTCCCTTCATTACCCATTTCAGGCAATTAACTCAGTCCTGGGGCTCTGTCTTGCATTTTACCCACTCAGAGCAAATAGAACAGGGCTAAAGAATGCATTTCACATGTAAGTAACCCCCCCCCCAAAAAAAAGACAAACAATGTGAGAATTTACTAGTGAGGTTTCTAGGGACATTATGTACTTTGATGGAATACAACTGACTTTTTTTTGGGGGGGGGGTGGTGTGGGAGAATAATTGCTCAGGATTGAGAAAGATCTGGTTGCCATTCTTCTCACTTTTCCATTGTTAAGAAAAGCAACCAAGAATGTGTTATTTGTGTTTTACTGACTCAGTACTGTTGCGTGGACATGGATCAGGAAGTCCAAAGAGTCCCATTATATTTGGGGATCTTTTTGACTCACTCTTCCTTTATTTAAAGAAATAGTTATGTTATCTATTCTCAAAAAATTTGAAATTGAGGACAGATACATGTGCTAAAATCAGATTATTAAGCAAATCATCCACTTTTAATCTTAATTGGAAATTGAATATTAATCAGGACATTCTCTTCTATCTCTAATATTTTCCAGCATTGAGTCTCTGATAGTTTATATCCATGATTCTCTATTACTTCATTTTGGAATGTTTTGCTGCCATTTAGAACCATGGTTTTCTTGACCCATCTAATGTCATACTATTTTAGGGTCACTCCTAACAATAAACATGTATGCGGCTGACATATAATCATTGGTTCATAGAGTGTTAGTTTCCTTTTATTGTCTCTCTTTGTGTGGATGTGTGTGCATGAAAGGAAGGAAGGTGTAATCCTTGTGGTTTTCTGCTTACTGTATGTAGTATGGCAGTGCAAGTATATGATTTATAACCTGGAATGTACTTGAAACACGCTTAAAATTTATTTTGGGGTTCATCTTGGATGGAGAATCACAAACAAATAAATAAACCGAATAAGGCTTTCCCCCTCTAACTTGGGGTAGCATCGGGTTGGGGGGTCGGATGGAGAATCAGTGACATGACAAGTCTTCCTTTTGGCAGCAGGAGGACAGAGGGACTGTGTGTGTGCTGGCAAATGTGTGTGCACATGTATGAGACTACTTTTGAGAACGCAAACACCCTGTAGTCACTCCATGACACTACTTGCAATCACTGAATTCCAGTCATCTCTCTTTTTAAAGATGTCCTCTGTAGAATGCTCTTCTTTCTGATGCTTGCAGGCATCGCAATATTCTAGATATGTGTTCCTTCCCTGCCCAGATTGCATTTACCTCCTCTCTGTTCTCTTTGCCTCATGTCATCTCTTTTTTCCCATTTATTTTCTTTGCTCTCTGCATATCCATGCCTCCAGCTCTGCTTCATCACGTTGCTCTCCTGCTGGAAGCCTCTGATGGTTCCCTGTTCTTTACAGTAGCAGTTTTCAACCCGGTATCACCAATGACCAATTTTTTTAATAAATTAATTTTTTATTGGTGTTCAATTTACCAACATACAGAATAACACCCAGTGCTCATCCCGTCAAGTGTCCCCCTCACTGCCCATCACCCACTCACCCCATCCCCGCACCCCACCCCCGCCCTCCTCCCCTTCCACCACCCCTAGTTCGTTTCCCAGAGTTAGGAGTCTTCATGTTCTGTGTCCCTTTCTGATATTTCCCACACATTTCTTCTCCCTTCCCTTATATTCCCTTTCACTATTATTCATATTCCCCAAATGAATGAGAACATACACTGTTTGTCCTTCTCCGACTGACTTACTTCACTCAGCATAATACCCTCCAGTTCCATCCACGTTGAAGCAAATGGTGGGTATTTGTCGTTTCTAATGGCTGAGTAATATTCCATTGTATACATAGACCACATCTTATTTATCCATTCATCTTTCGATGGACACCGAGGCTCCAGCCACAGTTTGGCTATTGTGGACATTGCTGCTAGAAACATCGGGGTGCAGGTGTCCCGGCGTTTCATTGCATCTGAATCTTTGGGGTAAATCCCCAGCAGTGCAATTGCTGCGTCAGGGCAGGTCTATTTTTAACTCTTTGAGGAACCTCCACACAGTTTTCCAGAGTGGCTGCACCAGTTCACATTCCCACCAACAGTGTAAGAGGGTTCCCTTTTCTCCGCATCCTCTCCAACATTTGTTGTTTCCTGCCTTGTTAATTCTCCCCATTCTCACTGGTGTGAGGTGGTATCTCATTGTGGTTTTGATTTGTATTTCCCTGATGGCAAGTGATGCAGAGCATTTTCTCATGTGCGTGTTGGCCATGTCTATGTCTTCCTCTGTGAGATTTCTCTTCATGTCTTTTGCCCATTTCATGATTGGATTGTTTGTTTCTTTGGTGTTGAGTTTAAGAAGTTCTTTATAGATTTTGGAAACTAGCCCTTTATCTGATACGTCATTTGCAAATACCTTCTCCCATTCTGTAGGTTGTCTTTTAGTTTTGTTGACTGTATCCTTTGCTGTGCAAAAGCTTCTTATCTTGATGAAGTCCCAATAGTTCATTTTTGCTTTTGTTTCTTTTGCCTTCATGGATGTATCTTGCAAGAAGTTACTGTGGCCAAGTTCAAAAAGGGTGTTGCCTGTGTTCTCCTCTAGGATTTTGATGGAATCTTGTCTCACATTTAGATCTTTCATCCATTTTGAGTTTATCTTTGTGTATGGTGCAAGAGAGTGGTCCAGTTTCATTCTTCTGCATGTGGATGTCCAATTTTCCCAGCACCATTTATTGAAGAGACTGTCTTTCTTCCAGTGGATAGTCTTTCCTCCTTTATCGAATATTAGTTGACCATAAAGTTCAGGGTCCACTTCTGGGTTCTCTGTTCTGTTCCATTGATCTATGTGTCTGTTTTTTTGTGCCAGTACCACACTGTCTTGATGACCACAGCTTTGTAGTACAACCTGAAATCTGGCATTGTGTTGCCCCCAGATATGGTTTTCTTTTTTAAAATTCCCTGGCTATTCGGGGTCTTTTCTTATTCCACACAAATCTTAAAATAATTTGTTCTAACTCTCTGAAGAAAGTCCATGGTATTTTGATAGGGATTGCATTGAACGTGTAAATTGCCCTGGGTAACATTGACATTTTCACAATATTAATTCTGCCAATCCATGAGCATGGAATATTTTTCCATCTCTTTGTGTCTTCCTCAATTTCTTTCAGAAGTGTTCTATAGTTTTGAGGGTATAGATCCTTTACCTCTTTGGTTAGGTTTATTCCTAGGTATCTTATGCTTTTGGGTGCAATTGTAAATGGGATTGACTCCTTAATTTCTCTTTCTTCAGTCTCATTGTTAGTGTATAGGAATGCCATTGATTTCTGGGCATTGATTTTGTATCCTGCCACGCTACCAAATTGCTGTATGAGTTCTAGCAATCTTGGGGTGGAGGCTTTTGGGTTTTCTATGTAGAGTATCATGTCATCGGCGAAGAGGGAGAGTTTGACTTCTTCTTTGCCAATTTGAATGCCTTTAATGTCTTTTTGTTGTCTGATTGCTGAGGCTAGGACTTCCAATACTGTGTTGAATAGCAGTGGTGAGAGTGGACATCCCTGTCTTGTTCCTGATCTTAGGGGAAAGGCTCCCAGTGCTTCCCCATTGAGAATGATATTTGCTGTGGGCTTTTCGTAGATGGCTTTTAAGATGTCGAGGAAAGTTCCCTCTATCCCTACACTCTGAAGAGTTTTGATCAGGAATGGATGCTGTATTTTGTCAAATGCTTTCTCTGCATCTAATGAGAGGATCATATGGTTCTTGGTTTTTCTCTTGCTGATATGATGAATCACATTGATTGTCTTACGAGTGTTGAACCAGCCTTGTGTCCCGGGGATAAATCCTACTTGGTCATGGTGAATAATTTTCTTAATGTGCTGTTGGATCCTATTGGCTAGTATCTTGTTGAGAATTTTTGCATCCATGTTCATCAGGGATATTGGTCTGTAATTCTCCTTTTTGGTGGGGTCTTTGTCTGGTTTTGGAATTAAGGTGATGCTGGACTCATAGAACGAATTTGGAAGTACTCCATCTCTTTCTATCTTTCCAAACAGCTTTAGTAGAATAGGTATGATTTCTTCTTTAAACGTTTGATAGAATTCCCCTGGGAAGCCATCTGGCCCTGGACTCTTGTGTCTTGGGAGGTTTTTGATGACTGCTTCAATTTCCTCCCTGGTTATTGGCCTGTTCAGGTTTTCTATTTCTTCCTGTTCCAGTTTTGGTAGTTTGTGGCTTTCCAGGAATGCGTCCATTTCTTCTAGATTGCCTAATTTATTGGCATAGAGCTGTTCATAATATGTTTTTTTTTATTTTTTAAATTTATTTATGATAATCACACACACAGAGAGAGAGAGGAAGAGACATAGGCAGAGGGAGAAGCAGGCTCCATGCACCGGGAGCCCAACGTGGGATTCGATCCCGGGTCTCCAGGATCACGCCCTGGGCCAAAGGCAGGCGCCAAACCGCTGCGCCACCCAGGGATCCCCATAATATGTTTTTAAAATCGTTTGTATTTCCTTGGTGTTGGTAGTGATCTCTCCTTTCTCATTCATGATTTTATTAATTTGAGTCTTCTCTCTCTTCTTTTTAATAAGGCTGGGTAATGGTTTATCTATCTTATTAATTCTTTCAAAGAACCAACTCCTGGTTCTGTTGATCTGTTCCACAGTTCTTCTGGTCTCAATTTCATTGAGTTCTGCTCAAATTTTAATTAACTCTCTTCTTCTGCTGGGCGTAGGGTCCATCTGCTGTTTTTCTCTAGCTCCTTTATGTGTAAGGTTAGCTTTTGTGTTTGAGGTTTTTCCAGTTTTTGAATGGATGCTTGTATTGCGATGTATTTCCCCCTCAGGACTGCTTTTGCTGCATCCCAAAGATTTTGAACGGTTGTATCTTCATTCTCATTAGTTTCCATGAATCTTTTTAATTCTTCCTTAATTTCCTGGTTGACCCTTTTATCTTTTAGTAGGATGGTCCTTCACCTCCACGTGTTTGAGGTCCTTCCAAACTTCTTGTTGTGATTTAGTTCTAATTTCAAGGCATTATGGTCTGAGAATATGCAGGGGACGATCCCAATCTTTTGGTATCAGTTCAGACCCGATTTGTGACCCAGTAGGTGGTCTATTCTGGAGAAAGTTCCATGTGCACTTGAGAAGAATGTGTATTCAGTTGAGTTTGGATGTAAAGTTCTGTAGATATCTGTGAAATCTATCTGGTCATCATTTAAAGCTCTCGTTTCTTTGGAGATGTTGTGCTTAAAAGACCTATCGAGGGTAGAAAGAGCTAGACTGAAGTCACCAAATATAAGTGTATTATTATCTAAGTATTTCTTCACTTTGGTTAATAATTCGTTTAAGTATTTGGCAGCTCCCACATTCGGGGCATATATATTGAGGATTGTTAAGTCCTCTTGTTGGATAGATCCTTTAAGTGTGAGATAGTGTCCCTCTTCATCTCTCACTACAGTCTTCGGGGTAAATTTTAGTTTATCTGATATAAGGATGGCTACCCCTGCTTTCTTTTGAGAACCATTTGAATGGTAAATTGTTCTCCAACCTTTTATTTTCAGGTTGTAGGTGTCCTTCTGTCTAAAATGAGTCTCTTGTAGACAGCAAATAGATGGGTCCTGCTTTTTTATCCAGTCTGAAACCCTGTGCCTTTTGATGGGGTCATTAAGCCCGTTCACGTTCAGAGTTACTATTGACAGATATGAGTGTAGTGTCATCATGATATCTATTTAGTCCTGTTTTTGTGGATTGTTCCACTGAACTTCTTTTAAAGGGGAATTTTTAGAGTCCCCCTTAAAATTTCTTGCAGAGCTGGTTTGGAGGTCACATATTCTTTAGTTCCTGCCTGTCTTGGAAGCTCTTTATCTCCCCTTCCATTTTGAATGAGAGCCTTGCTGGATAAAGTATTCTTGGTTGCATGTTCTTCTCATTTAGGACCCTGAATATATCCTGCCAGCCCTTTCTGGCCTGCCACGTCTCTGTGGAGAGGTCTGCTGTTACCCTAATATTCCTCCCCATGAAAGTCAGGGACTTCTTGTCTCTTGCTGCTTTAAGGATCTTCTCTTTATCTTTGGAATTTGCAAGCTTCACTATTAAATGTCGAGGTGTTGAACGGTTTTTATTGATTTTAGGGGGGGATCTCTCTATTTCCTGGATCTGAATGCCTGTTTCCCTTCCCAGATTGGGAAAGTTTTCAGCTAGGATTTGTTCAAATACATATTCTGGCCCTCTGTCCTTTTCGGCGCCCTCGGGAACCCCAATTAAACGTAGGTTTTTCTTTCTTAGGCTGTCGTTTATTTCCCTTAATCTGTCTTCATGGTCTTTTAATTGTCTGTCTCTTTTTTCCTCAGTTTCCCTCTTTGCCATCAACTTGTCTTCTATGTCACTCACTCGTTCTTCCACCTCGTTAACCCTCGTCGTTAGGACTTCTAGTTTGGATTGCATCTCATTCAATTGATTTTTAATTTCTGCCTGATTGGATCTAAATTCTGCAGTCATGAAGTCTCGTGAGTCCTTAATGCTTTTTTCTAGAGCCACCAGTAGCTGTAGAATAGTGCTTCTGAATTGGCTTTCTGACATTGAAGTGTAATCCAGATTTTGTAACTCTGTGGGAGAGAGGGCTGTTTCTGATTCTTTCTTTTGAGGTGAGGTTTTCCTTCTAGTCATTTTGCTCAGTGCAGAGTGGCCAAAAACAAGTTGTATTGGATAAAATAGAAAAAGAGAGAGAGAGAAGGAAAGAAAAGAGAAAAAGAAAAAAGAAAAAATGAAGAAAAAAAGGAAAAAAGAGAAGAAAAAGAGAAAGAAAAAGAAAGAAAGGTGAAAAAAAAGGGTGGGGGAAGCAATCAGAAATCAAAAAGAAAAAAAAAAAACACACACACGGGGTAGTATCTTCTGATTCTGTGTACTTTAAGTCCCTTGACTTCCCCTGGAACTGGTCCGTCCAGCTGGTCTTCTGGGGGAGGGGCCTGCTGCGCTGATTTTCAGGTGTTAGCACTTGGGGGAGCTGCTCTGCCCCTGCCTGCTGCAGGGCTCCGCGGGGGTTGTTTACCCCGTGGGGCCCCAGGAGGATCAGCCGCAGTTGCTATGGCAACTCTGGAAGCCTGGATTCAGCCTCCGCAGGAACTACGGGGCTCGGGGCTCTCGGTTCTCCGTCTGCAGGCCTGGGGGCTCTCGGTTCTCCGTCTGCAAGGCCTGGAGGCTCCGGGGCGGGGCCGCTGATCTGCTCAGCTCGGGGCAGGAGCGTCCTCGCTGTCCTGGGCCCTCCCGGCCTCTGCCTGTCCCGGGGGAGGCCGGATCCTGGGCTGTGTCCCGGCGCCCTGTGCTCCGGGGCCTGCGCTGGTGGATTCGCGCTCCCGCCCCGCAGCCCCCTCCGCGGAGCCGCTCCCGAGCCCCTCCGAGCTGCTCCCGGGTCCCGCCGTGCGCGCTGCAGCCCTTAGGGAGCTCGGCGCACTCTCCCGGGGCGCAGGTGTCTGTTAGTGTCCCCGGGAGCCCGAGGGCATCCCCGCCCTCCTGGGTCCTGCTCCAACTCCCTGCGAGCCCCTTTCCCCCCCGGGAAGGTTGGTGCAGCTCCTGCTCCTCCGGGACGGGGCTCTCCTGTCCTGGGGACACTCGCCCCGGCCTCAGCCCGGCTCCTCGCGGGGCCCCTCCCCCTCGGAGGCCTTTTGTTCCTTTATTTCTTTTTCCCCGTCTTCCTACCTTGATAGAAGCGCGAACTCTTCTCACTGCAGCGTTCCAGCTGGTCTCTCTTTACATCTCAGGCCGAATTCGTAGATTTTCAGGATGATTTGAAGGTTATCTAGGTCATTTGGTGGGGACAGGTGACTTGGGGACCCTACTCTTCCGCCATCCTGCCCCTCCTCTCCCAATGACCAATTTTTATACTACATATTGTTGATGTACCTTTACTCTCCTAAAATGAGAGCAGTAATAAATGTGACCTACCTCCACCTAATTTCATAAAGGGCAATACAAGGCCTTGCATATAACACAAAGGAGAACTGATCTCTGAAATACAGATATGTATTTCTCTACAACATGAGTGGGCATGACAGTATTGGAATATGTGAGGAAGGGAGCAATAAGATTCTTACACATACTCTTAGAATCACAGTGAATGTAAGCCACATACAAACGCAGACTTTTCTAAGTAAGTGATGTTGATGATGCAAATGACAAACGCGGATTGATATTAGCAATATAATTTTAAAAAATGGTGCACAACTCTTGTAAAGTGTGTGAAAAGAGCACATTTTTTCTCTTGATTTACATGGTAGTAGAAAACTTGGTGTTTGTTAAAAATGGGTACAGAATATTATGCATGTGTATGTAAAACAGAGTTAGAGTGTGAACTTGTTTGGATAATGGTAATCAGCCTCCTCACCTCATATATTTCCAGTAGGACATGTGAAAATTGGGCAAGGGAATGCTGGCTGGCTCAGTGGTTGAACCTCTGCCTTTGGCTCAGGGCATGATCCCAGAGTCCTGGGATCGAATCCGCATCAGGCTCCCTGCATGATGCAAGAGCCTGATTCTCCCTCTGCCTATGTCTCTGCCTCTCTCTGTGTGTCTATCATGAATAAATAAATAAAATCTTAAAAAAAGAAAAAAAGAAAGTTGGGCAAGACACAGGACAAGGCTTAATTGCTCAGGACTGTTCTACACATTGCGAGGCAGATGATATATCTTGTCCCTGCTAAACATCCATAGCAATCCCCACACATCTTGAAAACTAAAACATCTGCCCAGAGTTCCAAAATATTCCCTAGAGGTGTAGTACTATTCCCTGGAGAATGGCTCATCCGCAGGATAAAATCTAGTTCATTCTGCTTGGCATCCAAGGGCCTTCATGTCCGATCATCAAGTATTAAAATAGCAAGAAACTGAAAAGAATCTAAGTATTCAACTATAGGGAATTGGTTAAATTTTAGTACATAATTTATATGCAAATTTCTGGTACATAGACAATTAAAATTCTGTTCCAAAATAACATATTCATAATTTATTATTAATTGAAAAAAATGAGTTATACAAACAGCCACTATAGTATAATACCAGTTTTGAAAAATCCTGTGTTTATATATGCATGGATTCTTTTTTTTTATTGGAATTCAATTTGCCAACATATAGCATAACACCCAGTGCTCATCCCATCAAGTGCCGCCCTCAGTGTCCATCACCCAGTCACCCCCAACCCCCGCCCACCTCCCTTTCCACCACCCTTTGTTCGTTTCCCAGAGTTAGGAGTATCTCGTGTTCTGTCTCCTTTTCTGATATTTCCCACTCATTTTTTCTCCTTTCCCCTTTATTCCCTTTCACTATTTTTTATATTCCCCAAGTGAATGAGACCATATAATGTTTGTCCTTCTCCAATTGACTTATTTCACTCAGCATAATACCTCCAGTTCCGTCCACGTTGAAGCAAATGGTGGGTATTTGTCGTTTCTAATGGCTGAGGAATATTCCATTGTATACATAAACCACATTTTCTTTATCCATTCATCTTTAGATGGACACCAAGGCTCCTTCCACAGTTTGGCTATTGTGGACATGGCTGCTAGAAACATCGGGGTGCAGGTGTCCCGGCGTTTCACTGCATCTGTATCTTTGGGGTAAATCCCCAGGAGTGTAATTGCTGGGTCGTAGGGCAGGTCTATTTTTAACTCTTTGAGGAACCTCCACACAGTTTTCCAGAGTGGCTGCACCAGTTCACATTCCCACCAACAGTGCAAGAGGGTTCCCTTTTCTCCGCATCCTCTCCAACATTTGTGGTTTCCTGCCTTGTTAATTTTCCCCATTCTCACTGGTGTGAGGTGGTATCTCATTGTGGTTTTGATTTGTATTTCCTTGATGGCAAGTGATGCGGAGCATTTTCTCATGTGCGTGTTGGCCATGTCTATGTCTTCCTCTGTGAGATTTCTCTTCATGTCTTTTGCTCATTTCATGATTGGATTGTTTGTTTCTTTGGTGTTGAGTTTAAGAAGTTCTTTATAGATCTTGGATATTAGCCCTTTATCTGATACGTCATTTGCAAATATCTTCTCCCATTCTGTAGGTTGTCTTTTAGCTTTGTTGACTGTTTCTTTTGCTGATGCATGGATTCTTAAATACACATAAACTAGTGCTTATATGGCTAGATAAGGGGCAGACAACAGGCACCAAAATATTTTAGAGATAATTATAAGTGATTTTTCCTTTCTTTAGTATTCTTCCACAATGTCTTCATTTTCTACATTAACATATATTGCTTTCATGAAAATAGCAATAACAGCAATGACAATAATAATAAACCGATATATAGAGTAATTGACCTCATGAAGCAAGCCTTTGGGTTCCTTGAGCTGCTTACACAGGTATCAAGCACAATCTGCTAACAGTTAAAAAAAAGAAAAAGTTAAATTGAATTGGGTACTCACCCCAGTATGTTTATTGTTTTGAAATTATCTGCATGTATTACTTTTAAATATAAGATGTACACTTAAAAGTACACATAATCACTTTTAAGGATGAATTTTCAAATTTTAATTATTTAGAGATGTTCTAATCTTTTCTTCTTACACCACAGGGGATTGTCTTGTTTGGAGATCATAATTATACCATATTTCAATCAATTAGTTCACAAACTATTTTCTCGCATGACTTGTTCCCACATGTAGTGTATAATTTTTCTTCCCTTCCAATCTCTCTATGCTTATGAAAACACCCACACTATCTGCACTGATTTCAGGTTCAGAGGCATTGCCACTAGTGGTCTATGTTGAGATCTTCAACAGAATTTTCAGGGCTCCCTGGGAGCTTCCAGCATCGTGATGGAGTTATGCTTTGCTCTTCAAAGTCACGGCCCCAAAAAAGTTTCTGTCCATGTGTTTCTTCAGAAGGCTCAGGCCAGTGATTAGATATGGAGGGGGAAGGGAGTTAGGGAGATTATGCAAGGATAAACCTGGAAGGGTAAGATCCAGAGAATGCACTTGAAAATGCCATCAGTTTGCTTTGTCTCATCATTACTCAGTGTTCTGATGCAGATTTCCTCTTCAGTCAACATTTCATAAATAATTCTGCATTGTGCCAACCAAATTTACATTCTTAAAAGTAATTAACAAGTTGCCATTTTGTACTCATGTGTGGCCATTACAACCTTTTGTTGTTGTTGTTTGCTGACCTGCAGATTTGTGACTAATGTTAGTCATTTATTACAGGCTCCTTGCTCCTCAACAGTAGAAGAAAAATAAATCTTTTAGAACCTATTTGATGGGTGCATTGTTTTATTGCTTATTCAGTGATATAGCTTGATATGATATTCCAGATATCTTTACAGAGAATTTACTATTCTCCCTGGCAGGTTTCTGATTAACGGCACTTGAAGATGAGATTCTATAATCTGGGTGGGGTGACGGGCTTCTTTGGAAGCATCACCAGGAAGACATCCATAAGGCCACTTACTTCCTGGGTGTTCAGGCAGGACTTCACTGCCCTTTGCTGCGTTCCATTTATTTCTTGTGCGTGTGTTCATGTCTGTGCATAAGAGTTCATACACATTTTGAGAGCTTCTGTATATTTTTGAGGATTCTGATTCTAATTTTCTTTTCGTCACCATCTGTGACATTGGTATATCCAATCACTCATTTTTGGATTACGAACTAAAAACACCCATTTCTTTAAAGATGCAACAGTGTTTTGTTTTGTCTTTAATTTTAAAGGGTGAGTTTCTTTTTTAACAATGTGACACAGAATTTATAACATATTCGTCAAAGCTCCTGTTTCCTAGTGGCTAGAACTCATCTTAAAGCTGTGTGCTTTCCTTAGAATTTATATTTAAGGAGAATCTAATATAGACGTGCCCTTTAAAGGAAGTATTTCTGAATGTGACTTGAGAGACTCTCATTCTGATAGTGGCTGGGATGTAGATTTTGAAAATGCTTAACTAACAAATTTCCTCTGTCTTGTAGATACTGTATTTTCTTTTCCCTAACAATTAAGACCCGAGATAAAATGCTGTTCTTTTAAATATTCTCTCAGGGAGAGTCTTATCTACAATTTGTTAGATATCTTGCTAGTTGGTAGTCAGTTTTTTCTCCCTTGTATCATTCTGTAATTCAGGGTCAAGGAGCCACTAAGGTGCATGCCCTGTAAACGTGGCCTCCTTCAGAAATCATCTGGGGAAGTTGGGGTGTCCTTTCTTCCAAAAGGTATGGGATACTCTGAACGTTTCATGAGTTTAGGCGCATTTCTCTTCCCTAGTTTAAGTCATCATCTTTCTAGGTAGCTATACTCCATTGTATTTAGAAAATTTCTACCAGCAAAAGATTCTAACAGCATTCCTGTTGGATATGCGTGTGCGATCGAGGAGTGCCCAATGAGCTCTTCTTTGTATTCAACACCTTTCAACACATATAACACGGTTTTTAGATTGTTGTTGTTACTAATTTACTTATAATACTTTTTGGTCTTTGGGGCTTTAGACATTATTTTCAGATGCATACAGAGGAATTTTTAAGGCTAGTAACCTGAATTCCTCAGGAAAGCCACACAAGTACAGATGTCCTCATTAAAAAATGATTTTTTTCTTTCCTTTTATTTTTTTCTCCTGTCTACAAGGCTCTCCTCTCTTGTTTTTTCTCATTGATTCTTCTTCTTGTGGACTCTTCTTATTTACCATGGAAGAAGGTCTCAGCTTCATCTATCTATTGAAAATTAAAATTGAGCAAAACAAAGTGTCTCTGCAGGCAGAGGCTGAGCTCATGGGCCCGAGGTCAGGACAAGATGGGTTCTGAAAGAAGAATATGCTTGTGTGTGGCCCCTTGTGGCATACACTTGCTCCTTGAGACTGGCTGATCCACTGGACACTGTTTTTTTTAAGATTTTATTTATTTATTTGACAGAGAGAGAGCACAAACAGAGGGAGAGGCAGAGGGGAAGCAGAGTTCCCGCTGAGCAGGACACCTGACTCAGGGTTCCATCCCAAGACTCTGGAATCATGACCTGAGCTGAAGGCAGACACCTAACCAACTGAGCCACCCAGGGGTCCTCCCCTGGGCACTCTTGATAACACGGTGGAAATCGAAGCCAAACAAAGGAGCTCAAGCTACATTTCACAAACATCTTTTTTGTACCTTGGGTTTACTGTTCGGCACATAAGTGTGGATATAATCTGTATACTGGGAGGAGCACTGGCCTTGTCTGCATATGAACCAAGTCAGTAACTGGAATATGCCAATTTCTTTAGTCTCTGAAAAAATCTTAAGGCCATCTGAAATAATGGTGGATTTCCAAATACATCAGGAGGAGCATTGACGCAAGACAGAAGCTTAGTCTTAATCTGTCTAGAACACATTACTGTGTCCTGAATATAATTTTATTTAGTTTACTTGGTCAGTGATTGCAAACTCAAGCACCCATAGAAGCGAGGCAAGTAGCGTAAGTAAGGGAGGTAGACTGGCCATAATACAATAGGGACTGGTGTGATAAAGCAGGAATCAGTGGCCTCGGCCAAAGAGAGCAGACTCTACTCAGCGCCTACTGATGACTGCCCTACAGGAATGCAGAGCTGGGTCACACACCTTACCGTTCAAGAGATGTCGATATACAGGTACTTACATGAACTATCCTTTGCTTTTGAAGTTTTACATGTTGGCAAATGATTTAAAAATTTGCAACATATATCCATCAGTGGGATCAGGCCTTCTGGCTCTTAGTTTGCAACTCTAACCTAAATTCGTCAGGCCTTAACTACCTGTTTCTGTGCAGGTATCACTGGAAGCTCCTTGGGATGAGGGCATGTACCTTCCTTGCCTTTGTTCCTCAATGGCAGCTGGTGCGATGGCTGGTCCTCAGCCCACAATGAACTATGATGTCCAGGATCTGTGGCATCCACCAGAAAAAGAAATCTCATGGTCACATGCTGTCAGATTTGCAAACTTGGGGTTTTTATATACAGTAATGTTGAGGCAAATGTGGCAGCACACTTAGGATATTCAGGTGATTTCTGCCCTTGGGTTTTCACCTTTCCCCATCCTGAGAACTAGATGGGGCCTCTGGGCTCCATGCTTCTCTTGAGACTTGTGTAGCTCCGAGGGCATCTGTCGTCTTAGGTTTTCTGAAAGCCATGGCTGGCCAGGGAAGAGACCCAGAGGAAGGCACGGAGTTTGGAAGAGGAGAGGCAGGCCCAGGGGAGTGAGAGGCTGAAGGAAGGGTGCTGAGGGCAAGAGTTCTACAGCAAGGGATGACTCCCTGCTCCCCTCTGTGAGCACCCTAAGGAGGTGTGTGTGTGTGTGTGTGTGAGTGTGTGTCTCTGTGTGTGTGTTCCAGACGTTGGAATGTCTGCTCATTCCTAATAGGTAAGGACATGGCCCCGCTACCACGTATCAAGGGATCACATTGGTTCAGATTGTAAGCATTTCATGTATTGGACCAATCACCTAAATACTAGCACTGAACCTCTGCAGGACCCCTGGGAGCTGTGGGAGCTGTATTAATGACAGCAGTTGGCTTTCAATCTGGCCTAGTAGGACCATGGCTTAAGGTTGGATTTAATTTTATTCAAAGGATATAAAGTACTGTGACATTTTGTGCACACTTGAGTTTAGGGAGCAAAATTCATACCCACAACACAAGCATTAAGGAAATTGCCCTGGACTTAATGTAGTATTTATTGTTGCAAAACAAAGAGTGAACCTGGAGCTGATTTTTTTTTTTTTTTTTTTTTGCAAGATATCTTTTGAAGTCTTTGCCAGAACCAAACCTGCCCCTGGTGGCACTTTTGCTCATTTTTCCATTCCTAGCTGGGAAATGCCACAGTGAACGCTGACCAGAGAAATGCTCTTGCAACATGGGATAGAATTTCAGCCTGGGTGTTTTCCCAGCTACTGGATTCTGCCAAAACTAGAAAGGCTCACCTGAGTACGAAATTCTCAAAGGATCAAATTGATCCTTGTCTTCACTTTAAATAACGAGTTCCTATTTCCACAGTCAACTCTATATTTACCTTTGGATCTCGCATCCAGGACTTCATCCCCTTGGGCGACCTCTCTACCCCACTACCTCCCCATCCCTTCTTGCTCTCCCTCCTTCTCACATTTGCATTTTTTCTTTTTCCTCAGATATATTGCTGCCCTCAATCAATAAACACATCCAGGTTCTGATAATCTTGAAGGAAATCATTTTATGATTTTCTTTTAGCATTGTGTCCCTTCAGACAACTTCCAGTCTCTTTCTCCTTCCCTCTGGACTAACCTGAGAAGAAAAGCTTAAAGGGTCTTAAGCTTTTCTTAAGCTTAACAACCTGTGTAATGACCTGTGTCATAGTTTTTAAAACCATTTCCACAATATTGGGCATTGAGGTTGGTTACAGTGCTTCGCCATTGTGAATGATGATGGATGAATGTGTCCATGCTCACACTCACTCCTGCTTTTATTATGTCCGGAAGACAAAGTGCTCAGTATATAATTGCTGATTATGAAAATCAACGTAGTTTTGAGCCTGACTCTAACTGCGTATTGTGATACTGACTTTTAAGAAGGTTGTAACCATCCATTTACAGTGCCACCAGCAAGGAATGAGTTCACAAGCTTCAATCCAACCTAATGTTGCCAGTGTGGGGGCAAAAGAGAAGAGAAGGTGAAAAATTGTATCTACGTTTACTTTGCCTTTTATTATATTAATTGCTGGTGGGCTAAACAATGTTCTGGTTTTTCCCTTGCCGATTATGCTTCTCTGGGTATTCGTTGTTTTTTCCCCCCATATTTTCCATATTAATATTTTGAGGTCTGATGTTTTCCTTACAAATTTGAATGAAGGTATGTATAGTTTGAGTTTTCAGGCCCTTTTTGTCAGATAGAATGCAAATATTGTCTTCCGTATAATGTCCTTTTTATTTTAGTCTTGCTGTTTTTTCATTGTACAGAAGTTTTAAATTTTTTATGTATTCAAATCTGTCAGTCTTTTCCTTCATGATTTATTCTATTGCTTCAAAGCTGAAGTTGCTGTCTTTCACAAATCTGATAAATATTCTATTCCAACTCCTGCTGGTTTTTCTGTCACTCTTTTTTTTTTTTTGTATTTAACTCCTTAATCCGGGTGGAGGTTATTTTTGTATACAGTGTAAACTATCACTGTAACCTGGACAGTTCCCCAAATTATTACCCAGTTACTCCAGTTGGATTTATTAAGTGATTCTTCTTATCGTTTTGATGTTGGAAGGATTATATTGTCATATGTTACATTTTTAAAAACACTTTCTTCTACTTCTGAATTTTCTAATCTGTTGTACTGATCTGTGTTTCTGGTCTTGAGCCAGGAACAAAGGTTTTAAGGGGCATCGCTTCAGAACGGGCTCCCAAAGTTGCTAAAATTCCACCCTTTTGGTGTTTTTTTTTTTTAAATAAGATTGATATTTATTTATTTATTTATTTATTTATTTATTTATTTATTTGAGAGAGAGAGAGAGAGCAGAGCAAGCACTCGAGCAGAACACGAGTTGGGGGAGAAGAGCAGAAGGAAAGGAAGATTCAGACTCCTCACTGAGCAGGGAGCCCGATGTGGGGCTCAATCCCAGGACCCAGAAATCATGACCCGAGCCAAAGGCAGACACTTAACCAACTGAGCCACCCAGGCACCCCAAATCTCACCCTTTTGATTCTTGTTTAAAACAGCATTTTGTAATACTATATTTTAACTTTTTCTCATATTTTTCGGAACTTTTTTTTTTGTTAAAAATACAGCTCATTAGGATTTTTATTGGCTCTTAAATCACTAGATATGAAGCTAAATAAATAATGCCTTTGCTGCTCACTGGCTGTGTGACCATGGACAAGTTACCCTTGTCCCCTGGCCTCTTCTTTTTCGTCAATGGCATGGGATAATAAAAATCCTTAAAGCGTTTTGATAGGGACTGGATGGTATAATCCAGGTATAGTGTCTGGCACTGACTAAATGCCCATTAAACATTAATTTTCATTGTTAATCCTGTTACCCCATGTTCGAAGTATTGGTCTCAAATGTCTTCTTGGTGCATTTCTGTTTGCTTCTCTCCAAATTACCTTATACGCTGTTACAATCATAAACTTTCTAAAATACAACCCTGGTCATCCTGTCACTCCTTCATGTATTCTTTGTCCCAAAGGGAAAAAGTCCATAATCCTTCAGGGACTGTGGTGGTCCAGTTTATTTCAACCTTCTTGCTCTGTCTCCTGCTTATCTTCCCCATGTACCCTGCTTTCTAGCCAATTGAACTGTATTCCTGTGTTTACTTGGAAAACTTGCCTATCACTGTCTTTAAACACGTGTGCTTGGCTTCATCACTTCTTTGTATGTATCTTTTGGCAAAGGACATTACTACTACATGCCTCAGTTTTTCTTCGTCTATAAAATTACACTAAAATGATACCTTATGGATTTGCACGGGTTAAGTGAGAGAGTGAGTGCTAGCCATTTTGCACAGTGCTGAGTAGGGCTGGCTACATCATTTGCAGAGCCCAGAGCAAAATGGAAATATGGCACCCCATTTTTAGAAATTATTAAGAATTTCAAGACCATGACAGTAGAGCATTAAACTAAGTATGAGGCCCTTCTCAACATGGGGGCCCTGTGTGATTACATAGTCACACAGCCTTGAGGCCAGTCCTGGTACTCGGTGTTTGATAATGGAGATGAATATTAGTATTCTGATCTCCTTGTATTTTCTCACACTGCTTCCTCTGTCTCTGGTGTCTTGCTCCTATGTCCTTCCCCCCTCTATGGCTTATCTCATGTACAGTCTCCTCCTGGAAGCCCCAGAGGTATGCACTTGTTTCCTACTTTGAAAGAGTATGGCTATGATTTGGTCTTCTATGGGCCACTTATAGCTTTTGGCCTAGGATATAAAGAATTTTTGTGTATGATCCCATTTTAGAATTAGGCTGTCAGCCCCTTGCCCTGGAAGCATTTCCTGACATTTGAGTATGAGTTTTCTTCCCAGATACTCCTATGACACCTTTGCTACCCTGTCTTGGCTGTTACTATAAGATAGCAACTTTTTTGAGGGTGGAAAACATGGTGGCAAGCTTGAGAAGAGAGAAGGCGATGAGAAGTTTCCCCTAAGAGGAAAGATAACTGATGAATTTTAGCACAGGGATGATGCATTGAAACCCCCCCGTTATCAACTAGGATTCCCTCACTTTGTCACTGATACTGTTGATGGTCAGGGAGAAGAATAAATTGGGGCAACATGCCCCACTGGGATCAGCTATATTTGAGCTTCAATATCCCAGGCCTGGCTGGTAGAGAGCCCAGCACAAAACAAAAATGATAAGCCCCTTGTTCAAAAATTATCAAGAACTCCAAGGTGATGATGGCAAAATATAAAGCCAAGCATGGGGCCCCGAGCTGCTGCACAGGTTGCACACTCATTAAGCCAGCCCTGGTACTTTACTGAGTGTTGATAAGGGAGGAAGGAGTGATTGTTAATATTCTTACTTCTTTGTATCTTCTCACATTGCATGCTATCACATGGTAGATGCACAACAAATATTTATTGAATGAATGGATCAATGAATACAGGCATGAACCAAGTGTCACCCTTTGGGGTGACTTACTTCCATGCCTAGGGTGGTTTCCTAGACACATAGTTGTTCTAACCTTCTTTGCCCATCAGTGTGCCCATGGAAGACTTTTTTAAATACTGTTTTTTTTTCTAAGAATGTGATTGAGCTTGTTGTCTGGAGTGATATCCTGGGATCATCTTTCTGATCTGACTTCCAATGTGCAGGAGGGACAGAGAGCCATCACAGCCCGAGTGGTGATCTGTGTAGGGTTTTCTCAGGATGAGGGCAGCTTAATAAGGAAGACATTTTAGTAAAGATGAACATTTTAATTGCTCTTTTAATTTTGTCTTGGAGGAGGCCAGCTCCTCTGTCTCTGTAAGTCTAGCAGAGCTGGTGTTGTAAGTTGCTTTCTTATAGCTGTGTTCTGTTGGCCAGATCACCATCAGTTCAGAATGCCGAAAAATCATTTTAAAGTCAATGTTTGCAGGTCTCACTTCAGATGGCTAAACTTCTCTTGGTTTTCATTTCTACTTTTCCTACTGTTTATCTTTAACTCATGCTCTGCTTCTTATGACAGTGTCTCCCTATCTAGGCTGTCACAGAAATTATATCACCCCACTGTTTGTGGGGGGGGCAGGGATAATTCAAATGCTGGAAGTACAGTAACAGAGCTTGCTTCGGTGAATTGTAATATTACCTGCCTAACTCATAATAGAGACTGTCTTTCAGTCTGCAACCCAAGGGGAGCCGATTGCCAAGTGGTACTAAGGTAGACCAGATTCTCGTAGTTAGAGAATTGGGTCCTAGTCATTTCTTCCACACAGGTTAACAAGACTGGAGTGTAAAGCAACAATCAGGGAGTCAGAATTCTCATTTGAGTCTGCTCATTCATTCAAAAATGTATATGGGAAAAAAATGTATATGGAACACCTGCTACGTGCCCAACACTCATCTGAGTGCTTAGAGTGCGTCCCTTTTGTTGAGTCATTTCCCTAATTACCATGTTGATCAAAGGCCTTAGAAAAGTTACAATTAGAGACTGCAGTTTTTATGAAAGAGAACAGGAAAGATTAAACAGTGATTAAAACAAATGCTCCTCCATTGGCGCAGAAGAAAGCTCTGTTTGGTCCTTCGTTTGCAATGCTGTGGTCCTGCCGTATTATTTTTCTTACACTCATATTGTAAGTGTAATCTAACAGAAATGCGGCAAAACTGAGTTATGATTTCTGCTGTACTCTAAACACCAGAATCTATCAGACCATGTCTTGGAAACTAGTTTCTGCTGTGTATCTTCTTCCGGTTTGAACAGAGAAAATGCTTTAGATCTCAAATCTCATCTATAACTCTATTAAGAGATTTCCTCCCCTTCATATCCTCAGTTATTATGTAAGAGAACTAAATTTTAATACTTTCTTTAAGCAGTTTATTTTTTATTTATTTTTTGGTAGGAAGTTTAAAGATAAGATGGCTTTGCCAATTATTTTATTAAAGATAAAGATGAATATATTAAATAGTAATATAAAATGTAAATTCATATGTTAAATAGAAATTTCCATCTTTGTAAAATATTTCTTATATTAAAATTGTCTATGCTACTATCATAAAAGGAATATTGAATAAAATATTTTATTGCCTAAGATCCTCATTCAGGGGCTTAAAATTAATTTAATAGGAATACCCTATAAAATTTTGGTTCTTTTTACAACCAGAATAAATATCAATGGAAAGATACTTTCTTTCATATTATTGAATTTATTTATGAAATAATATTTTCTAAATATATATAGCCACATTTCACATCATTTTGAAAAAGATATTTTCTTATACCTGCACTTTTCTTCATTTCATAGGTGTATTAACTTTTATCACATAAATTAAAAATTTGGGGTCAAAACTGATGAAATATTTTATATGTATATATATGTTTAAACACACATAGACATATATGCACACATACATACATGTATAATTTGAATGTATGTATACACATGTATATATTACATACACATAGAGGGAGATTTTTAATGTAAGTCGGAGGATGGAAAGGATTTAGGTATGCTTCATGTATTTTTTTTTTTCATGTAATGGCAATTCACAAAAATCACATGAAAACTTTGAATACAGCTTTCCAAAGAAAACTTGTATTGAAGTACTGGGTAGAAAAAGAAACTATTTTTTTTTATCTTTTTTTTTTTTTTTTTTTTTTTTTTTTAAATTTTTTTTATTTATTTATGATAGTCACAGAGAGGGAGAGAGAGAGAGGCAGAGACATAGGCAGAGGAAGAAGCAGGCTCCATGCACTGGGAACCCGACGTGGGATTCGATCCCGGGTCTCCAGGATCGCGCCCTGGGCCAAAGGCAGGCGCCAAACCGCTGCGCCACCCAGGGATCCCTTTTTTTTTATCTTAAATATAGTTAAATCACAGGAAAAAAACTCAACTGGAATTGTTACACTGTATTTTTTTCTCTTCTAGCTAAACAATCAACAGATCCATTTTTTTTTAAACTGAACTATAGCTGGCATACAACATTACTTTAATATTAGGTATACATTTAGTGATTCCACAACTCTATATGTTATGCTCACCACAAATGTAGCCACCCATCTGTCACCATACAACACTATTACAATACCATTGACTAAATTCCCCATTCCTTACCTTTCTTTCTTCCCTGTATGTTCCTCTCCCCATCACCCATTTTGACCACCTCTACCCCCTACTCTCTGGCAACTATTAGTTTGTTCTTTATATTTATTGGTATTTATTGGTCCCTTTCTGCTTTTTGTTTGTTTGTTTTGTTTTTAGATTTCACATACAAGTCAAATCATATGGTATTTGTCTTTTTCTGACTTATTTCACTTACATTACATAATTCCCATCCATGTTGTCACAAATGGCAAGATCTCATTCTTTTCATTGCTGAGTATTAGTCCATTGTATGCATATACCACATCTTCTTTATCCATTTATCTGTTGATGGGCAACTTAACGCTGCTTCCATAACTTAATTATTATAAATATGCAGTAAACAAAGGGGTGCATATATCTTTTCCAATGAGTATTTTCATAGTCTTTGGGTGAACAACCATAGTGGAATTCCTAGATTGTACGGTAATTCTATTTTTAACTTTTGAGGAACCTCCATACTGTCTTCTTTGGTGGCTACACCAGTTTGCCCTCCCACCAACAGTGCATGAGAGTTTCTTTTTTACTACATCCTTGCCAGTGCTTATTTATTTCTTATCAAAGGAAGCTACTTTTTTAAAATTTTTTTTTAAGATTTTATTTATTTATTCATGAGATACAGAGAGAGAGAGAGAGAGAGAGAGGCAGAGACGGGCAGAGGAAGAAGCAGGCTCCACGCAGGGAGCCTGATGTGGGTCTCGATCCCGGGACTCCAGGATCGCGCCCTGGGCCGAAGGCAGGCACCAAACCACTGAGCCATCCAGGGATCCCCGGAAGCTACTTTAAGTGTATGTCCTCACTGCTCTTTTCTTACCAAGATAACTGCCACAGACATCTCAGACTGATGCACTTCCTTCCATCATTGCCTATACATCGAGCCTTTCTCCTCACATGTTTGAGGGCCACATATATACAGCCCTTGAATCATTTTGTCCCACTGTGTAAAGAGTTTCCCACTACATTCTCTACAAAATACAGGTTCCTAAGCAGGACAGTCCATGGCTACATGGGCTGTGCCTCCTTTTGCACCACACCCATCAAGTGTCCAGGCACAGGAGCTTCAGGTCCCCAGGAATGCTTTTCTCAGTCTCATCTCTTTCTTTTGTACCTTTATTCCAGATGCTCTCTTTTCTTAGGCTCTCACTCTTCCCATGGTTCTGTCTTCCCCAGTATTACATAGGTTTACATTTTTATATGCGTGTGTATATCCACATATATCAATTACATATTATATATAATGTAAAATACAAAATATTGGTGTGCTGTCCAGTATAATACTGTCTTACAAATATTAACCTTAGATCTGACCCCAATTGGTATCTGAGGGAGGGTGCTCTATTGCAACTATAGTATAAGAGTAACTGTTCCGATATGATTTTTCAACTTAATGCTAGTCCAATCAAGTTATTTTCTCTCTGAACATTCCCCCTCACCCCATAGATTTCTGAAAATCTCCTCCCAATTTCTATCATTGTAATCAGCTAAATATTGTTATGTTCAAATAAAGTTTGGTCTAGACCCAAAGATGTTTTTGGGTGAAGAACCAGGAGCAACTAGTTGGGAAGAACATCAGGAAGAAAGCTTAACCAATTTCCATTTGCACAAAAGACTTGGCTAGCGTAGGAGCTAAAATATACCATGCAGTAAAAATAAACATATAAAACCCCAGATTCTACAGTTAATGAAATGTGGAAATGTGTGTGTGCTGCTGACACAGAGTGCCTAGAAGAAGCCTCAGCCACTTGTTTTGTCAATAAACCCCACATATACTCTGTAAACATAGCCATCACTCATTCCTAGAATTTACCAAATAAATATTCTCTGAGTCAACTTTAACTCAGATGCTTGGTAAGGGGCTCTGATAGGCTCTAGCTGCCTTCTCCCTGGAGGTTATGCTCAGAATTCTCATTGCTATCCATGATAGAACATTTCTCAATAATGTAGAATGTGATAGAAATTCATCCAGATTTGAAGGAAACCTGGAATTTTATTAAATGAGCAAATAAAGTGCACAAGAGTGACACCCAGGGTCTCTTCGGAGGTCCTTTGTTAAATGCCTATATGAAAATTGGGAGTGTGATGCCCTTTTAAATAGAAAAATCTAGTTGCAAAGATTTTATGGGATGTGTTCTGCATGGTAAATTTTAATCCTTATTTTGCCAGTCTGAGTTGACACTGCTTACATTTTTTATTAGTCATTGATTTTTGAATGGTGGCACAGGATAGCAGACAGACTTTAATTTTGATAATCAAAGTAAGAATGGCTACAGTTTTTTTGTATGCTTTCCCCCCCACCAAAACCCTCACTGATTCCTTCAACCTTTGAATAGATGAGGCTCCACCTTCTGTCCATCACCACCCTGCTTCCAATTCAAGATAAATATGCTTAATAAAAATTCTGAAATTAGAGGGACGCCTGGGTGGCTCGGTCATTCAAGCATCTGACTCTTGATTTTGGCTCAGGCCATGATCTCAGGGTTGTGAGATCAGGTCCCACATGGGACTCCATACTTAGTGGGGAATCTGCTTGAGATGCTCTCCCTTTCCCTCTCTGCCCCACCCCCACTTGCGGTCACTCTCTCTCCAATAAATAAATAAATAAATAAATAAATAAATAAATAATAAATAAATAAAGTCATTTCGAAAATTCTGAAATTAGGAAACACATTCAGGGAAAGTCACATTACCAGAGTCACTCTTTGCTTTACAAAATTATTATTATTTTTTTTACAAAATTATTTTGAATAGTATCTTTTTAACTTAGAAGCTCCATGAACCTAAGTAACTCTGAATGCTTCTCAAGCCATGTCTATTTCACCTGCAAGGCATTTGGCATTATTAAATTTGGAGCATGCTTTGATGAGAGAAAAAGTAATTATTTAAGCCTGAGATTTTTGAGTACAGATGGCCCAGAAAATGGTCAAGAAAATAAAGAAGAAATAGCAGAGTACATTTAAAGACATTGCTGGCTATGCTTTTGGGAGTCCTGTGTGAGAGGTACTTGGGGAATGCCCAGTGGATACAGTCTGTGGGCAGCTAGAACTCAGTGGCTATGATCCAAGGAAAACTTTAGGGCTGGGGATAGAGTGTGGGAGTCTTCCACGGAGAGTGATACAAGTCCCTGAAAATGATAATTAAAGGAAAGAAGAGGACCTCATGAAGAGAAGCACCATTTTGAGTAACATCTATTGATAAGACACAAGGAGAGTGGGGGTGGCGAGGTACAGTCAGAAAGTAGTTATAGCCCTGGCGATGTATATTGGTATATAAACGAAGAAGAGGAGCCCCAAGGAGAGGTGTGAAGGGAAGGGGAAGGCGAAGGGGAAGGGGATGTGTTCCAAGGAGATATTAAAACTTCATGCAAGATACACCTTCTTTTTCACATGTATCCAATCTTCTTTGAAAGGGAGAATTTCCTTTTTGCCTTTCCAGGGACGTGATTTATTGCTACAAGAATACCATGTAACAAATAATCACAAACCTTAGTAATATAAAACAGTAGGCATTTACTGCTCATGCATCTGCAAATCAGCAGGAGAGGGAAGATGTTGGGTGGCTAATTTAGGGTGTACTCAGTGAGGGTTGGCTCTCCTCCAGGAGTCTCTTACTCTCTTCCTTGAACTGGTAGATTATCCGGGGCATGTTTTTATGGCAATGACAGAGACCCAAGAGCACAAAAGTGCATAAGAACATTTCAGGAATCTCTGTCACACCATGTTTGCTAACATAGGATTGGCCAAAGCAAATCACATAACTGAACCCAATGTCAAAAGTGGTGGAGATTATCGTCTTTCCCATTGTAAATCCAAATCAAGCCATATGGCCAAAATCAGTATCAGTGAAGCAGGGAAATATATTACTCCTATGGAAGTGAGGATGTAAGAAGAAATAATTCTGAAGAGTTACATAATCTATCACAACCCCTGATGGTTACTTTGAATCTAGCAACTGAGATATAATGTAACAAGAGAGAGAATATGGAATAATAAAGTACAGTGATAATTCAAAATCAGTTGTCACCTGCCACACTGTTACTATGGGAACCTGCATCCGTTCAATTCAGCACATATTTTGCAAAGCACTGTGGGAAAATCAAAGATGAAAATGACATCACATCTTCAATCAAGCAGCTTTCAATTTGAAGAAGAGAAACATCTAAAAGTTACTCTAATGAAAAGTCAAGTGTAACAAGAATTATGGGCAGGGCAAAGTATGTTGGATACAGAAAGAAGAGCAGGAAGAAATCTTCTAAGTGATCGTTTAGGGGTCAAGTGGAGGACATAGAATAATACTATGGCTAATTTAAGAAGAAAGGAATTTATAGAGAATTACATGGTCACTAGAGAGCTAAAAAGACAGATGTTTCAAAGCCATGCCCTAGAACTGGCCTGCCCAAGGTGCTGCTGCTCCTGTCCCCATCTGAAGTAGCCTGTTTAATTGTGAATCTGCTGTAAGAGATGCTCTCACTAGAACTGGCTATCTCTACCACAATCTACCTGGCAAAAAAAAAAAAAAAAAAAAAGGATTCCTGTCACTATACCTCTTCTCCCATTGAACTCAGCTCTGAAATCATAACTCATGCAGGTGCATCTTATTGGCTAACCCTGTCATGTCATACACCTTAGCTGCAAGAGAGTCTTGGAAATGCATCAGCTCTGAGGGATAGGAAGGGACTTTATTAAGAAGGGTTGTATTGACACTGGATCGATCCCTACTGTCTTCTACAGGAAGCTCAGGGAAGACTTCCAACAAGAGGCAGGCATTTACACCAGGGCTTAGAAAGTGCTGCCTTAGGGGCACCTGGGTGGCTCAGTCGGTTGAGCATTTGATCCCTGATTTCGCCTCAGGTCATGAACTCAGGGTGATGAGATGGACCCCTGCTTTAGACTCCACCCTCAGTGGGGAGTCTGCTTGAGATTCTTTCCTTATGCCCCTTTCCCTGCATTCTCTCTCTCTCTCACAAAATAAATAAATCAATCTTGTAAAAAAAAAAAAAGAAAGTGCTGCCTTAGGGCAAGGTTGGCATAGGATTTTGTTTATGAAAGTACTCTATATATTGTAAAGCAAAAAACAAATATAAAGTTGACTTGCTTTATGGACGCACGGTACAGTCCTCCTGACTGGGGTCATTGTGGAGACCTTTTCCTCAGTAACGAGAGTCTCTGAATAGTTTCAATTTTCTTCCTTCACCAAATCTGTATGTTCAGGGAAGGGTCTGTATTTATTTTTTTTGTAAAATGTCTTGAACATTTACTATATTACCTTACACTGTACTAAGCCCAATATGTACATAATCTTATTTCGTTCTCTCTATGAAGTAGATTCTATTAACTCAGAGAGGGTAAGTGAGTTGCCCAACACCTCATGTTAATTAGCTAGTCAGCTAGTGGCAGAGCCAGTCTGATCCTAAAGTTCTTAAGCCCAGGCATGGTGATTCTCCACAAGGGGAAGGACGGAGAAAGGATGAAAGGAAGAGTGTAGGTCATGGAGAGCTGACTCGAGGCAGAGCTGGGAGAGGCTGCAGAGAGTGGCTAAGAGAAACACCATCAGCCTAGGAGAGGCGCCACAGAGAGGCAGACCAAGCCCTGCCAAGGAAAGGGGCTTAGATGGTAAGACATTTGATTCATGCAACTGTACATGTGACAACGCTTGGCAGATGGTGACATGTTGTACAAGCATTTGCTTCAAAAGTAAAAAATGTGGAGGTAGAGCCAAAGCTTAGATTGTGGAGATGGAAGTTCTTTGGTATTATCCTGACTTGGTTTTGCTCTTGACTCTGCCAAGAGCTAGCTATGACTAGCTTTTGGGAAAAACTATTGAGTGCTGCCCAACCTCGAGTGTAGAGTGGGTTCAATAATACCTGGCTCATGGAGATGACAAATTTGAGATAATGAATGAACACCAGGGTGCACAGTATGGTCTATAAATGTTATTTCAGTCATTGTAGATGGGTCTTTGGTCTTCCCATCTTAAGCTCAGATGTTTCTTCTTGGTTTCTGCTCATCTGCTGATAGTTTGGGCAGCTTTGCTGCTGGTGTATTCTGTTAATAGGAAGGAAGCAGAAAGGCTGGGCATTGAGAAGGTATGCTATAAACGAGAACTCTTTAAGCAAAGGTGGGAATATATTTGTAGGAGTGGAGGATTCCTCCAAGCTCTCATAATGTTGTGAATATGATCTACTAATCATGAGAAATATTTGGATGATTGGAGTTCTAGGGTATCATCCCTGTGCTTATGCATACTCTGTTGCGGGGGGAAGGGGGAGGGGGTTACGCCCTGAGAAATATACAAAATGCAAACAAGAAAGCAGAAACAAAGGGAAACATTAATGCATGGGCTGTTTAATTATCCTCAGAATATTCAGTAGTGATGTAACATAGTCTTAGCTGTATGTGGCTAGAGCTCTGTGAGCAAGGACCCCTGGGCCACAAAGAAGACTTTGATGTGTTACCTTTTCATTTCTTTGTAAATTATCCTTCTACTTTCCACACAGATTTTCCTGAGCATTTATGATGCTTATAGACTTTTGGTGATCTAGCCTCTGATCTACTCCCTTTTCCACTTTTGCTAACTAATCCCTTCCTGCTTTCCTGTATCAGCTGATTTTTAAATGTCAGGTTGAGTAGGTTGATTTCAGAAGCTATATTTAAAAAGAGACCTGCCTGAGTATTTGGCTCTTTATTGGAGCAGCATACTCAAAGAGGGATTTGATAGGAGTCAAGAAGCCATTTCTTACTTTCTTTTCAGATCTCATCTTGGAAGCAGAAGCACAGCTGTTCACATAGTGTTCTGTGAATTAAGGACAGTTCTGTTTTTTTTTTTTTTTTTTTTTTTTTTCTGAGAGCAGAAGCTCTCAGCCTTAGTCCTGAGGTCAGTTAGGAAATGTGGTCAAAACTACCCTGGAAATGCTGAAGGAAGCTGAAGGGGAAAGCTGAAAGATAAAATTGTCATTGATTTGTAAGATCTCATATTGTCTAGCTATGTTAGCTCTTCTTTCTGGACATTTCTCCAAGGGCTCCAATTGGAGGCTATAGTGCTGTGTCAGTTAGCTATTGCTACATAACAAACCACCCCCCTTAAGTACTCCCCAAAACCAATGGTTTAAAATATTAATTTTTCATCACTCCTCATGAATCTACAGATTATCTGGGTTGCTCTGCTGACCCTGTTGAGTTTAGTCTTACACCTACAGTCAGCTTGAAGTCAGGTAGGCAACTTTGCTGGTCATGGTTGTGTTTGCTGCCATATGCTAGACTGGGATAGCCCGGGTGGGACAACTGAGCAAGGTTCTACATGGTCTTCAATGCTACCTCAGGCTCTTCTGGCCTCATTCTCCTGGCAGAGGTAGGAAGTTTGCAAGACTGCTTGAGGCCTAGGCTCAGAACCAGCACACCCTTCCTTCTGTTGTTTCTTTCTTTTTTTTCCCTAAAGATTTTATTTATTCATTCATGAGAGACACAGAGAGAGGCAGAGACATAGGCAGAGAGAGAAGCAGGCTCATTGCAGGGAATTTGATGCAGTCTCAATCCCCAAACCAGAATCATGTCCTGAGCCAAAGGCAGACACTCAACCGCTGAGCCACCTAGGCATCCCCCTTCTGCTGTTTTTTATAGACAAGAGCAAAGTGGAAGACCAGCCAGATTGGAGAGGCGGCATGCTGGAGGAATAGACTCTGGAGGGAAGGAACTTCAAAGTCACATTACAAAGACTGGTAGGTGGACACCTAAGTGGCTAAGTGGCTGAGTGTCTGTGTTTGGCTCAGGTCGTGATCCCAGAGTTCTGGGGTCGAGTCCCTCAGTAGGTTCCCTGTGGGTCTGCCTAGGTCTCTGCCTCTTCCTCTGTGTTTCTGATGAATAAATAAATAAAATCTTAAAAAAAAAAAGTGGTGAGTCACTGCTGCTGCTGGTTCCCTGCTGCCAAGGCATTCGATAGAGCTCCCTCACTCAATGAGTTGGGGTAGGGGGAGCGGTAGGCATGAGGGTCTCCTAAACAGTTCTAAGTCTCTTCTGGCAGGCCTGGGTAAGGTGACTCTGGTTGATCTTGAAGCTGAGATCTTCAATACAGATAGGAGAATGCTTGTGGAAGTCTATCAGTGACATAGCACTTACTCATACAAAGCAACAACTATTTAAGGTTGACCTGGGATTGTGTGTATGAATGTTGGGTTTTCAGATGATTACCTCTGTCCTTTAGTGGGAAAAGAGAGAGTATTTTGGCCCACCTTTAAAGAATTTTCTATCACAACATCTATATCTGGATATTTAGCTTTTATTTCATTTCCTCATTTATATATATAATATGTACCTATAAATACATATAAGTATACAGATAAAACATATAAGTAACCATAACATTACCCTCATTCAGCAGGTATATGTTCTCTGTGACTGCCACACCGTAACCAAAACAAAATCCCTGAGAATGTCCAGCCAAACAGTATTGCTAAGGAGATAGTCCTCCTAGGACAGACCTAGGAGTTGCCCTGAGGAGAAGAATTTTAACCTATTTGGCTTAACCTGTTTAGCTTTTAATGTGTGAATATTGATCTTTGTGTTTATTCCAGTGATGGCTTAGATAAATTTTTTGACTTATGAAAAGTTTTACTCTGTACAATTATTTATAGTGGTTATCTTCTTCCAAGAGCTGGTTGGGACTGTCCCTCTGTTATTGTTACTATTTAATAACAAGAAGAAAAATCCAGATTCTTTAATAAATCAGGCTGGTGGCTTCAGCATGGGAACATCTCTGTCTACTGCTTTCAAGTCAATAAATAATTATTATCACCTAATCTATATAAGACAAATCTAGTCGGGACACAATTATAGTAAGGTGAGGATTCATTCATGGTATCAATGTGAACCACTGAGCTATCTTGCTAGACCAAACAGTATTCTTCCTGCAGAAAATCCTCTTCAGGGATGCTGGAATGTTGAAGTGGTTCCCCTTTTGTCTGCTGTCTCTGGGCTTTTTGATATTTGACCATCTTATTAGCTACTGAAAACATTTTTAAAATTCTTCCCAAGTGTGGGAGAAACTTCCCTTTAGGAAGAAAAAGAAAAGAATAGAAAAAAAAAGAACCCAGTGCCCTGCACTATTGCCCCCACACAGCACAGAGTTAAGATTCATTTTTAGAAAAACATGCTGGTAATTACATCTCCTACATTTGCCAGTTTATCTCTGTTAAACATAGTAAACATCTCACTGCTTAATTTGCTCTGTCAACCACGGCTTTTAAAAAACTGGAGCTCTCAGGCAGTTGAGATTTTATGTCTGCAGTATAATTTCACAGGCAGGTCCCCCCCCCCCAACAATTTTGTATTCTTGGCTCATTTACAGTCAAATATCTTCCACTCCATGAAGCTTAAATATTTAGTCATTGAGGTAATACACCCTTTATCATGTATCAGCTTAACTGTAGGGTCTGGACTTCATATTCCTGATGCTCACAGGCTCCTGTAGAATCAAAAGTTTGTCATTGGCATTCCTATGGAGATATTCTTTTCCATATCCCTCTAGGATTCAGGCTTTACTATGCTTCTCCTTATGGCTGAATCTGATCTCAAAATATAGTCACAACTTACTCCATTTTTCTTTCCTTAAGGAATTTGTCAGATAATATTACTTGATTTCTTCTATTTCATCAGCTGGACAAAATTATCATTGGTTCCCCAAGAGGCTTGCATGTAGGCCCCTCTTTACTTCTCTTGATGAAGACAAATGGTGGACTTCCTGCCCATTACCCTATACTGAAATTGCCACCTATGGAGAAAGCAAAAAAAGATGGAGTCATTTCATTTCCTCATTTATATATACAATATGTACCTATAAATACATAAAAGTATACAGATAAACATATAAGTAACCATAACATTACCATCATTTAGCAGATATATACACCAGTTTACCTTATTTTTTCTTTTTATTAAAAGATCCTTTTTAAAAAGATTTTATTTATTTATTCATGAGAGACACACAGAGAGAGAAGCAGAGACATAGGCATAGGGAGAAGCAGGCTCCATACAGGGAGCCCGATGTGGGACTTGATCCTAGGACTTGATCCTGGAACTCTGGGACCATGCCCTGAGCCAAAGTCAGATGCTCAACCACTGAGCCACTCAGGCATCCCAATTATTAAAAGGATATTCTGAAGTCCACATATCAACCTGATAGCTGTTCATAGGAACCTCTGTTTCAATAATTGGATATATTACATGAAAGAAGAAAGTATGGAATAAATTTGGTGATCCAAGTGTCCCTCAGTTCCCCTGGAAGGCCATATCTACGGGTGGCCATGACTTTTAGTGTGTTCTTCATAGAATAATAATATCATTTTAAACAATTGCTCCCTCTTCTCTAATTAGTCAAGATTCTAGCTACATTTTGCATGGGACCCACTAAAATTAGGTGCTGATTGAGCAACCTCATAAGTGGATTAAAATGTCTAAGGAAACAAACCTGTTTTCTTCCAATTGATGAATTAGCTAAAGCCCTTACAAGTTTGATTGTTAAGAAGCAAATGAGTATTTGCGCTACTAGATTCACATTGGTTTTCTCATACTATTACCCACATGTCAACTGGGACCTTTTGTAAGCCTCATCCCACAGGTAAATATAGGGTTGGCAGGATGCATTTAAGCATTGCCAAGGAAAAGGGCTAACATGTTGTCCTTTAAGGTCTGTTGGTCTTTGATTATTTGGTTGGACAAGGTCAGTGGTGGTAGGTGGGCAAAAGAGTCTCCCATTAATCACCCTTCTGTAAGAAACCATCTTTCCTTAATAGAGGTTGTTTGGTTTCTTTGCAAAAATGACTACCTGAGAGAGTATTATATTCTTTTTTCCCTAAAAATTAAAATTAAGAACATTGAAAAATAAACAATAAGCAAACCTCCCCAAGTAACCAAGATAAATATGCAAATACTATATGCAAACCTGTCACTGGTGTTTTTAAAGATGGATTTGGAACTAGGAAGGCTGTATTTGAGGAAGGACTTTTGAATCAAAGGAAGAAAGTCAGAGAAAGAAATGCTGCTGTGTATAGAGCATGTAATGTAAATTGGACCGTGTCCACTCACACAGCCTAAAGGCAATTTTCTTCTGCTTGTATGCAGTCATGGGTGGGGTCTTTGGGATGTGATTAATATTTCACAAGGTAACTTAGCAGATTGATATCACAGAGACAGTAAATTGCCGTCTCACCAATAAGAGAAAACACCGCATTTGTCTGTTGGCAGTGATAGTTGTTTTTAAAGGGAGGTTGGTTTCGGAAGATGCCTGTTATGCTATCCTTTTGAAATCTGAATTTACCTAAAATTTAATACTTAATTAATATGTACCAACAATGGAGCATTCTTAACTGACTGAAGTTGGTGAGAATAAAGATTCCTAGTTCTCAACTGAGTTCAAGTTCAGTTCAAACTAGAAGCTCCTCCCAGTTCTTCGTTACCCACTTACACTGGTTTGACGTCCATCTACCTTATTTTAGCAGCTATTTGTTTTGATACTTCAATAAATAATTATCCTATTAAAAGTTAAATAGAACAAAGACTAATCTCCAAATAGTTGGATCGTTGTAACATATCATTTTGGAGGAGGAAAAAGAATTTTCCCTCCACCTTTCTAGATTCTTGGCTGAGACACTCTTGGCATCACGACATTAATAGGACAGAAGCAAGCAGAACTGTAATAACATGTATGCCTCCCGTACATATGAGAGAGGCCCAGGAAAACCAAGTAACTCCCTGAAATGGCCCAACCATCACCTTAAATACCATCTTTGGCTAAAGACTAAAGTAGTTGGGGGGGCGGGGAGGCCAGTTATGGGAGATTACCAGGAAAAGCACAGTAAACAAGGGTAAAGTTGTTACACAGATTTAAGTCCTTGCTTCTCTATTGATAAGAGTTCTAGAAATTTAGAGTCACCTTTCTTTTCCTGCTACAGAGAGGGAGACATCTTAACAAATGGAGATTCACCTTTAAGCATAAACACCTTTTATAAAATGTAACTTCTAATTGCCAACTGTTCCCAGAGCTTTTCCTAGGTCTGCTGTTTTTTGTTTTGTTTTGTTCTGTTCTGTCTAATAATCAGCCTAAACTATTTCCTATACCAAAGAGGCATGTTTTGTGCTGACAAACTCTGCTCCCCTTCATCATTAACATCTTTTAAGCATTAACAAACCCATATTTGAACTATAGTACTCTCTAGATGCCCACAAATGAACCGAGATGGGAGAAGTTTCTTCTAGAACAATCCATGCTGCCCTTTCACTTCTGTCGTCCTGCTGTGGGGTGTGCTCCAAGGATCACTTCCCTGCAGGTGTCAGATGTTCCAGGGGAAGAGGTTGAGAGAAAAAGGGCAGGGAAAGAATCACTTATGACTCCTTGAGACTGGGTTTCTGAGTGGTTCTGGTAATTTAAGGAAGCATATAGTGTCCAGTGTCATCTTCATCTCCAGGGCGATGGTAAATTTATGGCAGCTCTTGTAGCTATTAGATGCAGGGCGTTATCTAAAAGCTGAGGTTGGCTGTGACACAGATCCCACTGTTATTCCCCTCATCTTTTACCATAAATTTCTCCACCTCCATGCAGAGTGCTCCACCTGTATGGATTTTGTGCTTCAGCTGCAGCTCACGCCTGTCAGCAAGGCAGAGAGCTGGGCCCCACGGTGTCTGAAATGAAAGAAAGTCAAGCTTTGTCTCATGGCAGCCTGGGCTAGTACTCGGTGTGTGGATCTGCCTGCATTCAAAGGAAGAGAGGAAAAAAGCCATCGGTAATAACCTGGAAATTACCCGAGGAAGCCTGGTGAGCAGCGCCACCTCAGCGCTGCAGCTCTGCTCAAGCTTCTCAGTGAAGCACTGGGTCAGGCCTCTTTTTGTGGGTTGAGTGAGAAACCACAACGGCGCTTTAATGAACCGGGTGTCAGCAGCAGGGCCCGGCAGCCTTTGCAAAGCATTCGGCCTGCTGGGTTTAATTTCAGAATCTCGGCCTCTCTTATTCCGACGGCCTCCTTTTTTCCCCCCTTTAAATCCTTGGCCTCATTACCCTTTGCCATTCACTTGGTGGAAAGAGGGGAACAAAAATGGTTGGGGATAAAGAGGGAAACTGGATTGAGCCCTGCCACTTAATCCTACTCCAGCCTTTGACCAAAAAAGACCTGTGTAAGGTCTCCCCGGGGCTGTCCTCCAAAACCCTGACCGGTGAAATGCTGAGACCACCACGGGCCGCCAGGGCAACAGAAGCCTAATTGAGTTCCTCAGTCCGTCTCTCAGTATCTTTGGGACACAACTGGAGTAAAACGGACTGGGGAGGGGCGGAAGGTAATCCTTCATGTCATTTCCTTCTACATTTTCCTATTAGCCTATTTTCCATAGATGCGTCTGTTCAAATTCTGGAAGGATTTGTTTCTCCTGTTCTGCTTGGTACATTCAGTTTGCCTAACAGCTTCTTTTTACTTCTTTCTCTACCAGATACGTGTCCCTTTACGTCTGCACCTTGTACTGGGGATAATACCCTGTGTCTTCAAAAAATGTGTAAAATGTATAATGTCCTGTTTATCATAGGCTCTACCAGGTTCTGATGCTCATTGTAAATTTAAAAAAAAAAATGAGCTTCTAAGTCAGGCGAATGAATTAGCACTTATTTTGAGTCAGCTGAAAATGAATGAGTTTGAAGAAGATACTAATTTAAGCAATAGGAAAGCACAGAATGAGTTACAAACATGCTTGTGTATATTGTGCGTGTGTGGGCGCGTGTGTGTTGCTAATATTGGCTGCTGGTTGTAGCAATTGTGACCAACAATTGGCACCAGGGGCCAAAGGGAGGGAGAGATGGAAATTTTCATCCAGTAAGCTTTTCTGTCATTTGAAACAAATTGGGAACCTTCCACTGGCACTATGACATTTCTTGCAGCCTCACCTTTGGAATGGCATTTGGGTGTCTCAGGAGACATGGCACTTTGGAAGGCTAAACAGAGGGAGACTGGCAGTGCTCCTGGAGCCAGGGCATGCTGATAATGCATCTTGCCTGTGTGCACCATCCACTTATGCAGCATTTATGAGATAGACGGTTGGTATGTGTCTGGTGACCAGAGAATGCACTGCCCAACTCAGGACACTTTTGAAAGTGAAGTGGATGCTATTAATAATTATACCAGGAAAAAAAAACCATACATAAATCAAGACTCCTCTGAGCAAACCAGCATCTCTAGTTATATGCCCTTTTGATTGTAATTTTCGCTTCTTTCTCATTCATGAAAGCATATCAGAGCAGGACTGAGAGGGATGTTGTATGCGGATAATCTGAAATGCTCTTAACTTACTTTGAAGGAGGAGGAGGATTCCTGTACTTTATTCTGATTAATATTAAATTGCCCACACACCACCCAGCTGATTGAGTGCCAGCAATACCTCTGCACCCTTGTCAAAAGGATGAAATCTCCTACCCAAAGCCTTCTTCTTTTTTTTTTTTAAAGATTTTATTTATTTATTCATGAGAGGCACACAGGGAGAGGCAGAGACATAGGCAGAGGGGGAAGCAGGCATCCCATAGGGAGCCTGATGTGGGGCTTGATCCCAGGACCCTGGGTTCACGACCTGAGCCAAAGGCAGAAGCGCAACCAGCTGAGTCACCCAGGTGCCCCTCACATTACCATTCTTCATTGGAAGCTTGCTCTGTCATTTTTTTTTAGCTGTTGCTCTGAACTTACATGCTCAGATTGCCACTGGGACATCACCATTTCTATGAGTAACTGATTCTAGATAAATCCATTTATTCACGAGAGACACAGACAGAGAGGCAGAGAAGGCTCCTCGAAGGAGCTCGATATCCCAGGACCACGACCTGAGCCGAAGGCAGCCACCCAACTGTTGAGCCACCCAGGTGTCCCAATACATACAAAAATCTTTTAAAAAAATGGTAAAGTGAGGTTTTCTGAAAAGCATAGAAAGATGAATGAAAATTCGTTAGACACTATTGTTAGTGATAGAAGTACCACAACATTGAGCTCGGGAGGTTTGTTATTGTTTGGCTTTATTTCTCCCCTCCCACCCCTATGGGAAGTTTAAAGGCAATCACATAACATTTATCCAATTCCAAGAGCACAGTTTTATATAGAAGAATTCAGAATGTAATAGTTGAATTATATTCAGCTTTCTTCCCCAGTTAAAAATTCTAGCTGCCAATGTTAGTTATTGAACAATGTTATATTTATTGAGTGCTTTTTGTGTGCAGTGCACTGTGAAATAGGTACTGTTGGCACTGATTTTCTGGTGATAAAAACTATTGAGTTCTAGAAAAAAAATTAATTTTTTGATAGCTAAGGCCTCTGACACATATATTGTTTAACTGAAAAGCACTGCAGCTGACAGATGCGTGTTTGAAAATCTTGTACCCGGGCATCATTCTTCCCAAACCCTTTGGTGCCATTCCCAGATGCTGACTTTCTGGCAGAAGTAGACTATTTCTTGAACTGACTCCGTGGGGGATTTCTTATGTTCCTTCTGTGGACAATGGGAAAGTGCTAAGAGAGGATACCATCCATTTTTTCTCAAGAGGCAGATGGGACAATCAGCCGATACTGGTCTATGCCAGAGTCTCTGGTCATTCTGTTGTGCTTTTGCCTTAACTTGAAAAAAAAAAATCGCACCACTGTTTAGTTTGGAACCATTCAAAAGAGTCTGAAAGAAATAATCAGTTGAAACATAATTTGGCATGGCGTTTCTTTCTGTGTTCATGCACTTCCTCAAATCCTTCACTAGATGGAGTCCCAAATCAATCCATAGTCTCCACACCATTGCGTTGGTCTGGGAAGAAGGGGAGGAACACAGAGCCTTCTGCAACTGACCTACCTGCCTTCCTCTGGCTTCAAGAATGACTGGACCTTTCCCCACCCCTGATAGGGGACTCAGTCCTTTTGCTGGCCATACCTGTCAATATTTGGGGGGTGGTCCCGACAGGAAGCATTTTCTGTGTGATTGGCAGGAAGCTTTGCTGCTCCATTTCTAGTGGTCCCAGGGATCTAGCTGGTGTTATGAATCAGGAAGAGACTAATTTTAACTCTGTGGTGAAGACAGTTCAAACCACAGGCCACCGCCCTGACAGGAGCTGAAATCCAAGTTTGGTGAGTAGGCGGACAGATGGGCAATGAAGAGAGAATACTGTGATAGGCCAGTGGAAATGTATAATCCCTGCGCCCTCATATGTAAATCTTCAGTCTATGTCCCCTTGGATGTGCCGTATCTAGGATCTCCACTTCAAAGGAAATGACAAATTACTGTTTTTTAAAACAGTAATTTGTTTTTTGAAATACTGAAACATTCATTTGACTCACAAAAAAAGAGTGGGACTGTCTTTCAAAAATAAACTGGATTTGAGTAAAAACTGTCCAATGAGCTGTATTCAAGATATGAATCCATCCTTTTCCAGAATGATCAAGTGGGTTTAGTTTCAGACTCAGTTCAGACACACTTCTCTCCCTCCCCCTCCTCTTCCTGCTCGATTATTTAGATAGCTAAACACACCATCATTTTGACAGCTAGATAGGCAGTTGATTCATTATTGTCAGTCGTCAAGGAGACTGAATTTTTTCATGCTACGTTTTGAGGTCTGGAGCTGGATCAGTGGAAAAGAAGAACTTTTAGACAAGCCAGTGGATTGGATGCTGAAATCCCTAGGAAGGAACAATGACTGAGCTCCACTTGTGCTCATTTGGATGTCAACATAAACAGAGCAGAGCCGGATTCTAACTGTCTAGTCTGATGATATGCTTCATGTGGAAGGCTTGGCTCGGGCCCATGGTCATGGGAATCACCTGAGAGGCAAAGAGAACAGGGCCAGAACCTGAAAGTTGCCATGTTGTAGAGACATCCCTATGTAGCTGCTGAAATGTTACAAGGTGAGGATGATGGATGGAGAGGATTCCTGACCTAAATTGCCTTCTTTCACTGAAGGAAATTTTCAGGACATTTCTGCCTTCAAATGCTCAAACTCACAGTAGTTTAACTCCCACAGACACACTGAAACACAACGCTGAATGTGTAGACAATGATTTTTGTACCCTTGATAGAGCAGGCTCTTTTTTTTTCAAATACTCTAATGGTGGTTTTTATTGACAATTATTTGGATGACAGTTTTTCTGTCTTGCATCTCCAAATAAGAAGACCTCAGGTTTTTTTTTTTTTTCTTTAAGATTTTCTTATTTATTCATGAGAGACACCGAGAGTCAGAGACATAGGTAGAGGAAGAAGCAGCAGACTCCCTGCGGGGAACCTGCAGGACTCAATCCCAGGACCCCAGGATCAAGACCTGAACTAAAGGCAGATGCTCATTGAGCCACCCAGGTGTCCTGATTCATTGCTTTTTAAAACAAAACTTGGCCTCCTCATCTGAGTTCAAGAAATCACAAAATTCACATGTGTTTAATTGAGCAGATAGCACTGAGATTTCGTTTTCTACCCTTGTCCATGCAGGACAGAGTTCTAATGCAAGACTTTAGGAATTGTATGACTTTTGTATAAAACACAGATTTATTATATCCCTGCATTGAGAAGAAAGCATTTCTTTTTTTTAAGATTTTATTTATTTATTCATGAGAGACACAGAGAGAGATGCAAAGACACAGGCAGAGAAAGAAGCAGGCTCCATCCAGGAAGGCTGATGTGGGACTCGAACCTGGGACTCCAGGATCACGCCCTGAGCCAAAGGCAGATGTTCAACCACTGAGCCACCCAGGTGTCCCGAGAAGAAGGCTTTTCCATGTCATGTTAATATAATTAGGAGCCTAATTAATGGACATGTAAATCGTGACATATATTAATAGTTATTCTTGGTTATCATAAGTTTATCTTAGCAAGCCAATTGCTTGGCAGATGTTGACTTAAAGATTCTCTGCTTCACCTCATTATTATTTGACCTCATTCATTAACTTGGCAGGCATTTAATTGGCCTTCAGTGAGAATCCATTCTGAGTGGACAAAGATGAAAAAAAAGAAATGAAAGACGAAAGAAACAAATTCATTGAGTACCTAGTCACTGGCACTTTATATGTCATCTTAAATAATTCCTACAAAAATCTTGTGAAGTGGCTTCTCTTATCTTTATTTTAAATATGGGAAAGGCAAGAATTTATCTATGCCCTTCAGTGACCACCAGGTAGCTTTAATGTTAGAACAATATGAACATGATCGTAAAACATTAGGCTTGTATTAAGATGTTTTTGTTTCTTTGCGTTGCTTTTTAAGTTTTCTTATGCTATAGCAGGGGTCAGCCTACAGACCAGATCCAGACCATTGCCTGTTTTTGTAAATTAAGTTTCACTGGAACACAACCACGCTCATGTGTTTTCTATTATCTGTGGTTGCTTTCACCTACAACCTGAATAGTTGGCAACAGAAACTGTATGACCTGCAAAACCTACAATATTTACTATCTGGCTTTTTACAGAAAAAATTTGCCAATTCTGTGCTATAGATTGATGCTGTCTCTGTATATGTCTAAGCCACTTTTGGGGTGGCAGTCACTCATTGAATAGTAGCTTACAATCATCCAGTTTTTGCCTTGACTTCACCTACGGAAATCGAAGTGTGTGGTATCCTCAGGGTTTGAGGGCTTTAAGTCAGCCATGTCTGATGCAGGGAAAATTAGAGCTAAACAAAAGTTAGCTAGGTTCCTCTGAAGTGAGATTCATCCCGGATCTAGTTCGATCCAAACACCTTAGTTTGATCTGTATTAATTAGGTTTCACTTAGTTACGCTACAGCAACAAATGAGCCCCACCTCCCCCAAATGCAGTGGTTCATAGTAACTAAGATTCATTTCTTGATCACATTTCATGTCTACTGTGGGTCAGTGGCAGTTCCATTCTACCCCCATGGTCTTGATCCCAGCACCCACGCTGAAAGAGGACCTCCCTTCTGGGACATGTCATCCTCACAGCAAAGGGAAAGGAGGCAAGGCCTGGTAAAAAACACACAACAGGCTCTTAAAGTTTCAGCTCAGACCTGACCACATAATAATGGAATGGCTACGTATACCCCAGCTATAGGGAGACACTACAGGTTTCCAGGCAGAGGCAAGGATGCCTACTCTCAGGGCAGGAAGGACGTGTGAATAATTAAGACGGTAATAAAATCTGCAGGCCCCGGCAATCAGTCCCCCATTTGCCAACTAGAACACATCCATCCTCTTAGCCATCACTTAGGTAACCAGAGTTGCTGCGAAATCTCAGAGTTATTGCTTCCTGTGAGCACTTCTATATCCCACTCTCGTCTGGGTGGGTTATTCTGTCCTTTGTTCTAGCAATCCAGCCTTATCTCATCTTCTCCACATGTGTTTCTGCTTTGCTTTCTGGAGTGCCTGTGACTTGACAAATAATCAATGGTGAGGTAAAAACAGGTGCAGTCAACAGATTTTGATTTACTTCCATCAATAGGTACGCACTATACTGAGGCGCTTCAGTTATTCCGCAGCCTTGCCTTCTATTTGTCAGGGTTATAAAATAGAAAGTAAAATCACCTAAAAAGCGGCCTTGTGGTATGAGTTTCAATTTCCTTTTTAAGGAAAGCTGACCCTTTTTGTGAGCCCGAAGATGAAAGTTCCTGTTAAATGCAGATATCTCTGGCTATTCTGCCCAGAGGTCAGTGAAGTAGAACAAGATATTAAAGATACTTCCCCCAAACTGGGTCAGAACAGTGTTAAAAGATGAGAGGATTATTTCAGGGAGCGACACAATAATCCACTCACACAGTTGAAAAACTGTAATTTATGTCGTGTTTTTTGGATTCCCAAAAACTGTCTGAGGAGATGGATTAGCCAGCCAGCGGAGCACATGGTGTTGCCGCACGCCTCCCATCTTTACTGCTCCATTCAGCAGAACTCCATTATTTCAAAAGCCAAGCAAAAGCAGACTTTAAAAAATGGAATTTCATCATCTTCTACCTATGTCTGAACTAGTAAATCAAGAAAGTATTCCAAAATTATTTCTCCCACTTTAAAATGAAGCAATAAAAAAAAATCCCTTAGAAATTTGGGAGGGGGGGTGAGAAATACATATAGGTTGAATGACCAAAATTAATATGGAGGCTTACAGGTTATCTTGTGGTTATATCCTTTGTTTGCTTATGTGATGTATTAGATTAATATATATTCAATGTGAAAAGCCTTCTCATTAAACTCAGTAACGAATTAGGAACATGTGCCCTCACTATTGCGCGTTTATGTCATTCTGAGAGTGCTAACCAGTTGCGATGACCAGAAAAAAAAGACATAGGCTTTAAAATAGTTCAGAAGACAAGACTCAAATGTGTTCATTTTTTATTGCATGATTATGTATCTACAAAACCGAAGGGCACCAACTAAAAAACTTTTAAAAATTGCCTATAGTAGATACACAAAGTTGAATATCTAACAAAAGCTTTTTCTTATGCAAAGAGTAAGAATCTAGGAGCTGGAAATTTGAAATTTGTATCAAAGGCAGCATTTTATTTTATTATTATTTTTTTTAGAAATCTTTTATTTATTTATTTGAGACAGACCGCAAGAGAGAGCAGGAGTGGGGGCCGAGGGGAGCAGAAGGAGAGGGAGAAACAGGCTTCCCTCTGAGCAGAAAGTCCAATGTGGGGCTCAATCCCAGGACCCCGGGATCATGACCTGAGCCCAAGGCAGACACTTAACCGATTGAGCTACTCAGGTGCCCCAAAAAGGCAGCATTTTAGTCAGAATAATTTTATAAACCATGATAGCAAAAAAAAAAAATACATTAAATAACTAAGAGTTAAATAAATTGTAGTACATATAGAAGAAAATTGCAAAACTATAAAACTTCAAGGACCCCCTCCAAAAATCCTCCATGTTCCAGTAACAATCTCTGTTTTACAAATTATTCCAAATGTAGCAGCTTTAAACAGCCATTTTATTATGCTCATGGCTTTTGTGGGTTAAGAATTCAGACAGAGCACAGGAATGGGATGTCTGGAGCCTCATTTGGGAAGACTAAAATACCTGAGGGTGATTCAATGGCTGGAGAAGGAATATTCTGGAAGCATCTTTACTCACATATTTGATGGTTAATGCTGGCCCTTGGCTGGGACTCATTTGGGCCTATGAACCAGAGCCCTACCTGAGGCCTCCCCAGATGGCCTGGGATTCATCATAGGGTGGTAGGCTCAGGATAGTTGGACTTCAAGAAGTGAATGTCCCTGAGAACCAGCTGGACACTGCTCTACCTCCCCTAACCTCACGTTGGAGGCCATGCAACATCTACTGCATCCTATGGTAACTAGACTGCCACAAATACTTTCTAATTCAGGAAATCTCTTTGAGAAGAATGCCAATGAATATGCAGCCATATTTTTAAAAACCACTTCATTTAGAAACTGAAAAACACTGAAATTCTAAATGAGATTATTCTTCCCTAATTAATATGCAGGATAAATATAATTCTAATCATATTAATGGAAAGATTTTTTTTAACTTGTCACAGTGTTTGTCAATGTCATCTAAGAAACCAAATGAGTAGTAATAGCTAAGAACATCTTGGGAAGGATGAATACTGAAAGGGGAACTCAATATTTTATAGACTGCAATAAATAAAACAGCTTGATTATTCTAAGAATAGACATATAAATCCTACAGAATAGAAAACTCAGACCCAAGTATTCATAGGAATATTCATCATGTGCATTCCCAATACGTGCTGGAGAAAGGCAAACTTATTCCATCAATGGTGTGGAGCCTCTTGGTTAAACACAGGGAGTGTATCTCTAATTTATACAAGGTACAAATGGAATGTTCGAATGGATTAAAGGTTTTAGGCATCAAAATCAAATCAGAAAAAAAAATTCACTTAACTGGTGTAAAAGGCTTTCTAAGTATAAAACCAATGTTGTAAAAAAACATGTGTATAGTTGATAGATCTGATTATATAAATAATAATACCGTACATGAAATAACTAAAAACAAAATTAAAAGCAGATAAATAACTTGCAACGTGTAAAGCAATCAGATATTTGATGTTCTTAGTAATAAAGTGTCCTTTTAAATCAGTAAGATAAAGATGATCACCTAAAATGGTCAAGGCACATGAGTAAGCAGTTTACAAAATAAGGCCACTCAAATGGCAAGTGGGTAAGTTGAAACTCTGGGGTGATTATGGGAGAATAAAAGCACAGGAATGAAATAAGGATCACTTGTGAGACACAGAATAGCTGTTGGATGGGAAGGTGATACAGCTTTGCTATGCAGCTGTACTAGGACATACTTGAGGTTCAATTATGTGAAATGGCCATCATTATTCATTGTTGCTCTACTGGAACACAGTTTGGCAATGTCTGACTTATCCTTAACCCTCAAGCAAAGGAAGCTTGGTTTTAGCAAAGCAACATGTTTCTCTGTGACTTCCCTCAGATTCCCCAACTTGGTCAAGAATATCTTGTCTAGAACTTCCCTCTCCCCTTAAGATTCAGCATGTAGGAAGCATCCCCTTCGCCAAAATCCCTAGGGGTATTTTCCGGTATCTCAAAATGATCAATCTTGAATAATAATAATAAATACATTGCAAATCAAATTCGGACTTGGTCTTTTTAAATGGCAGAGCCTTTTTAGTCAAATTCTTGCATAAAACTCTAATATATAAGACATGTAAAGGGAAAGTTGGTTTAGGCCAAGAAGGGTCCTGTCTGCTCTGTCTCCTTGCCCCCGAGGCAGCCCTGCTCCCCCTCTGCAGCACTGTAGCCTGTAGCCCCCTGGAACCACTGGGCCACCATGATTTTTGAGGAAAAGGCAACTTCCAATTTTCAGCACTAGTTAGAGTGTTGAGCGAGCTCCGTAAGGAAAAATGTATAATCACTTTTGTTAATCTGCACAAAATGTGCGAACCTAGAGCATTTTGTTACTTAAGTAAACTGTATGAGTTGCCCTTAAAAGCTGTTGCTTATTATTTATAGCACTAATTGAAAAAAAGAAAAAAGAAAAAAAATCCTTTACGGGCGTTGATAAAGATTTTAGTGAAGAACACCTAACACCTATTTTCTCAATATTTTTATGAGTGATACAGGAATAATAATTATTTTTAAATATCCTCATGGGCATCTGCCTTTGGCTTAGGTTGTGATCCCGGGGTCCTGGGATGGAGTCCCGCATTGGGCTCCCCACCGGGAGCCTGCTTCTCTATCTGCCTATGTCTCTGCCTCTCTCTCTGTCTCTCATGAATGGATAAACGGAATCTTTAAAAAAAAATTCTCATGGTATCTCTCTTTGATTTAATTAAAAAAAACAAGAAGAAAGAAAGAAAAAGAAGAAAAAGAAGAAAAGAAAGAAGAAAAGAGAGAAAGAAAAGTAAGGTACATAAAACATCTGTCTTTAAAAGTTCAGGTTGTCTCTGAGTTTGAAACAGCAGGCATTTTAGGATGCACTAGAGCTCAATTAATAAAGTGCAGTGAAATGATGTGAAAATTGCTTGTAAATAGGCATGCAAAGAAAAGCCATAAGAAGAGGTGGGAGTATCTTGCGTGTGCAACTTCGAGGTGGACAATGCGCATCTGTAATCCATGAGGCCAAAAAAAAAAATGATAAAAAATACAAGCTGGACTTCAGTTTACTCAGGAAACAAATATCAGTGCAAAAACAAAACAAAAACAAAACCCAAAATCTATAAATAAGATAAGGATGCAGATGAGTGGCTGCAGGTAGGTGATTCAGGCCAGTGTGGACCTCACTGAGGCATAATCCAGATGTGCTGGCAGGCTGGGCAGAGTAAGATGTCTCTCGGTTCAGAGCAGCGTAATCTCATGGGCTCACTTCCCGTTTTACTCCCTGTCAGGCCCAGAATCTATTAAAAAAAAAAATTCAATAATTCTGCTACTCAGGAAGCTAAGCCTCCCTTGCCTAAATGCAGGTTCTGCAACCTTAAAATTACTGCTGTACCAACACAAGCCTGCCTCCCCCACCTGTGCCTGTACTGCCAGGTAGGGGTTTGGCGTTAGGCCCCAGAAAGCTCCATTGGCTGTTCGAAGCTTGTTGGCATGGCTGAATCAAAAGACAAGATTTCAGCTGCTAATTGCCTGTTGCCAAATATCTATAGGGAAAAGGATTCTCAGAGAAAACCTTTGGGAAAAAGAATCAGTCCCTCATTGGCTTTAGAGGTTTACCTGGTGCTTCTTACTCACTTAAGTGTGTGGAAGAGATGTGAATGCCCTTCCGTGTGGCTACAACCTGGGGAGTCTGAGCCACCTACCGCAGAAGGCAGTAGTAGTAGAACTAACTGGAGATCCCCAAGCTGTGTCCCTGCTCAAACAGCCAGATGCAGTATTTAGAAATAGGGACCACTGCCCAGAGGACCTAGAGAGAAACCTGGTCTGTACTCCCCCTCTCCTCTCACGTGGAGGGATACTCAGAATACTAAGAATCTGTGAGCCTGCACTTCACAATGTATATGTGGACCAGCGCACCACACAGTACACTGTAATTATACACATTTTTTAGTTGTCAGTCATACCTCAATCAAGCCAGAAAAAAAACAAAACAGAAAGAAAAGAATCTAAGGGCGACAACAGAAGAGACTGTTGGCTTCTGAAGATCCCACTCACTTTGCTGATCCATCCACTGAAGTCTTCTGTTCTGGATGGAAGCAAAGTTCATAGCTCTTGAGGGAAACTGAAAGGATCCAGAGGTGTCAAGAGAGAGGGTGGACAGTTTCCCCGGAGACAGGGGGCTCGGGATCTGTGTTTCTCAGCAGAGGCGTCGTTGGCATTTCGGCCACCGTGACTCTTCCTTAGGTGGGTTTAGTTCAGCGCCCTCGACCTCCAGACGTCAATGCAGATAGCCTTTGCAGCAATCCAAAACGTGAGACACGGATGCCCCTAGCAAGGTGGTACCACCCCAGAGCGGTTGTCACTTTAAGGAAAGAATTAGCGAATAGCTTGTCAAATTAAGGAACAATATGGGGATGTCCCCAAATGGGCAAGAACTTTGGAGTTGGCCCACAGCAGTTACTGGGCAGCTATTAGCTCAGATGGCCGCTGTGACACATCGAGGATTAAGTTTTTGCTTTATAGAGTGTGTAAAACGTTTATTGTGTCCATTCTTCAGCTAATGCTTTCAGTTCAGTTTGGTTTATTTTTATGATTGTTCATTTCAGCTGCCTTGAATATATGACTGACATTAGGTTTACTGGAATTGCTGTCATTGTCATTTCCACGTTGTAAACACCAAATGTGAAGCTGACTGTGTTTTTCAGTCTTTCTGGGATGCTAACCTGTTTTAGTGGCTTGGCTCCTCTGTATCAGAAAGGGCATAAACCGGACAGTTCTTTTAAGTTGAGACGCTTTTTTATTTTGTGCATGTCTGATCTTGAGAGATACTCTGGAGGAAAATAAGGGTAAAAATCCATATTTGAAAAGAGGTATGTCCAGCCTAAGTGTGGTCTATTTCTCATGTTCTGCCAAGCTGAAATGATCTTTTAGATGCATCTGATTTCATGGGCTATAGACCACCAATAAGCTCATGAGACTTATACCAATGAAGCTCAGCTCTAAATGATAGGGGGGCAGATGCCAGGGGAATGAGTGACTGTTGTGCACAGAAGTAAGAAGAGAATTGGACAGGTAAGGAATGGCAGAAAATATATGGAAAGAGGCAAATTGATTCTCCAAGCAATCAAAACAAAAAGCTTTATTGTTTCCTGGGCCATGGTTAAGTGTTTTCAACACTTTATTAGGTTTTATGATTAATAGAAAAGTTGGCTAGCAATTTCTTTGAAGGTCACTAGTTTTGTTTTGTTTTACTTTTTATTTATCATGAGCAGGATATCTCCTGCCAACTAAGTCTTACGTTACTACAAAATTGACATAAGAAATTCAAAAAGGGGAGATTCCCAATCTCCTCTCCCCTCCTTACTCAGGTCCAAAGCATCTCTCGCCTCTACCTCTACCTCCCTGAGGTCCCGCTTAAAGGACTGTCTGTCATTGCCCTATTCCCAAACTTGCATAGCAATAACAAGCAGTTGAAGTTCCTGGTAAATATAAAGACCATGAAATCTAACCCATTGAGATTCAAATTCAGTTGCTCTGGATTGGCATTCCTGCCTCCCCCTGCCCAATCCAGGTCATTTGTATCTTTAGGCATATTTGGGGGGCTCCTAATACTACTCTTCAGTCTTCCTTTGATAAAAATATAAGTGTAGGGACAGCAAAGGAGACCGTACAATTTTGGACAAAAGCTCATGAATATGGGGACAAATGACCTTTTCAGTATATGACCTTCCCACGTGTCCAAAGGAGGAGTGAATTTTTACTTAGAAAATATCTCTGTTTTTGCAAAATACTTACACCACACATAGAAATTTCTAGCATACAATAGAAACTCACCATTTTCCACGATACATTTCAATGGAAAGCTTCTTTCCCTGCCTCCCACCCTCCCACCAAGATGATCAACTACTGTCTTATTTCTTAAAGGGAAAAAAAAATTTACTTTGCCCATGTAGGAAAAAACTTGGAACTTAAATAGAAAATTAATATAGAAATGGCATACATGTGGTATAAGATTTAATTTCTAAAACTGCTAACTCACAACCTCTCAGAATTATTTAAATACAGTTTGCAGGCTTTGGAGAGAAAGAATAAATTACAAATCATGTTTTCACAGGACTTTCAAATGCTCATCTCTCAAGAGATAGTAATGAAATAGTGTAATAAAAGACCAGGTATGAAAATAAGTTGGTTAAAGACAAATTCGTTTTAAGATATTAATAAGCCTAGTTCATATTGTCGAGGGCCTAGTAGATGCCAAGTTCTATGCTTGGTGTGTTCATATATATTATTTCATTTAGTCCACATAACAATTCTACAAGGGATTATCAGGTCTTGATAGAAAAATGTGAGTCCCAGAGAAGTTAAATATTTGCCCAAAGTCACATAGAATTTCAGGAATTGGGCCCAGGTCAGCCTAAACTAGTCAGTTAGTGTCTGTATGGTTATTCTAAATCTGTAATTCAGCATCTATCTAGACTCACTTGTAACAATGAAAGGGATGCTATTGAAAATTACAGGTATAAATTGATCTGTTGTGAGGAAACTGGGTAATTGGTTACTCTACTAAACAGAGTTAGTTTATTTAGCCATCAGGCAAAGTTAGCTTGAGGGCAGAGGAATTGAATCCGTAGCCATATATAAATGACCTCAAAATACAAACGTACAAAGTCAAGACCTTATGTTAGTTTAGTCATCTACAACTCATGTGAAATCATCGATAATCATATGTAAATTACATTCAATAAGCATGGGGGATACATTTTTAAAAAAATTCATTTATTTATTTGGGAGAGAGAGCACCAGCAGGGGGAGGGGCAGAGGCACAGAGAATCCACAAGCGGGCTCCTGGTAGAACCTGGAGGAGCTGACTAGGGGCTGGATCTCGGGACCCTGAGATCATGACCTGAGTTGAAGCCAAGAGTCAGATGCATCACTGACTGCACCATCCAGGTGCCCCAAGCATGGTGGGTACATTTAAATGTTTGATCTAATGTGCTGTAGAGCCTCCAAAAAAAAGCCTCACTGTGAAGAAAAGCTTCAAGTGCCACTATGTCCAAAATAGCTTTATCTTTTTTTTACACCAAATGTGGTTACCATGACCTTTCTCATTTCAAGCCTATAGAGAAATTAAGTGATTTGCTTAAGAACATGAAGTGAGTGGTAGAATTGGAAGGAAACATCCCAATTTAGAGCTCCATTTCCTTTCCTGAGTTTGTACTCTAGACTTTTCTTGAATAAGAATATTAATCTCCATCATGTACTATCTGTTCCCAGCATTATAGGCTGCATCTGTAATACCACATTCCGTGTTTTATCAAATGTGTGAAGGGGTACCATACCACTGTCATCTCCTACCTCGAGATGAGGAGACTGGGGTTCTAGAAACTAAAGTATAAATATGATCTCATGTAGTCATACATGTAGCTTACATATCCTCTTAGGCCCTCTTTTATTTTTTAAAAGATTTACTTATTCATTTTAAAATTCACACACAGGTAAAATTCACCTCTTAAGGTGTATAGTTTTGTGAGTTTTGATCAGTGCCTATCATTAGTACTGGCAAGGCTTTATATGAACCCAAATTATTTAGGAAGAAAGCATAAAGCAAATTACTTTTTTGTGATTGCTCAAAAATAACTGCTGGAAGAAAGTCAGAGTGACTGTCTGCCCATCTGTGTACTGGTTTCATGCTCTGCTGGAGAAGGAAGGTCCGTTAGCATTTCCTGACTCAATGTAGAATTTCTAAAAAAAAACCCAATGTACCTAACTTTCTATGTGCTTTTTTCTCTGAAGGAAACAGATTTTACATATTGTAATCCTTTTGCTTTGACCAGAGAGTTGATATGTATGCCCCAGACCAAATCTAGCTTTTAGCCTAGAAGCTGCAAATGGCTTTAACATTTTTAAGTGGTCAGAAAATAATCAAGAGCAGCTTAATATTTCTTGATATGTGAAAATCATATATTAGATTTCATTGTCCTTAAATGAAGTTTTATTAGAACACAGCCTTGCTGGCTCATTTGTTTACCTATTGTCTAGGGCTGCTTTCATGCTCCAATGGCAGAGTTGAGTATTTGCAACAGAGATTGTATGGCTTACAAAAGCTGAAATAGTTACTATCTGACCTTTAAAGAAGAAAAGTTTGCCCCTCAGATCTAAAATAACATTAAAGTGTCGCAGCTGAATTGAGCCCCCATTTTATTCCTTTCTTGGTGTTTATTTGCTTAACTATGCATAGAAATGTGTAACCTTGGTATGGCTATAAACTGTTCTGGGGAATACAGAGGAGGCCAAAGTGGTATATACAGTGTAGACACAGGGAAATTGAAAACTCTTTCAAGTGACTTTTTGTAGAGAGAAAATATCATAGGTGATTTTCTGCATTTGGTATAAGTTCCTTTTAGGCAAGATAATCTTGCAACAAGGTGTTAATTACAATACAACTTTCATAATTTACAATTCAGCTTAGTAGCCTGCCTACCCACTCTATGCTCTATCCACAATATCTGCAAATTATTATGAGTATAGCCTCCTACCCCCAAAGAATCTTTACTTCCCTGAAGAAAATGAAATGTAGATTAATTAAATTGAAATTGAGAAGTTAACTCTAAAACCTGGAGTTTGAGGAACATTGATTTGTTCATGGTTTATGGGAGAATTCAGCAAAATTCAAGTCTTTCTGGACTTATTAGAAGTTCTGAATGGTATTGCTGGCTAGAGTCAAGGGTAGAAGCTTATATGATGTTTGTCCCTCATATTTGCTTCAAACAGATACCCTCTTTTAATTATGGGTTTGTCTTCACAGCTATTCTAGGTGTTGTGGTGTTCCATATTCAACAAGTGAAAAAAAAAAATGTGACTTGATTTCACCTGCACAGAAAGTAATGGGAAAAGTTGTATATAGATCCTAGAAGTTGTATCTAAACCATTTTGAACCATTTACTATTATCATCTCTTTTGAAGGGCTGATTAAGAGGTTTTATGATTGGGTCCATGGTTTCACTGAAACGCCATTGTAACTGAAGCAGGTCCAAGATTTAACAATGGGGAAGTGATTTAGGTAAACTAAGGCATCATGGTATGATGGAATACAAGACACCATTCAGAGTGTTATGGAGACCATGGCAATACCTATAAATAAATATGCAAAATAACATCAAGATTCATAATTAAAATAATATACACTCACAAGTAGTCAAGGGAGTTAAAACAGAGGAGCAGTCCTCAAAATGTGGTCTCCAGGGGCGCCTGGGTGGCTCAGTCAGTTAAGTGTTTGCCTTTGGCTCAGGTCATGATCTCGGGGTCCTGGGATCTTAGCCCCTACTAAACAGGGAGACTGCTTCTCCCTCTCCCGCTGCCCCTCCCCCAGTTTGTGCTCTTTCTTTCTCTCTCTCTCGCTTGCTCTCTCTCTCTCTCAAATAAATAAATGAAATCTTTAAAAAAAAAATGTAGTCTCCAGCCCTATGCAGATCCATAAACTGAATATTACCAGTCTGCAATGAGAAAAATATGGAATCCAAGAGCTGCTGTTTAGAAACTTTTATGACAATTTAACAGATTAACTTTATTGTTGACTTTAAAATATCTTAAAAATGGGCTTATAATTATTCTTTTTAATTTCATTTTTATTTAGTAATTCATTTTCAATCAATAGTTAACTTTTATAGTTCACAAAATTATTTCTGTAATGCATTGGAAAAAATAAACTTCCTCACAGAGAGTTTGAGAAACACTTTGTATATTGAAAACAAATGTGTTGTTGTCAACCTTAAATATGTTACACATATTTAAGAAGAAATACCATTTTATGGACATTGAAATTTTATTTTCATAAAAGGCTGTGCTGGTGTCTGGTCAGTTACTGTTTATCAAATTATTGTACTTGGCCAGAATGAGAGAATTTTGTTTTGTTTTGTTTTCCTTGGGCTTAAGCAACTTTTAAGTATCAAATGCTGTTTTATGCTGCAGGAGGATGACAACAAAATTCTGTTTAAATGACTAAATCATTGCTGAAACATAATTTAAGGTGGGGTGGGGGGAGGACAACAATCCTACAGAAACGTGTCGATTAAGTTTGTGTGCAACCAAATAGAAATGTCAGGATCTTCCTCCGCTTAAAATGCAGGGACCAGAGCATTGAGGCATGCGAAAAGAATTTGATTTACAATTTGAAGAAAAACCAGCAGTAAAATAATTGAGAGCTGGAAAGCAATCTCACTCCTGCCAAATTGCTTTCCTCCATGCATGCTCCATTTAGGAGTGATATTCAGATACTTACATTTAGTTGGTGCATATTTTCTTTCCCCTGTGAATATTCCATCCTGTCGGATTAGGACTGTTTCTCTGCTTGGATCAGCAAAAGAGAATATCCAGTACCCAGCACTGGATTGTGCCTGGAGTTTTAGAAATCGAACATGGTTGATTTTTTAGGTGCCAATGTTATAAGCTGGCTGTTAATGGGAACGTTCTTGGTCTCTAAATTGCAAACATGGGTTGCTTTCAAATAAGCTTTAATCTGAGTTCACGGGAATCGGGATATGTGAAAGTGCATTACAAATTGTAAAGAGTTGCTAAAATATTTAACAACAACACTAACCAGTGCTACCACTCCAGTTGTAATTTGTGTTGGAGGTTTAATGAGTATCAGCCTTGGTGTTGCTTTTGACTTGCTTTTCCCATGAAGTATTCATAGATAAAAGAGGTCTTCCCCTCTTGCCTAGGAGTAATTACCTCTAGGAATGAATCATATATTCATGGATACATAAATAAAATATAGGTTGTCCTGCTAAACTCTTGCTCAGTTTGTTCTCTGGGTCACATAGATATACAGTCATTTATTTATGATTTTTGAAAGTCAGTGGCAAAATTTGGCTTAGAATTTTGGGTCCCCTGCCATGTGTTTCACCATGGAAGCATATTCTACAAGAGCAAGAATTTTAAAGAATCAGAAATATCTGCATATTAAAATATATGAGGGGTCCTCTTTTATCTTTCCTGCTCACATTAGAAAATATTTTTGGTTGGCTTATGAGAAATGCAAACCTGACAAATTCATTTCGATAATTGCCTCATGCAAGCCTCTGACACTATGAGCTGGAATCAACATCTCATGGTCCCCAAAGGTAAGGCATAAAATATCATTCGGGGAGGGGAAAATAGGGCCATTGAAAAATAAACAGAAATAGACAATGCAAATTAGGCTTGAGCCAACCACATGCCTGTTTTAAATTTAAATTTGACTATAATCCAGAGCTGGCTATACCCTGGGCATCTAGAGGAAGATGGTGATGAATAAAAAAGGAATTTTTATCTTAAAAAAAAATTTGCCAAACCACAAGTTGTAAGGTCTAAAATTGACAGTTTGTGACTCCCCTGGCCAGCCATTTGTCTTATGTGAACCAGGTCACTCTTGGTTTTTCTCTCATAGTTCAGTTCACTTTCAAGAGCCTCCTTGTTCTTTGAATTAAAATTAAATACTTTTTGTCATGAGCTTAAGTCAAACCATGGTTTCATGTTGCTCTGTGGCAAACTAGGAAGACTTTAAGAGCAGTTAATGATGGATGGTGGGTTAAAAGCTTAAGTTACATGTGATTGTGTGTACACTTGTGCACACACACGTACACATGTGTGCATGCGCCCTTCACAGCCACATTTGCACCAGAAGCCCTCCTACCCAAGGTGAGGAGGTCCGTTAAAGCAAATAATCCTAGAAAAAAAAAAGTGATGCACGCATGACTTAAAATATTTTAACTTACAATGTATCTATGTGTGTTTATTTCCCCATCTTTCAGTGGCAAGTTGTTGTTTGTTTGATTATTTTCTTTCCCCAGCAAGTGAGGACTTCTAAAAGCTTTCCAAAAGTAAGCAAGGCTTTTCTAAAGCGAGGCTTTTCTTGAGTACAGGTCTGATGATCAAAGGGCCTCTACTGTTCCTACATTAACTACACTTTTCAGAAATCATCTGTCCCGTCCAGCCCGGGTTTCTGTAAACAGAGTGAGGGGTTGGCACCCATATGGCCATCTGTGTGCAGAATTAGTCTGGACTCTTAGATTCTGCTTGACGGCTTTTCTAGTTCTCTTCCCACATCTAGCTAGCAGTGATGCTTAGCAGTCCCTCCTTACCCAGTCTTTTCGAAGAATTCAACTTAGTTTTTATGGAGAACACTTTCTTTTTGCACTCACCTTTCATTTGCTCAGGTCTCATTTCACCAAACTTTTTAAATTCCAATAACAAATGATACCTGGATAAAGAGCTTTGGAAGAAAACTTAGCGGCTGCTTGAAATGTTCAAAATGTCAGGGTTTCAGACAGATATGCATGGAGCTTGAGTAGGTAGAGACTTACCTCCTTGCCTCCTTTCTGCATCCACTGAACATTTGTCACTAAATTTTGCAAAGAGATTGGAGATGATTTTTATTTAACCCTATTTTTCTAATCTCCAAAGAGCTCAGAATAAAATCGGTGACACATTTCCAGAAACCTACAGAACTTGATGGTCTATATTTTTTCATTAACTTGACCTCTGAATTCATCTTCTTTGTCTACATTTTTTCCCTTTTATGCTCATAGATTTTCTTTTCTATGTCTCATTATACAGCGAGAGAACTCCAATACTTTGCTAGAATGGCAATGTGGTTGTGCTTAATGGATGTTTGTTTTTGCTGTTGAGGCATAGTGTAGTCCATGTTATGCAAGATTTAGGTTCTAAAATTAGCACATAAGAGAAAAAAGTACTTAGTTGAAATTATCCTCACATCCCTTGAGAAGGCTCTATGGCTGAGTCCAACATATCATACCTCTAGAGGTCTAAAACACCCATGTTTTCCATAAACTTTGCAATAGATCAAGATTATGTTGAATATCAGGTGAAGGCTTGTTTTCAGGAATATATCTGGCAAAACATCAGTGTGTTTAAAAACTAGAGAGGTGTGGGATCTTCACACTCTGAGACAGGCCCTGGGAACTGAGATTTATGCCCCCTCAACTAAGGAATTTCAAAGCACATCATGCTTGGTGTTATTTACGTATGCACTCTTCCCTTCCAGATTAACTAAGTCTCATCTTTCTGAGAAGATAAGGACAGAAACTCATTATTTTCTCATTATACATTCAAGTAGGAATGCTCAGAAATTTTGAAAGAATTAAAATAAAAGGAAAATGGAAAATTTTTGCTTGCCTTTCCAAGCCAGGAAGAGTGCACGCTTAATTTTTTTTTAACTTAGTGTTTCAAAGATCAACTTCACTACTTTAAAAGTTTATAACCTAGTTTTTGGGTGGTCACACTACCGATATGAAAACAGACTGATTTTTCCAGATGGTTCTTAAATTAGATCAATTTTTTTAAACATTAAACTTTTAGAAAAATTTGTGCATTTGGATTATCAGGTCTCATTCTTGCTGTGTTTTCTGTAAATCTTGAAAGGATAGTTTTCCTATTTTATTCCTACCTTTACACCTCTTAATAAAAGAGTGTGTGTTTCACATATCCTATTAATAAACTAATAAACTATTAATCTTCAAAAGAGGACTGTGAATAATATCCGTATTCGTGTTTTCCTTGGTAGACTATCAATGCAAGGCTGTTATTTTGTGTATGTGTTTCTTTCCCATCCAAGACTAATTTTCTTTATTTAAGATGCCTGAACTGAAGCATTTTTTAGTTCAGGCGAAGTTGGGAATGTACCATTGGACACTTTTAAACCTGTGCTTCCTGAGGACACCCGATTTGTTTTGAAGGACATTGCATGATGATTTAGGTTTCAGAGTCTGTGCTTGCGTGAGGCTGCCTGTTCTTTCACTTACTTTTACCGAGTGTAGGACCTCAGATTGTCTAATCTCCTTGAACCTCAATTTCTTCATCCATAAAGGGGATATTTGTATCTCCCTTGTGAATTTACTGTGAAGATTAGATGAATTAATTTATCTAAGGGCCTTGGATCAGTGTTCATATGCTGTAAGTTCTCAGTAGATTGTTATTAATATTGGCCTTGATATGTGTGAGGGGGTGGGATCCACAGTGGATGCCAATGGGTATCACGTGACTGGTTGGAATGCAGCTGGAATGTGCTCAGGTCTTTCACCTCCTCCCTCTTCTCACCCCATGCAGGTGGCCCCAGCCATTAAGGAGCGGATGATGAAGAAGGGAAGCCTGATGCTGGGCTACCAGCCCCACCGGGGGAAGGTCAATTTCTTCCGCCAAGTGGTGATCAGCCCTCAAGTGAGCAGGGAGGACATGGACTTCCTCCTGGATGAGATAGACCTCCTGGGGAGAGACATGTAGCTGTGGCTTTTGGTTCCCCAGAGACTCGGGTCCTGTTCTGGGGAGACTTAGAGAACCAGGGCATCTGGGGACACAGAAGAGATGGCAGCCCTTCTGGTGAGAAGTAGGAAAAACTCCCTGGCATGGCCTGGTAAAACAAAAATGCTAAGGAAATAGTGTTAAGGACCCTTTAGCTGCCTGGGCACTACTGTTACTATAAAGGAGAAAGTAAAAAATTGATATTCTCAAGGACTGTCTTTAGGATACCACCTGGAAGACAGTTTAGTAAGTACTGCATAGGGCCTGGATTCTAAGCTTCCATTGTTCTTTCAAGAACATATAAATTCATAGTTGAAAGCAGTGGTTCTCAAAATGGTGGTCCCTAGACTAGCACCATCAACACTGCCTGGGAACTCATTAAAAATGCAGATTCTCAGCCCCGCCCCAGACCTACTGAATCAGACACTCTGGGTATGCAACTTGGCATATTTTAACTAGCCTTCCAGGTGATTCTGAGGCAAGGTAAAATTTGAGAACCAGTAGTTTAGTGAAACCTTATAAAGACTGAATGATAACTGATATTTTTCCAGCAAAGAATTACCTAACATTTCAGTGGCCCCTGAACCAGTGTCTGAAAATATGGCTGAGCATCTGTAGCACTAATCATTAGGGGCACCAGAAGTATATCAAAACTATTTTTAAAAGGAGAAACTATTTAAGATGTTTGCTTTATGAAGATATATCTTTTATGCAGCTGAATGTTTATTCTCAAAAGCTAAAATTAACCATTATCTACTCAAAATTACTTAAATTAGAGGTAAGGGTAAAGACAAACGTGTTGTAGCATGGCCCTTTCAATCAAAACAATAATTTCAATTCACTTCCCAAAGCACTTGTGTCATTAGCTTGGAGTAGACATTAGGCACAGATCTCTCTAACTGTGTACCTGTTTCAGTGTGAGGGGGCCCATTTCTTATGTTGTTCTCTGCTTAGAAAAAATAACCAGAATGAAGTCCAGGGTTATACAACATTCCCTTTCTCAAGCTTTGAATCGTCAGTGTAGACTATTAAGTGGTTTATATTAGGCAGAGAATCTGGGAATTAGAGGCCTTACAGTAAAAACACCTCCTCCATTTCTCCTGGGAGTGGATGATTATAATTCTATCTCTGATCCTGGTCCTGGATTTCTAGGAGAATTCTATTTGGCTAAGAAATAAACAGAATTCAGAGGTGTGGGTGCAGAGTTAAACCAGGTAAGATTGTGAATCTAATTAGAACTCTGGTTTGGAAGGCAAAAGATGGAAGAGCATTTAAGAATTAGACTTAGCGTATTCAATAACCTTTCATACAATATTACAATATCATTAGCTTTTGTTGATTGAATTTAAAGAGTAAAAAGCAAATGTGTACTGTTTGTTTTTATTCCATATTTTCACTTTAGGATATGTGGTTTCTCAATAGCTCCATTGGTCAAAGAATATTTTAATCTTTCTCTGAATTACTTTATTCTCTGGCGATAACTATTTGTGAGCGAGTGTGTTTCACCTACCTTGTTGCTCTTTTTGTTGTGATGTCTACATAAAATGTTCCTGAAATTGATGTTTGCAATAATTCTGGTTTAATGAAATAAAAAGCAACATTAGCACACATTTAGTGTTAGTGACTTTTTTTTTCCTGTCATCTCCTCCTTACTGGGTTGTCTCAATACATTTTAGAAGGAAATTGATTTCCTTTGGCACTTTAGCTAAAGAATTGAGGGAGCAGGTTGGAAGCTGTCTGTTTCTGAGTTAACACCTTGAATGGAATGGAAAAAGCAGTTCTAGCAAAGTAGGGATTTGCCTTTTGTTTAGTCTTCCACCCTCTACATGGCAAGCCTCGGGAACCAAATAGCCACAGCTCAGATCCTGTTGGGCCTCTTCTTGAGAGATGATAGTTCCTTGATGAATGAAAGTATGAACAAGTATTAATAGACACTTTGAAGATTCCATTCCTTTTTCCTTCAGGTGTTCAAATATGACACACCCAATCAGGTATTTGACTGAATGGTCAAGAATAATTTTTCAATAAAAGTAATAATCCATTCACATATTGAACACATTGATAGTGACCCTATGGTGTCCTAGGCAGTGATCCAGGTGCTAGAGATATGCAGTGAATGAGACAAAGTCCCTGCTCTTTAGAGGCTTTCAGTCTAGTTGAGGCAGAGAATCCAAAAGTAAATATGTAACAAGTCATGTGATAATAAGGATTTTGAAGAAAAATTAAGGAGAATAAGAGGGAAAAAAATGGAAAGGAGAGAGAGGTGTGCCATTGGAGAGAAGTTGGTTGGGGCACCATCTCTCTAATAAGGTGACATTTGAGAGGAAACTAAGGAAACAAAGTGGGGAGCCATCTGGGTATCTGGGGAAGGGCATTCCCAGTGGAGGGTATGGTAAGTGAAAGGCCTGAGTAGCTGCATTTGTGGTATGTTCAAGGACCAATGTGGAGATATGCAAGCCTGGAGCAGATGGAATCATGCGGTGAGTGGCAGATGACAAAGTCACAGAAGTATCTGAAAGTCAGTAACCTGGGCCCTGTGGGTGGGGACTTAGGTTAAGACAGAAACACTTGAGAATCTGAACAGGGTATTGATGTGACTCAACTTAGATTTTAGAAGGATCACTTTGATTACTGTTTGGAGAATAAGGTGCCCATGGGCAAGTGTGAATTCAGGGAGACCAAAATGGGAAATAATTACAACAGTTCAAACAAGAAATGATAATAGTTTATACTAGAGTTGCAGTGAGGGAAGTAATGTAAAGGGGTCCAATTCTAGAGGCATTTAGATGTAGAGTTGAGGGGTCCCTGTGTGGCTCAGTAAGTTAGGTGTCCAACTCTTGATTTCAGCTCAAGTCATGATCCCAGAGTTGTGGGACTGAGTCCTATGTTGGACTCTGTCCTGAGCATGAAGCCTGCTTGAGATTCTCTCTATCTCCCTCTCCCCACCCACCCAGGACTTGTTCTATTTCTCCCTCTCTCAAAGACAAAAATAAATTAATTAAAATAAATAAATGCAGAGCTAATAGTGTTGGCTGATGGAGCAGAGTGCTCCAGGAGAAATGAGGAATTCTGAAGAGTTTCATATACTTTCATCTTGGGCAACTATAAGAAAGGAATTCCATCACTGAGATAAGGACTGCAAAAAGTAGTTTTACCTGGTTTAGTCACGTAAAATTTGAGTTTCCTATGCCAGCCAATCAGATCTGATGGGAGGAATTACTTTGGAGTCTCAATTTCAGGGGGAAGTTGGGGCTAAAGTTACTAATTTGAGATCCATCAACATAGGGATGTTATTTCCCATTATGGAATTGAGTTCATCTGGACAGTGCCCATGGATATAAAGGAGAATTAGAGCAAGGACTGAGCCCTTGGGACTTCAGTTTAAGATGGAGAGGACCAGCAAGGAAGACTTAAAAAGATCAGTCAATGAGGCAGAGAAAGAACCAAGAGAGTGGTCACTCACAGGCCAAGTAAAGAAACATTTTGGGGGAAGGACAGAGTGACCAGCCATATCAAATGTTGGGGACAGGTCAAGCGAAAACTGAGATTTCCTTTAGAGTTGTCCATGTAGAGGCCATTTATTTGCTGAAATTTTATTTGCCAAATATAAGCATTTAAAATATTCAATATTCAATCAGATTTAATATTCAATTCAGATTCTATTCAATCCAAAGCCTTTCAAATTCCACTTTGGGCTTTTGATTTTTAACAATGGTTCTTTATTAGAAAAATATCTAGTAACATAAAGGGATTTGAACTGAAAGAAGTATTTCATTGCTAACTGGATCAAAGAAGATGAGATGTAGAAGCCTATAATAGAAAACCCAATTAATTCTAGTTTCTTTGGAAGGGTTTATTTTTCTCAGTTCAAAAGAGGTCCCAACATAGATAATCAGGAGATAGTATCCTACATTTGGTTACCCTGTGAGCAGACATGGACAAGGATTTGAGAGCAAGCAGCCTGTTCACTTGGCAATTCCAGGAAACACTGTTCAGGAGATAGTGAGAACAGTGTTAGGTAGAAGGAAAGGATACCTGGATAGTGAACATGAGTGAGAAAATTAATACTGTGACAACTGAGGACTATTGCTGCCCATGACCCCTGGGGAAGAGAGTAAAATGTACTTCAGAGATGTCCCATCTGAGGGCTAAGAAAAATGGGGTATTTAGCATATTGGTGAATTAATTGAATGGGAGCTGATCCCAGGAGCGTTAGCTCCTTGACCATCCTAATCATGCTTCCATGGCCTTTTCTGGTCTTCAAGCAGAGAATACAGGTGCTTACAACCAAAGCCTTGACCAGGATTGGTGAATATCAGGGAGATTTAGGAGGGGTGCTGATGGCTTTTGTAACAGCTAGATGGTATCCCAATCCTATTGTCAGGAACCCCAGATCCTTCCCTATTTTCACTCTGCAATCCTTAGAGATGTATTCAATCAAGTGTTACTCCTGGGTGTAATCTGAGCACTGTGTCTCTAGCCATCTCCACATTTCAGGCAGAAAGGAAAGGATAGAAAGGAACTTTCCCAGAAGCTACCCACCACCCCTTAATTTACCACAACTTCTCTTCAGGGAAGAATGGGAAATTTAATAGTTTTTGTTGGTTTTTGTGTGTGTGTATGTGTGTGTGTGTGTTTTAAAGCTAAGATGTGCTACTGTCTGCAACCACATAAGTAGTTTTCTTGGTGGTAAAGAAAAATAGCAGAAATGGATGCTGGGAGACAACCTGCAGTTTTTGCCACCATGACATATGCATTGAGTGGCACCAGTTCTGAAAGCATTATTTTTAGACAGCTCAGAAATTAACCTCAGTTGATAAAGTTTGATTCCATTCGAACTGGAATCTGGTCTGGCTGGTTCAAGCTGAGCAAGTTAGCTTTGCCTCATTCACAATTATCTAATCCAACTTCAAATGATCTAAACTGATCTGGACTCACCTAAAATAATTAGAACTGGCCCGATTCCAGTTTGAACCAATTTTATGTCCCCCTACCTCAATCACATTCCATTTGAGCTAGCTTGATCTTGTGGGAATTCATTCCAAAAAAATTAGAAATTGTTTGATTTTCTTTCAAATTTGTTCAAGAAATATTTTATGTGGTTTAGTTCAAGAAAAGTCAGGTTACACTTGCCTAATCCAACTGGATGCATAAAAAAGCCCCTTTTCAGAAAACTCCTGGCTTTAGGGAGCCTGTTCAAATAGCAGGATGACAGTAAAGGAACACTTGCCCAGTTCTCCAGAGAAAAATCACCTCACAGCACAAAAGACAACCCCAGGTTCAATTGGGGTCACATATGAGGAAAAATGAGCGCTCTCCACCTGCATTCTGTTTTGCACTCCCTTCTTTACTGAGATGAGACTAGTTAAATGAAGCATTGAATATTCAGACACTGAAAATAGAGGTCCCTGGAGGGAGGGATGTATGTGGAAGGCAGTAGCCAAAAATTAGAAAAATAATGTAGGCGTCGTGTTTCTTTAACCTCTTAGTCCTACAGGTGTGGTGTTTCTCATGGCTCATGGTTTACATGTTTGAGAAACTTCTAATGTGGAGAACCAAGGATGATTGCACCAATATCTATCGTTTGCTGAACCCATACTACAGCCAAGTGCTATGCCTGCCAGTACCTTCACCATCCTCATGAAATGCCATCATAGTGGAAATTATTGTTAGTCTCATTTTCACTTGAAGAACCTGGGACTCAAATAGTATAAGAAAATTCTCCAAGATTACCAAACTAGTGAGTAGCAGATCCAACAGTCAAATATAAATTCACCTCACTCCAGAGCCCAGGCTATAAACTTCTTCACGCTGCTCTAGCTATATGGAGAGGAAAGAGTCATCATGGGCTGATACTAACCATCTGACTGTGCCCGGCATCCCACAGTTTACTTGGCAAGCAAAAGCATCAAGAACCAGCTTGGTCTCAGAGGGCAATAATTATATCATACTGACTTGGCGCCTTTCTCAAATCAGAATATAGGAATTTTCTGACATGAATATTTTTGTTTTTGAAGTTGGAGGGCTGTAGAGAAAGCCTTTGGACTTGAAATAGTAAGAAATTTTACAGAGACCACAATGGAGGTGAAAATAAGTATTTTCTGAGCATTTGGTCCTTCCTTTGTTTTCATACTTTTTTGGGTTCCAGGACCACTGTGCTAATGCTTACTTGACATCTCCCCTCGGGTGTCTCACTCAAATTCAGTATGCCCAAAACTGACTCATGATTTCCTACTCTAATCCTACATCCCTCTTCAAGCCCATTTCTTTGTCTCTGTTTTCATCTCAGTGAATGACATCATGTTCTATTTAGTGTAGCAAACCAAAATGTGTAATTCATGCCTGAAACCTTGTCTCCCTTTCTCCCTCCACTGTTTGTTCTATGAGCAAGCCTTGTTGGATTTGCCTCCAAGACATGTCTCTGATCCAATCATTTATCTCACGTCCATTGTTTTGTCCAAATTCCAAACTTCTTTCACCTCTCCTCTGGACTATAGCAATAACCTCTTGCTGCATCCACATATTGGCTCTGCGCTTTGTCTAATCTACTTAACCAAACTGCAACCAGATTAGACCACGAAACTGATCTCTCACTTCGTCTGCCCCCAGGATTGACAACTGCCAACTTTGCAAAAAACCCTTCAGAATACCTGTTGGTCAAGCAAAGCTAAGTTTCTTGGCTCTACCGAGCACAGGGAACCCTGCCTTGAAAGAGTTTTAATGATGTCTCAGAAGAGGGGAAATAGAGGAGGATATTTACAAGCTTTCCGTCTGTGCTGGTGGCTGAAGGTGGTTCTTCCAACTGATTGGGACACAGTTGATCATGGGATAGTTTAGGATTGGTGGGTGCAGGAAGGTGAGAGTCTTGATGGAAGGCTTGATAAATAAACTGTTGTGTGATAAGCAAGCTGCTTTTGCAGGTGAGCATTCCTTTGTCCTGATGGGAGAGATGAGTCAAATGTTTGGATAAATTAGTTGGCAGGAATTTCCTAAAGCAAACAGCAAAGTTTCGCTGATTTACAACCTTAACTTTCTGAGCGAGAATCTCCTGAAATGAACATTTAAATCATGTTGACGATAGTCATCTTGGTTCTGGGCCCTCGTAGTTAAGCTACAGGGAGGTAAGAGACTTCAATTCTCAGGATAAAGATCAAATTCTGCCAGTGGCTGCCAAGGCTCTGCCTACTCTCAACTCCCATACAGTTTCAACTTCATGTTGCGTTACTTCCCTCCTGCTGCGAGCCAGAAAAGCCAGTATTTTTCCAAATGCTGCATGTCAGAACTCTTGGATGTAGTAGTTTCTTTTCCTAGAGTGCTACTCCACATGTCAAAACTTTTGGATGTGGTACTTTCTCTTCCTAGAATGCTATTTCCCCCCTTCTCCTAACTAAATTTCTGCATGCAATTCAAATCTCAGCTTGAGTCTCAGTTTCTTAGGGATACCTTCTCTGCTTGCCCAAAGCGGATCTGCATCAATATAAATAAACTCCCTATAATTTTCTTTGACTGTATGTATTTGTAATTATATATCTCTATATGCTTTGAAAATAAGACTATGATATATATCGAGGGCTTAGGACATAGTAATTGCTCAATAAGTAATTGTTGCAGTAAGGAAGGTTGGCAGGTAAGGGCTTTAATGTGCCTTGAGAGAGAGCATTTTTATTTAGGGAACATTTGGATACATAAACATAAAGTAACTAACTTCTGCCTGAGAGAAAACTCTTAAGTCACTGTTAATCTTAAAAAGCATGCTACAAACTGAAATGCCAAGTGTTAGTATATGTGCTCCTGCAGAGAAAGAACAGTTTCCTCTTAAAAATGAATTAATGAATTTAGACTTGACTTATCTCAGAAAAATGTTCTTACTGGAATAAGTATAATTGATAATTTTGATTTCTAAATATTTTCTCACAAGAGTGTGGGACTAAAGCCACACCTACCTTAGGGCATCACAAGTTATGGTCTGGTTAACATTTCACCAGCACTGCCTAATACCAGCTCACGCTGGCAAAATTCTGCAATTCTTCCTGGTGGCTGATAACGACGTAGAACACAAAAGGTCACAGATTGTCCCTCAAGTGAATGGTGAGTCCTAAACAATTTTTATTCTGGTATTTGGAAGCTTTAGGTTTTCTTGGGCTAGCTCGTATTCTGCTGGAGACCAAGGGGTGAGAAGGTTCTTAACACCATTATGGAAATGCATAGGTGGAGTCCCCTACTCCTAGTGGGCTGGGTGAGGAAGGAGATGAACAATGCATGTTTCGGGGGCACTTCATGACCTCTGCCTATCCCTGCTCTTAGAACAGGACCTTAATGCCCATTGCAGAATGCTAAGTATAAAAAAAAATGTCTTTCATATTATATGAAAATCAACATATGAGTTGGACTTTTAGTTGATTGATTAGGTCAAGTGTTCAAAAACCCAAACACATGTTTCCCTAAGGCCTCCCAGACTTGGGTCTACTAGAGAGGAATTTTCTTATCCTGAGACCAACAGCCTCAACTTAGTGTTTACTGGCTATTCCCCTGGAGTATGTGGATCAATTCTGGTATTTCTCACATCCTTAGGGAAGAACTACACAACCCAACTTGCATGTCTTCCAGGGAGGTTTCACATTCATATTATAGAGACTTGCTGGCCTGCCAGGCAAAAGTACAAGTGTTCCTCTTAATCTAGTCTGCAAATTGTAAAAATATGTTCTGCATTCTCCACCATCTGCAAGCTCTGGGCACCCGTTACAGTTGCTGCCACATACTAAAGTCTAGGTGGGAATTTCTGCATCACACCTCATGGGAAAAATCACGGGTGAAGAGCAGATCCTGGGAATTACACATAAGAAGATTATGTAGTATGTGGATCTGTTCCATCCTTTCTGTGGCTAGCTAAACCACTGGAAAAAAAATCATGTGCCTAATTCTGCATATTTATGCTGTAGCAATAGTGTCCTCTACCTGCTTTGGTTGGTGTTATAAAAACATGGAAATGAGATCTCAATAGTGTATTTAAGGCAAAGGCTCTACTCCTAGTTTCTCTCCTTTCTCTCTCTCTGTCCCTCCCCCCCCCTCGTGTGTGTGTGTGTGTGTGTGTGTGTGTGTGTGTGTGTGTGTGTGGTTATAGACTGGGGCTCAGGTATAGGTTGAAGGCATAAGGTTATAGGACTGGGGCTGACTTCCTATGAAACCAGGAAGGGAATACAAGATTTTAACTGGAATGCAGTGATTTAGTAGCATCAACACACTCTTCACCTTGGGAAAAGCATGGATTGAATGCTGGAGAGGTCAAGCCTCAATAACAAAATCCAGATACCAATGATGAGGAATAAGGTAGAGTTAACAGGGTCTGACAGAGCTGTGAAAGCTTGACTTCTAAATGAGATCGAATTGGTACCAACGTTCCTAACTGAATACTAGCTGATGTTTGAATTTCATCTTTTCAAGTCAGCAGTTTAATGTGTGTGATGTGAGTGTGGATCACACTCTCCTAAAGGGTCAAAGTCAGCTGCACTATTATTAATGAAGGCATTTGTAGGAGACTGATGCAAGTCTTCAATTCTGAGTAAATGAAAAAATGGTTGTTGGGGTACCTGGGTGGCTCAGTGGTTGAGCATCTGCCTTTGGCTCAGGTCATGATCCTCAGGTTCTGGGATGGAGTCCCACATCATGCTTCTTGTGGAGAGCCTGCTTCTCTCTCTCCATATGGCTTTGCCTCGCTCTCTGTGGCTCTCTGTGTCTCTCATGAATAAATAAATAAAATATTTTTTAAAAAATGAAAAATTAGTTGCTATTCCCAGAGAAATTTGAAGGGGAGCTAGTTTGACAGACAAGTGGGTGAATCTGATTTGTATAAGCAAGTAGCCTGCAATAAGAGGGATGTGATACAATGAAGAAACTGAAAGAAGCTAACAATCATAAATTGCCATTATTTATGAAAACTGAAAGATAACTTCAGGAAGATGCCAACTTATCTCCTAAAAAACTGCCTGGCAATTAGAAACCAAGGACTGGCATTTTTGCTGCTGTGGCCAGTCTCAAATTCCATGCTGAGTGTTGTGTGATGCTCCCAGCTGTAATGATAATTGAATGGCTTCCAGTCTTGGGCCTCATCCTATCTAAATGGGTTGCCTTTGGTTCTTATTTTCAAAATAAGAAAAGATCCAATGAATATTCATCAAAGCTTTTGCTGAATTCAGAACAGGAGCTGTATGTTTGGATGACTTTGGACCCCATTGTGAGCTTGATTGAGCGCTGATGACTTTTCTTAATTTGAAGAGTAATTTTCTCTGAACTCCCTTCTTGTCTTTTCCATCTAAAATAACCATTAAATCCCCAAAATAAAACAAATACTCAGCAACTGTTACTCTGGATGACAGGAGTCAAGCATATTCTAGATTTAGTTAGATTACGTATCAGTTCCCTGCTTGGTAGAAAGTTGATCCCAGTGAGTTTCAGTGGTGAAATGGAGGAGAAACAGTCTCACCTGGTTCAAGGAACCAGATTTACCCTTCTGTATGGAACAACCAAATAACTGAACAAAATATATGAAATAGCAGTTTTGAAGACATTGGATATCAGGCAATGAAGGATAGTGATTTCTGTGAAATAGGGAGCCAGTGAGGTGAACCCACAGACTGCTTCATATTACTGAAAAGTTTTTAGTGTGGCCCAGGTAAGGGAATCCCAGGTGGAGCTCAGTTAGCCAAGCTAACTCCTTATTTAAGGAGGCCAGTTTGGTAGAATAGAAGGATGGGGAGCTAGAAGGTATGGGACAGACTACAGCTGACTCTTGGTCGATGTGGGTTTGAATTATATGGGTCCACTTATAAGGGTATTTTGTGAAAGAGCTAAATTGCTTCTGTTTGGCCCATGGTTTGGCAGAAGTCTCCTGGGTGGTTAGATAGTTGCCTAGTGGCTTCAGGGAGAGGCTCAACAAAAGCCCTGATACTAGGGGGATGCCAGAGGGACCCCTCCAGGGCGACTGGGCTTCAGAAGCTCCTAGTCTTGCAAGAGAGTGAGCTTTTTGAAGAGATACTTGTCCAGCTCAGCCTGGGGACCAGCCAGCCTACAGAAGTTCATCATGTGGTCGCCATTTTCTTGATGAGTTTCACTTTTTTTTTTTTTTTCGAGTTTCACCTTCTTATCTAGGAAGTTATTCTCCAAGAAGTCCAGGAGATGGGGGTCTTTGTGGGCAGAATCCAGGGCATGCAGATCCAAAAGGGTTCAGATTCTCTTCCAGGACCATGGCGACTCCCATGGCATCCAAGGTTTTACCCCACTTATTCTGAGGCAGCTTCTGCATGTCCTGGAAGAGAGGGCACAGCAGCTGTGCTGGGTTTGCATCTTTAAAACCCCATATCTTCATCTTCTTTTCACCAAACTCAAGGAAAAATAGCCCACACTGTCCTGAGCCACATCATGGCAGGTGAGATAAAAGCCCAGAGAGAGGTAGGTGTAGGAGGCCTGCAGATGGAGGTTGACCAAGAAGCAGATAGGGACAGCCTCCACTTCAATGCATTAATTCTGAGCAATCTGGGAACTCATTTGGCAATAAGGAGCGAAGCTAAAAAATTGTGTTGCCTGGTTTGGAAGGTAGAGAATGGCTCAGAAGATGGTCTCCAGACGTGGTAGCAGGAAAAGAGGTTGGAGAGTGGGGGGACGCTAAAAGAAGGGGGTCTCTTCTGTCCAAATTGAGTTTTTTAGAAGAAAATATTAGGATATTTGTTTTCAGGATACAGAAGGGATTTTTTCTTTTTTCAATTTAAATTTTAGCTAACATACAGTGCAATATTGGTTTCTGGAGTACAATTCAGTGATTCATCAGTTACATACAACGCCCTGCGTTCATCACAACAAGTACCCTCCTTAATGTCCACCAACTATCAGCCCATCCCCCATCCACTTCCTTCCATCAACTCTCAGTTTGTTCTCTATTATTAAGAATCTCTTATGGTTTGTTTCCTTCTTTCTCTTTTTTCCCCCTTCCCGTGAGTTCATCTGTTTTCTTTCTTAAGTTCCACTTATGAATGAAAGCATATGGTATTTGTCTTTCTCTGACTTATTTCACTTAGCATAATACACTCATGCTCCATCCATATTGTTGCAAATGGCAAGATTTCATTTTTTTGATGGCTGATTAATATTCCATTGTGTGTGTGTGTGTGTTTTGATATATGTATTACATCTTCTCTATCCATTCATCAGCTGATTCTCCAAACACCATTGAAGCAACAGGCAGATCCATGAGGCTACTGGGCACACTGCCCATATACAGATTTTTTTATGGTACAGTACTGTAAATGTATTTTCTCTTCCTTATGATTTTCTTAACATTTTCTTTTCTCCAGCTTACTTTATTGTAAGAATCCAGTCTATAATACATATACAAAATATGTTAAGTGACTGGGTTATGGGTAAAGCTTCTGGTCAACAGTAGGCTATTAGTAAGATTTTTGGGAAATCAGAAGTAATAGGGGGATTTTCAACTGTGCAGGGTTCAGCAGCCTTAACTCCTGTGTCATTCAAGGGTCAAATACATTGGATAGGAGGAAGCTCCAGAAAATTCTGGAGATCCAAAAACAGATTTTCTCCCCTGAGTATTTTGACAGAGTCCTGATTGGCATGTGCATGTAAAGAAACTGCCTGTGGCTGGAGAAAGAACTGTCTTGAAGAATTGGTTAGAGGAAACAGTACCCACTGCCACTACCTGGTCTGCTTCCTCCCATCATGAGAGTGGAAAACCTTATGATTCACAGGACACTGAGTAGAATACTCAAAAGGACCTTGTCTCAACGATGGGATAAAAATGCGTCTTAGTCTCAGACATGTGAGTTGTTTACTGGTTTCTTCCTAGTGATATTAACATCAATTATTTGCTTATAGTGGTGGCTACCAGGCTTCTCCACTGCGAAGTGACTCTTTTCTTCCTTTTCGTATACTAGTCCTTAAAATTAAGTTACCTAGTCCAGGCCACACTCAAATGGAAGAGAATTAAATACTGTCTTCTGGAGAAGAGATTGTCAAAGAATTTGCAGACATATGTTAAAAGCACCAGCAGTGATTACTAAATATTTTGGGGGAGCTATGTTAAGGCTACGCACATATCCTATTTCTCCTTAAAGTTTTACCCACTGATTTTATCATTTATCAGTGCATGCTGCCTTACAGAATTATCACTTGGATGTTCTATTTTTTTTTTATGATAGTCACAGAGAGAGAGAGAGAGAGAGAGAGAGGCAGAGACAAAAGCAGGCTCCATGCATCGGGAGCCCGACGTGGGATTCGATCCCCGGTCACCAGGATCACACCCTGGGCCAAAGGCAGGCACTAAACCGCTGCGCCACCCAGGGATCCCCTACTTGGATGTTCTAATAGTGATTTTCTATCCCCCTCTTGCCTTCATATTTATTAAATGGAATTATTTTTGTAAGAAGGCTGGTCTATTTTCCTCCTATTTATTTAATTTGTCATTTATGTGTGTCTGTATGGACTCATAGATACTCATTTTGTTCTCTTAGTCATAACCTTGTGCCATTGTTATTTATCTTGCTGCTCAAATTGTCCCAGCTTTGACCACTGGGAGCTTGTACAGGTGGTTCCTGTGCCGTTTTGACATGTTCCTATCTCTCTTTTTTTAAAGTACTCCCTACCCTTTCATACAACCAGACACTCTAGGCTCATCTTTCATTACTCAGCTCTAGAGTTAGCCTTTCTCCATGAAGCCTTGGCTCTTATCATTACAGAATTGCAGAAGCCAATATGTAGACCCTTAAGGGTGCTGGTTATAACTGGGGTATTATTGCATCTAGAGCATCTCAGAATAGGAAACATATCCATGTATCATAGCCTAAATACACTTACACTCACACACACACACGATTTATATATATTACACACACATATTTAATGTGAATGCATCATATGTGTGTAAGTATGTATATGAACATTAATTCACGCAGATGTCATCAATACTAATTCAACACTACAGGGTTCTTTCTAGCATTCTCTGCCCTGCTTATTTATAATAAGTTCATTCTCTAACAATACAAAATCTGACTTTTCTTAGTTATATTTACTTATTTGTTCGATTGTACTATACACATAAATTAATTTCAGAATTGCTAACCTGCATTATTGTGCCCCTGAAAGAAACAAATTTACCAACTAGAGTATGGTATTTATTAATATTTATTTTTTTCCTTAGGTTTACAGTATTGAGCCAAAAATTTATTCCCCAAAGTCTCTTAGCTTAGCACATTTTCCCCCATCCCCTTCAGTGACATTGTATCACATATTTGCTACTCAATTAGATTTATTTGTCTTAGACTATATCCTCTTCTGGTTGTTGGCAAAGAGTTTATCTTCACCCAAACTTTGATGGGCCCTTCTGAGCTCTCTTCTCAACTAGGCTTTGACTTTGGACTTCTACGTTTATCTTTACTGAGAATCTAGTTTCAGTAAGAAGCCCACTAAGTAGGTTTACAAAGAATCCCTGATTTGGTTTCTGACCAAGTTCTTCATCCCCCACGTTTGATGTCTGTCTTGACATGCCACTAGCAAGAATTTTGTCAGGTCAGCTAGGCAAGAGCCCTGCCAAAACTTGATGGCTCTTCTTAATAATTTTCTATTCACTGACCCCCCTCATTCAGTTCATTGGCTACCAATCCATAGCTGTCTTCGAATTCAAAGTTGAACCTAATCTTTCCCTTTTTGAGGTATTTTTATAGCCATAGTCTTGAATAATGTCTTTCTTGACATTTTAACCAGTGTCAGAATAATTTTTTCTTTAATATTGCCCTGCCATCCTACTTGAGTTTTTAAAATTTGCATATAGTAAAATTAGCCCTTTGTGGTTTATTTTTATGGGGGTTTTTGAAAAAGGCATATAGTCAGATATCTGAAACTGCAGAATAGAAGAATTACATCACCCTAAAAATTTCCTTGTGTGGTCCCTTTGTTATCAGTTACTCTACCTTTAAGTCTTGGCAACCAATAATCTCATATTATTCCCTTTTCTATAGTGTTGTGTATATGGAATCATATAAATGTTGCATGTAGAGTCTAGCAACTTTTATTTGGTAAAATGCCCTTCAGATTCACCCATGTTGTAGTGTTAACAAATAGTTCATGCATTTTTTTGGCTGAGTAGTAATCCTTCAAATGCATATACCATAGTTTCTTGATCTATTTATCTGTTGAAAGATTTCTTGGAGGGACGTCTGGGTGGCTCAGTGGTTGAGTGTCTGCCTTCTGCTCAGGGTGTGAACTTGGAGTACCAGGATGGAGTCCCGCATTGGGCTCCCTGCATGGAGCCTGCTTCTCCCTCTGCCTGTGTCTCTGCCTCTCTCTCTCTGTGTCTCTCATGAATAAATAAATAAAATCTTTAAAAAGAAAAGAAAGAAAGATTTCTTGGATATTTCCAGCCTAGGGCAATTATAAATAAAGTTTCTATAAATGTTTGTATACAGGATTTTGCATGAACATAAATTTTCAATGTTTGACTAAATGCTTAGGAGGGAATTGTTAAGTAATATGGAAAGTATATCATCAACTTTACAAGAAACTCCGAAATGATTGTCTAAAATGACTATACCAGTTCATATCCCACTAGCAGTCTATGCAACTTTTTGTTGCTCAATATTCTTACAAGCACTTAGTGATATCAGTGTTTTTGTGGATATAAAGGAGGGGTAAAAATGTTTCCCCCTACCCTCTTGTGTTCAGTACTGGAACCTGTGAATTAATTGAAAAAAGACAAATTAACAGGACAAAGATTTATTTTGCATGCATGTTAGACCCAGAGGCCTATATACCATTTTATCAAAGGGTCATAAAATGTGGGGAAGATATTAGACAAAGGAAAAGAGTATTTCAGCTTTTTGGGGAGGAAAGTAAGTGGTGAGAAGGGGACTAGGAAATAAATAGTAAATAAGAATTGTTCAGTAAGTTTTGTTATACAGACTCAAATCATTTCAGGTGATATACTTCCTTTGTAAAAGGGAAAATTTGCCTTGCTTCTGGCAGAAAGGAAAAAGGAAGAGAATTCCTCCTGTGTTTGCTATTTCTCACTTACCTTCAGCTCAAAATTACTCTTATGCCAAAGTGGCATATTTTAAGGTGGCATATTCTGATCCCTTCAATGAGCATTTCCAGCGCCTGTATAATGATGTGTCTTTGTGGTTTTAATTTGCATTTCCCTAACAACTGATAATGTTGAGCTTTTGTATATATCTATTGTCATCCATCTATTTTATTGGGTGAATTTCATGTTCAGTATTTTGCCCATTTTTTAGATTCTGAATACAAGTACTCTCTCATAAATATAATTTAAAAATATTTTCTTCCAGGGTGCTTGGGTGGCCCAGTTGGTTAAGCATCTGACTTGGTTTCAGCTCAGATCATAATCTCAGGGTCCTGAGATTGAGCCCAATATCAGGCTCCACACTGAAGGAAGAGTTGGCCTGAGATTCTTTTCCCCTCCCTCTCCTTCTCTCTCTCTCATCCTTGTGCTCATGCTCTCTCTCTCTCTCTCATAAATAAATAAATAAACAAAATCTTTAAAAAACGTATTTTATTCCAACCCTTGATTTATCTTTTCATTCTCTTACCAATTTTTTTCACAAAACAGAAGTTTAAATTCTGACCAACTGCAGCTTGTCAATTTTTCTTTTATGGGTCATGCTTTTGGTGTCACATTCAAAGAAACTCATTGTCAAACTCAAAGTCAGCCAGATTTTTCTCCTGTTTTCTTCTAGAAGTTTTTTAACTTTACATATATATCTATGATCCATGTTGCATTCGTTTTTATATAAAAATGTGTGTTATATATTGAGGTTCATCTATGTTGCATAATTACTCCTGGTTTCTCTAATACCATATGTTGAAAGAACTATCCTGTCTCCTTTGAATTGCCTTTGTACCCTGTGCTAGGGCAAATACAAATATAAATGAATAAATTCTCCCTCATACCAAAAGAGGAAGAGAACTTACTGCTCTCCTTTCTCTTTAGCATTTCCTTTGGAAAATATGAAAATGTAAATGCTCTCTCTGTTTTTTTTTAATGCAGTTTAGTCCTTTTAAAAGCTAAATGAGCCTCTTGCCAGTTTTGCCTTCCAAAGTTTTCTTTTTTGAGAATAATGGACTATCTCTTTGAAATGCAAAGATCAAGAAGCATGACCTTGTCTCTCTGCCTCTGGGGGAGTTTTAACTTCGGTGTTTGACTCTCTTTCTGTTTGTTATAGAGATATGAGAAGTTTTATTTTTCTTTTTTGATAAAGACAATTAACATGTATGTAATGGATTGTATCTGCTTTGCTATATAAAATAACGTTATTTCTTTCTGTCTTTATAATGTCCTTAGATGTATCTCACATTCTGATTTAATGTTTATTCAATAATAAAGCTAGGTTTTTTTCTTTTCTACTTTTGTGGATAATTTTTTATGGGTTGGCAAGAGATTTTATTTATATAACAAGATTTCTCATCAATTATCAATAATTGGTTACCTATATTTATATAGTCTATTTCTGGGCTGTTTATTCTGATGATTATAGCTTTATATTATGTTTTCAAACTGGATAGTCTGCCCTTCAACTTACTTTGTTCTCAGAATTGTTTGAGTTGTCCTAGCTCCTTTGTATTTCTATATAAATTTTGGAATCTTCTTGCTGATGTTTACAAAAAAAGTGGGGGCTAGGATTTTTGTTGGATTGTGTTGACTCTACAGTTCCAATTGGGGAATGATGATGTCTTAATAATTTTGAGTCTTCCAATTAATGGTCACGGTGTAGTGCTCCAATTATTTTGTTCTTGTGGGGAGCAAATTTTGCCAGTTCAAGGTATGCCTCTTTGGCATTGATTATTTTAAGTTGGCTATTTGTTTTTTGAAATTTCGTTTATTTATTTGAGAGAGAGAGAGAGCACAAGTGAGACTATGGGGTGGGGAAGGAGCAAAGGGAGAGGGAGAAGCAGACTCCTTGCTGAGTGGGGAGCCTGATGCAGGGCTCGATTCCAGGCCCTGACATCATGACCTGAGCTGAAGGCAGTGCTGAACTGACTGAGCCACCCAAGGGCCCCTAAGCTAGTTATTTTTAAGAAACTGTAGATACAAGCAAAGCTCTGAAAACCAAGTAGAAGTTGTACTTTTGTAATAGACATTTATAAGTATAAGGAAATCTCCATTTGTAAACAAGTCTCCCTTTGTACCAGGAAGAGAGGGATGACTCTAAATCTAAAAACCTTCATCTATGGAGAAGGTAATGACTGCAAAACAAATTTACCTGTGTTTATCCTGCTTTTCTTGGTGACTTCCCATAACTGACTTCCTATCACAATATCAGCTTTTGACTTTAGCTGGAGATGGTATTTAAGATGATCGTCTCAGCCATTTTGGGGTGTTACTCAGTTTTCCTGGGTCTTTCCCATATATATATATAGGAGATATATATACTATTAAACTTTTGTTTGCTTTTCACCTGTTAATCTGTCTCATGTCCATTTGATTCTTAGACCAGCTAAAAGAAACTTGAAGAACAGAGTAAAATTTTTTCCTCCTCAATAGTCCTTTATATCCCTTGTAATCAATTTATTACAGTTTTTAGCATACATATCCTGCATATATTTTGTTAGCATTTAAACTAGCAGACCTTTCCTCACTTTGGGAAAGTCATAATTTTGTAATTTCTCCTTATTCTATCTCTTTACTAGTTATGCTCAGTCTGTGTATTTACTGATGAATTTTATAATCTAAATTATTTTACTTCTTTTAACTAAATTTGGTATCATTTTCTAATAAAATAGATCCATACTGTCTACTTAGCACTTTCTAATTATAAAAAAATGAAAAATGGGAACAACTCCAGTATCTTTGAGCAGAGTATATGAAAAGATTGTAGTGTATTTATGTGTATGAAAAGATAAACTGAAGGATATTAAAATTTTGAAGTTTATTTGAACAACTATCATTTTGACTGGGCAGCACCAAATGGAAAGTTGTTAAGAGTATTCCACTGACAGGGACTAGAGATAGAGAAGACACAGAAGCAGAGTAAGGAAGTTATTTGATTTGCTATAGCTTAAGTGATTGCATTATTTGGAATAGACTAGTTTGCCCTTTGTGATTGGTTAACCTTGAGACATTTATAGGATTTAACTCTGGGTTAAGTTTTAGTTTGCTTACTAGGCTACCAAGGCATTTGAGCCACCTCAATCTAATGGCATTCTTGTTTGATTACATTAACATGTGATTAAACACAACATGGCAGTTAAAATGAATAAGATATGTATCAACATAGATGGATTTCAAAAACATGACCTTAAGAAAAAAGGTGGTAGAACAATACATATAGAGTTACCCTCAGAAATTTAGAAAAATCCTACATGCAAGATAACATTCCAGACTGTAGGTACATGCATTGATGGAAAGGATCCACATTTAATATATAATAGGGGTGGGCTCTGGGAAGCTCAACAGGAACAGGAATTAGGAACTAAGAATAGCTACAGAGATGGTGGTGGTATATTTATAATGTTTTGTTTCTTTTTAAATGGAAGAGTAAATGCTGAATCAAATATGAAAAAGTACATTTATGAAGTCTGGATATATGGTATAGGCCTGGGTATGTGCTGAATTTTTCATTTTTTCTAATAAAAAAAATGAATGAGAACAAAAAAAGCATGAACAACCATGGCAAACAACCACAACAAATAACAAGCCATAGTATTGAAGAAAATTCTGGGAATTGAAAAGTATAAACATTAATTAGAAATGACATTATCTATAGCAGCCTTGCACTGAAATTTGGATAATGGAGCAAAATGGTCCAGAAGTAGTTTTTATTATAAGGACAAATCTACTGTGTCCTGAAGGAAATAACACAAATCAATCATAAATTAGTTTCTTACCATCATCCCCATGTTACATGATGTTGGGGTATCTGATTGGCAATTATAAAAATATAAATGATCTTCCCTCAAGCCCACACCTAAATACATTCTAGAGAAAATAAATAATTATTAAAAGAGAGTGTCACAGAAAATCTTTAAGAAAATAGCATTGGTTATTTATTAGATTTTTGGAAGACAGTTATTTTCTAAATCTGAATGCAAGAGAATTCATAAGGAAATAGAGTAAGTGATTTAGCTCCATACATATTTTAAAATTTGGATAGATTAAATGCACATTAGCAAAATGAAAAGGGAGATAAACCTGGGAAGGTGTGTCAACTATTATAATTTATAAAATTATTTAAGTATAAAAGATAAATATGTAAAAGACATAACAGATAATTCTCAGTGATAAAACTACAATCTCTAAACACATATGGAAAAAGTTCAAACTTCTATGGAAGAAATGCAAATAATATCAACAATGATGTATAATCATGGAATATTAAATTAACGAAAAAGGGATACTATGTAGAGATGTAGAGCTGGTGAACGTGCTGGTGTTCTCATGCATTTTTGGATGGCAATAAAAATAGACACAATTATTCTGGCAAATAATTTGGTCATAGATGACAAGAACCATGAAAATATTCATCACTTCTTATAATCTATCTTAAGGAAATAAAAAATATATAAATGTTAACATATGTAAAGATGCTCATCCTGCCAATATTCATAATGCTGGAAAATGGAAAGCGGGAAACAATGTAACAGATATCAATGCAAGAATGATAAATTAATGAGTATAGATACATGTGAAAGACAAAAAAAATTTAGAACAGGATACAAGTTTGCTTGTTTTCCATGATTCTTCTCAACTCCGTATTCGGTTATGCATAGCAGTCTACATAACTCGTCTACATGATTATCCTCTGACTGTAATTTACTCAATCACTTCTATAATATTGACTGTTAAGTTTTTGAATGTTCAATGAATTTAAACTTAGTATTAGCATTTTAAGAAATCACATTTAGTGTCAATTACTGATGATTTATAACTTGTGGATGATTTAATGTCTTTACACAGTGCTACTGTATGAATGATTGAATTTCCTAACACAGTATCTTTATTGTTAACAAAATTCTTGTCTCATAAAACAAAACCACAAGGTGTTGCCTATATTAACAGCTTTCTCCTGTCCTGTTTGTGCCAATAGCAGAGACATCCCTTCTAGTAATCATGACTCAGCACAGTCCATAGGGGAGCTATAGTGAGGAGGCGTTCCAACAAAACTGGTTCTGTTCCAGAGGTAGGGTCTACTACCCCAACCAGGAAAAGCTGAAGAAAATATAATACTTCCTGGTTTCAGAAGATTTTCAGCTGATTCCATTCAGTCCCAAACAAGTTCAAGTGCAGAGGTTGAGAAGCTAGGAGGGTTTCAGCTAAATACCACCACCTTTATCTTTCTGCGTACCCAGTGCTCCAGGCTCTAACTCGAAGGGCTTCTCAGTGCCCTGGGAAATTGAAAGGGGATTATCCACAAAGAACCTCAGATAGTGAATTGTAGTCTGCATTTTACTTTCAAATACTTTAGCACATACATTTGAGATGCATATGTTATATAAAGTAACTTTAATATACATTCCTGAGATAGATAGCTGCTCCGATCTTAATAAATATTCCAGGGATAGTTAATTCATATATAATTAAATGTCACATTTCATAGACTGTGACTACAAGTATTGCTCTTAGGCAGGGACTTGAGGATATGGTGAGTTTTAAGGGAAGCAAATCTGGATCTGTGATGCTCAAGTTTTCCCAAGAAAAATACCAGCTCCCTAGCAAGGCAAGAGACCAGAAGAGAGACAGAGCTGAACAAACCCAGAAATAATTTTCTTATTAATATTATTAATACTATTTGTTAAGTAATATATTTTAATATAATATATATTTTTAATATTCCTAGTATGTGTTATCTTCCCCAGCCCAGGAGAAAAATCGGCTCCACTGATAACTGGAAACCAGAACTACCCAACACCTTCTTCCTTGTTCTTACTGCAGGAAACCTGAAACAATGGCAAAACCTCAAGAGTTAGTGGGGAAAGAAGCCCCCAAAATAAGGGCTGAATTTCCCACTAGTCCAGCAAGATAGGGATTCAGAATCAAAATTAAGTAGATTTATAGAAAAATAAGATATGTGACATTTCTTACACATCTCAGTTTGTAATCGGAGGTTAATAACCACTACAAATGAATTAGGATATCAAATTTTACTGCTACATACCATGTTTAGTTTTAATGGTAACTGGTGCCTCTTAAAAATAAGATTCTAGAATGTCCTTCTGGCTTAATTCTGAGAAAAAGTTTCCAGAATGGGGAACTGGTGAGTTTATCACACTCACACACAAACACAAAAATATACACATAGAAAACAATTCTAAGATACATAAAAGTCTAGGGAGTCTATCGAAATGGAAAGTTTTCTTTCTTTTTTTCCTTAATTTCCTGTAATATGGTTATTTTGTAATAGAAAAAAGGAAAGGACATATAAATATTAATGTGAGTAATTGAGATAATGAAAAGAAAGTACTTCGTTGGCTCTAAGTATTAGAGGAGTCTTACAATGTAGTTCCATTTTACAAATGAGAGGCTGAGCCCCACATACTGTAAAGTACCCATGGTAACTTTTAAGCATTGCCTAAAATTCTTCATCACTTCTCCCATTGAGAGGTCTGAGGCCATGTCTCCTTGCTTTGAATTTCATTGACTTGCAACTACTTGGTTTAGGAGTGTGGGAGAAGTGATGTTATAAGACTTCCAACAAAATGTCATGTCCATGCAGTTTCTGCCTGGTTCTCTTGGCACATTCACCCTAGAGGAAGCCAGCTGCCATTAAGAACTCTATTGCCCTGACAGTGCCAGCTGGCAAAGCCATGTGTAGGTGTTCTAGGTGTTTTAGATGATTGTCCCAACTGAGCTCCCAGCCAACAACCAGCATTAACTGCCAAGTGAGGTATCTTGGTTGTCCAGCTCAGCTGAGCCATCTGATGATTCTACTCCTAGTCAACATGAGAGTTCATTGGTAGAAGGGAGTTCAAGTGAGATCTGTCCAGCACAAGATTTTCTCCTATTCCTGTCCCACAAAATTTGAGGAAAGTAAAATGATTGCTTTAAGCCACTAGGTTTTATTTACAGTCATTTTCTATGCTAGAATAATAATTAGAATACCTAAGGTCACAGAGGTAAGGGATTGAGAAATAAGACTTAGGCTAGACCCTAAATTCCCATCCTCACCCTTCCTGGGTTCCAAAGGAATGAGATGGGACATTGGAACAAGATTCATGCATATTTTCACACATTCATAGCTTTTCTAAGTTTGGCACTGGTGTGAAATTCCATAATATAGTTGGAGTACCATGAATTTTCCCCTACATGGTATCAGGGGCTGTCAAACACAGGGTGGCATCCAAGGAAGGTATAGTGGGTAAGAAAAGAATTGCCAAGTTCATTGCATTCCCATATTTCTGGAGGACATGTGCTTCTGGAAAAAAAATGACAGGTGTATAAAAAGAATGTGAAGTCATTGAGATAAACGGTAATCCTTAAGTGATATTTTAATTATTGTACAGTATAAACATACCGTTTGTGTATGTGTATTCAGATAGAAAATGAAACCAAATAAAATTTGTGAATCTGTCAGTGTCCTCTTTCAGAATGCCTCAAGTGACCAAAGGAGAGTCTTGGACTTGAGATTTTTTTTTCATCTTGAAAGAATTTATACCAGAGGAATTGGCCAATACTCTATACTGGGTTGAATGATGGTCCCAAAAAAGATGTATCTATGTCCTGATCCCCAGAACCTGTGAATGTGACCTTATTTGGAAAAAGGGTCTTTGCAAGGAATTTAGTTAAGAATCTTGAGATGCAATCATCCTGGGTTATCCAGGTGGGCCCCGACTCAAATGACAAATATCCTTATAAGATACACACAGAGAAGAAAAGAAAAAAGGTAATATGAAGATGGAAGCAGAGCCTGTAGTGTTGTGGCTATAAACTTCCAAGAAACACCTGGAGCCAATGGGGTCTGGACAAGTGAAGCTCCAGGCCTGACTATTCCCTAGAGACTTCAGAAGGAATGAGGTCCTGCTGACACCTTGATTTTGGACTTCTAGACTCCAAAACTGCGAGAGATTAAATTTCTGTTGGTTTAGGTTGTGGTAATTTGTTGCAGCAGCCTTAGGGGACAAGCGAAAGCTCCATGAGAGTGAGTTCTAGGGGAATTGAAGAAGTAAGACCATCCTGTTGGGGGGTAGACGTGGTGGCTGGAGCATTACATCCATACAGGTAGGACAGGTATGGGACAGCAGTTGAGTCTTCACTGGAATTTCTCTGCAAAACCTAGGCCTTTTTGGCCTCAGGCTAAATCACTCCAATAGGCCTTACCAGTAAGGACATCTCGATCATGTACTGTTTATTTGTATGTCTGTCTCCTCGGTCGGATTGTGAACTTCTAAAGCCAAGAGCCTTCTTTTCTTCTCTCAGTGGAAATTATTGAACAATTGTTATTATGCTCCACTCTGTGCTAGATGCTGGTATAAAATGCCGAGTAACATAGTTCTTGCTTTCAAGATGGAAGCAGATCTTGGATGGCAAACCACTTTGCATTTAACCAATGTATGCTGAATGAAGGAGAAAAAAATATGGACAGAACAGCTTGGACATGTGGACAGTTTGTTCCGAGAGAGACTGGGTACAAACTGTAAACTTACATGAGATACTTCTCTCAATTTCCTTAACTGCAAAAGGGGGAAAATCATCCCTACCTCATAGGGTTGCTAGGATGATTACCATACACATATATAATGATATACATGAGTGAGAATCTGATGTCCCAGCAAAGCTTCAGTGTATATATCCATGTCCAAAAATGGTAATACATCCTATCTTGCATCAACACTACAAATACTTTTCCCATGTACTTTTACTTAGTAGGTCATTTGATTTTTCTCCAACTTTCTAATGTCGTCAGGATAGGGAGGGGTCTCAGGTGAGGCACTAGAGCAAGAAACCAAAGTCATGGAAGAATGGGGTGGTAGATGGTGAAGCTATACTAAACCCCAAGATTGCTGGTCCCCCAGAGTCCTGCATTTACCACCACAGCCATGCCAGGCACGTTGAGTAGAATACTCCCTTCAAGGGTATGGGGTGTTCTGCTCACAGTTACAGTGAAATATGGTTCATTTTCCTCAAGAGTCCATTTTGCCCTCAAATTTGGGGAACAGTATGTCTGTAAAATATTACAGTAGCTTCATCTTAGAGTAGAATGGAAAAAATGATCATTATCATCCTAACAACTAGTGCTTATGTGCACCAATCTCTCTGCTAACCGCTCTTAAAATAGGAACTCTATTCTTATAGCAGTTCATACTACTCTCCCACGTAGGTCCTATCGCTTCTCCCATTGTACACATTTAGAAGACAGAGGAACAAAATGGTTAACAGGCTTGCACAAAGTCACATAGCTAGTTGGTGGCAGAGCTGGGATTTGAACCAAGGGGTTCTGGCTCTAGAGGTCCCGATTTTAATGATTTTGTTATGAATATTCAGACGAAACAAAATTCAAAGGCATTTTATCTTTTTTGATGACCTGAAGGCATGTGGGCCACAGTTTTCCTGTCGTTTGCCATTGTGGGTTTATTCTGTCGTTTACCATGTAGCTGCATACAGAAGTGATTTTTAAGGACCACTTGTGCATGAACGCACATTACTAGAGTGAAAGAGAGCAAGCATTTTGCAGTGTGTGCAATTTCAGCTTAATTAGAATGGGAAGACTATTAGCAAGTTATTTTTAAATGCAGCAAAGATCAGGAGAGGTACTAGAATGAAATTACGCTGCGTGAGGCTGATTGGCAGGCCATGTCATGTGGGAAAGTTCACAATCTTGTCCTTATCAGCACAGTTTGCAAAATGCCTGAAAACTGTGGCCCCAAACCCATAGTCTGGAGCGATAATTATTCAAGTAAAAAAAAAAAGTAATTGGAAATGTGATAAGTGACGATTAGAAGGCCTATGTCAGGAAGAAAATGAACAGAATGAGCAGATGCCAATTGCGGCGACTTTTGTGGACAAGGACAAGGACGGACATAGTAGTTGAAATGAAAAGTTTCCTGTCTGTCACCTCAGGAAGGGACTTCCCTCAGGACTGCACCATTAGCATGTCAGCGCAAAGAGAGCTTACCACAAAAACTGCCGCCCCTAAACAGAACCTCCTGGGCACACTGAGCGCGCCTGCATTCAAAAGCTGGTGAGTGGTGCAAGAGACCGCATCCTTGCTGAGGGCACTGCCAACTGGGAATGCTCCTGACCTTGCAGCAGCCAGCACTGAAATAACCCCAGCAAAACGGAGCCTGAAAAGGGGGTCAGAAGACCTTGGCTCCTGTTTTGGCTGAAGCTTTTGGGCTGGAGCCCAGAGTCCGTGTGCCTTTGAGGAATGACTTTCTCTCCCTGGGCTCCCTTATGGGCAACTCCCTCCCCTTCAGTGCAAACTGCATTTTCCTCTTCCATATTCGAAGCTAGCGAATCAGACTCTGGAGCATGCCAGAGGCTCCCCCATGGCCTTTTACACCAGCTTTATCTTGTGTCTAGTGTGGGCTTTGGAATCTCATTGCTTCCATTCAAATCCCAGCCTAAAGATGGCTAACCATGGGACTCTTAGTAATAGCTCACTCTGCCTCAACAAACTCATTGCAAACATGGAGGTAAGGCTACCTTGCAGGTTTGTGGTGAAGATTACAGCAGATAAAGAAGGCAAAAAGGAGAACAGTATTTGGTGCTTCTGAATACTCAGTCCATATTAGTGCTTAATACAGAGTAATATTTGTGAAACCCCAGGCTTAAGGTGTTTATTTAATTTTTTTCATTGCATGTTAAAATAAAATCAGACCCACTAAAACCATGTATTTAAGGGTTGGCACAATCTGAAGTCATCTGAAGGACCTGTGTACGTTTCACACGTTAGACAACACTATCCACACAGATTCATTCATCTTCAATCGTTCTTAAGGCTTTAGACACCATTGATCATATGAGTGGAGAGCAAGTGGACAATAGAGATGAAGAAGCACCTTCCCTGCCTGCGCTGAGCAAACAGATCCATGGTGGGGAGATGAGAACAATGATCACACTGTCAATGGAGTAGAACATGCCATCACAGTGTGACCTCTCATTCCACTGGGCAGGCCAGTTTCCTCAGGAAACAATTCAAGGTGGAAAAAAGAACCAAGCATTATTCCAAATTATTATTCCAAATTGTCCTAAATTCTAGGACAACTTGGCCTGGTACCCAGATTCTACTTCTGGGAAACCTTAGGCTTCTTGAGTTCTCTCAGCATGACTTCTTATATTAAAATTGGCATAATATCTACCTCAGGGAGGTAGTGGGTTTAAATTTGATGACACAGCAGGTACTTAGTGAATGAGAGTTCTCCTCAGATTATAATACACAGGACAGAAACCTTTCTGTTCTACAGATCTGTAGCATGTGCCCAGATCTCTTCTAGGTTGTTAATGCTTTCTAGGGCCTACTTCAAAATCTACCTCTTTGTGAAAGCAGCCGTTGGCATACTAAACCAACTTAATGTTGGCCTATATGGTTTGCAGGCTTTCCAAGTTCAAGACACAATTCCAAAAACCTTTGCATGTATTCCTATCACAATGGTATCTTGTATAGGATGAGGCCTAGCTTACCATATTTAAACTGAGACATGGAGAGGTTAAGTAATTTATCCAGGTCACATAGCTGGTAAATGGAGGAAGAGGTTCCCACTAAAATTGCCGAGCTGCTAGTTAAGATAGCACTGTAACTCATGCTCACAGTAGTATGGGACCACATTATCCAGTTCAATGATTCTCAGCTGAGAGTGATTTTGTCCCCTAGGGGACATCTGGCAATGTTTGGCCACATTTTTGGCTGTCACAGCTGTGGGGTGGGTGCCAGGAATGCTGCCTGCAATTCACAGGATGGGCCCACTCCCCAAACAAAGAATTATACAATGCAGAACATCAGCAGTGCTGAGATATAGAAAGGCATTATCACATTAAATATTTAGAATCTTAACTATTTAGAACTCAGTTGGTAACTTAGAAGAAGCCATAGAATCTCTCAGATTCCAAAACAGGTAACACAAAATTTGGGCAGTAGTCATATAGTTACCAGAAGCTCTTTAAGCCATGACCTGGAACCGAATGCCTAAGGCACATTCATCTGATGATGCAGAGAACCCTGATTAAAATCCCCAAGTAGGTTGCTGTGGCTAAGTAGGAAGGAAGAGGGAAGAAGCATGACACATGACAGAGGTCAAATAGATAGTCAACAGCTTGCAATGTGAGGGAAGAGGAAAATATAAGAAACAGAAGAGAGCTCTTAGCAGCAGAGTTGGCTGTGCCAAAACCTGGAAGAAGCAAGCAGTCATGTGGTTGGAGGTAGTTCCTGGAACAGGCAAGGTGGTGGCTGGGAGACCTAGAGACTTCATGCCCAGGCCACCAGTGGCATCTGGTACATCTCATATTATGGAACTTTTGCGATTGCTTTTTTTTTAAAGAAAAGGACTCGAGACTGTCAGTTGAAGGAGACGATGGCTACTGGAAATTTGGAGAGAATGTGTCTTGTGCCTTTTCCTGCATAAACCACAGAATAACCAAGTCAGGTTAAATGGCTTACTTATGATGAACAGAATCAGGAGGCAGGAAGCTGACCTGAGTATTTTTGCTTTATTCCATCTAATAAACATTTTATTTATATAAAAGACAAACAATGCATAGAATTAAAATAGGTGCTTGAGACATTTGATATAAGAAGAGTATATAGCATTCACATTCCTATTTTAATACATGAGTACTGCTGAATTGTTCCATAAAAGAATAAAATTTTCCCTTTATGTATAGTAGTAAATCAAAAGAATCAGTATTTTTAGGAACTACAGAATGTTATTCCTTGGTCTTCTTCTTGACAAAGAAAAAAAATAATAAAACAAGCCACAGTATCATCTGATACTACATTCCAGTTTATGCTGATGACCACCCAGACGTGATAAAGCTCTTTTGGATCTTGGAAAATCCCATTAATGGACCAGCATTCTAGAAATTCACCACTAGAGGTCGATGAGCAACAGCTATTGGGACAGCACCGACAAATCCTAAGGTACATGGAATTTCTGGGCGCTTCCATGGTACTGCAGGCAAACTGTCCCAAATTCTCTCAGCCCAACCCCAGGAGCAGGGTGCCTATGAGGTTCACCTAATCCCAAATCGCAGCACATCTGCTAAAACCTCAATGAGATGAGATCTTCCAAAAATCCAAATGGAACTCATCTACTCCCTGCCAGCCCTCTCCAATATTCCTATTTGGCTGAAAATAGGTAGGTTCAAAAACATTTTTTAAAAAGAGATTATTTGCAGCATTTAACATTTGTTCGTGGATTAACAAGTTTCTATGGAGTATTAAAGCTCATTCTTTGTTCTTGCTCACGTGGTCACAGACATCTTTACTGCAAATGGGACTCTCGTGATGTCCCACATTCAAGTCCTGGCTAGCAAATCCTGCAAAGGGCGGGAAGGCTGGCATGGTGGAGAGGCTGATTACCGTGGTAAAAGCTTCTAGGTAAGAGCTCCTCTCCCCTAATGCAGGGGCGAAAGCTCTTAATATATAGACAAAATGGATTTGGCTTACCTGGGACCCCTTAGAGGGGGTCCCCTTCAGTCCAAGAAAAGACCAACTTCAAATCTTAACACCAGACCAAGAAGAGGGAGGGAATCAAATTCATAGTATAGTGCCAGGGAGTGACTGATGGAAGGCACATTTCTTCTGAGGTGCCTTGGTTAAGGGCAGGTTTAATTCCCAGACTGGGGTGGGGTGGGCAGTGGAAAACTCAAATATTTACGTTGAGAAGTTAAAGCAGCTTTATAAGTGTGTCCACACCTTTGTTTTGTGAATAATGCGGACTGGGAAAAAGTGGAAACCATCTGCTATCTATCCTCATTTGCGGGATCCAGATTTTTTTTTTTTTCAAAACCTCCAAATATTTAAAAAGTGGCTCAATTTTGTTAAATGCCATGCTGGCCAAGCAAAACACATGTTCAGAGTGCCTGAGGAAACAGTTCTGATCATGGCAGTGCTGCACAGCTCAAATCCTACTGACTAGCCCAAGATATACTTGAGCATTCAGGAGCCCAGAAAGATGGAACCCACTGGTGTTCGCATAGAAAGCTACAGGCTCAAGCCAAGCCTCACAAAAAATCAAACACACTGAACCCTGGACGGGACATTTGTTCCCTTTAAAGGATAGGGACACTGGCCGAGAGTATAGTAGCATAGATATGGGGGCAGGGGGTGGGAATTAAAGAAAAAGAAAGAATGATCTCTCCTTAGTAGAATATGTGTCAATTTTGTCAGTGGGGAAATTTGTCCTGCTTTTCATGCCTGTAGAGCCTGCAAAGGTAAAAAATGGAGCTCAAAGAACTTTTAAGCTCTTAGAAATGGGACAAGGCATCTGAGCTGGTTGAGGAAGGTGGCTCACAAACCAGATGTGGGCTTGAAGCTCAAGTGAAAAGTCCAGGAGACACAGTGGCACCTGGGGACTCCCAGGATCTGGTCCCCAAACAGTGCGACTATAATTGGCTCCATGGCCAGAAAAGCACCCCCCCCCCCGCGGGGAATTATTATCTTGCAAAAGCAAGTGCAGCGTGGCCACAGCAGGCTCTGAGACATGGAGCCCCCACTTCATGTAGTCAGGAAACCAGCGCACGTGTGATTGTCAAGTGCTAATGCTGTCACGGATCCCTTCCTTCTGCGCCTGGCTCCGGAGCTCTCCAAACAAACCAATATCCTGGGATATTTGATTTTATTTTCCTTGTCTCTTTCCAGAGTATGGCTGTATATATATATAGATATAGACATATATAGATATATATAAAACAGAGCTATTCCGTATTTATATACAGGCATTAATAAAGTGCAAATGTTATTGGCTAATGTAAAAATCATTCTCATTTCCTGAGGAAGTGCTAACACAGCTTATCCTATGACAATGTCAAAGGCATAGAATGCTTCATGTCACCCACTCCCTGCTGCCAGGGGTTCTGCTCAATGCCCACAGCTTACAGGGAGGGGAGTGACCCCCCTGGGCTTCCAGGAAGCATTGGTTCAGGTTCAGGGGCAGCCTCCTGCTGCCTCTGTTCTTTGGTGACAGGGGCAGCCTGTTTAGACTTAGGCCATCCTGCCCCGGAAGAGCTATTTGGTAGTGTTCAGCGAGCCATCTTCGGGAATCTTCTCCTCAGAGCAGCTCCTCCCTGAGAGCCTGTCCAGGTGCTCCAGTTCGCTGAAGCGCTCCGCCACGCACTGGGCCGTGAGCCGGGCCTCTGGGTCATGGTCCCAGCACTCGGTCAGCGTCTCGCACACCATCTGGATGCCCTGCAGTGGGAGAGAAGGCACAGGCACCCTGAGCTGCTGGTCTGCGGGGCTCCTCGGAGGGCGGGGTGGCCCACTGACCTTGCCTCTGCAGCACAGGCCTGGTGCCAAAGAGCCCGTGCATTCCCACGTCCTGACTGAGCGCCCACAAGATGGGGCCAGCCGCCTGTCTGTGGAACAAAGGGGGAGTGCACTGTCCCGGAAGCCTTCTGTGCCCATTTGCTCCCCTGCACCATTTGATCACAACAGGCTGTGAAATGGAGAGATCACAAGGACTCCCCAGTAGGCCTCTTGGGTACAGTAGGCCTCAGGGGTACAGTAGCAACCCCAATACCAGAAAATTCCCATGAAGTGGCCCCTAATGCTCTGTCACCATTTCTTTGTTGTTTTTTTTTTGGGGGGGGGCACTTTTTGGCTTTATTGTTTAGAGTGGTTTTATGTTCATAGCAAAACTGAGTGGAAGGCCCAGAGGATTGCCACATACCTCCTCCCCCACCATCGACATCTTGCTTCAGTGTGTTGTATTTTTTCCAATCAATGCACCAATACTGATACATCACTACCAACCAAAGTCCACAGTTCATATCGGGGTACATGGTAGGGGCTCTGACAAACATACCGTGACATGTATGCACCATTATAGTATCCCATGGAATAAGTTTCCTATCCCCCCAAATCATCTGTGCCCCTCCACCCCTTCTTCTTTCCTCCCTGAGCCCCTGGAGACTCCAGATCTTAACGTCCCTGGGGTTTTGCCTTTCTAGAGTATCTTTATAGTTGGAATTATACATGCATTTCTATTTAAACAGCACTGAATACCCCAATCAGAGTGAAGTCTAGGCTTTAGCCTGGTTTCAACTTGTAAAGTCACCTGTTCTGTGGACAGCTTCCAACAGCTGCTGAGGATGGCTTCTTATACCCCACTGCCCCCCAGCAACATCTGGCTGCACTCTAGAAGCAGCTGTCTGGTAGGTCACCTGTGCCAGACTCCAGGTGACATCAGAGGGTTTAGTCCAACCCCATAAAGGGCTCATTCAAAAGGCCCATCCAGGAAATGCTGCCCAGTATGGTGGCATGGGTCTACACTCACAGTAATTTTTATTTTGCACTGCAAATATTTTTATCATTTCAAGCGCTTTTTTTGGCAATAAAGTGGGCAATAAATGGACGGGCAGAAACAGAGTGTGCTCCTGGCAGTTAGAGGCTTGCATGGTCATTGGTGATCCTTCACACAAGTGGTCCAGGTGGGATGGATATATCCCAGCACTTTCCAGTTCAACATCTACTACCAGTAACTTTCCCAACACACCTAGGCGCCTCTCCCTCTTTCCCGACCTGTGAGCGAATTCATGATGTTGAATTAATTGTATAATTCACCTAATTGACGGTATTGATTGATGGCCTGTTAAGAGTGTAGTGGTATTGTTGGTACACAAGTAACATTTATTTTATTTTGGCACTGTAATTACAGGCAGTAAATTAAATTAAATATTAAGCATTAACTTGAAATCAATAGGGCAACAAATCTCATTAAGAGAAAAAAATGTATTATGCAAATTCTTTCCAGAATTTTATCATCATGAATAATGGCTTCATTACAAGAACTGTACAGCGGAGGAGGCAACAGAGTCTTCAAGAAATAACACCAGTGCCTCCTGATTTCAGATGTAACACCAAACAGTCTTGTGTTTTCAGTCAAAGAGGCTTTGCCCGAAACCCTGGGGAAGCCCTGGGCTACCGTGGCCTGGTTCTCGCTGTCTCCGCAGACTTTATTAGGGTCTGTCTGCTGCAGTGGCTCCAGGCCAGGACTGGCACAGACCCTGCTTCCTGCTCCATCTGTCTTCCTGATTGTGCGTGATTTGTTGTTTCTGTTTCTTATCTCCATTTGCCTTGCCCCGAGGAAAACCTATGACTTAGCCCCAGCCCTCACTGGATAAGGGAATTCTTTCAAAGGAGGCAATAAAATGTTTTCCTCAGTAGAAAGATCAGTTCTGTCGGTGAGAGAGGACACTATTCTCTCACATTCTTCCTTCACACTCTCTCCTGGGTATATCCCACGGCCCCCTCGGCCTCGCAACCTGCCTCTTCTCTTTTCTCTGACCATTGCCCTCGTCAAAAGGCCCCCAGACAAAGAATCTGGATAGTTCTCCCTTACCCTGTAAGTCCAGAACTATTGCCCTTGCACAGATGGCCTTGCCTACCATCTCATGAAAGGAAAGACTGCAGCCACGAAGATGTTCCCCACAGACACATTTCCTATTTGTTCACTTGCACTGTCCTATTTCTCTTGGCTTTCTTTTATTCCCCAACTGGCTTCCTCTTTGCAAACTGTATTCGTGGCCCACACATGGCCCTGAGCACGCGGCCATCACCCCCAAAAGCCAGCTGGCTGCCAAACTCTGCTTACTTCTCACTCTGCTAAGTACTTCCCTCCTAGAGCTGAAGATTCCCAGGAGAACATATTTGGAACCCAGAAGGCAACACAACACAAGAACTCTAGGTGAAGGCTTAGGGGTGAGGGGCAGAGGCTGTGAACAATATATTTTCACCCAGAAACGAACGGACTAGCACAGTGGGACAAGTGCCCGTGAGAGCCTTCTCTGAATGGTTATGTCTACCTGCTTGGAACTTAGAACAATAGGTCCATGCCGCTTTATTGAAATGTTCTTAATAAACAAAATGTAACAGGGACGCCTGGGTGGCTCAGTGGTTGAGCGCCTGCCTTTGGCTCAGGGCGTGATCCCGGAGTCCTGGGATCGAGTCCCACATTGGGCTCCCTGCAGGGAACCGGCTTCTCCCTCTGCCTGTGTCTCTGCCTCTTCCTCTGTGTCTCTCCTGAATAAATAAATAAAATCTTAAAAAACTAAACTAAACTAAAAGTAAGAGGATCTTAGAACACAAAGAGACCTGCCCTTAAGCTGAAGCCCAATAGCCTAAAATTCTCTCCCATCTTAGGAGCTACTTCAGGTAAATCTTCTCCCCTCAGAGCAGCCACTCCTTACCTGGTGGTTGAGCCAGGAGCTGGGAATTTCTGGTCGTCCTCGGTCTCTCAGCACATTGTCCTTCATGCTCTCAACACAGGGATGCTCTCGCACCTTGGAACCAAACGGGGGCTCATAATCTTTCACTTCTGTCAAAGAGAGCAGGGGAACACAAGGCCATTGAGAGTGGATATGAACAATTTGAGAGGACTGGCTGAGGAGCTAGAAGCACCGAGCATCAGGATATACCTGTGATTACTCTGAGAGCAATTTTTAAGAACAGTGGATTAAAATAAGGAAGGAGTGGTTGTGGAAAGAGCTTGAGAAATATGCAACAGATAACTGTTGAGGGTTCGCTATGTGCTAGGTACTGTGCTAACAGTTGGGGACAGTGAAAACAAGACCAACAAGGTCAGAGCTTACATTTTATTTATTTTTAAAATTAATTAATTAGTTAATTATTTTGGAGAGAGAGAGCGCGTGTCAGTGCATGAGCAGGGGGAGGAGCAGAGGGAGAGGGACAAGCTGACTCTGCACTGAGCTCAGAGCCCACTTGGGGCTCCATCTCACAACCCTGAGATCACCATCTGAGCTGAAATCAAGATTCAGATGCTCAACCACCTGAGCCATGCAGGTGCCCTCTGAGCTTACATTTTAATGCAAGCATTCTCAATGGGGTGATGGTTCTTGGGAGATAGTTCTTAAGGTCCCCACTACACAAGCATGTTTAATATGTGGTGGAAAAACCTCATGGGATATCCAGCCTCGAAAGGAATGAAATTCTGACATGGTTCAACAAGGATGAACCTTAAGAATATTAAGTGAAATAAGGTAGTCACAAGAGGCAAATATTGAATGATACCATTTATGAGGTACCTAAAATAGTCTAATTCATAGAGACAGAAAGAACAGTGGCTGCCAGGGACTGGGGGGAGAAGAGAGGGAGAGTTATTGTTTAATGAGTACAATAGAGTTTCAGTTGCGGGGGATGAGAAGGTTCTGGAAATAGGTAATGGTGATGGTTAGGCAACACTGTGAATGTACTTAATGCTAGTGAATTCAATACTTAAAATTGGTTGAAAAGGTGAATTTTAGACTATGTATATTTTTCCATGAAGGAAAAACATTGATGTTGAGTGTCAATGAAGATAAAAAATGTTGGGGCACCTGGCTAGCTCAGTAAGTAAAGCATGTGACTCAGGGTTGTGAGTTCAAGCCCCACATTGGGTGTGGAGACTACTTAACAAACAAACAAACAAACAAACAAACAAACAAAAATCAGACGGAAAACAATGTCTATAAAGGCTCCTTGCCATAGCACTGATGACACAAATGTTGAGCAATGCTGTTTACTAGGATGACGGAAAGAGATTAATAACACACCAACAAACAAAATTTAGAAAGGTAATTCTCCTTTAGTGATACAAAGGAGATAAGAGAGGGTGAAATACCTCTTCCCTAGGGGTTCAGATTTCAACTAAGGTCAATCTCTTTACAGAAACTTCCTTGAATATCCCCCAAGGCATTCCTGGCTAGGTGTCCTGGGCAGAGCTCTATTTTAGCCTGTATCATATTTTGATATAATCACATGTTTATTTGTCATCTAACAAGACTGCGAGCATCTGAGGGCAGGTTCCAACTCCCTTTTGTCATTCTTGTATTCCTAGCACCCCTGACAGGGCCACAAATATACAAGAGGTTCTCGACACCTTCTTTGTTGAGGAATGAATGAATGAATGAATGAATCTTAGGTCCTGTCCAAAGTGGCAATGCTTAAACTCTAGGTGAATACTAAAACAACACACTAATTTAAGTGGGTGGATCAACATACATGTCGTTGCATGTCTGCACTGGGAAGGGAGGATGGGCTGTATCTAACATTCTTCTCCACAGAAAGTAAGACCTTTGACCTTTAACAAAAGAATCTTGTTTAATGAGTAAAACTTTCAATAATTTGCCCTTCCAGGTCTAGAGTTGAAGGAGCTTTCAAGGTACATTTTGAAAAAAGCTGGCCTATTCTTGTTTATTTATTTTCTTCCCTTTCCCAGAACCCTATTTGAATATTCATCTTCTGTGATATCCCCACCTCCACCCCCCAAATAGAAGAGCAGCCAAGATATCATCTTTTTTTTTTTTTTTTTTTTGGAGATTTGTGATTAAGGCCTCCCATCACATGGAGACAAGCACAAAATAGCCTTCTGTGTATCCATTTTGCCCTCAGGTGCCATAGCACTTAATCCTTACTGTTCTAGGGGTGAGATCTGGATTCTGATCAGTGTAATATTCCTATTTCTTTCTTCTATTCCCTGATCTTTTATAGACTGTAAATTCCTAAGGTCCAAGGCAGAAGCTGAGTCTAGAGTCTTCCAATTCTCTGCCTAGTGCTTAAGATCGTGCCACACACACTGGAGGCATTCAATAGATAGGAGTTGGGTTGAATTCAGACAAAAGCAGAGGACTGGTAACCAGAGCTGGTTCTCAGTACAGTTTCCTCTAACCTATCTCTTCTCTTCTATAAAAGGAAGGGGCTGAATTGGATGACCTCCATGTTCCCCTCCAGACTTATCTTGTACTCCAATGTAATCGAACAATATGATGCTCTCTGGGTACCATGCCTTGAGGTATGTATCTTCAAATACAACATAATGTGACAGGATTTATATGTGATATAAAACGTTCCTTAGTTAATCTACCAGTCCACCCCATTTCCATTTCCAACTGTTTTGGCTGCCATAACTGGTGTCACTGGCTCCCTGCCTGGATCTCTTTACTAAGCCAGGAGCACCAGACCCAGCTGCCACAGGTGTTGAGTCCTGAGGGCTCATACCTTTGCCCTTCCCTGGAGGACTGTCCTTGGCTGATGAGAGAGCTGCCTGGCCTGGAGGTTTCCAGAAAACCTCACCCCCAAGAGGCAAGCCTGCAGCCAATGATAAATTAAAGTGGTAGTTTTAATTGTCTAACCCTCTTGCCTCTGCAGGGAGATCACTGTGGTGCAATTCACTCTCTACAGTTTCCCATGAGATCAGGCTGAGGCTAGACCTCTCTTGAAACTACAAGTTTGCTGAGCTCTTCCCCATCCTGCTTCTCTTAGTCCCTTCCCCTGAAACCCATCCTCAATAAACCATTGCACAAAAATCTTTGTGTCAGACTACTTCTAGTAAAGCTGGCCTAAGATAGCTGCCAACGAAGTGCTTTCTCTTGAGGTCAACCTCTAAGTTAAACTGCCCCATCTGACCCCGGTTACAAAGCCACCCCGAGGAAGCCTTGAGAGGACATCTTCTTAAAAAAAATGAATGTACTAATGCATCAATAATTCTCACAGCATGGGTCTCAGAAAGGGGCAGGGAATGGCCAAGGTCAGCGAAGGAAAATGGTGAGATCAGCATCAATCCCAAGTGTCGATCTCATGGCTGAGATTCCTACACGACAAAGAAAAAGTCTCCGTAGTTGAGGTCATAACCCAGTCAGTTTATTTCATTTCTAGTCCTAATCTTCAAAGTCGCATAAACCACAGTGTCTAATTTTGTACATTCTGTGGGGGCCAAAGCAGGTTTTCATGGGGAATGGAGGAGAGGTCAGAGAGGATGGCATAGGACACCGGACTTGTTTTCTGCTTAAAGAAAAAGTAATGAACGCTCCTTTAGAAAAGAAGACAAAGGCAATGGTCCTTTCCCAGAGCAAGGAGGATTGTAACTGGATTATTTCCTATGCTTCCTAAATCCTTGGGAAGATGTGAGATTCTCTAGTATCCCTGAGGGATATGAGGCCTGGTACCAGTCTGTGACTTGTGGGAGATTTTACAGGGAAAGGAGATCAAGCATAGCCTGAAAGCTGAACTGGGAGAGTGTGAATCTATGAATCTCCTTCAAAGTCTAAATTAGACAAGTCTGGGTAACCATCATGTGACTCAAACAGGCACACCCTAATCCCTTAACACTGAAGTAGTCTTTCAAGTGATGGAGATTTAAAGTGCATGAATGCTTAAAAAAATAAAAATAAAAAGAAGGATGCCTGGGTGGCTTAGCTGATTAAGAGTCTGACTCCTGATTTCGGCTAAGGTCATGATATCAGGGTCGTGAGAGTGAGCCCTGCACCAGATCCTGTGCTGAGGGTGGTGGTTGCTAAAGATTTTCTCTCTTCCTCTCTCCCTCTGCCCCTGCCTTGCTTGTGCTTTCTCTCTAAAATAAATAAATAAATAAATAAATAAATAAATAAATAAATAAATAAATAAATAAAAAAAAATAAAAATAAAAATAAAAATAAAAATAAAAATAAAAATAAAAATAAATGAAAATAAAAAATAAAGTATGCACGTTTTAAGCTGGCCTTTACTTCACCTCCTGGCAGATGTCATATTTATATAAGACAATATTTTCCAAAATAGCTAAGTGGGCTTTTTGTCTTATTGCAGATTTTCGTGATTCCTCTTTCTTTGCTCTTTGCCTCAGTTTAAACATGCTACTCCCACCCATTTTTTTAGTCATACCCTAGAACGTATGTAAAGATGACCGAGGCTTGGAAACACTTCTCCAGCCACCAGCTTTAATATCTGATTGTGGCCGTCATGAAAACCACTGTCAGGCAGCCTTCCTTTATTTGGGGTATTTCTTTCTTTCTTTCTTTCTTTTTTTTTTTTCCTCTTGTGACTGTTACGGCAAGGCCATTCTCAGGCCTCTATCAGGATGCAGAAGATAACCGCTGCCAGACACTATGCTGGAGGCCTTTTCCTCCCGGAGGCCTTGTGCTAACTGCTCCTCAGGTCTGCCCAGGGGCCCTCGGGATGTGAAGCACATCTGCTCTGCCTCAACAGAAGGAGGAGGCCACAGACACCAGGGTGGAGGCCTTAACTCCAGGGCAGGTGGTTGAGGGCAGGAGGCCTCTGTCAGCCAGGTGGGTACCAATGGTCCTCCCTGGGACAGATTGTCAAGTACTGACACCTGGATGGTCCTGGGAAATGGAGCAGCGGGCGTGACCGGCCAAACCAGAGGCTAGTGTTAGCTCCAACTGTCTCTCGTGGTTTCCGGCATCTGGAGGCCGAGACACTTCATCCACTCTGGAAAAACTGCTGAGTTCGAATCACATATCTTTTATCCCGATCTGTTTATCTTTTATCCTTATCTATTTATTTTTCATGCTGGTGCTTAAATTATTTTTATTTTAGAAAAATGCATGTGATGAAAACTCCAAATTAGTAAACAAATGGATATAGGCAAAAGCAAATCTTTCTCTCACTCCTCATCATTAATTGCACCAAAGTGGCTTAGATCGAATGCTGGGTGAGAGGTGATTTAAATTTCCCCTTTATTGTTTACAAGGAGCACTTCTAAATCATATATATATTTTTATAAAAGATGAGGTGCTTTGCCATCCCCCCTCCCCCATCACTGGGGACTGAGGCCTGAGTAAAACACCGCAGAAACAAATCACAAGAGAAATGAACGCTACTTGGGTGTTGTGGGCAACAACAAATCGCTATTAAAGTCACCGAATACCCACTCTGTCCTCATCATAGCACAAATAAGGGACAACCCATCTGAGGACCAGCACCGTCCACAGACCACACTTGGAGTAGCACTGCTGCAAATGTTTGGCAAGGCACAGAAGTTGCATCTTGACAGAGGAAGTGAATACGAGTTATTAAACATACTTTAAGCATTTCAGATGAGTCAGACAGAGAATGTTGAAGAAGAGTCTTCAAAGACATGATCCAACACTTCATTTCACAGTTGAGAAAAGAGAGGCCAGAGAGTGCGCTGGATTCCAGGAAAAACACTCAGAATTGCATACTATATTACCGTTACTCTGAAAATGGCTTTGCCTTTTTAGGAAGCCTGCATGCTTTGTCCTCTCTACCAAGCATCTCAGGGAGCTCTTTCTCCCCCCAACCAGAACAAGCCCAGCTGGGGCAGCCCCAGGTGGGAACATGCCTGTCACAAATGTGACGAATGTGTTCCTCCCTGCCTTGGCTGGCCCCTCTGCACCGCATGACTCTGAGAAAGGGAACCTTATGGAGCCTCTCAAATGGGGATAGTTTGTAATTTCTGAACAAGTTATGCAAAAAGTCACTGATTACGAAGAGCAGCCCTCTCCTTACCTACTATTATTTACTGACATTCAACCCAAACATTCGTCCATTTGGGGTTTAGTGAAACAAGTGAGACCGGTGGTGGTGGATGTGGGGAAAATGAGCCTGTCACCACTGAAGTTGCGAGCACTAGATCAGGGAAGGGTTGGGAGTGGAGTTAATGCATGATTTTCTAGTTTTCTAGAGTTCCTCTTTGAGCATTTGATCCAACAAGGCCCAGGCTCAGGTCTCCCTTCTATGAAGAACTGCAGAGCAAGCAAGTTAAGGGATGAGAGGGCTTCCTGCACCATTACTCAGTATCCTCCTGGAAGACAGCTGGCTGCACAACTTTCCAGGCCCACTGGCCCAACTCCATGTGGAACAGGCTGGGCAGCTTGGGTTCCCCCTCCAAACAGCCTCAGGAGCAACCTTTGACTCAATACGGATGGGGGCTGGAAGGCAGACATCCAGCTTCCTTGCAAGTTAAGTGGTGTGTGCTGGATTCTGCATCCAGGGTTCCCGGCAGGACTGGGCTCCAGCTGTCCACAGTGGTGCCCTGCTCAATAACACACCACTTCCTGGCTACCTTCTCCTTCCTAACTCACTTCCCCAATCCCTAACTGGCAATTCCTGAGATCGTTTCTCAAATAAATCACTTAGGCTCAATTCTTGGTCCAGGCTCTGAGGCACCCAACCCAAGTGCCCATACAACAGGATCACTCAGTCAAACCAAGTCTCTTTTCCACCATTGGGCTGTCTCCATTGCCAGACACAGCAAGACCCAACACCTCACTATCTCCCTGACGACCTCAAATTATACCTTTTCTAAGAAACTTCTTTATTGGGAACAACTTGCTCTTCTTTCCAGCTCCCCTTCCCCAGCCTTTCCCCCAAGGCTTCTCACTAATGGAAGCCACCCTGTGCTCCCAGATCCTTGCAGCTTCTTCTAATTTCTCTCCGAAGACTCTGAAGAAAAACCACGCCTGCCTCTCCCTTCCACTCCTGCCCCTCACCCCAGTTCTGTGCACGTAGAGGGCAAGTCTCTGGGACACAGTGCTGTTCCTCTGGAAGTCAGCATCTGGAACACAGCTGTTGTTTTGATGCAGTTCCAACTTAACAGAGCAGCAACACTGTTGACAGTTTTCCCCAAAGCAGCACCCCTGCTTTCAGATTATTTTATATCTGCTTTCAGATTATTCTCCCCTGAAACCCAGGAAAACAAAGCGCTTTTATCCTGTCTCCCTTCAGCCCTTCTCCCTTATTGCTCCTTGTTGTTGTTGTTTTCTCTGTCTTTCCTTCCTTCTGATGCATGTGCACTTTCTGTCTGTTGTACAAGGCTGTGGCAAGCTGACAGTCTGCTCAGGAGCTATGTTTCTCCTCTTGTTAAACGCTTGCTCGGCTGGCTGCTGTGTGTCAGCTTCTATTCAAAGGACTAAATGGCCAGGGATTTGGAAGTCGGTTTGCTTGTGGGCCTGTTTTGGCTGGGGTTTTGGCTGGGGATGATGTGAATGTTGTGCCTGCTGTGCTCGCCAACAGGGGCCCTGAAAGGGTCCCCGCCTCCATCCGCCTCCCACACACCACAAACACTTGCATGAACACCAAACAAACCGAAAGCCGGACAGAGATTTCTTTGTAAAACAGAGCCAGTCTCTGCGTCTGTCTTTGCTGAATGACGATTTCATGACTTTCCTTCCTCTTTATAAGACAGTAATAGACCAATCACCTTCTTCTTCGAACAGCTCTGAGAGACCTGTTTTCTTGACTTTTGTATTCTTTCAGATGATCCAACTGTCTGAAATAATGCCCTCTGTCACATTCTGTCCCTAACTCTTTATTTTTCTTTCTAAAATCGTCATATCTGCCTCCTTCCACCCCTAGTGTTGTATCACGTATCTATTTGTTCACTGTTTATCTTTCTAGAATATTAGCTCTTCAAAGAATCCTTGTCCCTTGAGGACAGAGACTGTTTTTTTTAATTTTTCACTGCTGTGTCCTTAGCATTTTGAACATGCCTGCCATGTAACTGGTACTCAATAAATATCTGAGGGAAGGAAGGAATGAATAAATAGATCTTCAGAGAAAAAAAGGACAAGAAAATTAACTCCAACTTTAAGGCACTGAGCCTATAACATGCTCAGAAATGAACAGCTCTGTGATTCTGTTAACAGAGATGCACCCAGAGGAGACAGGCACATCAACCCTTGGAGACTTTCACGAGTAAGACCATCACTGAACATTTCCTCAAGTGTGTGACTATCTTGCCAGCTACTTCCAGGAAGGCATCTAATTAAAAGCCAGGATGCACAAAGTAGCACCGGGTGCTTGATCCATAATGATAATAATAGTGATGGCAGCTGTCCTTGAAGATGTCCTTCTCTGGTCAGGCCAGCGGTGTCCTAGGAAGGTTGGGGCCAGCAGGCTAGAGTCAGACAGCAAGGCTCTGATTCCTGGCTGCACAGCTTGCCCACCTCCTGACACTTCACTTTTTCCATCTGTGAAATGCAGCCAATCACAGCACAGTGGTCCTTGGTAGACAGGATGCAGCAACTTGAAGCAACTGCCACTACTCATCCTTCATGGCTTTGTTCATGATCAAACCTGCTTCCACTAGGAAACCTTTCCCTTTTGACCACCAATTTCGATGATTACAGACCATTTCTTGAGCTCTTTGGTGCAAACGGAGCTGTACCAGTTGGTTTCCAAAGAGGATTATTATCATCTGTTTGCATTTTCTCATCTGGTAAGAGACTTCTCCAGCGTAGTGTCCTCTCTTTCTCTGTCCCCCCCCCTCAGCCGCTCTGCACAGAGGAGAGGCTGATGAAGAAGTAACTCAAGAGGGGGATGCCTGGGTGCTCAGCGGTGGAGCACCTGCCTTTGGCTCAGAGCATGATCCCGGACCCCTGGGATCGAGTCCCACATCAGGCTCCCTGCTTGAAGCCTGCTTCTCCCTCTGCCTGTGTCTCTATCTCTGTCTCGTCTCTCTCTCTCTCTCTCTCTCTCTCTCTCTCTCTCTCTCTCTCTGTGTGTGTGTGTCTCTCATGAATAAATAAATAAAATCTAAAAAAGTAACTCAAGATGACACTCCTGAGTCTTTCCCTTCCTTCCAGAGCTGACCTAACCCTCCCTGCCTGATCCTACTGTCTCACTCCCTTCGGTTGACATGGGCTTTCAGCCTCTCATGCCCTTGCCTTACCTTCCTGCAGTGCTGGTCACAACTGAACCACACTTGCCTGTTTAAAAGTCTATTTAAGTTCCAGCTAATGGCATGAGACAAAGCCTAGTGTTGAGACCTAAAAGACATTCACATTCATAGAAGACGTGCAGTGGGGAACAACAGTACTTGGGGAGACGAGCCTAAAAGGTGAGCAAGGGTGAGGTTCAGAGTCCAGGGAAGAGTCTGGGCTCAACCACAAGAACAGAATCAAGTCACTTAAAGGCAGAAAAGCTGGGGTACCTGGGTGGCTCAGTAGTTGAGCATCGGTCTTTGGCTCAGGTTCTGATCCTGGGGTCCTGGGATCGAGTACCGCATCAGGCTCCCCGAAGGAGCCTGCTTCTCCCTCTGCCTATGTCTCTGCCTCTGTGTTTCTTATGAATAAATAAATAAAGTATTTTTTAAAAAGGTGGGAAAGCTAGGGTGTCTTATTCCTTGCAAGACTGTCCCCTGATGGTTAGTATCCTACCACAGTTCAGCTAGATGCTTTGCTGCCCAGAATAAAACCAGATGGAATATTAGTTGACCTGTGGGGCAAAATAAAATCTCGATCTACAATCGACATCATACGAAGTTAAGCTTCCTATTCCACATTTCTTTTTGAAATGGGACTGTCCTCGAAAAACAGTAATTACATACATTGTATTTCAGGTTACAGAAAAGGTTTAAGCTTAAAAGGAAAGCTTTTTTATATCCTGTCCTCTTTCTTACCCCTTCAAAATTAAAGCCTAACATATCAACTGGAGGGAATTATTAGACATTTTATTTCTAAGAAATGTGTCCACATGTGTAAATTTTTAAAAAGTAAAGAATAAAAAATAAAAGTCTCTCTATCAGTAGGCTACAAACTTCCTGAGGGCAAGACCTGTCCTTCTACCACGTATCTACAACAGCTGGGAGGGAAGGCATTGACCTGTGGGCTTTGTGCTATTTCCACGGGACTCCTGAAATATAGAAGAAAAGTCTCTGAAACTAAGACAAGGCTAGGAATCTGTCTTTCATGTTTTTAAGATACATCCCCCCTCAAAAAAAAAAAAAAAATCCTAAACCAAAAAACAATACTTTCAAAAGAAGGTTAACAAAAGGGCTTAATATGTGAGTTCACACAGTAAATCAACTGAAATGCTTTCAGTTGGACCAACGTGAGCACAGATAAATAACTTGGGTTTCTGCAGCCTGAGAAGAGATGGGAGAAACAGGACTGTGGGCTTAAGATCAAACAACATGAGAACCGGGATGGCCTTCTTCCGGTTCCCCAAAAGCCGTCTGTTCTTATCCTAAAGGTTATGAAAGGTTTTTGGAGACTAGCTGAGCAAATGAGATCCTGTTCCTTCCTTGGGAAAACTTGTTTATACTGTATCCATTTTTAGACCTTGTAAAAGTTGGTGAACTCACTTCTTCCCCCATTAGCCCGAATTCTTCCCCACTCAGCAAATATCAACAGGAAAAGGCTTCAGTCATTGATAACAATGAAAGCAGGGAGCTCACATTGGGCCTTAATAAGGCGGCTGCGCTGACAGAGGGAAAGACAGAGACACAATCTCTAGCTCATGTTTATAGAATAACGGGTTTGAAAGGAGAGAAAAAATACTGAAATCTAGGTAAATTTATTCTGACAGTGACAACAGCATTGTCTCTTACACAACTCATACCGGTCTGAGGATTCATTTTGGAACTGTCAAAGCTTTCAAGCAGAAAATTATTCTCAGTGGCTGAAACTTGGTTAAACAAATTTCACTGTGCAAGGAAAAACCAAGTTAGTTTTGGAAGTGCTGTGTGGGAGGAAACTCAGGCAAGACAGCCAGATAGGAAGTGCCAGCCCCTTGCAGGGACCCAGACAAATAGGTGATGGGATGGTAAGGTTTCCAGTGGAAAAGAGTGACCTGGACCCATCCTGGAAAGTCAGCTAAGAAAGTTCTAACAGGATGAAGACTCAGAGCCAGCGTGGTGTCAAGCAGATCCACCATGAGTAAAATGTTGGGTAGTGTGCTCCAGTGACCAAGCTGTGGCAATCTGAGCAACAGAATAAATATTGCTGATATTGGACACTCATAGAATAAAATACATAGTCACAACTCCATACTGGTATAAATGCTTAAGAAAAAGAATAAATACCAGGGGTGGTAAGAGAAAGGACAGATCTTCCTTACAGTAGAAGATCTACTAATACATGTAGAAGGAATAAAAAAAAATAGAAAATCACTGTTAGGCAAACATGGCAATCGTATTTGTTGTCAGAAAGAGTGACTGACAGTAGGTAAAGTTGTGACATGAAACAGGTCTAGCATCCTTACAAAACAGGTGTTGATTATCTTTAGAAACAGGTCAAGGCACCTTCTTATAAGATATGTATTAATAACAAATGGAAAAAAATAGTATCTTTACAGGGTTGAAACCTGGCAGACACCAGGACCTAACTGAACCTCAACATCCTGTGCCCCCGTCTATGAGCTGCCGAGGAGGGCACAGAGCCATTTCTATGCTCTTCTTTCCCCAAATACACAATCTCAACTCAACCATGAGAAATACTGGAAAAACCCCAAGTGAGAGACCGTCTATGAAATAGCTAGTCTAACTTCTTCATGAGTTGCAAGGTCACGAAAGACAAAAGACACAGACTGAAGAGCTGTGACAAGTTGGAGGACACTAAGGAGGCATGGATGTTAACTGTAATACTGGATCCTGAACTGGACTCTGCTCCAGAAAAGGACATTACTGGAACTTGGAAAAACGAATAACTTCTACAGATGAATTAAGAGTACTATGCCAATGTTTACCTGTCTTCAAAAGCTGTGCTGTGGTTTAGCTAAGATGTTAACAGTAGGGGAAACTGGGTGCAGAGTATATGGGAACTTCCTATACTATTTCTGTAACTGTTCTGAGAGTCTAGAAATATTACAAAACAAAGAGTTAAAAATAAAATTGGAGTTGGCTTGGCTTCATTTAGCAGCTAGCCAGGATCAAGTTGAGATGCATACATTTTAAGGTGAGAGCTAAGACCATTATAGAAACTACTGAAAAGAATCAGAAAAGGGTAAAAATGTAGACCTGAGCCATTCTCATGTCCGGGGAGCAGGAGGTGGGTGGGGCATCCACCCTCCCATCCTTGAAGAATACTGCATTCCTTAATCACCTCTCTGTTAGATTTTTAAAAAGCTAAACAAGTATATATCAAATCATGCTGCTTGTTTTCTCCAACAAAGGAAAGTCATCTCCATAAAAATAAGTTTTGAGCCAAATCCACCACCTGGACCTTATAATTTTTAAGGCTTAAAAACCTTAAAATAGAAAAACCAATAAAAATCAGACATTTTCCTGAAAAATATTTTCCATTTGATAAATAGAACTAATTCTTATAAATATTATCAGTGTTCATCTCCTGCCAGATATTTAAATATCTGTGGAAAGATGTAAGAGAAAAGCAATTATACTTCAAAAGGGGGATTAAAAAGCATTATGTTGGGCAGCCCCGGTGGCTCAGCAGTTTAGTGCTGCTTTCAGCCCAGGGTGTGATCCTGGAGACCCAGGATAGAGTACCACATTGGGCTCCCTTCATGGAGCCTGCTTCTCCCTCTGCCTGTGTCTCTGCTGATCTCTCTCTCTCTCTCTCTCTCTCTCTCTGTCTTTCATGATTAAATAAATTAAAAAATACAAATCCTTGAGGGAAAAAAAATAACTTTATGCTCCAAACATGGCTTTCAGCTTAAAAATCTAGGCTTTTTTAGTGCAATTCCCAATCATTCTGGAATGGGTACATACTAACAGATCTCAACTAGCTCTCACTGTGGGGCTCACTCTTCGGTACCCTGGAATTATGATGGAAGCAAACAACATGACATCATTTTGAAGACACATCAACCCCTGCACCATGATGGCAGTCCATACATACCTCCCACTGCATTACAGCGAGATGTCATTTCCCAGAGTACCAGGGCCATGGAGTAGACATCAGTCTGCTTAAAGGATTCAACGTTCTCCAAATTCATCCTGGACTCTAGGACTTCGGGAGCCATGTATCTTGCAGTTCCCACCTAAAGCAATAAGAGACACAGAGGCCCATCATTTAATTCCAGCTGCATTTTTATTTTAAAAATATAACTGATAAGTGTTCTCTACACATGCAAATGATCTTTGAAAAGCACAATGCTCTTTTAAATAATGAGACTGGCAAAGAAAGGTACAGCTTATGAAATTATTTTTAAAAATAGGTTTTTTCTCCCTGAAAACACTTTAGAATATTTAAACAAAGTATACCAAAATAAGGAAATGCCAAACCCCAGAGCTGCTTTATCTAGCTTCATGATATATGTCATCATATTATACAATAACATCCTCACAGATAACTGGGGAGACAACCTCTGTGACACTTTAGGTCTTTATTTTTGCTTTTGCAAATTAACTACTTTCTCATTCCCAAAACACCAAGATTTGTGGGGCAAATAAGAATTATTGCCATTTGTTTCAGTCACTTAAGGACTGTCTCAATCTTCTTTGTTTACTCCATGGTACATTCTAGTGTACCAAGAATGTAGTATCATTTCATAAAATCTCTATTAAACTAAACTGCACGGAAGTATTTCGACAGTAAAAGACCAAATCTAGATCATTTTATAATTTTGATGGATATGCTATGTAGTTTTGTTTGGAAAATGACGGATAATGTGAAAACACTGGTATACACAGGAAAAAAGAGAAAGATATTTCAAAGGGAAGGAATCACTTTTAAATGTTTGATTTTGTAGCATGTATAGCTTGACTCAGTAACAATGAAGTCCTACCTTTTCGAGAAGCTAAGGAAGGAAGCTAAGCTCAGGTGAGTTGATATTATTATCCTAAGGAATGTTTCTTAATGGTATGTATCAGGAGAAATTTTTCTTCTTAAGAGGTCACTGCATGACTCATTATGCTGCCATATTAGTCTGTTCATATTTCACTCAATATGTTTATCTGGACATTGGCTGTGCAGCCAAAGACCCAAGAGGTCAGACGGAGCAGTAACCAAATGCTTCAGCAGCACATATCCTCACCTGCTTAGAGGAAACAATGGTGCTTTCCAGACTCCACTGTAATCCACATCAACATTTCAGTGTGTGAAAACATGGGGCACCATCATTCATAAAGGATGGCTTGGTAATTTCTAGTGACCTTCCAATATCTCCTTACCCAACAAAGGTTTCTATTTTCATTTGCGAGATGCTTCAAAAGAACTGTAGAATTATATATTCACTCCGTCCGTCAACTCACTCAATCAATATTTATTGGTCACTCTCGCTCATTCAAGGCATTGTGCTAGACGTGACCAAATGGATGTGGATTTGGGCTACAAAGAGGCTGCCTTCTAGAAACGTAAAAAGAAAACAAGGTAGCCACCAATAGTTCAGAGTAGGAAGGGCTCCATTTTATGAGTAGGAAAGTGGAGGTGTAGAGAAGAGAAGTAACCGACTGCAAGACCTTAGAACTTGCCAGTGGAGGACCGGCCAACCTAAGTGTGACCTCAGAGTCCATGCTCTTTGCCACTTACATAGAGTGGGGAAACTCCAACTGGCATAAGCATACAAGAGGAAAAAGAGAGACAAAGCATGAAGCGTGTTGGAAGCAATGAAAAGTAATTTGCAAATGAGAGAGAAGAAATGAAGATGGGCTCAAGGAGAAGAACGTCTGTCCTGAATTAGGTGGGGTTGGCAGAAAGAGGAGAAATAGCCTTCACTAGAAAAGCACCTTGACAGAAAAGAGTGGGGCATGCCGGGACGAGTGTCAACACCTGACTTCAGCTAGATTCCCTAGACAAGTATCCAGAGTATAAGGCTGTTTAGGACAAAAGACATTGAGAGATGGATGGAGGGGTAGCATAGTCTCCCTACAAGTAAGGGATCAAGGTCTAACTTACTTGCCCACTGTTGGCCAGGTCATCCACAGACAGAGTTGGGTCCAGGCGCAGGGAAAGGCCAAAGTCACACAGGCAGCAGGTCAGGTCGTTCTTCACCAGGATATTGGAGCTCTTGAGGTCCCTGTGCACAATAGGCATCTTGGGCCTCCCACACAGGGTGTGGTCACTGTGCAGGTGAGCAATGCCCCGGGCGAGGGAGCTGCCCAGCTTTCGCAGGTCCTCCCAGCTGATGACATGCCGAGTGAGGTACTCCTGCAGGTTGCCCTTGGCATGGAAGGCTGTGATCAGCCAATACTGCTTTCCCAGCTCCGTCTTCCGCTCCTCGGCTGTCAGGAACTGCAGTATGTTCTCGTGCTTCAGATTGATGTCTGAGAAGATGTCCTTCTCCGTCTTCCAGGAGGCATACTCCTCGTAAGGGAAGATCTTGACTGCCACTGTCTCGAACTGCTCTGAAGTGTTCTGCTTCAGCTTGGCCTTATAGACCTCAGCAAAGCGACCTTTCCCCACCAGGGTGTCCAGCTCAATGGGCAGCAGCTCCGTGTTGTGGTTGATGTTGTTGGCGCAGGTAGAGCTGATGTCAGACCGGTCGTCTTCCAGAATGATGGCCAGGTGCTCGCTGAACTCCATGAGCTTCCGTGGCTTGCTGGTCTCCCATGACGGGCTCAGCTTCTGCTGCCGATGAACGCGGTAGCAGTAGAAGGTGACAATGACAGCTATGGCGATTCCCAGGGGCGGCAGGAGGCTGACGCCTGTCACTTGGAATATGACTAACAACAAGTCAGGGTTGTTGGTGGCATATTCTGATGTGGAAACAAAACGAGGGAGAGAAGTTGGGTTCAGTTGGGTTCAGTCAGGGAGTGGGGCCACACCACAGACATCTGGAGGTTTTAACATCTGTATAGTTTTTTGGGTAATAAATTTTGACTCTTTATTCTGGGGATGGATGCACCTGTCCAGACCTCTCTATCTCTGGCCACCTATTCAAGATCTCCTATTCTTCTCTCAAAGTTCAGCTTAAATGTCACTCTCTAAAGGAGATCCAGGAGGGATGCCTGGGTGGCTAAGTGGTTGAGTGTCTGCCTTTGGTTCAGGTTTGATCCCGGGGTGCTGGGATCAAGTCCCATATCAGGCTCCCCACAGTGAGCCTGCTCCTCCCTCTGCCTCTCTCTCTGTGTCTCTCATGAATAAATAAAATCTTAAAAAAAAAAAAAAAAGATGATCCAGGAAACCATGGGGAAATGTTTTATTTTATATATTCTCATAACACTCTCCATTTTTCATATGTGACAACTTGGCACGCTTTGAATCATATCCTTATGACTCCAGTTATGGGTTTCATGTTGCCACCCTCAATGGATTGAGAACTCCATGCATGTCTTTTTTCTTCACTACCGTAAACAGAGCCAAGCACACACATCAGGTCTGCAGTAAGTGTTGGATAAATGGACAAGGCATTTACTGAGTGTTGACTAAGCCCAAGGCATGACAGGAGGCTTTGGGAATATAGAAAGAATGATATAGCTCCTGCCTCCAAAAAGCTTGTGTGGATGTATTAAGTAAAAATGAAGAGACTGTCATAGTTCTAGCATCATCTTTGTTCTTTTCTAAACTCCAGCTTGTCTTCTTCTGATCAATACCCAGGCCGCACTTAACATAGGTGGTGGGGAGACAAGTCTATGCAAAAGGGTCTCTTTGGAAGTCAGTTACCTTATATACACTCAACATCCCTCTTTTCAATGTGCATGTGACTTGCAGTTTTCTAGAACAGGAAATCTTACTAACAACAGTGGGGATATTACTACAAAGAGGGGTCAAAAAAAGAAGGGTAAAAAGAAGGAAATGCAGCCAGTTTTCTAATTTGGACCCGTGGGGTAATGGAGGAGAGTCCTTAGAATCAGCTAACTGACAGTATATAAAGTCTTACATGTCAAACTTTGGTTCATGTGCTAGCCTTGGCCGGCTCTGGTTAAACAGTTTTCCTTTTAGGAAGAAAAACATGGATGGAAACAGTCAGTGGCAGGAGATAGTGAAAGGCAGTTACGGTTCAATGAGAGCTTTGTGCAAGAATGCCAGAATTCTATTCCTTTTATATGTCATTCATTTTCCCTCAAAGGCAACAAGCAGTCCTCATGATCGGATGTTAGATTCACTCATTAAACACAGCACTGCTGGGTGCCTCCTACGGGTATGGCACTGTCCTCAAAAAGGTTATAACCCAGGAGAGGATTAGGGTGTATACACAGATGCATACTGACATAGGGCAATCCAGGGCAGGGGCTGAATGGGTATTGCAATCGACACATTGGTGGAATGTAGAAAAGCTTAGAGAAACAGGGAACCACATCGCAAGGACTATCTTTGAGTTGGTCAATGGAAGATGGGAAAAAGTCAATGCTGGCTAGAAGGAATGTTAAGTTAAAAAATACGAATATATGATCTATTTGAGGAAGGGCAATTTTCCCAAACCAACATCTCCACACAAGGGAATAGAAAGGAAAAGAAAAGGTTGGGTGGGTGACATGAAAGTGGACATCATGCCAGAGGAGAAAGTAACTATAATTGTTCCCTTGGCAGTTTTCAGCTACTGTGGGTGTTGGATGAGAATACGGTGATAAGAATATAGTTCAGGTGCAAGGGAGAGAACCAGAACCTCTCGAAGAGAACCCATTACCTAAATTATGTTTGATACCATCGCCTAAAAAAGCACGGTAAGAAATGAAGCTTGTATTATGCCAGTTTGGGGTGTTCAGGTTTTTATTTTGAGGAGGTATTCAGGTTTAACTGTCCTAAGGTCAGTTCTAAGTGGAAATGCTAACTTCTACTGCCTATATGTTCTAATGGAAAACCTTAGCTTTTAAATTTATTTGATGACTGAAAAACTGGAAAAGTAACCCCAAAACATCTGAATTTCAGCAACCAAGAGGAAAAATAGTCACTATTTTTGGGAAAGATATATCAGTGCATTAAAAAAAAAAAAAAAAGGAAATGGGAAACAATAGGGTAATTGACTCTTGGAAACCCAAATTTTTTCTCACGCTGGGAGGCATGAATGCAACAGAACAGGGAGTGAGACTAGGGGGGAATTGACAATGGGACAAAGCAATGACAGAGGGCAGTGGAGTCACAAAAGAAAAAAAGTAAAGAAAAGTGGACAAGTATAGACTGTCCCCATGTTCAGCAAAGTACAAGCCTGGAGAACAAGGTTAAGGGGGCGGATGAAAGAGGTGTCAGAGCAGAAAACAACGTTCCCTCCCAGTAACTCTGCCTCTATTATTTGAAATATCTCATGAATGTGTCTGCTTGAAGCACCCACTCATCTCTAACACAGAAGATGCCTTATAATCATAAATCTGTTTGATTCCCATGTTGCTTTTTTTCCCTCAAGAGAAAGTGAGCTCTACAGGGTAAATCTACTCATTGATCATGACGCTATACCCAGCAGCTGGCTCAGGTTAGGGTACCTACAGTAGTCAGCAAATGTTGGTTATAGAAGCCGAATGAATGATGATTCACATGAGACAGTGACCCTCACACCTTTTCATGTTCTATAGCAAGGCTGGCAAACCATGGCCCCAAGGCCTATTTGGTATAGCCCCATAGGCTACAAATGTTTGTGTTTTAAGGAGTTGTTTAGAAAAAGAAAGAAACTAAGAAGTTCATGCAGCAGAGATGGTATCCGGCCTGGAAAGCCTAAAATATTTACTAACTGGCCCCTCTTGTATAGATGTTATTTGTTTCACAATCTCTAAGGCATTGGCAAAATTTGGGGAGAGTTCACTTTGGTCCAATGTGAATATTCTCTTTCACATATGGGGCAACAACACAACTAGAAAATAAGATACTAATTGCATAATAACTTGACTATGTCTTCAATTGGCTAAAGAGTGCAAAATGTTCAAATGAACTGTTCACTTATCACTGATAATTTTATTTTATAATTCCTGGCCATAGATGAAATTTTATAATTCCTTGCTAACTTCTATTCTTTTTCAGGCTAAAGAAGACATAAAAACAGAAATCCCCTGAAATTTATGTGTGAAGAAGATTCTAGAAATCCCCCGTTCAGTATCAGACACCAAAGTTTTACTTTCCCCTCAAACTTCCTGTGATTTCTTTTTGAAAACCTACATGTAAAAATTTGGTGGGGCGGGAATTACTGAATAACATCTGTCAATCTTGAAACTTCAAAGAGGTGGTGAAAAACCCTAACAATAGCAAACCAGGTTAAAAGGGAGCTTTGGGATGTGGTTTTATCTAAACAGGAGCCACCCACACCCTCTTCTAATATTAACCCTTGGGCTGCTACTAGAAAACCAACAGCTTTATGTATAAGCACAAGCTGGCACCTCCTTTACTCAGAGACTAGCAGGAGGTATTTCTTTGGGCCAAACCACAATTACACGAAAACTCAGAAATCAAATATTTAGTATGAGCCTGGTTATGTGCTAAGGGTTTTATATAATATTTGTATCAATCGACAGAAAAACCCTATGAGGTAGGTATCACTATTATGGTAAGCCCCATTTCACAGATAGGAAAGCTAAGGGTTGTATGGATTAAATGATTTCCCAAGATCATACATTTAGACAACGGCAAAGCTAATATTTGAAATGAACTGTCTGTTTGGAGACAAGACAATTAATCCTGCTCTTAATCCCATGTCATGTTGTCTCTACACTTCACATTGGTGAGAGTCGATTGAGATTGACTATAAAACTTCTTGACTTGATAAACTGGTTGCCTTCATTGGGGGATAGGCTAAGTGGTTTTACAGCCATCAATTAAGTAATCCTGGTAATTCTTAGATAATGCATTCCAAAGGGCATATTCTAGGTGTGCACACCATTTTCTTTGGTTCCTAACTAAGAACCACAGTTGAATAGTATCTCTGCATATATATATATTTTTCCCTGCTGAGGAAGAAAAAGTCTTACATGAGGAAGAAAGACTCTTAAAATCTCGTTTGTCAGAGTTTAACCTAGGGCCTATAACATAGGATGCTCAATATATAATTCCCGAACCACTGAAATTTTTATATAAACTGTATCTTAGATGTCCAGTAACTAGTCCTTAAGAATTTGACATTTACATCATGTTCCCTTGTTATGTAACATCGAGTCAGACATCGGTATTCTCCACTTTTTAAAAGTTCCTATTAAGCCACTCGCTTTTATAAAAGACCTATATTAGTACCTGTTTTTGCTAATTGCAAGAAATTCAAAGAGGACTTTCAGTTCCATGAAAGAAGGCAAAAAGAGAAAACAGCAGTCACTGTTTGTGTTGCAGTGAGCTGCTACAGAGGTGACACACATCCCAGTAGCAAGAGTGACCCCACCAACCTCCTTCCTTGAGAACCAACCATACTCAGCATCTCAGCATCCAGCTGCCATAGCTTTGAACTCTGTGAACATCTGTGCTTTATCTCAATTTATTTTGTGCATCTGTTAGCAAGATGTGTCCCAAAGTATCAGAAAAGCCTGAAAGTGGTAATTTCGGGGGGTGTCTGGGAATGCTCAAAAATGTTTCCAAATAAATTAATGGTAATTGCTTTTTTGCTTCATACCATTTAGGTTGGCAAAAGGTTTCTTCTTATTTAAACTTTATTTATTTATTTGTGTGTGAGAGAGAGCACAAGTGGCGTGAGGGGAAGAGGGAGAAACAGACACCCCATTGAGCAGGGAGCCCAAAGTGGGGCTTGATGCAGGGCTCCATCCCAGGGCTCTGAGATGATCACCTGAGCCGAAGGCAGATGCTTAACTGACTGAGCCACCCAGGTGCCTCTTGTGAAAAAGCTCCGTAGGAACGCTCTACTTTTGGATAGCAAGAGACACCTGTAAAATGCTGGGAGGGGAGGATTAAAGATAAGAATAGAATTTCTCTAAAGATTCATAAAAAGTAAAGCTCTATAGTGTAAGAACAAAAGTTAACCTGAGTTCCATGGGTAGAATTCAGTAGATCTTTGAATGTGAATGGGCAAAACTTAAATCTTTTTATTTTCCTCCAATCATTAGGTAAAATTTAACATTTCCTATTAGCAGCTGTCACTAATGGAAACCACAGATATTTCCATACCATGTTACATTTGCTGCAGGTGTCTTGGTGTATCATTTATAGTCATCATTTAGATATTTTAATATCTTAGATCTGATGCTGGATCTTGTCATTTAAAGCATGACTACAGAAGCACATATTACTATATCTCAAGTTTATTTTTTAAAAATATCTGTTAATTATATTTCAGTATCAGTAATTTTCTTTGAAATCCCGTGTATTGTATTTCATGCATTTCAAAACATCCCTTTGAGAAGGGGTCCACAGGGTTCACCAGACTTCCAAGAAGTCCATGGCACATGCACAGAGTAAGTGAAGAACCCTTGGCAGAGGGAAAGCACTGTAGCTCCAGGCTCTGCCAGGATTTCCTAGAGCAGAGATTTTGAGATTTGGCTGTTTCTCTGGGAAGTTACTAAGGGAGCAAGCTGGTGCCAATGACAGATCCTCCTGGCATAACGTGTTCTGTCCCCCAGGGGCAACTCTGAATTCTGTTAGACCTTCTGTCCCTTCTATCCTGCATAAAGAGAGGGCTGCAATGGAAAATGCTGGGAAGCCCTTCTTTGAAATCCTCAAAACAATAAAGATAACATAAAATGTGCTTTATTGAACTAGGCACTGAGCAATTCACTTTATAAGCATCATCTCACTTTATTTCTCCAACCACTAAGTCAGGTTCTGTGAATAGCCCTGTTTTATAGAGAAGGATACTGAGCCTCGGTGGATTCTACAACATTCTCCTTTACTTAGTTTACTTAGGAAACAAAATAAAAGCTGTACCTTGTATCAATTTTCCTGCCAATTTTCTCTGGCACAGCCAAAGTAGAATTATAGTGGTTAAAGAGATAGGTTTTTGCTCACCAACATAATGCTCACAGCTTGGCACACAACTAAGGAGACAAGTCAAATTTGTTGAGTGGATGAATAGAATAGATTTGATGAATCAATCTGATTAGGAATAATTCTGCAGAATTGACCCCCTCTCCTCCAAAGGCCAAATTCCAGGGATAAGCCAAGCTCTCCTGTTTAAGTGCCTGCTTCATATCACACTCCGTCTCCTCTGTAGTTTGCATATAGCATGTGGGGACTGTAAGCATGAGTACTTGGGATGTGGTGAAGGAAGGAGCGTTAGATTGGAAATCAGGAATCTGAGATCCTATTCCTGAATCTATCATAATCACCATGAAATCTGAGGCAAGTCATTTAACTTCAGTAGGACTCCAATTCCTATAAAAGCTTCTGGTTCTTGGTTCCCACTTGAGAAGAAAAAAAAAAAGAGCCTCATCAACAGAATGCTTCCAATAGAAGAAACCAGAGTTTCTTGGCAAGATGGCCAATTCTAGGTCTGGGGCTGGAAATAATGAGTTTGGAAGATTTTGTTATACCGAATAACAGAAAGTAATCAAAGACTACTAAGGTCATGACAAAAGAATCCAGGAGCCACCTTGAAGAGACTCTTGCTGGCCTTGCAAGATACCACACGTAGAAATTTAATGAAGATTTTTTAAAAAGCAACACACTAGGATACATTAAGTATGCTTAAGCTTATGATATCAGAATGATTAAAAAACAGATTTATCAACTGCTGAAGATAACAGGATGTCAGCTCATTATATTGAAAACTAGAAAATGAAAAGAAACATCAAGCATGCATCCTGCCTTTTTCATCTGAACCATAGTACTGGGTAATCAAAGAGTTGAAGAAAGCAACTCCTTATTAAATTATTCTAGCTAATAAATGAAAATGAATTGATAGAAATAGATTATCCTTTTTTAACCCTTAATTTATTAAATGGATCTAGGCAGCAAGCATCCATGCCAACTAATATTACAAAACAAGAGCTAGACAGACATCATAACCTGACTTATAGACTTGGCAAAAAGATCTAAATGGAGCCTGATAAAGCCTCCAGATCCAACTGCCAATTTGCAAACAATACAGGAGGCAGAGAAACCCAGCAAACTGCACCATGAATGCATTAGCAACATCCAGACTGTAAAGTAGTACAGGTTAAAGGGGTTCTTCAACAGATATGCTATAAAGGAAAAAAGAAGGAATTGGGGAAGACAGTGATTAACAGAAACTGTAGGTTTATCAAATTACCAACATAATAATAATAATAGTAATAATAATAATAATAATAATAATAGGACTAAGCTAGTGTCTACAGAGGCAAACTTGGATGATAAAGCCATTTAAGAAAATACAGAAAGTGATCATTATAAAAGAAGAATAGTAGTAACTTTGGAGGGAAGGAGGGTTTTGTGTTGAGTTGAGGAACATGCAAGAACCTGGATGTCTGGCAAAGTTGTATTTTTGAGGCCTGGGAAGAGGTTATAAGAATGTTAGCATTATTCACTAAGCAGGACATTTATTTATGTGATTTTTCTCTATTTGTATTTTATTTTGGAATGAAACTATTTTTTTTCGAAAGAGAGAAATCAGAAAAATAATTATGGAAGCCATGCCTTGCTCCTGCACTAAGTATGTTATTTTGGATGCTCTTGAGGGGAAAAGAAAGGGGAGACAAAACTAATTTTATTTTGGTGCACCCACTATATACCAGGAATTTCCAATTTTAGTATATGTGCTGCCGAAGCGAGCACCAGGAATTTCAAATATGTAATCTCATTTGATATTCATAATACCCCTTCAAGTATTCACCCCATTTTAGGGATTAAGAAATTAGTTTCTGTTTCAACATATATGGACCACTATTGGTCCTTTCAAGGTACGACTGATGCTGCAAGAAACACTCTTGCAATCTGGAGGGAAAGAAGGAAGAGAGGCAGGGAGGGAAGGAGAGAGGAAGGAAGAGAAATTGAGACTTAAGATGAATTACTCCTAGGCAAATAGGGGAGCCTGTTTCCCCGTGTGAGTGACTCCAAAGCCTTTGTTCTTTCAATGCCATCAAACTGTCTCCCTAGCAAGGAACTCAGAGTTCTATTTAATAATTATGAAAATCTCCAACCCAATGTGCCCCACATACAGAAGCCAGACCTAGTTGCAAATAAGGAACCATTTGCAAATGCCATAGCCTTGATAAATATTTTTTTTAAAGACAAACGTCAAAGATAAATGTTAGTATGCCATAAAAAAATACAAACTGGCAAAAAAATCTCAAGGGGAAATTTCATGGTATACATGCCTTTTGAGAGATTTTAAAGTAAACAAGTTGCCGAGTAACGCATATATACACAAATTGCCGTACAACAAACACACACACACACACACACACACACACACACACGTACACACATGCAAATGACCATGAAGACAGGCTCTTCCCAGCCTCTTCTAAGTCCTTTCTTAATGCCCAAATCCAACACTGGTTGCTAAAAGGAACTTAAAATTGAACCTCTCTAATTCACAGTTTCAAAAAAAAAAAAAAATCAGACAGTAAAAAAGATAGTAAGTGAAGGCCAACATAGTAAAAAAGCCACAGGCATATTGATAAAAGCCAAATCACCACAGGTGAATTTGAGAGATGGACTCCTACTTTTAGTATTTGAAATTGTTTCGGCAATTCCTCTACTTCATGAAGGAGTTTTGGGCACAAATTTACCAAGATATTGATTTATCCAAGCAATAGAAAGGGGTAGGGATGATTGTTTTCTGCAAGCTTTGGTGTGTGGGTATACTAATGAACACCACATGCCAGCCCAGAGATTCTTGAAGATGGCAGTGACAATCTAATCACTAACCTTTACCCACCAATACCATCTAAAGCAACAGGATATATATGCAACTGGCTGAGATCCAAAGAAGGAAACTGTGCTAAAGAGAGATAGGCTGGGGGGCAGGGAGGGAGAACTTCCTGTCTCAAGTCATGCTGTTCATATAATGCTAAAAAGCACAGTACTCATTTATTGAGCACCTACTTCATGCCAAACACTGTTTTGCATGGGTTATTTTGAGCTTTTGTAGCCACACTGCTAGATACGTATTCTTTATTCCCATGTCCTAGAAATGGTAACTGGGAAAATGTACACCAAGTGAGCTGAGAGCAAAGTGGGGGAACCTTGCGTGGTAGGTAGTGGCACACACAAAGGAGTGGAATTTCACTGAAGAGGGATGTTTCTGATAGCTATGGGGTCCTTCAGCCAGCATGGGATTGGTTCAACAGAGAAAAGAGGACAAAGAAGAGAACAAGAGCACTAGAAAGAGGACAAGACTAGAGAGCCACAGAAGAGTAGAATGAAAGAGATAGTAAAGATAAAAGTTGAAATTGGTGAAACAGGAAACAAAGACACGACACCCCAAATTGGTTGTGCATACTGACTAATGCAATATATAAGCTTCTGTGAAATTGCTAAGGCAATAAAGCAAAGTCATAAAGGAGGCATAATTACAGGTATAGCAAAGATTCAAAGAACCATGAAAACTTTTTGCTAATAACTGTAAAAATTTAGATAATGGCTAAAGTTCTAAATATATACTCTATGTGTAACTTACCAAAACTGACCCAAGAAAAGCTATGAAACTTGAATAATCTCATAAATATTAAAGAAATTGAATGAGTAAAAATTTTCCTAATTTCATAATTTTCTCTCTCTCTCTTTTTAACCCTTTTACCATCAAATTAGTGTCTTTGGTATTAATATGTCTGAATATACATCTCAGAATTTTATTTTTGCAGGACTGTCAACCTTCCACCCCAAATTTTCCCACAAAAAAACCAAAAAATATGAGTGGGATCCTTTAAAGAAACATTTAGTCTGAATCTAATCAATCTGAAGGAAATGAAATCATTATCCCAAAGAGATAGATGCACCCCTATGTTCATTCCAGCATTATTTACTATAGCCAAGACATGGAAACAACCTAAGTGTCCATGGATGGATGAAAGGACAAGAAAATACAATGTATACATAAAAATATATAAATACAGACATAATAGGATACTATTAAGCCATAAAAAGAAGGAAGTCCTACCACTTATGACAACATGGATAGACGTACGAGCGCAGTATTGCTAGGTGAAATAAGTCAGACAGAGAAAGACTAATACTTTATCATCTAAGTTATTTGTGGGATCTAAAAGAACGAAAAACAAAACTAAACTCATAGATACAGAGAACAGATTGGTGGTTGCTAGAGGTGGGGGTAGGTGGGAGAAGGGCATGAAGGTGGTCAAAAGTACAAACTTCCAGTAATAAAACATGTCTGGAGGATGTAATGTACAGCCTGGTGACCCTAGTTAAAAATACCGTATTGCATATTTGAAAGTTGCTAAGAGAGTAAATCTTGAAGTTCTCATCACAAGAAAAAAATGTTTGTAACCATGTAGATAAATGTTAACTAGACTTATTGTGGTGATTGCTATACATACGATGAATCATTATGCTATACACCTGAAACTAAAATAATGTTATATGTCAATTATATCTCAATAAACAAAAAGAATCTCATTAAACAGGGGCCATCAGACAATTCCAGAATTAAATAAATGAGCTAGTCTGTTTAAAGTCAACATCACGAAAAACAAGAAACACACACATGAGGCAAAAAACCAAATGCAAAAGGTAGTCCTTGACTGGTTCCTGAATTTAAACAACAGCAACCTCACAGCTTTGGGAAAATATGAATATTGACAATAATATACACAGACATGTGCACACACATGCAGGCACATAGAGAGAAATGAGGATGTAGCAGAATGTAGTAAAATGGGGTAAATACTGAGAAAGGGATGGAGTGTACAGGGTAAACAGCATGATGATCCTTTCAACTTTTCTACGAGTTTAAAATTTTTTTAAAGATCTTATTTATTTATTTGAGAGATAGAGGGAGCACTTAAGCACAAGCAAGGGAAGGGACCGAAGGAGAGGGAGAAGCAGACTCCCCCGCTGAGCAGGGAGCCCAGTATGGGGCTCGATCCTGGGATCCTAACATCATGATTTGAGCTGAAGGCAGACACTTAACGAACTGAGCCACCAAGGCACTCCTATTTTTTTAAAATAAAGAGTGGGGGAGAAGGTAACACAAGACATTTGAGCAACAGTGTTCCCCACCAAAGTCCCAAACACATACCAGTCCCAGATGAAGTTGAGTGCTACCAAACTTGCAAGAAACAGGTCATTTCAATTTCACACAGTCTTTCAGAGAATAGAAAGAAGTGTACCATGGCTCAATTCCTCTTATGTAAATAAATACAATCAGAGCAGACAAGAAGAGTATGAGAAAAGAACATTATAGAATAATCTCACTCTGTCAGCGATTAAAAAACTTAATTCTAACTAAATGGCAAATCAAATCCATTAGAGGATACAAAACAAAGATAAGACCAGGTTACCAGAGAGGCATGTCTTAGCACTAAAAACAAACAGAACAACCCACTATTGTTTACCATATTAATAAATTAAAGGAGAAAAAACTATATGATCAGTTCAGTGGACCCAGAGAAAGTAGATGAGGACTCTAAACACCTTGATAAGGAATATACACTAATGACCTTCAACAAATCTTAATGCAGAAATGTTAGATGCATTTCTTTTTTTTTTTTTCCCTAAAGATGTATTTATTTGGGGGAGAGAGAGAGAGAATGAACAGGGGAAATGGTAGGGGCAAAGAGAGAATCTGAAGCACACTCCACACCAAGTGTGGAGCCTGACACGGGGCTCGATCTTATGACCCGAGCTGAAATCAAGAGTTCAACGCTTAACTGACAGAGCCACCCAGGTGCCCCTAGGTGCATTTCTTTTAAAAACAGGAACAGGATGCCAACCATAGCTATCTCTGCTGAACATGAATTGGAGATCTTAACACCAGCATAGTGAAATGAAATGGAGGAATCTGTGTTACAATATAAATAATTTTTATAAATCTACAGCTTTGTCTAGCTTTAGTACCTGGTCTCAGTGACTATCGGTCTCCAGGTATCCCCGTGCTAGCTCACCCGCTATATAACCAGATTCACTGACACGTGGCTTCTTTTCTAATGAAATAATCTATTTGTAAACTATGATATAGGTTATCAGGAAGGACAAGAAGTTCACGTTATTAAATGCACTCTTATTTTCAGCCAAGGAACTATTATTTGCAAATAAACTAGCACGGAGAACATTTTGTTGAAACAGCTCATTTGAGGATTTTTATCCCAAGTCGCTCAATATAACCCAGAATCATCTTTCTTTGCCATGCTGTTTGGCTGCCTGGGATTTAAGGTCCCTTTACTATCCTTAAACTATTTAGCAGTATATTCTGTAGCAGTCACTACATTTAAAACCCTGAAGTGGGATCCCTGGGTGGCTTAGCGGTTTAGTGCCTGCCTTCAGCCCAGGGCATGATCCTGGAGTCCAGGGATCGAGTCCCACATCAGGCTCCCTGCATGGAGCCTGCTTCTCCCTCTGCCTGTGTCTCTGCCTCTCTCTCTCTCTCTCTGTGTGTGTATGTGTGTGTCTCATGAATAAATAAAATCTTAAAAAAATAATAAAAACCCGAAGCTCCTGCCACTCTTGGAGACAGAGTTCTCTTGATTCTTCCAGGAATAAGTGACAAAGTATCCTTCATGCTACTTCACCCCCCAACTGCAGTATTTCTAGACACCACATTGAGCTAAGATCCAGTTCCATGACTTTTTCAATGCACACTGAAAAGCTGAATTTTTGGCAATTTGCAGGGAGGAAAGAAAAAAGACAGCTCTAGATTCAAACTAGTAACATTTCATCAGGTAATAGGAAGCCTCAAAACCAAAGTAAATCCTGAGATTGAAAAAATTACAGAAGTCATTCTGTATATTTAGAAGCAGTATAACTTGGTTTTCAAAAACTTTGGAATCTGATTTTAGATCCAACTTTGTTTCTTTCTCCTTCCTTATTTGCATAATGAAGACAACCCAGGACCAACCCCACTGGGTTCTTAGAAGACTTACAAGAGATGTGTGTCAGGCTCTTAAGTATTTCTCAAGCTCTTTAAGGCAGGAAATATTTAATAAATATGTTTGTATTATTCTGTGATAAATCCAAACAAAAAATAGTTCTCAATAATAACATATTTCACAGATTTTCAACCAGAAAAAAAATCCTGTTTTGGTAAAGAAGCATTAAAATATCACTAGGTATGTGATTTGATTGCAGTTTTGCTTGGCTTCTTTTTGTATCATGTCTGATGATAATGCTGCTTTTAGAGAACCCATTTTCCCTGTGACTACATGAGCTGCAACATTCTCTTTCTTGAAAAAGTGAAGCAATATCACCTAGTCGGAAATAAGTTTAAGATAGTGTATATTGTAGAGTTTGAAGTGAAATAGCAACAGTAAGGTAGAAGGCTTATTTAGGGAAGTCAGGAGGTAGTCTGGCTATATTGGAAAAATGACAGCATGCACTTTTTGGTTTGGTTGTTGTCCTCCCAGGGACATAACTCAGTTGAACCATATGCCTAACAAAGTTGGACCCCGTTACAATGAAGAAAGTGGCAGAAGAGAACAAAAGATACTGATAACTCCTATACATTTACTGAATGTGTTCAGTATTCACTCAAGATGCAAAGAAGGTATTATGAAGCCACAGCCTTCTTCAGGCACACACATGCAGGGATCCCCGGAGAGCAAGATAAAGGATTTTATAAGAAGCAAAACAAATTGTCTCTCTTGATTCTGTTACATCCCATATCCTTATCATCTTTCCTTTGTTCTTGCTCAAATCACCATATTTTACACACACACACACACACACACACACACACACACACACTCTTCCTAACTTAGGGGTTCTAATATCTTACCAACATTTTCCGCATTTTAAAAAAAAATTGGTGGTGATTAGGCTCCATACCTCAGTGGGTTAGAGCACTGTCTTGTAAAAAACTTTGGTAGCATGATACAGAAGGAATCTCTTGACACCCTGCTGCTCAAAGTGTGTTCCCCAGTTGTACACCTGTAACTAATACAACATTGTGGGTCAACTATACTCAGATGAAACATTTTAAAACACACACACACAAAAAAAACAAAATGTGTTCCCCAGACTAACAGCATCAGTAGGCATCACTTGGGCACTTATTTGAAATGCACTATCTGACCCCTGTCCTAAATTCCTGAATCAGAATCTGCATTTTACAAAGATCCCTAGTTACTTAATTTACATAGTAGAGTCTGAGAAGCTGGGCTTTGGCAAACATGAAACAAGCTCCTTGGTACTCTGCCATAGAGTTGTTTACCTTTCACTTAGAAAATCTGTAGCTTTGGGACGCCTGGATGGCTCAGTCAGTTAAGTGTCTGCCTTCAGCTCAGGTTGTGATCCTGGGGTCCTGGGATCCAGTTCCACATCGGGCCCCCTGCTATGTGGGGAGCCTGCTTCTCCCTCTGCCTCTGCCTCTCTGTCTCTCATGAAAAAATAAATACAATCTTTAAAAAAAAAAATAGTGGACCTGTTTGCGAAGCCCTATAGAATTGTATTCAATGTTAGCCAGTGAGAAGATTGTGAGAATTTCCTAGAGAGATCAGTGCTGCAGGAGGGCAGAATGAGATAGGATTCCTCCTCCATCATTTCAACAAAAAGCAAACAACTACATACAGGCAAACAACAAGAAATCATTTTAATTAAACAACAGAATGACAGTGAGCTCATTGAGCATATACGATCAAATTTAGCTTCCAGAATATTGACAGGACTGCTTGACAGTCTGGACAGATTTTGAGGATAATTTTTCCCAGGATAACGGAAGATGTCTTCCCTCCTACCCTTGTGATTGTCTTATTCCAATTATACATATTTCAAAATTAAGCCATTCCCTAGCTTTGAATCATATTCCATTGTCTTCCTTACATTATTTCCTTCCCATCTCTATCAACAAAAGTACCTTACAGGTAGTCTGGCATGACAACCTTTTCTGGAATATTCCTGAGATGCAGAGATCAAACCTTTGTTCGGAATGTTATGACAGAAGGACCACACTTCTCTGTAAATCATCCCATAATCTAATCTCAATAGATCTAGCTATGGATCTATTAGGATAAAGCCTAAACACTGGGATATTTAAGAATTTATTCTTTATATTAAGTCAAACGTAGCCCTCCTGCTCATCTACGTACTGGTTTTCATGCTGTTCTCTAAAGCAAAAGACAACAAAATGTATTCTTCTTTTATGGGATGGATGACAGCTTTTAAACACTTGGTGAGCATTTCACCTGTTTCCCCAAACTGTTTATTTTTTCAGGTTTCACATCTCTGTTTCCTTCAATCACTCTTCAAAAGATTTATGGGTCAGACTCTCAAGTCTGCCTGAGGCACCCACTAAATGCCAGGTCCCTTTTGGAAGTGTAAAATGATCAATTCTCTGAAATCATTCTTGCTACTCCAGATTCTCCATGTTTCGCTAGAGCCAGCCACAATACTTGGAATGTAATCTGTGTAACAAAGATTACATTGGGACTCTTGGCGCCCCTTCCAATGAGCACGGTTGAAGACTACTGTTGGTTGGTTGGTTCTATTGTTTTGTTTCGATACACTCGGTCAGATCACCCTGAATTCAAAATGACCTTAACTCACGTGTAAACCCCTGGGTCTTTATCACATCAACAGATGCTAAGCCAGCTTTTGATGAGCTCTCTTCTGCCATCAATCACTTAAGCCTATACGCCTGACTTTACATGAATCCGTTAAGTTTCATATGACTGGGCATTCCAGGCAATTGAAGCCCTAATTCTGTTTCTGCTGTAGTGGGCATTCTTTCCATTGCGCTTACCATCTTTCATGGTCCTCCTTGGGGTATAGATTCTTGCTACTTTTGTTGCTGTGACTTTAGGAGGGCAACCAACATTAATAGAGAACCTAAATCATGCCAGGCTTTGCCCAAGAAATGATCACATGTCTTATGAATGCCTATTTCCCCACTGACAGAGATGCAGCCTGACATATGTTCTTTGGAGCTGCATTTTTCTTCATGTTAATCTTCTGACCACTTAGCCTGGGTTTTGTTAGGCTCCCCCACCTGCCCTAATTCTTCTATCCTTTTTTGGGATTGCCTGTCTGAAGGGCATCTCGTAACCTGTCTAGGGTCCCTTCATGCAGTCAGAAAACCTGAAAGCAGAGAGACAGTAAGTTATTCCAGTATCTTCTCCAACAGGGAGACCAGACGACTTTAGAAGAGCACATTAGTTTTGCACACTAGCAACCCCTCTTTGGCCACTTGAAACAAATCCTTGCTTCTCTTCTGGCCTTCCACGGAAAACACCACTTGTTGCACTTCCTTCTACCTGATGGTCTTCACCTCCTACAACTATGCATACCACCTCCCATCGCTGCCTTGTCTCCGCCGAGGCAGTGGCACCCAAAATTTGCCATCCAACCTTCCAGTTACACTTTGAAGTTTAAAATATCGTCTGCTCTTAATGTATAATTTCATTGGTTCTAAAACCTCAGGTGCCTCCACCTTCTATTATTCCTCAGGTAGGTGGTAATATAGGTATTTTGTTTGGTTGTTTTTCTCCTCCTCTAACCTAGAAGGCTGAATTTCAGCTACTTTGTGTGGTGCTTATCATTCTCTAATTGTTACCATCCCTTTCTAGGTTATATGAGGAACCTGAAAAAATATAAAAATATTTGGCAGAACAAACTGTGTTGAGTTAAGTGGTTCCCAAAACTGGCTGCATATTAGAATATCTTGGGGAGTTATTATTTTTTTAATCCTGACACCAGACCTCAGACCAATCAAGTCTGAATTTGCAGGGCTAAGACCCGGTTAATGAGTAGTTTTTAAAGATTCTCAGGTGTTTCCAAAGTGCAGCCAAAGCAGAGAACAATGACTTCAACTGAGTGGGAGAAATAGGCATCCTGAATAGGATGGGGCCTGGAGAAAGAAGGAATGGAAGGAATTTTTTTTTTTTAATAAATTTTGAGCATGGCAGTTCCTAAGCACTATTTGTTTTTTAAGATTTTATTTATTTATTCATGACAGACAGAGACAGAGAGAGATAGAGAGAGAGAGAGAGGCAGAGACACAGGCAGAGGGAGAGAAGCAGGCTCCATGCAGGCAACCCGACACAGGACTTGATCCTGGGTCTCCTGGATCATGCCCTGGGCCGAAGGCGGCACTAAACAGCTGGGCCACCGGGGCTGCCCAGAATGGAAGGAATTTTAATGCCTACTTTTAGGACCAATTGTTCATGACACTGGAACCAGCTATATCCTAATGAGCAATGTAAGGTATATATTTTTTTAAAGTAAAATATGAATTTGGTCCTTGAAATGATGAAATGTTACAACAGAGAGAGCCTACTCCTCTGTAAATAATCCCATAATCTATTCCCAAAAGATCTAGCTATGCATCTAGCTATGCATTAGACCTATGAGGATAAGGTCTAAATGCTAGGATATTCAAAAATTCATTCTTTACCTTAAGTCAAAGTGGCCTTTCTGTACATCCACTTACTGGTTTTCATGCTGTTCACTAAAGCAAAAGATAAGACAAAATGGTTCCTTCTTAATGACTGTACAATGATTGCTGGCAAATTTGATATTTTGCGTATTTAGCACCATGCAGGAGTGATTTCAGGATCAGAAAAGGTTTTACAAAAGCATGTCAGCCAGATGTCCAACTGGTGGTAAGTACAGCCACTGGAGTTTAGGTGAGTGGAAATGAAAGTCAATTTCATGGTGGTTAGCTAGCTTGCTAGTGTTTTTCCACTGGTGGGACAGCAGCAAAAGGGTCTCCGTGGGGACGCCTGGGTGGCTCAGCAGTTTAGCACCTGCCTTCAGCCCAGGGCATGATCCTGGAGTCCCAGGATCGAGTCCCACATCAGGCTCCCTGCGTGGAGCCTGCTTCTCCCTCTGTCTGTGTCTCTGCCTCTCTCTCTCTCTGGGTCTCTCATGAATAAATAAATAAAATCATTAAGAAAGGGGTTTCCGTGGACCCTTTTTGCTGTCACCCATCCGTGTGTCATTTGTAGAACACAAGGGGGTGGTCCTGGGGTGATGAGAGACTGCAGATGTACCACCAACAACTGTTTAACTGGTCACTCACACCCAGTGGCTGGGATTTGAGACAGATTGTGTCCTTACTGGATTCCACTCTGCCATGATTCATATCAAAATGAGGTTCCAGGGCAGAAATAGTCACAACTGGCAACCACATGTAGCCTCAGAGCATCTTTGTTTACTCTGCTGCTGGGGGTGGGGGTTTGGGGGTTGGGGGGGAATCTACAGAAACGAGTTGCTTTGCCTAGAGAAGCTACAAATATGTTCTAAGCTTCACTTGACTGAGTCACAATGCCCTCTGGCATGTATGATCTTTATTATTTTCTTGGCGAGACATGGGCCATATTCACAGATTCAGAGGATGCTTTCTAACCTAGCTCATTCACAACCAAAGGCTCCTTCAGCACTGAGTCATCACCTCAAATAACTGATTTCTCTTCCCAGGAATGAAACCAGTGACTTTCATCCATAATTTTCTTCCTCTTCTAACAACTCTTCACAACTATATTTCCACACTTACTTTTTTCTTCTGCATTTAGACCGGAAAGTAAATCTGGTTTGTTTCTCCTAAAACAAAAACGCACAGCTGGCAAGCCAGCTATTTCGAGTAGCGACTGCACAGTTCAAAGGCAGCACACCCAGAAGTCCCAGAGCTGCCAAAGCACCATTTAGTCTTCTCATTTCTTCCATGCAAGAACTAAGAGTTTCCTCCAAGAAGCCAGCTCCATGATGCTGGGTCAGAACAGACACAAAATGGAATTTAAGATGAAGGGGGCGGCACTCCCAGGTCTTCTCTGACTCACGAACCAATACGAGTCAATAAAGTGCATGAGGCATGTGATCAATACACAGAGTGGGTTTACTGGATGGCGTGAGGCCATGTTATTAAGGTCACAATAGGTCTAAGGGGAACCAGCTGGCTGAGATGTTCTGCTGGCAAGTTAAACATAGACAGGAAACCGCGTGTCTGATACTGTAAAAAAATCATTTGTCTTCCTGCCAGAGTTAGGCCTGCAAACCAAAGAGGCTGTTTTCATGTAAAAGAAATTCTACAATGAGAGAGGAAGGAATGAAACCCTGTTGCTACTGGGAGCCCCTCTCTTCTCTCAGCCTCTCAAGTTCAAGGGCATGCTAACTGCAAAAGTCTGCATGGAGCTGCCACATCAGCAGTGAACACACATTGGGTGGCAGGCGACATCGGATGGTCTGCTTCTCTTTTAACCACATCGGTTGAACTTTGAGTCAGAAGTGGTTTCTAGAGTCCTCGTGTCTAAATTGACTGCATATAATTGATGTATTCACTGACAGTTCCATCCTGTTTAACAAAAAAAAAGCTCAGGTAGAGTAGGGAAGGAAGACAAGAAAAGTAAAAGTAGGGTGATGGAATGAAGACAATGAGAAGACAAATGCGGAACACAGGCAAGCAGGGGTGTTATCAGTAGACACATACTTGCTAGAAGCCCAACTTAGTTGGTATTGAACGGGGATATACGAAAAAAAAAAAAAAAAACCACAATCTACGTCAGGAGCTGAGGTCTGTTTTTGTAAATGAAGTGTTATTGGAACACAGCTGCATCCAATTGTTTATATGCTGTCTCTGGCAGCTTCCACAGCAGAGCGGCGTAGCTGGAACAGAGAGACTCGAGGGCCCACAAAGCTAGAAACTATTTATTAAGTGGTCCTTTAAGCAAAGGAGTCTGCTGACCTCTACTCTATATGCTTCAAAGTGTCCTTAAGATCAGAAACAAACAGGACCCCATGAGGGAAACACTCTTTCTAAGGGGGGCAGCTGAGAGAAATTTCTCCTGGCTTCTTCCTGAACAGAACAATGCAATGCAACAGTTTCCCCAGCAGTATTCCTTACAGTAAACATACAGTCCTGATTTCCCTTCTCAAAGCTCCTTGCTCATCTGGCTACATCCAACGATAAGATATCTGAATCTAGGGGAGCAGTAGTCACCAAACAGTCAAAGTTTTATTGAAGACTTGTCTCTGCCAGGTACAACTCTAAGTCCCCTACATGGACGAAGTCATTTATCTTCACAAGAATCCTGTCCAAAGAAGCGTTATTTCTATCCCTATTTTTCAGAGGGGAAAGCAGAGGTGAAGTAGTTCACTCAGGGAGAGTTTATAAGTGGTGTAGTGGGCATCTGCACTCATCATCTTACTGGGGGAAGGGGGGGAACCATGAGCTTCTCAAAAGGTGAGCATCCTGCTGGCCATCCGTTACATTATAAACATCATTTCTCACAGATTCACGAACAGTGTAAGCCTGAGATGGTACATCTTGCCAAGGATTTGTTGAATAGTGAGTCTGTACTGCAGTTCAGTGACTGGTCCTGTATCCACAGAAGAGGCGGCCTCTTATGTGAGGGGTGCAAACTGCCACGGCGGTACACCTGACAAAAAAGCATACACCCCTACACACCCGGCCTGACTGTGGAAGAGTGAGGGAATTCCCTGAGGAAGAGACAAGATTCTCTGATTCTCTGTGGACAAAAGGTGAAGAACCAACTGTGAGATCTTGGGAAATTCATGCCACTCTCTGGAGACACACTTCTTTGTAATAAGTAAAATGAGAAGTTCAGATGAGCTTATTTCAAAGGACTCGCTTCAGTGTAAAAGATTATGACCCCAAAAGAGGCAGGAGATAACAAATGTCAGGAAGTGGAGAGAAGGAAACTTGTTTGCACTGTTGGTGGGAATGTACATTGGCACAGCCATGGAACAATATGGTGGTTCCTCAAAAAATTAAAGTAGAAATACCGTATGATCCAGCAATCCCACTTCAGATTAAATAACCAAACCATAAGAAATGAAAACAGGATCTTAAATATATATCTGCACTCCCATATTCACTGCAGCATTACCTGCAATGGTTGAGAAACAGAAACAACCTAAGTGCCCATTATTTGGTGACTGGCTAGAGATGTAGACTATATACACACACAAACACGATGGAGTAATATTCAGCCCTGGGAAGAAGGCAATTCACAACAACATGGATGGACCTCCAAGGGCATTAACTGAGTAAAATAAGCTAGACAGAGAAAGATAATTACTGCATGGTATCGCTTTTATGTGGACTCTTAAAAAAAAAAGTCAAACTCACAGAAAGTAGAAAGCCTTCACAGGCTGGAGAGAAAGAGAAATAGAGGTTGATAAAAAGGTAGAGCCTTTCAGCTAGAAGGTGAATACGATCAGAAGATCTAATGTAAAACATGGTGAATATAGTTGGTAATGCTGTCTCGTATCATCGAAATTTGTTAAAAGAGTAGAATCTAATGTCTCACACACACACATAAATATGTGAGGTGATGGCGGTTATTAACTGGATGAAAGGAATCCCTTCATGATTTCATAATGAATGTGTAAACATTTAACATCTTACAATTCTATTTGCCTATTATACATTAGTAAAGCTGGAAACAATGCTGAACATGTCAGAAAAAAAACACTAGGGGTGCCTTGGTGGCTCAGTTGGTTGAGCATGCAAATCTTGATTTCAGTTCAGGTCATATCTCAGGGTCACAGGATCAAGCCCTGTGTGGGGCTCCACACTAGGTGGGGAATCTGCTTGGGATTTTCTCTTCTCTCTCTCTCTCTCTCTCTCTCTCTCTCACTCATTCTCTTCCTCTGCCCTTTACCCCTCTAAAATAAATAAGTGAATATTCAAATATATATGTATCTCTAGGAAACAAGACAGCATACCTGAGAGTGGTTAGCACAGGTGACCATTCCAACCAAGCGCAGTGATCATTGCTGCTAATGTTCTAATTATTCTATGAATTTCCACAGCGTGGGTGTTAACAAGGCATCAGCTTGCTAGCTCTTCAGTTAAGGAAGGGGCTGGGTCTCTGGCCTTGAAACTAGACTTTTTAAAATTCAGGACTTGAGTTTAATGCTAATTCCCTTTCTTGCAGAGCCATAGTAGTGTCTCTCAATTTCCAGAATGAGAAGATCACAAGTCAGAGGAAAAGGTGGGATGGCCAGGGGTCTAGTCATCTGGGAGCTGGAAGCTCCTATAAGTCACCTTCTTGTTTTCCACATATCCAACTCTAGCAAGTGATCGTAACAGACAACTGAAGAACAAACCGATTTAGGCAAATTCTTCTTAACGTTACTATATTACTTGGCCAGAGCTCCCCAGGGCTACCAAAATCCCCTCCTCAGTAGACCCAATTCAGAACCACATCCGAAAAGTGTTCCCAAACATCCTGCTTTGAGATATATCAGGGGACAATCCCCCAGACAGATGAACATAAACACTATCATGGAAACCAAAGAAATGTTACCTAAAGGGTGTCTGATATCTACATGCAGCTGTTAGCACCAACTTTGTGGAGTATTTATAAAAAAAAAAAAAATGACCTTTACTATCACTGTTGAAAGACACCCACAATTCACTGGGGAGTTCTGCTACATGATACATGAATGGACTGAATACAATGACTTTAGCTCATTCCCAAATGACCAGGTTTAAGGCCAAATGTATTTCTCTTGGGCTGATTAGCTCAGCAAGTTACCAAGCATGAACTTCACAAGGCCCAGCTCTGGTACCATGTTCAGCTGGGTGAGTTCACACCAGTGCTTTTCACTTCGGTGTGCAAATAAATCACCAAGGACATTGTTATAGAGCAGATGCTGGTGCAAGAGGTCCAGGAGGCTGTGTACGTCTGACGAGCTCCCTGGTAAGGCTGCCCCTGCTGGTGCACTAAGACTTTGTGTATGAAAGGTTCTCCCATTTGGAAGAGTTGTTCTCGTGGGCACAGTGTTCCCCTTCTCCAGCAAGGAAAGAGTAAGCCAGACTCTGTACTGGCTAGTGTGCTGGGATCTCCCAGCATCACCCACCTCCTGTGGCCACCACCCCTGCCCCAGCCATGCCAGGCCAGAGGTCCCACTCTCAGCACGAGGAGGTCAATGGTGGCACAGCCACTCCATGAGAAGGCACATGGCCCAAAGCAAGCCTTCTGCTGAGATCAAGAATCGGGAGTGGATTCCTTCAGCAAGGACAGTGTGACTGCCCTGGTCACTGATCTGAGAGGTACTTGTGACTTTTATTTAACTGCCTCCTGCTGTGATTCTGAGTCAAAACAGGAACAAGGTGCCTAATTTGTAATATCATCCGGCCATGTCAGGGATATGGTTCGCTTTGATTAGAAATCCTAGACTCAACATGTTCCCCTTGCCTCCATGAAGGCGTGTGGAGGATGAGACAAAACACGCCCTCTGTGTGATACCCAGAGGGGTCTGAACACTCTGCTGGCATGCCATGGTCAACCCACAACTCTACAACCTCAGTGCTGGTGCAGACCTAGGACCTAGACGCTACACGGTCCTACTCCTCATCTCAAGCAAAAGTCCCAAATCCTGTACAAAGCCCTAAATAATATTAGCAGCCAAGAGTGACTCCTCCCACCGTACTGGGCACAGATGTAAATGCTCTGCGTGCACCCATCTATTCAACTCTGCCAATGCCACCACACTCCCACCCCGCCCTTTCATTCCCATCTCACACACAAGAGGACTGCAACATAGAGATATCAGGGAACTGGCCCAAGGTGGCAAAGCTAGCAAGCAGCTGAATAGGCCTTCAATGCCAGCAAACCCATCTCAGGCTCTCACTCTTGACCAATCACACTACACGGTTTCTCTCTTTCATAAAACAGCAAAAATCACCCCCGTGCTCAGGGCCCTGCAAATTAAGGATCTTTGCTGCCCTGGGAAACTGTTTATGGAATGAATAAAACGGAGTGGTTGTGTTGGATTCTTAAAGGTTCAGTGGGAGCTGAATAACCGCACACCCACACTGTCTTTGCAAAGTGGGTATCTGCAAGTCAATAGAGCAGCTGCTTACTCCAGATTCCCCTCCTCCCACATTCTATGCTCAGTCTAGAAGCCTGACAGATCTCCTCTAACAGCTGTCACAAGCCCATCAATAAGGATTCTCACTGGAATTTGAGGTCTGGGTGAGTCCAAGGGGCATTCCCTGACTTCTCAGAATTCTACATAGCACCTTTTGGCCAAGGGTCTTTCAGAGAGAGACAGGATCCATTCTCTCGAATGTCAGCTATCATGAATAAGAGCACTGAAAATAAAGACTACATTTAAAAAGAAAATCTTGTGGCTCATCTTTTTCCCTTAAGTTTTTTTTAATATTATTTATTATTATATAGAGAGATTGAGATTGTAGGAGGCAGGGGCAGAGGAGGAAGAAAGAGAGAGAGACAATCTCAAGTAGAGTCCCCACTTCTGGGCACAGAGCTCTATTCAGGGCTCGACCCCAGGACCCTGAGACCATGACCTGAGCTGAAATCAAGAGTCATGCTCAACCAACTGAGCCACCCAGGGGCCCCTTCCCTTGAATGTTTAAGAAAAAATGGAAGATGTAAGTAATTATTATTCACTGTGTTTGCAGATCAGAAATCTGGCAATGAGAATAGAGCACTATATAATAAAAATAGAGCATAAAACACTTTAGAGTGTTTGTGTTTAACATTTTATTTGACTTGGAGTGGAGAAATAAAGATTGCTTCAAGAGATTTCATTCCTCAGTGTAAGGGAGAGATGGTGGCAATAAGAGTGGAAGTGGGTCCTTAAATATTGCTAATTATGTGGTATTTTAGGTAGGGGAACTATCCCACTGCAGAAATGGGAAATGTCTAAAAAGCAAGCATTCCCTGGAGCATTTTAGGAGACTCTGAAATCATCCAAGCAACCAAGTCATCAGCTCTGCTGGATTTCCTGAGCTGTACAAGGAGAAATGCCTTTATGCTGATTATCTTGCATCATAAGGAAAGAAATAGTCTGATAATGAGGAAGAGGGAAAATATAGACATGGGCCCGTGATTATCACCTGAGTTGAAATGCACTGAAAACTGAAGTCATGTATATCTTAAGAGCTTATAATACTAATAGCTATACTAATATCTATTATCTCCAACTTGTAGGCCATTTATTAACTTTTGTTCCTTTTGGGCAAAATAAACTCTTACATTGTAGATAACCCAGTACACAAAAGGACAGAAAAGTTTTATGAATGCTAATAAACTTGTTTGGATATTCTGCTATTAGAGATTAATTCCTTTGGCTTAAGCTGGGAGTTCTTTGAAAAGGTGAACTACTTGGGGAAAGAAGATGCTATGTCAGGATATCCAGTGTTACCATGTTTTAGTGTGATTAAATACAGTTACATCTTCCCTCCTAACTCAAAAACATAAGAGAAATGAAAGAAAAGGAGTATTTACAGGATGACAAGATAGGAGGGAGAAGTGATTTTAGAAAATGTGGTGCCGACAAGATGACTATGTCTTACTTTGTACACTGAATAGTTGGCATCGGTAAGGGGTTGGACTAAAAAAGCAGGGAAATGGCAATAGGTGAAGGACACAGAGAGAGAAAAAGGTGGGTGAGCAGTGCTATTGAGTACCACACACAAAGCATGAGACATCGTTTTCATAGTTGGGATATACATAGTAGCAGGGATAGTGTGTAAACCTAGAACTTGTGTTCTAATACTTTAGAACTTTTTTATTGAATCAGACCTATTTGGGGCTAAAATAATCCTTCCCCACTCTGAATTTACATTCCTAAAACCAAGAGAATATTATTTTCATTATCAGACTGGCAAAATTAAAAGGCTTATATCTCCAGTGTTAAAGAGACATGGATATCCGCATACCTAGATATGTTTGTGGGGAGAACAATTTAATAGTGGTTATCCAGATTTAAAATGTGTTTAACTTCTGACCCAAAATTTCATTTCTAGAAATCTATCTTACAGAAATATTAGCACAAATGTACAAGACATTTTTACAAAGATATTCAATGTAGCGTGAAGTGGAAAAGCAGAGACACCTAAATAATCTACCAACAGGGGAATAGCTGAATCAATCAGAGAAGATAATCCATATTATGGAATTTCTAGAAAATAGTTAAAAGGCATATGGTATATCCATATATATTGTTTTGTTTAAAAGGAGAAGCAAAAGTGGTTGGGTGAAAAAATATTGTCAAATAATATTTACTGTATGCTCAACTATTTGCATTGAAAAGTAGATGAATATATGAGATGGATGGATGGAGGGAAAAATGGATGGATGGATAGATGAGTGGATGGACAGATACGTGGATTGAGGAAGAGTCAGGAGGAAGAAGACAGGGAAGAAATAGGGAAAGAGAGGAGGTGAGGAAGGATAATATAAATGAATGACAGACGCAAGTATGCATCCAACAGACTATCCATGCTAATTATGTCAGGTCAGGATATGGGATGAGGTTCATGTACCTCCATTTAAAAATTCTTATATACTGTTGGACTGTTTCAATTTTTGACAAGGAGCATACGCTATTTTGTAGCTAAAATCACTGAATAGTGTCTTAAATCGAAGGAGCTGTGTGTGCTCTCCTTTTAAGCTGAGCGAATCCTGAACTTCAAAGATGGAGGATCGAATCTAACCTTGCCTTTCCCTGCCTCCCTGGGTAAACCCTGCCTCCCTGGGTATCCCTTACGTGCCCTCTGCATTTCAGTTCTTCTCTCAGAAAGTATCCTTCAGCCAAATCCTAAGAACATGTACACAAAACCACTTGAGTTAATTCAAGGTAAGTCTCCCCCCAGTATCCAACAGCTTCCTCCAATCTCCAGACAAGTAGTTTTCACATTTGAGTGGCATCAGAATCACCTGGAGGGCTTGCTCAAACACAGACTGTGGCACCCACACCCAGAGTTTCTGCTTCCATAGTCTGGTGTAGGGCCCCCAGATTCTACGTTGCTGGCAATTTCTCAGGTGATTCTGCTACTGCTGCTCCAGGGGTGAAGAACCACCGCTGCAGGTTGAAGGTGAGCAATAATGTGGGCTCTATAAGGAAGAGGGGCTATGGGCCAGGACCAACCCCATACTCCTTAAGCATCTTGTCCTGCCCGGTGACTAGGTTCCTAAACCACAGAGTATAAGCTCCCTCTCCGGGCCCAGAAGACGGAGTTGAAGACCAGAGACCATGGACGAGGGACACAAGACATGAACACAGAGAAGCTGGGCTCCAGACTCTCAAAGGAAGAAAACTCACCTTCGGAGAAGATGATGTAGTCGTTGCACTCGTCGGAGCTACAGGAACACATAAAGAAAGTCTCCCCCAGCACCTTCTTTTCCTTCATAATGCACTTCGAAGAGGCAGCATCTTCGAGAACAATTCCATGGTAGGTATCCTTGGGGTCATGGCAGAGTGTCTCTAGTGTTATGTTCTCATCATTCTTTCTCCTAGGGTGCAGAGGTTCATGGCAGGGAGAGAAAAGAGATAGAATGAATGAATAAAGCCTGGACAGAAGACCAATCTGCACTGTATTTCCTGCACAAAGTCGTTCCAACAGTGGCAGCTGATTCCTGTTCTCCAATGGTAACACGCTGGCCTCCAACCTCCTGTGCTTTTCTACTCATTTCAGTTTCTCTACTGCGTATTCTCGAAACCCATCTAGGATTGGAAACATGAAGACCTTTCTTGGGGGCTGTCTGACTAGGGCACTTTACTACATGTTAAGTCCTAAGGACATCAGTAGAAAGGAAAGCATGGTAAACTGAAGACCACAAGGTCCTCGGAGTTAAACCTTCTGTCCTGAAAGCACTGCCAGGCTCATGCTGCCTCCCCAGTTTATCTGACAAAATGGGGGTCACATCCAGCTGAATTGTTCTCAAGAAGCATTCTGGGAAAGTAGTTGCAGTTCCCCGGGTCTGTTTGCTGGGCCCCAGCATGCTCTGTGTGAGGGCATATTCCGTATCAGCAGCTGGCTGTGTGGACAGAGCAGAACACACTTCCTCGATGAAGCACTGGAAGTTTCTTTGACTCACAGAAAGGAACAGAAGAGGGAAAAAATGAAAACACATGGGAAAGAACTGCAAGGTGTTCTTCATTTGCAGTTCAGTAAAATATTTTATGCTGTCATGAACGAACTGCTTCTACGTTTACTAGCCCTTCACATCACGTAGCTGAAGCCTAACTCAGCTAAGGGCTCAGAGAATCTCTCATGTGGCATTTTGCTGAGGCCCTAGAGAGTGCTCAGTTGGCTCTATGAGTACATTATATTTAAAAACGACATGACTAATGCCCACTAGTATAATTGCAAAACCAAAATAAAACTCCAGTATCCTTGGAAAAGTACATTATTCTCTGCCTCCTCCAATCTGCTTCTCTCATTAACTTGCCATTTGGATGACTCCATCCAACACATCTAACACAGAGGTTGGTCTGACCTCTTTCCTCCAATCCCTGACCTTTTCAGATGCAATGTACCTGTTGTCTTGAATGGTAGTGTCTATATCTAGAGGGGGAGTCTAGGGGAGGGCACCAATCAGGCCCAAATGACTATCAGTTTTGCAGATATAATCTTCCCTGGAAAGGACTGTGAGTTGTGCAGGTGAGTGCCTATACATGCCCACATGCCTGCTCACACGCACCAGCCTCCCCTCTACAAGCTCACTGCTCACAGCAAGGACAATAGAAGCCAGGCCGAGGCAAGAAGCAGCTAAAGTACAGCCTTTTCCTGAAGAACAGGTGGGGCCATCTCCACAGGGAAAGAGGAACTGGACGGTACCACCTCTGAGAGTGCAACACCAATATGTGAACAAGGGGATAAGATGCAGCTGGAAGAGTCTAACTAGGAATGGGAGCCAAAGTGTCTGACATTCATGCAACCCAGAGGTGGCTCCTGCAGAGGCATACGTGGCCTTGGTGAAGGAGCTCAAGGGTTCTGGTTCTGGAACTAACACTCTAGCAGGCACAAAAGGAGCAAGCCCTTGCTAAGTAGGTCCCTACTGGTAAAGGAAGGGCCATGATCGGATTCCTTTTTCTAGGGCAGCTAGCAGGGAACTATGTGAAACTTAACTTGGCATGATCACACAGCGAACTGTGTATATTTAAAAATCCTCTTATCCTGGAGCACCCGGGTGGCTCAGTGGATGAGCATCTGCCTTTGGCTCAGGTCATGATCCCAGGGTCCTAGGATCCTTCTGCCTATGTCTCTGCCTCTCTCTCTGTCTCTCACGAATAAATAAATAAAATATTTTTTTTTAAATCCATTTATCCTTCACCCCAAAGCTACTGGGAAGTCTTGGCAAAAATGGCAGCCATGAAACTATAGTACCTTATAATACTTATAGTATACTGTACTATATTTACTTATAGTATACTCCAAATACTTATAGTATAGTGGAGTAGATGTATGTGTATGTGCGCATGTGCATGCCCAATGAGGGTTGTTTCCTGGTTTGGGTAACAAAATGAAGGCATGCTCAGTCTTCCATGCCCCCAGGTAAAAGAATGGTGTCTTTTCCTTAGGAAGCTTCTAGAGCCAAGGAATGGAATGAGGAAGGAACTGGGAGTCCTGAAGGAAAGCTGCTCTATAACCACTGGGCAGTTCTTCAAGAGAATCTTGCCTTACACTCCCTCGCTGCTTAGAGAATTAAAATCACAGAGAGGAAATTCAATTAGACTACTTGAGCCTGGGGAAAGTCCTTAACTGCTTTCTCCACTCATTCCTCTAACAGTGCTCCTGGGCACGCAAAGTCAACTTTGCAAAATATCTTTGGATACAGCTGAGCATAGGAGGGGAAAATACAATGAAATAAATACAGACTTCCTTGTCCTGAAACATTAGCTCTGAGCCACTGAAGAGGTTTTTCATGATCCACTCACAAAAGAACCACGAAAATAAAACTAATTTCAGTTCCAGGGGATTTTTATCTTGGAAAGAACTTACACATTTGACATGGTATGGGTGCACAACTGACTTCAGTTAAATGAACAAGCGAATCCATGAATGAATGAAAGAAACACCAAGATGAATCGAGGCACTGCAACATACTACCAGGATAGAGCCTTTCAGTTTCCACATCTGGCTGTTAGTTTGGGTTCCCTAGAAACAGACCTTAAGGCTGTGAGATTTCTGTGCAGAGAGTTTTTGGAGAGGAACCTGTAAGGGAAGCAGCACTGCACACAGTGGGGACTGAACCACAACGCAGATCTTAGCAACTGACTCTGATCCCTTGGAAGCTGTGAAGCTCAGATGGTGGGTCAGAGCTGTCCTGAAGGACAGCTCCACTCCCCAAGGAGTATTTGTCTTTGCTTAGACAGGTAAAAAACAATATTCACTGTATTAACTCTTGATGGTGGGAACAGTGAGGAGACAGGAAGGTTTCCTCTCTTCTACATGGTCATATTTTCTGAGACAGCAAGTAATGCCTCAATTCTAGTTATTGGAATCCCAGAGAGACTTGATTCCCATTCAGTCACTGGGTCTTGTACCATGGGTCAATAAAAAAATGTCTTTATTAGATGAGCCTGTCTGGAGTAGTAGAAGTAAGCTGTCTTGCCACAGTGCATATGTAAGTAAGGATGATCAGCTGAGAACAGAAGCAAAGAAGGAACCACTGAAGCCACCCAATCTTTCCTGCACTAGACTTGATGGGTGGTCCCTCAGCATCTCCTGAACTTTGACTCCTCAGAGGAGGAAGCCTGTTTTGCTGTTAAGAAACCACGATTGTGAAAATGTTTAAACTTATACTGAAGCCTGCCCTCTTATAAATTTTATGGATCTTCTTTTTGCCCTTCAGAATTACCCAGAACAAGTTTATTATATTTTCTACTTGAGAACCCACCCAGCACATCTCTCAACAGAATTCATGTCTTCTCTCTACTGGACTTGCTGTGTCTGATTTCATCAGGCATTCCTCACGTGGCAAACTTCCTAAGCCTGCAGTCATACTGGTCCCTTTTTGTCTCAACATGATCTTTGTCAAAATCCTTTTTGCAAAAACATTGTTCAAAACCAGACCTGAATGAAGTTGGCAGGTACAGCAAGCTGTCAGGACAGCTCTTTGCTCTTAACATTCCTTTAGTTCTTAAGAAACTAGTTCATCCTCAGCATGTACAGAAATTTGCAAGCTATTCAGATCTACCATCAAGGCTAACTGTATGTGGTCAGAAGACTTGTTCCCCAAACTAGGGGGTGGGAAGATATTTGGGTTTATATCCTCATTTATCAACTGGCAGGGAGATGCCTAGGTTACTTAAGAAAAACTTGGCTAATAAATTAAAAACATCAGGATAAGTCTGCAAATGTTTTATTTCTTTTTCTTTTTAAAAAATATTTTATTTATTTGTTCATTAGAGACAAGAGAAAGAGGCAGAAACATAGGTAAAGGGAGAAGCAGGCTTCCCTTGGGGATCTGGATGTGGGACTCGATCCCAGGACCCTGGGATCAATCACATCCTGAGCTGAAGGCAGACACTCAACCACTGAGTCACCCAGGTGCCCTGCAAATGTTATATTTCACTAATGAATTTTTACCTTTTTATAAAATGAGGGCTCTTTTAATCTCTATTCTCCTTTTATCTCTTGCTCATACTCCCAATCCATAACTATGAAGGAATCAAAGGATTTGTGAGAATTGTGTATGTGTGTGTATGTGTGTATTAAGATGGGGGGAATGAAAGAGGAGGGGGAGAGAGAGACCAACTATGGCGGAAATGTGATCTAAGATAAATGCACAGTGCCGATCCAAGAGGCAGATGTAGTATGTAGCCGGTGGTGCTGTGAGTGACATGGCCAGTGTTTCTGACTAAAGAATGAGTTGTTTTTCTGGTGCTCCAAAAAGCTTCCCTTTTTTTGACAAAGCCTTTCCTCTTCCAATAGCCCTCCTTTCATCATCTCTCCTTCCCCAGAACAAGACTGAAATGGCCTCAGAAGAACAAAGCTCCTGGTGTCACTCTGGGGTACCAAGGGGGTGACAGTTAAAATGACAAGTGGCAAATGTCTCTCCTTCATACAAGGAAGGGGCCCTGGATTTTATTGTGAATATTAAAGGTCATCTTATATACTGTCACAGGCATGTGCATATATATATATATATATACACACACACACACACACACACACACACACACACACAGATGTGTACGTATCTGAGAATGTGCAGAATATCTCTGGAAATTCCATTTAATATTTGAAAGACAAATGGCCTGAAAGAAAGGCACATGTGAGGCATGGAGACACCCTCAACTCTATGCACCACGGTGTGCATCACTCACAAAATGGGGGAAAGGAAGATTTTTAAAGGCCACCTTACCAGACAGCCAGACAGACTTCATATGGCTTCTCACAGATGGATGTAATGCTGCAGTTGCTCATGCAGGATTTCTGGTTGTCACAGGTGGAAGATCTCACATCACAAAATTTACACAATTGTGGAAATTTGATGACACCATTGCTGTCAGTGACCATCATGTCATTATTAACTGGGGAGAGAAAAGAAAGACATGTTAAATGAATATCTCACTGCTAGGCAGCCTGCCAATGAATTCCTGATGATGTTATGCAATTTCAAATGAACCAAAATAATGCCTTCACATCCAATTAGAATTTCCTTCACATACGCACTTTGTAATGAAAGTCATTGTAGGGTGTTGTGGCTGGGATAGAAGGGGAGGTACGAGTAACTTCTTGCTTTTGTTAGTGATTACCATAAGGCACTCTAGCTCCAAACACAATCATTCAATCAAGAAACATAGATCTGATTGGTCCACTGCATAGTTATGGGTGCTAGGAGCACAGACAATACTACCTAAAGGCAGTTATCATTTAGTTGAGTAGACAGACAAGGAAACAGATGAGGGTAGGGTAACCCAAACTAGAGAGAAGCATGGAGGATAAGGGATCCTGACATGTGTCACCATTCAGATGGGCAGAAACAGATCACAATGGAGCAGAGCTGGTGCAAAGGGGTGTTGGCCTACTCAGAGGAGACAGTGGAGGTGAGGTAGGAGACTGCCCTCGTTCTCTTGACCTGCATAGGAAGAGCACTAAGGGCCTTCCTTGCAAGAGACTAGTTCTAATTTCTCCCCATCGCCTTGAGGGAAATCAGGTGATTAATCAACACTGTCTCTGAGACAGAATCCCAAACATTGGTGAGGCTCAAAGCACTGGAGTCCTGCAGGTGAGGACAAGCTGAGTTCTACCTCAATAGTCTGTTTTATGTCCTGCACAACTACCTCACACACTTACTTGTTTATCATCTATTCACTAAAATGCAAGCTCCACAAGCTTTTGTCTGCCTTGTTTACATACTGGGTCTCCAGTGCCAAGAGGAGGACCTGCTACATAGAAGATATCCAAAAGTATCTGTTGAATGAGTGACTGAATAGTGAATACACAAAGGGATGAATATAACAAGTTCACATTTGGCTCTTTAAACCAAGTAGAGGGATCCCTGGGTGGCTCAGCGGTTTAGTGCCTGCCTTTGACCCAGGGCGTGATCCTGGGGTCCCAGGATCGAGCCCCACATCGGGCTCCCTGCGTGGAGCCTGCTTCTCCCTCTGCCTGTGTCTCTGCCTCTCTCTCTCAGTCTGTCTCTCATGAATAAATAAATAAAATCTTTAAAAAAAAAATAAACCAAGTAGAAAAGGATACAGAAATTCTTCACTCAGATGGGGAGGGTTGTGATTATAAATGCAATATTCATTCATAGTCATCCATAACACATTACAGATAGACTGTTTTGAGAAAAACCCATGCTACATGTTGAAAGGCCATTAAAAAAGGTATAACACTGCTGCCCCCATCTTTTTCATCCAAGAGATCTATCTATTGGCAAAAATGGAAGTTAAAGGGATAAGTTTGGAGAGTCAAGTGAAGTAGGACAAGGCTATGAGGCATTTGGTCAACAAACATGACTTAGAGACACTTCCAAGCTAGGCTAAGAAATGTTATGTGCCTAGACCACCTGTAGCACTGGCCACTAGGAAGCTGGGAGGTGTGCTTCTCCCAGGGATCTCTGTTGGAATGGCCTGAGGTGAGCCTCCTCATCTCCTTCCTCTGTCAAGCATGCTCCTGCCTAATGCCAGGCAAACAACTTCAATGTCCTCCCATGGTATCTCTTTGTCCTGTGAATTTTAGATTTCTGTCATCCACACTTTGCCACGAAACCCTTTTTGTCACTTGAGCATAGCACCTGTTTCCTAGGTGTCTAAAAATACAAACATATATAAATTTAAGATTTGCTTTCTTGTGGTAACATTAAATATAGAAGAAAAAAAAAACCTCATTCATCCCTCTCAGGCCTCAAGTTCATTTCAGGAAGTATATTTTTAGGCAACAAACTATTTTGAAATTTGTCTCCCAGACCAAGAGCCGTATGCTAAGCTAAAAATACAGGCCAAAATGCTTTCTGAACTTTGTGTTCAACTTGGTATTAAGACAACAATAAATATATATATTTTCCTACAACAGTTAGATTTGGATCTTTCTGTGAAACAACTAATTTATCCCTCTAGGTTTCCCTATAAGAATAGGTAAAACAACAAAAGCCTGGGTCATATTTTGTTTATGAGATTTTGTGTTTTTGGTATAGGGTATATTTTACACAAACAAACATGTCTTTGCTGGTTAGGAAGCTTTGTTGTTGTTTTTTTTTAACTTTTTATTTATTTATGATAGTCATACAGTGAGAGAGAGAGAGAGAGAGAGAGAGAGGCAGAGACACAGGCAGAGGGAGAAGCAGGCTCCATGCACCGGGAGCCCGACGTGGGATTCAATCCCGGGTCTCCAGGATCGCGCCCTGGGCCAAAGGCAGGCGCCAAACCACTGTGCCACCCAGGGATCCCCTAGCTTTGTTGTTTTTAAATATAAAATCAAACCTCCATGAAATGGAATTCAGCCTTTTTGCATTTTAGGATTTCAGCTTGTACTAGTTAGTAGTTATCAACTTTAAGGGCATGTTAGAATCAATCACCTAGGAAATTTCAAAAATAATAAGTCCTGAGTCCCACTTCCAGATTTGCTGATTTAATTATTCTAGAAGGTGGCCTGAACATCAGGATTTTTCGAAGCTGCCTAGATATTCTAATGTGCACCCTAGGCAGAGAACACTGACCTAGAATGAGCTGAAAACAACACGACTGGCACAAAACAAAAAGGCACCACACCACCACACGTACACACACACATGCACACATTCACACACAACTTCTGTGACAGTGAAGGAGCAGTCCTTCAATAATCTGGAAGGAGTTTTCTTGTGAAAAACAGGTTCTTAAAGCTATGTGATGAACTCTTTTACACCTCACATGGAAAGGAGTCCTTTGCTGGGCTGGCCAATGATTTTCTAACACAAGCTAAGAAGTGTGAGAAAAGCTAGAGGAGGCAGGAGTGAAAGGAGGGAAGTGCAAACAGTGAGTCTGCTGTTGGAAGCCACAGAGGCGGCCACAGACGTGTTGACAAGTATAAGTGGTTTAGATCTGATGCCTACAAAACACAATCAACAGTGAAAACACAAAACACAAAAGAGGGCCATCAAAAAAAAAGAAAGAAGAAAGAAAGAAAGAAAGAAAGAAAGAAAGAAAGAAAGAAAGAAAGAAGGAAGGAAGGAAGGAAGGAAGGAAGGAAGGAAGGAAGAAAGAGAAGAAAGAAAGAAAGAAAGAAAGAAAGAAAGAAAGAAAGAAAGAAAGAAAGAAAGAAAGAAAGAAAGAAAAGAGAAGGGTCACCAAGCTTCATAGCTCTGGAGGTGTTACTCAGACCGCAGTCTGCAAACGGGGCCCCTGGAGACATACAGGTGTATGATGCACACTGCCTACTGTAAGACCCAGGAAGGGAAGACCTTTGCAATGAACTCTGGGAAAAATGCAAACAGCCAATTTCACTCTGTTCTCAGAGACACAGGCCTATGGGGGAGGGGATGGCGTACAATGGGAACTCATACATGAAGTACCTACTGTGTGCCACTTAAAGTACGTAAGTTATCACATATCATGTCATAAGTACCCAGTGAGGAGGCCTCATTTTTCTATTTATTATTGTAAAAGCCGACCACGGCTAAGGTGAACAGACTTTTTAGTTTGATCAGCTTTTTTTTTCTTTTTTTTTTTTTTAATTTGAAAGCCTTTACCAGGGGCATATTCACTATAATGCATAACGTCTTCTCCCCATTCCCCAGCCAGCCACTCCCTACTAACTGACTTCAGGAGGCTCCCACCTTGACAACCCCAGCCAGTCAATAACTGTCAGTCTCTGCTTTAAGCCTTATGAATTATGTGTTGATGGGATAGGGTGAATTATAAAGGGTAAAGCTACCCTTAAGCTTTGTTGGAGGTCACCGAATTTTGATTAAAAACTTTAGTAAAGTCAGTCTGGGGAGAAGGGTGAGACATACACACAGTTTTGCTCATCATTGCAGAGGGCTGACTAACAGGTATCCTGAAGACCCATAAACCCCTCCTGAAGAATCCAAGGACTGGCCCAGTGTCCTCAAGGGTCACTAATAGCACCCTAAGTAGTACACCATTCATCGGAGTGGGGTGGAGGGCTCCTGGGGGCAGGAAAGGAGGCAATGGCTTATTCACTGTAGACATAAATACATCTGTACGTTCCAATCATAGGGAAAAGAAGTTACAATTGCGATTGCAAATATTAACCATTTTATGTTCAATAATGTTTGTGAAGCCTAAGTAATGGAGAATAAATGTATATATGTCAATAGCCAGGGACAAAGATAGTACCCTAAACAGCACAACAAAACACAACTGATAAACCCCAAAATAAACCCTAACCAACTTCAAAATTACTTCCAATACAGGTTAAATTACTCTCCTGTGTCCTTAGTTAATATGTTCTCATGTGAAGGCAGTGTATTTTAGGGTCTATAGGCCCTCTGCATGCAGCTGACCATCCTCAGGGAATTTTCAACCCATAACAGGCAAATTTGTTATTCATAATGTCCCCCGAAAGAGGTTCCACTAAGAGTATTTCTCACCTAGAAAGTCATTCACTAAAGGAAGTGAGCATGGGCAGCTTCTTTCAGCATATGATGGGGTCACATGGCACATGATATTTCACTTCTCTTCAAACAAACCCATGAGTAATATCAAGATCTTCAGTCTGGGTCATGCTGCCTTCCTCATTTTGGGGCATATTTTCCCCAAACTCATTGCCTGGAGACACAAGTTACAAGTCTTGAGAATATGAATTAAGTAAATGCTTAGCTGTGTCTATTTCTGGAAAAGTACTGTTATCTTTGAAGATCAGACATAAGCAGCCTAATAAGGCTTAGATTTACTCCAGATAAATATAGGGAATTTTGGATATAAATTCTTAGTCCATATCTTGGGAATGGTGTCAACTATTAACTAAACAATTAGGTAAAATATCAAGACTCCACAAATAATCTTAAACACTATTCATGTGTCTTTAAATTCATGCATCTATCTCCTATTGTTTAGTGGTGTGTTTGGGGGGTAGGACACTTAAGAATTAATTTATTCTACAAATGCTTGTGACTGTCTTGCTAAGTGCTATATATTTCAGAGCAGGACCACGAAAATTAATACAACTACCTGCAGCACCTCAAAGAATAATCCATGGCAACTGGCGAACAGAACTTAGTATGCTTCTGAGCAGTGCTTCTCAGATGTTAAGAGGGACACAAAGCTTTTGGGAATACATTTAACCCACAGGTGTGGGGTAGTGTATTGGCTCAGGGGCTAGCAAGTCTGAAATTTATAGGGCAGGCCAGCAGGCTGGAAATTCAGGCAGGAATGAAAGTGGCAGTGTTGAAACAGAATTTCTTCTCTGGGAAAACTTTTCTGCTCCCAAGGCCTTCTAATGTATTGAAAGAGGCTCAGTCACATTGCCGGGGTTAATCTCCTTTATTTAAAGTCTAGGGACTGCAGTTGTTAATCACATCTGCAAAGTACCTTCACAGCAACACCCAGGTTAATGTGTGATGGAAGAACTGGGCCCCGTAACCTGACCAAGCCCTCATCACACTGAGCATTACAGGTAGGAGCTGAGACCGTTCTCAGGTTAGGCCCATGCTGCTGGTTCGTATGTTGAATGGGAAGGCAAGGGTGAACTGGGTTTTTGACTGGCCATTATTTCCCTTTCTCCACTCATGCCGGATCCAGCAAAATTAAATACTATTCCTCACCTTTTTTTACAGGCATGTCTCATCTTACAGTTCTTTCCATCTGCTTTTCTCTTGAGTCTGGCCTCTTAAACGATCACAGGCCCAGAGGCTCTGATCACCATATGGGCCCAGAATTGAAAGACTTGTTCTCTGAAAGAAGGTTTTTAATTGCAGTTGGCATTTCAGAGTCAGACACTGAGGCAACCATCTGGCAGGCAGCCGCCATGGTCTGTGATGCTGGCAACAAACACCCCACGGCCCCCGAGACCAGGTGGGACAAGTGTATTGGTCCGTCACACACGTCCTCCTCTCTAGAACAAAGCAGCAAGTCAAGCAGCCTCAGAGGAGTCCCTTCATGATTCTTCATGAAAGAAAGACATTTCCAAGTGAATAAAATACTTTGGCCCATTACTATAAACAAGCAAAAAACACCTTGTGATTAAGTCAAAGATATTTTAAGTCAAGGAATATTTTTTCTTCTCTACGGCATACCTGGAAAGTCTAACACAATGCAATACCTTCTGTTTTTAGTTTCAAAAGTGCTTGAACCCTCACTCTCTAAGTTATTATAACTATCTTGAGAGCAGGGGAGGTGGGCTTTCCTTCAAGTGATGGTCCTACTTGGTCTCTGGAGCACTAGGATCAGTAGGAGAGAAACCACCATGTAGTTACCTTGGAGACCACGGTATGGATAGGAGAGAAATAGAGGCAGAAGCAGAATTATCAAATGCAACCTACTTGCCTTTAAATTTAAGCAGGATGCCAGAAAAGAAGAAAGAGCTGCTAGAGTCTGTCTTTGAAGAATGGGTGGTTTTGTGAAGTAGGAGGACAAAAAGGCACCCTGGGCTGAGAACATAGCTCAAACCAGGAAAGGTTGAGCAAAATGAGGGATGCAGACAATCTAGAGATGAGATCTCTGAAGACAGAGAATCATTCAACAAATACGCATCCTGCATTTTACAGATGGGAAGACAGAGAGGCACATGTATGTTCTGGTGTGTACGCTGTTCATACAACTGGCCAGACCCAAATGAGATTTAGAAAAGGCAAGGAGAGTTGAGGAGGTAGAGAAAAAGGCCCAGCAGAAGCACAGGACCAAAAACAGAATCTCAGACTTTGTCCACCTACTCTCATAATAGAAACATTCTATGCTAGACATGAACTGAATAAACTCAAGGCCTGGTTTAAAGACTTAGAAGTCAGGGGCTGGCAAGTAAACTAATGGATCTGGACAGTTGTCAACCATCCTAATAAAACTTCACTAAAACCCCGGTAACTGTCGGGGCACTTGGGTGGCTCAGTGGTTGTGCATCTGCTTTTGGCTCAGATCACAGTCCGGGGTCCTGGGATGGAGTTCTGCAACAGGCTCCCTTGCAGGAAGCCTGCTTCTCCCTCTGCCTATGTCTCTACCTTCCTCTGTGTGTCTCTTATGAGTGAATATATAAAATCTTAAAAAAAAAAAAAAAAGTATAGGTAACTGTGAATGAATTAGAGAGGAGGGATATGTGTGTATGTGAATGTGTATGTTCCCTCCCTCTTTGACTAATTCAACTGAGGAATTTGGCTTTGAAGGTTTGGGTTTCTTTTCTTTCCTTTTTCTTTTTTTCTTGCTTTACTTTTTAGCCTTTTTGGTAAAATGAGTTGAATTGTTCACTATGGGTTGCTTTAAGGAAAACTGCATAAACAGAGAGATTTGTATTCACCCAACAAGTGAATTAAGGGATAAAGGAATGTTTCAAAGGGATTAATCCAATAGGGTACTTTAAGTTGAAAACTTGACTGTGTCTTTAAAAGAGGATTTTTAAAATTTGATTTACAAGGAAAAATTTTAAAGCCATATATAGAATAAAACAAGCTGTAGCTGAATGGAAAAAGTAATTGGCATTTTCTAGTGACAAACATAAAATAACTGAGCTGGAGTTTCAATTGCAAACTTCTCAATTGAACACTCCCCAGCTCCTATCGCTCCAAATAGCTCCCAATATGCACACTCTGTTTTCTTGCTTAGCCCTGAATTTCTTGGATCGCTGAGGATGATGTGCAGCTTGAGTTCTCCCAGCACTTGCTGAATCTGCTTTCTTTTTTTTTGGATATATGTCCCAGAATCAGGTCACATATCAGGTGACAAAACCCAAACACTTAAAATGACTCTTGCAGATGGAAATATCTATATTATTGCCAAAGGCAGTATTTCAGAACCCTTGCATTTTTGCCATATTCAAAGAGCTGAAAAACTTTTAGCTCTCTCAATCATCTTCCTTCATCTTTAATAGGGATCTAGTAGAAAAACAGCCCTCAAAAAGCTGGGCAGGGGTGAGTAGTTGGCCACAAATAGCACCATCCATACGTGGCAATTTTAGTTTATCATTGAGAAAGCTGATTTTCACAGTGTGTTTTATCTGGCAAATCCTAACTATGGAGACTTTGAGATTAGCCAATACCAGGAGCATGCAAGGGCTGGGGCTGAGAAAAAGAGGAAACCAGATGAAAAAATTAAGCCACATTGATGCAAATGGATACTATACCAAGTGAAGGAGTACAATTTGGTACTATTTCACAAACTGTCAACACTGTAACTGTGCCTTCCCCTGGGAAATGTTTTAAAGTTGATACTTTATGTAAAGTAATAGTAACTGAAAAGACAATTCTTCCTGAGTTGATACAGCTTGGATGGTATACTGAGGCAACAAGCAAAAGGCTCCAGAGATTATTGCAAGTAAATGTGATTAACTTAACTCTCTTGGTGACAAACACTATTGGTAGATAGCCCGATAGAGGCAAGAAAATGAGCACACAATTTATGGAGTGCTACAGCATTCCAATTCAGCTCAAATAATATGTTACTAGAAAAATTAGCCAACATAAAACCAACATGCGTTATGTATCTGCTCAGTGAGCCCTCTCATCTTAAACCCTTACAGCAAGGATGTATGATAGTACAAGACAAGATACTTGCACTCTTACAGGGAACCAAAAAAAAAAAAAAAGTAAATAAATGATTTTTATCAAAAGAACTTTGGAGATGGGAAGACTCTACATGGAGATGTGCTTCTTAATGAAGTTATTCATTTAAGATTTAAACAATATTTTATCTCGAAGCACTGATACAACCTAATGCCAAATTCAAAACCTAATAGAAAATCTGAGTTTTTTTTTTTTTTTAAGGTAGGAACTATTAGAGAATCAGAAAAAATAGGCAGTTGAGCCATTTGTTTCAACTAAGCAAGGAATTTGACCTGCGTATCAATTTCCTCTGAGATCGCACTTTTCATTTAGAGAATTTCTCTGTAGAGGCTTTCTCCCCTTCTCTTTAACATGTGCAGCAGCATCCTGGTGCATGCCTGGTGCCTGAGAGATTTTTCTATTACAGTTGTATACATATGTGAAAATACTGGTCAAAGCAGATGATCCCCATACTCGTGCTCTGTAAAGGACAGGAAATACGATAGCATTCAGGTCAAGTACTTTTTTAAGGGGTGAGGTCCCAGATGCTTGGTTTCTGACAACCAAGTAACCTGGGAGCAGACCAGGCTGGGAGACACTGGAGCAGGGACTGCATGAGCCCCGTACAGTCCACAGATGTGCTCTGTTCGGCCTAAACTCTTTTCCTTTGAAAATGTGAACCAGAGGCGCCTGGGTGGCTCAGTCGGGTAAGCATCTGCCTTCCGCTCAGGTCATGATCTCAGGGTCCTGGGATCGAGCTCCGTGTTGGGCTCCCCTCTCTCAGTGGGGAATCTGCTTCTCCTCTCCCTCTCTCTGCCTCTGCCTTTCCTCCTTGGTCAGGCTCTCTGTCTCTCTCAAATAAATAAATAAAATCTTAAAAAAAAAAAAAGAAAAGAAAAGAAAATGTGAACCAAGTTTTAAAATGAGGATATTTCACTTGAAAAGCCAGATTTCCAACTCCAATTAAGAAAATTAAAAGATGTGGCAGCATTGGGCCTACAGGGTCCCCTCCCCTGACAACAGTCAGCAGTCAGCTGGGAAGGGGCGATAGCCCCCTGAAGTGGCACAGTTACCCGTATGTTGGCCACCCCTGGTGCTTGCTCATGTCTCCTACTGCTTGTCTGGCCCCTGGGGCTATATCTGAATTTTTACCATTAATGACTTTTTTCATTTAAACTCAATTAACATACAGTGTATTACTTAGTTACAGAGGTAGAGTTCAGTGATTTATCAGTCTTATATAACACCCAGGGCTCATTACTCAAGTGCCCTCCTTAATGCCCATCACCCAGTTGTCCCATCCTCCCACCAGCAACCGTCAGTTTGTTTCCCATGGTTAAGAATCTCTGGGCAGCACGGGTGGCTCAGCGGTTTAGCGCCACCTTCAGCCCAGGGCCTGATCTTGGAGACCTGGGATTGAGTCCCACATCAAGGCTCCCGGCATGGAGCCTGCTTCTCCTTCTGCCTGTGTCTCTGCCCCTCTCTCTCCGTGTGTGTGTCTCTCATAAGTAAATAAATAAAATCTAAAAAAAATAAAATAAAATAAGGATCTCTGATGGTTTATCTCCCTCTCTGATTTCATCTTATTTACCCCCTTCTGCTATGTGCCTGTTTTTTTCCCTTAAATTACGCATGAGTGAAATCATATATTTGTCTTTCTCTGATTGATTTATTTCACTTTAATGATTTTTTTAACATGTCCATTCATTTCTTCCAGTATTAGAGGTTTAACTGGAACACATAATTTCATGTCTAATTCTTCAATATAGATATTTTCCAATATGTATGTGATTCACTAATATGGACATTCACATTTCAGTTTAAGGAAAAGGAACATTTTCTACTTTAGAAGATGGATCTGTTAGATAATAATAATAAATAATAATAATAATAGTTATTTCTACACATTTATTTTAAATATTTTATTTATTTATTCATGAGAGACACAGAGGCAGAGACATAGGCAGAGGGAGAAGCAGGATCCCCTCATGATCAGGCCCTGAGCCACCCAGGCATCCCTACACCATTTATTGAATGCAGACCAAATGCCTAGTCCAATACTAAGTGTTGTGATGATTATTTCATGTGTTTTTGTCATCGCTATTTTATGGATGGGGGAAATTAAGGGTCAAAGAGGTGAAATAACTATCCAAAGTCAATGAGAGATAGCTAAAGAGAAACAAAGCCACAGGTCACAAGAAAACTCTCAGCCCTCCTAATACTAGCAGTGTGATAGCTATTCCTGTGGAAAGGTTCCCGAGCAGAACTTTATACTCCTTCCAGCCGAAGGCAAAGGCACTGAGTGGGGCCAGAAGGGGTTGTGGGTGGTGGAAGGGGGTGGGGGTGGGAGTAGGGACAGAGAAGCAGTACATTTCTTATAAAATAGCTTTGATTCTTTGTAATTACTTATTTTAGAAGACATATATAATACAGGCAGCTTGGTGAAGTCCAATACTTTTCAAGTCAAAGACTTCAGAGTTGAGGTTCTGTTAACTAGAGCCGCAGGACCCAAGGCAAAACACTTAACTTCTTGGAACCCCCCCATTTCTGAATCTACGAAATAGTACTTTCTGGGGTCAGGATGGAGAGAAAATATGCTTCAAGTACATGTGAAAATCATCCGGACAATAAAAAGTGCCATACAAGCACTCTGGTTAGAAAAGTAACACAGCATGCAACACTCTCACAAGAGAAAATTATGGGAAAGGCATGACAAGATAATTAAGAGTTTGGTAAACCTATTCCTAGTCATCAACAGAAGGCAGCAGTTTGATGACTTCTACGAAATATTTCAGGAAATTTGAAGGAATAGGCAAACTGAAATATAGTAACATTCTGTGACCACCGCGCTTCAAAGCTTTCAAAGAGATCTAATGGAATCAACCACTGCTGTAATAAAGTTCCCAAGAGTGCTCAGATTTTTAAACACCCTTCTAGAGCCAAATCATCTGGCTTTAAAATATTGTTCATAGCCCGCATAGGTCTGGCAAATAGGCAGTAACTTGAGCATCAAGTTCGATTTTCAAATCCTCTGCTGACTCTTGCACAGCACTCAACAGGGGGAGCTGATCCGCCTTGACTTCGAGGCACTTCGTGTGTTGTTTGGCAACATGCTAATAAAATTAGTGAGTTTGACATGCAGAGATGGGGAGGCATCGAGGCGCCTTGAAGGTTGCGGGATTCTAAAATGCTGAAATAGAGTTATGTTTGGCCTCCTTTCTCAAGGAAATAAAACCAGTACAATTTGATGCGCAGCTGATGAGAAAATTGGAGGAGAGTATGAGCAACAATTTGACTAGATTGTTAAGTACCTGGTCAAGAAGTGTTCTATGCCATTCAGATATGTGGAAAGCAATATTCCTCAATCTCTTCTCCTTGAAGTCATTTACTCATGTAAAAATTAATTATGTCATATTGCTATGCAGTTTCTACCAGAGAATTCATGCTGGGAATAGAAGCAGGTTGCATCAGAGAAGGCCCTGGACAAACTGTGAGCTGGCTTTGAGTTCTCTGAGAAACTACTCAACCACTCTCTGTGCCCATCCTTTGACCAGTCAAATAGGTGGGCTGAATATGATAATCTTCGAGTCCCTTTCATTGTGGAAAATATTCACAGTTCAACCCCCCAAAAATCCAGAAAGTTGAATATTTCAAACATGTCCCAGCGTTGACCTGGCAGCCCTGGTTAAATAGAATGAGATGCTATGTTTCAGCTTACAAGATAAAGGGCTTCAGGACTACCAAACAGTGTGATTTAAGCTCTGTTTTCTCTGCTCATTGAGAAACCCACTCTCTGCAACTTTGGGAGGTCCACCTCTCCTGTTAACACTCAGGCTTAAACCTAATCACTGCAGCTGATCCATCTTGCAAGAACAAATATTCGTGCATCGTGAGGTTGGAAGGAAGGAAAATTATGTCAAATGACAAAGGATCACTTTCCACTCAGCCCTTGTAGGCATTTCCTCTAATTTTATGGGGGATGTGGAGGAAATTCTGGTTTGGAGCACAGACATTCACTCTAGCAGTTTAAAAAAAAACAAGCTCTAGCATTTGAAACATGTCTGTTTAATCTGAATCCATTTCTGGGCTCAGCTGGAATGATAAGCAATAACATGTATGATTGTACAAAAACATCCTATTACTTGATCTATACTTTATGTTTGACAAGTGACTATGGAAGATTAGCATTATTGCTTCCATTTTACAGAAGAGGGAAATCTTTAAAGTAACTTGCTAAGGTTGGCAGACAGCAGGTTTTAAGCTTCATGAGGTCAGGGACCATCATCTGTCTTATTTCAAGGTGTATAGGCTCGGCCCAGGGTGTATCACAAAATAGGAGTTCAACAAATGTTGAATTAAAAGCCAAAAATTTGGGGCACCTGGGTGGCTCAGTGGTTGAGCATCTGCCTTTCCCTCAGGTCATGATCCTGGGGTCCTGGGATGGAGTCCCACATCAGGCTCCCCCTGGGGAACCTGCCTCTCCCTCTGCTTGTGTCTCTGCCTCTTTCTCTGTGTCTCTAATGAATAAATAAATTAAAATCTAAATAAATAAATAAATAAATAAATAAATAAATAAATGCCAAAAATTCAATCAAGCTCCTTCTATAATGCCATCAATTGAAGGTTAATTTTCCCTAAAATAAAAATTAAGGCAAAGAAATACAGTCAATTTTAAGAAAATAAAAGTAAAAACCACTCCTGGTACAGTTTTAGCATTATATTAAAACTGTGATCTACTTCTAAAAGAATTTGAGAAGGCTCCTAATTGACTAGTAGCAGCCAAACTACCCTTGACTAGTTGACAGAACTAAAAGGCACATTCAGATTCACTTTGGTTTCTAAGATAACACCAAATATTCTGAAACCTCCCCTTCATGTTTTTCAAGCAGAGGAAGTGAAATAAAAAAGAAACACGTTTTAAGCATTGTGAAGCCTTCAAGAAGAGACAACAAAGGGTAGGAAATTTGAAATGAAATCTGAGAATCTGCCCTTAAGCTGGGCAACTTTGCTTGTTTTCTCACAGTGCAGTTGGACGAGAAAGTGTGAGGTGGATTTATGCCTTTCCTGGGCATTACTCATCGCTGTCATGACCTCAATGTTATTTGCAGTAAACAGCATAACGGGCTCTCCTAAGGTAAAGGAGCTGTGATTTGTATGATGCTATACTCCACTGAGTAAAAAGTCAACTGCCCTCCACACCGTAACAATCCGACTGAAGTTGGTGAGAAGAGAGAATGTACATGAGGATTTTGCTTTCCTTGTCAACAGGCTGTGGCAGAGTCAAGACAGACTTCCAGTAGTCATTTCAATACAGAAAATGAGAGCCACACCCACAGTGCTGTTGAGGTGCGCTGTTTTCGCCACTGAATACTGGAGTACTGTGGGCTCCTTCCATCTCTGGGAAAAGCCACATGTGCATATTAAAATATCATTTATTACTGGGGCTAAGTGCAATAAGTAACTTAACCTTTGAAATGTTCTGAATTGTCTTTGGGAGGTTAAATGACAATACCTTCTATATCTTCAGAAGACTTCTTGCACAAACTCTTGTATGCAGGTAACTTCTGCCCCTTGGATTTGCCCCCCACTCAAATAATCTTATCCGTTAAACCTACCTGGTGCTGGAAACTATCTACTGCTGGAATGAGAGCTGAGAGGTATAGAGTGCTGCATGGCCCTAGTGGTGACTGAGAAAGCACATGTGGACTACATTTCATGGTCTCTCATCCATTTTAATCTAATCTTTTTACCAACCCAATGGGGTTGCGGATGAGCCTGGCTCCATTTCTTAAGGAGTGCAATGTAAAACCATGTATCTATAAATGTGAAAAGAAAGAGAAGAAAAGTTGAAAGACCATGCGGATGCAGAGAGGGTATCAAGAGGTAAGCACACGCTGGTTTTAGGACATCTGGACTTGCTATTCCCTCCAACTAGAATGTTCTTATCCCAGATAGATGCCTTCTTCAGATAGGGATATGACAACCCTTTCTAAAATTACACTAACCATCAGTTTTTGCCCCTCTCTGCACTTACCCCCCAACATATTAGTAGAATCCTGTTTGCTAGCTTGAGCATACTGGACTTTGTTTAGGTCACTGCTGTACTCTAGAATTTTCAACATTGCCTGGCACATGGTAGTTAGTATGCAATAAACACTTGTTTCTGGTTTTCCATTTCCCTCTGTCTGGCAATGCCAAGTTTCATATCCCTCCCTTGGGTTCTGAGAGAAAATGTCTACCTTTCTGACAAATTCCTCTTATTTGTCAAAAAAAAAAAAAAAAAAGCATATCTGCAGTTGTTGGACAAGGAATAAAGATATGCTCACAGAGGAAATAGGACAATAGAAGAAAAAAGGCACGTTGAACCCAGGTGTGGAGAATGTGAACAGTCTGAGCGGCACGTCTAACAAAATAAAAATAAAAATCTCAAGTTTTCCTTAATCAAAATTAGCAGTTCAAAGACGTCAGTTCAGAAGTTGGGAGAGTTTCTTTCCTGGGAAGAGCTGGTTCACAAAGGGAGAGGACCATGTGGCACCCAAGAGAAGATGCTTCTGTCAAGGCACATAGTTCTGAAGCCAACGGCTCAGTCCAGTGCTGTCCTGTGTAACAGGGTAGCCAGGAGTGCACATGGCTTTCTAAATTTAAGTTGACTAAATTAATAAACATAAATAACTAAAGCTAAGGCAATCACATATTCAGTTTCAAGTAGCACTGGCCATTTTCTTTTGTTTTATAATTTTTTAAAAGGTTTTATTTATTTACTCATGAGAGACACAGAGAGAAAGAGACACACACAGAGAGAGAGGCAGAGGCACAGGCAGAGGGAGAAGCAGGCTCCATGCAGGGAGCCCGACGTGGGACTCGATCCCGGGACCCAGGGATCACGCTCTGGGCTGAAGGCGGCACCAAACCGCTGAGCCACCCGGGCTGCCCAGCACTGGCCATTTTCAAGTGCTTAGTAGCCACATGTCACCAGAAAAGACTAAGAACATTTTTGTGACTGTGGAAAGTTCTATTGGACAACACTGATCTGAAGAAATCCTAAAAGACCTGACTGGACTCCTCAGCTGGAAGCTGGAAGGGAGCTCTGAAATCAGAAGCTAGAAGGGATACAGAGGAGAAGTAGGGCAGAGCCAGAAAAGAAGTCCCCCAGGGAACGGACTTGCCCACTGGCTTGGATGTCTTTTGCAATTAATGTTTCATCCCAATTTCTTAAAGGATATGTTATGTGTGAAATGACTGGCTGTCTACAGTATTACTGCTGAGATAAGGACAGAAGACAGTTAGGGACAAGGACTAGAGTTCCCCAGTAAACCCATGAGCCATGAGTGGCAGCAACAGAAGGACCCAGAAGTAAGAAAAATGGACCAAACTTGGTGTGCAACAAGCTGAAACCTGTGAGAGGCTCAAGTCAGCTGGCATGACCTCTCAAAATGCAAATCCCTGTGCCTAAGATAAAAGACTGTTAAAAAAAAAAAAAGTGAGGCTCATCTGACTCCTAAGGTATCAAGTAATTCTTATTAAGCCCCATTTCAGTGACTGAAACATAATGCAGTGATGAGGCACATAGATTAAGTTTCCAGTCAAAGCCTACATAAGCCTAAAGCAAGGAAATTAACATTTTAGAAAAAAATACTGGCTTTTTTTTCCAAGTCACGGCATGTCAAGGAAGGGTGAGTTTCTAGAAGAACACAGTAGAGAGGTGGCCAATGGAGGAGAGAATTTATTCACGGGGGAAAATCCTGATGCCCTCAGGGAAAGCCACTTTGCTAGACTCTTCTGAGGGAAGCTAAATCTAATTAAAAGCATTCCTCCAGTGCAAGTTTTCTCCTTGGAGACTTCTATCTGCCTCTTTAACTTCTCTTTATCCAATATTTCCAGGAGAAGTTTGAATGTCTTATAATCTCTACAGCTCCATGGGCATCGGCTTTAAACCTATTTTTTTTTCTTGCAAGACAATACTATTTGTACAGCCTTTTTAAAATTCAAACTAAAAACGCAGATGATAAAAGAGACCTGGCTGGATCCTCTCAGAACAAAGTATTATAATTAAAGTATACTACTGAAGAGTATTTTCATAAACATCAGAACAGCACACATTCAGGACAGAGACAGCCTACAATTCCCAAGTATAGGGATGGAAAGGTATAAGTAAGGTAATCGGCCCCACTATGATTATAGGTGCTAAGAAATTACCTGATAGTGTTCCTTTAGAGGACTCGAAGAAAATGAGGATTTTACAGATCTTCTATAATTGTTCTGTGCATTATGGTAGCCACCAGCCACATGTGGCCGTTAACACTCAAGTGTAACTGAAATAAAATAATATTTAAAACTCACTTCCTTAGTTGCACCTGCCACATTTCAAGCCACATGTGGCTAGTGGTTAGCACGGTGGAGAGCACAGATATAAGATACTGTCACCATTGCAGAAAGTTCTAGTAAACAGTGCAGCTCTCTAAAACAGTTACACAATTTGTCCCAATGTTGTCATGGTGAGTATGAAGTTAAAAGCTCCCTAAATACAACATTTCTGGGCCTTCGTATCTTTCTCCACTCTAGTAAATTCCTTGCAATGGTTTATATATTTGTCCAATCACTCCAGCCTCCCTAGTCTCAAGCCCATTAAAAGGGCATTAGATAGAATAAAAATATTCCATTGAGGCTCTACCCAAATGAAACTCTAAATTCTTCAGATTTCTAAAAGTATGAAGCATATGTTGGACATACGTGGAATGTGAACATGTCAAGAAAACATCTATGAGTGAGGCCTGGCAAAAGAAAGCACCTCCTTGGAATTCATGAATTCATGCCCGTGTTCAGTCCATTCACATCTCATTCGAGAGGAGTCAGCAGACTACTTTCCATGCAGTGAGATCTACATAGAACCTAAAGAGTAGGTGGAGATATTAGAAGTTCTGGCATGCTTAAGAGCTTCCCCATATATCTTTTGAGGTGCACCAGTGGACAATGGTACCATGGAGGTGGGCCCAGCCAGGTCAACTGTTTGCTCCTTTGTAAAGTCATCCACCTGCAACCCACCCTACAGTGCTCCAATTCCTCTGGTTTTGATTTTTAATCACCTGTGCTATGAGACAGGCTTTTAGACGAGTATCTAACCCCACTCTACTGATGAGTTTCCAGAAGGATAGGGATTTTGATTCTCCCATAGTTCTATAATAAAGTCTTGCTCTGATTTGTGACACTGGATTTAGAGTCCGAAGATGGGAAGTTCTGAACCTAATAAATGGTACTGCTTTGCTACAGGACATTAAGTGAATACCCTGACTTCTCTGTTCAAATTTTCCATTTGTAGCAATCAGCGTTTCTCACCGTGGGTTCCACAACAGAATCCTCTGGGGATCTTTTAAAACAATATTGATGGGCGCCTGAGTGGCTCAGTGGTTGAGTGTCTGCCTTTGGCTCAGGTCATGATCCCAGGATCCTGGGATCGAGTCCCGCATCAGGTTCTCTACGGAAAGCCTGCTTCTCCCTCTGTCTATGTCTCTGCCTTTCTCTCTGTCTCTCTCATGAATAAATAAATAAAATATTTTTAAAAAATAAAATAAAACAATATTGATTCCAGGGCCCTATATCAGGGCAAATGAATCAGAATGTCAGGGGCTTGGCTCGGGCACTGGGGTTACTTTAAAAGCTCCCCAGAGGTGCAGCCAGAAGTGAAAAATAAATAAATAAATACATACATACATACATACATACATACATACAGTCCAGGAAAGGATTTATTCTGTATGGAGCAAAGAACCAAACAGGAACAGACTCAGGGGTTAGAGATAGGGGGCAGTACAGAAGAGAGGAGCGCAGGCCTACAAGCCATGTTTCTCAACTTGGCCTGGCTGCTGGGAAAGTCACAAAGGGCATTCTAACAAAATGTTTTTATCCATGTAGACAGGTAGGGTCAAGTCCAACCCAAGTGATTTTCTTATGTGACTCAAACTCTATTAATGTTTTGGGATAAGGCAAGGGTCATAAACATAATTGGTGCCAAGGCATTTGGTTGCTATTGTACAAATTCTCCCCGGAAGGTTATTTTTAGATTTTTTTTAGTAGGAGTTTTACAATTTCCTATCTTTTTAAAGGGTGGAAATCCTTTGCCAATAACCAAGGGCACAGTGAGTTTGAAGGAAGATCTGTTTGAAGACCTAAGGGGCAGGTTTCCTGAGAAAGCTGAATTTCATAAAGCAAAATAAATAATGACTTCAGAAAGTCCAACGTGAGAAAGTGTATCTCCCTTTAGATAAACTACTAATGAAATTAGTAAGATAAATAGTTCCTTAGATCAGAATTAACAGCTGTAGATAAGCTTTTCCTTCAGAAAATCATGTAGCTAAACAGATATAATGCAAAAAACTAACTTTTAAGTCAATATACTCCTACAATTTAATTTCTCTTCCTAGTCTCTGTGATTTTTTTTATTCTATTTAACAGATATATATTGAGTACCACCTATGTACCAGATCTGAAGAAGGACCATCTCTGAAATGTTCAAAATTTGAATATTTTTCTTAAATATAATTACATCTGCCTTAACAGGAAACAGTATGTACAAATTACCATTTTTAAAGGATTATATAAATGGTAGTCTTCTAGAAGATTTACTATGGCATCTCTTTTCCACAAGAAGTACACAAAAAGGTAACATTGAAGTCTAATTTGAAGACAATCTCTCGGGATCCCTGGGTGGCGCAGCAGTTTGGTGCCTGCCTTTGGCCCAGGGCGCGATCCTGGAGACCCGGGATCGAATCCCATATCGGGCTCCCGGTGCATGGAGCCTGCTTCTCCCTCTGCCTGTGTCTCTGCCTCTCTCTCTCTCTCTGTGACTATCATAAATAAATAAAAAAATTAAAAAAAAAATGAAGACAATCTCTCCACTTCTAATATAAATTCATGAACCCAGTCATAACTTAAAGAAGTCGATCTCTTCTAGGAAATTTTCACAGAGGAGGAAGGATCAGAATAATCCTCAGTCCCAAGTCCTCTGGAAAAATCATCCTGATGAATAATGGTGGAAAAGAAAAGAAAAAGTCCATACTATAGTGTGGGAGCTGATATAAAGGGGTTTCTTTCACCAAAGTTAAGTAAAACAACGTGATTCAACTTCTCTTTTTATGTTTTGGGGAAAATGACATTTTATAGAACAAACTGCAGGACAGTGGGAGTATCATTGAGCTTTTGTGGCTAGCAAATCGAATGCAGTTTCTGCTAATACAGGTGATTCTTTACCATAGCCTTTGAAAATGTCAGTCGAGTAAGTAGGCTTTGCTACTAGTCCTCAAGACAGAAGTTCTTTTACAGAAAAGTAATCTAAATAAATACTAGATGTCTGTGTTTCTTGTGTTCTGCCCGTCAAAACCATCTTGTTCTTCTCCCTATCTTTCTTTATGCAGACATTCATCTTTAAGAAGTTCTAGGGAAGGAAGTCAAAGACAATACTTGACTAGGGCCTCTAGGCCCTATATGATGAAGAAACACCCTTCCTATGGAAAGATGTCAATATTCTTGATTATGCCAGGCACTCTGAAGTTCTGGAGAAGAGCAAAACTACAAGACTTTGGCAACTGCCATGGTATGTATGTATGTATGTATTTATTTATTTTTAAGATTTTATTCATTCATTCATGAAAGATGCACAGAGAGAGGCAGACACATAAGCAGAGGAAGAAGCAGGCTCCCTGTGGGGAGCCCAATGCAGGACTCGATCCCAGGACCCCAGGATCATGATCTGAGCCAAAGGCAGGCGCTCAACCACTGAGCCACTCAGGCGCCCCACCACCGCCTGTTATAAATGGCAACCTGTGTTTACCAGCAGGAGAGACATAAGCCTCAAGAAGGCAGACTGCTTCGTGTTTAAAAGAAAAACTGCCTCAAGAGAAAAGGAAAAAAAAAAAAAAGAAAAAAATGACCCATTACATCGCTTGAACTCTAGTAAGACCGGAGGACAAAACCCTCAGAGAAGTCCTGTCCTGAATTCTCTCATCCTAAATATGGTTTCTGATTTTTGAAGCCAAGAACAGGGCTTCTGACATCAACCCTACAATCCCCTCTACGACAAGTTAACTCGGAAATATACAAACATGATGTCTGTTCCATAGTGTTCGTTTTGTATTTACATGGAGAATTAAGCGGCAAGAGAGCACGAGGACCAAAAAGGTAAAATGACAGAAACACAAATGTGTGATGCTTCATAATGCCTCAGACGGTTTCATCTTCCTGGGCTGCCTTTGCCATATTATCCATAAAACAGCATAATTATATCCACTCAGAGGGCTGTTTCCAAAATTAAATACAACATTCAGGTGAAACAGGTTTACATAAAGCACTCTATTACCATAAGGGATTATGAAAAACTATTACAATTCAGACAGGGTCAACATATTTTCTTCAAAGTAGATTTTTTTCCCACTAGTGTTCTTTCCCCCATAAGCCTCAAAAAAATAATAAAGTTATTCAAATCACTGCTCTTTTCTGTTTTCCTGACATTAGTTTTTTTTATCTGCCTGGACAAGTTTGCAAATGACTCTTTTTATGATGTTTGTTGTGCTTTTCATATTCATTTAACAGCTATTTTAACAACAAAGGACATTTTATATGTTCCCAAGAGATATGTGCCAGAGAGGGCTGTGGGCAGATATGTTCAACTAAAATCAGGCCCTTCCACTGCAGCCCTGGTCACTGCTGATAAAGAGCACACAAGTGGCTGCTTTCAACCAACACAACCATCAGCTACCAACTCCAACCCCAACCCTTTCATTTTCTCCTAACCTCAAGGCATTTCCATTCAGAGAGCACGAGCACCAAGCTGGGCTCCCTGGTCACTTTGTGTAACACGGGAAGATGTTTTAAGAAAGTGACACTGGATCACTCAGATTTTCCCAGGATTTTCAGGGGCTCCCTCTAAAGATTCTATCATCACTATTATTATTAATTGAAATATACTTGTCATACAATAGTCTATTGGTTTCAGGTGTACAACATAGCGATTTGACAATGATGTCCATTATAAAATGCTCACCATGACTTGCTTTAACATAAATTTTATTAAAGTCCTGATTGTAATAAAAACAGTACTTGGGGAGAAAAAAAAAAAACAGTACATGGTATCAGAGGTCAAGGTTAAGACCCCTTTCCCAGAACTTAAAGATGAACATCTGAAAAAAAATAAAGAGATAAGAACAAAACTGTTTTGACTAGCAGAACACGAGTAACGCAGACATCTAACATACAGTCAATTACTTTCAAAAAGGAGTTACACCTTGAGGAGGAACAAGGCCAGTAAGCTTGGAGCAGAGTTAACTGGAGTTCCAACAGTTATGCATGAAGCAAAAAGGAACTATTAAGAAACTAGATTCTTGCCTTGTCCCCAAAGGTACCATCAGTATTTCATTAACACACTGGTAACAGGAGACTCTCTTGAGTTTGACAAAATGCTTTGCACAGGTCAGCCTAAGTGATTATATAACGGACACAAACATCCTCACCTACATCACCATCAAAATCTTGAAAGAGAAATGTTTTCTCTTTTGAAAGCTAACCAAGAGTACATCAAATTAAAAGTATCTTATCTCAACCACTTCCCATTAGTGCCACAGAACATTAAGACAAAATTTTGAGTGCCTGGGTGGCTCAGTCAGTTAAGTATCTGCCTTTGGCTTGGGTGGTCATGATCCAGACGTCCTAGGATCCAGCCTCACGTCAGGCTCTCTGCTCAGTGGGGGAAGTCAGCTTCTCCCTATCCCTCTGTCACTCCCTCTGCTCCTGCTCTCTGGTCTCTATCATATAAACAAATAAAATCTTTAAACAAGAAAGACATAAAATGCTTATTTTGTCTCCTTCTTCCCCTAGATAGAGCAGGTAGGGTATTGCTAGTCCATGCCTAAGTAATGTTATGAAGTCAGGGGTAGCTCCTGGATTTCCCCAGAGGAGGGGCTCTATGGGTGACAAATCCAGCTGGAAGAGAGGCAGGAGCTGTATCTGGAAGCTGTGCTGTTAAAGCCAGGACTCATCTTTGCAATATGGGCTATCTTCCCTCAGTCAGTTGGAAGGCGTCTTCAGATGCTCTCCATTGCACCAAGACCCCTTCATTCAACTGTCCCTTCTCCCACTATCCCAATGATAAGAGAAAACCTACAATTCACAAAAAATGAAAGGCGGGAGTGGCAAAAAATTACTCTGGGTCAGATAATACGATTTACTTTATGACTTTTTCTGGCATCTATAGCCGTGACACGTTGGGGCCTCTACAAAAGATTCACATACAAGAGGATAAATGAAACAAAAGCAGTCTGTGAAGATGGAAAAGCAACAGGCTTCAACACCCACAGGCTGCAACTTCCCCAAATTCACGGAAACTAAAGACTGAAGGCAGATGGAACCCCCATGGCAAAGAGCAACTTACACACATTAGATGGTTTGAAATTTCCCACAAGCCCACGGTTCCCTCAAGGTGGCTAAAAATGACAAGCCCACTGATGACACACTTGGTGGTGAGAATGTAAACAGTCTAGAAAAAAGTATATACAAATTTATATATAAATAAATACATAAATATGTATAAATTTAATATATACACCTATAAATATATAAATATGTTATATATAAGTATATATAAGTGTGTGTGTATATATATACTATATATATACATACATATACACTGTGTGTGTGTGTGTGTGTGTGTGTATATATATATATATATATATATAAAATGTCATTCTGTCTTGGATTTGTAAACAGTTTTCCTGGCCTTTAAAAGTAATGAATTCTTTTTTTTTTTTTTTTAAGATTTTATTTACTTATTCATGAGAGACACACAGAGGCAGAGACATAGGCAGAGGGAGAAGCAGTCTCCCTGTGGGGGACCTTAGGACCCCAGGATCACAACCTAAGCCAAAGGCAGACGCTCAACCACTGAGCTACCCAGGCATCCCTAAAAGTAATGAATTCTAAACAACAGCAATCATTCAGTGAGAATGTATGGTGAGTGCTAGAGAAGAATAAGAGAGAAGATTCTCCCTCAAAGAATCTTCATTCTAATAAGGGACGCACACATACAGTCGCAGGTAGCCTGGTGACCAAAGCCACCTGAGTGTGGAACACTGAGTGTGTAACAGCCTGTTAGTGAGGCTGTGAAGAGAAAAAAGATGGGAAATCTGCCTGGGTTGACTACCTGAAGGCCCAGGAGAGGAAATGGATTTGGATCAGGCATTATTTCAGCATGGGGAAGGTATTGTAGGGCATGGGCAGAGAATGGGAAAACTGAAGGGAGCAGAACAGTCACAAGTTAGAAAATCTAAAAGCAAAAGTATGTGTGAGGACCCCAGGTCGAATGGAACCAGGGCCTGAGGCATGCGCAGGAGCAGAAAGGGAAATGGGGGATGGACTGGCCTCATTCTTGCATGCAATCATCAAACCAATCTTGTGACTCATTGATGGGTCTTAGGAACCAAGGATACTAATACAGCCCCTGAGCTCAAAGAGAAAGTAAGGGCCATGTAATCAATCTCCTAGGATCCACAGAGAAAATCCATGGAAGGCTATCAGGAGCCACCTATTCAAAATGACATCTGGGGAGATTTAACTGATGGCCATGTATAGGTATTCAAGAGAAAAGGGATAAAGGGTGTCCATGGGCAGAAACCAATGAGCTTCTTAGGACAGAAAACATGAGTTCAGACTTGCGTGGTCGTAGCATGATTTAAGAGTAAAACTGAAACCAAATGGTTATGCATTTCATGTAACGAAGTTCCTGTTGTAAATAAATGTCTGATTGAGCGATTCTGGGTATTAAAATTTACAGTTATTCTGATGAATAAGTTGATATTTGAGGCAAAAGGCAAGTTTTAATGGAAAGGGTTTTTTTCCTGTTTTTTTATTTGTTTTGGTTTTTGCTGAGTATAGTTACAGTATCATAAGGGGGGGGTGGAAAAGTCGGAAAATAAAACTGTTTAAAAAAATCTGAAAGAGCTGTGAGAACTGAATGTTGTAACTCCTAGAGACCCATGATTCTTAAAGACAAAAGTAATTGAGGTGCAAAAAAATGGCCTAATGGTGAATAAAATATAGATATCACTCACTGAAAAAGCCAATAGTGGCACTCTCAGAACAGTCTAAAGCAAATACTGATGGATTCAAGAAAAATTTAGTGAGTTCTCACTCAGCAACAACCAAGTAAGTTTCTTAAGGCAAAAGATTTTTTTTTTTTAATGTTGAAGAGTAGAACCATGTCCTGAAAAACCTGACATTAACTCATTAATTTATTGGGTACATACTTTGTATACAGCACAGTGCTATATACTTTAAGAAATGCCAAGGTATAATAGCTCTTAATTAAGGCCTACAAATGTGAAGGTGGTCTATGATTAAATGCCTAATGAGTAAACGTGATAAATGCTGTGAGTTCAGCAGAGAAATGGATCTCAGGATCTACAGTTGTTGGTCAAGGGAGAGAGCCCTGGAAGATGTTTTGGGTAAACAGGGTAAAACTGCCTCACTAATTGACTTGACTTGCTGTCAGAGCATTTGCTTCAGTTAGCCTCAGTGTGTTAGCTACATACAGTTCAAAAGGGGCCTTGTAGCTAGGAAGGAATCAAAACACCCTCATAAAACTAGAAGCTACTCTTCCTGCAATCCTTCTCTTCTTCAGTGACAGAAACAAGTCTGATCTGATCCACCAACATTGCTGCAGATCTTTTGATTCCTCTGTGGGAAATGTTTTAATGCTACTGGAGCAGTACTTCTCAAACTTCAATGCATATGTACATGAATCACCTGGGGATTTTGTTAAAATGCTGGTTTTGAGCATTTGGTCTGGAGAGGGGATCAACATTCTGCATTTCCAGTAAATTTCTCATTAATCTGATGCTGCTGGTCACTGGACTGCCCTTTGAGTAGTAAGGTAGTAGAACATCTTCAGGGGATGATCTGAAAAAGCATCGTTTTGGGGTCAGAATGCTTGAGTTCAAGATTTGAACTTCAATGCATATTAGAACCCAAGACAGCTAGATGTTAAATAAGGTTTCTGAAGGAGTGAGAAAGTAGAACTAGCAGGACTTGATGGAGGTGATGGGAAACAAAAAAACAACAAAGAGAAGACTGGCTGGTCTGGGACTCATTGGAAAAAAATAAATAGGTGATAAGAGAGGCAATACAAATCATATAATTATAATAGAAATTATAAGAATAAAAGAGTGCCCAGGAAGGGCTGAGATTGTTGGAAACCTATCGTACAACAATGTAATTTTAGGGATTTCAGAATAGTGAATGCAAAATGTGACCACTGGTTGTTGTTGTTTTCCCTTTAAAAACATTTCAGGTAAAATTTTATCATAGTTTTCCCCCAATACAACGGGTTTTAGAGAACAAAACATAAAAGTGATATGAAGTAACAAGACAGTCATTCAAAGCAATAGTTAGAAGATTCCTCCTCTGTGCTGTTGTATGCAGACCATACAGGAATGCAATTATGGGGCTCATAGCTACTCCCTGCCTAAAAAAGCAGTCTGCAACCTGCCAATCTGTAGCAAATTCTGTCTTTTCTGAGAATATTTTAAGAAAAGTGGTGGAGAAATCTTTGAAAGGCAAGAGAAGACTAATTATATTCAGACGAATTTCCTTCCTCTTCCCAAAAAACACAGAAGCTCCTTTAGGACTTTCTTTTCCTAGACATAGCAAAGTGTTTCATAATTCTTTTCCTCAGAAAATACCTTCACAGACACTTCAACCCATTCAGAGGAAGGGGAGAATGAGAACACCATAATTACAAAAGAGAAATGGTATTACCACCAAAACCAAGTAAGACTTTTCTTCAGCAAGGAAGAAGCACTAGCTCAAGTAAACATGCTATTTAGTCAGGGTGTATGCTCAGGCACCTGTACCAGAAAATTTTCAAAATAACTATGGTTTCTTTTTCTTTTTTCAATAGTGGTCATCTCCAACAAACTCCAAGTGGATGTTTGTGGTATCTGTTACGACCTATTATGACTTTTGAGTTTTCTACTTCAATTAGTTAAGGATTAGGTTTTTGAGTCAACTTCAATGGTTTCCTCCACTAAACTGCAAAATGAAAAATTTCAGAAAAAAACTGAAAATTTCATCTAGTCCAATTCTTCCCACTGTACTTAGAAGAAAATGACACCTAGTGGGGCCAAGGGACTTGGACAGATCACCTGGACACCTTGGTTGCCAGTATAACATGCTTTAGTCCTCATCAGCTGTCTCCTAGGCAGTCTTGATCGCAAACTAAGGGTCAGATCTAGGTTTCATTCAAAATCAAGGTTCTGTGATAATTACATATTTACAGCTTCTTCTATACTTGACATGGAGCCTCTAAACTAGGAAAATAATGAAGGGTTTAGCTAAACCTGGGAAAAAATGTTTGGGTTTGGTGATGTAATGATGCAGACTTCAGTCTCTGTATGGGGGTGGGGAGTGGAGGAAGAGGAATTTTTAATTATTTTCTCGGCCAACAAGCAAATCCTACCACTAATCATAGAGTTGGGTCTTGTGAAAGCTGAAGCTTTTAAATTTCAGGGGCATTCGTTAAGAAAAGAATATAAAAATTAAGAATAGAAATTTAGGTATGAAAGTGAATGTTTAGAATTCAAAATGTCATCTTACAAAGTGCAAATTTTCAAATGCTACAAATACCACAAATATAAAATTTATTTTTATTAACTCTCTGACAGACCTCTGAAATATGTTTACCATCTTTTTTGATTACATACCCTTTGATTCCCTCTTCCAATGATATTTTGCAATATTCTCTATAAAGAGAATAGAAAAATAATTCAGTCTTCCCACTAGAACTGTTGATTAGAATTTATAATTTATGTTTGAATAGCTTGGAAAAAGTTTCACAGCTTCATCATTCATTTTAAGTGATATCCTGTAAATGTTCTGAATTGCCTCTAAATTTGGGGAAACCTCTATCATGTTTCTTTTAAGCATGAGCTCTAGTACTCAGGCACAGCAAGATTTCTTAAATATTCTTGAATGACACATACTAACCGTACTGCCAGTCTCTGTTCCAGAGCCAGGAGATGGGCTTATATCAGAGATAAGCCTTGAAGGTTACATTCCTTTCACCTCATGGTGAATCCACCTTGGCATACCATATGTATCCCCCACATATTTATGCACCCTTGATTGAATTCCCCAATCCTTCCAAATAAAGGGCTGGTTTTGCTCAGAATACCTAAAAACTCCTTGATGGCATAAATATCCCATGATTCATCAACTGATGTATATTTTTTCATTTTCCCATTGAGGTCACAAGACAGTCATGATGTTTGATTACCTGGTGTATGAATCAAATGCGATTTTATTTAGCTAAAGAAATTAAATGGGATAATAAATGAAAAACACTAAAGCATTAGAAATATGTTGGATAGTACCATTTTTTTTCTTAACCCCTATGTTTCCCCACCACCCATGCTACAATAGAGAACAGTTTATGTCAACTGAGGTGACCTAGTCTCAATATAGTATATAACAACTAGAGGGCAGGTCCCTAAACCAGACCATCTTGATTCAAACCCCAGCATAATTATTTGCTAACTGGGTGGCCTTTGCTAAATTTCCTAAACTCCAGAGGACTTATAAGAACATTATAAAATCTACCTCATGGAGTTGTTTTGAAGGTTAAATAATAGAAATGTAGTGCTCAGCATGATCCAGGCAGTAGCAAGATCTCCATAAGTGGGTTACATACATTATTGGGAAACCAGTCCATGAAGGCTCATGAATAAAGCTTCAAAATAAATAAATAAATAAATAAATAAATAAATAAATAAATAAATAAATAAATAAATAAAATAAAGCTTCTTCAAGAGAGAGACACCACTCACGGGAGCATGAGGTCAATTCGATTTCGCTATGTAGAAAAGTTTCACAGAGGTTTAGGATGACCAGTAGTCATCCACAAAGCAGCAGTGAGTTGTCCCCAAAGTTTATGAATCCTCTCTAATGATTTACAGCTTTTACAGATAAGACATGCTATGACATATGCTCAGAGTTTGCACCTGACCCCATATTTTTCCTTCAAAACATTCATGTTTGCTCTGCCCATTCTCTGACTCTCTAAAATGCACAGTTTTGACAATCCTATACCTTATATAGTATTAGAAGGGCTTTTGACTTCTTAACACTGTTCTTGTTTTCCTGACAGACACTGTGAAGGGCATGGACCACTCAAACAAATATTTACAATAGTAGAAGAAAACATCCAGATAAGCTTCACCTTGCCCTAGTGTTCCTAGTACATGGAGGAAATGCAACTACAGTACTAGGAAATCTTTAAAAAAAATGCATAAGTGAAATAGAACAATAGTCAAATTAATAGAACTAAGGTTAAGGTTTGTATTTTCCTTCAAGAAGATATAAACTATGAAAAACTGAATTTTGCAAATGAAAATACATTATGATTAAGAATGGAGTCTTGGCTTTTTCGTTAGTGACCAATCTCTCTGGAGAAAACATAATACAATCAACAAAAACTAACTTTGTGACCCAAACCACTGTAAAGGAATGTTATTGATGTCAGATGCATCCCTGGCCTTGGAAGACCCAGGGTGAGGACAAACAGAGGTCCACATACCATAGACCAAAATATCAGAAGTTATAAATCAAGCTGAGAAATGGTTCAATAAAATAGGTTTTGTCCTACCATGACTAACAAATATATCTTACTAATACTTTGGAAGACCAGTATAATTGTAAAAGTCTTGAACTATTCAAGTCCCTCTCTGGAATGGGGTGTTTTGGGTAAATACTGTCCTAGGTCTGGCCACTAATATACCTTCCTCTTTCCACTGCCTGCTCCATACTGGATCAAGAGGTACCTTGTAAGATATGCATGGGCACCCAAGTTGTAACATATCCCTGCACACACCCCACACATACACAGCTATCCCTTGGCCACCCCTTAGGTGCAAAGACTAATGGCTATAAAGGCCCTCACCAAGAGGTACCCAAAGGTCCATATAGTCTGAAAAGCAAACCCAGGGCCATTTGAAAGGTGAATTATGGTTCCCAGTACTTGAAATGTGATCTAAAAAAGGGAGTTTGGATTTAGAGGTTCAGAGTCTTCTCACCTCATGGACAGGGGTTTGACTTGAGAAGACTAAAGACAGTACCCTCTAAGAGTCAGGGCAGAGGCCCCTTTTGCCCATATACTATGCCTATATTTTAACTGCGCTGAAAAAAAAAAAACTGGTGGGGAAGTCTCATCATAAAAGAAGAAAATGAAAGAAGTAAAGAAGGAAGCAAAGAGGGATCCCTGGGTGGCGCAGCGGTTTGGCGCCTGCCTTTGGCCCAGGGCGCGATCCTGGAGACCCGGGATCGAATCCCACGTCGGGCTCCCGGTGCATGGAGCCTGCTTCTCCCTCTGCCTGTGTCTCTGCCTCTTTCTCTCTCTCTCTCTGTGACTACCATAAATAAATAAAAATTTTAAAAAAAATCAAGAAAAAAGAAGGAAGCAAAGAAGGAAGGATGGAAGGAAGGAAGGAAGGAAGGAAGGAAGGAAGGAAGGAAGGAAACTGCACGTCTTAATAGCAGATAGCCTTTCCCACCTACATCCTCAAGAGTCACAGGCACTGACTCTGCAGCTAAACCCATTCTAATGATCTAAGCTTCAGTCCTATAAACAAAACAAAGATGCTAGGGAACCCTTAAAAGCCTAAGGGGGAGATCCTGAATTGAGTATATCTAAGGAGGCAGGTGCTTTATGCTGAGTACCAAGACCTAAAAAGCTGATCATAGCAAGTAAAAGGCCAGATCCTATCATGAGGAGAAGACTGTTAACCAACTACAAGTTTTCAAATTAGTGGAACCTCAAAAGTCAAATCATCCACCATTATGTTGGATAAATTCTGTTCTTTCTGCCCTCACCAACAGTTGCTGAGGCTTCGTGCCTAGAACTGGTGCACAATACACACAGCTTTGAAAATGGTGCTTGTCCAATTGCTGTAAATGGTCGAACCATGGTTCACATGAACTCAGTCCCGCCACCAGGACTCTGTGATCAGACTAGGAAGAGTAGAGTTTCCTTGTAAAGAGACAGCCTTATGTTGATTTTCTATGGTGCAAAGATAGGAAGGAGGCCGACCATGCAAGCAAAGCAAATTGTGAAATCAGGAGCACTGAATTGATGGTATCAGATGGTAAGTTTTCCCTTTCTCAAACACGTGGACTCTTTACCCCCTCCCTAACTTCCATCTCAGCATATGTACCCATGGATACACTAAGTAAAAGAGCCGAGCAGAATGCAAGCAGGGCAAGCTGAGAACGATGCACACACACACACATACACAGGCAAACCTCAACTGACCTGGAGCAGACTCCATCTTCCCCATTTATAAAAAAAGATAATAAAACTTATCTTGCAGACTTCTTCTGCAGATGAAATTAGGTAAGTAATGTCAGGCAGCTGGCTCAGAGCAGATTTCCAAATGTTAGTTTCTCTTCTCCTGACTTCTCCCTGAGATGAGCCAATGTGCCTGCTCAGCGTTCTAAACCCTTCTGACATGCCAGGCAAGGAAGGGGAATCATCACATCGCCTCAGTCAGAAGCAACAAGTACCTGGGGAGCAGAATATTACATGGAAAAGACGCAGCACAAAATAAGAGGTGAGTATTCTCACTACTAATGCGTATCTGCTAAGTCACTTCCACTGAAAATCATGCGTTAAATCTGCCAAAGCTATACCTGCAGAGCTGGAGGGCAGAAACTAAGAAGGTGACAGAGCTATGCTTTTATGTGGAAGTTGGCTAAATAATGCCATGCTCTAGCGAGGAAGTATGTTTCCTCTGCACCCTATTTTAAACTGTTTTGGTGGTTTGCATCAGACCTAAATAATATCCACGCAGCTCTGCGGCATACTGGAGCTGCTACAGGCCCACGCTTCCCTTAGATCAACTCTGCTTCACCGCTTAAAAACCAAAACATAAAACCCTGATGAAAAAAGAAACTTAAAAGCTAAATTTAGATTTCAGCACTTCTTTTTTAATGAAAGTCTCCTTTCGACAAACTTCTAGAAAAAAAAGAGAGAGAGAGAGAGAGAGAGAGAGAGAATTCAGTATTTACTGGAAAATTTCTTTGGTGAAACCCTAAAGTTTAGGAGTGGCTTAGAATGCCTTACAGCAATTCCAAATGTACAGCTGAAGGGACTGGATAAGGACTTTGCATCATGTTTGTCAGAAGCTGAAGCATTTTTTTTCCATATCTCATCAGAATTTAAAACAAAAAACAAAAAACAATTACATACAATAAAAATAGCCAAACTGTCACTGAGATCAGAGCCAAAACTATTTTAACTAAGATTTTTTTTTTAAGACTTTATTTATTTATTCAGAGAGAGAGGCAGAGAAAGCAGCAGGCTCCATGCAGGGAGCCCTACGTGGGGACTCGATCCCAGGACTTCAGGATTATGCTGTGGGCCGAAGGTAGGCGCTAAACCGCTGAGCCATCCAGGGATCCCCTAAAAGTAAGATTTTACCATTCAGAGTAAATTCCCAGTACACAGAGCCTGCCTGGTTATTAAAATACTTGACCTGGATTGTACTAGCAGCTCCGCTCAACATTTCCTGGGTGCTACATGATTTGTCAGGTACTTTCAGAGATCCTGAATATGGATAAATTAATAAGATACACCCCTTGCCTCTGAGAGGTATGGTTGGCAAAGGAGTCACATAAAGATCTAATTTTGGCTATTGTTATGAGCTAAGACAGAGGCCTGGCCCCAGGAAGGGACGTTTAGCTCAACCTGGGGCAAACAGATTTCCATAAGCAAATGACACTTGAATTAAGTCTGAAAGGCTAGGGGAAACTATTCAGGTAGCAGGAGTTCCAGGCAGCAGCTTGAGCAAAGGCACTAAAAAGCCTAAACTGCCTAGGGTTTGTGTATGCAAGATGACTCAAGGATATACTGGGAAAGCAGGAGCCATGGTGGGATGTGAAGTGTCAGAATCAAATGGCAACCAGGTCAGGGAGGATCCTGTGAGGCCTGATTAAGGAGTTAATAATAATAATGAAAGCTGGTATTTATTGAGCACTTACTATGCTGCAGGCACTAAGCTAAGCACTTCAAAGCATTATTTTATTTAAACCTCACTATAACTCCATAATCCCCATTTTACAAATGGGTTGGGGGGTTACGGAGGGAAAGGGACTACACGGCCATCAAGCTACACAGCCAGTAAATGGAAAGTGGGTCTGGAACCCAGGAGGCCTCTATTCAAGAGCCTGTATCTCTAAGTCACTCCTCAAGAGAAAGACTGGGTGGGCACATTGGACCCACCACAGTGGCTACCGAATGGAGGACTGGGGTGACCCAAGTGGGGGCCTGCAACATGGTGGACATAGAAAGGAACAGATCAATGAAAAGACATTCAAAGGGACTGAGAGAAAAAAACAAAAACACCTAGCACATCTAGTTTACACCCCTCCAAGTGCATTCAGCACCAAATGGCTTTTGAAAAAAAGGGCCTGGAAAATAAACCACCAGTATTCATTAATGTCTCCAAATACATAGGGTTAAACTACGCATCCTCATCTTTGCCTTTAAAACCCTCCCATATGTTAAACTGTCTTATTCATTTGGGATAGTGTCTCTAGGTCTGAGCCTCCTGCCCGGTATAAGGAGATGCTCTATAAATACTGCTGAAAAGAAAAAATGAGTAATGGTCGTTTATTACAATGGCACCAATGAGACATAATTCTTAATTGGAAAAATGGGGTTAAAAAATAAAGAAAAATTTTAAAAGTTGTGTTGATAACAAAGGGTTGGTAAACTAAAATGGAAACCATGTAGCAGTTATGCTAGCTCCCCAGACAAGAATGAGGATTCATCACGGTGGGGTGCTACCTTGAAAAAAAGGGGCAGTAAATCCAAAGTATGATGAGTATTTTGTATAGATCAAAACTGGTGAAAATTAAAGGAAGTGGCAGAAAAATGTTTTTTTCTAAAATGCAATAGACCAAAGATCAAATTCTGGACCTAGATCTCTAGTCTCTGACCCTAACGAAGAGAAGCACATCATTAACATAATTTTAGGAAAGAAGTTTATCTGTAAGACACTCTACCAATACTGAGTCCTCAACAGAAATTTCTTGTTAGGTATTTGAAAAGTAACAGTCATATTTTTCAGATCTGAAGAGTTTTCTGACATTTAAGGTTTTCCCCTAAAGAGTAATTACTTAATTTGGGGCATTTAGGAAGGGTGGATCTACAAAATTAAAAAATATATATATATATATATTTTTTTTAAGAATTAAGCATATTTCTCAGTGAAGTTTGTTCTTATCAAATCCACTAAACAGAAGATGGACTTTTTTAGGTGGCCTAATAGGACTCCGTTAGCCATCTAATTATCTCATATCTTATCATCACACAGTAAGATACTTTGAAAAATGTCTTGACGGTTTACCAATTATTTTAGAAAAATCCTGAAACCGCCTACTTACACAGAAAATTAGAATGCAACTGGAAGTAAGTTTCTCGTTTTCATTATAGCTACCTTCTACCTTCAACTATCTTTGAATACTTAATTTCCAATGAGTAAAATTCCAAAATGCTTCCTTAGTTCAAATTTGGCACCTTTAATTCCATCAAAATATGAAATCTGTGGGTTTTTAAAAACTGATCAAAGTCCAAATAAAAAGCCCCTGGGCTTTTAGGTTAATTGTTTAAAAAGTATACAGATGAAATGAAACTGACTCATGAACTACTGCGCCTGGAATTTGAAAATTCATAAATCTAATCCTTGTAAACAAAATCTAGCAAAATCAGGATCTGTTGATTTCCTCCTTTCGTAACCTGAAACAAAAGTTTTAATGATCTGTAACATACTCAGAAAATTAAGGGTGCCACTTAAAATCTTTATTAGCAACATATAAGTCAGTTTTTAAGTGCCTGGAGTATGATCAGAGACACTTGGACAGTCTGGTACTGCAATGTAGAACATCGGAGACTGAGACAGTAGGACTTTATGAAATTCAAATTTGTGTTAGGATTTTTTGTTCACAACAGTCCTTTTTTTCTCACTCCATTCAGAACTCCCATCTCCGTGCCACCTTCCATAAGAAACATCATTTTTAAAAAGATCTCAATCCACTTCCATACTCTGAAAGGTTACCATTTAGAACTTGGTGCTAATTTCTTCTAGACAACCCAAAAGGCAAGGCTGCCTGTGGCCCTCGTGGATGAAGGAGTGCCTGGGGGTGATGTGGGCTGTCAGAGCCTCTATACTTCATCCCGAATTCACACAGGGCATTTCCAAGTCACCAAAGGGGGAAGAGAGCGGCAAGGAGAGCCACAGATGAAGGGGATGTCAACTTATCCAGATGGAACCATTTTACAGATGAGGAAGCTGAGGGCCTGAGGCCTTGCAGGTACTCACGTACGTGGATCACTGCATCAAAAATAAGTAACCTCTAAGGTCGGGGAAGGGGGTGGGGAGTTCGGTCCTTTCCCTGACACACAAGAACTCAATTCCTGCATTTTTCACGTTGGAAACCCTCCAGATCGGGGAGGACAGTTAGGATTCAGGCTTCCCATTTCCCTCAAAGGTCACTTGCGGGGAGGGGGAGCCATCACCTCCGGGAGGGGACGGCAGGGCGGTCTCGCCGCAGGCGGCCTGTGCAGCCCCCAGCCCCGAGCACCCAGCACCCAGCACCCAGCAGGCACCGAGTGCACAATTCCCCGCCGCCACCTGACAGCCCCGCTCCCGCGCCCAGCGCCCAGCGCCCAGCGCCCAGCGCCCAGCCGACGGAGCAGCCGGGGAACTTTCCTTCGGAAACCGCTTCGTTCCCTGAAACTTTCAGACAGCGACTCCGGGCCCAGAGGCCGGCCTGGGGGACCCGGGGCTGCAGGGGCCCGGCGGCGGGGGCGGGGGCGGGGGTGGGGGCGGGGGCGGGGCGGGGGGCGGCCGGGCGGCTCCGCGGAGACCCCAGGTGCGCCCGCTGCCCCGCGGCCTCGGCGGGCTGGGTCCGGGCCGCGGCTCCCCTGCCTCCCTCGGATCCCCGAGCAACTTCTCAAACTTCCCTTTCCGGGGGTGGGGGCCCGCCTCGGACGCGGCCGGCACGACGCCGTTCCCGGCCGCACAAAGGGGGCCCCGCGCGCCCCGCGCCCCCGCGCCCCGCGCGGACTTTCCTGCTCCGGGCAAAGAGAAGGTCCCGGCCCGCGCGGGTCGGCCGCGGGCACCCTCCGTTTCCGCCCGAGCGCGGGGCGCCGGCGCCGCCTGTCAAGCGCAGCGGGGACCCCCCGGCGCCCCGCCGAGCCCGCCCGGGGGCACTCACCCGACTTCAGGACCTGCGGCGGGATCGTGCTGGCGATGCGCGTCCACAGGACGATGTGCAGCGGCCACAGGCCCCGGAGCAGCCCCCGACCCATGGCAGCCCCCGCCGCTCGTCATAGACCGAGCCCCGAGCGCAGCGCACGGCGCCTCCCGGAGCCCCGGCTGCGCCTCCGCGCCGCGCCCCGGCGGGACCCCGCGCGGCCGGGCGGGCAGATGCGCGGCCCAGAGGTGGCGCCGCTCGGCAGCCGCGCGGGGGCGGGGGCCCTGAGGCGGGCGCGGCGAGGCGCGGAGGCCCCCGGCGGCCGAGGGGAGCTGCGCAGGAGGCGGGCGCCCGGCCCGGCGAGCGCGCGCGGCGGTGTCCGCGCTCGGTGCGCGCGGCTGACTCACTCCGCTTCCCCGGGCGCCGCGGGGGAAACAGGAAACTCCTCGCCCACTGCTGGGAGGACCTCTCGCCGCCCGACAGCCCGCTCGCGCGGCTCGGCCCCCAGCCCTCCTCTCTCCCGCCTGCCAATCACGTCCCCGAGACCGGCCCCTCCGAGGGGCTCGGCCAGCTCGCGGCCGCCCCCCCCCACCCCCACCCCCGCGCTCGGGAGTTCCCGGCTCCGAGGGCTCGCCCCGGACAGCCGCGGGGCGCAGGGGGGCTCGCTTTTCCGGGCACCCCACGGAGCATGCTCCGCCGTGTCCCCGGGTGCCCCGGGGTCGCGGTTGCAGACCCCCGAGTGCCCGACTCGCGGGTGCGTTCTGAAACCGGAGTCGTGAGCACGTTTTGTGTGTGTTTGTTTGGGGTCCAGCAGCCGAGGCGCCGCCTCACCGGACTTCGGTTTCGGTTACGCGTGTACACACACCGGCACTTCGCAGAGCGTTCTCCTTAGCTGCAGGTCGAAGTCCGGAAGTTTTGTTTTGTTTTGTTTTGTTTTGTTTTGTTTTGTTTTATTTTGTTTTCAACCCCGCGCCTGACTGTGCGTCTCCACCACCTGAGTATCTCGTTTAAAATGCGGGTTTTGATCCGGGATGTCCGCCCGAGGTGCGCAGCGTTCCTGACGGCCTCTGGAGAGCTGCCCCCTCTTTTGAGTTGCCTCCCCCTGGGGGTGCTTCAGGGAGTCAAGTGTGAATAAGCAGTCCCCACGGAGTGATGCTGTGTGTGTGGGGGGGGGGGAGGGCACTTAGGTTTAGAATGTCCCGAGTATGGTAGAAAATGTACGTAGAAAAGTGGCCTGGGAGTCAGCTCAGTGCCAGGGCTTGCATTCCAACACTGCCCCTGAAGACAGACCGTCCTCAGTCACCTCTGCCCAAGGAGAAACAGGGATCAACTTTCCACTCTCCCTTCTTGCGAGGGTGACCAGCTTTGCCCTAGAAAGATCCTGCGGGACACCTTTCAAGTTTAATTATTATAGGCCCACTCTCTTCTTTCCCGTGGGGCTTGGTTGGGCAAGGAATTGTAGGCTCGTTTTTACTTCCAACTCTCAAAGACTCAGGTTCTGTACAGTTTGCCCACCAGGAGACCTTCCAGCAGGTTACACAACCAACTTCCTTTATCTAAGACAAAGAGTATTTGCAGAGGCAGGTGGCCAGGCTCGCTGGGAAGAAAAGCAAATAGCACTCCCCAGAAACCCAACTCCAGAAAACGTCCCTGTCGATCTATGTGTTCATTCCCTTGATCCTGAAACCTTGCGTCCTATCACCATTCACCACCACCCCCCCCAACACTGAGGCTGCCTCTTAATGTCTTTTAGGAAAACGCTACTTCCCAGCTCTGGTGCTCAAGATGCTGGAAGTGCAGTGGAATCGGAAGCACTGGGCATCTTCTTGTTGACCAAACAGCCTTGCAAAGCTGGAGCCACGTTAACCATGGAGGAAAGTTGTGTTCAGAATCTGCCTCCTTGCCATTTCCTCCACTGCCACCCGACCTGTGCCACTGCCATCCCTCGGACAGGAGTCTCCCAACCACCCATCCCCAGTCCAGGCCATCCTGGGCCCTGTCCCCCAATTTCTCAACTCAGAACTAAAGTCCATTTTTCAAAATGCAAACCTAATTATACCAGCCCTCTGATTAGATTCATTCAATGGTTTCCCACTGCTCTTGAGATGGAGGTTAGAAACCGGATCCCTCAATGGCTGTCCCTCTCTGGTAACCTTTCTTTAGGCTTCTCTTCCTCTCCTGCTGATAGCCTTCTCCAAATTCATACAGCATACCCACTATTCCTCCTGCACAGAGCCTTCCTTCCCCACAAAAGGACCCCCTCCTTTTCTCTGTCCCTCCTTTCTTCTTCACGCAGACAACTCCTGGTCTTGCTTTGGTATATCCTGACTTCCTTGATGGACAAGCTTTCCCTGACCTCCCTGAATAGATCTTTTATTATAGGTCCTCTTGGCACCTTTCGCTTCTCACTTTTAGCCCTTACTACAGCTGTGGTTTTATGATTATTTTGTGTCATTCATTCACTTCTATTCCTCTCTTCCACTCAAGTCCAAATTTTTTTTGAGGACAGGGATTAAATATTTTCCCTCCACTCACTATTACAGCCTTAGTACCTAGCACATAACAGGTGTTCAGTAAATATCTGTTGGATGAAGGAAAGAATGAGGTAATAAAGATTCAGAAGAATGTTGGACTTAATCATCCTCGCTATTTCACGACTCTGGAGAAGGCATTCTATTACCTACTAAATTGAGATGTAAACAAGTTAGATTTTAGCTGAGGGTGATGTCACTATTACTTCCTTTTCTTTAAAAAGGAGAAGTGTGTGAGCTTTTTTCTTTTTTTCTAAATTTGCCCAAGTTCCTCTGGGCAGCACACATATACTTCCTTACTCCCCCAAATACACTGAGAGCCAAATAAAAAAGCCCAAGGGATTCCAAAGGCGTTCTTTCCTACACTTATTGCAAAGACAGATGTTTGACACTGCTAGAGGCCAGGTGTGAGATATTCAATCCCATGGTGAAGTATTTAACTGGTGGTCTTTGTCATCAATGTATCACAAATGTTGATTTTAATTTTGTTTGCCTTTAACATTTCTGATTTAATCCCCGTCTCCTGTGAAATTGAGAGTCTGAATTCAGCATTCAGTGCCAACTCCTCCTTTAGAAGCTGTCACGGTAAAATCAGAGGAAACACACCTATTGCAATTGGACAACCTTAAAAATTTGTCAATATGAACTTCCTTTTGGGATTCTCCCTGAAAGAGAAGCCTGGTACTCTGGATTGAAACACTGTTTTCACACAGAGAGTTCTATATTTGACTCAATATAATTTGCAGCTAATATACATATGCAAAAATTGGGCCATTTGCAGACAGAAACAAAAATTAAAAGCTCAACTCGGGACTTAAAAAAACAAAGAGAGTAATTTTTAGGCCCTTACCAAGTTGAAAAACAATAAAAACCAAGTTGAACCAAAGTTAAACAGCTTGAGCGTCTCCATATTTCCAGTTTTACGAAATCTGAACACATACACAGACACACAAAACAATTGGACTGAATCAAAATGTAGTTAATTTAAGCCCTGTATTTTCCAGTTGTGATGAGGCAAGAACTTTCTACTCTCCTGAACTTCTTGACATGCAGCTGTTGAGGTTACTGGCAACCAAAGCAGTTGATGGGGAGACTCCTCTCCATATAAATCAAGCATTTTCCATTCTCAGCTCTTGACCAATTTCCTTTCTATTGTGAAGCAGACCAGTGAGCACTGAGACAATAGTAATAAGTGTGAGGATCACTCCCCCTTTCAGAGTCATACACAGGTTAGTTCCTCAGGGAAGTGGTTTGTGACTCCTCCAGCTTAAACTAATCCCTCCTCTCCCAAAGAAAACCTGAGGAGCATTTAGTTTATTTCACCTATTTTTAAAATGTTTAGCCCATTCTGACATGGAGTGCATTATAATTATCCATTGTTTTCTAGAATCCCATCCCACCAATTGTGAAGTCCTTGGAAGCATAGATTATTCCCTTTTCAACTCGGAACCACACTAGGTGCCCTATAGTACTTAATGTATGTTTCCTGTCTTCAATAAAGGGGAAAAAGTGAGAGTATCTGTTTTTCTAATCCAAACCTTTGTTTGCAGTTCTTCACAGTTATTAATAAAATCTGAAAATATACCACACGTTTAGAGAAAGCATGAATAGTTGCTTTTTGAAAAAAAAAAAACATAGCTTTGTTTCAAATTACAAAAATAATATATGGTAACTGCAGATAGAAAAAAATCTGAAATAAAGATAAGCCAAAGGCAGAAAATAAAGATCCTTCCCTCTCTCACCCAAAGATAATCACTTGTTAACATTTGGGAGCACATCCTCGCTGCAGTATTTTCTAAGCTTCACTTTACGGGTGAAGAAACTGAGGATTACAGAGATTAAGTAGTTGGCAAAGGTCACATAGCTAGTAAGGGAGAGAGCCCAGGTTTAAACAGAAGCCTGTCTAGCTTCAGAGTCTGCACTCTAGAATAAATTGATCAAAGGAGTTGATCCTAACCACTTGACCAGCCTGATCATCACAGTATTTTGGGTGACTGAAAGCTGATTAGGGCCTCCCCTTTGCTATTATTACTTCCTCATCTCTTACTCCTTAATCAACCCATGGCAGTCACCTCTCCATTGGAAAGTTCTTTGGCTTGGCACACATTTGTTTTCAACTTGTACTACTGGTGGGCACATTCCACTCAGTGGCTTACCTGACTTCTTTTTTTTTTTTTATAATTTTTATTTATTTATGATAGTCACAAAGAGAGAGAGAGGCAGAGACACAGGCAGAGGGAGAACCAGGCTCCATGCACCGGGAGCCCGACGTGGGACTCGATCCCGGGTCTCCAGGATCACGCCCTGGGCCAAAGGCAGGTGCCAAACCGCTGCGCCACCCAGGGATCCCCTTACCTGACTTCTTTCTCTATTGCCTTGGATACTACTAACATGCTCACCTCTCTTCCTTAGCATTCTCTCTTCTTTGACTTTCACGTTGCTTTTGCATTCCTAGATCATTTGGGGGACTGGATAATACCCCCCAAAATTCATGTGTTGAAACCCTAACCTACAATATGACTGTATTTGAAGATAGGAACTTTAAGGAGGTACTAATAATGGTAAATGAGCTCATAAGGCTAGGGCTCTAATTCAAGGTGGCTGATATCCTTAAAAAAAAAAAAGAGAGAGAGAAAGAGACACCTGGAGGAAGAGAGAATAGACTATATGAACACAGTGGAAAGCAATTATCTGCAAGCCTAGAAGAGAGGCCTCCCAAGAAACCAAACCACCAACACCTTGATCTTAGACTTCCAGCATCTAGGACTGTGAGAAATAAATTTCCATTGTTTAATCCATCCAGTCTGTGGTATTTTGTGATGGCAGTGCTAGAAGACTAGTACACTCCATTTCCTGCTTGTCTAGCTGTTCCTTCTTAATAGCTTAACAGGCTTATTTTCTTCTACTCATGGGTCAGATGCTAGTCCCTACCAATCCTGTTCTCTGGACCTCTCATTACTCCTGGTAGCACATCTCTTTCTATGGCTTTGCTAATATATGATGATTTCCAAATCTAATCATCAAGCTCTAATTTCTCACCTAAGCTACCATTATTCCACCTATTTGACTCTTCATGGGATGGTCCACTGGCAGTACAAACACTCATTATTCTAAACTTGGGACTCCAAAATGTAAGTCCCCTTGGTACATTCCCCATATCAAAAACAGCTGTATCTCCAATGGGTAATCCAATCCAGAAACATTAAAAATCAGGTTAGAGTTTGCGTCTACTTTACCTTCCTGAACTCAGTAGGTATTGGGATCTGTTTACCTTCTACATATCTCTTGAGTCTGTGCTGTTCTCATCCCACCACCATGTTTTAGTTCTGTCTCTTGGTACTTCACAGAGGATTTCTTCAGTTTCTTCATATGCTTGCCTTTCTAGTTTTACCACATCCCACTACATCCTCCTCTGTGACCAAATATTCCCCTCCAAAAACACAAGAATAACAATCACATTTAAAATTATCCAACTATTTCCCGTTGCCTTCGGGATAGAATTTCAACCTGCCATCCATCCACTTTTATGCATTCCACCAGCATTTGATCCTCTACTATGACCCAAAAACTGTGTTAAGCATTGAAAACATGAAAATGTAATCCTGGCCTTAATTGAAGGGTATTAGGCTGTCCTTATGATCTAACGTGAAACATAGATAAGGAGACAAATAATATTAATAAATCTGATAATATGATTGTCGCAATGGTGATAAGCTCAGGGTACCTCAGGAGCAGGCACTAGAGGCCATGAAGAGGCCTGAGGGTGAGAGAAGGCTGCCTGCCAGATGTGCCTTTTGAGCTGAACCTTGAAACATGGCCAGGTGAAGACATGAGGAAGGGTGTTGCAGACATACAGATTGGCAGTGCAAAGATAAAGGGGAGTATGAGTATAGAGTGGGTAGGGAAATACGAAGACTTCAGAATGCCCAGGGTATAGATTTGAAGGGATTTTTTATTATATTTTTTGGCCCCAATTCTGTACCCCTTGCTGAATTTATGCTATTTTGCCTTGTTAGTGTGGAGTTCCTTCTGCTAGAGGCAAAGGATTCTTACCAGCAAAAACTATCACAGGACTTGTCATGGGGTGGGAGACGAGGAGGGCAATACAGCTCTAATTTAGATTTTTAGTATTATCCACAAATTTATGTATGCAGTTACAGAATAAGGCCATTGCTTGCTTGCACAAAATTTATTTTTCTCCTTTCTACTTTGCTCTCAAAGTCTAATTTTGCTGAGGATGTGGATTTAACCATATCTTAGGTAAAGAGCTCATCCTTGTTTGAGGGTGAGTATGTAATCCAATTCTGGGCAAAGAAATGTAAGAAGTAATCAAGCTGGGGCTTGTGAGAAAGGTTGCTTTCCAAGGAAAGGCACTCTACCCACTCCTGCTTCCTACCTTTGAACATGATTGGGGGAGGGTAAAACAGTTAGAGGTGATATAATCGCCTTTCGACAACGACAGGAGGCCAGTAGAACCACTGAACCAATTCACATAACCGCCTCAACTTGGACATTATCCGAGTATGGTAAGATAGTCTTCACAAATGGCTGTGATTCCCTTCCTTCCTTCACTGACTTACAGTTCCTCTTCACATCAAGAGGTGAGATGGAGCTTATTTTTCTCTTTCCTCTCTCCTTGAATCTGGTCTAGCTGTGTAACTTGCTTTCACCAACAGAGCATGGTAGAAATGATAGTGCCTATTCTATCTAGAACTAGTCTCAAAGAGAGACGTCTCTCAGGTATCAGTTACCAGGTAAGAAGTCTGAATACCCTGTAACCGTCATGCTGTGAGGAAGCCCAAGTTAGCCACATGAGAGGCCACGTGGAGAATGAAATCCCTAGCCAACCATCAACGATTCCAGTCTTCCTGGTGGAGGCACCAAATTATGTGAGTGAAGAAGCTATCTTGGACTTTCCAGCCCTAGCAAATGCCAGAGGGAATAGAATCAGCAAGGTGATCCCAGTCCAGATTGCAGAATCACGAGACATCACAAACTGATATTATACAAATCGTTAGTTCCAGTCAAAATTATTTCTAACTAACAGGGAGAAGTCCACTAATGAACTGGAAAGAAGAAGATGTTCTAGTCACCACATGGCTGTCAATCTGTGTACCAAATACAGAATCACGTCAATTATGAATTAAGAACTGCATGATTTCTCCAACTATCTTGAGACTCATTCAATTACATTTGTATTCATAAAGAAATACGTATTCACATGTGATTATACATTGCAAACATGTACCAAACTTTTGTGATTTTATTTTAGTAGTTATCCATTTTTAGACATAAACGTGGAATCTCAGAACCCAAGAGTGGCCCAGGATAGCTTGAGTTTGAGAAGCCATTCTTTTTCATGTCAGGCTAAAGAGTTTGTATTTCATACTTCAAGTGATAAAAGACATTGAAGGAGGTTTTGATTAGGGGAGAGAGATGATCAGAGCTATTCAGATAAGATTTTCAAAATAGGAATGAGAAAGTCTGAAGGATCCATCTGAGGGCTTAAGACTAAGGCAGGAAAACAAGTATGAAATAACAAATCTGAGCCAAAGGAATATGGGAATGGAGGGAAATCAATTGAAAAGAAAGACAATAAAGAATTCCATTTGGCAGGAACTGGTGTCTGAATTCAAATAGGACGAAGCAGAGAGATATTCTTGTAGAAGGGGGGTCCTAAAGCATCTATGCTCAATAACTGAAACCAACATGGGTTGCCCTGCACATCTATTATTATGTGCTACAAGCACAAAGTGGCTTCTTTGTAGCATGTAGATCCAGCAGCTGGTCTCCACTGGGCTGGAATTCTGACTCTGTTGTTACTTAATCTCTCTGTGGTTCAGTATCCCCACCTATAAAGTGGGTATGATAATACTACCTACCTGACAGGAGTGCTGTGAGGACTTTAGGCATTTATTATAATAATAATAATAATAATAATAATAATAATAAAACACTTTGTCATCTGCTGCCATTGCACTTGCTACACTACAGCTTCCCCAACTGAACTGTGACATTCTTGAGGTGATGACTATGTTTTTCATACCATTAGCTTCCTGCGCATGATCCATGTTTGTTGCTCAATAAATACCTACGAATGATAAGATGATTCAATGAATAAACTCCATAATATAGAATATTCAAGAACTAAAATGCTCCAGATTAAGGATCTGGAGAATAAAATCTGTAACCCACTAAGTGCCTGGCTAGCCAAGGAGTTTAGAAATGCTCACCATGGAATGTAAACTCCAGCATAAACTTAAAATTAAAGATCTTAGTGAGAAATGCTTCTTATAGGTGAAAATGCTACAAATAAATGAAAATAGACTTTTATCTCCAAAGATAAATTTTTTAAAAAAAGATTTTATTTATGTATTTATTTGAGAGAGAGACAGCACAAGCAGGAGGAGGGGCAGAGGGAGAGGGAGAAGCAGACTCCTCGCTGAGCAGCGAGGCAGACAGGGGGTTCCATCCTAGGACCCCAGGATCATGATCTGAGCCTAAGGCAGATGCTTAACCAACTGAGCCACCCAGGCACCCTGAGAAGATTTATGAAGATTTATTTTGATAGTTACATTAATCAGTTTCATTCTGGTAAGTGTTCATCGCTAATTTTTAAGTTTAAAAAAAAAATCGCAATTAAATTGCAGAAATGCTGGATAACTTCAGTCTCGTTTTAACATTATTTTCTCAGCTCCAAAATCATTCAGTTGAATAAGTAGCTGTTCACCAAATTATAAGACTTGAAAGTTAGACACTTAATCAAACATAAATTATTGATTTAATTACAACAAACTGTTTTAATTGTTCATTTCACAAAAGTACAAAATCACTTAACAACACTGGTTCATTGACTTAAGAAATTATACCTTAAGGTGGATTTATTTAGTTGGTTTCAGAAAAATAATGATATAGCCATATTAAGAGCTATATTTAATTTGTACTTTGATCCCGTGGTATTGCACATCTTAGAACATGTAATATGCGTGTGTGCTAATTAGATTCAATGAATATTTGAGATTTTCTAGTGAAACTTTTGTACCCTAGTCAAAGATAAATAGCTTGAGAGTAATGGTAGCATCTAGGAAGCTCTTATCAAAAGACAGCACCCATCTTAGATCAATTCCAAGTTTGTTAAGTGTCATAATGGAGGTTAGAAATGAATTTTCACTGGTGAAATGATTGCTGCTCAACATATGTAAATTAACTGAAAGAAGGGAGCCCTAGGCCTAACCCAGGACCCTGTATTTGGCCACTTTGGAGAGATTCTGACCCTTGACCTCAGATTAATTGAACCCTACTGCTAAAAAAAAAATGGTCACATTTTCCTGGAGTGACTATTTCCTGCAAAATACTTTCAGGGTGTGTGAAAGGACACAGAGCAGAGTCTTAAGCTTTCCTCCGAGGAGATCAACATTGGTTTGCTTAACAAATATATGTATGCGTAGATGAATTCAAGCTGAGACTTACTTCCATTGTTAACTGTTACCGGTAGCAAGGAACTGGGGAGACCTCAAGTTCTCAATCCGTCTCTGGCTTCTCCTTTCTACCAAACACAAACAAATATTTGGCAATGACAAAATGACTTGAGTCTGTTCACAGCAGTTCTATAAATGCAGAAGCTTTAGATTAACTGCTAAGGATGATTGTAAAGAATATTTGGTAGCAAAACACTTATGCTTTAGTGGATCAAGGGTGAAGAATTCACAGTGCGATATGTGTTCTTGCATAATCATTTGCAAAAGTCTCGAGAGGTTATTAATTATTAACTCACTGAATCATTGGAAAAGCATGTGCCACTTGTGCCTTCAGGCTTTTCAAAGGGTTGCCTCCTTCCTGAAGTTGACAATAGACGTACTGGTTCTTGTTTAGAATTGCCGTAGTAAATGCTTATCTCCAAGTCATAATAACATGAAACCATCTGCTCCGTGCGTGCAGTCATTCCTCACCTAAAGGCTATCAGAATGTTCCCAGTTCTTTAGGATTCCACAGGAAGTAGTTCAGAGCGGCTGCCTTTGAAATTTATCATTATCATTTTGCCTCCCTACACAAAATAAACTCTTGAAAGACAATTAAAACATTGGGCTATTTTCCCAACACTTAATGTTTTATTTGACTGATTTTATAGACACCTTTTATTATGTTCTACTTTTTTTTTTTTTTTTCATCTCAGCCATCTGCTCTCATGAAATATATTTGCTTCTTTTATGGAGAACACCCATATTCCCTAGGACATTTTTCTCTAAGTAAAGAAAACTAGATCATGGTTTTACCATAGAACTTTTATGGGTTTTCAAATCATATCCTTAATGTAAATGTCTTTTACAGAAAAATAACAACTCTGCACATAGAATTCTACTTCTGGGTGAAGTGTACAATCTCTAGTCAGACCTAAAAATAATATTGGTGAAGCATTTTCCAATTTACAAGAGTCTCTGCACACACAATCTTATTTGCGTCTCATGGAAACCATGAGATGTAGACAGGGCAGGAATTATTAATTCCATTTTGCAGATGATGAAAGTGACATTCCAAGTCATCAGTGACTAGCCCAAGGCTGCATAGCTAGTAAAAGCCAAAACACAGATTGGCTACCGGACTTCTTTCTTCTCTTCCTCAGAGACTTCTTAAACCTCTCTTTTTTGCTGACCTACACATCTCTACACTGGGCTCTCACCTCTGCCCCTAGTAGAGGATATACTGATATGCCTAAGTCCACCCTCAAAGTCCAAGCACTGTCACTTGCTTCCTATCCAGAAGGGGCTAGAAGTGCCCTGGAGCCAGAGTGCCCTGGGAGCATGGCTAAAGCCCATGAAGCAGGGTGAATGAAAATCAGTGGACAGTAGCTTCACACATACTGTGGGACTGCCTGTTCAGAATAGTCATCCCTGAAAGAGTTGGAGTATGGGGTAGACAGAAAAATCCTGGTGAGAGGAGGGGAGGGGGATGCCATTCAGCTTAACTCCTGTTCATGGCATTCCCATCATGCCCTCAGGGTTGCTCTCTCCTCACTACATGACATCTGATCATTAGGATCCTGAGGTCAGTTCTTGAACCAGTGAATGACCTTTTAGAATGTGATTTTTTTTTGCTGCTGCTTCATAAATGTGGCCTCTCTCTTCTCTATATGTAAGCCTACAGCATACTTTTCTCCAAAACCAGAAATCTTAATCTGGAATACACGGAATTTTCCACGATGTGCAAAATTTTTTATGTATTTATATAATTGTGTTTTTCAAAAGGGGAGATCATAGCTTTCATCAGACTTTCAAATGGATTTGTGATTTTAAAAAAATGCACTAATAATATTTAGAATGAGTGATAGATATGGGAACTGGACCCAACCCATCTCATTCTCAAGTCCTTATTCTTGACCCATTTGCTGATCTTTCACCTCCTAACTGGGAGACTCTGAGCAGTTTATCCAACATTTCTGAGCCTGATTGATTTTAAGTTTAAAGTCAAGTTGATAATCACATCAGACTTCCACTTTGAAGAAGATGGCACAGATCCACTTTTCCCTATTCCTCCTTGCTAAGTACTACTAAAAACCTTGGACACTATATGTAAGAAAACATAGGAAGACCATGAAAGGTGGAGAGAAGTAAGACCAGCTAGGGATTTTGGACCTGAGGAATCACATGGTGGTGAATTTCACAATTCCTGCCTCCCCTCCTCCTAACCCCACCCCCTCATTAAAGCTCATACTTGGAGCTTAAAGAAGCCAACAACATGGAATCATTAATAGGTAAGACAAACAACAACAAC